>NC_086098.1:92038510-94438510 GCF_963921235.1 Mobula hypostoma
CTTCACTGCCTGCTGTACTTGCTCATTCACCTTCAGAGACTGATGAACAAGTACTCCTAGATCTCCTTGTATTTCTCCCTTACCTAACTCTACACCGTTCAGATAATAATCTGCCTTCCTGTTCTTGCTCCCAAAGTGAATAACCTCACACTTATTCACATTAAACGCCATCTGCCAAGTTTCTGCCCACTCACCCAGCCTATCCAAGTCACCTTGAATTCTCCTAACATCCTCATCACGTCACACTGCCACCCAGCTTAGTATCATCAGCAAACTTGCTGATGTTATTCACAATGCCTTCCTCTAAATCATTGATGTAAATCGTAAACAGCTGTGGTCCCAATATCGAGCCCTGTGGCACCCCACTAGTTCACCACCTGCCATTTCGAGAAATACCCATTCACTGCTGCCCTTTGTTTTCTATCTGCCAACCAGTTTTCTATCCATGTCAATACCCTCCCCCCAATGCCATGAGCTCTGATTTTACCCACCAATCTCCTATGTGGTACCTTATCAAATGCCTTCTGAAAGTCAAGGTACACCACGTCCACTGGATCTCCCGCGTCTATCTTCCTGGTTACAACCTCGAAAAACTCCAATAAATTAGTCAAGCATGATTTGCCCTTGGTAAATGCATGCTAGCTCGGCCCAATCCTATCACTGCTATCAAGATATGCTGCTATTACATCTTTAATAATGGACTCTAGCATCTTCTCCACTACTGATGCTAGGCTAACAGGGCGATAGTTCTCTGTTTTCTCCCTCCCTCCTTTCTTAAAAAGTGGGATAACATTAGCCATTCACCAATCCTCAAGAACTGATCCTGAATCTAAGGAACATTGGAAAATGATCACCAATGCATCCGCAATTTCCAGAGCCACCTCCTTCAGTACCCTAGGATGCAGACCATCTGGACCTGGGGATTTGTTAGCCTTCAGTCCCATCAGTCTACTCATCACCGTTTCCTTCCTAATGTCAATCTGTTTCAGTTCCTCTGTTACCCTATGTCCTTGGCCCATCCATACATTTGGGAGATTGCTTGTGTCTTCCCTAGTGAAGACAGATCCAAAGTACTTATTAAACTCATCTGCCATTTCTCTGTTTCCCATAACAATTTCTCCCAATTCATTCTTCAAGGGCCCAACATTGTTCTTAACTATCTTCCTTCTCTTCACATACCTAAAACAACTTTTGCTATCCTCCTTTATATTCCTAGCTAGCTTCCATGCATACCTCATTTTTTTCTCCCGGTATTGCTTTTTTAGTTAAGTTCTGTTGCTCCTTAAAAATTTCCCAATCATTCGTCTTCCCACTCACCTTAGCTAATGGCTCCTTTACTTCAAGATCACTTATTAAATCCTGATCAGATAGTCTTCATCCCAGGGTTCTGAAAGAGCTAGCTGAAGAGATTGTGGTGGCATTAGTACTGATCTTTCTAGAATCACTGGAATTTGGCATGGTTGCAGAGGACTGGAAAATTGCGATGTCTCTCCACATTTCAGGAAAAGAGGGGAGGCTGAAGAAAGGAAATTATTGGCTAGTCAGTCTGCCGTCAGTGGTTGGGAGCATGCTGGAGTCGAATGTTTAGGCCATCATAACAATCCCAGCTCACAAAACAATCCCATTTCTCCCTTATAAAGCATTCTGCTCATACTTCATCCACTTATACAGGGTCAATTTGCAGTGGTGAACTAACTTACCAACCAGCAAGTTTGGCAGGTGGCAGGAGAACAGAACAGCCAGAGGAAACCTGTGTTGCCACGGGGAGAAAATGCCAGCGCTATGCAGATGGCACGACAGCTCAGGATTGAACACATCAATAGAGCGGAAAGGCAGCAGCTCCAATAGCCACCCCAATTACACTCCCATGATTCTCATCACTTTTCCATCCATTGGGAGGCTTGCCAAATCCTTTCTTCCTTGCTGACTTTCCTTTATTTAGATCTGATCAGCTTCAGTGGCTTCATTCTTCTATGAGAAGGAACTTCTTCAGCTCGAGGGTAGTGAGTCTGTGGAATTCATTGCCACAGATGACTGTAGAGGCCAAGTCATTGGGTTTATTTAAAGTGGAGCTGTTTGTAAGGGTGGCAAAGGTTACAGGAAGAAGGTAGAAGAATGGGGTTGACAGGGATAATAAATCAGCCATGATGGAATGGCAGAGCAGACTGGATGGGCTGCATGGTCCTATTCTGCTCCTTTGTCTGAATTTGTTATGACTCACTGCCAGAGCCGGTTCACGGATGTTCCCATAAAGTGCCTTGGGATGTTTTATCAGAGTAAAGCAATGAGAAAAATTCAACTCCTAGTTGCTAACAAAAAAAAACGAGACACAGATTTGATAACACTTATATTTATCTTTCAAGTCACCACAAACAAATGACATTTTGTCCATCTGCTTTCCCCACACAGCTAACAGTGACAAACTGACATAAATCCATACTGCAAAGGTCCAAATCAATAGAGCAATCCGTACCATCATAACCCAAAAAAAACAAGATACCAAAGGCTTACCTTCCAATTTCTAAGGTATATTTCTTCACTCACTGAGCACACAATAACCAGCTTGATAATTTGCATTTATATAGAATTTTTAATAGTATGCACCATGAGATGAAAGTGGTACCAGGCAGGAATGGGAGAGAAATAGTTGAGGAATAAGTTTCATTGTGACTTTTAAAAGGAAGGCAAAGCAGCAGCAAAATAAAGAAAGTTGAGAAGAGTAATTCAGAACGAAGGGGAGAAATTGAAATTGATGGGTAGAGGATGTGGAGTGAAGGAACATAAAGGACGTCTGGATTGATCTTGAAGCAGGTTGGAACAACACCATGGGCTGAAGGTCCTGTACTGCACTGAGATGTTCTATGTTTTATGCTGAAATGATATACAGGCAGAATGGAGCTGGTTTCTGATGTAGGAAAGGTAAGGCAATGAGTGGAAGGGCACATTCTTTATCATCTTAAGCAGTCCTTTGACTTGCATTCATTCTGGTTTTGTGGTTTCTTAGGTGGCTGATGCACCTATGTGAGAACTGTCAACTCTTTTGCAAAATGGGCAGAAGACAGCTCACAGGGAGGAGGGATAGTTTGTGAGATGCTGTGCTCTGTTCACCACTTGCTCAGGGCCTTTAATGTACTCCTGATCCTCAATGCCCTAACATCCTGAAAGTATGTTCTCCACTATGAATTGTCATGGTCCGGAAATCCCCAGCAGTCATTTGGCATATTATTTGAGGAAGCTTGGAGCTCAAGTTCTATTCTGTTTTGAATGAAGTGAGGCCCAAAGGAATAGGAGCAGAATAGGACCATTTGGCCCATTGAATCTTCTCAACCATTCCATCATGGGAAATTTGTTATTTCTCTCAAACTCATTCTCTTGCCAACTTTTTGTAACCCTTGACACCCTTACCTATCAACCTCCACTTTAAATATATCCAATGACTCTGCCTCTACAGCCTTCTACGGCAATGAATTTCAGATTCACCACATTCTGAGAAAAGAAATTCCTTCTCACCTCTATTCTAAAGGGTTGCCCTTCTATTCTGAGACAGTGTCCTCTTGCTCCTAGTCTCCCCCACTATAGGAAACATCATCTGCATCTCCACTCTATCCAGGTCTTTTAATATTCTATAGGCTTCCATGAGACTCTCTCTCATCCATCTAACCACCAGTAAGTGCAGGCCCAAAACCATCAAATGCTCTTCATATATTAATACTGCCATTCCTGGAATCATTCTTACGACCCTCCTCTGGACCGTCTCCAATGCTAGCACATTCTCAAAATGTGCTGGATGAAGAAGAGTTAACTGACGCAGCCAAGAGTAGATGGAATGTAAGAAGAACTTTTGCTACTGGATAAGATGTGGTGAACAAAGCTTTGGACAACTTGTATTTGAAGATTATACAGTGGAACGGGAAGACTACTAACCTTCTAACCTTTGGAAATTCCCCAAGTTACACAACACGTCAAGATCTTTGCACTCCTCCAATTCAAGGCTTTTGGGAAACTCAGATTTTTAGTGCTATTCCAAGGAAGGCTGCCTTGACTACCTGGGTTGCAAGTTCTGGAAATTCCTCTTGGACCACTAATCATTCCATAAAAATTCTAAACTGAAAGAAAATAATAAACCTGAAATGAACCTACCTATCTATCTATCTCCGAAATCAGTGTTTGGGTGGCAGGATGAAAAATCGCGTATGTAGGAATACTGGATAAGGAGAGGACAGTTTTAAATTATCATTGTGAAGTTTTAAATAATACTAGTCCCTAATAAAAAAAGTCATATGCGGTACTTTATATTGCCCCCTACCCTTGGGAATTTCAAACTTCTGTAATATTATTCCGAAAATGCATTGATGATTAATTTTTAAAGCAGGAATAACTTTACTTGTACAATTTTACTATAAACATTTCTAAACCCAGCAACTTAAATGTTAAATTTTGTTGTCAAACTTGAGCCAATATTTCATATTCATTGCAGCAGTGAGCCCAGGGTTTACATCAGCCAACATCAAACCATTTCTTCCTGCATGGCTAGAAAGAAACTTATATTTAATAAATAAGGTTAAAGCAGTTTTTTCTCTTACAAAATTCATCTAATATACATTAGCCACACTAAACTAGATAAATAGCACCAATTTGCAAATACAATCTATATCCTGTTTGTCATGTAATAAAAATTAGGGCACTTTGTTAAACATCAGAAACGGCTACAGAGGATGCAACCCCAATTTGATAGTGGATCCAGGGATTGTCTAATGATAGATTGCAACTAATTACTTTAAACGCTGTCTCCTGACAGATTAAAATAATCCCTTCCCCTCCCCCCACCTTCTTACTCTGACTTCTCCTCTTGTTTCCAGTCCTGATGAAGGATATCAGCCTAAAATGTCAACTGTTCATTCTTTTTCAGTGATGTTGCCTGGCCTGCTAATTCCTCCAGCATTTTGTGTGTGTTGCTCCAGGCAATTGAAGGCATTTTACAGAAATGTACCCTGGGAGAGGATCGTTTAACACTACAATTGAGTACTTCAATTATAGGGAGAGGTTGAATAAGTGACTTTATTTCTTGGAGTGTGAGAGAGTGAGGGAAGATTTGATAGAAGTATACAGAATGATAAAGAGTTTTCGATAAGATAAATGCAAGCAGGCGTTTTCCACTGAAGTTGGGTGAGACTAGAACTCGGGGTCATGGGCTAAGGGTGAACGTTGAAATGTTTTAGGGGAATTTATTCATTCAGAGGACAGTGGAAGTTTGGAACAAGCTGTTAGCAGGAGTGGTGGACGTGGGTTTGCTTTCAACACTTAAGAAAAGTTTGATTAAGTACATGGATAGGAGGAGTATGGAGGGCTCCAGATTCAGGTCAATGGGATGAGACTGAATAACAGTTTGGCATGGACTAGATGGGTCAAAGGACCTGTTTCTGTATTTTAGTGTTCTATGACTATTTTAAGAGAGCAAATTAATTTATGTGAGATTTCATAAAGCTCCCAGCTTTTATCCCACTTTTCTTTGACAACAGATAAGCATGTTTACTTCATAAATAATATGATTCTATGGAGTGCTATTGATGAAAAGGTATAAAGATATTGTCCACACCAATTTATGAGTAGGTTGTTTGTATTGTATTGTAGGTGTGGGTGAGAATAGGGTCTGGCTAGAACCCACAGGATGCATTCCCTGGGTTTGATTAGTGACAATAGAAACTTCAATTTGGCTCTCAAATGGATTTAAGGCATGTTCTCAGCACAATTCCAAGCAATGAGGAGTAGCTTGACAGCCAAGGATTGAAGATCTGACTGCTGCAACTCTAGTTGTGACCATCAGGTATGTTGGGAGTGAAAGAAGTTTGTAATGTGTGGAATTCATTGACCAGTTGTGGCGGGTGAGGTGGTGGGGGGTGGGGAAGAGTGTGGCCACCTAGCTTTACATTCAGCTATGTGGTCTTTCCCTGACAGCACTGTCACTGTGTTATACTGTGCAAATTCAGTAGGTGATGGCAGAAATATTGAAGTGTTTAAAAACAGATCTTCCCAGACCAACTCATTCAATGACCCAGCAACTTTTGACCAAAGACAATTATCAGCAAAGACAACACCAATGTAAACTAAAAAAATGCAGATGCTAGAAACCTGAAGTACTGGCAGAAAATGCTGGAGGTACTCAGCAGATCAGGTAGCATTTGTGAAAAGAAGTCAACTTTGAGTCAGTCTTCTGTCTTTTTGATCTATATTGAAAGATGTCAATCTGATCTGAAATAGAGTATCAATAATCCAGCCGAAGAACTGGGGTATCAATCTAGGTTATATTGTCCAAAAAAAACTCACTGAATTGAAAAAAAGATTTGCCTCATTTCTCTCCTTGCTATTGATGCCTGATGTACAGCCTATTTTTATTTCAGGATGTCATCAACTGCAGTATTTTCCTCTGTTTTACATGCAGTATTTTCCTCTGTTTTAATAGTGCTTAAGGATGTTTGCCAGAACTACAGGATTTCCCTAAAAGTTTCTCTAAGATTCCTGGACTTACAAACACTCCAAGTAAAAAAATAACTGGGATATTTAAATAACTGCTGTGTTTCTTTCCCAACCCCTTTAACTTTGAAACATTTTCACTGATGGGTTATAAGTTGTAGCTGAAGGTGTAGTACTGAGGATAAAGGGAAAAGGTACTGTCTGAGTGGGTGGGGGAACTGAAAATGAAAAGTTACATGACAAAGCCTCCAGGACTACATGAAGTCAAGAGTTGGCAACTATCTTCTCTCTGTATTAACAATGCAAACCACAGAGATATCGTGTAAAAACAGATCCTTTTCCAAACCTTGTAAATGCTTATACTGGTTGCAATATTTAACATGACAATTCTTAGAACTTCTGTTTTATGTGAGGAACCAAATTGAATGGGTCAACAAATGCATAAAAAATCAGTCCTGCAAATGCACTCGACTCTAACAACACCAACGGTCATTCCAAGGCTGCAGAGTACATAATAGATAACACCAGGAATAATTACCTTGCATCTTGTTCTGCAAGTCTCACTGTCACATTGTGTGTGTGTGTGTGTGTGTGTGTGTGTGTGTGTGTGTGTGTGTAAGAGAGAGAGAGAGAGAGAGAGAGAGAAAGAAAATAGGGCAAGATATGGCGATAGTGGACAAATAAATATTAATTCATATTCATTCATAGATAAGCAGCCAATATATTTATTGTATAGCTACATAAGCTATGTACAAATTATACATATTTGTGATACCTACACAATATGCGCATGTTATCTGTAGAAACCAGTCCTGTGCTGTATGAATTGTGCTTTGAGTGTTAGATACAAATAAATACAACACAGACAAAGCAACATGTAAATAATGAAAGATGTGCATAGGCATAGATTCAGCAATAGCATTCAACAGGAAATAGAATAAGGTCAGAGAGCAAGGTTTTCAATCCTTTGGAGAACGATTGGGGCTGGAACTAACCAGGCTACTCCTTCAAAGAGTTTAAGTTCAGGTGATCCTGTGCTGTGGTTATAAATGAGACTTCGGAAGATAAATGAAATGGAAAAAAGAAACAATGTCACTCCCCAATAGAATGTTGCCTGGATTGGTGTATTTTGCAGGAATATTGAATAGGCTGGACCTCTTTTCCTTGGAGTGAAGGAGGCTCAGGAGTGACCTGATAGAAATGTATAACGTTACATGAGGCATAGATAGAGTAGCTCGTCAAAATTTTTTTCCCATGGTGAGATACGGAAAACATGAAAGCATAGTCTTAAAATGAGAGTTAGCAGATTTAAAAGGGATCTGAGAGGCAAGATTTTCACTCAGTGTGTGACTGATATCTGTAAGGTGATACCGGAGGAGGTGGTGGAATCAGATGTGATTTTTAGTCATATGCTTAAATAGACGAAACATAGAAGGTTTAATGTGGGTAACTGGATTAGTGTAGATGAGCAAAGCTGTCAGCATGTACATGGTGGGCGAAAAGACTCATTCCTGTGCCATACAGCTCTGTGACTCTATGACGCCATAACTAACAGCACTTCAAATTCAGTCGTTGCTTTATGGTAACATTGCTGATCTCATTCTGTAGTTGGTTAAGAGTAGTGAAAAGGTTCTCTCTTGCCACAGTAACCTATCACCCCCTTGCACTTCAAGTACCTATCTCTAGTCTGCTTTCATCGTCCTTTGGGGAAGAGTTCTGAAGAGACATGACCTTCTAGGAAAGGAAAAGAACTTACCCAATCTCCATAAGACCATACGATATAGGAGCAGGAGTAGACCATTTCGCCATTTGAGTTTGCTTCACCATTTCTGGCTGATCCAATTCTTCCAGTCATCCCCACTCCCCTGCTTTCACCCCATACCTTTTGATGCCCTGGCTAATCAAGAACCTATCTCTGCCTTAAATACACCCAGTGACTTGGCCTCCACAGCCACATGTGACAACACATTCCACAGATTTTCCATCCTCTGACTGAAGTAATTTCTCCGCATCTCAGTTCTAAAAGGACATCCTTCAATCCTGAAGTCATGCCCTCTTGTCCGAGAATCCCCTACCACGAGAAGTAACTTTGCCATATGAAATCTGTTCATGCCTTTTAAAGTTCGGAATGTTTCTATGAGATCCCCCCTCATTTTTATGAACTCCAGAAACTACAGACCAAGAGCTACCAGACGCTTCTCATACAGTAACCCTCTCATTCCTGGAATCATTCTTGCGAATCTTCTCTGAACCTTCTCCAATGGCAGTATATCTTTTCTAAAATAAGGAGCCCAAAACTGCACACAATACTTAATGTGGTCTCATGAGTGCCTTATAGAGCCTCAACACCACATCTCTGCTCTTATATTCTATACCTATAGAAATGAATGCCAACATTGCATTCACCTTCTTCACAACTGACTCAACCTGGAGGGTAACCTTTAGAGTATCCTGCACAGGACTCCCAAGTCCCTTTGCATCTCTGCATTTTGAATTCTCTCCCCATCTAAATAATAGTCTGCCCGTTTATTTCTTCCACCAAAGAGCATGACCATATATTTTCCCACATTGTATTTCATTTGCCACTTCTTTGCCCATTCCCCTGAACTACCTAAGTCTTTCTGCAGGCTCTCTGTTTCCTCAACACTACCTGCTCCTCCACCTATCTTTGTATCATCGGCAAATTTAGCCACAATCCATTAATACTGTCATCCAAATCATTGACATACATCATAAAAGCTGTGGTCCCAACATCGACCCCTATGGAATTTCACCGGTATCCGGCAGCCAGCCAGAATAGGATCCCTTTATTCCTCCCACTCTCTATTTTCTGCCAATTAGCCAATGCTCCACCCACATTAGTAAACTTCCCTGTAATTCCATGGGCTCTAAGCAGCCTCATGTATGGCACCTTGTCAAAGGCCTTCTGAAAATCCAAGTACACCATGTCTACAGCATCCCCTTTGTCTACCCTGCTTGTAACTTCCTCAGAGAATTGCAGTAGGTTTGTCAGGCAGGATTTTCCTTTCAGGAAACCATGCTGACTTTGGCCTATCTTGTCATGTGCCTCCAGGTACGCCATAATCTCATATCTAACAATTGATTTCAACAACCTCCCAACCACTGGTGTCAGGCTAACAGATCTGTGGTTTCCTTTCTGCTCCCTCCCACCCTTCTTAAATAGCAGAGTGACATTTGCAGTTTTCCAGTCATCCAGTACAATGCCAGAATCTATCAATTCTTGAAAGATCATTTTCAATGCCTCTGCAATCTCTCCAGCTAACTCCTTCAAAACCCAAGGATGCATTCCATCAGGTCCAGGAGATTTATCCACCCTCAGACCTTCTGAACACCCTCAAGCTTCCTGAGCACCTTCTCAGTCATAATTTTCACTGCACAAACCTCACTTCCCTGACACTCTTGAACGTCCAGTATACCGCAGACATCTTCCACTGTGAAGACTGATGCAAAATACGCATTCAGTTCCGCTGCCATCTCTGCATCTCTCATTACAATATCTCCTGCGTCATTTTGTATTGGTCCTATATCTAGCCTCGACTCTGTTTTACCCTCTATATACAGGTACTCAAAAAAACTTTAGTATCTTCTTTGATATTAGTCGCCAGCTTCCTCACATAATTTATCTTTTCCTTCTGAATGACCTTCTTAGTTTCCTTCTGCAAGTTTTCAAAAGCTCCCCAATCCTCCATCTTCCCACTAGCTCTGGCTTCCTTGTATGCCCTCTCTTTTGCTTTTACTTTGGCTCTGACTTCACTTGTCAGCCACGGTAGTGTCCTTCTTCCCTTTGAAAATTTCATCTTATTTGGTATATATCTGTCTTGTACTTCCCTTATTTTTCACAGAAACTCCAGTCATTGCTGCTTTGCTGTTTTCCTGCAAATGTCCTTTTCCAGTCAACTTCGGCCTGTTCCCTCTCATGCCATTGTAATTTACTTTATTCCACTGGAATACCAACACATTGGATTTTATTTTTTCCCTCTCAAATTTCAATGTGAACTCAATCATATTGTAATCACTGTTCCCTAAGGGTTCCTTAACCTTAAACTCTCTTGTCACCTCTGGATCATTGCACAATACCCAATCCAGCACAGCCGATCCCCTAGTGAGCTCAACAGCAAGCTATTCTAAAAAGCCATCCCTTAGATATTCTACAAATTCTCTCTCTTGAGGTCCAGTACCAACATGGTTTTCCCGATCCACTTTCATGTTAAAATCCCCAACGATTATCATGACATTGCCTTTGTGACACATGTTTTCTATCCCCTGCTGTAATCTGTAATCCACATCCTGGCTGCTGTTTGGAGGCCTGCATACATCTGCCTTTAGGGTCCGTTTACTCTTGCCATTTCTTAACTCTGTCAGATATGAGCAACACCACAGTGACCTTGAGATCTAGAAACAGCAGATTCAGATTAAAATTAAGCTTTTTTGTCACATGTACATCAAAACACAAAGTAAAGTGTGTCATTTGTGGTGAGAATGTGCTAAGGTAGCTCACAAGTGTTGCCACACATCCAGTGCCAACATAGCATGCCCACAACTTATGCTAACCACTATGCTTCTGTGCTACTCCATATAAATTCGCTCCTGGTCTCTGTGAATATGAGTGGACACTGACCAAATACTGCAGTGAAGTTACAGAAGCCATGAACCAGCCAAAGGTAACACCAGCACTGGGGCAGGTTATAGAAGATCACAGCACTATATTTATATCAGGGACTCAGATTCTTTAACAAAATAACAGAGAAGACAAAAGGTAATATATGAAAAAAAAGATGGGGGGAGAGAGACAGGTGAATAAGGAAACAGACAAGGTAAACTTTGCCATAGTGAATGACTTCAGTGTAAGACTTCTGCATATTCAATTTCCAAAAGTGAACCAAAAGGAGAAGTCCATGAGCAACATCGGCCAGCAAATCGCCCACCAGGGGACTTGTCAAGTGTTTCAGGTTACACTGCATGCTGTGTTCAGTGAAAACAATCACACTTCCCAAAATTAGAAGATGGGTAATTCATGTTTTTGACATATGCAAGTGCCAATTAAAACCAGTCCTTGTTATTCAGTGAACAGGCTTTGTGATTCTCAACCCACTACATGACCTGCATCAATTAAGACTAACAGCAAGATGGTGCTGCATTCCTGCCTGGTTGTAAAATACAGGAATGTTATCTGGAACATGAGACACAGGTTTTCCAAAGATAAGCTAAAGCATTTAGACAGTTGTGACAGTTTAGTAGAAATGGAGGCAGTTCTAAATTCAAGGGGTTTGAAGAACCAGTGTTGGGTCTACCTCATAGGTATTTTTGTCCACTGAAATCAAAAGATAAGAAAATTGGGAAGAATGTATCCTGGTAAAGTAAATACATATAACCCACATTAGAAGAAAATAATATTGCCCTCCCTTAATTTAAAAACCAGAACAGGATTTGTTATTAAAACAATTTGAACTGGAGTTCAGACATATATCAGAAACACTGATATGCAATGGTTCCAGTATTGTCAAAGACCCCTCCTATCCTTCTCACAATCTCTTTAATCTCCTGCCATCAGTCATGAGGTATCAGAAAGGCATAAGAACCAGACCTCAAACATGAGGAAATCTGTAGATGTTGGAATTTCAAGCAACACACATAGAAGTTGCTGATGAACGCAGCAGGTCAGGCAGCGTCTCTAGGAAGAGGTACAGTCGAAGTTTCGGGCCGAGACCCTTCGTTAGGACTAACTGAAGGAAGAGCTAGTAAGAGATTTGAAAGTGGGAGGGGGAGGGGGAGATCTGAAATGATAGGAGAAGACAGGAGGGGGAGGGATGGAGCCAAGAGCTGGACAGGTGATTGACAAAAGAGATATGAGAAGATCATGGGACAGGAAGCCTAGGGAGAAAGAAAAGGGGGAGGGGGGGATGCCCAGAGGATAGGCAAGGGGTATAGTGAGAGGGACAGAGGGAGAAAAAGGAGAGAGAGAAAAAGAATGTGTGTGTATATAAATAAATAACGGATGGGGTACGAGGGGGAGGTGGGGCAATAGCGGAAGTTTGAGAAGTCAATGTTCATGCCATCAGGTTGGAGGCTACCCAGATGGAATATAAGTCGTTGTTCCTCCAACCTGAGTGTGACTTCATCTTGACAGTAGAGGAGGCTGTGGATAGACATGTCAGAATGGGAATGGAATGTGGAATTAAAATGTGTGGCCACTGGGAGATCCTGCTTTCTCTGGCGGACAGAGCATAGGTGTTCAGCGAAATGATCTCCTAGTCTGCGTCGAGTCTCGCCAATTTATAGAAGGCCGCATCGGGAGCACCCGACGCAGTATATCGCCCCAGCCGACTCACAGGTGAAGTGTTGCCTCACGTGGAACAACTGTTTGGAGCCCTGAATGGTAGTGAGGGAGGAAGTGTAAGGGCATGTGTAGCACTTGTTCCGCTTACAAAGGTAAGAGCCAGGAGGGAGATCAGTGGGGAGGGATGGGGGGAATGAATGGACAAGGGAGTCGCATAGGGAGCGATCCCTGCGGAAATCAGAGAGCGGGGAGGAGAGAAAGATGTGCTTAGTGGTGGGATTCCTTTGGAGATGGCGGAAGTTACGGAGAATTATATGTTGGATCCGGAGGCCGGTGGGGTGGTAGGTGAGGACCAGGGGAACCCTATTCCTAGTGGGGTGGTGGGAGGATGGGGTGAGAGCAGATGTGTGTGAAATAGGGGAGATGCGTTTGAGTGCAGAGTTGATGGTGGAGGAAGGGAAGCCCCTTTCTTTAAAAAAGGAGGACATCTCCTTCATCCTGGAATGAAAAGCCTCATCCTGAGAGCAGATGCGGCAGAGACGGAGGAATTGTGAGAAGGAGATGGCATTTTTGCAAGAGACAGGGTGAAAAGAGGAATAGTCCAGATAGCTGTGAGAGTCAGTAGGCTTATAGTAGACATCAGAGATAGAGACAGAAAGCTCTAGAAAGGGGAGGGAGGTGTCAGAAATGGACCAGATAAACTTGAGGGCAGGGTGAAAGTTGGAGGCAAAGTTAATGAAGTCAACGAGCTCAGTATGCGTGCAGGAAGCAGCGCCAATGCAGTCGTCGATGTAGCGAAGGAAAAGTGGGGGACAGATACCAGAATAGGCACGGAACATAGATTGTTCCACAAAGCCAACAAAAAGGCAGGCATAGCTAGGACCCATACGGGTGCCCATAGCTACACCTTTAGTTTGGAGGAAGTGGGAGGAGCCAAAGGAGAAATTATTAAGAATAAGGACTAATTCCACTAGACGGAGCAGAGTGGTGCTAGAGGGGAACTGGTTAGCTAGGTAGCAGCTCCTTCCTCTAGGCTGTTAAACTTCTTAACACCTGGCTGCCACCTGGCATACATGTATATCCTGTCAGAAAGCCCAGACACACTCTCATCCTGCTCTCTTCACTTTTCATGATTCATTGCTGCAATTTCACATATTTACACTGTCTTACATAAACTTGCACCTCCTCGCACTTCATGTCAACCTGTCAATCTTCAGGCCATGCCAATCAGGGACTTGTGCTAATATTATTTTGTGACTGTATGTGCTGGAACATAACAATTTCACTGTGTGTGACTATACGTACTATCTTTTGCACCTTGGAAACTCCACCATAGATGGTCAGTTCTGAAAGGAGGAGAGCTGGGCATGGTGCTGGCAACCCCGTGCCGAAAAAACCAACAGAAAAGCCAACAGAAGCTCCAAAGTCCTCATCCCTGAGAGAGAAAGGGTCTTCAAAATTGGGCTACAACTAGAGACAAATTGAAAGACTGGCCAGGACAGAGGACTGTGGCGAACTGCTGTCTGTAGCTGATCTCCCAGTAGGAGTGATGGGCTTAAGTAAGTTGCACCTTGACCCCAAGGAACAATTCTTTGTTCAGCTGTATACATGCCTATGGTTGAATGACAATAACCTTGAACTTGAACTCTAACTTAATTTCTGTGTCTAGGTTTTGAAAGTATTATTGCTCTACAGTTCTCACCAACCTCATTGGGCAAATTCACTCACAGGATTTCGCACAATTCAGACAAAATCAGGTGAGACCAGTTCAGTAATCAAAGAACTTTAAATGTAATAAGCAAATTAAAAAATTCACGTGATAGTTTCAACAATTGTTTAAAAGTGTTTAAGATTCAATTCACACTGCCCACATAATTGGCTAAACTTCCAGGTCATAATTGCAAGGTTTTGTTGATAGTGCTGGCTCAGGAAACATCTTTAAGTGTGCTCATTTTAATAGACAGCAAGGCACACGGAGGCAACTTAAATGCTTTTGCTTTCACGTCACATAATATTTATCTTATTAAAAACTTAGTGCATACCAATAAAAGAGCAAGTGGTGGGGTATAGATTTTTATAACAACATTATTTTCAGTAATTCTGAATCAAGCTGCATGAAGCTGTAAAATGGATACTGTAATTAGGAAGGTTTTATTTTTGTGATGAAGCAATTTTCAACCGTGGCAATGAAACTACAACACACTACAAGTCAAATTTCATCAACAAGTACTGTTTAAGGTAAAACAAAGAGCAGAAATCATTGTGTTTTATTACTTTGACCAATTGCCTGGTTTCAGGAAAGATTTTGTTATACTGTCATACATTTGAAATGCAATCTAACCAATGCAGTCTCAGGATCAATTACCCAACTGTGTTCAAAACAGAATCTCTACTCAACTATTTGGAATCTTTTATGGAATATTTTAGTTCATACGACTACATGTATGATTTAAATGGCTAAAATATAATATGGGGAGTCTAGAACCAGAGGCAGCCTCAGAGTAGAAGGACATCCCTGTAGAACAGAGATGAGCAGGAATTTCTTTAGCTGGAGGGTGGTGAGTCTGTGGAGAGTCTGTGAAATTCATTGCCACAGACAGCTGTTGAGGCCAAGTCACTGGGTATATTTAAGGTGGTGTTTAATAGGTTCTTAATTAGTCATGGTGTCAAAGGTTACAGGGAGAAGGCAGCAAAATGGAGATGAGAGGGATAATAAATCAGCCATGATGGAATGGTAAAGCAGACTCAATGGGCCAAAGGGCCTAATTTTGTTCCCATGTCTTTTGTTCTTATCATGGTTTGTAAACATTACATCACCTGTTCTTTCATGGCAAATTGAATAACAATTGGCCCGTTTTGCAAAACATCCAGAATTCTCCATAGAGATTTAATTGCATTCTGCCATATCAACAAACACAAAGCCACTGTGGACACAGTAAACTCTCATAAAAAGGAATGAGATTAAAAGCCAGTCAATCTGCTCTTGGTGGTGACAGTTCCATATCAAATAATTGGCAGCTAACACAGGGAGGAAAAATCTCTGGCGTCAGTCTTGGCTCAGTGATAATCCCCATACCTCCGCACTAGGTTCTGGATTCAAATGGACTCCTGGTATTAACATCACTAATTATTGGCTAATATTGCAGTACCACATTGGGGGACTGATGCATCGTTAAAGCTGGTATATTTTTAATAACCCAGGAAAACAAATCTCTATCTGTCTTCATGGAAGAATATACAAGATTCCACTGCACAATTCAAAACAAGGATGTATTCTATCTACTGACCCTCATTTATACCTCTATTTGCTTATAAAGAAATTATTCAGTCACTGATTCATTGATCTGTGCAGGACTGGGTAAATTGCTTGTGATGTTAAAAGATTACAATAACTCATAAGTTGCTGAGGCTTGCAGAGCCTCATCTCCTTGCCTTATTTGAAAAGTAACACCAATGACCACAAACTATCTCCACATGAGGTGTTCACAGTTTTGGAGTGAAAAGCTGAACCTATGAACATCAGACTAAAGAGACAGTAACTCAACCAATTATCCTTCAGCATGGCACAGTACTCAACAGTGACTTGTTTGAATGATAGATGCTTATTTTCCTGCTGCAAACAACAAAGCACTTTGTCTGCATTGATTTATCACTGATGGTATTGCTTTGGACAAAATTGGGATGATTTAGGATTTTCAGGGAAACTTCACAGTGCTCCCTTGCCATTCCTGGCCTAGTCTTTTACATATGATTCACAATGTGAATTTTGTAGATGCTACCTCAGAAACCTTTGTGGGTACAGTGACTTTGTCATGTGGATAGTCAGAGGCTCTTTCCCAGGGCTGGAATGGCTAAGATGACAGGGCACAGTTTTAAGGTGATTGGAAGTAGGTACAGAGGGTTCAGTTTTTTACTCAGAGAGTGGTGAGTGTGCACAATGGGCTGCCGGCGACTGTGGTGGTCTGAATCCATAGGACACTCAAAGCTGCTGCGCAGGTTGACTCTATGGTTAAGAAGGCATACGGTCCATTGGCATTCATCAACTGTGGGATTAAGTTTAACAGCTGAGAGGTAATGATACAGTTATATATGACCCTAGTCAGACCCCACTTAGAGTACTGTGCTTATTTCTGGTCACCTCACTACAGGAAGGATGTGAAAACTATAGAAAGGGTGCAGAGGAGATTTACAAGGATGCTGCCTGGATTGGGGAGCATGCCTTATGAGAATAAGTGGAGTGAACTTGTCCTTTTCTCCTTGGAGCAGCAGAAGATGAGAGGTGACCTGATAGAGGTGTATCAGATGATGAGAGGCATTGATCGTGTGGATAGGCAGAAGCTTTTTCCCAGGGCTGAAATGGCTAACACAAGAGGGCATTAACCACAGCACCAGAGGGCCCGACCTCAGAATAGAAGGACGTCCCTTTAGAATAGAGATGAGGAGGAATTTCTTAAGTCAAAAGATGGTGAATCTATGAAACTTATTGCCACAGATGACTGTGGGGGCCATGTCATTGGGTATATTTAAAGCAGAAGTTGATTGGTTCTTAATTAGTAAAGATGTCAAAGGTTATGGGTAGTACACAGAAGGGTGATAATAACTCAGGCATAATCAAATGATGGAGCAAATCTTTTGAACCAAATGCAGTATTTCCACACCTATGTCTTATGGATGTTCCTCTCTGACCTGCACTCAACCTGGTCAAGTTTTTGATCAATGGCAACATTACTCAAAAATGAAAATAAATTAAGTTGATCATCTTGAGGTGGATTGTATTGGTTCTGCTTTTTGTGAATAAGAAACAGGTATATTATAACTGTGACACCACTGGCAACAAAAGTTTGGTTGGAGGGGTAACAATTTGCGGCTGTTAGAGCTCATATTTTCAGTGACTACAGCTAGGGTGTTGTCTGGTCCTAATGCCTCTGATGCCTGCAGTTCTTTCAGCCATTTCTTGATGTGTCGTGTCTTTGACATTTGCACATTGCGCTTGGTCATACGTGAGGATATCAATGTCTTTCAAATGTTCTCCTTCTGCTTGCCATGTTCTTGTCCACCACTACTGATAACTGAATGTGGCAGGACCTGAAAACATGAACTTTATCCAGTGTTTGTGGGATTACATTAGTCAGGAGATTGGCTACCACTTTTTATTTTTGCCATACTTGACTTGATACTTCACCAGTTTAGTGTCTCATTTAAGCTACCCCTGGTTCTGTGTGATGTGATCTCAAGGACTTGGGGATTTCAGTTGGTGCTTCCACAAACAGGCTGCTCAGAATGAAATCTATGCTCTTACTTTTCACAATGTTTTGTCTTCTGCTGAGTGAGGTCAGCAGATAGAAATCTGTGAAGTATTCCTTACCTGATGCCATGAAATTCCAGGGTCAGAGTCAATATTTAACACCATCAGCGTCACTTCATTTGGTGAGTCTGTTAAGCAGCTGGTGCAAGGCATCCTCAAACTTGGTGATGGAGGAGCATAGGAGGTTGAAATGGGTGAGTGGAACTACTGTACCTGGGCTCAATAACCAATCTGCTGGAGGAACTCAGTTGGTTGGGCAGCTTTTTAAGAGGATTGGAATTGAGAATGCTTCAGGGTGAAAACCTGCAATAGGAGCAAATCTGATGCCCTGCCTGTTTGTTAACTATTTTGTAATAGTGCTCACTCAACTTTTTTTCACTAGGCTCCAGATGGTTATAATGTCTGCAGTGTCCACGGTGATTTTAACATGTCTTAATTCACTATCTTAAATGATGTTGAAAGTTCTGCCCATTTTTATTCTTATTTTATGTAAGCATAGCAGTTTGGATACAACTCAATGCCTTCCTCAGATATTTTCAGAGAACCATAACTACATTGGTGGTTCAGGATTTGCATAGGGAGAGACAGCGGAATTTCTTCCCTGAAAGACATGATTGAACCAGATGTTTTTTTTACAGCAGTCCCATCTTATTGAACCAAGCATTTTTCTTCCATTCAAGAGTATTTAATTAACTGAATTTTAATTTGAACTTACATTTCTAGATGGTTAGTTCTGATCTCTGGGTTATTATCTGAGCAGTTTAACCATCAAGATGCTATAGAAAGGCAAACTGTGATAAAATTAAGGCAAACTGATTCTTTTGTTAAAATAAGTGCCTTCAGGCACCACAGAGCTGACTTCAGAAGCTTTTCTGCAGTCATCAACTTCCCTAACTTTTCTGCCTGGATAAATTTGCACCCTTGAGTCTCAAAAGAAATTTAGACAAGAGACTACAGATGCTGGAATCCAGAGCAAAAACAAGGACTGCAGGAGGAACACAGTGTGGTCAGGCAGCATCTGTATTGCCCTGTCAAGATTCAAAGTCATAACATACTGTTTTGTGCTTAAATCTATCTGATAAGAAACAAAACTTGCATTATTTCATAAAAGCATGTAAAATATTGGAAAATTTATGACAGAGGAGATTATTTATATCATTAGGTTATTTCCCACCAAAAAGGACATACCATGCCTCACCTTAGTTTTCAACATTATGTCTGTCTCAACATTACCCCTGCTATGAAGGGTCCAATGCTTAGGATTGATAGAGACTGCAGAGGGTCATATACTCATTCAGCTTTCTCATGGGCATAAGCCTCCCCATTATCGAGGACATGTTGAGAAGGTGGTGCTCAAGGGTGGCATCCATCACCATCTGAGACACGCCTCATTACTACCATCAGGAAGAAGGTACAGGAGCCCAAGTATGCACACTATTGCTTCAGGAACACTTCTTCCCTTCTGCAATCAAATTTATGAATGGTCCATGAACTCATGTACACTCCCTTACTATTCTCCTTCACATTATTTATTTTTAAAATTGTAACTTAGAGTAATTATTTGTCTTTCACTGTACAGTTGCCACAAAACAACAAATTGCTTGATATATGTCAGTGATAATCAATCTGATCCTTTTGTCCAGTCCCCATGTAGTTTACAGCTCTTTGATAACACATCCATGTGAACGTATTAGACTATTAGCAAATAAGTCTCTGCACCTAAAAGTCTGCATCTGAGGTTTTAGTGAAGTGGCTGAAGAGATATAGTGATGTCTTGTGATCTGTCAACATTTTCCAGTGTGATGGGGTCCTGAATTACCCCTATGAACTTTGCTTTTGGAAGGAGAGAGAAAGAGTGGTGTCCAAACCAGACACCTTTTTTAAAAGAGAGAGAAACATAGAGAGAGGTGAAGACTGCTCACAGTTTGTTTACACTTTCTACAAGGACACTGGCAGCTTCTGTGTTCTTACAGAGAGAGAAGAGAGGAGTTGCTTGATGGACAGCTAGTATTCAGCATGGTGAGATAAATAGAAGGTCAGCTGTTGGACCTGCAGACACATGGTTTTGGACACTGAATGAGCTTTGTTGTGCCCACAGGAAAAGGTGGGTTTTGGAGGATAGATCAGGTGGGTCGATCAGTGGCTCTTGCAGTGTGAAAAGGGTGTGACCGGTGGGGAGTTATTTGTGTTCTCAACCCTTGCCTGGGTTGATAATTCCACCACAGAAGAACGGTCCCCTTTGTTGTGGTCACAGTCGTTGTGTCCAGCATCAACGTCAATGTAGCTGATTTGTAGTTACTCATTCCATTCTTTCTTTCATTGAGAACAATGATACTATTTCAATAGTCATCTAATCCTCTGGCACCAGTTGGAGGGCCAGGGAAGATGGGAAAATTATGTCATTGCAATTTCTTTCCTTCTTTTAATAGGATGTATTCCTTCTAGGCCCAGTGACTTATGATTTTCAAAGATGCTAGATGTGCCAATGTTTTTCCTTTACTATGGTTATTCCCTCTGTATTTCACCTTAAATGGAGCATAAACTCCTGCTCCTTCTTTTGTAAAGGCAACTGCAACCAATTCGTTGAGAAACTTATCCACATCTTCTGTCTCCACATTCAGTCACTATTTATTTGTTCCATCATTTTTCATCATCTTCAGCAGAAATGTCATTAACCCTATTCAGGTAAATATTCTAAGAGTGAGGACAACAACAGTAACCAATCTCACTTAATATCCACAGATAAGTTTTCAGCAGCAAAAAATGATCATGTTAGAGTATGCAAAATGGTACCTCCTCTTTATTAATCCTTCCATAAATTGGATCTGATAGGAAAAAGAAGTTTTGAACATTCAGACGGATTTAATTTGCTTGAGATCGCCAAGAAAATGAGACTTACAGCAAAATGCTTTTTGATTAAAGCAGTCTTGTCCAGTTACACAATACTAAATCACGGAATGCAAATATATGTCACTAAGAAGGAACCAATGTGGTTTGAACTCTTTGTGCTTGCTAGGAGAGCAGAAAAAAGGAATTAATCAAAGTCAATGAAAATGCTTCCTTTCAAACAATGTCTTGGTTAACAGAATGCAAACGTAGCCTTTACTGCAGTAGCTTAAATTCATTGTGCAGTATAGTTCATACCTAATACAAACAAATCCCAGGCTTTTATTAAGCACAACACCACCTCCTTTTTCTCAGTTTAAAAAAAAATTGAACAATGGGAATTGGTTTGATTTCATTATTTTTCCTTTATTTACAATACTGTCATACGATTTGTTCAGGCTGGGAAGACCCCTTGGAGCTTGCCTAGAAACTGATTGCTTGACTGTGATCTGACTTTGAATGCATTTTCAGTATAACCACTGACTCCACCAGCTTATTCATGTCAAGGAAATGTAAGCCATTCTTAACCAAGAATTCTTATCAAAATGTGGAAGTATTATAAGACACAAACTGATTCGGAAAAAGACTGCTTTTGCCATGATATTTAAATCTAAAGCACAGTAGGTACTTCAATGAATTAAGTAGTCTGAAGTAGGGTGCATGTCTGTGAATTTGTCAATTAGCTTTATTAAATCTCACAAAACTCAGATGGATCAGAAAAATATAGATATAGATCATTATGACCTTTTTATTGATGGTAGACTGGGATTGAAGGGCTAACTTATGCACAGTTTCACACATCATTAATAAAGGTCACTGGTACTGTTATATATAAACTACTTGCAGAACTTGTATACGTTGTGGACATGAGGAAGACTTCAATGAGCTAATGTTGGGCATATGTTGTGGACAAGAAGAAGACACAATTATCTTCATTAAGCAACTTAGTTAACCTATGAAATACTGCAAGAATGCTCATATAGCACATTGATGAGATTGCTTCTTTTTTTTAAATGAAAGGTACTTTCACTTGGCAGAGTGTCTGTTTAATGAATTAATGTGAGTCTTTATTGCTTTTTGGAATTTCTTTTAAACCTGATGACATAATTGGAAAATTAACCTGTTTGTGGCCTTAAGAAACAGAGTTTTATCTCCTCCTGCCCCAGTTCTTTCATTTCCTTCTTTCACCAAAGGATTCAATCTTGTTCACTTCCAAAGGGAATAGTATTTCTCACTCAAGTAGCCTTTTTCCTTATTATGCTGAGCAGTGAGTTCTGGTTGTGTGAGATTGCCAGAGCAGAAGGATTTCGAGAGTTAGCAATACCAATTTTAAGGAAAATAAGGAATTGATTAGAATAGTAAATTAATTCTGCTACAGGAGAAGAGCTTGGTTAAAGGAACTCTTTAGTTTACTATCTGAAGCTTGCTGCTCTCATTTGAGAAGTCTTCCGAGACAGACTTTCTGGAGAGTTAAAGATAAGAGAGCAGCAAGATTCTTAGTGTTGAGAAGATGTTACAGACCCCAAATACTCTATCATTTTCTACCATGGTGGAGATGGCATGAGAGGCTGTTAGATTTTAAAAAAAGACTGTATAGCAAGATAAAAGAACTGCCATTTTGTAAACTCCAGCCAATCAATAAGAAGCAATCCAGTGATGGTCATAGAACATTTAACTAGGATAACTATCATGATATGGTCCTGTTTATAGTCGCTGGTGGACATTTGAAATAGGCTGGCAGCATATGATGGATGCCAGTTTTTTGATGCTTTCGAGTATGAGTTGGGAAAGACTTCTCACCAGATTAAATGGGGGTTTCAAATTGGGATTTTTCCTTTCCCAACTAATCACAAGGCTTGGGATAGTTTGGAAATGCCAGAGGGTTTTATTCTTATCCATTACACTGGACAACAATTTTATGAAAGTGTTGCTTCCTCAGAATTTTTTTTGTTTATGATAGACCGTTTGAAGCTGAACACAAGCATGTTTGCCTACTTCTGGAAGCTACAACACATGTTTGGGATCATCTATACTTTTAGCCTGTTAGGATCACAGAAGACCTGTGTTGAAAAGGATAATCGTCATTCAACCTGCATAAAGCCATCAATTGTCATTAACGTTGTGCACAAGAACGTGGTACGTTGCAATCCAGTTTCCAGAACAAACATTTAAAATCTGAGGTTGTACAGAAGGGATTGCTCTTTACATAAACCTTGAGCCTTGAGGAAACATGCTGTCAATACACTACAAGATCACTGGCATGAATTTCTCCATTGGCAACATTATTTTTTTGGGCTTACTGTAGGATCTGACATATCAGGTGACTGGAGGATAATCAGATTGAAGAGCTCGCTCAGACAGTCAGTTCTATAGTATGAGATTTTGATTCTTTTAATATTGTGTGGAGGTTAGAAAAAAGATTCGGATAGACATAAGGATTAACTTATAAATTGCAAAGTCATAATCAAACTCCATCTGAATTTCTTTTCATTATTTAAACTTCAGTGAGATTTGGTTTATTGAGATACAGAGCAGAACAGGCCCTTCCTTCCCAGTAATCCCTTGATTTAATTTTAGCCTAATCACAGGACTTGGCCAGGCCATCAAAGGGTATGGGGTGAAGGCAAGGGAAGGAGGATGACTGGAAGAATTGGATCAGCCAATTATTGAATGGCGGAGCAGACTCGATGGGCCGAATGGCCTACTTCTGCTCCTATATCTTATGGTCTTAACAAGTATAATTTCAGACTACTTGTATCATGCAGAAATGTTAAGAAGCAAGAAATTAACTTTTTATTGAACATAATGCATTTAATTGCATGATGGTGCTGATGCTAAAAGTGTTGTGTTATAGGGAAATTCCATGGTGATTTTCATAATCAGAACCTAAAATCCATAAGATACACTCAAAAGCATTCAGGAAGCAAAATCTTTATTGTGCAGTGTTATTATCTGAGCTAGGTTATTGAATTAATAACTGCGTGAATTCCAATCTGTGAATTTATTTCAAATGAACACTAATAAAGCTAATCAATATTAAATTTTAAAGCTTCAACTGATCACTAACTCTGGTAATGATAAAAGATAAAGCAATGTTTAAATATAATAATATCATCTGCAATGTCTGGGAGAAGTCATATGTTGAAACCATGAAAAGGTACTGTGTACATTTCCTCCTCTTGTACTCCAGGTTCTCTAGAATCCCAAACATATACGGGTCTGAGATCTGATAGCAAACTTTACTATCTTCAGGATGCACTGCAGGAACTCACAAAGGTTTATGGGACAACACCTTCCAAATCAAAACCTCTACTATCCAGAAGGCTAAGTACAGCAAAAGCATGGAAACATCACACTCAAGCCCAACTTGAAAATATATTGTCGTATTCACAGTGTTAAAGTATTGGATACCTATTTCTAGCGGCATTGGTGTATACTCACACCTCAATAACCGCAGTATTTCAAGAAGGCACCACCACCTTCTCAAGAGCAACTAAGTGTAGTGCGCTGTAAGGTTTTACTGATAATGTAATAGCCTCTCTGTAATGTTTCACTGCTAATGTAAAGGTTTCTCTGTAGCAGTAATGTTTGGGTTATGGCTGGAGATGACAGATAATGTGGGGGGGGGGGGTGGCTATCCAATGAGAGACATGTTGTTGTTTCTTGTGAGTCTGGAAGAGAGATTTTTGCAGGCGAGAGGAGAAGAAGGAAGACGCGAGTGGAGAGAGCTGGTTGACCACCGGACTGACTGGACCAGGAGTGAGGGTCGGAAGGTCAGTGACACTCGGAGGAGGTCAATGGTTGACGAATGGCTGTCTTTGTGAGCTCCAAAGTGCTCTTTTGACTTCTCTCTTAAAATGGGCCCTGTTTCTTTTTATTTTCTTTACTAACCCTATATTCAGATTAAAATGTATAAAGTTCAGTCAGCTAATTGAATATGGTGTATTGTCTGATATTTTGAGGTGCAGATTTGTAACTGGGCAACACGCAGCATCCACACAAACGAGATTTCTCAGTTTGGCGGGGCCAGAAGTTGTCTTCCCCTAGATGAACACATGCTGGCTGAGCCTGAGGGTTACATAAGGATGGGCAACCAAATGCTGGCTGAGCCCAAGAAGTCCACATTACTAAATATGAATAGAAGAATGGGAAGAAAACCTGGTTGTTCCTGATCCATAAGGCATCATGCTACTCCAAGTCAATCTCCATTCATCAAGACAGCAGTAAAGCTGTCCTTGTGTTTCTTTCAAAGATTTGCAAGCTTCAACGACATGGCTAAATCAACAAGCAAGATACACCATTAGCCTTTGAAGGCCGTTGTTTGACTAAATCAGTGATCAAACTTCGGAAGTAGTCCTTAAGCAGCCAGGTATTTGGAGATAGAAGAAAAAGAAATGAGACAAGGATAAACTGGGTTGTTTAAAGAAGAAAGTAGATAAAATCTAAATTTTAGTAATCTATACTAAGAAAGGATGGAACATGAATAATTGAATCAAAAGCTGGAGCAAAAAGAGCTTACCACATTGAACAAATCCAATGGCAACATTATGTTAATGTAATGGTAACATTGTCAGCTCAGTGAAGAAGCTATTTCATGGTAGGTTTTTTTTGCTTCTATCTTTAAAATAGTGTCAATTAGCAAGGGAAGCGTTTTCCAGAGTACAAACGTACAGAAAAAAATGCACCAGGATTCTTTCTAATCCATTTAACATTAAGGTGTACTACAGTCTGTAATAAGCTGGAGCAATCAGAAGTGAAGGTCCCTGTGCTAGGGAAACAGGGGCCCTCGTTTTCATTAATTAATAAAGTTGATGCAGTTAGGGAGACTACAGCATTCACAAGCCCAATACCAATTTCTAGATGCAGACACTCATGGGAAAAGATTACTAGGTGGACAGAGAAAAATATTCAAGGATGTTTACAAAGCTTTCTTGAAAAATAGAATAAAATACTCACTGCCTCAGAAGAATACATAACCCAAGAGAAGAGGAGCGTTCAGAACACTAATGAGAGCTGAGGTCCATCGGCTGAAAGCAGACTGTGGCCCTGTATAAGCAGCTGGAGAACATTACTTGCAAAATTTTCCAACCGCCCACTCCACCAAGCACATTCTGCATCACCTGTACCACAATCACTACATTAGCCATCTCTGGAGCTACAGAACTGGTGATTAGGTCATGCACAAGAACAAGGAGTCAGCAAAGAAGAAAGAATGGCACTGGGGAAGGTGTATAAAAGAATCAGAAGAATGATTTATAAATTGGAATATTCTAACACTCAGGATGCAGTGAGCAGGCTGCAATTCTTGCCTGAGGAAAAAAAAATAGGCTAGTTATTAATATAAAAGAGGCATTTGAAAGTGTAGATACAGGGAAGATGTATTCACTTATGATAAAGTGCAAAACTAGGGGCCATAGGAGTAAAAATTTCAAAAGAAATGTTTTTATCCAAAGTACTGCAAGAGCATGAAATTTGCTACCATACCGAGCAGATGAGGTAAATATAAGGTATGCACTGAAGAAGTAGATTGAGGAAGGGAATTAATGGAAATGATGATGAGGCTGAGTGTTTATGTGGTGTGTAAGCAGCTGAAACATAGGCAACGGGTATACTGCAAGGTCCATTTCATTCTATGGCTGTTCACAATTTTCAGTGAAGCAACCAAAACAAAAAGAATAAAAAAAGATAGACAAAAGGTGGAAATATCTTAAAGTGACAGTCATAACCTTAAAATCAAACTTTACACCATAGAACGTTCAGTTCAGGACATTCATTCTGACCAGATATCAAGTGACTTAACCTGTGGACCACCTGGTGCTTTGTCCAGCTCTAGATCAAGAATACCTATCTATTCACATTTTGATGACCAATGAAGGCAAGTATCCTAATGCCTTCTTTGGTCCATTCTCCTCCTCTACAATCCACAACATGCTATTGTTGTGTAGTATCTTACAATTCTTGTTCTCCCCAAATTTACTGTCTCTCATATTTTTTTCAGGACTAAATTTTATTTGCCACTGGACTAGTCTGCAGTGTCCTTCCACACTATCTGAAAGAAGTCCATTTTTCTAACATCATCAAACCTGTTATTCAGAATCCATAAACTTAGTTCTAAACATTTTACTGATACATACAATGAAAAGCAGGGTACTAAGCCTTTCAGTGACGAAAGCACCAATTAACATTTGCTCCTGCAACACAGTCAGTTTTAGAGCCAATTGCCTACTAGACTTCATATTTCTCTCACCACTCTGCCATACTAAGTGCCTTGATAAAATCAACAATGATTGCACTAAATGTGCAAGCCTTATTGACCCTCTTTGTTAGCACCTCAAAACATCCATTCAAGTTAGTGAATTGTGTCCTTCCTTTACAAATACATGACATCTGATGTGGTTTTATATACTATTTTCTAAATGATGGGTTATACCATTGCTCAGTATTGTTTTCCAATAATTCCTGTATCATGCGTGTCAGACTGATGGTCCTGTGGTTACTCAGAGCATTTTTTTTGCTTTTCAAATGGTATACCACTAAAAACACATGCACTTTTCACTCTGCGCAATCAGTTCTGTTGTTTTGAGCTCCTGTTATCAGGGAAAAAAACTTTTTTTGGGGTTATTTTACAACAGACAGGTAGCTCCTGATTCAGGAGTCGCATCCTTTACTATTGTTGAAATATATTTGCGTAGAAGCCTTGCAATTGTCTCCTTCAACATTTCCATCTTGCCATTCACCAACTCATCCTGAATCTACTGAACCGGTAGATAATCCCAACACTCCCCAGTTCCAGTGAAAGGCGGATGGACATAAGGCAGCACTTGGGAAAAATGGCAGAGCAGCCAAACTTCAGGTTCAGATTTATTCATTAGATCTACATCAAATCATTTGTGTTAACAACCACATACCTAAGGATGTACTGAAGGCATCCTGCAAGTGTTGCCACACTTTCTAGTGTCAAAATAGCATGCCCACAGTGCTCAACAGAAAAATACAGAACACAACAAAACAAAACACAACAAGAAACAAAACAACAACTACAAAATACATATCTTTCCACCCTTCTACCCACCCACACAGCCACTAACATACACATCCAGCTGAAGGACAGGCCTGTAAAACTGGCAAACGAACAGCAGCTGTCAGCAGATGGATAACCTGGCTCTTTCAGTAGACACAAACAAAGGAGATTCTGCAGTTGCTGGACATCTATAGTAACAGAAATGCTGGAGGAACTCCCAATGAGGGGTCTCAGTCTGAATTCTTATTCCTTTCCATCAATGCTTCCTGACATGCTGAGTTCCTTCTGTACACATGTAGGACAGGCTTAACACAAATAGATTGGAAATGGCCAACTCTCATGCTTCAGCATCACCACGGCAACAAAGATTCATTTCTATAATACATTCCTCTTTATACTGCTTTACGGTTCAGTAAGGTGGTTAACAACCTCATATCCCAGCAGGAAACCAGTCACATTCAACAAGCGATACAGAAAGATACTCCATATTCATTTCGTTGGACATATTGGCAACATCGAGACAAGCACAGGGTCAGATTGAAACAAAATATACAAAATAAGACCAAGAAACAGAAGTTCTTCAAATACATTGACTGGGTGAACACCATGGCTTAACAAATAAAGTTCAAAGTAAATGCTTTATTGAAGTACGTATATCATCATACAGTATGCTGAGATACATTTTCTTGTGGGCATTCACAGTAGATACATAGAAACGCAATAGAATCATAGAAAAGCTACACACAAAGATGGACAAACAACTAATGTGCAAAGGAAGAAAACAGAGAAATACAAGAAAAAATTGTGGATAATATTCCACAAGCTCCAAACCAACTGGAAGAAATACCACAGTTGACATAGATGTGTAGAATAGAGACTGACCCCAAATATAACAATTTTGGCCAAAACTCAGTGTGGCAGGAAGCAAAGGATTTGGTTGCCTAGTCAGTCCCAGTAGGGACTTTAACTAAGTGACAAATCACAGTTGATGAGGTGCTTCTAGACCTCTTTTGCTAAGCAATATCTCAATCTCATAAAACCGGCCTTACTCCTGTTGAGAACATTTCTCCAGCATTTTCTTTGTCCTTTTCCACATCTATGCTAAATTTAACTTAATATTGTTTTTACCAAAATATATATTAGACCACAAGAGCATAGGACCATGTGATATATGAGCAGAATTAGGCCACTGAACCCATTGAGTCTGCTCAGCTATTTCATCATGGCTGATTCAGTTTTCCTCTCAGCCCCAACCTTCTGCTTTCTCCCCATATCCCTTCATGCCCTGACCAATCAATAATCTATCAAACTCTGCCTTAAATACACATAAGGACTTGGTCTCCACTGCTGTCTGTGGCAACAAATTCCACAGGTTTACCACTCTCTGGATAACAAAATTCTTCCTCATCTTGGTTCTAAAAGGACACCTTCTATTTTGAGCCTGTGTCCTCTGGTCTCAGTGGGACATATCCTACTTGCCAGATTCATTCCCTGAAACAACATCTTAATCTTTCTCATTTCTTGCTAGACAAGTTACACCAGCGGTCCCTAACCACTGGGCCGCAGAGCATGCACTACCGGGCTGCGAGGAAATGATATGATTTGGCGATATGAGTCAGCTGCACCTTTCCTCGTTCCCTGTCACGCACTGTTGAGCCATTACCCACGCGTCATCCATTTCAGCGCGGGAAGGAGATCAACTCTTCGAGCTTGCAAATGACGATGGGCTGAAAAGTCTGTTTGACATAACATCTCTGCCGGCATTTTGGATCAAAGTCAAGGCTCAATATCCTGAGATAGCCACGGAAGCACTGAAAACGTTGCTTCCATTTCCAACATATCTCTGTGATGAATGTAACAAGAACTAAATTGCGGATTAGACTGGACATAAGGAACCCCATTCGAGTATCGCTGTCCCCCATCACCCCTCGATAGGACCGTCTTGTTGCAGGAAAGCAAGCCCAGGGCTCCCACTGATTCAGCGATATTGGTGCATTGCAATGATTTTATAAGTTCATATGGGGAAAATATGTGCTGTGTTTAATATCCAATCGTTACTTAAAATGTTATGATGCTATCGACTTATATAACCATATAACAATTACAGCACGGAAACAGACCATCTCTGCCCTTCTAGTCCGTGCCGAACGCTATTCTCACCTCGTCCCACCGACCTGCACTCAGCCCATAACCCTCCATTACTTTTCTGTCCATATACCTATTCAATTTAACTTTAAATGATAATATCGAACCTGCTTCTGACACTTCTACTGGAAGTTTGTTCAACACTTACTTCAAGCTCCCCTGTCCTCCCCTGATAATTGACTTATCGCTATATTCATGCGAGGAAAATGCGCTGTGTGTTTAATATTAAATTCGTTAGATAAAGCCTTTTAGAAACAAAATTGAGTGTATTAGCCACTTATCACCGATATTCCGGTCGTGATTAACACACTCCCCCCTGAACAGAATCGCCAAAAACTATTTGTAGAAAAATAATCGGCAGGTGCGCGCATGCAGACTGGTGCCCGCGCAAGGCTTCATGGTCATTGTAGTCTTTCTCTGGGTAAACACAATGTATTTGACTGCTACTCTTGTCCGTTGGCAACCATCCCGCACCCCCCACCCCAGGTCGGGTGGTCCGCAAGAATATTGTCAACATGAAACCGGTCCGCACTGCAAAAAAGGTTGGGGACCCCTGAGTTACACATTAAACTTTAGCGCATATTTCCATTCACACACTGTTGACATTAGTTTCAAAGTAAATATGCAAAAAGATAGGTTGGTCCATGGGTTGAGATTCTTAATTGAAGAAAGGCCAATTTTGACTTAGCAAAAATGATCTGGCGGATGTGAATTGGAACAGGTTGTTTTCTGGCAAAGGGGTACTTGGAAAGTGGGAGTCCTTCAAAAATGAAATTTTGAGAATACAAAGCTTGTATGAGCCTGTCAGAATAAAAAGAAAAGATAACAAGTGTAGGGAACCTTGGTTTTCAAGAGATTTTGAGGCCCTGGTTAAGAGGGAAAAAGAGGTACATATCAGGTATAGGCAAGTAGGAACAAATGAGGAGCAGAAAAAATACAAGAGAATATTCAAGAAAGAAATCAGGAAGGCAAAAAAAAAAGAGGCATTAAGTTGCATGACCAGACAAAGTGAAGGAGGATCCTAAGGAATTCTACAACTGTGTTAAGAGTAAACGGATTGCTAGGGACAAAAATGGTCCTCTGGAAGATCAGAATGGTGATCCACGTTTGGAACCAAAACAGATGGGGGAGATCTTAAATTCATTCTTTGTATCTCTCTTTACTCGGGTGATGGATACAGAATTTATGGAAGTGAGGCAAAGCAGCATCAACTTCATGGACACTGTACAGATTACAGAGGAGGAGGTGTTAGCTATCCTGAGGCAAATCAGTGTGGTTGAATCCCCAAGGCCTAACAAAGAATTTCCTCAGACATTATGGAAGGCAAGTGCAGGAATTACCATGGTCTGAGCAGAAATTTAAAACATCCCTAACCACAGGAGAGGATCAAGAGGATTGGAGGATAGCCAAAGTTGTTCCGCTGTTTGAAAAAGGTTCAAAATGTAAACCAGGAAATGAAAGTCTGGTGAGTCTGACATCCATTGTAGGAATGTTATTGGAAGTAATTCTAAGGGTCGGGATATATAAGTACTTGGATAGATGTGGATTGATTAAGGATAGTCAGTATGGCTTTGTTTGTGGCAGATCATGTCCAAACAAACTTAGTTTTCAAGAAAGTTACCAGGCAAGTGGACAAAAACAAGGTAATGGATGTGGTCTGTGCGGACTTTAGTCAGGCATGTGACGAGGTTCTGTATGGGAGGCTATTCAAGAAGGTTCAGCTGCATGGCATTAAACATGAGGTAGTAAACTGGATTGGACATTGGCTTTGAGGGAGAAGCCAGAGAGGGGGGGGGGCTGTGACTAATGTGTGCTGCAATGATTTGTTGTTTGTCATCTATATCAGTGATCTGGATGATTATGTGGTTAACTGCATCAGCAAATTTGCTGATGACACCAAGATTGGGAGTGTAGTGAAGAGTGAGGAAGACCATCATGGCTTGCAAAGAGATCTGCATCAGCTGGAGAAATGGACTGAAAAATGGCAGATGGAATTGAATGCAGAAAAGTGTGAGGTTTTGCACCAAGGTAGGTCTAGTAAATGTTAGGCACTGAGGAGTGTGCTAGAACAGGTGTCCCCAACCCTCTTTGCACCGCGGACCGGTTTAATATTGACAATATTCTTGTGGACCGGTCAACGGTGGGGGGGGGGGAGCGCGGTGTTCAAGTAGGGTTGCCAACTTTCTCACTCCCAAATAATAGACAAAAGTAGCAGTCAAATATAGGACACTTGTGTTTACCCCGAGAAAGACCACCATGACCATGAAGCCTTGCACGGGCACCTGTGTGCGCATACGTGGCGTGTGCATGTGCGTACGTGCCGATTTTTTTTCTACAAATTGATTTTGGCTTAATCTTCCCGATTCTGTTAAGCGAAACTACACTGTACATACAATATTTCTACTTTATATAGGCTGTGTATTTATCACCCCTCCCTCTGAGTGTTTTAGGTATTAAATTTATGCCTTAAAGAATGAAATTTTCTTTTTTGTTTCCCTGTCCATTTCACCATTTCATGTTCCCTGTAGCAGTCAGCCTAAAAGATGCAATGAGTGGTAACTGGCACTATGGACTAGCATTGAAGCTTTCTGTCACTAGCTGCTACTGTAACTTGATCTCTTCTCTGCCTTTCTTTTCCTCCCACACGCAACAAAGACTGAGCCTGCTGGAGCACATTTACCAATGTTGGCATTAAAGAACAGAAGAGCTTGCAGTGCCTCCATCAGATCTTCACCGTCAATTTAAATAAGACCCAGATAAATGGAAATCACAGAGAAGGATTTATGAATATTTACCAAACCATTACCTTGAAAGTGATTACAGTTTCAGTGGTCATTTGAAAGAAATTTAACAAAGACAGAAGAATAGTAAATTGGAAGGAGCTGTTGGCAGGAATATCAGCAGAGCAAAAATCAGTGGGAAGATAGAGGATTGGGAAGTTTTTAAAAACCTACAGAGAGCAACTAAAAAAAACATTAGAAGGGAAAAGATGAAATATGAAAGAAAGCTAGCAAATAATGTCAAAGTGGATAATAAAAGTTTTTTCAAGCATGTTAAAAATGAAAGAGAAATGGGAGTGGATATAGGACCACTAGAAAATGAGGCAGGAGAAATAATAACAGGGGACAAGGATATGACTGTTGAACTAAATGAGTATTTTGTGTCATTCTGCACTGTGGAAGACACTAGCAGTATGCCTGAGGTTGTAGTGTGCGAAGGAAGAGAAGTGGGTGCAGTTACTGTTTCAAGAGAGAAGGTGCTCAACAAGCTGAGAGACCTAAAGGGACATAAGTCACCCGGACTAGAGAAACTGCACGCTAGGGTCCTGAAAGAGGTCGCATTAGAAATTACCTTTCAAAAAATCATTGGACTCTGGCATGGTGCCAGAGGACTGGAAAATTGCAAACGTTACTCCACTCCTTAAGAAATGAAGAAGGCAGCATTAGGAAAATTATAGACCAGTTAGCCTGACCTCAGTGGTTGGGGAATATGGTGGAGTCAATTGTTAAGGATGAGGTGATGGAGTACTTGGTTACACAGGACAAGATAGTACAAAGTCAGCATGGTTTCCTTCAGGGAAAATCCTACATGACAAACCTGTTGGAATTCTTTGAGGAGATTACAACTAGTATAGATAAAGGGGATGTAGTCAATGCTGTATATTTGGACTTTCAGAAGGCCTTTGACAAGGTGCTGCACATGAGGCTGCTTACCAAGTTAACAGCCCATGGTATTACAGGAAAGTTACTAATATGGTTAGAGCATTGGCTGATTGGTAAGAGGCAGTGAGTGGGAATAAAAGGATAATTTTCTGGTTGGTTGCCAGTGACTAGTGGTGTTCCACAGGGTTCGGTGTTGGGACCACTTCCCTTTATGCTGTATATAAATGATTTAGATGATGGAATAGATGGCTTTGTTGCCAAGTTTGCAGATGGTACGAAGGTTGGTGGAGGAGCAGGTAGTGTTGAGGAAACAGGTAGGATGCAGAAGGACTTAGATAGATTAGGAGAATAAGGAAGAAAGTGGCAAATAAAATACAATGTTGGAAAATGCATGGAAATGTACTTCGGTAGCAGAAATGAATGTGCGGATATTTTCTAAATGGGGAGAAAATCCAGGAATCTGAGTTGCAGAGGGACTTGGGAGTCTTTGTGCAGAATACCTTGAAGGTTCACTTGCAGGTTGAGTCGGTGGTGAGGAAGGCAAATGCCATATTAGCATTCATTTCAAGAGGTCTAGAATATAAGAGCAAGTTTGTGATGCTGAGGCTTTATAGGGCATTGGTGAGCCCTCACCTTGAGTATTGTGAACAGTTTTGGGCTCCTCATCTTAAAAAAGATGTGCTGGCATTAGGGAGGGTCCCAAGGATGTTCACAAGGATAATTCCAGGAATGAAAGGGTTATCATATAAGGAACATTTGATGGCTCTGGGTCTGTACTCGTTGAAATTCAGAAGGATGAGTGGGGATCTCATTGAAACCTTTTGAATATTGAAAGTCCTAGACAGAGTAGATGTAGAAAGGATGTTCCCCATGATGGGAGAGTCTAGGACAAGAGGGCATAGCCTCAGGATAGAGGGGCACCCTTTCAAAACAGAGCTGCGGAGAAATTTCTTTAGCCAAAGGGTAGTGAATTTGTGAAATTTGTTGCCACATGGAGCTGTGGAGGCCAGGTCATTGGGCATATTTAAGGCAGAGACTGATAGGTTCTGGATTGGACATGGCATCAAATGTTATGGGGAGAAGGCCGGGAACTGGTGTTGAGGAGGAGATAGAAAAAAAGGATTAACCATGGTTGAATGTTAGAGCAGACTCAATGGGCCATATGGCCAAATTCTGCTCCTATATCTTATGGGCTTATGGTCTAAAAAACTGTGACATGAATCAGAGTAAAATTAATACCGTTTCTTTTAAAAAAAAGATAAATTTTATGGAGGAGATGTTTCAGTTTAAGTGGAAGACTATTGTTAATGCAAAGAAGCAAACTGGATTAATATAACAACCAGTAATCTAAAATATTTGCAAGTGAAAGGCAGTTAGGTGAAGTTAGCAGGATACTTCTTTCTTAACTTAAAACTAAGGCAAATAACTTACAATTCTATGAAAAGAAGATTATTCCACATGGGGAAAGACCAAAACTAGTTCAATTATTACTTGATTTCAGGGTCAAGAGATGCAGACAGATGACTGGCTCAGTGGGCGAAGTAGCTTAAGGAAGTTTCTGACAAGCTGAATCTTCAAATGGTCACCAAGGCGTAAAATTACATCAAGGAAGGATTCAGAAAGATATGGCAGAACAAAAAACTTGAGTAGTTTGTTTTCTCATTGCTGCTCTTGATTCAGCTCTCTGCCTCCAGCTCAAATACGCAGTTTCTCCTTCAATCCTTCACTGATTGGTGTGTTCTTTCATGGATTCTACTATGACTGTTACTCTATTATAGATTTATTAAGTATGCCACAAGAAAATGAATCTCAGTGTTGTTTATGTTGACTTTTATGTACTTTGATAATAACTTTATTTTGAACTTTTGAAATTTTAACCTGCTTTAACCCTTGAACTATACATTAATTTATCATCAACCTTCAAGCTCTGGATCTCAGGATGAACCTCTGCTACTAGAAAGTGCATGAGGAGACCTCAGTCAGGAGGAGATTTTGTTATGAGGACTCATAACAACATCTCCTCCTTGTTGACCTTTAGCATAGGTGCCCTTCAAGGCTATCCCCTTCCCTACTCTCTATACACATGTAAGTGTCTTAGAGTGAGTTTTTTTGGGTAGATGATTTGTTTACACTTAAATGACTTTGGCCACCAGACTTCTATTTGACAACGTACTGTGGATTGAGTCCACAATAATGCGCTTCCTAAAAAGGTGTGAATACCAGATGCTTCTGGCGCCGTAGTTTGACCTGATGCTGTAGTTTCTAAGACAGTATTATCTATACATTATAAATATTAGTTGTCTTCTATGTTAGCATGTAAAATGCCAAATAAATGTATTGTGGATTTAACTAAAGGCTGTGGATACCAACCCAGACATGTTGGCGTCGGAAGGAATGGATGAAGTCCGAAGGTGTGATGTTTTCAGGTAGCTTCAAAAGGAAGCATTGTCTATAACTTTTTAAGTAGCGATTGCCTTTGTGTTTAGGATATAAATATTGAGCCCACATCAGGCTAGCAGACCTTTCTACCGAAAGTGTCTCTGTCTGTATGATGCCTGCTGTACCTTCTTGTGTCGAATAAAGAAGCTGCTTTGTATCTACCAGTGGCTCTGTCTCTCTGGTGATTTCATCCACACTACAACAAGCGTATGGCTACAAGCTGGCAATAATGTTCAACTTATTATCAAGGTATGTACATGTCTCCACATACAACCCTGAGATTCTTTCTCTGCGGGTATACTTTCCAAATCTACAGAACAGTAACTGTAAACTGGAACCATCGGGAATGTCAACTGTAAACAAACTGTGCAAATGCAGATATAAACGCTATCTTCAAATTCGCCACTGATGCTACTGCTGTTCGAAGTCAGCAGGTCAGGCAGCATCTATAGAGAGGCTCAAGCAGTTGACTTTTCAGACTGAGACCCGACATCAGGACTGAGGAAAAAGGGAGGGAAGGGAAGAAGGCAGAATAAAAGTGTGGGAGGAGGGGTGAATGTACAAGCTGGCAGGTGATACATGAAACCAAGAGAGGGGAAGCTGGTTGGGTGATGGACATAGAAATTAAGAAAGACGCTGGGAGGTAATAGGTGGAAGAGGTGGGGGGGGGGGAAGAAGGAATCTAATGGAAAAGGACAGTGAAGCATGTGAGAAAGAGGACGGACATCAGAGAGTCTTGTTGGGGGCAAATGAGGAGAACAGTGGAGACAGATTCTTGATCCGGTTTGAAACGATGTCTTGATTTTTGCTGTGAATACACAGCATTTGGCTCAAAAGCATTCTCATCAAGGACGCTTGTTGCAACAGAATGGGGAACATAAAAAGAGTGGGGGGGACATACATATCAAAATATGTTGGAGCAATTTCAAGGTCCTCAGAGTACTGGTGAAAGGTATCTTGTCCATTGGAAACTATTACTTGTAAAAAGCAATATGATTTGAAAACAAAAATAAAATCTGTTAGTTAGTTCATATTTTGTGTTTGTATATTTTTCTCCACACATAAATTCCATAAGAGCAATTTTATTTCATATCTTGGATCTTGGGGTAATGACTTGTGAAATTCATTCAAGATCTAAGTTTAAAGATTGTTTAATGGGACTTCCAGTACGCAAGTTTAAAGGAGAAGAAAATAATTGTTATTCATGATTCAACGCAGCACCAAAAAACACACAAAAAGTTAAAGAACACAATGAAAAAATAGATACAGATATGGAGAGAGCGATCGAGAGAGAGAGAGAGAGATCGAGAGATAGAGAGAGATAGAGAGAGAGAGAGAGAGATAGAGAGATAGACAGAGAGAGAGAGAGAGAGAGAGAGAGAGATCGAGAGAGAGAGAGAGAGAGAGAGGGAGAGAGAGATCGGTTATACGTCCATAAAGTGATGCTAGACACAGCAATGTCTGACATACGTGTCCTTGTTTTCTTGGTGTGTCAGGGCCAGGTACATGACAGATGCCATAGCATCTGTTGTAGGGCAGTTCTGTTGATAAGCATTTTGGTGAGTGTCCAGTGTGGCAGGAATGGAGGTTTTGACATGTGCCATTACCAGCTGTTCAAAGCACTTCATGATGATTGGCATCAGTGTCACTGGGTGGTAGTCATTTAGTTCCGAATATGTAGAGCACTTTGGTATAGTAATGATAATGGCTGATTTGATGCATATGAGAACAGCAGCCTGGATGAGTGAAGTGTTGAAGATGTCCGTGAAGACATCAGTGAACTGTAGTGCACACACCCTGAGTATTCAGCCTGCAATGTTGTCTGGCCTGGCCACCTTTTAGGAATTGACTCTCTAAGAAGACATTCTCACGTCTGTTGCTGTTACAAACATGAGGGAAAATTTCTGTGACATGAGCTGCCCTAATGGTGGGGGGGGGGGGGTGGTGGGGGGGTGGTTTGCCTATAATGCTCAGCTAGCATTTTCTATCAATCCACCCATCCATTCTGTGATGAAAAACTCCAAATCTAGATTGACATTCAGAGCATAGAAATGTCAAAAAGCAGTATTGTTGCATTTAAACTTATTTCATTTCCTCAACAGCTCCTACCTGATGTGAATGAGGAAACAAAGCTCTGGCCTCCCAGCTACATTACTGGCAACACAGATGGCTGCATAGTTTATTAAATGATACCATGACCCTGCAAATTGTATAATTTCTATTGGACATAATGCTTCACTCTATTTTTCACTAATTCAAAACAGCCTTATTAAGCTTCTCGGTCCCTCTTATGTATCTTTGCTACATTTTATACTATGTTTTCCTTATCAACAATACTTATCTTCAGGATCTACAATAAAGTAAAAAAAATCACATTGCTTGAAATGAGATTTTAGACTGTTCCCTTATGATTTACTAATGGTAATATTCAATGGACGAATAAAAACAAAATAAAAAATCACTATCACTTCTCATTGTTACTTTCATTTTTATCCCTTGTGTCAAAATTCAATCACCTATCTTTTTCTCTTAATCTTTGATGACATAGAATGTAATTAGGATAGTAAGTCAAAGCTATACATTGCACTTAGCGGTTATTTTATTAGATAAACCTGTGGATCTGCTAGTAATGTAAATGCCTCATCAACTAATCATGTGGCAGCAACTCGATGCATAAATGCATGCAGACGTGATCAAGAGGTTCAGTTGTTGTTCAGACCAAACATCAGAATGGGCAAGAAATGTGATCCAAATGACTTTGACTATGGATTGACTGCTGGTGCCAGATGGCATGGTTTGAGTATCCCAGAAATCGTTGGTCTTCTGGGATTTCCATGCACAACTGTTCCTGGAATTTACAGAGATTGGTGTGAAAAACAGAAGACATCCAGTGAGCAATAGTTCTGTGAGCAAAATCTTCTTCTTAATGAGAGGTCAGAGGAGAATGAACCAGACTGAACCAAGCTGACAGGAAAGTGACGGTAACTCAACTAACCACATGTAACAACACTGGTATGTAGACAAGCATTGTTCAATGCACAACATGTCGAACCTTGCAGTGGATGAGCTGCAGTGGCAGAAGACCTCAGACATAAGGAGGAGAAGCTTGGGAGAATCAATGGCACCTAACAGTGACTCCTTTGTTTGCATCTTCAGAAACAGTTTTATTTCTATCTTTAATATCTCTGTTTTTCCCTTTCAGGGTTCTTTTGAAGACCCTGACCTGGAGTTACATGCTGACTACGGTTCTTTGCGGGAATGGGACCTGCTCTTGGGGTTTCACGACTGGCCGTTATTCCGCAGGCCAAGGGTGCAGCCTAAGATCATGGCTCACCTTTGGATATCCAAGATTTCGTGGCTGTGGAGACAGGGGGATTGGAGGTCGGTGTCTGGGCAGGTGAGCGGTGTGCCGTGGGACTCGGAAGATCTAAGACTGTGTGTCTGGAGACCTGAGATCTTTGGGCACGGAGCTCGGAAAAAGCAACGCAACAGACTTTTAAAATCATAAACCAGTGAGTTGCTTGTTATGTCTCCCCACTCACTGTGAAATTGAAACATTTCTTTCTCCCTTATTAGGAAGAGAGAGAGAGCCTGTGATATGTCAAATACTGGGTGAACGAGTAGTCTTTGGAGTACTGCAATAATGTGTCTTTGCTGTTGCTTTGCTGCGTGCTTGAGTGCATGGTGGTGGATGCCAATGCTCTTTTTTTGCTGGTGGGGGGGAGGGGGGACTGTTGCTTGCTGCCACTTACACATGGGAGGGAGGGGCGCTGGGGGGGATCTTGGGGTTCTAACATTTAACTGTGATCCATTCTTTGGGGGCACTCCTCTGTTTTTCATGGATGGTTACAAAAAAAAGCATTTCAGGATGTATATTGTATACATTTCTCTGACATTAACTGTAGCTTTGAAACATACTCTCAGGGACCACTTTATTAGGTACAGGAGGTATGTAATAAAATGGCCACTCAGTGTACTTTTACTAGTAATTCCACAAAAATTGAGCTTTAACCAGCAACCAATCCAGACATTGGAAGTTTGAGAGGAGGGGATTTCACTCTGGTCCACTAGTTGAAAAAGGCATCAGTAGATCACAGCAGCAAAAATAGAGCTCTGACTGAGGATAAATCTGTGTTTAAGATTCATTAGCAAGAGCAATTTAAAGGAAGGCAGGGGCAAGTGCAGCGGCCATTGTTTAAATGGGTAGAGTCAGTGTGGTGATCTTGAGGCTTCAGCGAAGAGAAGATTCAGTCAGAGAAAGAAAAGAAAATATTGATGTTAAGTTTTATTGCCTTCTTTACATCTGCTCAGTTAGGACAGTGGAGATGCCAGGCAGGTTAATTGAACTCTCATTTCACAGGATGTGGGCAGGCAGGGAGATGTCCAGTGTCCCTGACGACCACAACTGCGAAGTGCATCCGGCTGCAGCTTCTAACAATCCACGTTAAGGGACTGGAGATGGAACTAGATGAACTCCAGATCATTCGGGAGGCTGAAGGGATGATAGACAGGACATATAGAGGTAGTTACACCCAAGATGCACAGCACCAGAAACTGGGTGACAGTCAGGAAGTGGAAAGAGGTTTAGAAGCCAATGCAGAGTACCCCTGGGGCCATCCCCTTCAACAACAGGTACATCACTTTGGATACTGTTGGGGAGGTGGGAGTTGGCCTAACAGTGGAATGTCACAGTGGTTAGGTGCCTGGCACTGAGTTCGGCTCTGTAACTCAAGAGGGAAGAGAGGAGAACAGGCATGCTGTGGCGATAGGGGAGTCATTAGTTAGGGAAGAGGACAGGAGGTTCTGTGGGTGAGAACGAGATTCCCAGATTGCAAGATGCCTCCCAGATGCCAGGGTCCGTGACATCTCCGATCAAGTCCTCAGCATTGTTAGGTGGGAAGGTGAACATCCAGAGGTTGTAGTCCAGGTAGGTACCAATGATATGGCTAGAATGAGTGACGAGCTTCTGGATAGGGAGTTCAGGGAGTTTGGTGCTAAATTAAAGGGCAGAACTTCCAGAATTGTAACCTCAGGATTGCCACCCATGCCACATGTTAGTGAGGTCAGAGCTAGGAAGATTATAGAGTTTAACACTTGGCTAAGGAGTTAGTGTAGGACGGACGGCATAAGATTTTTGGATCATTGGCCTCTCTTCCAGGAAGGCTGGGACCTGTACAGAAAGGACAGTTTGCACGTAGAGGGGAATTAATTTCCTTCCAGGAAGGTTTGTAAATGTTCCACGGTGGGGTTTAAACTAGAGTTACAGGGGCATGGGAACTAGAGTGCTGGAACAGTTTTTTGCGAGATTGTGGAGGAAGATGTCGGTAAGACCTCAGACAAAGTCAGGAATCAAAAGGTTGAGCATGATGAACACTAGAGTCCTGATGTGTGTATATTTCAATGCAAGAAGTATTGTAAGAAAGGCAGATGAGCTCAGGGCATGGACCAACACATCTAATTATGATGTTGTAGCCATCAGCAAGACTTGGTTGCTCAGCATTCTGGAATTTCTTTGTTTTAGATATGAGGGATCAGAGGTGGAAGGGTGGCATAACTAGTCAGCAAAAATGTCACCACAGTGCTCCGTCAGGACAGATTGGAGAACTTGACTGTTGAGGCATTATGGGTGGAACTGAGAAATGAGAAAGGCATGACCACGTTCATGGGGCTGTATTACAGGCCACCCAAAAGACCTAGGGATTTAGAGGAACAAATTTGTAAAAAGGTCACAGACTGTTGCAAGTGACAGAAGGTTATTATAGTAGATGATATTACAAGGGGTGATTGATAAGTTTGTGGCCTAAGGTAGAAGGAGTCAATTTTAGAAACCTAGCACATTTACTTTTCCTACATTTACATACTTAGTCCAGCAGTTGTGGAGCATACGGATCGCTTCTTTGTAGAAGTTGGTGTCTTGGACCTCCAGAAGTGGTCCACAGCAGGGGTGATTGATAATTTCGTGGCCTAAGGTAGAAGGAGATAAGTTATTAACTTCAAACTTTCTGCATTTTCACTTAAAAAAATTGAACTGCACGTGCATGTAACAAGCGCTGTATAACTCATCTCCATCTACCTAAGGTCGTGAACTTATCAATCACCCCTGCTGTGGACCACCTGGAGGCCCAAGACACTCTCATTACATGCACGTGCAGTTCAACTCTTTGAGTGACAATGCAGAAAGTTTGAAGTTAATAACTCATCTCCTTCTACCCTGGGCCACGAACGTATCAATCACCCCTGCTGTGGACCACTTCTACAAAGAAGTGATCTGTATGCTCCACGACCACTGGACTAATGTGTGTACATGTAGGAGGGGACTACATTGAAAAATAAATGTGCTAGGTTTTCTAAAATTGACTCCTTCTACCTTAGGCCACAAACTTATCAATCACCTCTTGTAACTTTCCACATATTGACTGGAAATCCCATACTGTAACAAAACTGGATGGGATAGAGTTTGTCAAATGTGTTCAGGAAAGTTTTCTTCATCTGTAGAAGTCCCAATGAGAGAGGTTGTGATATTGGATCCGCTGTTACAGAATGAGACAGGGCAAGAGATAGAAGCTTGTATCGGGGAACACTTTCGATCCAGTGACCAAAATGGCATTAGTCTCAAAATGAATATGCAATATACTGGTCTGCGGATTGAGATTCCAAATTTGAGAAAGGCCAGTATTGATGGTATCAGAAATGACCAGGCATGTGTGGATTATGTCAGGCTGTTTCTGGCAAAGGTGTACTTGGAAAATGAGAGGACTTCAAAAAAGAAATTTTGAGTGTACAAAGCTTGTCAGAATGAAAGGTAAAGATAACAACAGTAGGGAACCTTGGTTTTCAAGAGATATTGAGGCCCTGGTTAAGAGAAAAAATGAGGTGCATAGCAAGTAGGGAAAAATGAGGTACTCATGGAGTACAAGAAATGTAAGAGAACATTCAAGAAATCAGGAAAGCTAAATAAAGACATGAAGTTGCTCCAGCAAACAAGGTGAAGGAGTATTCTAAGAGAGTCTATGGATATGTTAAGAGCAAACAATTGCAAGGAACAAAATTGGTCCTCTGGAAGACCAGAATGGTAATCCATGTGTGGAGCGAAAATAGATGGGGGAGATCATAAATGCATTCTTTGCACCAGCATTTCCTTGGGAGACAGATATAAAGTCTACAGACATGAGAGAAAGCAGCTAAAATGTCATGAACCCTGTACAGATTACAGGAAAATAGGTGCTTGCTACCATGAGGTAAATAGGGATCAAATATTCTCCAGGACCTGAGAAAGTGTTTCCTCGGACCCTACGGGAGGCAACTGCAGAAATTGCTGGGGTCCAGCAGGGATATTTAAAATCCTTAGTGATAGAAGAGGTACCAGAGAATTGTAGGGTAGTCAACATTGTTTTGCCTTTTTAAAAAGACTCCAAACAGAATCCCAAAAATTATAGGCCTGTGAGCTTGACATCAGCTGTGGGAAAATTATTGGAAGGTATTCTAAGGATAAATAGGTATTTATATAGATATGAACTGATTAAGGATAGTTGGCATGGCCTTGTTCATGATGGGTCATGTGTAACCAAACTTACAGCTTTTCGAGGAAGTTAAAAGGAGAGTGGATGAAGGCAAGGCAGTGGATGTTGTCTACATGGACTTTAGTAAGGCACTTAACAAGGTCCCGCATGGGAGGTTGGTCGAGAACGTTCAGTTTCTCGGCATTTTGGGTAAGTTAGTAAACTGAATTAAACTTTGACTTTGTGACTTTGTGGGAGAAGCGTGGTAGTGGAATGTTGTCTTTCTGAGTGGAGCCTGTGACTAGTGGCGTGCTGGGTCCTTTGTTGTTTGTCATCCATGTTTAAGAGTGAAAGGTGACAAGATTAAGAGGACCATGAGGGGAAACTTTTTCACACAGAGGCTCTTGAGAGGGTGGAATGAGCTGCCAGTACAAGTGGTCTGTACGAGCTTGCTTTCAATGTTTAAGAGAAGTTTGGATAGGTCGTAGGAATATGTGGGGGGTGGGGGGGGGATGTGAGGCTATGGTCCCAGTGCAGGTCAATGAGAGCAGGAAGTTTATATGGTTTCAGCATGGACTAGATGGGCTGAAAACCCAGTTTCTGTACTGTACTTCTCTGTGATAAGGGTTCTCTATGAATGTAATTCAAATTCAAAAGTTTTCTATGAATGGAAGGGGAATTTAATCATCTTCTCTGAAGGTGAGGAACGTCTCGCAGCTCTTGGACTGTATTCTCTGGAGTTCAGGAGAATGAGGGGGGAATCTCATTGAAACATTCTGAATGCTGAAAGGCCTGAACAGATAAGATATGGCAAAGTTAGTTCCCATGGCAGGGGAGTCTAGGACAAGAGGGCCCGACTTCAGGATTGAAGGATGTCCATTTTGAACAGAGATGCGGAGAAATTACTTTAGTCAGAGGGGGGTAAATCTGTGGAATTTGTTGCTACGAGTGACTGTGGAGGCCAAGTCATTGGGTGCACTTAAGGCAGAGATAGGTAGGTTCTTAATTAGCCAGGGCATCAAAGGGTATGGGGGAGAAGGCAGGGGAGTGGGGATGACTGGAAGAATTGGATCAGCCCATGATTGAATGGCAGAGCAGACTCAATGGGCTGAATGACCTACTTCTGCTCCTATATCTTATTGTCTTCTTCAACACCCCAATCAGGATGTATTCGCTGATGCTGTTTTTATAATTGTATAAGGGCTAAGAGTGTTGTAAAAGCAAGCCTGAAGGCTTTGTGTGTCAATTCAAGGAGCATTTGTAACAAAGTGGATGAATTGAATGTGCAGATAGTTATTAATGAATATGATATACTTGGGATCACAGAGACATGGATCCAGGGTGACCAAGGATGGGAGCTCAACATTCAGGGATATTCAATATTCAGGAGGGATAGACATGAAGGAAAATGAGGTGGGATGGCATTGCTGGTTAGAGAGGAGATTAACGCAATAGAAAGGAAGGACATTAGCCGGGAGGATGTGAAATCGATTTGGGTAGAGTTGCATAACACGAAGTGTCAGAAAACGCTGGTGGGAGTTGTGTACAGGCCACCTAACAGTAGTAGTGAGGTTGGGGATGGCATTAAACAGGAAATTAGAAATGCGTGCAATAAGGGAACAGCAGTTATAATGGGCAACTTCAATCTACATATAGATTGGGTGAACCAAATTGGTAAGGGTGCTGAGGAAGAGGATGTATTGGAATGTACGCGGGATAGTTTTCTGAACCAATATGTCGAGGAACCAACTAGAGAGCAGGTCATTCTGGACTGTGTATTGAGCAATGAGGAAGGGTTAGTTAGCAATCTTGTCGTGCGAGGCCCTTTAGGTAAGATTGACCATAATATGGTGGAATTCTTCATTAAGATGGAGAGTGACATAGTTAATTCAGTAACAAAGGTTCTGAACTTAAAGAAGGGTAACCTTGAAGGTATGAGACGTGAATTAGCTAAGATAGACTGGCAAATGATACTTAAAGGGTTGACGGTGGATATGCAATGGCAAGCATTTAAAGATCACATGGATGAACTACAACAATTGTTCATCCCAGTTTGGCAAAAGAATAAACCAGGGAAGGTAGTGCACCCGTGGATGACAAGGGAAATTAGGGATAGTATCAATTTCAAAGAAGAAATATACAAATTAGCCAGAAAAAGCAGCACACCTGAGGACTGGGAGAAATTCAGAGTCCAGCATAGGAGGACAAAGGGCTTAATTAGGAAAGGGAACATAAAAACTGACTGTAAAAGCTTTTATAGATATGTGAAAAGAAAAAGATTGGTTAAGACAAATGTAGGTCCCTTACAGTCAGAAATAGGTGAATTGATCATGGAGAACAAGGACATGGCAGACCAATTGAATAACTACTTTGGTTCTGTCTTCACTAAGGAGGACTTAAATAATTTTCCAGAAATAGAGGGTCTAGTGAGATGGAGGAACTGAGGGGAATACATGTTAGTAGGGAAGTAGTGTTAGGTAAATTGAAGGGATTGAAGGCAGATAGATCCCCAGGGCCAGATGGTCTGCATCCCAGAGTGCTTAAGGAAGTAGCACACAAAATAGTGGATGCATTAGTGATAATTCTTCAAAACTCTTTAGATTCTGGATTAGTTCCTAAGGATTGGAGGGTATACTCTCTGGAATTTAGAAGATTGAGGGGGGATCTTATTGATATGTATAAAATCCTAAAGGGATTGGACAGACTAGATGCAGGAAGATTGTTCCCGATGTTGGGGAAGTCCAGAACGAGGGCTCACGGTTTGAGGATAAAGGGGAAGCCTTTTAGGACCGAGATGAGGAAAAACTTCTTCACACAGAGAGTGGTGAATCTGTGGAATTCTCTGCCACAGGAAACAGTTGAGGCCAGTTCATTGGCTATATTTAAGAGGGAGTTAGATAAGGCCCTTGTGGTTAAAGGAATCAGGGGGTATGGAGAGAAGGCAGGTACAGGGTTCTGAGTTGAATGATCAGCCATGATCGTACTGAATGGCGGTGCAGGCTCGAAGGGCCAAATGGCCTACTCCTGCACCTATTTTCTATGTTTCTATGTTTTTATGCATTATCGATAGTATTATGCACCTTAAAATATTGAAAATACATACAAGTCATATCCACAACCCCAGAAACAAAGGCAGCAGCTGGTACTTTTTCCGACGCAGGAACACGTCTGCTGCCTTGTATAGAACACAGCTGATTTTTGGTCCAGCAAAGGAGATATTTATAAAAGGTGATTTAAAAAAAGCAGATATGTTTTTGAAAGCAAAGTTTCTGAAAAATGCCTTTGAACTTGGAAATCAAAAGATTTCACAAAACAAAGCGAAAGCAGCTCATTAGCTTTGGTCATCCACACAGTGTACGTCCATGACTCTCTGGAGAAAATTGTTTTGCTTGTTAACGAGTAAACCAGAAGCCAACACTAATGAATTTTCTTGCAAGTTTCGGAGAAGTTAATTAACTACATTCATTTAGATAAGTATAATAGGAAAATATGGTGGGCTTGAAATTTTCCCCGGTCATGTTACATTCTTTTGTTCTACAGAATGACTCTCAAATTAAAAAAAACACATTAATTTAACCTCATATTTGGGAGATAATAGAAGCCGAAAAAAAGTTTTATTTTCTTCAAACCATGTTCCATTTCTTCATGATACCTACCTCAGATGAAAAGGTAAAATAATCAGAGGCCTCATATCTCAATACTGATAGTATTCTATCTTTCTCCAACAGGGAAGACCCGAGGCTCTTCTCCAAACCCTAAACATTCAATAGTTTGAATATTTTTGAGCACCCAATACAAACATCCTCATGGTCAATAGTGATCAAAAACTCAAACACTAAGTCTGAATAAGCAATAGGGGCTGGATATTCTGTTATGATTTATTCAGTTAACAAATCTCCAAAGCAAGTATGACATCTCATCACAAGTCAGAAATGTTTCTGGGAAATTTCTGCATTTGACCCAGCTCGGCCAATTATTTATGAAACAGCTTATCAATTCTCTTTTGCACTCACAGGTAACAAGATTGGGACAATGGCTGATCCCTGAAATGCAGTGCATCAGCCATCACTTTTAGAGGGATCCAGCACATGGTAAAAGGTCTCGGAAGTTTTTCTTAAGTATAAAAGAAAATGTGCTTCTGTTTAACAGTTCAGGCGTATCCCTTGTAAGATTCACCTCTACTTAAAACATTTATACTTAAACCATAATTATGTTTAAAATCCAGTAATTATGTTTTTATGCTAAGAAATATAAGACTTTAATATTAATAATATTTTAAAGCAATTACAATATAAAGTGCATCAACTTTAAATTGAAGAAGCAGGACTGTGCAGAGGTGAACTCTAAAGGCAAACATTATTTTTTGCACCTAAATAACCAGAAATGAATTACACTCACCATTATCTCTTGACTGCAATATTTCCAGTGTATCACACAGTTTAACATGAGGGAATTCATAGATCAGCAACTTTTGTAAAGGGAAGCAAGATCATTGCTTCAGGTGCTTCAAAAAATTAATATTAATTCCAGTGTTTACAAGCTTGATCGGATTTTGGTCGTAAGTATTGCTCAAAATGTCTACCAGGGAACACTCTAGATTTGATCCTGAGTCACTAATCATGCCATAAAAACACAAATCAAAGTTCTAATGCAGCCTACAGATGAATACTTTCAGGGGCAGCTAAATGAAAACTTCCTGCTAAGTAGTATGATGTAATTATCATCACTCGCTTTGCTTTCTGCAACCTCAAAAATTCTCAGAAAACTCAACAAAATCCAGGTCAAAGTAATCCTCTCAATCAAAAATTAAACATTAATGTCCCAAAAGATCTACAGTAGTTTTATTTATTTATAACACGCTAGAACATGTGGGACCCTGGTATTTTTCATCCATGAGAAAGTGATGCTGAGCAGAGCCTACCTAAGCCACAGATGTCCATGGAGCATCGATAAGAGAACTTTTTTGACAGCACCTTCTCATCCATCTCACTAGACCAACAAGGGTAGTCAGCACATGAGAGCATGATGAAATCACAAACCATCCTGACATGAATTTTTATAGAAGTGCTTTGCAATGAGAGCCGAAGCTGGAAACTAAACACTGCAGAATACACGTCATTTCATCTCAGCCAAAATTGAAAAAGGAGCATAATGGGGAATGAAAATGACTCCAGAGATTGAGAGCAGAACCTTTTAAAGTGGAACGAAGTGACAGTATGGAAATTCAAATACCGGCAAGAGTAGTTTATAGCCACCACTTCTGACCAGCACTGGACAATTTTGCTGCCTTTTTCTTTACTTTATTCATTTTCCTGTTTGTTATAACAAAAAGTAATGCAATAGTCATTGAGGATTTCAAGTCGACGGGGCACAGGGAAGGGTAAAAGCAGTTCAGAGAAGTGCCAAATCATGTAGTTGCAATAGTCCCCTGGAGAAAAGAGCAGTAGCCTTAAACTCGGACCATGTTATTTTCCACAGATTAAAACACTGATTTTATTAATGCATTGACTACTTGTTAATGTCAAATTAAAATCCCTTTTTCAATGCCTCATCCTTCTCTATAGTCCCAATAAAGTGTACTGTTAGTCAGGTTCCCTCCCACTTCTAAACGAGGCAGGAGGAGCTATCACACAAAGAGATTTAACATGAGGAGAATTATGAATTAGATCATATGAGATCATAAACACAAAACACTTATATTGGACCTTTCAAGAATATTAGTATTCTACTATTGTTTAATAGTGTGATTAAAATAGCAATTAACTTGTTATTATTTGTATCATTAATTGCAATTGAATTTTTTTGAATTGCTCGACAGACCCTAAATTTTACATTGAGCTTGAGTATGATGTACTGGAATCAGGTAGGAGCAGAGAACTGAAAAATTACATGGGGAATAAGGAAAGCTTTCAGATATGACAGAAGAATTTGTCATTTACATAGAAGACACATACCAGAATAAACATACTCCAGAGTATGAAGAGACAATGATCCAGAATAGTAATAAGTAATTAATATTGGTAAAGAAAAGACACTGGAGAAATTAATGAGATACAAGGTACACAAATTACCTGGGCCCTTTGCATATATCTAAGAGATATGTAAGTGCGAATAATAATTAAATTGGTATCAATCTTCCATAGCAGTCTATATTTGTATTATGGAGTTGGAGTATCAGAGAGTCACAAGCATAGAAATGAGTATGCATCACACAGAGACTGTATCAACCATCTATCTGGATCTGTCTTCACTAGGGAAGACACAAGCAATCTCCCAGATGTATGGATGGGCCAAGGACATAGGGTAACAGAGGAACTGAAACAGATTGACATTAGGAAGGAAACGGTGATGAGTAGACTGATGGGACTGAAGGCTAACAAATCCTCAGGTCCAGATGGTCTGCATCCTAGGGTACTAAAGGAGGTGGCTCTGGAAATTGCGGATGCATTGGTGATCATTTTCCAATGTTCCTTAGATTCAGGATCAGTTCCTGAGGATTGGCGAATGGCTAATGTTATCCCATTTTTTAAGAAAGGAGGGAGGGAGAAAACAGAGAACTATCGCCCTATTAGCCTAACATCAGTAGTGGGGAAGATGCTAGAGTCCATTATTAAAGATGAAATAGCGGCATATCTTGATAGCAGTGATAGGATTGGGCCAAGCCAGCATGGATTTACCAAGGGCAAATCATGCTTGACTAATCTATTGGAGTTTTTCGAGGATGTAACCAGGAAGATAGACATGGGAGATCCAGTGGATGTGGTGTACCTTGACTTTCAAAAGGCATTTGATAAGGTACCACATAGGAGATTGGTGGGTAAAATCAGAGCTCATGGCATTGGGGGGAGGATATTGACATGGATAGAAAACTGGTTGGCAGATAGAAAGCAAAGGGTAGCAGTGAATGGGTGTTTCTCGAAATGGCAGGTGGTGACTAGTGGGGTGCCACAGGGCTCAGTATTGAGACCTCAGCTGTTTACGATTTATTTCAATGATTTAGAGGAAGGCATTGTGAATAACATCAGCAAGTTTGCTGATGATACTAAGCTGGGTGGCAGTGTGACATGTGATGAGGATGTTAGGAGAATCCAAGGTGACTTGGATAGGCTGGGTGAGTGGGAAGAAACTTAACAGATGGCGTTTAATGTGAATAAGTGTGAGGTTATTCACTTTGGGAGCAGGAACAGGAAGGCAGATTATTATCTGAACGGTGTGGAGTTAGGTAGGGGAGAAATACAAAGAGATCTAGGAGTACTTGTTCATCAGTCTCTGAAGGTGAATGAGCAAGTGCAGCAGGCAGTGAAGAAGGCTAATGGAATGTTGGCCTTTATTACAAAGGGAATTGAGTACAAGAGCAAGGAAATCCTTTTGCATTTGTACAGGGCTCTGGTGAGACCACAGCTGGAGTATTGTGTGCAGTTTTGGTCTCCAGGGTTAAGGAAGGACATCCTGGCTGTGGAGGAGGTGCAGCGTAGGTTCAGTAGGTTAATTCCTGGGATGTCTAGACTGTCTTACGCAGAGAGGTTAGAGAGACTGGGCTTGTACTCGCTGGAATTAAGAAGATTGAGGGGGGATCTGATTGAGACATATAAGATTATTAAGGGATTGGACAAGATAGAGGCAGGAAATATGCTCCAGATGCTGGGAGAATCCAGTACCAGAGGGCATGGTTTAAGAATAAGGGGTAGGTCATTTAGGACAGAGTTGAGGAGGAACTTCTTTTCCCAGAGAGTTGTGGAGGTGTGGAACGCGCTGCCTCAGAAGGCAGTGGAGGCCAATTCTCTGGATGCTTTCAAGAAGGAGCTAGATTGGTATCTTATGGATAGGGGAATCAAGGGTTATGGGGACAAGGCAGGAACCAGGTATTGATAGTAGATGATCAGCCATGATCTCAGAATGGCGGTGCAGGCTCAAAGGGCCAAATTGTCTACTTCTGCACCTATTGTCTACTGTCTTTCAACAATTTATACTAACCCTAAAATGCTATGTTGGAACCAGAATGTGTAGCATCACTTGCACACTACCCCAGCAAATCCTTAGGTGTGTTGGTTGTTAACACATTCAACTGCATGTTTTGGGGGTAAATATGATAAATAAATCTGAATCTAAATCCATTTTATTCTCCCTATTTTTCCTTCAACTCTCAGTGAGTTGGAATGAGGTTGAAAACTCTGCAAAGGGATAATAGATAGGTTAATTGAGTGGACAAATCTGTGGCACATGGAATATAATGTGGGAAATACATTATTCATCATGAGAGAATAGAAAAAAGTTCTCTTGAATATTGTGAAAATTTTCAGTGTTATTGGATAGATTAAGTAGCCCCTGCTTATAAAACACAAAATTAAATAAAACACATTTGACTGCATGTTCCTACAAAGAATTGCCAAGACTGCTGAGAAAATCATTACCCAACAGTGGCAGCCCCAAGGGCTGTACTCAGTCTGTTGTTGTTCATGCTGCTGTCTCATGAATATACTGCCAGATTCAACTCAAACAGCATCATGAAGTTCACTGACTACAGTGATTGGCATCATCAGCACAATGATTTGATGTACAGGGAGGGGGTAGAGAGGCTTGCCAAATGGTGCTGAACCAACAACGTGAGTCTAAACAAGGAAAAGATAAAAGAAATTATGGTGGACTTCAGGAAAACACAGGCCAACCATTCTCCATTGCAAATCCATGTCTCTTCTATGAGGAGAATGAAGAGCACAAGTTCCTTAATGTGTACCTCGGACCCACAACACCTCCTCACTACTCAAGGCGGCACAGCGGTGTCAACAGTTCCTGAGGAGACTGAGGTATGCAAGGCTCCCTACCCCACATTCTAAGAGGAGCAACATCAAGAGTACCCTGTTTGGCTACGTCATTGTGTGGGATGGAAGCTGCAAGGCATCAGGCCATAAGACCATACAGACAACTGTAAAACAACACGGAGAAGATCACTGGGGTCTCAATCCACCGCTGCCCCCCTCCCATTTGTGGCATGTACTGGGGGAGTTGCAGACTAGCAGCCCGAGCTGTTGAAAATCCCTACCATCCATCCCACTATCTCTTTGACCCTCTACCATCAGGAAGGAGGTATAGACGCATCAGGACTAGGACTGCTCGGACCAGGTAACAGCGTCTTCCCTCAGGCTGTGTGACTAATGAATACCCTGCTACCACCGAGGTCATGTCGATAGGACAGTGAGCTGTTTATTGTTTACCTGTGCTGCACTTTACTACATACACTTACATTTTATTTGCTTATTTATGGAATAATATTTTGATTTATGTGCAATTTTTCTCCAGTCCTGTTGAAGGGTTTTGGTCCGAAACATTGACTGTACTTTTTAGTTTTAGTTTGCCTAGCATGCTGAGTTCCTCCAGCAATCTGTGTGTGCTGCTTGGATTTCCAGCATCTGCTGATTTTCTCCTGTTTGAGGTTCAAAAGAGATGTGAAGGGCTAGTTTTTTTTTTACATAGAGAGTGGTGGATGCCTAGAACGTACTGCTTGGGGTGGTGGTAGAAGCTTTTATGCATTAAGTTGCTGTCACATGATTAGCTGATTCATTTGGGACTTCTAAGAGATGTTTAGATAGGCACAGGAATATGAGGAAAATGGAAGGACATGGACATTGCGTAGGCAGCAGGGATTAGTTTAGTTGACCACTTGCTTACTAATTTAATTGATTTGGCGCAATGTTGTGCGCCAAAAGGCCTATTCCTGCGCAGTCCTGTTCTATGTACTCTTTTGGTCATACTGCCCCTAATTTGGAAATCTGAACAGTAAGTGCAGAATGGAAGATTCCATTCTCTTGAGTTGGTAGAATGCATGTATACATAAAACATACAAAATGCAGTCACATTTACATAAATTTGCTCAGCTGTTAAATTATTTTATGGAAATAATACAGGCAATAGAATCCAGCAAGGGTTCTATTTTCATGAAGAAAATACAGGTTAACATACTAAAACTATATAGTGTTCTCAATATACATAAAATACATCATTTTTATTATCTCAGCATGTTTGCTCAAGCTTATAAAGAGATTCAAGGAAAGAACATAATGATACATTAGTAGTTGATAATATAAGGCTTGATCACATAACAGAAAATATTATCATTTACATTTTACTCTGAGCTTCAAGGTTGTTTAACAATTTAACAAATTTAACAATGCTCAAGATTTCAAGAAGTCAAGTATACTCGACAAGGTGCATTTGTTCCTTAACTCAATTAAGATTATAGGATGTATTTATACACCTTAACAGAATAACATACACTCAGTGGCCACTGTTTGGTACAGGAGTAGAACCTGGTGTTATCTTCTGCTGCTGTAGCCCATCCGCTTAAAGGTTTGATGTTATGTGAATTCAGAGATGCTCTTCTGCACACCACTGTTATAATGTGTGGTTATTTGAGTTACTGTCGTCTTCCTTTTAGTTTGAACCAGTCTGGCCATTCTCCTCTGACTTCTCTCGTTAACAAAGTGTTTTCATCCTCAGAACCACTTTTCACTGTATGTTATACTTTTGATTTTGCACCATTCCCTGTAAGCTCTAGAAACTGTTGTCCATGAAAATCCGAGATCAACAGTTTCTGAAATATTCAAACCACCCTGTCTAGCACCAACAATCATTCTACAGTCAAAATCACTTATTTCTTCCCCTTTCCAATGTTGAATCTGAACAGCAACAGAAACTCTTGACCATGTCTGCATGCTTTTATGCATTGAGTTGCTACAACATGATTAGCTGATTAGATATTTACATTACTGAGCAGGTGTACGGGTGTACCTAAAAAAGTGGCCACTGAGTGTAAGACAGGTTAGCAGGAATAGATCTCTTAGTCTCGCAAGCAAAATCTGATTAGCTGAAGGTTCTCAGTAGGACAGGGAGCATCTATGAAAGGAAGTGGACAGTTGTTTCAGGTCAAATCCCTTCATCTGGATACTAGTACCATATTTTGAGCCTGTTTGCCATTTAATAAGATCATGGATGACTTGATTGTAACCTGAATTCTACATTCTTGTTTACTTGAAGTAATCTATAATTGCAAATTTTTCTTGCTTATCAGGAATTTATCAATCTCTGTCTTAAAATCATTCAAAGATTCTGCCTCTGTTGCCTTTTGAAGAAGTTCCAAATACTCATGTCCTTCTTAAAAAGAAATTGCCCTATTTATGCCATTAATGAGTGCTCTTCGTTGGTATTAATTGTAGATTCTCCCACAAGAGGAAACATCCTGTCTGTACACTCGCTGTCAGATACCTCTGTTCATCATTTCTAAACTCTCGCAGATGCAACCTTTTGTCTCAGGACAACTGCCCATTGCAGTTATTAGAATTGCCCCCTAACATAAAATATTGCAGTATCCTTTCCAGCGACTTTTGAATCTATTTATTTTAATGTAAGGAACACAAAGGCAATTGATGCAGAATAAGGTCATAAAACCATTAATGGGAGTGTGGGCACATAATCAGAATCAGAATCAGAATTAGATTTATTATCACAGGCATGTGACGTGAAATTTGTCAACTTAACAGCAGCAGTTCAATGCAATACATAATATAAAAGAAAAAATAATCATAAATAAGTAAATCTTATTCAGTATACTTTATACAGTATACATATATTGAATAGATTAAAATTGTCCAAACAAATAAAATATTATATATTAAAAAAAACAAAGTGAGGTGGTGTCCAAGCGTTTAATGTCCATTTAGGAATCGGATGGCGGAGGGGAAGAAGCTGTTCCTGAATCACTGAGTGTGTGCCTTCAGGCTTCTGTACCTCCTACCTGATGGTAACAGTGAGAGAAGGGCATGCCCTGGGTGCTGGAGGTCCTTAATAAAGGACGCTGCTTTTCTGAGACATTGCTCCTTGAAGATGTCCTGGGTACTTTGTATGCTAGTACCCATGATGGAGCTGACTAAATTTACAACCCTCTGCAGCTTCTTTCAGTCACCGTACATCTATAGAAGTTTTTGAGTGTATTTGTTGACATCAAATCTCTTCAAATTCATAATAAAGTATCGCCGCTGTCTTGCCTTCTTTATAACTATATCAAAATGAAACTGCTCAGTTATTATGATATTGTTTGAGGAATAAATATTGGCCAAAACATTGAGGAGAATTCACATGTACTTCAAGAAAGTCCAGTGTGGTCATTTATATCAACCCAAGAAGAAGGATAGAACTGACCCAATGTCTACAGCCAATATCTGTAAAACTGACTTCAACCTGGAAGACTACAACTGAGTTCTCCTGAAAAGACAGAACAGTCTAAAAATTAAAGTGCATAATGAAACAGTGAAGGGTGGTTAAGTCACTGAAGAAGAAGCCAGAGTTTTGTACCATCGATACAGTGGCATGAGACCATAGACCACCATAGCAGTGGGTGATTTGAATTTAAGGAATTAAATAAGTCTGGAATTAAAACAAATGTTTCAATACATTAAAAAGACAAAATCTTGTCCCCAAAGTTGGGGAATCCAAAACTAATGGGCAGAGACACAAATAAAAGGGAAAAGATTTTTAAAAAAACTGAGGTAACTTTTTCACATAGAGGGCTGTGTGTACGTTGAATGAGCTGCCATAGGAAGTATGATACAGGTATAATTGCAACATATGAAAAGCATTTGGATAGGTACATGGAAAGAAGGGGCAAGGAGGATTATGAATTGAAGAGAGGAAACTGGCACTAGCAGGGAGACTACTGTGGTCAGCATGGGCCAGTTCAGCTGAAGGGCCTGTTTTGTATTAGCCAATGGGTGTTGAATTTATGGAATTCATTGCCACAGACAGCTGTCACTGGGAATATTTAAAGTTCCAAGTACATTTAATTATCAAAGTATATATAAGTCACCATATACAACCCTGAGATTCATTTTCCTGTGGTCATGCTCTGCAAATCTATACAATAGTAACTATAAAAGGATCATTGAAAGATCAACCAGAGTGCAGAAGACAACAAACTGTGCACATGCAGATATAAATAAATAGCAATAAACAATGAGAAAATGAGATAACAAGTTAAGAAGTCTTTAAAGTGAGATCACTGGTTGTTGGAACATTTCAATAATGGGGCAAGTGAGTGCAGTTATTCCCTTCTATTTAATGCCAAGGTTGATAGTTTCTTGATTAGCAAGGACATCTTTGGTTACAGGGCAAAGGCAGAACAAACTCATTAAGCTGAATGTTCTAAGTCTGCTCCAAAGTCTTGTGGTCTTATTATTCACTGACCTTAATAGCCATGATATGACTGGATCATAAAACCCCACAATTCATTTCAAGAGACAAAATAAAAGAGACTGCTTTCATGCCCCCTTAAGAGACTCCTGATCATTCATTGTACATAACTGACTGACCTATTTGTGAGTACAGTTTTACAGTGGTTGACTCTGAACTGACTCCTCAGGCCAGAGATATTGCATGTGATATCCAAATGCCTTTAATGAATAAGTTAAGAAAGCACATGGTGGAGAAATAATATACTGGTATATATATAATATATAATGTTTTGTCCCACTTACCTTCAGAGCAAATGCACTCAAACCCATTGATCAAGTCACTGCAAGTCCCTCCATGCAAGCAGGGGTGTGAATAGCACTCATCAAAGTTCACAGAGCATGTTATTCCTACGAAGAAGGGAAATATAATTTGATCATGTAATTTTGAATAGGTATTGTATTACTCCACAGCCTACTGGTTGCAAAATTTTCCTGAGATCCATCTGTTATCCAAATCGGTCTGTATTTCTTCACTGGTGTCAATTTTCTTCAAAGCTGAAGAATTCTAAACAGAAAATCTATTTAGAAGAACTTACTAAGAACAGAAAGTTAAAATAGACTTTGGCATTGGGAAAATGAAGGAACTACGGAAGGGATCTGAGAGCACCACCAGAAATTTTGATCCCACTGCAAACACCATCCTCCCTATTGTGACTTCCCTTACACTCTCATTATTCATCAATGAAAGAAGGCACAGGAAAGTCACTCTGTGAAACAAGATGATAGGCCCCTATGTCAGAAAGCAAACCCATTCCACACAGTTAGCTATGCCTAAACTTCCTGTTTTTCTGACTCAACAAACTTCACAGTTACAACTTCATTGCTTTCAACTATTTATTTCCATGGGCTGCTCTAGAACAATTGAGGTAGAACAATCAGCCCAGGAATTTTGAATAATTTCACCACAATAGAACAAAATAAAACAAATCAAAGGGTTGAGGATTATACAAAATGAACATGCACAACTCTGTGATAGGACTAAATTTGATTAGACAATGAAGAATATGTTCAACAAATTGAGGCTACTACATCTAATCTCCTGGACAAAGAAAGGGGATGGTGAGAGAGAAAATCTCCAAAAACAGTATATAAAATGTTAGAGGAAATTTTTGGGTTTTGATTTTCATGATGGAAATTGCTTCAAGTTCAAGCTCAAATCCAAGTTTACTGTCATTCCATTATACACATGTATTGAGTTAAACAAAACATCTTTCCTCTGGGGCTATGGTGTAAAAGACAGTATATATAGCTAAAATGTAGTGCCTACAGTCACAAATTAATCTTAGCAGATCAGACACGTATTTCTGCTGTGCTCTTTTATTTTTAAATTTCCATGCAATGTTGAAGGAGACCATTCAGCCCAGAGCAGTTTGCATGGGTCTACCTATTTCCCTCTAACCTATTCTGTCTCAAAAGAGGTTGCAGAGGGTTGTAGGCAGCCAATTCTAACAGGGGTACAAGCTTCTGCACCAAAGATGATATCTTCAGAAGATGGTGCATCAAGTCGGTGGCATCCTTCATTAAGGACCTTTACCATCTGGAGCATTAACTCTTCTCATTACTATCATCAGGCAGGAGGTACAGGAACCTGATGTTGCACTGCACAACTGCCACAAAACAGTAACTTTCAAGACCTATCCAAGAGTCTCTTAAAAAACCATCATCTTTGCACTTTCTTGTTACAGGCATTTGATATTTTCCTGTTTTAGTTTTACCCTGTGGAGATGCAACACTTTAAGAGCCTAAAGAACACCCATGTTTTCTTTCCTCTGCTCTCATTATTTCCATCAAATTTGTTTATTTATTATCAAAGTACATACTCTGTGAGTCACCATATACCACCATGAGATTAATTTCCTATTTAATTGCTATTTGATCAAATTTATTTGTGCTACCAGCTCATAAGATGAGATAAGATAAAACTTTATTTATCCCAAAGGAAACTACTCTTGCAAGGTTACTCAGTCTTAAAATACAAAATGTAAGCATTGAGGTACAAAAAAGAATATAAAATGTGCATTAAAAAGTAATAATGCAAACCACAGATGTGCAATGAAACCATATACTTATATACTTAAGGAGGAGGAGGAGTTGTAAAGTGTTATAGCCCCTGAGAGAAAGGATCTCCTGTGGCGTTCAGTGGTGCAACTTGGTGGAATCAGTCTGTGACTGAAGGAGCTCCTCTGCTTGTGTCGTATGTCATGGAGAGCGTGAGAGGGATTGTCCACAATGCTCCGTAGCTTCTGCAGCTTCCTCCTCTCAGATACAACTACTAGGGAATCCAGTTTCACCCCCAGAACAGAACCAGCCTTCCCGACGAGCTTAGCAATCTTCTTGGTGTCAGCTGCTCTTACCCTGTTGCCCCAGCAGACTACAGCATAGAATAGAACGCTGGTCACCATTGAGTTGCAAAACAGCTGCAGCACAGTACTGTAGACATTGAATGATGGGAGCCTTCTCAGGAAGTACAGTGGGCTCTGTCCCTTCTTGTACAGAGCCCCTGTAAATAATGAGTAGCAGAGAAAAGTTTAACGACCTCAAAATCAGAATCAGGTTTATTATCTCTGGTGTGTGTTGTGAAATTTGTGAACTTAGCAGCAGTTCAATGCAATACATGATAATATAGAAAGAAGAATAAAAAAGTAAATCAATTACAGTAATTGTATGTGTGTGTGATTAAAAATAGCCCATAAACAAAAATTATATATATTTTAAAAAGTGAGGTAGTATTCAAGGGTTCAATGATCATTTAGGAATTGTATGACAGAGGGGAAGAAACTGCTTCTGAATGGCTGAGTGTGTACCTTTAGGCTTCTGTACCTCCTACCTGATGGTAACGATGAGGAAAGGGCATGCCTTGTGTGATGGGGGTCCTTCATAACGGACATCGCCTTTCTGTGGCATTTCTCCTTAAAGATGTCTTGTGTACTATGGAGGCTAGTACTCAATAGAGCGGACTAATTTTATGACTTTCTGTAGCTTCTTTTGGTCCTGTGCAGTAGCCCCCACCCCACAGCAGACAGTGATGCAGCCAGTCAGAATGCTTTGTTACAAATTCTACATGCATTCAGATAAAGAGCCCTAGGCTGCAAAGACTTTTAGTTTGGATTTGTCTCCTGACACACAGTTTTGCTCATATTTTCTGCCTCTTCCTGTCATGCTTCGATTTTTATTCTCCCCCCTCCCCCGCCACTTTGCTGTCTTTTGGCACCAAGCACATTTTTTTTAGATACGGAATCTCCCAACATCAGTAATATCCTTCCCTCTAACTAACTTAAAGTCCTGTCTACAATTCTACTTATACAATTCACCAAGACACATGTCCCAGCATGGTTTACATGAAGCCTGCTCTAACAGAATAACTTTCTCCCTCTCTAGTACTGGTCTCAGTGTTCCATGAAGCGGAACCCATTGTAAACATCATCCAAGTCTTTATCAGTTCCATGTAGTGACTGTTTCAGGGTTTCTTTGTCCTTGCTTGTTAACTCACTCATCAGAGACTCTAAGAAATTGACAGAGAATAAATGAGGTTAGACAACCAAATGCATTGATAAAAGCTTTGTGTGAGAGAAATTGGTTTTGATTCATAAGTTCCTGAGGACACAAGACATAGGAGCAGAATTGGATCATTTAGTCTATCAAAAATCTGCTCTGCTATTTGATCATGGCTGATTTAATTTCCCTCTCAACCTCATTCTCTTGCCTTCTCCCCACAATCTTTGACTACCTTTGGTAGGATTTTCATTCACAGGCATTGGTGTTCCCACACCAGGCCGTAATGACAGGAGTCAACACACTTTCCACCACACATCTATGGAAGTTTGCTAAGGTTTTTGATGACATGCCAAATCTCCCCAGACTTCTGAGGAAGTAGGGGCGGTGATATGCTTTCTTTGCAATTATATTTATATGATGGGTTGAGGATAAGTCCTTTGAGATAGTGACACGCAGGAATTTAAAGTTACTGACCATCTTCACCTTAGATTCTCCAATGCTCAAGGACCTCTGGTTTCCTTCTCCTGAATTCTACAATCAGTTCTTTATTCTTATTGACATTGAATGAGATGTTGTTATTATACCACTCAACTAAATTTTCAATCTCCCTGCTATATGCTGATTCATCACCACCTTTAATACGGCCCACAACAGTGGAGTCACCGGCAAACTTGTATATGGTTTTGAAGCAATACTTAGCCACAAAGTCATGGGTGTTAAGTGAATACAATTTGCATTCATTTGTAGAATAATGTGAAAACACGCATAATTCACAACCACCCACATTGACGTGGGGATCACTTTATTAGGCTGGTCTGATGCGATGATGTAATGACATAAAGTATTTTCACCGTGCTTTGTGTTCTGTGTTTCGAGTACAATAAGGGAGTTGTTACAGTTTTTCTTAAACATAAAATACCTCACTTAATTTTATTTGTGAAAACGTACATTAGTGACCCCGATGCTCTAGGACAATTCCAGAGTATTTGAGCATGTCAGCCAATGCAGTTGCTTTGAAACTGCAGGAGTTATGGAAGCAAAATGCCTTTGCTTGGTTTGAACAAACCAGGGCACAATTTGTACTTTGAAAAATCACTGTCAACAACACCATTTTTTCTATGTGGTAGAATTGCTTGGCAACTCCAACATAGTGAAGAGTGGTCAGTCTATTAGCACACCTGCCTGAACATGATAAATAGGGATCACAGAAAACTCACCTTCGACAGACTTTTGGACTATTGGAACCTGACCATGCCAAGCAGTTACTCTCCTCCCCGGCCTCGGTGATGCTAAGCCGTTGGAGCTAATAGACCACATGCTGTCTGTGCAGGCAAATCACCATCGTTTTATTTTTAAGTAACTCAGCATGCAGCAAATGCTTCATCAAGTTCACATAGCCCTCACTAATGCACTCATGAAGGACTAGATAGATAGGTAGATACTTGATTGATCCCAAAGGAAATTAGTGTTACAGCAGCATTACAAGTGCACAGATATACAAATTTACAAATATTAGAAGAAAAGTTACAACGAATAAATAAAAGTTACTTCAAACAGAAGGAGATCATCACTCCCCAGCTACAGGTTGACTAATTGGGGAGCCTAATGGCTGAGGCTAAGAATGACCTCATATAGCACACTTTGGAGCAGTGCAGTTGTCTTAGTCTATTACTGAAAGTGCTCCTCTGTTCAGCCAAGATGGTATGCAGAGGGAGAGAAATATTGTCCAGAATTGCCAGGATTTTGTTCTACTACAGCTTCCTGTGTGTCCAGTCTTACTCTTATAACAGAGCCAGCCTTTCTAGTTAGTTTATTGAGCCTGTTGGCATCACTGTGTTGATGCATTGCCCCGGCACACCACTGCATAGAAGATAGTCCAGGCGATAAGACTGGTAGAACATGTGAAGGAAAGGCCTGCATACTCCAAAGGATCTCAGTCTCCTCATGAAGTAGAGGTGACTTTGGCCCTTATTGGACACAGCCTCTGTTGGTGCTCCACTCAAATCTGTCATTCAGGTGCACCCCCAGGCACTTGCAGGGAACTTGCTAAAATGGCTGAGAGTCTACACTCAGGCTAGCAGAGGTGCCTCATTCCTCCTCTTTCCCCAGCTTCAGTAAGTCTAGTCAGCAATGACTCCAATATAAGGACTCCCATGGCTGCGAAACAAATGATGCTGGGCCTGTGCTTGTACCATGCTCGCTTTGGTAGAAACACGAGGAAGCGCTGACCGCCTTGCATTCATCAGTGACAGCACATCAGGATGTCCGAGGTCTGTGAGCACAATGAGTTCCAGCTGCCAGGGTCATCTACTGTTTATTGCACATACCCTTTCAAGGTGACACAGGTGCTCAAGTGAGGGTGCTGCCAGCATCGCCTATTGATAAGAAGGCAAAGTGCAACAAAAACTCACTGAAGGCCTCCATTAGCAGCAGGATCCAGACTTACGGGACATGACGGGTGACACTCTGCTTCAGTGGGCAACATTACACATGGGATTTTGTCCTAGATGAAGAAGACAAAATCACATTGCACAAGACCATAAGATATAGGAGTAAAATTAGGTCATTTGGTCCATCGAGTCTGCTCCGCCATTTCATCATGGCTGATTCAATTTTCATTTCAGTCTCAATCTCCTGCCTTCATCCCTTATCCCTTCATGTCCTGACCAATCAAGAATCTCCTCTGCCTTAAATATTCATAAAGGCTTGCCCTCCTGTGGCCAAGAATTCCACAGAATAACCATTCTCGGATTAAAGAAGTTCCTTTTCATCTCCATTCTAAAAGAATGCCCCTCTATTCTGAGGCTGTGTCCTCTGGTCTTAGACTCTTCCACCATAGGAAACATCCTCTCCACATCCAAGCTATCAAGGCCTTTCACTATTTGATAACTTTCAATTACATCACCTCTCATTCTTCTGAATTCCAGTGAATACAAGCCCAGAGCTATCAAACACTCCTCACATGACAAGCCATTCAATCTTGTGTAGCCGCCCCGCCCCCCCCGCCACCCTTATCAAAGTTCAATCTCTTCGTGCACAAAAACCGTTGGAGCTCAAGGACCTTCTTCTTCACCCTGCGACCCCCTCGGACCACCTCGACCGGCCGCCTGGGACCAACAACGGTGGTCGACCAGACGCTCCACACGAGTCCGTCTCCGTCTGCTCGCCGAACGTCCCGCTCGGGGTCCGACCCCGTTAGCGGACTCACAGCACATCGTCCATCCTCTGTCTCGCTCTCCCGCCTTCTGCCCCAAAACCCCGCACATACAGTATCTTCAAATACACCAAAACCATAACAACTATCCCAATTGGTTAATAACGTATTTCTTATCACACTCTAAACCACAACAAGCTGCTAGCGCAAACTTTCTCAGTGTTTAACACAACAAAGCCGCATTCCCCAGATTAACATAACAAAGACGCCATTTTAATTAGCCTCCGCAGTAACATAAAAATCGAAACACCCTTACACTCTCCCCCCACCAAATAAAGTCATGTCCTCATGACTTCTAAATAACTCGCCACCCAGTCCTACAGACACACAACACACACATACACAGATACACACAGTGACAGTGCTCCCGAAACAATGGACCTTACTCCCGTCCCACGGGCGCTACATAGGCCAACCTATCTGGGAGCTTCTTAACCCTCCAAGACCTCCGTACCCCCTCACCTAAACCCAAAAGGCTCAGTCACTACTAGGGATACCTCGGGCCTGCTTGCCAACTCCTCTCTCACTCAGGCCACCACTACAGCTTGGAGCCCCCAGTCCCGTGTCCGGGGCCCCGCCTCTCCTCCTTCCTGATCCTGCCGTAACTCAGACTGCCCACAGCTAGCCCTCCCCACTACACCTGACTCAGTGGGAGAAGGGCCAAGGGTCTCTTCCTCAATCACGGGGAAGTTAGCGAAAGGCAGCATGTTCCACATGTGCAGCACATCATCCTTCGAATCCGTATCCTTCCTCATTCCCTCGATCGGTAGCTGCTGTTTGAGTTTCTCCAAACTGAAACATTTAGCCGGGGCTACCCCTTCAGCCTCCTGCAGTCGAGACGTCAGCTTCTTCGGGGACTCCTTCAACTCTCGCCACAGCCTCAGCAGTTCTGACTCAGGGTTCCTGGCCATCTCAATCTGGGACGCAGTTACCCCACCAGCTTCTTCCACCCTGACCTGAAAAGCAGCAGTTAAAGAATGTTCAGCCTCCGGTTGTTTCTTCTTGAGGGCGTCTTCCAGGTCAACTTTCAGTTTTACCACTTCATTTAAACTCGCGATAGTCATCTTCAGGTTCCTTTCAAGCGTCCGCCTCCCTTTTCCGAGATCTGTCCTCTATTTCTTCACCTCCTCAGGAGTGTAATCAAACTCCCCTCCCTGGGCTCTCGGTTTTCTGTTGACCTTAGTCTGAACACTTCCTTGATCTTCCCCAACTTGTAAATCTTCCAATCTGTTCTGAATGGACTCTTGAGTTTCTGCTGATCCCTTCGAAGGTGGGTCTTTGTTTCTTCTCGCTGCATTAATTCATCAGTACATGACCGCAGTGCGGTGCAAATCCCCTCCCTTCCCTGTGTTTCATTCAGATTGACGACCTGGGTTTCCATCCCCCGGTCCACCACCGTCTGTCCCAACACCAGGAAGTTCAACTGGTATGTCGGGTCATTTTCCTCACATTGCACCAAACTCCTCCGGCCAAAAACTCCTCCACGTTTGACACTTTGCTTCGGTCGCCCGGGCTCAGCCACTCGCCTCGCCTCATAGTCCCCCCAGGCGAATCCAAGCTCTAGGCGGTCATCCACATACGTCAAAACTCCACACACCTTCACTTCCCCCATGGTCTTCCTCATGCCCCGCGGGAAGGATGCAGGGGCTCCGGATATGTCCTTGGGCATCTTTACGGATCGGAAGAATCCTAGGTAACTAGTAACAGCCGTCTTCGGCTCAACAGCCGCACCCCTCAGGATCTGGCAACATCCACCCCTCAGATGAAGCACATTAAACCACATCACATAATCCACACACACGCTGCCTTCGTCTTCCACGCCGCTAGGGTACATTTGCCGCGACCTCTCCTTCCCTGAGGTGTCTTCAGCGGTCAACTCCTCTCCCTCGTGGTAGTTCGGAGCATCTACTAAGAGGGTCTCACCCTCAGCTACTTTCCCCAAGCCGTACCACCGCTGGGTCTCGTTTAAATGCGGTACCAGCTCAAGGCTGCTACACACGTCCTCAGAAGCAACTCGACACACTGGGTGCCCAGAAAATGCCTCCATGAACTCCAGGGTCATTAACCAATCATCGTCTTCTGGATAACTACTGCCACTAGTACCCGAAGTCTCCGGTGCCCATGCGATTGTCAAGGATAAATGCTTCAGACACCGGTTGTAAAACGAACTGTACAACAACTTGATCTGTGCCCCGGGGTCGAGGATAGCTTTAGCATCGCTTCCCTCTATTCATAACGACACCCTGGGGTGTGGTCCCTCTAAACCTTCAGGAATAGGGTCTTTTCCTTGCGGAAGTTCAGTGGTACATTGCTGGGAACGTGCTTCCCCAGACACCCCAAGCCCTTCCCCCACTGGGCCTCCACTAAGTTTCCCGATCCCTCTCTGATCAGCTGAACAACTGATCCCCTGAAATGATCCCCCTGGCACTGCAAGCAATTTAGCCGCCCTCCTAGCCAGAGAAGACACACTGAAAACTTTTCCCCCTCTTTCAAATAACTGACAGCTGTCACTACGGTGTAAGTGAACCTGACAGCTCCAACACCGTCACCAGCCCGCCTACTCAAACTTTCAACCAATCCCTGTCGCTCTCCCTCAACCGAGCACTGCCACTCATCTAACAACTGCGAGATCCGCTCCGCCCGCGTCTCGCACGTCTCCGCCCCTCTCGGGGTGGACACTATCCGCAGTGCCAGGCGGAGCCTGACAGAGCTAAAACATTTATTCGCAGACCCTACCTCCAAATCAGACCACTCTTTCCTCTCTCTCCCAACTGCATGGGCAGCCCCGAGTGCCACCTCCAACTCGTCAATGCCAGCCCGAACTCGAACAAAGACCGCACCCACAACGCATACGGTAATAACCAGCAAATAACCCACAGAAACACACTTGACAGATTTAAACAGGGCACCCACACAGCAACCAGCAGACTCAATCCCGGACAAAGTCCACACAATGCCCTGGCCACCCTTATCAAAGTTCAATCTCTTCGTGCACAAAAACCGTTGGAGCTCAAGGACCTTCTTCTTCACCCTGCGACCCCCTCGGACCACCTCAACCGGCCGCCTGGGACCAACAACAGTGGTCGACCAGACGCTCCACACGAGTCCGTCTCCGTCTCCTCGCCGAACGTCCCGCTCGGGGTCCAACCCCGTTAGCGGACTCACAGCACCTCGTCCATCCTCTGTCTCGCTCTCCCGCCTTCTTCCCCAAAACCCCGCGCATACAGTATCTTCAAATACACCAAAACCATAACTACTATCCCAATTGGTTAATAGCACTCTCTTATCACACTCTAAAGCAAAAACAAACTGTTAGCGCAAACTTTCTCAGTGTTTAACGCAACAAAGCTGCATTCCCCAGATTAACATAACAAAGATGCCATTTTAATTAGCCTCCGCAGTAACATAAAAATCGAAACACCCTTACACTTGGAAACATTTTCGTGAACCTCCTTTGAACCCACTCCAGTTTCAACACAATTTTCTAGGATAAGGGGCCTAAAACTGTTCATAATAATCCAAGTGAGGCCTCACCAATGCTTTGTAAAGTCTCAACATTAATTTCATCCTTGCTTTTACATTCTTGTCCTGTTGAAATGAATGCTAAAATCACATCTTCCTTCCTCACCACAGACTCAAACTGAATATTAGCCTCTAGGTAATCCTGCACAAAGACTCCCAAGTTCTTTTGCATTTCAGATTTTTGTATTTTCTCTCCATTTAGAAAATAGTCAACCTTTTTGTTCCTTCTACCAAAGTGCATGACCATGCACTTCTCGATACAATATTCCATCTACCACTTTGCCCATTCTCCTAAACTGTCTAGGTGCTACTGTAGCTTCCTTACTTCCTCAAAACTACCTGCTCTCCACCTATCTTCATATCATCTGCAAATTTTGCAACAAAGCCATCAATTCCATCATCCAAATTATTAGCACATAACATAGAAAGAATCGGTCCTAACACAGATGTCTGTGGAACACCACTGGTGACTGGCAGCCAACCCGAAAAGTCAAGTCAAATCAAGTCAGATTAAGTTTATTGTCATTTAACTATATGCATGTATATAATGTATATAGAAATGAGAAGTTTCTTTGAACCAGTGTGTAAAGCACAGTAGTACACATAACACACAATAACTTATGAAGACAAGGACAAAATCTACAGATGAATCACACATACATAACAAAATAAAGAACATAAATATTAAATATTGTAAAGTATGGAACAGATTAACTAGTGACACTTCGATACGATGCGGCAGTGACACTTTTAGTGCTAATGGCCTAGAGGAAGAAACTGTTTCTCATTCTAACATTTCTTGTATTTATGCACCATATTCTCCTGCTTGATGGTAGAAAATGAAAGCAGTGTTGGATGGATGGGTTGGATCCTCAATAATACTAAGAGCCCTGAAAACACAGCTGTCCTGATAAATATCCCCAGTGGATGGTAGGGAGACTCCTATGATCCTCCCAGCTGTTCTCACAGTCCTTATATAGGGACTTTCTTGTTCGATGCTCGACTGCTCCTATACTAGATGGAGATGCAACTTGTCAGGATGCTCTCAATGGTAATCCTGTAAAACACAGTTAAGATATGGGTGGGGGGGGGGAATCTTTCTTGCTTCAATCTTTATCTGTTAAGAAAATGCTCCCTTTATTTCCACTCTTTGCCTCCTGCCAATCAGCCACTGCTTTATCTATGCTAGAATCATTCCTGTAATACCATGGGCTCGTAGCTTGATAAGTAGCCTCATTTCTGGCACTTTGTCAAAGCCCTGCTGAAGATCCAAGAACACAACATCAACCAATTCTCCTTCGTCTATCTTGCTTGTTATTTCTTTAATGAATTCCAACAGATTTGTCAGGCAAGATTTTCCCTTGAGGAAACCATGCTCACTATGACCTATTTTATCATTTGCTTCTAAATACCCTAAGACCTCATCCTTAATAATCAACTCCAACATCTTCCCAACTACTGGTGTCAGACTAACTGGCCTATAGCTTTCTTTCTTCTGCCTCTCTCCTTCTTCAGAAGTGGAGTGACACTTGCAATTTTCCTGTTTTCCGGAATGCAGTCTACGTCTTCCATTATGTCCATCCCCTCTTCTATGTTGACAGCTTTATGTTGTACATTCTCTTTTAAGTTTACTCTTAAAATATCTTATAAGTGCTTAGGTGGAAATGGCATTGTACTCTCCAACATGAGAGCCATTTGTTTTCATTAAAAACCAGGTTCATTTCTTTCTAACTATGGACTAAAAGAGATGCCTGCTGACACAAAGTTATTTAAAATTAGTCATCTTCACATTGGACTGAAATCTAAATATTAAGATTGGTTGAATCCTGTGGAAGGTGGGACTACAATGATATTTAAATGCACTCATTGAGCAAACTACTTGCAATGCCAATTTTGATTCTTTCTCAAGATGTAGACATTGCCAGCAACGCTAACATTTGTTGCCTTCAAATACACTCTTCTCGGGTTTCCAGCTGGGTACAGGTATCAATTTTAACCAAATCAATATTTGTACTCAGCTGGAAGCCCAAGAAGAGTTTATTTGTCATGCATGTTGGGAAAGCACTACATCCTTCTTCATTTGTTGCCTAATTTCCTTGAGGAAATAATAGCATGGTAAATTTATGAAGTACTGCAAAAATATTGACAATAGTTAAATCAAATCCATAGTTAAATCCTCAAACAAAAAGTTGTCCAGTTATGTTCATTATGAGCTGATTGCTTTTCTCTGCCAACATGGTAACAAAGCTATAGATGTACCATAAGACCATAGGATACAGGAGCAGAATTAGGCCATTTGGCTTGTTGAATTTGTTCTGCATAGCTGATTCCTTTGCCTTCTCTCTGTGACATTTAATTGCCTCGACAAACAAGGACCTAGAAGCTCTGCATTAAATATACACAGTTGTTTGGCCTCCATTGTACTCTATGCCAGGAAATTCCATGGATTCACCGCCCCCCCCCCCCACCACCACCACCTTGCCTAAAAAAATTCTTTCTCATCTCAATTTTAAATGGTTTTTGCTTTATTCTGAGGCTGCACCCCAAAATCCTAAAATCTCACCCACTCAGACCAGGACTCTCAGTATCTGGTAGGTTTCAGTAAAATCCCATCACCCTTCTGAGCTCCATCATGCACAGGCCCAAGATCATCAAATGCTCACAAATATAAGCCTTCCATTCCTGCAATCACTCTTGTGAATGTCTAGTATCTTTCCAGGGCCAGTGCATCTGTTCTTAGGCATGGGGCCTAAAATTGTTTGCAAAATATATTCCAAAATATGTATATTCAAGGCCATATTACATTTCTGAAATTAATATGCTGGGTACAGCTTTAATTCTTAAGTCTTGTATGAAAACCATGTCAAGTTCTGAAAATGTTAAGAATCAGTTTATGAAATCAATTTTAAAAGCAATTATAACTATGACTTGAAGACCTAAACAGAATCCATTTCCCATTTTGTCATGTTATTGTTCATAAATTAAAAATTGGTCCATCAAGTTTGAAAACAAATCCATCCCACTGTGTGACATTGTAATTGCAAAAAAAAACCAAAAATGCATTCTCTTTCAAATTTGTGCTCAGTTTGTATATTATTAAAGTTAAATTAACACATTCAACCTTTCTATGCAAGTACAATGCATATTGCAGTAAGATCCACATTCAATTACACCCATTCTCACCTTTCCCTTCTGGGCCTTTGATGTATTTTAGAAGGGTTTTAGGTTAACATAAACAATCAGGCAATGCATTTATTCTATTTGAGCATAAAGAACAAACAATGCCCTGTAAGGGAGCAAGTTAAAATCACTCAGTTGTATTCTTGGCTGAGAAGTCCAATAAATAGGCAGAGATGCAAAAGACTGGAGATTTTGGATGGGGAGCACAGAGAGCAGGTTCTGGCGGAGATCTGTGTGTGGGTAGAGATGGATGGTGGGAGGTGCATAGATGGCTAGAAGGAAGGGTAGGAAATGGCTTGTTTTCCTCTTGTTGTCTTTTTTGTGTTGTCGTTGCTTGTGCTGTTCTTCTGAACATTATGGGCATGCTATATTGGCACTGGAAACTGTGGTGACACTTGGGGGCTGCCCCGAGCACATCCTCAAGCATTGTTAATGCAATTGGCATATTTCACAGTATGTTTTGATGTATGCAAGACAAATAAATGAATCTGAAACTCAGTGGGTCAAGTGACATCGGTGAAAGCAGAGGAATGGTCAACATCTCGGTGTAAGACTCAGGCCGGAAAATACAGGGAGAAGATAGCTAGTATATAGAAGTGAGCAGGAGGGCTAAGGCTAATGTTAGTGGTGACAGGTGGAACCAGGTGAGTTGGAGGATGAGAGCAAGATGGAACTAGGTGGGGCTGGGAGAGAGAATGGAGAGAGGTTTTGAGAAACAGGCTGATGGGTGGTAGATGGAAACAAGGATGGGAAAGCATAAAAGAGAGTGGACAGATGAACCAGGGTAAGGAGGAGTGTCAGAATGTAGAGACAGAGGTTGGACGATGATAAGTGGAGCCAGATATGGAAAGGATAGTGGACAAGTGTAAGGAGATGGCAGAGGGGATAGGAAGGTTCTCATGCATTTCAGCATTGATTATTCCCAGCCCTTCTCATAGGCATAGTCATAGTCATACTTTATTGATCCTGGGGGAAATTGGTTTTCGTTACAGTTGCACCATAAATAATAAATAGTAATACCATAAATAGTTAAATAGTAATATGTAAATTATGCCAGTAAATTATGAAATAAGTCCAGGACCAGCCTATCGGCTCAGGGTGTCTGACCCTCCAAGGGAGGAGTTGTAAAGTTTGATGGCCGCAGGCAGGAATGTCTTCCCATGATGCTCTGTGCTGCATCTCGGTGGAATGAGTCTCTGGCTGAATGTACTCCTGTGCTCACCCAGTACATTATGTAGTGGATGGGAGACATTGTCCAAGATGGCATGCAATTTAGACAGCATCCTCTTTTCAGACACCACCGTGAGAGAGTCCAGTTCCATCCCCACAACATCACTGGCCTTACGAATGTGTTTGTTGATTCTGTTGGTGTCTGCTACCCTCAGCCTGCTGCCCCAGCACACAACAGCAAACATGATGGCACTGGCCACCACAGACTCGTACAACATCCTCAGCATCGTCCGGCAGATGTTCAAGGACCTCAGTCTCCTCAGGAAATAGAGATGGCTCTGACCCTTCTTATAGACAGTCTCAGTGTCCTTAGACCAGTCCAGTTTATTGTCAATTCGTATCCCCAGGTATTTGTAATCCTCCACACTGACCCCCTGGATGGAAACAGGGGTCACCGGTACCTTAGCTCTCCTCAGGTCTACCACCAGTTCCTTAGTCTTTTTCACATTAAGCTACAGATAATTCTGCTCACAGCATGTGACAAAGTTTCCTACCGTAGCCCTGTACTCAGTCTCATCTCCCTTGCTGATGCATCCAACTATGGCACAGTCATCCGAAATCTTCTGAAGATGACAAGATTCTGTGCAGTAGTTGAAGTCCGAGGTGTAAATGGTGAAGAGAAAGGGAGACAAGACACTCCCATGAAAGCACAAATAGTCTTGACACTAGACTATCAAGTATATCAAATATTTGAACAGCTTTGGTTACCAGTGACAGTCATTTGTGTGGCACACACGTATGGTGCCTTTTAATTTCCTTATCTGCAAGAACAAATGTCAAAGAATGGAATTGCAGATTTATTTGGTCATCCCTCATGTGGGATTAAATGTAAGACATTCATTATCTCAGTTAGGAAAGGTATATTAAAAACTGGCTTTTGTCACAATTGCACTTGACAAAACCTACTTTGCAAAAGTGCTGCAGGTGTCCTCAATTATTTCAAATGTAACACTCTATAATGGGATTTGTATTTGATGGACAATTTTATTGGCTATTCACTTCCTGAGAGACAAATCCAGCTTCAGAGGAGTACTCCCATCAGTGCCATTGCCACATCCCTCAGCAAACATTGAAGAACTTGCACAGCAATTTTGAAGCATAACACCAAGCACTGAGGAATCAATAACCAAGCGACCTGTGCAATGTTCTCCCATGATTTTAACAATGGCTGGGTATCCCAAAGAGCTTTACAGTCAAGAAAGTATCTTTAGAAATGTAATCAACATTCTAATATAGGGTAGTTTCTACAAGTCTGCAGAGATCTGCAGTATGGAATCCCTTCCCACTAAGCGTGGTGGTTGAGGGTGGAATTAAAAACTTTACTTCTAAATTGAGTAGATTTCTTTTTCTAACTGAGGTTATGTACAAGAACATCCATTTGAACTGAAAAAAGGATAAATTTGAGCATCATTTAAATGTTGACTAGTAAGCAACAGAAGAGCTCCAAAGGGATTTAACACACCTTATTAACATATCACTGGAACGTAGCAGCTAGGCAGTTGGTAGAGTTAGGTGTTGGGAGATGTACAGAAATATGCAACAACTGATAAACGGATAATGACTAAAAAATTAGTTTTCAGTGAAGCTGAAAGATAATAATGTTTGGAAAGAGTTTTCCTGCTCTTCTCCAAATGATCCCATGGGATCTCATCACTCACAGAGATTATCAGCTGGCTTTCGCATTTGAAGGATAGGACCACACTCAGTGTTGGTCTGACCCCTCTCTGATATTTGTGTGGAATAAGTCTTGAACCCATATACAAATATCCCAACTGGGACAAAGTGCCAGAAATAAAAGAGCATTTCCAATCATTCCTCTTTGCAAACTGAGAAAGATTAAAAGAGAGTGAGAGGAGATAATAGATCACTGAAAAATGATGTTGGAGAGGCAGAAGACAAAGAAATGGCAGATGAACCTCAAGTATATTGCATCAATCTTCATTGTGGAAGACACAAGCTGTGTGCCAGTGTAGTGCCCTGGTTCACATCTTTGCTGTTATGCTGTAGGTATTTCATTTAGCAGCTCTGTAAGAGCTGTTTGTTCTGCTTTCAGCTTGTTTGGGTTATTGTTGAAGATAAGGGATGATGTGAAATGTGTGCCATTCAGTTAGCGGGAGGTTTTTTCTTGGTGAGGGACTATAGATTGTTATAGAATTCAAAAGGAGATAAAGAGAAGAGATGCAGGGGAGAACTGGTCGTAGCATATGATCCGGTGGGAGACCCGTTCGAGATGGTTTGTGAGCAACATTCAGCAGGTGGTATGTGCTTCACGATGACTGAGGGCCCAGCATGTGAGTGGCAGCGAAGATCAAGATGAGTTCACCTTGTGCACATTTGACTCTTTAATTAGAATGGGCCCCTTTCTTTTTGTTATTCTTTACTAACCCTTTAGTTAAGATTCATAAATATAATACCTTTGACCGTATGCAGTGTACTGCCTGTTATTTTGTGGCATTAATTGGTAACAGGGTAGTGAATTACACAGCATACACACAAACAGGAAGTTTGGGGGGGGCGTTGCTCGTGCCTCCTTCTTACACATTTGACGGGGCCGGAGAATGTCTTCACTAGACTTATGCAGTCGAAGAAACCAGAGTGATTCACCAGAAATTAGAGTGTGTCAGGGACAGAAGTGAGTGTACAGACATTGTTATTACTAAGGAGAATGTGCTTGGGAAGCTGAAAGGTCTTAAGCTAGATAGGTCACCTGGACTAGATGGACTACACCCCAGTGTTCTGAAAGATTAGCTGAAGAGATTGTGGAGGCATTAGCAATGATCTTTCAAGAATCACTAGATTCTGGAATGGTTCCGGAGGACTGGAAATTGCAACTGTCACTCCACTCTTTAAGAAGGGAGGGAGACAGAAGAAAAGAAATTATAGGCCAGTTACCCTCACTTCAGTGGTCTGGAAGATGTTGGAATCCATTATTAAGGATGAGGTTTCGGGGTACTTCAAAGCACATGATAAAGTAGGCCAAAGTCAGCACGGTTTCTGTGGGACCCATAGTAATGTGGAGCAGATTAATGGACACTGGATACCCCCCACTAATTTTTTTATATTATGTTCATATTATTTTTATTGCTTTGGTTTGTTATTTTGTTCATTCACAATTTGATTAATATTCAATTGCACTAGCAATGGTAATATTTTAGTGGGTTGGTTGATGGTTACAAGGGGCAAAGCTTATACAGGCACTTGGGGCAGCTGAAGGGTCTTGGGGGGCATTGGAGTGCGCACGTGATGGAGTAGACGGAGACGGCCTGACAGCATGCATGGTAAGCCGATGCACTTGTGTTCCTGTATTTCCATAAAGGAAAATAAAGACGTTATTTTAAACTTCTGCATGCCTGGAAGTCCCTTTTGTGTCCAAGTGTGCAACATTTCCGTAAGAGGAAACCTTGCCTGACAAATTTTTTGAAATTCTTTGAGGAAATCATAGGCAGGATAAAAAAAGGGCAGTCAGTGGATGTTGTTTACTTAAATTTTCAGCAGGCCTTTGACAAGGTTGCTTAACAAGATAAGAACCAATGGTATTGCAGGAAAGATACTAACATGGATAGAAGGTTGACTGACTGGCAGGAGGCAACGAGTGGGAATAAAGGGGCTACTCTGGTTGGCTCCTGGTGACAAGAGGTTTTCCACAGGGGTCCTCCACAGTCAAGATAACTCACCAATCTCTGTAATTTCTTAGGAGGCTGAAGAGAGCTGATCTCTGCACACGATACTCACAACCCTCTATGGATATGCAGTGGAGAGCATCGTAACATGCTGTATCACTGTACAGTCTGGAAACTGCACTGCAGCAAGCAGGAGGGCTCTACCCTGGTACCAACCTACATCTAGGACATATACAGAAATGTGCCAGAAAAGGGCCAGCAATATCATAAAGGATCCCACCCAGCATGCTTATGGGCTGTTTGTCTCAGGAAAGAGACTACACAGCATCCACACCAGGACCAGTAGACACTAAAGTAGTTGCTTTCCCCAAGCTGATCAACACCTTCACTCATTAACCCTCCCAACCACCCCACACCTACCACCACTACAAACACATTTCTGTGTTTATATTTATTGTGTTTTTTTTACTTTTTATTATGTTCTTTGTGCTTTTTTTTTATGCTGCACTGAATCTGGGGTAACAATTATTTTGTTCTCCTTTACACTCGTGTACCGAAGAATGACAAACAATCTTGAATCTTTAGAGAGAGTGCAAAGGAAATTTACCTGGATGTTGCCTGGATTGGGGAGCATGTCTTATGACGAGAACTTGAGTGTGCTTTTCTCTTTGGCGCAAAGGAAGATGAGGGGTGACTTGATACAGGTATACAGAAGATAAGAAGCATAGATCGAGTCGATAGGCAGAAACCGTTTACCTGGATGGAAATGGCTAATGCAAATGGGTATGACTTTAAGGTAATTGGAGGGAAGTATGGGAGGAGGGAAATCAGAGGAAGAGTTCTCATGCAGAGAATGGTGAAGTGCATAGAACTTGCTGCCAAAGCTGGTGGTAGAGGCAGATACAGGTCCACAATCCCTTATCCGAAATCCTTGAGGCCAGTTGCATTTCGGAACTCAGAATTTTTCGGAATTCAGAATTTTTTGGATTTCAGAAAATTGATAATTATATTGATAATCTGTCAGTGAAGGAGGACTTTAGGACCCAGGGGAGCTCCGGACCTATGCACATCCTCCCGTATACTTTAAATCATCTCTAGATTACTTATAATACCTAGTACAATGTAAGTGCTATGTAAATAGTTGTTATACTGTATTGTTTAGGGAATAATGACAAGAAATGAAGTCTGTACATGCGCAAACAACGAGTGCTAGAGAGAGAACTTTCGGGTTTTCCCGATCCATGTTCTTTTGGCCTTATTGGAATAAGTGTAGAACATAAATACTCCAGGACATATACAGGTTCAAACTAAGCTAAGTACTCTACAGGTACCTGATGGGCCAGGAACAGGATTCTCAAGTTATGAAGCAGCACTACGACAGACAGCGTTTTTAAAGACTTCTTCAAGTGTCATCTGTCTCATTAACATGGGTTTATGTTTAAGCAATCTGTCTTTAACTGAGTAAACTGCCATAACCTCATTGTTACCCATAGGGGTATCTGCAGCTCTTTTTGACATTTTCACAGTGAAATTAAATACAAAGTCAACAGTGAACACAAAATATCAGCGAACAGCAAATGCACGTGTAACCAGTATGAGCGCTGAGCCACAACTGACATCTGGCGGCCTCTGCTATTGCTGCCACATCACACCTGAGTGATGTCAGCTGTTGGCATGCCAAGCAAACCCTGTTACAACACGCTCCACACTCCACGAAAAAAACTTCAGGTTTCAGAGCATTTTGGATTTCAGAATTTCGGATAAAGGATTGTGGACCTGTACAGTAAATTGGGACAATTAAGAGACTGTTAGGCACATATATGGATGATAGAAAAATGGAGGACTATGTGGGAGGGAAGGGTCAGATTGATCTTGGAATAGGTTAAAAGGTCAGTAAAACATGATGGGCCTAAAAGCTTGTACTGTGCTGTAATTTTATGTTGTATGGTCTGAATTGGTAAATAGGTTTATTATTATCATATGTTCCAAGAAAAACATTGTTTTTCATGCTATCCATGCAGATTATTTCATTACAACAGTTGCCATGAAGAGTTACCATGATAAGCCATTGTGTATGCTGCATTGTTAAAAATGGTGGGGAAATAAAACATACATGCCAAATTTCTTTAGCCTCCTGAGGAAGTCAGGCACTTGAGCACTCTCTTGGCCATGTGCCTACATGTTGGATCAGGACAGGCTGTTGGAGATGGTCACTCTTAGAAATATGAAGCTCTCAACTCTCTTGACTTCATCACCATTCATATAAACAGAAGAGTCAGAAGAGTGCACTGCCCCCCCCGAAGTCTGCAAATACCATCCTTCTTGTTACTTAAACTAACATACAACATTTCATTGCTGTTTTCAAATATTATGTTGTATTGAGCTAAAGTCTTTAATTTTAGTGACCAATCTACATGGACCGCTAAATGTCTTAGGATCAGTACACAATAGCACACACAAAATGCTGGAGGAACTCAGCAGGTCAACTATCTGTGGAGAAGAATAAAGAGTCAACATTTTGGGCCGAGACTCTTCATCGGTGCTGGAAAGGAGGGTGTTCGAAGCCAGGATAAGAATTTGGGGGGAGGGGAAGGACTGCAAGCTGGAAGGTGACAGGTGAAGAAAGATCAATGCTGTTTCTAGTCCGAGCTATTCATTTTCATTCCAAAATAGATGGTCTGACATGGCAGCATGCAATTCAACTGCTACCACCTTCCTCACTCATTTAATAGATCAATGCCTTTTGTAATTTTATTCTCCTGTCTACACCATATATTACATGGGTGATCTTTAGTGCCGCTAAAGAATTTGGATATATAGTTTCCTATCGTGTTATCTCAATCATTAATAAGTTTGGCAGTGCTAAATGGCAGATGATTTAATGCAAGGAATCTAGAGAGAAAGTTAGAAAAGCTGACAGCTCCAACAGACACATTAGAGTATAACAACATTGGAATTCTGAAGGTGTTTAAAGTGCAGGAAAAATAGAATAACTTTCTAGCTTCGAAGATAGTTATGACGAAGGGTGAAGGTAGGCCAGGAGTAAAAGTTCTAGCTTGAGATTTTTTAATATTCAGAATATACCTCTGCAGAAGTAGCCCAGAAACAGCTGCTTTAAAGGTACATCAATGTTACAACAGAAGGAGTCAGTCATGGAGAAAACAGTAAGGTTCGGAGCAAACATGTTCCTGCAAGGAAAATGGGTGGGATATCTGCCAAGAATCTTGAGGAAACCAAAGTGGTCATGAGGAGCATGTACAAAGTCCTTACTGACCATGGTAACAATTGAACCCAGATCGCTGGCACTATAAAGCCACTATGTTACTGTGTCACTCTTCATTATCGTCCAGTCTACACTGGCTTCAGGCATGTTGCCTGATAATCGGAAGATCGCTTATTTACAGTCAGTGGCTACGTTATTCAGTATACCTATACACCTGCTCGCTAGTGCAAATATCTAATCAGCCAATCTTCTGGCAGCAGCTCAATGCATAAAAGCATACAGACATGGTCAAGAGGTTCAGTTGTGGTTCAGATCAAATATCAGAATGAGGAAGAAAAGCTGACAGGAAGTTGGTGGTAACTCAAAGAACCATGCATCTCTGAATGCACAACACATTAACACTTGAACTGGGTGGGCTGCAGCAGGAGAAGACCACAGACATAGACTCAGTGGCCACTTCATTAGCTACCTCCTGTACCTGATATAGTGGCCACTGAGTGTACGATTGACAGAATGAAAGCTGTAGAACACAGATAAACAAACAATAGACCAAACAGGTGGGCAGAAAGGTTGCAAATGAATTCACCTGGAGGAAGAGTAAAATCAAGGATTCAAGAAGCCAAGAGTAAGGAAATATATCATAACATTGTCTCTTTACTGTGACCTTAATTTACCTTATTGTGACTATGTGAATAAGCACAGCTCCGACACCATATCTAAGTTTGCCAATGATGCCATTGTGATAGGCCGAGTCAAAGGTGATGACAAATCAGCATATAGGAAGACCATGGAGGCCCTTTTTGGTTTCTGGAGAAGAAAATCAGAGCTCCAGGAGGAAGTCCTCATTGGGGCGTCAGAGGTTGAGCAACTTGAAACTCCTTGGTTTTATCATTTCAGAGGGCTTGTCTTGAGTCCAGCTGGTAAGTGCAATGATGAAGAAAGAACAACATCGCCTCTACTTCCTTAGGAGTTTGTGAAGATTCAGCACGACAACTAAAACTTTGATAAATTACTATAGATATGTGGTGGAGAGTATATTGACTGCCTCCATCACAGCCTGGTATGGAAACACTAATGCCTTTGAAAGGAAAATCCTGTAAGAAGTAGAGGATACAGCCCAGTCCATTACGGGTAAAGCCGTCCCCACAATTGAGCATATCTACATGGAGAAATGTCACAGGAAAGCAGCATCCATCATCAGGGTCTCCACCATCCTAGCTATACTCTCTTCTCACTGTTCAGGAAGAAAGTACAGCAGCCTCAGGACTCACACCAGGTTCAAGACAGTTATTACCCCCTCAACCATCAGGCTCTAGAACCAAATGGGATCACTGAACTTCATTTGCCCATCACTGAACTGTTTCCACAACTGGTGGACTCACTTTCAGGGATTCTTCATCTCAATATTTTTTGCTTATTTATTTATTATTATTATTTTTTCTTCCTTTTGTATTTGCATGGTTTGTTGTATTTAGCTTTCTGGTTGTCCGCCCCGATGGTGTGGTGTTTCATTGATTCTATTACGGTTATGGTTATTGGATTTATTGAGTATGCTCGCAAGTAAATGATTCTCAGTGTTGTATATGATGACATATTTATGTATTTTGATAATAAATTTACTTTGAACTTTGAATTTTGAATAGAGATGTCATGCACAGAGACGATGGAGTGCAGTCCATTGGTTGCTGAAAATAGCAAGATGAGTCAGTAAGGTGGAAAATCACTAGTCAGGTCATAACTGCTGTACAAGTATAATTTTCATCACCAGGTTACAGGAAACATACCAGAAATAGTAAAGAGGATATTTATTAGTATGTCGTTGGAGCTAGAGCAATTTAGTTGTAGGGAAAGATTGATGTTTCTGTTTGGCCAATGAGGGCTAAGGGGAAACTCAAATGAGGCACATAAAAGTTCTGAGCTCTGACTAGAGAGGTCAATGATAAAGATAAAAAAGATAAAGATTAATTTTTATTCATCACAAGAGCATGTACATCAAAATATATCGTGAAATATGTCCACTGTTTCTAATCAAATCAGCAAGGATAGTGCTGGGCAGCCTGTGAGTGTCAGTACACTTCCAGTATATAGCACATCCACAACTCTCTAACCCTAACACATCCATCTTTGAAATGCAGGAGGAAACCAAAGCACCCAAAGGAAACCCAGATGGTCACGGGAATAATGTGCAAACTCCTTACAGACGGCAGTGGGAATTGAATTCAATCTTACAGCTAGTGCTGCAAAGCATTGCTCTGACAACTATGCCACCATGGCATAAGCATCAGCACTGAATCAGGGACTTCTGTGTGTTTTGCAGCAGAAAACCCAGTTTCCAAGCCCGGCAATGACCGTACTACTGAAATCCTCATACAGAGTGGCAGCCCCAACATCTGCAAGATCTGGAAAAGTTGCCTGCTGAGCAGTGGCAGCTGCTGAGAGAAAGGGAAATGCAACCATTCGTCAGTATTTATGTTGGTTTCAATGCCTTTGGTTTTATCAAGTTCAAATTCAAGCTTGATTGTTCACCGGACACATGTATGCAACTAAACGAAACATCGTTCCTCCAGAGTCAAGATGCAAATAATAGTCAGAGATATCACGTATAGTCGCAATAGCACATACAGTCACAAATTAATATTCGGACAAGTCCCCTGGCAGCAGGGCCTGAAGACAGATGGTGCATGGGATGTTGTCACTATGGATGTCGTCATTATCGGCACATATTTCCTGGAGATTTAATAATAATAAATATAGACCTCTCAAGCAGTGCTACTATTTTTCAAGTAATCACAAATGTCTCTGAAAATTAGACAATATTGGCATTATCATCATTTTTGAAAGCCTGTAATGTTTGGGTTGGGGTCTCACCAACTATGTAGCCAGGTATATATGCTGAGACTCTGTGGAACCATTGCTTAGCAGAAAACTGTGACGAGAGCCCCCTTACTCAGTAAAACAGTGGGTGGGCAGCCAATAATTCTGAGGTGACCGATTCATGTGCCTTCTCATTATTCCCCAATTAAAAGCAGGCTCTCCTTATTATGATAACCAATGGCATTATAAGTAGAAGAGTGAGAGAAAAGTTGAAAAAAAAGGAATATTCACGTAGTGTGCAGTAAGGTTGTGGAATTCACTCCTGGAAGGGTGGATAAGCAAAAAACTCTGGCAGAACAGGGAAGCACTGATGTGTCATAATCCATAAGAGCTGGAACATAGGATGAGAGGGAACAACACTAGTTCTGATAAGGTGGACTTCTTCCATTCTATATATTTCTTCGAATAAGTAATATTATGAATTGTTGAAGGAGGCCCATCCACAGATCACCGGGGTTCAAACTCAGGACAATTTATTCCAATTCAGTGGCATACTCACTGACCATCACCAATTTTTATGAATGCACCATAGAAAACATCCTATCCAGGTGTTTCATGACTTGGTATGGCAGCTACTATGTACAGAATGAAAAAAAAATTCAGAGACTTGTGTTCACATCTCAGCATTTCACAGAAACCAGCCTTCCTTCCATGGACTTCTTGCTGTCTCGGTAAAGAAGCCAACATACTCCCTTCCATCCTGGACATTCTTTCTTCTTCCCCCTCCCACCAAGCAGAAGATACTAAAGACTGAAAGCACATACCACCAAGCTCAAGGACAGCCTCTACCATGCTGTTATTAGATTAAATAACAGTTCCCTTGTCTGCTAAAATGAACGATCTATTTTGCCATGGCCTTGCACCTTATTTTCTGCCTGTATTCTACTTCCTATATAATCTATAACACATGATTTTGCATTCTACTATTATTTTCCCTTGTACTACATCAATGCACTGTTGTTATGAAATTATCTATATGGATGCATGAAAACAGTTTTTCACAGTACCGAAGTACATGTGACAATAATAAACTAATTAATGAATTCTTACTCTTTCTCTTTCCAACTAATCAAACCCCAAACTGATCAAACATTTGTCTTCAATTACATGAGATTTTATTGTGGCACCTTACCAAATGTTTTCTCTAAGTCCATTCAAGCTCCATCAATAAATATTCCTTTCCCTCCAATCTGAATTACTTCCCAGCTCAGAAATGTACATATTAGATCCATAAGTAACTCCGATCATCAGCCTTGCTCAGTCACTTGGCCCTTGTACATTTCTGTAGTGTCAGCTCAGCAAACACCAGACTAGCAGCCCCCATTATGTCCTTGTTTCTTTCTAATATAGTACAATGCATAAGCATTTTTTTCTGCTCTGATCTCGCACAGAGCAAATTTTGGACATTTATAGCTAAACATCAATAATTTCCTGACCTACTTTTTCTAAAACACTGTAGAAACCAGCATGTCCTGAGGATTTGCTAGCTTTTAGCACCATTAATTCTGAGATCTCTCTTCACTTCTGTAACTCTCACAGTTCTATGCTGTAATTCATAAGTTCTAAGCAATTTCTTCTACTGCAATAGAAAGATGCAGACTGGCCATACTGCTCTCCACATGAGTTGTGAAAGAAAGAGTCTCAAAGCTTTTTTGATTTAGCATGTTGACAGGTATGAAAATACTCTTTTCCTTCTCCCCCAATTCTCTTTGTTTCCTCGCTGGATTCTAATCCAGTGGAATGGACAACCAATTAGCATCTCAGTCAACAAAGAAACTAAGAAGTGAGCTTTGTCAAATTGCATATTTAAAGTGAGCATGTTTTATTCTTCTTTGTGCAGACAGAGTTAAAAGGAAATTCAACAAAAATTAATATTATGAAGGATTTTAATAAAGCAAGGAAGAGAAGAGAAGATGGCGACGTGACACAGTGCACAGCGGCCACTCCGGTGATGAATATCTGTTATTCGTCAAGTAGGATGCCATGCACAATCCTGATTTGATGGAGACGGATGTGAGGAGCACAGAGGAACATCTGGTGAAACTTCTGAAATGCGTGTTTCGCTGCCGCTGATACATGCGATCCAGAATCTCCAGAGGGGAAGGACCCGAATCCTTGGACTTGCCTGTTGCTTGGCGGCCGGGGCCAGGGTCGAAGCGCTCGGCAGAGATGGTGCTCGGTGTCGGAGGGCTGGTTGGAGGCTCGAAGTTTTTGGATGGACTCAGAGTCGGCTGTGGTCGGGTGTTTCCAGGGTGCTGCATCGGCAAGTTTGTGGCGCTGGAGGTTCATGGCAGGGAGAGTTTCTTCCTACTACCATCTGCGTGAGATGATGGGGCTATCGGGACTTTGAGACTTTTTTTTTTACTGTGCCCATGGTCTGTTCTTTGTCAAATTACGGTATTGCTTTGCACTGTTGTAACTATATGTTATAATTATGTGGTTTTTGTCAGTTTTAGTCTTGGTCTGTCTTGTGTTTCTGTGATATCATACTGGAGGAACATTGTATCATTTCTTAATACGTGCATTACTAAATGACAATAAACGAGGACTGAGAGTCCTCATAATCTAATCTAATCTAAGAATTGCTTCTGCCCAGAGGACTGGGAGCAATGAGGAAGTTTAAGGTATTTCAGAAAAGAACTAGAAGCAGCTGAAAAATATTTTAGGATGTTATTATGCTAAGTAATGTGCTGGGTGAGTAGAACAGATTTAACAATAAGCTCCAAAAGGAACTGAATACTGTACATTTAAACGCAAACAACAGGAATTCTGCAGATGCTGGAAATTCAAGCAACATACATCAAAGTTGCTGGTGAACGCAGCAGGCCAAGCAGCATCTATAGGAAGAGGCGCAGTCGACGTTTCAGGCTGAGACCCTTCGTCAGGTCTAACTGAAGGAAGAGTGAGTAAGGGATTTGAAAGCTGGAGGGGGAGGGGGAGATGCAAAATGATAGGAGAAGACAGGAGGGGGAGGGATAGAGCCGAGAGCTGGACAGGTGATAGGCAAAAGGGGATACGAGAGGATCATGGGACAGGAGGTCCAGGAAGAAAGACAAGGGGGGGGTGACCCAGAGGATGGGCAAGAGGTATATTCAGAGGGACAGAGGGAGAAAAAGGAGAGTGAGAGAAAGAATGTGTGCATAAAAATGAGTAACAGATGGGGTACGAGGGGGAGGTGGGGCCTTAGCGGAAGTTAGAGAAGTCGATGTTCATGCCATCAGGTTGGAGGCTACCCAGACGGAATATAAGGTGTTGTTCCTCCAACTAGTGGAGGAAGGGAAGCCCCTTTCTTTAAAAAATGAAGACATCTCCCTCGTCCTAGAATGAAAAGCCTCATCCTGAGAGCAGGTGCGGCGGAGACGGAGGAATTGCGAGAAGGGGATGGCGTTTTTGCAAGAGACAGGGTGAGAAGAGGAATAGTCCAGATAGCTGTGAGAGTCAGTAGGCTTATAGTAGACATCAGTGGATAAGCTGTCTCCAGAGATAGAGACAGAAAGATCTAGAAAGGTGAGGGAGGTATTTAATTCCACATCCCATTCCCATTCTGACATGTCTATCCACGGCCTCCTATACTGTAAAGATGAAGCCACACTCAGGTTGGAGGAACAACACCTTATATTCCGTCTGGGTAGCCTCCAACCTGATGGCATGAACATCGACTTCTCTAACTTCCGCTAAGGCCCCACCTCCACCTCGTACCCCATCTGTTACTCATTTTTATGCACACATTCTTTCTCTCACTCTCCTTTTTCTCCCTCTGTCCCTCTGAATATACCTCTTGCCCATCCTCTGGGTCACCCCCCCCCTTGTCTTTCTTCCCGGACCTCCTGTCCCATGATCCTCTCGTATCCCCTTTTGCCTATCACCTGTCCAGCTCTCGGCTCTATCCCTCCCCCTCCTGTCTTCTCCTATCATTTTGCATCTCCCTCTCCCCCTCCAGCTTTCAAATCCCTTACTCACTCTTCCTTCAGTTAGTCCTGATGAAGGGTCTTGGCCTGAAACGTCGACTGCGCCTCTTCCTATAGATGCTGCTTGGCTTGCTGCGTTCACCAGCAACTTTGATGTATGTTGCTTGAATACTGTACATGTTTGAAAAGGGGACTTCAAAATATACTTCAAAGTGTGGTGCCTCAAAAAGGTGGCATCCACCATGGAGGAGCTTCACCATCTGGAACATCTCATTACTACCGTTAGGAAGGAGGTACAGGATCATGAAGACACACTGAACATTTTAGGAGCAGCTTCTTCCTTTCTGCAGTCTGATTTCTCACTGGACAATGAACTCATGAACATTACCTTGCTATTACTCTTTAGCTCCATTTATTTATTTTTATTGTACCATAGTAATTTTTATGTATTACACTGTTCTTCTGCCACAAAGTGACACATTTCAAGATGAACATCAGTGGTAATAAACATGATTCTGATTCTCAGACACGAGGAAATCTGCAGAGGCTGACGCTTATGCTTCCTCCCTCACTACCCTTCAGGGCCCCAGACAGTCCTTCCAGGTGAGGCCACACTTCACCTGTGAGTCGGCTGGGGTGATATACTGCGTCCGGTGCTCCCGGTGCGGTCTTCTATATATTGGTGAGACCTGACGCAGACTGGGAGACCATTTCGCTGAACACCTACGCTCTGTCCGCCAGAAAAAGCAATATTTCCCAGTGGCCACACATTTTAATTCCACATCCCACTCCCATTCTGATCTGTCTATCCACGGCCTTCTCTACTGTCAAGATGAAGCCACACTCAGGTTAGAGGAATAACACCTTATATTCTGTTTGGGTAGCCTCCAACCCGATGGCATGAACATTGATTTCTCTAACTTTCGTTAATGCCCCTCCTCCCTTTCACACCCCATCCCTTATTTATTCATTTGATATATTTTTATATATTTTTTTTATTTTTCCCCCTTTTTTACCTCTCTCTCTTTTTTCTCCCTCTGTCCCTCTCACTATAACTCTTTGCCTGCTCTCCACCCTCTGGGCTTTTTGGAACAGCATCTTCCCCTCTGCAATCATATTTTTAATGGTTCATGATCTCATGAACACAGCCTCACTATTCCTCCTTTTCACTACTTTTTTTATTGCAACTTATATTAATGTTATGCCTGCACCGTACTGCTGCCTCCAAACAAATTTCATGACTTATGTCAGTGACGATAAGTCTGATTCTGAGAAAAAAAACATACAAGGTTGAACAAGAAAAGTGCAAAGGACCATTAAAGGCTGTACAGGCCAGATGGACTCAGTGGCTGCTTCCTCACTGGGTGATGTTTTGAGCTCTGCTGTCTGTTCCCAGCTCATATATGCACATTCAGCATGCATCATACACACACAGAAAAATACAAACACATTCAGTCATGTACATGCACACACTCACGCACACAGTCATGCATTGTCCCCACCCACATTCTTGCACATTCACACAGACACACACTTTAACACCTGTACAAAAAATGCCACTCAGTCTCTCTCTCTCACACACACACACACTTTCTCACACCCATGTACTCACATTATTTCACTCACACACAGAGACATTCAATCACACTCACAGATTAATTTTGCAGGCTACCTCACCAGCCATTCCAAGTGATTGATTCCTCCTTGATCCAGGACACCTCAGGATTGTGGTGAAAATGTAGATTTTCCTTTGATACATATTTCTGTCTGACAAATCTGTGATAGGTGAAGCTTAGTCAACACTAACATACTCTGTTCAAACAATAGTTGATAACCTTGAGTGAGATATGATAATAACGTGGAGATTTTCATTTTCTTTCAGAAGCTGATTATAGTAACTTTAACTCCGATGTTTTCCAGGGCTTCAAATGACAATGTCCAATGTAATAAACATACTTCTCAGTACAACTAATTTGTGCTAATAAAACTTAATTGAACTACTCAACACTGAAAAATTTCACAAACTAATTTGGAATCTCTATGGGTCATAGCTTGATTGAAACAACCTACAATGTAATTTTGGTTTCTTGGGTTTTTATCTAATTAAAGCATAAGGAAAACAACAGTATAGAGAGTAATAACTAGAGGGCAATTGTCAAGTGGCTCATCTCACTTCCAGGACCCTACTAGAGTAACGTGAAAGTATATTCAAATAATTCAATCAGATCTTTAAATACTAAAAGAGAATGGCATTGTTAACATACATTTATAACTTCAGTTTTCTTTTGTGACCTGGTTTATGGGTGAGAAAGAAGCTACTGTTACACTATGTTTAAAGTTCAGGGTAAATTTATTCTCAAAATACCATATATAACCCTGAGGTTCAGTCTCCTGTGGGCATACTCAGTAAATCTGAGAAAGATAATGGAATCAATAAAATAGCACACCCAGCAGAACAGACAAGCAACCAAAATGCAAAAGACAATAAACTCTGCAAATGCAAAAGAAAAAATACGAAATAATAATAATTAAGGAATAAATAAGTAATGAATATTGAAAGCATGAGATGAAGAGTCCTTAAAAGTTAGTCCATAGGTTATGGGAACACTTCAGTAGCGGGGTAAGTGAAGGTAAGTGAAATTATCCATTCTCTTTCAAGGCTGAGGTGTAATAACTGTTCCTGAACCTGGTGGTGTGGGGCCTGAGGCTCCTATACCTTTTTGCAGAAGGCAGCATTGAGAAGGGAGCATGGCCTGGGTGGTGGGGATTTTTGATGATTCAATTACCTTCCTGCAACAATGCTCCATGTCATAGCTTGGACAGTCTCTGCTTTATAAATAAAGGCAAAGGATCCTGTACAAGCTCTTTACTAGGATTTTTACTCAGTTATCTTCAAAGATCCATGTGCAGAAACAATTCTGTCTTGACCTCTGGAGGTCCTATGTTAGCATCAACACTGGAAACTAGTTAATAATTCATTTGAGGAGTAAGGGCAGTTGATTTTTTTTAAGTTAGGCTTACTGTGTCAAGTAGCATTTCTTATTTTTGTTATTTTCTGCAAAGCCATGAGCACTTTAGCACTTTTCACACTACCAAATGTTGCAAATAATATTATGCTACACCTCATTTAAATTGTGTGATTTAGTTTGAATTGTCTTTCTTATTCCAGCAAAGTAAACCAATTCACACTTATTGCTTTAAATTTAAACCATAAGATATAAGACACAGGAGCAGAACTAGGCCATTTAGTCCATCAAATCTGCTCCACCATTCCATCATGGCTAATTTATTATTCCTCTCAACCCCATTCTCCCTCATTCCTATAACTGTTGATGCCCTTACTATTCAAGAACCTATCAACTTCCACGTTAAATACAACCAATGCCTCGGCTTCCACTGCAGTCTATGGCAATGAATTCCACAGATGAACCATTCTCTAGGTAAAGTTGTTCCTCCTTACCTCTGTTCTAAAGGGATATCCTTCCATTCTGAGGCTGTGCTCTCTGTCCCTTGACTCCCCCAATAGAGGGAGCATCCTCTCCATGTCTACTCTATCTAGGCCTTTCAATATTTAATAGGTTTTAATAAGATCCCCCTCACTCTTCTAAGCTCTGATGAGTACAGCCACAGAGGCATCAAATACTCCTTGAATGTTAGCCTTTTCATTCCAAAATTATTCTCATGAACCTCCTATGGACCCTCTTCAATGCCAGCACATCCTTTCTTAGAAAAAGGGCCCAATACTGCTCACAGTACTCCAGGTATGGTTTGACCAATGCCCTATGCCTTATAAAGCTTCACTTATTGAGGTACTGGCTTACTTCACTTGACAATTACTTCATGAATTGTGCGAGTTTCTTCCTCACAGCTGCCAAGGAACCATTATCAAGTAGCACTGGACAACTTAATTCATTCTTGATCCCCACATTTGTGCACTGCAATGCAGAGATCAGGAACAAAGAGGAGATCAGATACTGGGGCAGGTTTGATAATATACTCACTACTATATGAAGTGCAGATAAATCGGTTGCTTTGTTCCCTTGCTTAACTAAATCTTAATATTGGTATTGGTTTCTTATTTGTCTCATGTAGAAGTTCAAGTTTAATTGTCATTCAACCATACATGAACACCTTGGATACAGCCAAACAAAATTAAATTTTCAGGGGGAGGGGAGCCAGAGTATTAGAGCAGATAGTGAGGTGGGGGAGGATAAAGGTCATGCGAGGACTGCATGTTTAGACAGAAATCAAAGGTTTATACATGATGGAAATGTTCTCAGGTGCATCTATTTCAATGCAAGGAGTATTGTAGGTAAGGTGGATGAGTTTTTGGCGTGGATTGGCATGTGGGATTACGACATTATTGCTATTAGTGAGACTTGGTTGCAGGAGGGGCAGGACTGGCAGCTTAATGTTCCAGGGTTCTGTTGTTTCAGACATGATTGGGGGGGAGGGATGAAAGGGGGAGGAGTGGCATTACTAGTCAGGGAAAATATCACAGCTGTGCGTAGACAGGACAGCCTGGAGGGCTTGTCTACAGAGGCTATATGGTTGGAGCTGAGGAACGGGAAAGTAATAGGGTTGTATTATAGACTGCCCAATATTCAGAGAGAATTGGAGGAGCAAATCTGTAGAGAGATAGCAGACCGATGTAAGAAACAGAAAGATGTAATAGTAGGGGATTTTGAATTTCCACATATTGACTGGAACTCCCACACTGTGAAAGGGCTAGATGGCTTGGAGTTTGTCAAATGTGTTCAGGAAAGTTTTCTAAATCAATATATAGAGGTACCAATGAGAGAGGATGCAATACTTGATCTCCTATTAGGGAACCAGACAGGTCAGGTGACAGAAGTACGTGTAGGCGAACATTTTGGGTCCAGTGACCATAATGTCATTAGTTTCAAGTTACTGATGGATAAGGATAGGTCTGGTCCTTGAGCTGAGGTTCCAAATTGGAGAAGTGCCAATTTTGTGGTAATGAGAAAGGATCTAGGAAGAGTGGATTGGGATAAGTTGTTTTCTGGCAAGGATGTGTTCAGTATGTGGAAGGCTATCAAAGGTGAAATTTTGAGAGTGCAGAGTTTGCATGTTCCTGCCATTATTAAAGGCAAAGTTAACAGGCATAGGGAACCTTGGTTTTCAAGGGATATTGGCAATCTGGTTAAGAAAAAGAGAGAGGTGTATTGCATGTATAGTCAACAAAGAACAAATGAGGTACTTGAAGAATATAGAAAATGTAAGAAAATACTAAAGAAGGAAATCAGGAAGGCAAAAAGAAGATGTGAGGTTACTTTGGCAGATTATGTGAAGGTAAACCCGGAGGGGTTCTACAAGTATATTAAGAGTAAAAGGATAATAAGGGACAAAATTGGTCCCCGAGAAGATCAGAGTGGTTGTCTATGTATGGAGCCTCAAGAGATGGGGAAGATCTTAAACAGTTATTTTGCATCAATATCTACTCAGGAACTGGCATAGCGTATATGGAAGGAAGGGAAACAAGCAGCAGTGTCAGGGAACATATAGAGTTTAAAGAGAAGTAGGTGCTTGCTGCCCCACAGTGAATAAACGTAGATAAATCCCCCGGGCCTGATCTGATATTTCCTCGGACCTTGAGAGAGACTAGTGTAGAAATTGCAGGGGCCCTGGCAGAAATATTTAAAATATCCTTAGCCACGGGTGCAGTGCCGGAGGATTGGAGGGTAGCTCATGTTGTTCCGTTGTTTAAAAAAGGCTCCAAAAGTAAACCAGGTAATTACAGGCCAGTGAGCCTGACATCAGTAGTAGGTAAATTATTGGAAAGTGTTCTGAGAGATCGGATGAACAAATATTTGGACAGCCAAGGGCTGATTAAGGATAGTCAACATGGCTTTGTGCGTGGTAGATCATGTTTAACGAATCTTGTAGAGTTTTTCGAGGAGGTTACCAAGAAAGTAGATGAAGGAAAGGCTGTGGATGTTGTCTACATGGGCTTTAGTAAGGCCTTTGACAAGGTCCCACATGGGAGGTTAGTTCACAAGGTTCAGACAAAAGGTATCCATGGAGAGGTTGTAAACTGGATTTGAAATTGGCTGTGTAGGAGAAGACAGAGAGTGGTAGTGGATGATTGCTTCTCAGACTGGAGGCCTGTGACTAGTGATGTGCCTCAGGGATCTGTGCTGGGACAATTGTTGTTTGTTGTCTATATCAATGATCGAGATGATAATGTGGTAAATTGGATCAGCAAGTTTGCTGATGACACTAAGACTGGAGGCGTTGTGGATAGTGAGGAAGGCTAATAAAGCTTGCAGAGGGATCTGGACCAAGTGGAAAAATGGGCCGGAAATGGCAGATGGAATTTAATGTAGGCAAGTGTGAGGTGTTGCATTTTGGAAGGACAAATCAAGGTAAGACATACATAGTAAATGGTAGGGCACTGAGGAGTGTGGAGGAACAAAGAGATCTGGGAGTTCAGATACATAATTCCCTGAAAGTGTCATCACAGGCTGACAGGGTTGTAAAGAAGCTTTTGGCATCCTGGCATTCATAAATCAAAGTACTGAGTACAGGAGTTGGGATGTTTTGGTGAGGTTGTATAAGACATTGGTGAGGCCAAATTTGGAGTATTGTGTGCAGTTCTGGTCACCTAACTATAGGAAGGATATCAGTAAGATTGAAAGAGTGTGGAGAAGATTTATAAGGATGTTGCTGGGTCTTTAGCAGTTGAGTTACAGGGAAAGATTGAACTAGGACTTTATTCCTTGGAGCATAGAAGAATAAGGGGGGATTTGATAGAGGTTTACAAAATTATGAAGGGTATAGACAGAGTAAATGTAAGTAGGTTCTTTCCACTTAAATTAGGAGAGATAAATTTGAGAGGACGTGGCTTTAGGGTGAAAGGGGAAAGGTTTAGGGGGAACATTAGGGGGAACTTCTTCACTCAGAGAGTGGTGGGACTGTGGAATGAGCTGCCGTCTGACATGGTAAACACGGGCTCACTCTTAAGTTTTAAGAATAAATTGGATAGATACATGGATGGGAGAGGTCTGGAGAGTTATGGGCTGGGAGCAGGTCAATGGGACCAGCGGAATAAAGTTTTGACACAGACTAGAAGGGCCGAATGGCCTGTTTCTGCGCTGTAGTGTTCTATGGTTCTATCAGAGGTGCAGAGGGACTTGGGAGTCCTTGTGCAAGACCCTCAGAAGATTAATTTACAGGTTGAGTCTGTAGTAAAGAGGACAAATGCAATGACGGCATTTATTTCAAGAGGAATAGAATTTAAAAAGCAAGGAGATAATGCTGAGTCTTTATAAGACATGGTCATCCAAACTCTTTATTGGCCTAATAGCATGAAGAGGGACAGTTTGTTTCTGGGTCTAGCCTATACACATCTGAAGGTTAAGCATGTGTGTGCCAAAGTGAGTATATATCTTAGTTAAGATGAATTTTTTTTTAAATTTTGTCTACAAGGCGCATGGTTGGTGGGATTCTCATGTTGATTGTTTCGTATTTTAGAATTGCACTGCTCTACTGGTTTTGTATATTCTGTTTGATTTATTTTCAACTGCACATGCAACTGCACAACTGTGTGGGCTAAAATTATGCTGAAACTGTAACAGCAGGAACAGGTTTTTTCAAAATAATTTTGTTGTTTTGATTTTGATATCCTCTTTCTGCATTAAAGCATCTAAAATGGATAAAGGAATTAAAGACCTAAAAAAGTATTGGTGTCCTGAGTGTATTTTCCCAGGCTGCAAAATCAATTATCTTCAAATGTTTCCAATTATCCAAGATGTTTAAAACTAACTAACAAGGCCTCTGACAGCAGTCAGCTGTCAAAAAATAGTGTGATATTCTGCAACAGAGCTACTGAATTTGACAATTAACAAACTTTCTGCCTCTCTGAATATCACTAACAAGCTCACCAAAGAGGCTGCAGCTTCATAGAGAATTACCACATAATAGTTAGAAACATTGCTCCAATTTTCACGTTTGTTGTTGGCATTCCCACAGGAAGTGGAGATGATACAGGTCCCATCTCTCTCTCTTTCTCAAACTGCTATCAGGAGCTCGGTTGGTCCAATGCAGCCAGAAGACAAGCACGAGTGTGAGTGCAGGCTGGATCCAGTATGATTCGTCCTTATTGTTTGTTTCTGAGTTTTGTTGCAAGAAAGCTTAGAAAATTAAGATGAATGAAGATGGATCAAAGGTCTTGTGGAATTAGTCATGCTTTGAATGCTGAGATTAGTCAAAGATCAATTAATCCATGGTATTGTATTAAGGGAGGAACCATTATGATTTTCTTTAAAAGTGTAAGCAACCTAGAACAATCCCCGATTTCTTCTGAAACGGCTATGTGGAACAGTCCATTTTCCAAGCCTACACTGGGAACACACCCCAACACTTTCTCTGATGGTTTGCTGAAGAAATCATTAGATATTTTTCAGAAGCTTTCTGTCTTCAACAACCCAGTAATTTCTTAAACCCAAACCAAGCTACCAATGGAAGTTGTGTGCTCTTGTTTTAAGTGTGGGATTCATTCACAGTCACTAGCACGTACAAATAGTTGATGGTGGCTATATTCAGGAGCAATTTCCTTGCACTTCTTCCAATCTAGTCCACTGAATTTTGGTGCTCATGATGTGGCCTCTTCTACATTGTGGAAATCAAAAGCAAACCGGGTGAACGCTTTGTAGAGCATCTGCAGGGGTGATGCCTTACCTTCTGGTTGCCTGCAACATCCCAGTCTTACTCTGACCTTTCTGTAACTGACCACCTGCACTGGTCTAACAAGGCTCAAGGAGCAACACCTCATTTTCTCTCTGCAGAACTCAATGTGGAAATCTTCAGCTTTAAGTTTCTCACTCTTTCTGACTGCCTGTTTCTGAATTAGTCTAGAATTTTCCCCTAATTTTTCCATATTTTTTTCCCTTTTTTTGTAGTGGTCTGCTGGACAAATTCCACAGCCTTTTCATTAACAACACATTAGACAGGCAAAAAAAACCCCACAATCTTTCAATATTGAATTGAATTGACTATTTCTTACATCCTTCACATACATGACTAAAAGTATGTACAACAGGACAGTCAAAACAGTATAGAAAGACAATTGTATCAGCGTGAATTAATCAGTCTGATGTCCCAGAGCCTGTTGGTCCTGGCTTTAATGCTGCGGTACCGCTTCCCAGATGGTAGCAACTGGAACAGTTTGTGGTTGGGGTGACTCAGGTCCCCAGTGATCCTTTGGGCCCTTTTTACACACCTGTCTCTGTAGATGTCCTGAATAGTGGGAAGTTCACATCTACAGATGCGCTGGATTATCTGCACCACTCTCTGCAGAATCCTGCGACTGATGGAATTACAGTTCCCATATCAGGCAGTGATGTAAGCCAGTCAGGATGCTCTCAATTATGCCCCTGTAGAAAGTCCTTTGGATATGGGGAATCATGACTAACTTCTTCAGCTGTCTGAGGGTGAAAGAGGCGCTGTTGTGCATTCTTCACCACACAGCCGGTATGTACGGACCACGTGAGATACTCGGTGATGTATATATCAAAGAACTTAAAGCTGTTCACCCTATCAACCCCAGATCCATTTATGTCAGTAGAGGTTAGCCTGTCTCCATTCCTCTTTAGTATACAATCTGTTCCTTTGTTTTTGTGACATTGAGGTTGTTCTCTTGACACCACTTGTGTCAGGGTGATGACTTCCTCTCAGTAGGCTGCCTGGTTATTATTTGAGATAAGGCCAATCAATGTAGTATCATCAACAAATTTAATTAGCAGATTGGAGCTGTGGGTGGCGACACAGTCATGGGTATACAGAGGGTAAAGGGGGGGGTGCTTAAGACACAGCCCTGAGGGGCAGAGGTGAGGGAGCCCACTCTTACCACTTGACAGCGATCTGAAAGGAAATCTAGGATCCAGCTACACAAGGCAGGGTGAAGGCTGAGGTCTCTGAGCTTCTTCTCAAGCCTGGAGGGAATGATGGTGTTGAATGCTGAACTGTGGTCCAAGAACAGTATTCTCACATAAGCATCCTTCTTCTCCAGATGTGTGAGGACGGTGTGTAGAGCTGTAGTTATTGAGTCATCTGTTGATCGGTTGTGTTGGTAGGCAAATTGTAGGGGGTCCAATGTGGGTGGTAGCATGCTGCAGATGCAGTCCTTGACCAGCCCCTCAAAGCATTTGCTTATTATTAAGGTGAATGTGACAGGACAGCAGTCATTCAGACACGTTACCTTGTTCTTTTTAGGTACAGGGACAATGTTGGATGTTTTGAAGCAGGAGGGCACTCTACAAAGGGAGAGGGAGAGATTAAAACTATTTGTAAACGCACCTGCCAGTTGTGCCATGCACATCCTGAGTACCCACCCTGGGATGCCGCCCGGTACCGCAGCCTTGTGACTGTCCACTCTTTGGAAACACCTGCGTACTTCAGCCTCAGAGATGACGAAGGTGCAGGTCACTTTGGTGGCTCTCCTCGGGGTCTCAATGTTGACGACATCAAACTGAGTGTAAAGAAGATTCAGCTCATCTGGGAGAGAGTCAGCGATGTTGGCAGCACCACTGCGCTTGGCTTTGAAGTCTGTGATGGAGTGCGGACTTTGCCATAAGCTGCATGTGCTGTCGGTGGAGAGTTGCGTCTGGATCTTGTCCATGTTGTTATTTTGCTGCCTTGATGACTTTGCATAAATTGTAGCTACATTTCTTGAGTTGCTGTTGGTCACTGGTATCGTAAGCTCAGTCTCGCACGGTTGGTGCTTCTTGCACAGAATTCTTGATCCATGGTTTCTGGTTTGGATAGACCCTGACCGATTTTTGGGGGACATCATCCTTGATGCACTACTGCATGAAGCTTGTGACCTGATCTGCGAACTCGGAGACATCCCTATCACAAAAAATATTCCAGTTCACGTAATCAAGGCAGCTCTGTGGCATGGAGATCAATTGGTTGGACCAGTAGTGGATAGTTTTAACTATGGCCGCCTCTTCTTTCAGTTTCTGCCTGTACATTGGCAGAAGCAAGATCTGACTTCCCAAACAGCAGATGGAGGAGCATTTTATAAGTGTTGTGGAGGGGAGAGTAGCAATGGTCGAGAATGCTATCTCCCCGTGTGCTCATTTAAATATCAAACTGCTCCCCTTTCTCCTTCAATCATCCTGTCTCTGCAAATGTTCTTCTCCTTCCCAGTTTTGATAAGGGTCCTGTATCTGAAATACTATCTTTTTCTGTTTCCTCAGATGTTCCCTCAGTAATCACCAGGGCATGTGACTGTAACTCACTTGGGCACCGAGATGGTGGTTGCCACCTTGAAGCCTGAGGGGATGTTGAACTGTTCCAAAAAGATGTTGAAGATGTATGTTATAACCTCAAGTTAACTGGGCTGCCAGGTCCCTCAGCACCTGGCCAAGTATTGAGCTCCTCAGCTTTTCAGGGGCTAACCCTGGTGAGGGTTTTCTTCACATCAGCTGTAGCTCTATAGAGTGCCTGCCTCGGGGTGGCGGGGGCGGCAAGAACAGGGGCCTTTCTTGCTCGCACGTCATTCAGTGCATCAAACTGAGCATAAAAGACATTTAGCCTATTAGGAATAGAAGCGTTCCTGTTGTTGAGCTGGGTGGACTTGTAGTCCGTTATGGACAGAATACCCTGGTACATGCACGTTATGTCTCTGGTGTCACAGAAGTGACTGTTATTTTTCTGTGAATAGTCCCATTTTGTTTTCCTGATGGTGCAGGAAAGTGCAACTCGTGCTGTCCTGAGAGATGTTTTATCCCCCAATCTGAAGGCAGCATCCTGATCTCTAATCCATGCTTTTGATTAGCCCTTACATCGATGTGTTTAATAACTACAACGTCCTCAATACACTTCTCTATGTAACCAGTCATAGATCTTGTATATTCATCAAAGTTAATATGATGGTGATGGGTAACCTCCTTCCTGAACATGTACCAGTCTGTGTTTTCAAAATAGTCCTGCAATGTTGAGGTTGCTCCTTTTGGTCAGGTCTCTATCTCCCTCTGATATAGTTTGCCACATTTAATCAATGGTCGGTATGCAGGAATTAGCATAACAGATACGTGGTTAAGGAATCTGATGTGGGGCCCAGGAACAGCTTTGTATGCCCCAGGAATGCTGGTATAAACCAGGATCTAATGTGTTCTCATCTCTGGTGGTAAATTCAATATGCTGATAGAATTTAGGCAGGACTGTTTTTAAGTTGGCATGGCTGAAGTCATCAGCAACAATAAAGAAACCATCGAAGTGTGTGGTTTGTAAGTCAACGACAGTGCCATAGAGCTCAGCTAGCACTTCCCTCGCATTAGGTGGGGAAGCATAAGCATGAGGGGGTTGTGAATTGTTTTTTTTCTGTGGGGGAATGGGTGGTGGATTTTGGGGTTTGTGAGTTTTGTTTCATTTCTTCTTCATGCAGTTGACGTACAGTCTCTTCATGGCAATCTGGAGAAGACGAATATCAGAGCTGGATTGTACATGCATAGTTTGACAATAAAATGAACCTTCGAACCTTTCAGTTGGAAGAAGTGTACTGGAGGAGATCAGAGGGAAAAAAAAACACCTGGAGTTTCAAATCATAAATACTGAGACATTGATCGTGAGGATGAGGCATTGATCGTATGGATAGTCATAGGTTTTTTCCCAGGGCTGAAATGGTTGTCACAAGAGGACACAGATGCTGGGGAGTAGGTACAGAGGTGATGTCAGGGGTAAGTTTTTCACTCAGAGTGGAGAGTGCGTGGAATGGGCTGCCAAAAACGGTGGTGGGGGCGGATACGATAGGTTCTTTTAAGAGACTTTTAGATAGGTACATGGAGCTTAGTAAATAGAGGTCTATGAGGAAGTCTAGTAATTTCTAAGGTAGGAACATGTTTGACACAACGTTGTGGGCCAAAGGGCCTGTATTGTGCTGTAGGTTTTATATGTTTCATTGTTTCTATGAAAATGTCTGCAGATGCTGGAAATCAAAATCAAAACACAGAAAATGCTGGATGAACTTAGCAGGTCAGGCAGCATCTATGGAAATGAAATGAATAAACAGTTGCAGACTGGAATGTACTGCCTGAAAGATCATGGTAACTGGTACTCCCATTATATATAAGAAGTATCCGTGGAGCACCTGAATCGCCGGAATACAGAAGACTATGGACTAATAAATAGAATTAGTATCAATGGGTACCTGATTGACATGGTGAATTGTTTCTGTGCTGTCTGATGCTGACTCTTTAACAATATCCACTGCACCCATGATACATGTCCCTTCGACAGGAGCAGGTTGGATTTAACTGGAAACCGAGCAGCATGATTAGCACCGACCACACGCAGCAATCATTACAATGAGCTGGCAGAATTAGATTAAATAGATGGGGTTAATTGTGGTTTTGATCCCTGCTCAAAAATTCATGAATTATACTATTTGCATTTTATTTAAATAAATGGCTATATTTTATGAACATGAACTGCTTTAAGGAATGTGATAACAGTGATAAATTTCCATCTTTATCTTGTACACATCTTCCTTTCAAAATATATATGCATCTTTCACACCTCAGTGTTGGACAAGGAATTATCACTTCTTTCCGACACAGAATTTAACCGAAACTTGAATGTTAAGTTTGACTGGGTCCTACGTGCGTCTTCCCAGTCTGCTACGTTTGTCCAGGTGCTCCCCGCTTATAAAATGCACATGAATCAAGGACTCAAATTAGTGCAGCAGAATTAAAAGATGTGCAGCAAATGTTTCAGCATCACTGGTGCAAACCTAAGCCCCTTACAGGACAGAAGATACGATGCCTGCTTCTGCTCCGTTTAAAACCAATGGCTGTTCATTTTTTCTACAATTATTTTCAGATTGCTGTCAGTGATGTCATCTTTGCCAATTTTTGCACTGATATTTTTATACAGTAGCTGCAGAAGCACAGCAGAAAATGTATTTGTTCAGTTTAAGCAGGCACATCTCTTGGCCCAAGTTCAGAATGTGTCACAGCTTTGGTACGGAGGAGTACCGATCATTTGTCAGTTGGCTGATTCTTGAAGTTATGAAATTTGTTGATTCTGCAGATAAACAGAATGTTTGTTGTGGCTTTAGAACAAAAAGTAAATCCTAAATAAAAAAACACATGGAAGGAATCACTGGCTGAATAATGTGACATCTGCTCAAGATAGCTGCCAAATCATTGTACTGCTGTTCTGCATACCCCAGCGTTCTGCCCAGACAGAGATCAGGCTTGGTCCACATTCAGATACCATTGTCCTTCTGTGCACATCAACTGATCACAAAGTGAGGAAGGGCAACCCTGCTTTTTGTTGTCAAACAACTTCCAGATGTTCCCTTGCATAACAAATCCCTTTAAATAAATACTGAGTGGATCGTTTGATACATGATAACCTCCAGGTGAAATTGGCTTGTTGCCTGGAAGATTCACAAAGCACTGAAACCATACAGGCTGGAAATAGTAAACTGGAGATGTTGCTGAAGCAGAACCAAGCCAACAGTTGACCTTTCGGACTGAGGCCCTTTGTCAGGACTCCTGATGAAGGGTCCCAACCCAAAATGTTAACTGTTTAGTTCATTTCCGTAGATGCTACCTGACCAGCTGAGTTCCTCCAGCATTTTGTGCGCGTTGTTCTGGATTTGCAACATCTGCAGAATCTCTTGTATTTTTTGGAGCAATCATATCAAAGGACATCAGAGGAAAGTTGTTTTTTTTTTACATGGAATGCTGTGCCAGGGATGGTGGTTTGTTGCTGTTCCCTTTCATTCCTTGCCACTTCCATAGCGTTTGACCGTTTTTTCACAATGCTTGACCCAGCACAGATGGAAAGCGTGCAAGAGGCTGGCCAGATTCGAATCTCTGAGGATCTAACCAGGTCCCAACATATTGATATAGATATAAAGGAGGAAAGGCAGCAGCTATACTTTATTAGCAGTTTGAAGAGATTTGGTCTGTCAACAAGTACAGTCAAAAACTTTTATAGTTGTACCATGGAGAGCATTCTGACAGGCTGCATCACTGTCTGGTATGGAGGGGCTAATGCACAGGACTGAAAGAAGCTGCAGAAGGTTGTAAATCTAATCAGCTCCTTCTTTGGTACTAGCCTACAAAGTGCCCAGGACATCTTTAGGGATCGGTGTCTCAGAAAGGCAGCGTCCATTATTAAGGACCTCCAGCACCCAGGGCATGCCCTTTTCTCACTGTTACCATGAGGTCGGAGGTACAGAAGCCTGAAGGCACACACTTCGTGATTTAGGAACAGCTTCTTCCACTCTGCCATTCAATTCCTAAATGGACATGAGAGCTTTGGACACTACTTCACTTCTTTAAAAAAAACTATACAGTATTTCTGTTTTTGTACGCTTTTTTAAAATCTATTCAATATACAGTATGTAATTGATTTACTTGCTTATTTATTACATTTTTTTTCTCTCTCTCTGCCTGATTATGTATTGCATTGAACTGCTGCTGCTTAGTTAACAAATTTCATGTCATATGCTGGTGATAATAAACCTGATTCTGATTCATTCTTCTAAGCCATAGAAACCATAGAAAAACTACAGCACAGAAACAGGCCTTTTGGCCCTTCTTGGCTGTGCCGAACCATTTTCTGCCTAGTTCCACTGACCTGCACACGGACTATATCCCTCCATACACCTCCCATCCATGTATCTGTCCAATTTATTCTTAAATGTTAAAAAAGAACCTGCATTTACCACCTTGTCTGGCAGCTCATTCCATACTCCCACCACTCTCTGTGTGAAGAAGCCCCCCACTAATGTTCCCTTTAAACTTTTCCCCCCTTACCCTTAACCCATGTCCTCTGGTTTTTTTCTCCCCTTGCCTCAGTGGAAAAAGCCTGCTTGCATTCACTCTATCTATACCCATCATAATTTTATATACTTCTATCAAATCTCCCCTCATTCTTCTATGCTCCAGGGAATAAAGTCCTAACCTATTCAACCTTTCTCTGTAACTGAGTTTCTCAAGTCCCGGCAACATCCTTGTAAACCTTCTCTGCACTCCTTCAACCTTATTTATATCCTTCCTGTAATTTGGTGACCAAAACTGAACACAATACTCCAGATTCGGCCTCACCAATGCCTTATACAACCTCACCATAACATTCCAGCTGTTATGCTCAATACTTTGATTAATAAAGGCCAATGTACCAGAAGCTCTCTTTACGACCCTATCTACCTGTGATGCCAGTTTTAGGGAATTTTGTATCTGTATTCCCAGATCCTTCTGTTCTACTGCACTCCTCAGTGCCTTACCATTAACCCTGTATGTTCTACCTTGGTTTGTCCTTCCAACGTGCAATACCTCACACTTGTCAGTATTAAACTCCATCTGCCATTTTTCAGCCCATTTTCCCAGCTGGTCCAAGTCCCTCTGCAGGCTCTGAAAACCTTCCTCACTGTCTACTACACCTCCAATCTTTGTATCATCAGCAAATTTGCTGATCTAATTTACCACATTATCATCCAGATCATTGGTATAGATGACAAATAACAAAGGACCCAGTACTGATCCCTGTGGCGCACCACTAGTCACAGGCCTGCACTCGGAGAAGCAATTCTCTACTACCACTCTTTGGCTTCTTCCATTGAGCCAATGTCTAATCCAATTTACCACCTCTCCATGTATACCTAGCGACTGAATTTTCCTAACTAACCTCCCTCCAGCTAGTACAGACCCAGAGCCATAAAATGTTTTTCTTCCATTAACCCTTTAATTCCTGAGATCATTCTCTTGAACCAAAGCTTAGGGAATTGGGAATTGAGATCACTCATGGTAGAATGTTGAAAATGAGGGATGCATAGGAAACCAAATCTGGAAGAGTATGGTTATCTCGAAGGTCAATGGGGGTTTGCTGAGGCAGAGAGAACTGATGCCGCAAAGGAAAATTAAATAAGGGTGAGAATTTTAAAATATGCTGTATTGCTTAACAGGAAAGCAGCGCAGCTATATAATATTGATAATTAGCAGAGTTATGAATAGGTCAGGTGTGAAAGGAACTTAAATTTCTTAAAGGTAAAGTCTTATTATACCATTATCTATTTTTGCTCAATCTCTATACACTTCTGTCCCCCATCAGGAAATCATCAAAGCTCTCTGCTTCGTTTTTGACAAAAGAACCAACCAATTTCCCTCCGCCACCACCTTTCTCTGTCTGGCAGAATGGGTCCTCACTCTCAACAAATTTTCCTTCAGCTCCTCCCTCTTTCTCTAGGCTGAAGATGTAGCCATGGACACAGCTATGCCTGCCTCTTCATTGGCTAAGTAGAACAGTCCATGTTCCAAGCCTTCCCCAGTAATACTCTCTAATTCTTCATTCATTCTTAACTACACTGGTGCTGCTTCATGCACCCACGCTGAGCTTCTCGATTTCATCAACTTTGCCTCTAGCTTCCAACCTGCCTTTAGATTCACTTAGTCCATTTCTGACACCTTCCTCCCCTTTCTAGATCCTTCTGTCTCCATCTCTGGAGACAAAATGTCAACCATCAACTTTTTAAACCTGCTGATTCCCATGGTTATCTTGACTATACCTTTTCCCACCCCATCTCCTTCGCCTCTGCTGCATATTTTCCCAGGATGTAGCTTCCCTTTCCAGGACATCTGAGAGATCCTCCTTCAAAGAACGGTGATTCCCTCCTCCACTATTGATACTGTCCTCACCTACATCTCCTCCATTTCCCGAACATCCACACTCACCCCATCTTCCTGCTGCCTTAACAGCGACAGAGTTCTCCTCGTTCTTGCCTACCACCCCATGAACCTCCACATCCAATATATCATCCTCTGCAACTTCCACCATCTCCAAAGGGATTCCCCTCCCGGCAAGTATCCCTGCAGGCAGCCTAAGTGCCCATTCACTTCCTCCCTTATTCAGGGCCCCAAACACTCCTTATAGGTGAGGCAACACTTCACCTGCAAATCTGCTGGAGGTCATCTTTTGTGTCTGGTGCTCCCGATGTGGTTTCCTCTACATTGGTGAGACCTATCATAAATTGGGGGACTTCTACACCATCCACTAAATGCAGAACTTCCCTGTGACCAAATATTTTAACTCTTACTTTCATTCCTGTTGCCCCATGTCAGCTTAAGGCCTCCTCTTGTGACACGATGAGGCCACCCTCAAGGTGGAGGAGCAACACCTCATATTCTGTCTGGGTAATCTCCAGCATGATGGCATGAATATAATTTTCTCCTTCCAGTAAAAAAAATGTTTTCCCTCTCTCTCCACCCTCTGCCTATTCCCCACTCTGGCCTTTTACCTATTCTCCTCTGCCTGTCACTTACCCCGGGTTCCTACTCCTTCTCTTTCTCCTCCTGTGCACCCTCATTTCCTATCAGAATCCTTCTTCTCCAGCCACCTTTCCCATCAACCTGGCTTTACCTATCACCTTCCAGCTAGCCTCCTTTTCATTCTGACGTCTTCCACTTTCCTTTCCAGCCATGAAGAAGGGTCTCTGCACAAAACTTCAACTATTTCCATAGATGCTGCCTGACCTCAGCATTTTGTGTGTGTTACTTTGTCTATTTAACTCATTTTTGTGGTATAATATATAACATTATTTATAAAACATTACATGTTATTTGTCACCTCTGGATGACTTCAAACCTGCAGAAGATGCAAGGTGTAAGGTTGGACTTGAGCACTTTGCAATACTTCTGGAAGTAACAAACCACAGAGAGCAGTTTCAGCAGCGGATGTAGTGAGGTGCAACAAACCTGTGATACAGGTTAGCTTTACAAACACACTTAAAATTCTGTCATCTTCAATGATCACACAGGTTCTGTTGCTTAATCCTGTGCTGAAAGGTTAACAATCCAATTTACCTCACTCTGAATACTCCCATGTTGCATTGAATCCATCAAAGAAATCTATTCTGAACTTCTAACACCATCAGTAATCAGTCCATCTGTCACAAAACTCCATTATTTTCCTTCACATAGAAACTTTTAAACGAATTTTGTTTCCAGTCATCATCACCACACACATTATTGGAAGAAACAAATAATTGTATGCCTCCACATTTCAACCTTAATTTGGCTGAAGCAGCATGGAGGTGAATGCCAAGGAAGTTCCTAAAACTGATTGATGAATCAAACATCAGATTATTTCTGCTTGAACAGGTATGTTGAAACTACAAGTTTCTCACTAGCTGTAGCCAATACTTACAACAATGCAAAATTAGTTGCTCCATTGCTAGTGTGCAAAAGCATAGTTCTATTCCAGCTTGAAATGGGAAATAATTATCTATTAAAGATTTACAATGCAGAATAAATAGTCTTAATTTATCCTGTTGATAAACTCTAATGAACAACTGTCACCTCGTACAATTTGAATACAATTATACCAATTGGCTAGATAAACACACAAGGCTGACTGCATTATTTCACCATAGGACACAAGATTAATATGCTCTATGTTTAAGAACAAATATTATTTTAATCTTCATACTAATGAAAAATAATAAATATAGCAGTATGCATATCAAAGACTGCAATTATCTAGACAATGAAGTAAAAGCAAAGGGGCACCGTTAACTTATTAATCTTATCAATGAAATTGTGAACTTTTAATTCTCAGATTACTTGCTCACCCCTTCCCTAATTAATACTGGTTGATGATCAAACAGTCGCAGAATCTAGATGGCAGGAGACAAAGATCAAACACAGGAAATGAAACCAGTGAGAAATAGTCTTATTTAAAGCTGCAATTGTACAATCCAAGTTCATTATTCACCATCTTCATGTATTCCCAAAGCTATGAGCAGATATCTGAATAAAAATCATTAATTTGAGACTTCACACCAGCCTGCCTCAATGCCAGGAGTAGAGAATGCTGCGTGATCTCCAAAACCTTTAGAAAATCAAGCTCCTTGGGGAACTAGCGATGCAATAAAACCAATCAACGTTTTTCAGTGTGCAGAGAAAAGAGGCAAACTATTGTAAAAAAGTGTTATCTCTACACCATATGCTCCTGCATAATCTATCAATGTAAATAAACTTCCTCAAGGCATGTAATATTCTGAAAGGAATAACTGAAAATGTATTACCCTAACTTACGGCTGATGTGACTATTTTGTGACAATGAAGAAATTAAGATGGAGGGGCGACAGACAGTATGCTTCTTACCTTTGCACACAGAGGGTATTAGCACACCATCAAGCTGTTGGGATCCTCAGCCATCTGTTTGCACCTCCCTCAGATCATCTCACAAACAAATGAACCATAAGAGGTCATCTCTAGTCACATTCTCTCTCAATGACCTTTTCTGTCATGGGTAAATTGTCAACAATTTCTTGCTCACTAGAGATTCCTGACCCTATTCAAGGTTTCTTGCATTCAACTAAAAAGACCAAAGGCCCTGCATAAGCCAAAGTGACAGGATATATAATTTATTTGTAAAACTTTCAAATATGTTTTACAATTGAGCCATATGCCATCATTCACAATACAACATTGATCATCCCCTTGACTCAAAGGGGATAGCAATTTTTTTTCTTTTGCTTTCATTCTGTGACCAAGTGGTCTGAGGGACCAAACTTGTGGAGACTGGATAATGGATTGGCCGGAAGTATGATCAGTCATTAACTGAAGTAATAGCTGTGTCAAAAGTATACCTATTTCTAAAGTGAAATTACCTTATCCTGCAAGTCCACTTTATATTTTATTGACTAAACTTCAGGAGATGTTTCAGAGGAGAAATCAAGAGATTAATGCAATGTTGTAAATCAGGGATGTGCAGGTCGGTATTGAAGGAGCACAGACATCCTAAAGCTATTAATTCTAACCTGTGCTAAGGCAAGTTTCTGTAATTCAATCCACTTGTATTTTGGTGTGATACCTAACTCCAACATGAATTTTGGATCTCAGATCCATGAAATTTCCAAGAGCAGCTATTCCTACCTTCTTAACATCCCTTGGGTCTGGCCTTACTACACCACACCTTCCTCCATCATTGCCTTCATTACCTCCAGATGTTACTTCTCCGGGATTCCGCACCCTACTCTCCATAAGGTCTGCTATCATGTTCTGATATACACCATACTAATCAACTTTGTGCTTGCCGACCAACACTGGCTCCAGGTGAGGTGAGTCAGTTTTAGAATGTTCATCATTGTTATCTTAACAATATCTTTCAACTCTATAATGCACAGAGACATCCATGTTGTCCATTTCAGGATTCTTGCCCATTTCTTAGATGATAGTGGCCTCATCTTCAGCACTCTTAGTTCAAAGCGCTGGAATTCCCTCTCTAAATCTTACCACCCTCCTAAGATGTCCTTTCCTTGAACAAGCCTCTGGTTATGTGCTCTAACGTCTCATTCTAGAGCAGGGGTCCCCAACTTTTTTTTGCACCACGGACTGGTTTAATATTGACAATATTCTTGTGGACCAGCCGACCGGTGGGGGGGGGGGTGTTCAAGCAGGGTTGAACTCACCTCAACATGTCTTTTACAGTTAGGGTTACCAACTTTCTCACTCCCAAATAAGGGACAAAAGTAACAGTCAAATCTCAGGACACTTTACCGCAGGAAAGACTACCATGACCATGAAGCCTTGCGCGGGCACCTGTGTGTGCATGCGTGCCGTGTGCATATGTGACGTGCGCATGCACATACATGCCGATATTTTTCCACAAATCGGTTTTGCCTTCATCTTCCCGAATATACCGTACATACATTAGTTCTACTTTATATAGGTGGTGTATTTATCATATCATTCCTGCTTTTACTATATGTTGGTGTTATTTTCGGTTTTGTGTGTTATTTGGTATGATTTGGTAGGTTATTTTTTGGGTCTGGGAACACTCAAGAATTTTTCCCATATGAATTAATGGTAATTGCTTCTTCGCTTTATGCCATTTCCGCAATTGAAAATTTCCTTCCAAGTTTATTGGAATCTCAGGATATCAATGTGACATTAAATCATTGCCCTTATACTTGCTGGGTCATCTATCAAGGGTCCCCTTCCCCCAACATTTTCTCATGATTTTTCAAGCTTCAAATTCTTTAAAAAATATTGAGGATTATGTTTTTGATCAGATATTCAAGATACTGGCAGCCTTCCTGCTCAAGACAAGCCCCTCTTATCTCCCCTGCTGTCCTGATGATGGCAAACATTTGCTGTATTATTACTGTTAGTTAGAATATACATAGAATAGTACCATCCTGGACAGGCAACTTGGCCATGATAATGTGCTGATCTTGATGTTAATTCATACTAAAATGTCTTCTCCCTGTGTATCATTTATATCCCTCTATTTGTGTCTATCAAAATGCCTCTTAAACTCCACCAAATTGCCTCCTTCTACATCTGCTCCTGGTAACCCATTCCACGTACCCAGCTCTCTCTCTGTTAAAAAAAGTGTCCTCACATTGTCTTCAAGCTTATCCAATTTCCCTTTAACCCAAGAAATATGTTAACTGGGGTTTGATATTTCAACCCTAGGGATAAGATTCCATCCATCTACCCTATCTATGATTCTCATAATTAAAAACATCTCTCAGGTCTCCTCTCAATGGAAAATAACCCAAGTTTATCCACACTTACATACTTCTTAAACTCTCTAATCCAGGCAGCATCCTGGTGAACCTTTTCTGCACTTTTTATAGTCTCCAACTCCTTCCTCTGATGGGGGCGACCAGAAATGCACACAATACAAGTGCAGTCTGGGACTGAAGTTTTATATAACTGCAGCACAGCTTCCTTATTCTTATCCTCAACACATCTACCAGTGAAAGTAAGCATGCCATATACCTGTTTTAACAACTTATCCATTTATCAGCTTTCAGTGAACTATGGACTTGGAACCTGAGATACTTTTTCACTTCAAAACTGTTTATGCACCTACCATTGACTGTATACTTTCTCCATTCATTTGACCTCCCAAAATGCAACACCTCTCACTTGCATAGCTTAAATTCCTTCTTCCACTTCTCTATGCATATCTGTACCTAATCCATATCCCACTGTACTCTTTGATAGTTCTTTACGCTGTCCATAACTCTGCCAAACTTGGTGTCATCCACAAACTTGCTAATCATCCTATCTACATGTTCAGAATTAGGTTTAACATCGACATATGTTGTGAAATTTGTTTGCGGCAGTAGTATAATGCAGTAGATGAAAAATAGCGGCAAGTAAGAAATCAATCACTAGAAAATGGCTAAATCCAATACCACCTACATTAGAAGATTGGTACGAAATTATCTTGGAAATATTTAAAATGGAAAAGTTGACTTACTCCCTGAGAACTCAAAAAGAAACATTTTATCAAATCTGGAATAAATGGATTGAATATATAACCCCAAAGCGAGCAGACTTTAGATGACTCTCCTAATGATTTATATTGCTCTTCTCATCAACACAGTAATATTGCTAACGTAAACACCCCTAGTCTAAATGTTTGTTTTTTTTTGGAAAATAGAGAATTAACACAAGTAAAGGGAAAGATTTGGGAAAGGGATAAAAAAAAAATGAAAAAATTAAGTAAATAAGTACATAGGGATTGGATAATTATGTCTGCGGGCAGGAACAAGCATGAACAAATTGGGATATAAACACCGACAATGGTTGGTATATAGACTTGTATGCAACATTTTGGACCAGTGGAAATGGTCCAGAAGGGTTGTATGGAAACTATTATTACCATTTTTCTTAAAAACTAATTTCATTACTTAGCCTAATAGGTTAGATTTACCACAGTACATAATTATCTATTTAAATGTTTATTTTCCTTTTATATCATCTCAATGTGTACTTAAGAATGTATAAATAATTGTAGTTTTATACATATAAAAAAATGGAAAAGGTTATATGTGTGAAAAAAGTACATGATAATTGTGAATTCCTTATCCAAATAAAAATAAAATTTAAAAAAAAGAAAAATATCGATAAAATGAATTAAAGTATAGATGCATATTAAATGGTTAAATTAAATAAGTAGTGAAGAAACAGAAATAAAAAGTAGAGAGATAGTGTTCATGGGTTCAGTGTCCATTTAGAAATTGGATGGCAGACGGGATGAAGCTGTTCCTGAATTGCTGTGTGTGCACCTTCAGGCTTCTATACCACCTTTCTGATGATAACAATGAGGAGAGAGGATGTCCTGGGTGGTGAGGGTCCTGAATGATGGACGCCACCTTCCTGAAGCACCACATCAAATTGTTGATATTTATTTCAAATTATTGATATATGTTGCAAACAGCAGAGGTCCCCAGACCAATCCTTGAGGAACATCATTGGTAGAACACCTAGCCAGAATAACAGCCTTCTATCTCCAAACTCTGTCTTCGATAGGCAAGCCAGTTTCAAACACAAACTTGTAATTTAATCTGGATCCCATGCATCTATATCTTCTGAATCAACCTACCAAGAGAGACTTTACCAATTGGCTTAGTAAAGTCCATGTAGATGATGACCTGCCTCACTCTATCAAACACCTTTGGAACCACCTCAAAACTCAGTCAATTTTTTAAGGAATAACCTGTCCTTTATAAAACCATCTGGGCCATCCCTAAGCAGGCCATACCTTTCCAAATGCCATTCCAATTCCAGATTGATGGACCAGTTGAAGTTATCATTTTTAATGTCATATCATAGCTGAATATTTCAATCAGATTCCCTTTTAATGATCTTCATCCTAATGAAAGGAATTAATTTTTCATATCTGGTTCTTATTCAGAGTTATCAATCTCTGCAGATCTCAACTATGCTACCCCAGGTAGAGTGGTCAGCAGTACGAAATTAACTAATGGTAGAAAGGTTTGATTTTACCTCAGCTTTTGTATTTAATGCCTCTATTTATAACATCAAGGATTTTAACAACATTTATTTAAATTAAATACAGAGAATGACGGGTGCTAGGGCTGTTGGTAGAGGCAGATATTTTAGGACATTTAAGAGACTCTTAGATAGGCATATTATGGCAGAAAAATGGAGGGCTTTGTGGATTAGATTGATCTTAGAGTTGGTTAAACGTTCAGTACAACACTGTAGGCCAAACGGCTGTACTATGCTGTAACGATCTGTGTTCTGTAATCCACCCGCAACTGGTAAGGTGAAGTGAAATTTTGGCACCTTTTGTACATTCACCAAAGAAAGATCCTTAAAGAATATGAATGTAGGCTACGCAAGTGTCCAAGAGACAGTTCAAGCAGTACATCTGAAAGTCAGCAACTTTAAAGTCTCTTATTGGAAAACCGATTTGGCAGATCAATGACAGTCAGCAATAGATGAGGATTAACATTAGTATAACATTATGAATGTTATACAAATTTTGTATAATGCAGCTGATGTTTCATGACTGTCCTTGATTGTTTTGGAATGGGAAAGACTGCCTAACACTCCTTCAAAGAAAAGTAGAATTTGTTCAATGTGTTTCTGGGTTATATTAATCCTTAAATTGTCAGCAAAGTAAAGTGATATAAACTGAATTCCACTCATTATGGCCCCTTGCTAGAAGTGCACTCTACTCAAAACAAAAAAAATCTATCAATGCAATTCACTGTGTGCAAGACCGTTGAGACACATATAACAAGGTTCAAATTTTAAAAGAAACATTTAGCATAGAGGGCATTGAGCAAATAAAGAAACAATGATCAAGTTTTATTATCCCATCTACATTGCAATCCTCAGCTTCCTCGCACTGTGCAGAATAAACAGATTGTGCTGATCAAGGAGTACTTGTACTTCAGTGGATTGTGCCCCATGTATTACTAAATTAAGAACTCTAATCATGTTAATCTGCCTCAGGCTAACACACAGTGGCAAAAAGGAATACATGGATGTGCCCTGAGTTCATATCACTCCTATAACAGGTGTAACTCTGCACTGAGAACTGTATTCATCTTGGATCAGAAAAGTTTAAGGGAAAATTTAACATGGATGTATAAAATTAAGAAGACCTTAACTGAAAATAAGAAGTTCAAAGTACATTTATTATCAAGTTTGTATACCTTGAGGTTCAGTTTCTTGACAGCAGCCACGGGAAAATAAAGAAATATAATAGAATCAATGAAACACCATACATAACAAAGGCAGAGCCCCTGAAAATGAGTCTACAGGCTGTGGAGTCAATTCAGTGCTGAGGTGAATGAGGCCATCCATGCAGGTTCAGGAACTCAATGATTGTAAACTCCTGTCTTCCTGTCTGCAGACATTCGTGCAACATAGCTGGCCAACTATCAGACAGCTCTGCACCTCATAGTCATTCAGCCACAAAATGGTGAAGTTGTGTGTTCTCCCACGTTGCTTCCTATTATTCCCTGTCTACAATTGCTTGTCAGGTGTGGTTGGCAGCTCACCTAGAAGGAAAACTTTGATCTCAAAACTTCACCAACTTGCAGCTAAACCCACTCATGGGGAAGGCTTTGGGGGTAAACCTGGAGGGGAAAAAAGGCAGAGCTGGACATCAAAATACAGCCCCACGCTGACTGGCAACGCCTGCAATACCACTGGTGCCAAACCGTATTGGTCTCTGCCGTTCCTTTGGATTCATCAGCTGTGTGGCGAGGGGAAGCCTGCTGCATGGGCAACAGCTTTCTTTCCATATCGTGCTGCCTAGGCTTGTGTACCCTCTTGCGTATCACGCAGACAGCTGGTATGCATTATCCATGGCCGATCCAACCACCAGAGGCCATGATATTGGCTGAAGTGATAGTAACCAGAGTCCACAAGTGTCTCTGCCTGAGAAGCCATGGGGAACAGTCAGTGAGGGGATAACTTTTATTTGCTATTGGAACCCAGAAGATATTCCATGAAAAAAAAAGTGTAGAGACAGTTTCAATTCAGGTGACCCTTGTGTATTTGGATTACAGAGATTCGAACTTATGGAATTCACAAATCATTATCCAAAAATCCAAAATATGGACTAATATTTGCTGTTATTGAATTTATGTATAAAAAAATAAAATTAAGAGATGTGAAAGAAGCAACATATTTAATTTTGTTTTGTTAAACTCACATTCCTTGAAGCCTATGCAGATAATATGATGTTTTTAAACCACAAAAGGTTCATTTTGCTGTATAGCAGATTCTTTTTTCAAGCATTTTCAGTGTTGGTTACCCTCAAGTTATTTGAAACAGGGCCATAAGGTTTCTGTGAAAGTTGTAAAGCAAAATGATCACATAAAGGAGTTTCTCTGGATGTAAAACTTGATATTTTACGAAGTTTTGATGTGAGTGAAAAACTCTTAATAGCTAAAGCTGTAGTGCTTGCTGCAGCATCTGCAGTTTCTTCTGCCTCCATTCACAGCTGCTGGATATTTGCTTTGGAAACTGCTAAGGAAATTTCTTAAGTGGGTCCTCTGCCATGCACCAGAAGCTGTGGTGCTAACATTACTATTGAGAAAATACAATCCCATAGTAATGCATCTCCATTGAAAACATGGGTTCCAATGGCAAATCAAGTTTATCATAATGGAAAGTTGGGATATTGACAGTTTTTTAAGAATGCCGTTCTGTAAAGCAGGGTTTTACAGAGTGCCTGTATTAAACATCCAAAGTAAATAAAATATTTAAGTGCAAAGGAAAAATTTGCAGAACTGAACAGCTCATTCAAAGAATGATCCTTCTGATACCCTTTGTCACTTCAACAGTTATCATTTTCTTGGCTCTGACCACCTACCAGAGACAACCATACTCTCTGTATCCCCATCTCTACCTCCAGTCTACACATCCCCCATCTACTTTGCTTGAAAGAATCTCTGCCTTCAACCTCCTGGCTTAATTTATTCTTAAACTGCGAAAATTCTCAGACTGTGCCCACCTCCTTTAAAGTAGGTGCTTGATTCCTGGTTATGCCCATTTCCTTGTGGCATATTTGGAATGTTCAACATGGATGTGTTGGGCGGAAGGGCCTATTTCCCTGCTGCGTTACCCTATGACTCTACTTGGATATGAAAGGACTAGAGGAATATAGGCCAAATGTGGGCAAATGGCATTAGCACAAATAAGCATCATCGTTGGTATGCACAATGTGCGCTGAAAGGCTCATTTCAGTGTTGCATAATTCTATATTCTATGATTTTAATATCTTAACATTATATATGTCTGTAATTCAAGTACACTTGTCATTTGTAATATTTATTGCCATTTTAAAACCTATTTCAACTGTTTTAAATATCTTTGCATATTAGATATATTTTGATATAGCGGAAAAGGCCTTTGATAAGAGAAATCCAAAAAGACTATCAATCAGGTAAGCTTAATGGCAAGGCCACATTGATCTGGGGTAACTTCAGGATCCACTACCTGAGGCCCAGTTGCTACTCACGCAGGACAACCATGATAATGAGGCCAGGTAGTTAATTTGACATGCAGCAAAAGAATAGAATGGAGTTGGGGTTAAGGAGAGTGCCTGTGAGCAAAACATAAATGAGGAGCGGTTCAGATTAATCACACTCAAGCCCCATTGGGTACTCAGTTAATCTGTGTTCCAACTGGTGAAGATGGTTGTTTTAAAATATGAGATGTAAATAAAAATGGAGAAACCTTTTCCTCTGATCGATCATGGAAGGCAGTGAACTGAGAGTAAGGAATCAAATCAGAAAAGAATTGGTAACAGAAGTGTAGAAGAAATCTGGAGCTCCACACTCAATAATGTGTTGTGGGACGCAATGGTGCAGGCAAAATTATTGATCTTTGTGAATGAAGTTTATTGAGGAATATGGAGCTAAGAAATCAAAGTACCAGAAACTAACTGAAGCAAGTTCTGAAGTACTGAATAGTTCTTGAATAGCATGTTCTTATATAAAATCAGAATCAGGTTTATTATCACCAGCACGTGGCACGGAATTTGTTAACTTAGCAGCAGCAGTTTAATGCAATACATAATATAGAAAATAAATAAATTATAGTATATGTATATTGAATAGATTAAAAATCATGCAAAAACAGAAAATATATATTAAAAAGTGAAGTCATGTTCACAGGTTCAATGTCCGTTTAGGAATTGATTGGCAGAGGGGTAGAAGCTGTTCCTGAACCACTGAATGTGTGCCTTCAGGCTTCTGTACCTCCTACCTAATGGTAACAATGAGAAAAGAGCATGCCCTGGGTGCTAGGTGTCCTTAATAATGGACGTTGCCTTTCTGAGACATCGCTCTTTGTAGACAAGTGTCCAAGATGGAGCCGACTAAATTTACGACCCTCTGCAGTTTCTTCTGTTCCTGTGCAGTAGCCCCCCTCCCCAAACCAGACAGTGATGCAGGATGTCAGAAAGCTCTCTACCGTACATCTATAGAAGTTTTTGAGTGTATTTGTTGACAAACAAAATCTCTTCAAACTCCTAATTAAGTATAGTTGCCTTCTTTATAACTGCATCGATATGTTGGGACCAGGTTAGATCCTTAGAGATCTTGACACCCAGGAACTTGAAACTGCTCACTTTCTCCACTTCTGATCCCCCTATGAGGATTGATACGTGTTCCTTCATCTTACCCTTCCTGAAATCCACAATCAGCTCTCTCATAATACTGACTTTGAGTGCCAGGTTATTGCTGCGATACCACTTCACTAGTTAGCATATCTCACTCCTGTACGCCCTTTCTACCAACAATGGTTTGTATCATCAGCAAATTTATAAATGTTATTTGAGTTATGGCTAGCTGCAGAGTCAAGAGTATAGAGAGAGTAGAACAGTGGGCTAAGCGTACACCCCTGAGGTGCACCAGTGTTGATCGTCATCGCGGAGGAGCTATCATCACCAATCTGCACAGATTGTGGTCTTCCGGTTAGGAAGTCAAGGATCCAATTGCAGAGGGAGGTATAGAGGCCCAGGTTCTGTAACTTATCATTCAGGATTGTGGTATGATGGTGTTTAAAGCTGAGCTACAGTCGATGAACAACAATCTGACATAGGTGTTTGTATTGTCCAGGTGTTCTAAGACAGTGTGAAGAGCAATTGAGAGTGCATATTTCGTTGACCTATTGTGGCGATAGGGAAAGTGCAGTGGGTCCAGGTCCTGGCTGAGGCAGGAGTTCAGTCTAGTCATAACCAACCTCTCAGTGTATTTCATCACTGTAGATGTGAGTGTTACTGAGTAATAGTCATCAAGCCAGCTTACATTATTCTTCTTATGAATTGATATAATTGTTGCCTTTTTGAAACAAGTGGGAACTTCCACCCATAGCAGTGAGAGGGTGAAAATGTCCATGAATACTCCCGCCGGTTGGTTGGCACAAGTTTTCAGAGCCTTACCAGTTACTCTGTCAGGCTTTCCACCTTGCAAGGGTTCACCCTCTTCAAAGACAGCCTCATATTGGCCTCTGAGACAGAGATCACAGGGTCACCAGCTGCAGCAGGGATCTTCACAGCTGTAGTTATATTCTCCCTTTCAAAGCGGGCAGAGAAGACTTGAGTTCATCTGGTAGTGAAGCATCGCTGCCATTCATGCTATTGGGTTTCACTTTGTAGAAAGTAATGTCTTGCCAGAGTTGTTGTACATCCGATAATGCTCTAACCTCATTTGAAATTGTCTCTTCATCCTTGTAATAGCCCTCTGCAAGTCATACCTGGTTTTCCAGTACAGATCTGGGTCGCCAGACTTGAATGCCACAGATCTAGCCTTCAGCAGTCGACATACCTCCTGGTTCATCCACAGCTTTTGTTTTGGGAATTTACTGTAAGTCTTTGTGGGCACACACTCATCCACACAGGTTTTAATGAAGTCGGTAACAACTGCAGCATACTCATCCAGATTCAAACATGAATTCCTGAATACAGTCCAGTCCACTGATTCAAAGCAGTCCTATAGGTGCTCCTGTGCTTCCTTTGTCCATACCTTCTTGGTCCTCACGACTGGTGCTGCAGTCCTCAGTCTCTGCCTGTACTCAGGGAATAAAAATAAGGCCAGGTGATCAGACTTCCCGAAGTGAGGGCGTGGAATAGCACAGTAGGCATTCTTGATGGTGGTGTAACAATGGTCCAGTGTGTTGTTTCCTCTGGTATTGCAAGTGTTCTGGTGATGGTAATTGGTTAGTGATTTTTTTCAGACTGGCCTGGTTAAAATCCCCCAAAATGATGGTGAAGATGTTAGACTGTGCAGTTTCATGCATGTTGATCCCATTGCTCAGATCACCTAAAGGCTGATTGACATTAGCCCGAAGTGGAGTCTACACCGCTACCAAAATGATCCTGGAAATCTCCCATGGTAGGTAAAATGGACGGCATTTAACTGCAAGATATTCCAGCACTGATGAGCAGAACTGGGACAGCACTGATATATTTGTGCATGAAGAGGTGTTGGTCATGAGGCAGATTCCTCCACCTCTGCTTTGGAGAGACTCTATAGATCTATCCTGACAATGTGTCGTAAACTCATCGATCTGAATTGCTGTATCTGGTATGGAAGGGGTTAACCAGGATTCAATGAAACAAAGGACAAAAAACAAATATAGCTTTTGCTCAGTGGGTTGGTTGATTTTTCAGGAGAGTTGGCATTTTCTCGTTTGCTGTAACTGACTGCTGTTTTGTTTCATTATTTCTTGCTGTCGTTGGTATGATGGCTATGAATAAGGATCAATGTTGCTTTGCAGCATAATTGCATAATGGTTAGCATGACGCTATTACAGTGCTAGCAATCAGCAACCAAGGTTCAATTCCCACCGCTGCCCAAAAGGAGCTTGTACATTCTCTCTGTGACCAAGTGGGTTTCCTCCATGTGCTCTGGTTTCCTTTCACATTCCAAAGACGTATGAGTTAGGGGTAGTAGGTTGGGGGCATGCAACATTAATGCTCGAAACATGACAACACTTGTGGGCTGCCCCCAGCACATACTCAGACTATGCTGCCCGTTGACACAAATGATGCCTTTCACTCTATGTTTGATGTTACAATGTACTTGTGACAAATACAGTTTATCTTTAATCTCTGCTTGCATGATGAGCGGGGAAACAGAAGAAACAGCGAATAATGTCCAACAACTGGAGGTGCACCAACTCAGGAGGCGCTTTGGCCATGCTCATCACCAACTTGGAACACGCATCAACGGTCCCAACTCCGCATACCGGAAAAGTCCACATCCAGAATCTGTTCCATAACAACCTGTAAACAATTATCCAAATCAGGGAAGCTTCTCATTGTAGATGCACGATTACTGCAGCAATTTTCAGACTTCTGGAGTCACCCTAAAGAGGTGCAGCAGATAGACACACCCAGAACACACCTGTCTATATATAGACTAATCACACCCTTGGAGCAGGCAAAGAACATCTAATCATTTTTGTCGGGCCATGTCAAACAGATTTGTTTTGTACATATGCAAACATTTCCTTAACATAGTTTACTGATTAATCAGGGGGACATAATTTTCCACAACCTCACTCCCCTGCCTCTCCCTGGTGTATGCTTTATCCCTGCATGAGAAATTCTGTGGCAGCACTTCGAAGAACACAATCGATACATCTGGTTGCGTGAGGGAATACTTATCCCACACCAATTACTTAAAATCGACCATCTTGTTGCTGCTGTTATGTGGGATCTTATTTCATAAATTAGCAATTGCATTTCTTAAATCACTACAGTTAAAATGTTTCCCAATATTTATTTATTTTTTTTAATTGAGCAACCTGGAATATCCTGAGGTCACAAACTTACTATAGAAATGCAAATCTTTATTTCTTTCATCTCTTGTGAAAGAAGATGCAGATTTGAAACATAAATTACTGTAAACAGTGTGTCTATATTGGGTGGACAACAACTACTAACCTGTGGCAGATGTACTGTCGCTCTGACTTTATTACATCGCTGCAACTTCACACAGAAGAATGGTTTGCGGTTTGCATGAGGACCTTACAAGAGCTTCATGTCCCTTAATATGAAAAGGACCAAAATAGGATGCAGCAGTGAGGCTGGAAGGGAAAGCAAGAGCCTCCCCATTTCAACTCTGATTTGATTTTTTCTCCATGCAGCACCACTTTCATTGTTGCTTTGTGGTATTTGGGCATCACTGGCATATCCTGCATTTATTCCCAACTCTTAATTATCCCCAAGATGATGGTTGCTGAGCCAGCTTCTTGAAACAATGATGTCCTTCTGCTGAGTGTTGCCAGAATTGGAATCAAGTTTATTATCACTGACATATGACCACCCATGCAGCCGCGGCCTGCTGGCAGTTATATTAGATTTGATTAACGGGAAAACAAAGTTAAAACAAATGGAATGCTAAACAAAAAAGTCTGTTTGCTCGCTTCTTTCCAATAACATTTTAACATACTGCCAAGTTCTGGCTTGAATTGCATCCATTAGAACTATACTTAAAAGGCAGTGACTGCCATAAACTTTGGTTGGAAGAACAATTTGGAAACTAGTAGAATATTTCTCCAGCTGTTGCTGTTTCATATAAAATTCTTTAGTTTTGTTTGAGCAGCATTTCAAGAAACATTAGGCAATTGTTTCTGAAATTATTGTAAGAGTGTCTACAGAATAAAACATTTCCGAACTTTAACACCCAGTGAATATGATGAAAGGCACCAAACTGTCCTGCTCTTAACATTTGACTAACTTTAATGGCCTTTGAAAACCTCAAATGACATTGAAAAAAATAGCTACACCTCTCAATACTACCGTCAGAGAGGAGATACAGGCGCCAGAAGACACGCTCACAATGTTTCAGGAACAGCTCCGTCCCCTCCACCTGAAGATTTCTGAATAGTCCATGATCACTACCTCACTAATCTTTTACACTATTTACTTATTTTTGTATAGTACTTTTTATATGTTGTACAATACTGCTACCACAAACCACAAATTCCATGAGATGTATCAGTGATGATAAACCCGATTCTGAGTCACAAATCTGCTTGGTTCATAGCTTACTTTAGTGTCGTATTTTAAACTGAATCTTCTGAGGATTTAAACACCCTAAAATCTCAGTAGATGCTTCAGCACACATGACAGAGCAGGTCCATCTGATTTCTAAGTGGTTTTTGTGTGTTTAGGGCGTTCAAGCGTACACATGCCCATGGAAAGTTAACCCGCCTGTAGCAGGCACTAAGTATAGGAAATAAATGCTGGAGCACCGGTCAGAAATTCAGCTCATTGCCCCAGAATTATTACACATCTATGTTGCACTTCACTGGTCTAAGAGGCTTATGAAGCCCTGATTCTCTAAGTATGGGATGATAAATCATTTTACCTTGTGTCTTCTGGACAAGAATTTATTATTAATTTGACAGGTCTGAAATCCAGTGAACAAGTAGAAATTTACTAACGTCAGCTTGCTTGTCTATCCAACCTTTGTGTGGCTCCAACCATTAAATTGGTAATGCTTTGGAAACAGTGTTAACTACTGAGCAGGCTAATAGGGTTGCTTAGCCCAGAGGAGGATGGAAGTGGGTTAGGGAAAGGATGTGTCTACAAGACTATGAAGTGGTTTGATGGAATTAGGAGAAGATACTTCTTTTGTGGGAGGGGTGAAAACTGCATTTAATAGACAATTACTAATGGGTGCAATGAGGAATTCAGTAGAAGCCTTTATTCTAACAGTCAGAGAAATATGGACCTTATTGCCACTAGATGTACTCGAAGAAAACTGTGCTGACACAGTTACAGAGACTCATTCCACTGAGATGCAACACAGAGCGTCATAGGAAGTCATTCCTGCCTGTGGCCATCAGACATCCTGAGCCAAAAGGCTGGTCCTGGACTTATTTCCTGGCATAATTTACATATTACTATTTAATTATTTATGGTTTTATTACTATTTAATTATTTATGGTGCAACTGTAACGAAAACCAGTTTCCCCCGGGATCAATAAAGTATGGCTACACATGGCTGAGATAGTCACACCACAGATAGGCCAGAAGAAATTCAGAGAAAAGGGGTTTGTCTAGAATATGCATACCAGCCTCTGGGTTGTAAATCGGAGGTGTCACTCGGCAATATGAAGCTTCATGCCCATTCCTTAATTACTCTATGCCTTCCCTGAGCAGCAACTTCCATTTCCAGTAGAAAATATGCACTCAGTGGCCACTTTATTAGGTACTGGAGTGAAACCCAGTATGGTCCTCTGCTGTCATAGCCCAACCACTTCAATGTTCAACGTGCTATATATTCAGAAATACTCTTTTGCTCACCACAGTGTGACACATTTTTTTTGTGTTATTGTCACCTTTTTGTTGGTTTGAATAAGTCTGTCCATTCTCCTTTGACCTCCTTCATTAACCAGATGCTTTCACCCACAGAGCTACTGCTTCCTGGACGTTCTTTCGTTCTTTTTCCCACACCATTCTCTGTAAACTCCCAGTTTCTGAGATACTGAAACTGCCCCATCTGGCACTAATAATCATACCAGGATCAAAGTCACTCAGGTCACATTTCTTCACCACTCTGACACTTGGCTAGAAAAACAACTAAACCTCTTGACCATGTATGCATGTTTTTTATGCATTAAGTTCCTACCACATGAATGGTTGATTGGATGTTTGGATTAACCAGCAGGAATACCTAATAAAGTGGCCACAGAGTGTATGGCAGGGAGTGATCCACAATGGTTCATTGAAAACAAATACAAGCACTTTGTGTCCAGTGACCACAATTTATTAGTTTCAAAATAGTTAGGGAAAAAGATTGAAGAAGTCCACAGACTGAAGTCCTCAACTGGAGCAAGGCCAGCTTTCAGGGCATTAGCCAGGATCTGGCTGAAGTTGATTGGATGACTCTTTTTAAAGGCAAAAAGAAGAGTTAGTAATGCTCTTAAATGGATCATATCAAGAGTTTCTGTTAAGGTAAAGGGTAAGCATACCAAGTTTTGGGACGTTGGTTGAAAAAAGATATCAAGGCTCTGGTAAAGGAATGGAAGGAATCATACACAACTTTTAGGCAGCTAGGTATGAATGAATCCTTTAACAAAAATGAGAAGTTTAAGGCCAGGATTAGGAAGGAAAACAGAAAAGCAAAAATAAGGGCATGAGATGGTTTTGGCAAACTGGGTTAAAGATAATCCTAAGAGCTTTTTCAGTCCTATTAATACTAAAAGGATAACTAGGGAGAGTCTAGACTTTTTAAGTACCATCAGGTCCACCTACGTGTGAAGCTGCATGAGATGCTCAGATTTTTTTACTGTCTATTTCTTCCTGGTGTTTACCAAGAATATCATGGATGCCAAAGAAATGAAGGTAATAAGTAGTGGAGTCATGGATTGTGTGCATTTTACAAGGAAGGAGGTGCTTGCAACCTTGAAGCACATTAAATGGGCAAATCTGTAGGGCCTGGCCAAGTGCAGCCCTGGATTTTATGAGAGGCCAGGGAATTTTTTGGGTTGTCTATGGTAGAGATATTTTCAACATCACTAGCCACTGGTAAAGCTCCAGAAGACTGGAGGGTGCCTAATGTTGCTCCATTGTTCAAGAAGGGTAGCAAGGACAGGTCAAGGTGCTGGGTCTGACTTCAGTTATGGAGAAGTTATTCAAGCCAATTCAGAGACAAAGTCTCCATCACTTGGATAGTCAATGCCTGTTCAGAAAAAGTCTTGTGTGTAAGCCATCACGTCTGATAAATATTTTGAAGATTTTTGAAGAGGTAACTAAGAGGAGAGATGAAGCGAGTGCAGTGAATGTTGTCTAGTGGGGTGCTCCATGGGTTAGTGTTGGGAATCTGTTATTCATTATTCTTGTAAATGATTTGGATGCTAATGTACAAAGTACATGGCACAATTCACAATTTACTGATGATACTAATTTAGGAGTCTCGGTGATGAAACAGGTTACAATAGATTGCAAAGAGATCTTGATCGATTAGAGAGATGGGATAAGGAATGGCTAATGGATTTCATCTTGGACAAGTGTGAGCTGACATACTTTGGACAGAGACACCAGGGTAGGACTTGCACAGTGGATGCTAGGGCACTGCTGAGTATTGTGAAACAGAGGGTCCTGGGGGTATAAGTGCATAGTTTGCTAAAAGAGGCAAGTATGCAAGGTGATGAAGAAGGATTTAGTATGCTGGGTTTCATCATTCAGGAACATTGTATTGAAATTACACAAGTCAATGGTGAGATTGTACTTGGAGTATTGTGTACAGTTTTAGTCATCCTGTTATGAGAAAGACAACATCACGCTACAGAGGGTGCAGAAAAGATTCATGAAGATGCTGCCTTAACTAGAGGATCTGAATTATAGAGAGAGGTTGGCCACAATGGATCTTTATTCCCTGGAGTGCAGGAGAATGAGGGGTGACATCATAGAAGTTTATAAAATTATAAGGGGTATGCATAAGGATGATAGTCATAGTATTTTCCACAGGGTTGGGGAGTATTAAACTAGTGGGCACAGGTACAAAACAGTGGGACAAGATTTAATAGAGTCCTGAAGAGATAACTACTTTACACAGAGGGTGTAGAGTTCATGGATGAGCTGCCAGAGGAAGTGGTCAAAACAGGTACAATTGCAACATTTAAGAAGTATTTGGATAGGTATATACAGGGTAGGATCTCAGAGGGTTATGGGCCAAATGCAGGCAACTAAGACTAGCAGAAAGGATACAGTGTTTGGCATCATCTAGCTGGGATAAAGGGCCTGTTTCTATGCTCTATTACTGTAGGGCTTTTAAGCATTTATGCAAGATTTCTTTCTCATCAGGAGAACAGGAATTGGCCATTTTCATGATAATTTCTGAAATAAATGATTTTGAACTGCCTGAGTTGAAAGTGATTTTTTTCAGATCAGATGCAGTAGTTGCCAATCACTGCACCGGCAACAATCACCCATTAATGTGTCCCTAAAGGCCCATGAAGCATTCATGCTGTACAAAAGCCCCACAGTTCATTAATACAGTTGGAAATGTGCAATTTGTAGAAAATGGATCAACTAATGCAAACATATTGAGATTCTTCCAGGCTTATTTTCAGGCCTAGGCACACTAGTGTTCAAGCAGTGCCATCAACACCAAAAGGCCTGAGATGGTCTTCAAACAATGAGCCTAATGGCCAACTCAACTTCTCATGCAGCTTTCCAGTACCTTCCTCATTTCCGCTGGCTGTTTGCTCAGTTGGAGAGGTGAAGGTCTGTTCATTTACCCCACTGACAGCATCTGCAGCTGTAATTGTCAAGCCTTGGGGGAGCTGAAGTCTATTCATGGCAGAGGTAGTGGCTGGAGGCAGCTTTGAATGACTGTAATGTATAGAACTCCAGAAGATCCTGCTCCTTCAAATAGTATTTAATATTTTAAAGTATAATCATGCTTGGCAGCTAAATATTAGGCCACAGTAATGATACTTCAGCAAATTGGACTGAACAGGGGATGTCCTCCTCCTTCAAAGAAAGGGGCTTCCCTTCCTCCACCATCAACGCTTCCCTTAACTTCATCTCTTCCATTTCATGCACGTCTGCCCTCACTCCATATTCCTGCCACCCCACCAGAGATCAGGTTCCTCTTTATCCTCACCTACCACCTCACCAGCCTTCGCATCCAGCGCATAATTCTCCGTAACTTCTGACATTTCCAGCAGTATCCCACCACCAAGCACATCTTTCAGACCCCCCTTTCTCCTTTCTGCTTTCTGCAAAGATTGCTCCCTACACAACTCCCTTGTCCATTCATCCCTCCCCATTCTCAGTCCTGGAACATATCCTCGCAAGCAGAACAGGTGCTACATTTCCTCCCCCACTACCACACAGAGCCCCAAACAGTCCTTCCAGGTGAGGTGACACTTCACCTGTGAGTCTGCTGGGGTCATCTACGATATCCAGTGCTCCTGGTGTGGCACCCTTTATATCGGTGAGACCCGAACTAGATTGGGAGACTGCTTCACCTAGCACCTATGCTCAGTCCGCCAGAGAAAGCAGGATCTCCCAGTGGCCAGCCATTTTAATTCCACTTCCCATTCTGACATGTCAGTCCATAGCCTACTCTACTGTAGCAATGAGGTTACACTCAGGTTGGAGGAACAACACCTTATATTCCATCTGGGTAGCTTCCAACCTGAAGGCATGAACATTGGTTCCTCAGACTTCTGGTAATGCACTGCCCCCCCCCCCTTCACCATTCTCCATTCCCACTTCCCCCTCTCACCTCTGATGCTCTTCCTCCTCTTCTTTCTTCCATGTCCTTCTGTCCTCTCCTATCAGATTCCCCCTACTCCAGATCTGTATCTCTTTTACCAATCAACTTCCTAGGTCTTTACTTCACCCCTCCTCCCTTCTAGTTTCACCTATCACCTTGTGTTCTAGTCCGGGTGTAGGGATCGGCCCAAAACATCAACTGTACTCTTATCCAAAGATGCAGTCTGGCCTGCTGAGTTCCTTCAGCATTTTGCTTGTGTTGAACGGGACTAGCCTCTGACCGCACCTACTCACTTTCACCAAAGGAACAGAAGCAAGCAAAAACTCTAATCTGGATACTTAAAGGGACCTTATCAATATAGGTGACTGCTGAGACTGCCCGTAAACAAAAACAAACTGGCTCAAGCTAATTTTATAGCAGTAAGTTTCCAGTTGTCACAGTCTGGCTTGAAGAAGCAGAATACAACAAGGTCCAACTTCTTGCAATTGTATGCATTTCCTGACACACTTTTCCTTGGTAAAATGAGCTGTCACTTGATGAACAAAGTCGGCAGCCCATTCCTCACCTCTATTCTTTTGTTGCTAAAATGACTTTAGTATAAGATGCAGGAAGCAACAATAAATCACACTGGTATAGAACTCTATTGTCATTTCAAGGACATCTTGTCCCATGGGGAAATCAAGTTACCGGCAAGAAAAAACATAAAGTAACAAAATCTGTTAACATCCCAGCATGTACTGCCAGCTATGTCTACTGAAGCTTCTTACTTTCTGTTGGCTGCAGTAAATTTAATAATGATGCAAGCAGTTGTAGGTGGAAGGAAGCCCCAGATAGAATCATCAATTAAGTGAGCTCTGGGCTTGTTATTGATTTATTTACTTGTCCCTTTGTGACTTATGGCAATGACACTAATGTTTTCGACAACATGAAATCGAAAATAATTTTACCTTGAGATTTTCTGTTCAGGGTAACGTATTTAATTAACTTGTTGATTCTCTTTATTCATCTGGAAACATAATAGGACAACACAGATGACTGAACAGAAAGATATCTGAGGAAACTTTCCTCTAATCAGCTACTGACTACTTTTCTGCTTGTTTAGCTATAGCTAATTAAGGCGAAATATCTCAAGCTTTCAAGACTTCCATATTTGTGCTGTTAAGTGCAGGCTGCAGTTGTGCTACACAGGTGTTTGATTTGCATTTTGCAACTGCTGTCACTATAATGGGATTATAATTAATGTAACTTTCACACCAGCTCATCAAAAACATCACCTTGCATTTACGTAGTTAGACTCACTGGAGCAGCATCAAGTCAAATTTGATATCTGGTTGCAGAAAGGTCCATCAGAGCATGTGAAGCATAGTTAACATCAATGGTCAGATGCTCTTTAGGTTTCCAATTGTCACAGGACAGTTCGGAGAAGGAGAATACAACAAGGTTTAACTTGAAATTGTATGCATCCCTTGACACACTTTTCCTTGGTAAAATGATTTTAATGGTAACATGGCAAATAAAGTAGTCATCAAGTAGTTAAAGTAGCTGAAGCTTTACAATACATTGATCAGACTGCACTTCAAAGTTCAAAGTAAATTATCAAAGTACATATATGTCATTATATACAGAACAACCCTGAGATTAGTTTAGTTGTGGGCATACACAATAAATTCAATAACCATAATAGAATTAAGGCACCCAACTAGGCAGGCAACCAGTGTGAAAGAGACAGTGAACTGTGCAAATACAAAAGCATTGTGATCAGCTTTAGGCCCTTTATCTAAGACAGGTTATGCTGGGACTGAAGAGTGTGCCGAGCAGGTCCACAAGAATGATTCTGAGAATGAAAGGATTAAGGTAAGAAAAGTGTTTGATGGCTCTGGGCCTGTACATACTGAAGTTTAGAAGAATCAGTAGAGATCTCATTGAAATCTATCTGTACCGTATAGCCTACATTATAATAAGGGACTTCTTTATGTTTTAGTAACACGTCATTGCATGTGCTATTGGGTGCATATTGGATATGCACTATTAGGCGCATATTGATCTGTACGTGTGTGCTGAGTTCAGATGATGCTAGTAAAGAATCATGAAACTTAGCTCCCATCTGCAGTATTTTTATTAATAGCATTGTTGTGTAACCAGGCCACATACACAACAAATTAGAGATGAGGTTAATGAACCTACATCTTATCGGAACGCCAGGTTTTAGTTGATAATGACACTTGGAGGAAGAGCGCAAGGAATGAGCCAAGGAGCGGGAGAAAGAGGCAGAGCAAGGCCGCGAGTCCGAAAGGAAGCGGGAGCACAGCTGGGGTCGGGAACGTCGGGAGACCAAGAGACACAGTTGGAGCTGCAGCACGTCCAGGCGAGACCACAGCCGGTGCTGACCCCCAGGGGCTGAGGGTCTGCCTGATCCAGAAGGGAGATAAAAAGGAGCAACACGTGCATCTAGACAGAGTGCGCACGTGGCACTAGCAAAAAGGACACGTGAGTCAAAAAGAATACAAGGGGGAAACTGGGCTAAATTAACATAACAAAGATGGCGATGATTGGAACCATTACAGCATTTGATAGTGGCATTGAAGACTGGGCAATTTACATTGAAAGTGTGGAGTTATATTGTGAAGCTAACGGTGTTAATGAGGAAAAGCAAGCCAGCGTCTTACTCAGTATTATGGGAACAAAAACATACGGCCTGCTACGGAGCTTGTTAACCCCTGAAAAGCCAGCTGACAAAACATTCAAGCAAATAGTAGACACTCTCCAACAGCATTTAAACCCCAAAACACTGGTCATTGCTGAAAGATTTAAATTTCACAAATGGAATCAGGGCAAAAATGAAAGCATTTCTGAATATTGTGCTGAATTGCGCAAATTATCGGAACATTGTCAATTTGGAGCTGGTCTATTGGACACATTGAGGGACAGGTTAGTGTGTGGCATGCACTGTGAAACCACACAGAATAAGCTCCTGGGTGAAAAAGACCTTACATTAGAAAAGGCATTGAACATTGCAATATCAATGGAAACAGCAGCACGGGGTGCTTCAGAGATACAACAAAATCTCTGGAATATGCTACAAATAAAATGTCACTGAACATAAATGAATGAAAGAAATGTTACCGTTGTGAGAACATGTCACATGACCCTGGTGATTGTTGGTTTAAAGACAAAGAATGCAGAAACGCAGAAACTGTGGCAAACAGGGCCACACTGGCAGAGTATGCAAAGCTAGTAAACAGCAGAAAAAGGACACAATACAGAGAAACAAGAAACCCTAGAAAGGAAAATACAACAATGTACACAAAATGAAAGAAAGCAGTTCTGATGAAAATGACTCAAATGAAAGTGAGACTTCACAGCGTGGAAGAGACAGATGATCAAAGAGTAATAAGGATCACTCCACAAGTGGCAGGTGTGAGACAAAATGGAGTTGGACACAGGCTCAGCTTTAACAGTGATCTCTGTACATGACTACAAATGACTGTTTTCTCACATATCTCTGGAACAAACTAATCTACTGCTAAAGACTTACACAGGACAGAAAGTGCATCCCAAAGGTAAAATTAAAGTGATAGTGACCTACGGAGACAAAACACAGCAGCTGAACCTCTATGTACTGAAAAATGGAGGACCACAATTGCTGGGACATGAATAGCTCAGGAAAATCCAGTTGGATTGGCACACCATCAAGGCACCAGTTGCATCAACAAAGGAGGGCAGCTCGGCGGGGAAGATGTCCGCAGCTCTCCTCTCACCCATTGTCGACTATTACAATGACGAGGAGGAGCTAGACAGCGTTGACGATGAGGATGAACGCAGAATTCGTGGCCGCAACTTAGATGAAGATACAGATGATGCAAGGGAGACAGATATTGCCAATAAGCAAGATAATGAAGACTACCTGGAAGTAAAAGAGCAGATGTACCAGGAGAAATTGACATCTCTCAAGACAGCTACAGCAGTTACGGGAAGGCACTTTGCAGAAGTATCAGAAGAAGATGAAGAAACTAGATCAACAATACAAGGAAAGAATATGAAATGCAGAGCTTTTTCTGCAACTGGAGACAGAACAAGTGGAAAGGAAGTATTAAAGAGAAGAAAGCAGCAGTGAAGGAATTTGAAGATAAAAAGATTGAATTAGAAGAAAAGAAAAAGATGATTGAGACTGAGAGGCTAACAATGGAGCTCACAGGAGACTCTATGGAGGTAAAGCCAATAATGACTAGGAAACTAAGGAGAAGACCTAATGACCCTGTTCCAATTACAGACAAAAGATGAAAACCTGCACCTGCACAGTTAAATTACTTGTTAACAGAGGAACAGATACTGGAAGATCTGCGAACTCTCTATAAGCTTAAATCACCAAAAAAGCCAGCATCTCTGTCTTCTCCTGAACATCTTCCCAGTACTCCTGCTGAATCACCAGCACAAGGATATGAAACACGAATAGAAGATGGAAAGTTATATTATGCTAAGAGATGGTATCATAAAGGTCAGGCTATCTATTTCACATCTAAGGAGAATACGAAGATTGGCTGTGTAATTAGCTCAGTTGAAACAAATGAGATATGGGTAAGGAAGCCAAGTGACAGCACAAAGGTGCGTATATATCTAGGACAACTGCACAGAGGAGTCTTCATTATATGGAGGCGATCTGCTGCCTAGAACTTTTAGCAAGTTGAAGGCGCACATCTTCTTAACTCCCTATGCTCAGAGGTCAACTTTTCATGACTTCTATATGGAAATCTGTATTAAAACAAACAAGTTTATTGACAGACTGAAGAACACACTATTTGAAGACACTTTCCAATGCCATCTCAGTTTTGATGATTGTACATATTTTTAAGAATAACATTCACCTTTTCACAGATTTCACTTAGCTTTTGTCATCTTTACAAGATGGAGATGACTACTCTTTATGGTTGGAATCTGCCAATTTGTGGATTGTTTAATTTATTCCAGACAATAAAGTGAAGACCGATTTGCTTCAGTGCTGGACAATCTAGAGAAGATTCCCCCCCCCACCCCCCCTCCAGAGACTTGAGTTATAAATTGATCTTAGACCAAAAGTTTAAAAAAAGGCTTGTTATAATTTGATATTATTGTTATTTTGTTATAATTTGATATTAAGTTGCTAAGTAAACACATGGTAGACGTTTGTATGTTAAGATTAAACATTTGTTTAGCATAATGTCCCAGTAAAAAAAACAGCTGATACACTATTAACATAAAAAGGGAAGAGTGTACCGTATAGCCTACATTATAATAAGGGACTACTTTATGTTTTAGTAATACATCGTTGCATGCGTTATTGGGCGTGTATTGATCTGTACATGTGTGCCGAGTTTGGATTATGCCAGTAAAGAACCATGAAATTTAGCTCCCGTCTCCAGCATTTTTATTAATAGCATTGTTGTGTAACCAGGCCATATACACACTATCAAATACTGAAAAGCTTAAATCTAGTGGAATTGGAGGGGATGTTTCCTATAGTGTTGGGGGTCTGGGACCAGAAGGCACAGCCTCAGAAAGAAGCAACAAAGCTGAGGATTAACTTCTTTAGCCAGAGGATGGTGAATCAATGGAATTCATTGCCACAGATAGTTGTGGAGGCTAAATCATTGTGTATATTTAAAGTAGAGGTTGATAGGTTCTTGATCAGTAATGCTGTCAAAGGTTATGTGAAAGGCAGTAAAAGATTTGTTAGGAGTGGGAAGTGCAGAATCAAATATCACTGTGATGATTGTACGTTCTAGTATCAATTGTTTGGTGACAATAAAGTATAAAGATTTAGTTTCTGTGCTGTAGTATTGTATGATTCTGGGTGTAGGTCAATGGAACTATGTAAATTAATGGTAAGGCATAGACCTGATAGGCCAAAGGGCCTGTTTCTGTACCGTAGAGTTCTTTGACTTTATTACTCTAATAGGGTTAAGAGAGATAATAAATCAGCTATGATGGAATGGCAGAGCAGACTCAATGGGCCAAAGGTAATTCTCCTCCTTTTTCTCATTGTCGTAGTCAGTCCTGCTACTATTTTGTGAGGGAAGGAAGCCCAGAGCTGAGAGCCTTCCCAAATGAAGGCACAGCTGACAGTTTTGGGAAGATTGAAATTAAAGCCACTTGTTGAAATTCAGTGTATGGATTGGAGAAGGTTACAAAGTTAGGCAATGTTAACGCCGTGGAAGAACTTAGGCAGGAATTTTGAAACAACCTGATTAAAAGCAGTAGTGAATGGTGAACATCACATTGAAGAGAAAGGATAGTGTTTGCACAGTAAAATGTTAAACTTCCCACAAATTGTACTGTAATTAAGTGCAGATGACTGTGTCTTCAGTGCAGGGACATCTGCCCTGAATCTTTCACTCCTTTCCTTAACAATTATCCCAACAACAGAACTCAGCCATTCATCCTATTGTCTCCTCCCTCTGGTTCAAACTCCTTTTCATGTGATTATGCTTCTGTAATTTCTCAGATAGTTTCTTTGCCTTGTGAAAAAACGGGAATGGCAAAAATCAGCTTCTATATAAACTCACGAACAGCTTGGAATGCTTTACTGCCAGACATCATCTCTTCCACCTCAGACACTTGGAACACTAGCTATTTTCATTGTATTCACTGGTAAGAAAAATCAGACCTATCATTTGATCTCTTGATTGGTGTGGTAGAATACTCAGATTGCAGAATGTTGCACCAATTCACTGGCAGTGACTTCAGCAAGTAAACAAAGCTTTTGTTTTAGCAAACTCACTTTTCACTAATATTTACTGATCTATTTTCAGAGTAGGGTTTGTAATCCTCGGAGCAGTATTTAACGCAGATGAGCTAGGATAAATGTTTTTCTTTCATTGCTCAAAACATTGCAGTGGGCCAGTAGAGTGATAGGCACTGAAATTTGCAGGACTGATTTGGACAATTCATTCAGCTAGTCCATTCAGTTATCTGTGCTCTATATAAGCTTCCTTGTGCCCACTCCATCTCACCTTTTGAGATATCCATCTACTCCTTTCCTTCCCTGTGTTTATCACAAGAGGTAGGTGTAGATATAGGCCATACTCTTCAAGCTTGGTCTTCTGTCCAAATAAGATCATGGCTGAATTTTGACCTCAATTTCAATCAGCAGCTCTTTTACGATTTTCCTCTTTTTCACAGGGATAAAGTCAAAATAACTCCAGTAGATTCCATACATCAAAAAAAGTGTGAAGAGGGAGTCTGTCCTAATAATCTAATTCTAATCCCAGGTATCATTTCAGTGAATCTGTGCTACACTTTATCAATACAGTATATTCTTTCACAGATGTTCTTTTAAAATACTGTACAGCACTCCAGATATGGAGCAACCTGTTGCTATAAACACATGTAAAATACTTGTCCACAAACAACAGGAATTCTGCAGATGCTGGAAATTCAAGTAGCACACATAAAAGTTGCTGGTGAACGCAGCAAGCCAGGCAGCATCTCTAGGAAGAGGTGCAGTCGACGATTCAGGCCGAGACCCTCCGTCCTGAAGGGTCTCGGCCTGAAACGTCGACTGCACCTCTTCCTAGAGATGCTGCCTGGCCTGCTGCGTTCACCAGCAACTTTTATGTGTGTTGCTTAAAATACTTGTCCCTTTGTTTCCATTCCCCTTTAGATGAAAGCTTGTATTACTTTAGTGATTTTGATGATTATAGGGCAGCTATTAATTTCCAGTCCCACCCTTATCCTGTTTAGGCTGAGGTATTAGCATTGACAATTAGGTTACATTTGGAGAACGCTCAGAAAAAGAATTTGAGATTCATGTTGTGCACTGAGCCCAATTGAGATGGAAAGCATCACAGTGGAATCTGGAAAGCAGACAACAACCCAACAGTCAAGGACCTGCCAACAGAGAGACACACATTGGCAATCAGAGCTGAGCCCCCATGCTTCACAGGATGAAAGCAGCCAACTAAATTAGCACCGTTGGTTTCCTGGCGAGGTATTGCATTTGTAAATGCAATTTCCTCATTTGAACTGAGATGATGTGGTTACTGTAAAAGATGCTCTGCAAGTTAATGATGTCTTTGAATCTGTCATTTCAATATTCTGATTAAAATGGGGAGGTAAAGAAAAAGAAATCCTACCATTGCATCTTAAGTAAAGAGAAAAGTGTAGCACCCAAAGTATATCTCAAGTTTTGAACTTCACTTAACCCCTTCCTACCACAGTTCAACACTGACAGGTTATTTTTAAATTAACTGTGAATGCAAATCAATAATTAGCAGAAGCATTCTTTTTCTTAATTTTGCTTGAAATTTTTTTCAGTCATCTTAAAATAAGAGGCAGTGAGTCATTTGAAACAAGCACTCTATTTAAAATAAAAATCTGTCATTGGGATGAGTGCAGAGGGGTGAGCAGGAAAGAGTTGTGGAGTCAGGCGTGGAGGCAGTTCAGACAGGCTGTCTTCACCACTGAGAAGGACAAAGGTTACACATAATAAAAGCAACCTACCTGTGTATCCTTCCACACACCGGCATGAGAAGTAGCCAATTAGATCTGTGCAAGAGGCACCATTTTCACAAGGCAAGCTTGCACATTCATTGGTTTCTGTCTGACAAAATTGTCCTTCATATCCAATCTTGCAGTGGCAAGTGTAATTGTAAATGTGATCCAGGCAGGTACCATGCTCAGTGCACAAGTTTCCAATGCAGTGGTCTATGTCAATCTCACAGAATTGGCCTGCATATCCAGGGGGACATATACACCTAGGAGAAAGGGGAGTACATTAATTTGCAGGTGGCAAACTTGTAATTGGGAGGAATATTAAATCAACTACTTCTTTCCAATGATTTTTTTTCCATCTCCCATTGAGATGCATGAAATGCAGTACAAACTTCTCACCTACTGCAAATCCTTCTTTAGCCATATTAGCACATTCAGTGAAAAATTCTCATTTGTTTCTTAATTAATAATCACAAGGACTGTTCAAAGCTCTCCCCTGATCTTCAACCAACAGAAAATCTTAATAGTGCAAAAACTTCATAACTGTTTCTAAGCAACTAAAATGTTAATGCTAATTTCAGCTAATATACTCAAATAGCTCCTTTGAGTCAGGAGTCTCAGGTCTTACTCCAGAGATGTGAATATAACATGTAGACATTGACATTCTTGACCAATGCTGAAGGACTGCTGCACTACCATAGGTAGTGTTTATCAGGTGAAAACTTAACCGAGACACAATCTGTCATCTCGCATTGAATGCAGAAAACCCATGACAATACTTTGAAGAAAGATACAGGATTCTCTGTAAATCTTTATCTAATAAAGCCTAAATATCAATGGAGAACCATTTAAAAAATTAAATTCAAGAGACCACTCACAAGAAATACCTTTTATTTTAACCATAAATAATCAGACACTGGTACTTTGTAGCATTAGTTATAATACCTCTTCTTCATGGCTGCACCCTTGTTTCTCCAAACATTACAGCTCCTATAAGTCCTTTCCATCTTGAGAACAACATGACATCCAAAGTTGAGGTCACATGTTTAAGGTGAGGAATAGGAGATTTAGAAGGGAATTGAGGAATTGAGGAATGCTTTCAACCTGAGGATGTGTGTAATCTGGAAGACACTGTGAGAGCAGGTAGTGGGGGCAGATACTCTCACAACATTTAAGAAGTATCTAGACAATACTTTGAATTACTAATGTATGGAAAACTGGATCATGTGCTAGTCGAAATTAGGGCTGATGTGGGCAGACTGGATTGCATGGGCTTGCACTGCCAAGGGTCCTGATTTTTACTATATAACACAACAACCCTATCTCCCATGCTCTTTGAAAGTACATGAGCCTCTCTCTGATTGGTAAGGAGGAATGGCCTCATTTGAGTTCCACAAACAAGAGTGTCCAAGATGCTGTGGAACCTCTGAGATTGACTGAATGTTGCATTTGACTATTTTAGTACTAGAAACCTCTCACGGAGCATTCTTTATCTTATCGAAACTGGAAAGTCAACACAAGGTGGAGGAGGAATTTGGAACAGCAAGCATAGTGGGTCCAGTGGCAGGATAGGACAGAGCTAATTCAACAGGGAAAAGCAGGTAAGTAGATATGCCTAGGATGGCAAATGCACACTGGATGGCCCCAGCACATTATGTTGCACTGCCAGCTTAAAGGCCTGGGCTGTTGGTTTAGCGGTGCCTGCTATGAAGGCGGGAATTCAGATACGCCTGCTGAGAATGTTAAATTTGGTTATTTAAAGATGAAAAGCTAATACCTATAATTGTGACTGCAAAATTACCTCATTGTTGTAAAAAAAATGTAGCTGATTCACTAATGTCATTAAGGCCAACATTCTTAATCACATCAATGCCCTCTGAAGTGAGCAGGTCAACCCCTAGTGACAAGCAAGGTTTATTAAATTCTGACCTTGTAGGTGATGCCCACATCCTGTAAAAGAAATGAAAAGCATACTCCAATATCACGTTATGTGGCTCAGTGCCAGATATTCTTTGCGTGAAGACCTGGAAAAGTTAATTCACGTTATTGTTGTGTAAGGGCTGAAGAGAACTGAATGCTGCTACATTTAATCATGGCCTATATTTTCAAGGGCATCTGGGAATTGCTCTAAACGAGCTCAGTCTGAGGTCAATGGAAGACATGTAATGACCCAAAAATGTTGGATCTATATCACCAGATGCTTTGAGTTCTCCTTTTTGTTCAAAGTAATCATTTTAAAAAGTGATTTGAATTCTTATCACACTTTTCCTGGCCCAGAATTTTTAGTGTTAATTGGAACCAATGCAGCACTTGTAAAGTGCTATTGTCAGGTAATTGGGAAGAAGAACTGAAACCACGATTCAGTAGAAGGGTTTTAAAGAGCATTGAGAGAGAGGCTGAGGAAAAAAATCCAGAATGTCGAAGGTTAATTGCTGAAGATGCAGCCGTTAAGGGAGAATAGCGAGGGGGGAGTTCAGAAGATTGGACAACAGAGGTTCAAGGCTGAGATGTGGTAGGTTCAAATGTAGAAAGAGGAGAATGAGCTTATTGGAGTTTGACAAAGACAGTTTTGATGGGTGCAATACACAAGGTGCTGGAGGGACTCAGAAGGTCAGGCAGCATCTATGGAAGGAAACAGAGAGCTTATGTTTTGTGTCAAGAGGCTTTACCTGGACAGAAAGGTAGTGTCATAGAGAAATACAGCATAGGAACAGGTGTGTTGGCCCATCTGGTCCATACCAAAACCATTTAAACTGCCTACTAGAGGGGAGATAGGCCGTGTAAAAAGTGGAGAGAAGGGGAGGAGCAAGAGCTGGCAAGTGACAGTGGATCCCAGGGAGAAATTGGAGAATTCAGCATCATGTCAGCTTCCAGTAAAGTGCTTTTGCTGCAACACACAAAAAATGTTGGAGGAACTCAGCAGGCCAGGCAGTATCTATGGAAACAAATAAACAGTCAACGTTTTGGGCTGAGATCTTTTGTCAGGGCTGGAAACAAAGAGAAGTCAGAGGAAGTGGATGGGAGGGAGGGGAGAAAGTAGTATATGGTGGAAGGTGATAGGTGAAACTGGGAGGGGGGAGGGGTGAAGTTAAGAGCTGGAATGTTGATTAGTGAAAGAGATAAAGGACTGTAGGGAGGGGGAATCTGATAGGAGAGGATAAAAGACCATGGAAGAAAGGGAAGGGGAGGAGATAAAATGAGAGAGGGAAACATGAAATGGGGAATGGTGAATGGGCGGGGCAATTATCAGAATTTCGAGAAATCAGTGTTCATGCCATCAGGTTGGAGGCTACCCAGACGGAATATAAGGACTTGCTCCTCCAACCTGGAAGTGACCTCATCGATACCATGGACTGACATGTCGGAATGGGAATGGGATGTAGAATTGAAACAGCTGACCATTGGGAGATGCCGCTTTTTCTGGCAGATGGAGCATAAGTGCTCAGTGAAGCATCTCCCAATCTACATTGCGTCTCTCCAATATGCAGGAGGCCACAACGGGAGCACCGGATACAGTAGATGAACCAAACAGACTCATAGGTGAAGTGTCACCTCATCTGAGATGACAGATTTGGGCTCTGAATGGTGTAGGGTCAGGCATGGCATGTGATGTGTTCCACTTTCAAGGGCAAGAACCAAAAGGAAGTATCAGTGGAGAGGGATGAGTGGACAAGGGAGTTGCCAAGGGAGCGAACCTTGCGGAAAGCAGAAAGTGGGGGGAGGGAAAGATGTGTTTGGTGGTGGGATGCCATTGGATATGGCAAAAATGAAGAATTATGTGCTGGACACAAAGGCTTCCAGGTCGGAGGAGGCGTGGCAGGTGAAGGAGCGAGTGCGGGGATTGGCTGAGAAGGAGCGGCTGATTTAAAAAGCCGGTCATGAGCAGTGAGCTAAACAGACCTTCCAGGTCGGAGGAGGCGTGGCAGGTGAAGCTAATTACTCAAATTATCAGCTAATATAAGCAAGGCTCGCTCTAGGGGAGCGGCCTGTCGAGGAAAGTGCCTTGCGAGAGAAGTGCGAGTCTTTGGCTCAGGAGTCCTCGGCGAGGAGGCTGAGAGTGGAGACTACGCCACAGTTGGAGAGGGTGAGAAGTGATGAAGAGATGACCGCTAGGCTGATTGAGTGTGCTGCGTGCATGATGTGGGAGGTCAGAGACACTGATAGTGGCTCTGGATCCTACACCTGTGGAAAATGTGTCCAGATTCAGCTTCTGAAGGAGCGTGTTGCAGCATTGGAGAGGCAACTGGATGACATTAGGTTCATCCGGGAGAACAAGTGTTTTCTGGACAGGACCTACAGTGAGGTCGTTACACCCAGGATACAGGAAGGGAGAAGGAGGACGACGATGAGCAAGGAAAGGATGCTTGAAGTACAGGAGACCCCAGGAGATGTGCCTCTTGTAAACAGGTTCTCCCTGTTGGAAGCTGACGGGACAGAAGACAGTGCCAGTCTGAGAGGCGGATGGGTCTACAAGTCAACAATTGGCGCTGAGGCAAAGTCGAGGAGACAGACGTCAGGCAGAGCCGTGGTAGTAGGGGACTCCATAGTGAGAGGTAGAGGAGGGGGTTTCTGTGGCAACAGGCGAGATTTAAGGGCGGTGTGTTGCCTCCCTGGTGCCGGGATCAAGGATGTCACGGATCGATTGCAGGGAATCCTCAAGAGTGAAGGTGAACATCCAGAAGTGGTGGTGCATATCGGCACAAATGACGTGGGGAAGAAGAGGAAAGACATTCTACAGCGCGACTTCAGAGAACTCGGAAGAAGGCTGAAAAGCAGGGCTTCCAGGGTGGTTATCTCTGGTTTGCTTCCAGTTCCCCGTGCTGTAGTGGTCAAGAACAGGGAGATAATGGATCTGAATGTGTGACTGAGGAACTGGTGCAGGAAGCAAGGATTTACATTCTTGGACCACTGGGGTATGTTTCGGGGTAAGGATGAATTGTACAAAAGGGACAGGTTGCACCTTAATGAGCGGGGCACCAGCATTCTGGCAGCCAGGTTTGCCTCTGTAACACGGGTGTGTTTAAACTAAGTAGTCTGGGGGAGGGGACGAACTGGAAACATAAGGATGGAGATAAAGGGTAAGTGAGAATAAGAAAAGTTAAGAAAGACAGCAGAATCAACAGAGCAGAAAGCTCAAGAAGGGATCGTACAGTATGGCCAAGTGAAATAGGAATTGATATGGGAGGTGAGGGAAGTAATGAATTAAAAGTATTGTATATGAATGCAAGGAGTATAAGAAATAAAGTGGATGAGTTAGAAACTGGTAAGTATGATGTTGTGGGAATAACAGAGACATGGCTTCAAGTGGACAGGGTCTGGGAAATGAATATTCAAGGGTATACGTCCTATCGAAAGGTCAGACTGATGGGCAGAGGGGGTGGGGCATTTCTGTTGGTGAGGAATGATATTCAGTCCCTTGCGAGCGGGGACATAGAATCAGGAGACGTAGAGTCAGTATGGATAGAACTGAGAAATTCTAAGGGTAGAAAGCCCCTAATGGCAGTTATCTACAGGCCCCCAAATAGTAGTCTGGATGTAGGGTGTAAGTTGAATCAAGAGTTAAAATTGGCATGTCACAAAGGTAATGCTACAGTTGTTATGGGGGACTTCAACATGCAGGTAGACTGGAGGAATCAGGTTGGTACTGGAGCCCAAGAAAGGGAGTTTGTGGAGTCCCTCTGAGATGGATTCTTAGAACAGCTTGTACTGGGGCCTACCAGAGAGAACGCAATTCTAGATTTAGTGTTGTGCAATGAACCGGATTTGATCAGGGACCTTGAGGTACAGGAGCCATTAGGAGGTAGTGACCATAATATGATAAATTTTAATCTACAATTTGAGAGGGAGAAGGGAAACTCAGAAGTGTCAGTATTACAGTTGAACAAAGGGAACTATGGTGCTATGAGGGAGGAGCTGGCCAAAGTTCAATGGAACAATACCCTAGCAGGGATGACAGTGGAACAGCAATGGCAAGCGTTTCTGGGAATAATGCGGAAGGTGCAGGATCAGTTCATTCCAAAGAGGAAGAAAGATCCTAAGGGGAGTAAGGGGAGGCTGTGGCTGACAAGGGAAGTAATGGATAGTATAAAAATAAAAGAGAAGTAGTATAACATAGCAAAGACGAGTGGGAAGCTGGAGAATTGGGAAACTTTTAAAGAGCAACAGAAGGTAGCTAAAAAGGCAATACGTGGAGAAAAAATGAGGTACGAAGGTAAACTAGCCAAGAATATAAAGGAGAATAGAAAAAGCTTCTTTAGGTATGTGAAAAGGAAAAAAGTAGTTAAGATCAAAATTGGGCCCTTGAAGACAGAAGCAGGTGAATTTATTTTGGGGAGCAAAGAAATGGCAGACCAGTTGAACAGGTACTTTGGATCTGTCTTCACTAGGGAAGACACAAACAATCTCCCAGATATAATAATGGCCAAAGGACCTAGGGTAATGGATGAATTGAAGGAAATTTATATTAGGCAGGAAATGGTGTTGGATAGGCTGTTGGGTCTGAAGGCTGATAAGTCCCCAGGACCTGATGGTCTGCATCCCAGGGTACTTAAGGAGGTGGCTTTAGAAATCGTGGACGTATTGGTAATCATTTTCCAATGTTCTATAGATTCAGGATCAGTTCCTGTGGATTGGAGGGTGGCTAATGTTGTCCCTCTCTTCAAGAAGGGAGGAAGAGAGAAAACAGAAAATTATAGACCGGTTAGCCTGACGTCGGTGGTGGGAAAGATGCTGGAGTCAATTATAAAAGATGAAATTACGACACACCTGGATAGTAGTAACAGGATTGGTCTGAGTCAGCATGGATTTATGAAGGGGAAATTGTGCTTGACTAATCTTCTGGAATTTTTTGAGGATGTAACTATGAAAATGGACAAGGGAGAGCCAGTGGATGTAGTGTACCTGGACTTTCAGAAAGTGTTTGATAAAGTCCTACATAGGAGATTAGTGGGCAAAATTAGGGCACATGGTATTGGAGGCAAAGTACTGACATGGATTGAAAATTGGCTGGCTGACAGAAAACAAAGAGTAGCGATTAACGGGTCCCTTTCGGAATGGCAGGCGGCGACCAGTGGGGTACCGCAGGGTTCAGTGCTGGGACCGCAGCTGTTTACAATATATATTAATGATTTAGATGAGGGAATTAAAAGTAACATTAGCAAATTTGCCGATGACACAAAGCTGGGTGGCAGTGTGAAATGTGAGGAGACTGTTATGAGAATGCAGGGTGACTTGGACAGGCTGGGTGAGTGGGCAGATGCAGTTTAATGTGGATAAATGTGAGGTTATCCACTTTGGTGGTAAGAACGGGAAGGCAGATTATTATCTAAGTGGAGTCAAATTAGGAAAAAGGGAAGCACAATGAGATCTAGGTGTTCTTGTACATCAGTCACTGAAAGCAAGTATGCAAGTACGGCAGGCAGTGAAGAAAGCTAATGGCATGCTGGCCTTCATAACAAGGGAAACTGAGTATAAGAGCAAAGAGGTCCTTCTGCAGCTGTACAGGGCCCTGGTGAGACCACACCTGGAGTACTGTGTGCAGTTTTGGCCTCAAATTTGAGGAAGGACATTCTTGCTATTGAGGGAGTGCAGCGCAGGTTCACAAGGTTAATTCCCGGGATGGCGGGACTGTCATATGTTGAAAGATGGGAGCGACTGGGCTTGTATACTCTGGAATTTAGAAGGCTGAGAGGGGATCTTATTGAAACATATAAGGTTATTAAGGGATTGGACATGCTGCAGGCAGGAAGCATGTTCCTGCTGATGGGTGAGTCCAGAACCAGAGGCCACAGTTTAAGAATTAGGGGTAGGCCATTTTGAACGGAGTTGAGAAAAAACTTTTTCACCCAGAGAATGGTGGATATATGGAATGCTCTGCCCCAGAAGGCTGTGGAGGCCAAGTCTCTGGATGCTTTCAAAAAGGAGATGGATAGCGGAATCAAAGGTTATGGGGATAAGGCAGGAACTGGATACTGATAGCGGATGATCAGCCATGATCACAGTGAATGGCGGTGCTGGCTCGAAGGGCCAAATGGCCTACTCCTGCACCTATTGTCTATTGTCTAATGGAGTGGTAGGTGAGGACAAGAGGAACCCTATCCCTGGTGTGGCGGCAGGAAGATGGAGAGAGGACAGTTGTGTGCGAATTGGAAGAGATGCAGGTGAGGGCCGCGTTGATGGTGGAAGGAGAGAAGCTCCTTTTTTTTTGAAGGAGGAGAACACCTCATTAGTTCTGGAATGCAAAACATCATCCTAAGAGCAGAAGCCATGGAGGTGGAGGAACTGAGAGAAGAGGATATCCGATTTTACAAGGGACAGGATGGGTAAGGGTATAGTCCAGGTAGATGTGAGATTCAGTGGGATTATGAAATATATCAGTAGACTGTATCCAGAGACAGGGACAAAGAGGTCAAGAAAAGGGAGGGGGGAGTGGTCAGAAATGGACTAAGTAAATTTGAAGGCAGAGTGGAAGTTGGAGGCAAAGTTGACGAAGTCTACGAGATCAGCATGGGTGCAGGAAGCAGTACCAATGCAGTCATCAATTTAGCTTAGGAGGAGTTGTGGAGCATCGTTCTTCCAGGGAAGGTGGGACCTGTGCAGACGGGACAGCTTACACCTGAACTGGAGGGAAACTAATATCCTGGCATGAAGTTCTGATGGGGCTCCATGGAACAGGGGCTTAAACTAGAGTTGCAGGGGGATGAGAAGCATAATGCTGGAACAGATAGTGGATGGTTGTAGAGAAAGGTGTTGTTAAGCCTACATACAAGGCCAGGAATCAAAATGTTAAGCATGGTGGGACTAATATTCTGAGCTGTGTATATTTCAATGCAATGAGCATTGTAGGAAAGGCCGATGAGCTTGGGGCATGGTTCTACATCTGGAATTATGACACTGTAGCCAGATGTGAGACTTGTTTGGAGTAGGGGCAAAACTGACAGCTCAGCGTTCCGGGGTTCTGTCACTTTTGACACAATAGAGTGGGAGGAATTAAGGGTGGGGGGTTGTGGCAATACCAGTCAGGGAAATTCTCATGGCAGTGCTTAGTCAGGACAGATTGGAGACCTAATTTAGTAAGGCTTTATGGATAGAACTGAGGAGTAAGAAAAGTATGATTACATTAATGGGAATAAATTAGAGACCATCCAACAGTAGAGCCAATATGTACAGAAGTCACAGAATGTTGAAAGAAGCATAAAGTTGTGATAGTAGGTTATTTTAACTTTCCACATATTGATTGGGACTTCCTTACTGTAAAAGGGCTGGATGGGAAAGATTTTGTCAAATGTTTTCAGGAACGTTTCCTTGGTCATTACATTGAAGTCCCAACTAGCGACAGTGTGATAATAGATCTCTTATTACGGAATGAGACAGGGCAGATTACAAAAGTTTGTGTAGGGAACGCTTTGCGTACAACATTCATAATACCATTAGTTTCGGTTTAATTATGGAAAAGGATAGATCAAGTCCCCAGTTTGAGATTCTACATTGGAGAAAAGCCAATTTTGATAGCATCAGAAAGGATCTGGCAAGTGTGGATTGAGATAGGTTGTTTTCTGGCAAAGGTATACTTGGTAAGTGGTAGGCTTTCAAAAGTGAAATTTTGGGAGTACAGAGTTTGTATGTTCCTATCTGAATAAAAGGCAAGGATAATAAGTTTAGGTAACACTGATTTTCGAGTGATATTGAGGCCCTAGTTAAGAAAAATAAGGAGGTGGATGGCAAGTTTAAGCAGGTAGGAACAACTAAGGTACTTGAGTATAAGAAATGCAAGGAACACTGAAGGAGATCAGGGAGGCTAAAGGAAGACATGTGGTTGCTCTAGCAGAGAAACTGAAGGAGAATCCTAAGGGCTTTTACAGATATGTGAAGAGGAAAAGGATAGCAAGGGACAAAATTGGTCCTGTGGAGGATCAGAGTGGTAATCTATGCGTGGAGCCAAGAGAGATGGGAAAATCTTAAATGGATTATTTTGCATCTGTATTTAATCAGCAGATGGACACAGAGTCTATAGATGTGAGAAAATGCACAGAGAGGTCATGGACCCTATACAGATTACAATGGAGGAGGTGTTTGCTGTCTTGAGGCAAATTTTGGTGGATAAATCCCCAGGGTGTTCCCTCGGGCCTTGTGGGAGGCTAGTGCAGAAATTGCAGGAATCCTCGCCGAGATACTTACAACATTCTTGGCCATTGATGTGGTGCCAGAGGATTAGAGAACAGCTAATATTTGGAGCTAAAGACAGCTCCAAGAATAGCCTGGAAAGTGTAGGTCAGTGAGCCCAGCATCAGTAGTGGGAACGTTATTGGAAGGTATGCTAAGAGACCAAGTATATGGACAGATGGGGACTGATCAAGGATAGTCAAAATGGCTTTTTCTAGTAAGTCATGAGTAACCAATCTTATATAGAGTTTTTTGAGGAAGATACAAAGAAAGTTGATGAAGAGTAAACTTTTCTTGGGCCTCCAATCAGGTACAGGTATGAATTATAACCAACATTTTGATGACAGCCTCTGCCATCTTTTTCAAGGATGACTGTTATTTATACCTCCGTATTCCGTCCCTCCTGATAAGTTAGTCCTCATCCAATTAGGTTTCTGCTTTCCCACCTTGTTTACAATCAAATTCCAGTTCTTAATTAGACCGAGACAATCATCTTTCTTAAAATTTGTTTCCTCTAGTTTTATTTTAATGGCTTCCTTTACCAGGTGGTCCCAAATGCCACTGGTGCGGCACAGTAGTTTTATTCCATCCAAATCAATCCTACTGCCATTGCAAATGCAGTGCTCTCTTTCTGCCGATTTCTCTGGGTAACCCAAACAGATACATCTCCTGTGCTCCTTGATGCAGGTTTCCCTTGTGCATCCCATGTGGGCAATATACACTCCTCTGCATTCACAGGGAATTCTATAAACGTCGGCCAACCCAAGTCCCAGATCATGTTTGACCCACAAAAGCTGTAATTTGAGCTTCCTTATGGGTTTTTGGATGGTATTAATCCAGTATTTCTTCAGGATCCTGGCAATCTTTACAGAAACCGTGGAAATAAAGGGAAGACAGGAAATAGCAACAGGTTCCTCCTCATTGTTAGGTCTCCTGCTTTTTTTGTCAACCATTTTAAGGGCCCGATTGATGTCCTTCACCTTGTAGCCATTCTGTAGGAACATCATGAATAATCATCTTATTCCCTCGAGGAGACTCTCTGGGTCTAAAATAGTTTTTGCACGGTTAATCAAATTTGAAAGAACCACTTTACTTTGGGAGGTGTGATAGTGGCTGTTATTGTTGAGGTATATGTCCATGTGAGGAGATTTCCGATCGACACCATGTCCAAGGCTACCAACCGGTTTTCCTCATATTAGAATGTCCAGGGACAGGAGGCAACTAGATCTGTTTTCAAAGTTGATGAAGGCAAGGCAGTGAATGTTTCTCCATGGACTTTAGCAAGGCCTTTGACAAGGTCCAGTCACTTGGCATGCAAAATGATGTAGTAAATTTGATTCAACACTGGCTTTGCAAAGGAATCCAGAGAGTCGTTATAGATGGTCACCTCTCAAACTGGAGGCCTGTAAGTAGTGGTGTGTTACACGGATCATTGATGGGTCCATTGTTATTTATCATCTATATCAATGATCTGGACGATAGTGAATCAGCAAATGTGCAGGATGTAGTGGACAGTGAGGAAGACTAGCAGAGCTTGCAGTGGGAATTGAAACAGACCAGTCAAGGTAGGTCTTACATGGTGAGCGGTAGAGAACAGAGAAGTGTGCTAGAACAGAGGGATCTGAGAAAACAGGTCCATAATTCATTGAGAGTGGCATCACAGGTTGATAGGATCGTAAAGAGAAGTTTTGGCACATTGGCCTTCATGAATCAATGTATTAACTACAGGAGTTAAGATGTTATGTTGAAATTGTATAAGATGTTGGTAGGCCTAATTTGGAGTATTGTGTACAGTTTTGGTCGCCCACCAACAGGAAAGCTGTAAATGAGATTGAAAGAGTGTAGAGAAAATTTACAAGGGTTTTGCCTGGGATTTGAGGACCAGTGTAATAGGGAATGGTTCAATAGGTTAGGACTTTGTTCTCTAAAACATAGAAGGTTGAGGAAAGATTTGATAGAGGTGTAGAAGATTAAGAGGTATATAGACAGGGTAAATTCAAGCAGGCTTTTTCCACCAAGGTTGGGTGAGACTTCAAACAGAGGTCATTGGTTAAAGGTGAAAGGTGGAATTCTTAAGTGAGCATGAGGGGAAGCTTCTTCCCCAAGAGAGTGCTGAAAATATGGAATGAGCTGGCAGCACAAATGGTGAATGCTGCATTGATTGCAACATTTAAAATAAATGTGGATAGGTACATGGATGAGAGGGGTATGGAACGTTGTGGTCTAGGTGCAGGTCAATCCGGTTGACAGATTAGTGGTTCGGCACGAACTAGACAGGCCAAAGGACCTGATTCTGTGCTGTAGTGTTCTATGACTCTGTGACTCTATTCTATTACGTATTCATGTGTCTCAGTTAATGGTGACATTAAAAAGGCCAAAAAAAAAATCCTACAGACACTGAAAACCTAAAATAAAATTGTGTAATGCTAGGTGAGACAAAACAAAAAGTGCTGGAAAGCCTCAGAGAGGATGTGTGGATAAAGAAAGCAACTTAACCTGAAATATTAACTCTGTTTTCCTCTCCATAAGTACTGCCTTACCAGTTGAGAACTGCTAAAACTTCTGATTTTTTTTTCCCTTAATGGTGGCAAAATATAACCTTGACCAAGACTAAAACAAACCTATGACAGTTTCTGTCTCACCCCATTAATCCACATTTCCATCCTTTGAACAATGATGCTAATTATTAGTTTAGTAAATTTATAGATGTATCAATGTGGATGGAGCCTACTCATTTGTTTTCTTTCTCTGTCAGTAGGGACAGTTTATTACTACCAGTTATTCGAAAAGCATACATCATTCTTCATCTTTTTCTTTTCATCTCATCACAAACAATTTATATCTGATGCTCTGCCAGACACAAGCAGAGTGAATGTCTATGCCAATGTTGCCACTAAGCTGCTTCAGCTGTAGGAAATTTGGATATAACCAGGTTATTTTTCCATTATTTTTCATCGAAGGACTGTTTACATTTCTATAAGCACCTTGCTTGGTCCAAGTGTATTACAAGGTACTCATGGCCTGTTAAATAATGAAATACGCTGATGAAAATGGAGGTGTTTGTCATCGAAACGTCAGTTATAATTGATACCTGGATCTGGCTGGAGCCTGAGAAGAGTTTATTCATGAAATTCTGGATCAATTTTCTCAGAACAAGGTGCCATAAACAGCAAAGAAAAATGTGGACAGAAAACCTGTATGGAGCTTGGGTGAATATTAGACCATAAGACAAAGGAGCAGAAGCCGGGCACTCAGCCCATTGAGTCTGCTCCACCATTTTATCATGAGCTGATCCATTCTCCCATTTAGTCTCACTCCCCCGCCTTCTCACCATAACCTTTGATGCCCTGGCTACTCAGATACCTATCAATCTCTGCCTTAAATACACCCAATGACTTGGCCTCCACTGCCGCCTGTGGCAACAAATTCCACAGATTCACCACCCTCTGGTTAAAAAAAATTGTTCGCATCTCTGTTCTGAATGTGCGCCCTTCAATCCTTAAGTCATGCCCTCTCGTACTAGACTCCCCCACCATGGGAAACAACTTTGCCACATCCACTCTGTCCATGCCTTTCAACATTCAAAATGTTTTTATAAGGTCCCCCCTCATTCTTCTAAATTCCAAGGAATACAGTCTAGGAGCGGACAAACGTTCCTCATATGTTAACCCTCTCATTCCTGGAATCATTCTAGTGAATCTTTTGAACCCTCTCCGACATCAGCAAATCCTTTCTTAAATAAGTAGACCAAAACTGCCCTCAGTACTCCAAGTGAGGTTTTACCAGTGCCTTATAGAGCCTCAACATCACATCCCTGCTCCTATACTCTATACCTCTAGAAATGAATGCCAACATTGCATTCACCTTCTTCACCACCAACTCAACCTGGAGGTTAACATTAAGGGTATCCTGCATGAGGACTCCCAAGTCCCGTTGCATCTCAGAACTTTGGATTCTTTCCCCATTTAAATAATAGTCTGCCCGTTTATTTCTTCTGCCAAAGTGCATAACCATACACTTTCCAACATTATACTTCATTTGCCACTTCTTTGCCCATTCTCCCAATCTATCCAAGTCTCTCTGCAGCCTCTCTGTTTCCTCAGCACTACCGGCCCCTCCACCTATCTTTGGATCATCAGTAAACTTAGCCACAAAGCCATCTATTCCATAATCCAAATCATTGATGTGCAACGTAAAAAGAAGCAGCCCCAACATGGACCTCTGTGGAATACCATTGGTAACCGACAGCCAACCAGAATAGGATCCCTTTATCGCCAATCTCTGTTTCCTGCCAATTAGCCAATGCTCTATCCAAGTATGTAACTTTCCCATAATTCCATGGGCTCTTATCTTGTTAAGTAGCCTCATGTGTGGCACCTTGTCAAAGGCCTTCTGAAAACCCAAATATACAACATCCGCTGCATCTCCCTTGTCCAGCCTACTTGTAATTTCCTCAAAAAATTGCAATAGGTTTGCCAGGCAGGATTTTCCTTTAAGGAAACCATGCTGAGTTCTGCCCATCTTGTCATGTGCCTCCAGGTACTCCGTAACCTCATCCTTGACAATCGACTCCAACAATTTCCCAATCACCGAAGTCAAGCTAACCAGTCTATAATTTCCTTTTTACTTCCTTGTCCCTTTTTTAAATAGTGGAATGATATTTGCAATCTTCCAGTCCTTCGAACCATGTCAGAATTTATTGACTTTTGAAAGATCATCGCTAATGCCTCCGCAATCTCCACAGCTACTTCCTTCAGAACACGAGGGTGCATTCCATCTGGTCCAGGAGATTTATCGACCTTTAGCCTATTCAGCTTCCTGAGTACTTTCTCTGTTGTAATTGTGACTGCACACACTTCTCTTGCCTGACACCCTTGAGTGTCCAGTATACTGCTGATGTCTTCCTCAGTGAAGACTGATGCAAAATACTCATTCAGTTCCTCCACCATCTCCTTATCTTCCATTACAATTTCTCCAGCATCATTTTCTATCGGCCCTATATCTACTCTCACCTGTCTTTTACTCTTTATATACTTGAAAAATCTTTTAGTATCCTCTTTGATATTATTCGCTAGCTTCCTCTCATAGTTCATCTTTTCCCTCTTAATGACCTTCTTAGTTTCCTTTTGTAAGCTTTTAAAAACTTCCAATCCTCTGTCTTCCCACTAATTTTTGCTTCCTTGTATGCCCTCTCCTTTGCTTTAATTTTGGCTTTGACTTCTCTTGTCAACCATGGTTGCATGCTTTTTCCATTCGAAAATTTCTTCTTGTTTGGAATATATCTGCCTTGCACCTTCCTCACTTCTCACATAAACTCCAGCCACTGCTGCTCTGCCGTCCTTCCCGCTGGTGTCCCTTTCCAGTCAACTTTGGCCAGTTTCTCTCTCATGCCACTGTAATTTCCTTTACTCCACTGAAATACTAACACATCAGATTTCGGCTTCTCTTTCTCAACTTTCACAGTGAACTGAATCATGTTATGATCACTGCCTCCTAAGGGTTCCTTCACCTCAATCTCTCTAATCACCTCCGGTTCATTACACAATACCCAATCCAGTACAGCCGATCCCCTAGCGGGCTCAACAAGAAGCAGTTCTAAAAAGCCATCTCGCAGACATTCTACAAATTCTCTCTCTTGAAATCCATTGCCGACCTGATTTTCCCAATCCACTCGCATTTTAAAATCCCTTTAACACTGCCCTTCTGAGGAGCGCCTTTTCTATTTCCTGTTGTAATTTGTAGTCCACATCCACAGACAGCTTCAAGATCCAACTTAAGGTTCACCAATCCTTCACACTAGCTCAGTTCTGTGGAGGAGGATTTGAACTGATGACATTCTATCTCGGAGGTAAGCATATTACCTTTGATGAACAGTTCGATGGTTGCCTCGGAATTTGTCCACAAAATTGAAATCTACCCTCCTAATATACAAGCAGTTATATTAAGCAAGGGGTGACATATCACCACCAACTATGATTAACAACGAAGTCACACAGGCACAAGAAGTTTTAAAACTGAGAATCTGAAACTCATTCTGAACTTCATTTGGAGTGCTGTGTTCTCTTTAATTTGTGCTGATGCTCAGTTGTAACAAATTTAAATTTAAATCCAGGAGATTTTGGCCCGGGGTGCTCTGATAGTGCAGCGCTTAGTACAATGCTATTACAGCTTGGGGTGCTGGAGCTTAGAGTTCAATTTCGGTGCCTGCTGTACATCCTTCACGTGAGTGCGTGGATTTCCTCCTGGTGCTCTGGTTTTCTTCCACTCTCCAAAGACATACCACTTAGTAAGTTAATTGATCATTGTAAATTGTCCTGTGATTTGGCTATGGTTAAATAGTTGGGTGGTTGGGCAGTTGCAGCTCATTGAGCCAGAAAGGTCTCTTGCACGCTGCATCTCTAAATAAATCAAACCAGGTGTGATCTGTGGGATTGCTGTGTGATGACAGGTAATTATTGATGCAATGAGAGTGGAGTGTGCTGGAAACACTCAACAGATCAGACAGGGTCTGTGCAGAGAGGCAGCAATCTGCTTCATTCTCCACAGCTAATAGTTGACTTGTTGACAAAAATTTATCATTGTTCTTACACATTTCCAGCTTCGGCAGTCCTTTTGGATTAGCCTTTTCAGCTTGTGCAGTTGCGTGAAATTATAGAACAGCTTTGAAAAAAATATAGCTATATTGTCGCTGTCTCATCTTTCTCCTATGCTACCCAGATCATTTGTCATTGCAAGGTTTCCTTCCTTCCTGCACTTCTTGAAATATTGGCTCACCTCAGAAAGATGTCTTTGTATGTAATGTAAAATCTCAGCACTCCCCATTCCCTCACTCCATCCTCTTCAGTTCCAGCTCCTGTTAGTTTCTCTGGAGCAGCTAAAATGATCTTTTGATTATGGTTCTACTCTTTGTTTTTATATATTCACCTCAGGATCTCTTCTTTCACTTCCTTTACCTTAATTCCTTTTAATGGGCTGTAGTGTGCGACAATACTTTCCTTGTTTCTAATCGCAATTTATATGTATTCTATTACTATGTTATTATTAGTTATATAAATTATGACTGGTTTTGCTACTGCTATTATCGTACCACCATATCCCTCCTCATGCTTTTCCAATTATTTCCAGTTACATTATAACCTGTAGTCTTCTGCTATTAATCGTATTCTATCTGCAAGCATACTTTTACTATCCCTATTACATCTATATCCATCTGTGATTATCACCCTCAATGTCAATAGTTTGGTGTTATTGCTCTATATATTGTTCAATATAGAATTTAATATATCCTTATTTGATTGTTCATCACCCATGTATTATTTTCAATCAAACATTTATTAGTACATTTTTTAATAGCCTATCTGCTCCTGGAGTAGATGTGTGCTTTTGTACCATAATATTTTCTCTCTTTCTGTCTGTTTCCTATATTTAAATAACTATTATATTACCCTGGATCTTCCACTGGTTTATACTGCTTTCAGTTCTTTTCTATATTCCCACTCATTGTTCCTGCTCCGATTCCATTGTTACGGCAGCATATAAAAAGGAACTTGATGTTCTATAAGGGCATAAATATAGGAGATTCTGCAAATGCAGAGTAACACAAACACAAAATGCCAGAGGAACTTAGCAGGTCAGATGACATCTATAGAGGAATAAACAGCTCACATTTCTAATCCAGACCTTGATCAGGACTGTCCGGATGAATGGTCCTAGCCTAAAGCTATTTATTTCCCTTAGCAGGTTAGCTGCCTGACCTGCTAAGCTCCTCCAGCATTGTATGTGTGTCTGTGTATCTGTGTGTGTTGTTCTATATGGGGCAATTCTATGTGTACATAATGAAGTAATGTTGATTTATTAAGCTGACAAGAGAAATGAGGAGATCCATGTTGAGCGTAATTCTGACATTGTCGTGGCTATCCCTCAAGGTTGAGGATGATGGTCTTCGTTCTGTTGATCTACTTATGGGCTCTGAAGTGGCTTATGAGTGGAATCTTGGCTTTGAATGTTCTTCCACATTCAGGACAGGTAGTTCCAGATGGCAGATTGAGTTTTGGTTGTTGTTGCCTCTCTTTCCATTTTCTTCTCTTTTCTTCTAATTCTACACATCTGTCGACTTCGAAAGTTGCTGTTCCTTCTCGGATGATGGCTTGCCAGAGTTTTCTGTCCTTGGCATTGGTTTCCCAATTGTTGATGTCGATGTTACAGTTCTTCATATTGGCTTTTAAGAAGTCTTTGAATCTCTTCCGTTGTCTACCTCTTTTATATTTGCCTTCTTTAAGCTGGAGTGGAAGATTTGTTTCGGCAAACGTTCGTCTTTCATCTGAACAACATGACCGCTCCATCTTAGTTGGTTCTTGATGATGCTGGCTTCAATAATTGTTCTTTTGCTTCATTTAGCACACTGATGTTGGTTCTTCTATCTTCCCTGCTGATATTTAAGATGTTTCGAAGACAGTGTTGATGGAACTTTTCAGGTGCCTTCAGATGTCGTCGGTATGTTGTCCGGGTTTCTGATGCATACAGGAGCATTGGAATTACCACTGCTTCGTACATTAACATTTTGGTGTCTGTTCAGATGTCACGATCATGAAAGACTCTTGTTCGGAGACATCCAAAAGCTGTTCCAGCACACTTAAGATGATGATTTGGTGGCAAAAATAGGAAAACAGATTATTATCTGAATGGTGGCCGATTAGGAAAAGGGGAGGTGCAACGAGACCTGGGTGCCATTATACACCAGTCATTGAAAGTGGGCATGCAGGTACAGCAGGCGGTGAAAAAGGCGAATGGTATGCTGGCATTTATAGCGAGAGGATTCGAGTACAGGAGCAGGGAGGTACTACTGCAGTTGTACAAGGCCTTGGTGAGACCACACCTGGAGTATTGTGTGCAGTTTTGGTCCCCTAATCTGAGGAAAGACATCTTTGCCATAGAGGGAGTACAAAGAAGGTTCACCAGATTGATTCCTGGGATGGCAGGACTTTCATATGAAGAAACACTGGATGAATTGGGCTTGTACTCATTGGAATTTAGAAGATTGAGGGGGGATCTGATTGAAACGTATAAGATCCTAAAGGGATTGGACAGGCTAGATGCAGGAAGATTGTTCCCGATGTTGGGGAAGTCCAGAACGAGGGGTCACAGTTTGAGGATAGAGGGGAAGCCTTTTAGGACCGAGATTAGGAAAAACTTCTTCACACAGAGAGTGGTGAATCTGTGGAATTCTCTGCCACAGGAAACAGTTGAGGCCAGTTCATTGGCTATATTTAAGAGGGAGTTAGATATGGCCCTTGTGGCTACGGGGGTCAGGGGGTATGGAGGGAAGGCTGGGGCGGGGTTCTGAGTTGAATGATCAGCCATGATCATAACAAATGGCGGTGCAGGCTCGAAGGGCCGAATGGCCTACTCCTGCACCTATTTTCTATGTTTCTATGTTGGATTTTGCCATTAAGGTCGACATTGGAGGAGAGGTGACTTCCAAGATATGGAAAGTGGTCCACGTTTTCCAGAGTTGTTTCGCTAAGTTGAAATGATAGTTCCATCCAATTTGTCTCAATTGGTGATGGTTGAAAGATGATCTGAGTCTTCTTGGAATTGATGGTAAGTTCAAGTTTCGTGTATGCACGGTTGAAGGCAGTCAGAATCTGTTGTAGGTGGTTTTCTGAAAGAGTTGCAACACTGTTGTCATCTGCGTATTGGAACTCGATGAGGGAATTCATGGATGTCTTTGTTTTGGATTTGAGATGGACAAGACTGAGAAGTCTGCCATCTGTTCTGTAGACAATTTCGATTCCTGGGGGTAGGTCATCCTTGATAATCCCTGATCTAACTTGAAAAGACTCACAGCTACTGTTAATGACCATGACTGTGGCAAGCATGCCATCGTGGAGGAGTCTCAGGATTCAAATGTACTTTTCAGGGCATCCATAGGTGGATAGGACATCCCATAGGAGTTCCCTTGATACCTAGTCAAAGGCTCTGGTGAGGTCAATGAATGCCACGTACAAAGGTTGAAGTTGTTCACGACATTTTTCTTGTAGTTGTCGCATTGTGAAGATCAGGTCGATTATTCTACGTGATGATCTAAAACCAGCTTGTGTCTCCGGAAGGATCTTCTCAGCTAAAGGCTTGAGCCGGCTGTTCATGATGCGGGTGAGGGTCTTTCCTGCTGTTGCAAACAGGGAAATTCCACGATAATTTCCACATTCGGATCGATCGCCTTTCCTTTTGTAGATGGTAATGATTGCTGAGTCTCTAAAGTCTGCTGGTACGTCTTCATTTATCCAGATCTTGATGAGAAGTTGATGCAGTTGATAATGAAGTGGATTACCTCCAATTTTGTAGACCTCGGCTGGTATTCCATCGAGTCCAGCAGCCTTGTTGTTTTTCAAGGTTTTGATGGCTTCCTTGACTTCAAGGGTTGGTATTTTGCATAGGAAGTCGTCAATGGGCTGCTTTGGAATGTTGTTAATCACATTCCTGTCAAATGAGACAGTTTGATTTAGAAGATCTTCAAAGTGCTCCTTCCATCTAGAATTGATGTCAGCATTGCTCTTCAGGATAGTTGAACCATCTTTGCTTTTGAGAGGGGCTTGACCGTGCATGCAGGGCCAAAAATAGCTTTAGTTGCATTGAAAAAGCCTCGAATGTCATTGGCATCTGCTAGTTGTTGGATTTCCTGAGCTTTCTTCCTCCACCATTGATTTTTCAGGTTTCGGGTGCTCTTCTGGACTGCAGCATTGCATTCCTGATAGCGTTTCCTTTTGGTAGCCGATTGTTGGTCATTTTGTAAGGTAATGAAAGCTTTTCTCTTTTTGATGAGTTGTTGGAGTAGTTTGTCGTTATCATCAAACCAATCCTGATGTTTTTTCATCTTGAATCCAATTGTTTCTTTACAGGATGTGATGATAGTGTTCTTCAAATGATTCCAGTGTTCTTCTACAGATGGTGGGAGTTGTTGAGGGATTTGTTGGGTTATGTCAATTCTGACATAAACCAGTGGAGTTACAGGGCTTCTTTCTTGACTTGAATCTTCCTGTAACTGGAATTTCTTCTCAATACCTAAACGGTTTTCTTTCCTGTTTTGTTCTACTTCCCTGTGTCACTTCGAGTTTTTGCCTAGAGTTGATGTGACAATAACATGGAGTTAACTCTAAGTTGTCAGAATACTTTTCAGTTATCAAATAGAGCAGCGGTCCCCAACCACTGGGCCACAAAGCATGTGCTACTGGGCTGCGAGGAAACAATATGATTTGGCGATATGAGTCAGCTGCACCTTTCCTCATTCCCTGACATGCCCACTGTTGAGCTTGAACGCACACTAGGTCATTACCCGCGCGTCATAAATGTCAGCGCGGGAAGAAGATCAGCTCCTCGAGCTTGCAAATGATGGCGGGCTGAAATGTATATTTGACATAACATCTCTGCCGGCATTCTGGATCAAAGTCAAGGCTAAGTATCCTGAGATAGCCACGAAAGCACTGAAAACGTTGCTTCCATTTCTGAAGTATCTCTGCAATGAATACAACGGAAACAAAATTGCGGAATAGACTGGACATAAGGAGACCCCTTCGAGTATCGCTGTCTCCCATCACCCCTCGATGGCACCATCTTGTTGCAGGGAAACAAGCCCAGGGCTCCTACTGATTCAGCGATATTGGTGTGTTGCAATGATTTTATACGTTCATACGGGGAAAATATGTGCTGTGTGTTTAATATCCAAATGTTACTTAAAATATTATAATGCTATTGACTGATAAGTGACTTATATAACCATATAACAATTACAGCACGGAAACAGATTATCTCGGCCCTTCTAGTCTGTGCCGAACGCTACTCTCACCTAGTCCCACCGACTTGCACTCAGCCCACAACCCTCCGTTCCTTTCCTGTCCATATACCTATCCAATTTTTCTTTAAATGGTAATATCGAACCTGCCTCTACCACTTCGACTGGAAGTTCGTTCAACACTTACTTCAAGCTCCCCTGTCCTCCCCTGATAATTGACTTATCACTATATTCATTTGAGGGAAATATGCGCTCTGTGTTTAATATTAAATTCGTTAGATAAACCCTTTTAGAAACAAAACTGAGTGTATTAGCCACTTATCACCTATATTCCGGTCGTGATTAACCCCCCCCCACCCCCAAACAGAATCGCCAAAAACGATTTTGTGGGGAAAAAAAAATCAGCACGTACACGTATGCGCAAGTCATGCATGCATACACAGGTGCCTTCTCAAGGCTTCATGGTCCTGGTAGTCTTTCTCAGGGTAAACACAACGTATTTGACTGCTACTCTTGTCCGTTGGCAACACTACCCCCCCCCCCCGCGGTCGGCCAGTCCTCAAGAATATTGTCAATATTAAACCGGTCCGCAGTGCAAAAAAGGTTGGGGACCCCTGAAACAGGGAATCACAGCTAAGTTTCAGAGCACTGTTCAAGTCATTTTGAGAATGCTTGACTGCATTACAGAAAAACATTTGAGGTATTGCTGAAAGCTTTAAGAAATTAAAAGACAAATAGTAACAATGAAAGGCTTTGAATTATAACTCAGTACATTATTTACTCAATGGGGATTTCCAGTCCATCCACTCAATTACCTATTGTGCCTTAGGAAGTTATGAGACTGGTATCAGACATGTGTAGTCACACATAATGGAGGAAGCAGCATGCACATAAAATTTGTCATAAACTTCCATAAACAGCTAGGTTTTATTGGCCAGATGGTCTGATTTAATAATAGAGTTGTGGATAAATATAGTATGGAAAAAGGCCATCCAAGTAATGAGTCTATATTGACTATAGTACCTGTTATATAATTCTACTCTTATTCTAATTTATACTCTTCACACGTTCTCATCAATACCTCTCAGATTCTATTCCTCACCTGCAAATTAGGGGCAATCAACAGATACAATTAAACTACAAACTTACATGTGGGTGAGACCAGAGCACCCAGGGGAAACCCACGTAGTCACAGGGAGAACATGCCAACTGCACACAAGCAACACTTCTGGTCAGGATTCAGGCAACACCTATGCCAGGATTGTATCAGATCTCTTGCACTGCAGTTCATAGTCATAGTCATAGTCATAGTCATACTTCATTAATCCCGGGGGAAACTGATTTTCGTTACAGTTGCTACATAAATAATAAATAGTAATAGAACCATAAATAGTTAAATAGTAATATGTAAATTATGCCAGTAAATTATGAAATAAATCCAGGACCAGCCTATTAGCTCAGGATGTCTGACCCTCCAAGGGAGGAGTTGTAAAGTTTGATGGCCATAGGCAGGAATGACTTCCTATGACGCTCTGTGCTGCATCTCGGTGGAATGAGTCTCTGGCTGAATGTACTCCTGTGCCCACCCAGTACATATTGTAGTGGATGGGAGACATTGACCAATATGGCATACAACTTAGACAGCATTCTCCTTTCAGACACCACCGTGAGAGAGTCCAGTTCCATCCCCACAACATCACTGGCCTTACGGATGAGTTTGTTGATTCTGTTGGTGTCTGCCACCCACAGCCTGCTGCCCCAGCACACAACAGCAAACATGATCGCACTGGCCACCACAGACTCGTAGAACATCCTCAGCATCATCCGGCAGATGTTAAAAGACCTCAGTCTCCTCAGGAAACAGAGACGGTTCTGACCCTTCTTGTAGACAGCCTCAGTGTTCTTTGACCAGTGTTCAATTAGCTACACCACTGCTTGACAAGGGGATAAATATTGGCCAGAACTCTAGAGCTCCCAAGTAATTGTTCAAGATGCTTTTTCCTTCAGTATGGAAAGAATATGAAGCTTAGAGAGAGTGTATAGGAGATTTACTAGGATGCTGCCTGGGTGAGAGAGCATGTCTTGTGAGGATAGGCTAAGTGAGTTAGGGCTTTCCTTTTTGTAGCCAAGAAGAATGAGTGGTGATTTGATAGAAATGTAAATGATGACAAAAGGGATAGACTAAGTGGCTAACCAAAGACTTCTTTTCTCAGGGTATGAATAGCAAATAGGAGGGGGCATAGGAGTTTGGAAGAAAGCATTGGGGGATGTCAGAGGTAGTTTTCTTCTACAAGAGACTGGTGCTAACAAGTGTGGTGGTAGAGGCAGATGGATGAAGGAAAAATGGAGGGCTACATGGGGGGGAGGAGGGTGTTAGATTGATCTTGCAGGTTAAAATGTCGGCACAAAATTGTGTGCCAAAGGCCACGTACTCCGTTGTATTGTTCTATGTTCTATGACGATGCACAGTTTCCGAAGCTGTTGAGTCCTCTATTTGCATGCTGGTTAGACCAAACTCTGAACATTGTGTGCATTTCTGTTCACCACACTGTAGGGTAGGGGTGATGTGATTGTGCTGGTGAGAATGTAGTGGAGATTTAATTAAGTTGACAGACTGGATAGGCTGGTCTTGTATAACACAATGGTTCTATGACAGAGCATGGCTGGAAGGCTGGAAATTAACTATAGATTTGCAAAGCTGTAGGGCGTGGGACTAAAGATCAGGGGGGCTGCTCAGTAAATGGCGACTGGGAGAAGAAGAGAGAACAGAAATTGACTGGAACCAAGAGGAAATTGAGATCAGGATAACAGCAGAACTGAAAACTGGAAAGTGAGAGAGCAATTGGGGGTTGGGAAGGGACTGGAGATTGAGTGGTCTGGGAGGCAAGGCGAGATTTGTGTTGCCAGGAAGAGACAGGAGACTGGGTGAGCTGGGAGGCAACAGGAGAGCAGAGTTGCTGAGGAGACAAGAACGTAAGAAGCAGGAGTAGGAGAAGACAAGCTGGCTCCTAAAGCCTGATCCAAATTCCCTGCTTGGCCTTAACACTACCTTCCTGCTATGTACAGCTGTTAATTCCCTTGTTTAAATATCTATTAATGTCCACCTTGAAGAGAGTCAGTGATTCAACAGTGTCTTGTCAAATTGCACCACACTTCCTTACTTCCATAGTTCATTTCCCTTTCAATAAAAATTCCTTTAAGTTTTCCAAATACACATTGTACCTTATTCTATATTTTAATCTATCATATACTGAAGTTCTAAGGTCTCTTTGTTCTGCAACATTTTGAAGACTCAATCTCTTTTATTTTTATTCTTTTAAAGTAGGTAATCTCAAATTTTGCTTCACTAAATTTCTGCTGAATTCTTGTCCATTGATTAACATATATATATATATACACACACACACATATACACACACACATATACATATATATATATATATATCAATTTATCCTCCTCACGGTTTGCTAATCCATCTATCTTTGAATCGTAAATCAAAGTTTACTGCAGTACACCTGCCCGCCCCCCAATCAAGAGGTGAGGCTGAAGCACACCTTCCTGTCGCACCAGACTTGTTTCTGATTGTCAATTTGAACATGATGTAATTATTCTGAACCGATGTTTTCTGCAAGTATGTCACTCCAGTATCTATGGCAATACATGATCCCCTACACCCTCCCACCACCCCAATCATCTGTGCTCATGTACTTTAATCTCTTATGTGGTTTAACACTGAATGACTCCTGGATATCCAAATACTCCCATTGATTCCTCGACATACACCATGTTTCTTACTTTCTCAAAAAATACCAGCAACATTGGAAAATGCAATTTCCCTTTGAACATTGCTTGATTGTCTTCTGCTTTTCAAAACGTCCTGTCATCTCCTTAGAAAGCACTGCAGAATTTATCCAATGCCTTTTGCTTCCTGCTTTCCAATTCCTCCTTTCTTGAAGAGCGATGCTACATCTGTGGTTTCCCAATCCTCTTGGGCTCTCTCCAGAATGATCGTTTATCAATTAAATTTTTTTTTTAATTGGGGAAGGGCAAATCATGAGGCTATAAGGCTAGAACTTGCGGGTGCAAATTGGGATGATGTTCTTGCAGGGAAATGTACTATGGACATGTGGTCGACGTTTAGAGATCTCTTGCAGGATGTTGGGGATAAATTTGTCCCGGTGAGGAAGATAAAGAATGGTAGGGTGAAGCAACCATGGGTGACAGGTGAGGTGGAAAATCTAGTCAGGTGGAAGAAGGCAGCATACAAGAGGTTTAGGAAGCAAGGATCAGTTGGGTCTATTGAGGAATATAGGGAAGCAAGAAAGGAGCTTAAGAAGGGGCTGAGGAGAGCAAGAAGGGGGCATGAGAAGGCCTTGGCGAATAGGGTAAAGGAAAACCCCAAGGCATTCTGGCCAAGTGGATTCAGAATTGGCTTGCCTGCAGAAGGCAGAGGGTCGTGGTGGAGGGAGTACATTCAGATTGGAGGATTGTGACTAGTGGTGTCCCACAAGGATCTGGTCTGGGACCTCTACTTTTCATGATTTTTATTAACGACCTGGATGTGGGGGTAGAAGGGTGGGTTGGCAAGTTTGCAGATGACACAAAGGTTGGTGGTGTTGTAGATCATGTAGAGGATTGTCAAAGATTGCAGAGAGACATTGATAGGATGCAGAAGTGGGCTGAGAAGTGGCGGATGGAGTTCAACCCAGAGAAGTGTGAGGTGGTACACTTTGGAAGGACAAACTCCAAGGCAGAGTACAAAGTAAATGGCAGGATACTTGGAGGAGCAGAGGGATCTGGGGGTACATGTCCACAGATCCCTGAAAGTTGCCCCACAGGTAGATAGGGTAGTTAAGAAAGTTTATGGGGTGTTAGCTTTCATAAGTCAAGGGATAGAGTTTAAGAGTCGCAAGGTAATGATGCAGCTCTATAAAACTCTGGTTAGGCCACACTTGGAGTACTGTGTCCATTTCTGGTCGCCTCACTATAGGAAGGATGTGGAAGCATTGGAAAGGGTACAGAGGAGATTTATTAGAATGCTGCCTGGTTTAGAGAGTTAGCATTATGATCAGGGATTAATGAGATAGGGCTTTACTCTTTGGAGAGGAGGAGGATGAGAGGAGACATGATAGAGGTGTACAGGATAATAAGAGGAATAGGTAGAGTGGACAGCCAGTGCCTCTTCCCCAGGGGACCACTACTCAATACAAGAGGACATGGCTTTAAGGTAAGGGGTGGGAAGTTCAAGGGGGATATTAGAGGAAGGTTTTTTACTCAGAGAGTGGTTGGTGCGTGGAATGCACTGCCTGAGTCAATGGTGGAGGCAGATGCACTCGTGAAGTTTAAGAGACTACTTGACAGGAATATGGAGGAATTAAAGGTGGGGGCTTATATGAGAGGCAGGGTTTGAGGGTCGCACAACATTGTGGGCCAAAGGGCCTGTACTGTGCTGTACTATTCTATGTTCTATCTATGTTCTAAATACTGTATATATATGTATACCATCAAACGAGACAATGTTTCTCCAGACTAGGGTGTAAAGCACTGTGGTACACAACACATAATTACTTATGAAAGGAAGGATGAAATCTACTGATGGATTACACATAAACAAATTAAAATGCATAGATTAAATATTGTAAGTTATAGAAAAAAATAACCAGTAACATTTTGACTGTGATGTGGCAGGAAGTTCAAAAGCCTAATGGCTTGAGGGAAAAAAAAACTGTTTCTTATCCAAACCATCCTTGTTTTTATGCACCGTAGTCTCCTGCCTGATGGCAGAAAGTCAAAGAAGATGCTGGATGGATGGTTGGGATCCTTAATAATACTAAGTGCTGCTGATAAGGGACTAGGTGAGGTCATCCGCGATGTGAACTCCCGGGAACTTGGTGCACTTAATTCTCTCTATGGAGGAACCATGTATTTGCAGAAGAGGATGGTTAATCTGCACCTTCCTCATCCACAATTACTTCCTTGGTCTTCTCCATGTTCAAACTTGGGTTGTTATTCTTACTCCAAACTACCAGCTGTTCCACTTCCACCCTGTACTCCAAATCATCACTGTTGTTGATGAGGCCAACCACTGTTAGGTCACCCACACACCGGATGACACTGTTTGAGCTGAATCCTGCGACACAGCCATGCATCAGTGGGTTGAACACAATTTTTGCAAATTGCATCTAATACATTTACTATCTGAGCAGTCAATTCCTGGGATGCTGGAGACCAGTTGAGGAGGCTTGACAGTTTTAACATTATTTTATTATTGTACCGAAGTACAGTGAAAATGTTTGTTTTGCATGGCATCCATGCAGATCGTTTCATCTCATCGGTGCAATGAGATAGCACAAGGGTAGACAATAAGAGAATGTAGAATAAATGGTGACAGTTACAGTGTTACAGAGCAACTAAGTGCTATCTTTGCAGTATAGGTAGATAGCGAGGTGCGAGGATATAGTAAGGTGCATCATGAGGTCAAGAGTCCATCTTGGGAACAGTTCTTATAAAAGTCTCATAACGGCAGCATAGAAGCTGTTCTTGAGCCTGGTGGTATGTGCTGTCAGACTTTTCCATATCCTGTCATTCTTTTTTTGCCAAATTTCCAGTGATAGAATTTATATTTAATTCTACCCCCCTCCCACAAAGGCCTCTTAACCATTATTGCTATTTTTTTTAATCGAGATTTTTTTTAGCATCATCTACTGTTTGCAAGAAGCATAAGAGATCAGGAGGGCGGGGGATATGCTGGAGATCCAGACTTAGAGGAAGTGACGGTAGTTGGCATCTCACAAAGCATGGTTATACTTTCAGCTTTGGATAGACCAACTTTCAATATGACTGCATCACTGGTGGTGGGTGCTCTCAACCGATGCATAATCTACTGGCCAGAGTATCACTTATTATAGACTAAATGACACAATTTAAAGATTAAGATTAAAGATCAGCTTCATTTACCAAATTACATCAAAACATGCAGTGAAATATGTTGTCTGCACCAAATCAAGTCAGTGAGTTTGTGCTGGACAGCCCATAGGTGTTGCCACGCTTCCGTCACTAACATAGAATGCCCACAGATTAATATCGTACATCCTCAGAACATGGGAGGAAACTGGAGCACCAGGGGGAGCCCAAGTGGTCACAGGGAGAACATACTCCCTACAGGTAGTGGTGGGAATTGAACTCCAATTGGTGGTTGGTGGTGCTCTAAAATGATGCACTAACTGGGTTCAAATGTGTGTAGATCTCTAAAAGTGACATGGCATTTGTGAAAGTGACTGGCAAATTACACAGAGTCCTCTAAATCACAAATGGAGGCACAGAGCATGAAATGGGAAGGTTATTTTGAGCTGTTAAAAAAACAGTTGGGATGCCATAAGATTTCTATAATTCCATCCTAATTGCTGATAATATACCCCAAAATTTCCTTTCCCTAATAATTTCCAAAATTAGTTTATTCAGGGCCATCCTTAATTGACTAACAAATCAACATTTAGCTCAATTCCTTAATTGTGGATTATAATTAACCCATCATATATTAATAATTTGTCATGTTCATCAGGATCTCCTTTACTACCATCATGTTTTATATACTATATTTGTACGTAATATTGTTTACCTTCCTAAGCAAACAGTTATTTCTTATTTAGTTTAAGTGGAGTATTTCTTATTGTTCATCTTTGAAAGAAGTTTTGAATTGTAGGTGCTAGTGAACCAAGTGTTGCCTTTAAATGTAGTTAGCCAAATCAGCCTATTCAAAATATGTTCTACTGTCAAATTTGTATCCTGGAGTAATACAGAATAGGTGACTACTCAGCCTATCATGATTATGCTCATTAAAATGGCTAATCAAAATCATTTAGCCTTTCCCTTGAGCCTTGCTTGAGTTTGCTGTAAAATATTTCACTTTCAAAAGTCACTTTGAATTTACTTCCACTATGTCTCCAGGCAACATCTTCCAGATGACAACTTGGAGTGTAAAATAAAATCTGCTCCTTTCATGAGAAGTTGATTTCTCAATAACAAGTGGGTTAAAGAACTGAACAACTAGTTTCCTTTTTCCTTGGATATCTGCCAGAAGATAGTGCCAGATTTCTTCTTGGATCAGTGCAAAGAGAAAATAAGGCTCTTTCTTCAAGCAGATAAATCAGTAACAGCAGATTAAAGAGAAAGAGGGGCTGATCATGTGGAAATATTCACCTGGTTTGAACAGAAAGGAGAAATTCACTTGAGACACTCTAGCTGAAAATTTAATAATCTTTGAAAATAAGGGTGAATGACTGTAGTCTAAGCATTCAAAAACCCTTTGTTGATAAGTCACACTCCTGATTTATTTATGTATACTATACATACTTTGTAGCTAGCACATTTATCCTCTTCAGTGTCATGCCTGAAGTGCCACAAGTACACCTAATTGGCTTAAATATTTCATAAACAATCACAATTTGCATCTGATCCATTCACTAACAATAAAGCATCGACAAGAAAAAATATTGAAAAATAACAAGGTTTAAATTTAAAACTAGATTGCAATGTTATGTATTTGCACATAGAAAAGCAATTATGCAGCAGGATCAATCCTTATATATGTAGTTATCAGGATTAGCTAAACTTTTAGGTGAATGTGCTTGTTGCAATATATTGATCAGTTTGCAGTGCAAAATTGTGAAATATTGATTTGAATAAGGTAATAGGCAGCATGGAGAAAAACTGTGCTCTAAACAGAACATAAAAGAAAACTAGTCAGAATCTGTAACTTTAAACTAGGATGTGCATTTAATGAGGAAATGTATGTCTATCCCTTTTGTATTCAATTAACTAAGTCCAAACATTCATGAAATACTTTTTCTAAAGGTCATGAAAAGAGAAAAATATGATCAAACATTGAATTACTGTTACAAAAGGAACCTAATGAATTTAAGCTGGTGATTTGCAAAGCTTTTAGAAGCAAAATCATCACAAAGTGATCCTAGATAAAAGATTACATCTGCCAATTTCTCCATTTTGAATGGTAACATATTCCCTGCATTAGTAATTACTCTTTAGTAATACTTCACTGACTCGTGTTTTATGGGGCAGTTGGCCATATAAATGCAAATACTGGTACTGTGCAATTGCATTGCTGTTTGTGGACCCTGACCATGTGCAAAATGACTCCAAGGATACAAAAAAAAAAGAATATGTTATTTAATTATCTGTAAAGCACTTTAGAGTGGCCACAATCAGGAGAGCGACCATAAAATTAGTCCTTGTTTCTTTCTTCGAAATAGATGAAAACTAAATTTCCATTGTTTGTATGATTGCTGTCTTGACACATATTTCTCACATTTATTCAGGTGCAACAATTTGACATTGCTCTAGATTATATGCTTTTTATATCTGAGCTTTTCAAAAGTATGCAGATGTCTAAAGAATGTTGGTGTCAAGAAATTCTCATTGTAGGGAAAGGTTCAAATAGCAGTGATACATGTTGAACAACATTAAGTTATCAGCATACAAAGAGGATTGCAGGATGAAAATTCATGTGCTGGTAATGGATGTGTGGATTGAACTGCTGATAACAAATGAAGTGAGACTCCACAGAGGAGGCAAGGACATATAAAACTTCCATGTATAGGAAATACATAGAAAAAGGAAAGGAAGCAGTAAATGGTCCATGCAGGGGAGAAAATTCAGGATACCAAGTTTATATTTATTCATACATCGGTAGAGGAGAAGGGGTAGAGGAGAGAAGAAAGAAACAACACAAAAAAAACCCAGAAAATCTGCTTATTATCCAACTGCTCTCCCCTTGGCACATGTTAGTTACTTTCTTTGCCTTGTAACAGGAACCATATTTCAAACGTGCGGCATCGTTTTGTAAAGTTTGTTGGGATAAAAGACTAAATAAATCTAGGACATCATTTTTAAAAATCACTGAAAGTTTGAAATCTTTGAGAAAGCTGGCTTGTGAAAGAAATCGATAAAATAAGTGGGGTTTTGGGACAAATTAACTTTCATCTCTTCCTAAACATTTTATGTTCTTGTTCTTAAATACTCTCAAAAGAGCTAGAAAACATTCAGACAGGGCTGTTACATGGAAAATGACAATTACATTGCACTGTTGCCAAACAATGACCACTTCCAACAAGAGAAGGTTGAACCACCAACCTCTGAGATTCAGTAACATTACCACAACAGAGTCCCTTACCATCAGCACCCTGGGGGTGTCATCATTGACTGGAAAATCAACTGGACCAGCAGCATCAATACCATAACTGGACAGAGGCTTGATCTCAAAAGTTCTCACAGCAAACAGAGTAGAGCAGACCACTTGATGAGCCCATTGCACCCTTTACACACATCATCTCCACTCTTGGTTTACCGTCTATTAAAAGCACTTCAGTTACATGTCCACGATTCTCCCAAACCCATCTTGGTCAGGACAGCAAATGTACCTGAACACCATCATCTCCTTCGGGTTACCCTCCATGCTCCAGTCCAATATAATTTGCCAGCCTTTACCATGATTGGTCCTTACCTTTAAAAACTCTGCCCTATAGCACCAGAGGGATCGTCACAGAGGCAATTCACCACTACCTTCCCATGACTGATAAGGGAAGAACAATAAATATGATCTTGCCAGTGAAATCAAATAAAATAGAAAATTAACATTTCAAATACTGATGACAGGTCATCAACTAAAAATTCTCCACACCTGATAAATGATGAAACTGCGCTTCTGACGCCTTGCCATTTCTTAACTCACATTCAACTTACACCTTGTGATAACACAGTTCTTTTGTGTCCATCCTGCCCATTGCGGCAAAGCACTATAACACTAATGTGAATATAGCATTCAGGTGGATAAATTATAATAAAGGATGTTTGAATATTTGCTCTGGGAATAGTAATTTAGCACTATGGCAAAACATGATTTAGGTTAATATAGCCAATTTGTTATTTTGGCAGGTCGGCTTCTACTGGCTTTGATCAAATTTGTAAATAAATATGTGCAAAGTCAGAATTGCTTGGCTGGCAATTCATCAACATTCATAATGGACATCTGGTCAAATTTATTACATGACAGGGAATAAACTGTAATAAAGTTATAATATAGGATTGGTGGAAAAAGGAAAATTAACCTCTAATACGCTCACATATACTTTACACAGTCAAATAGTATATTGCATGAGTGAAGTTGATAGATTTTCTGAAACGTCACTCACATTTTCCTTGGTAGGAAATCCCTGATGAAAATCTGTCAATAAATATTTATCTTGCTGCATCCTGAATTATTACTGCACAATACTAAGATGACTTGTATTCATTGGGTATTGGAAAACATATTGTGATGCATGTTAACTTAACTCTAAGGAATTCGGTCAGGTGGGTAAGTGGCTGGCAAAGCAAATCAATGACAATTAGAAGAGTTTTTCTGATGTGCTGTATGTCAATCACTGAGGGAAAATTAACTTAATTACTGACTTAAGCAGTTAACTAACTTACCATTATTAGCAATACAGAATTGTCCCTGGTAGCAAAATTACTTTAATTTAAATGATCATAAAACTCTGTTTTAGCACTTAAGATATCCTGTGATAGAATTTCCATGGCAACCTTACTGAAAGTGGGCTAATACATACATGTACTGTTTTATAACTTTTTTTATGCTAAAGATGAAACAAGCTCTCTGATGCAGCCCTTGTCCATCCACTTGAGAGCCACAAGACTAAGTTCTCCTAACCTGCATGGTAAACATGTTTCAATAACTGTGGTAAACCATGTATATATGTTGTAACTGGGTTACCTGTCTGGACACGCCCCTCTGCTGACTGCCCCTGTGGCTCCTCCCACAGAGTCCTGTATAAAGGTGTTCGCCTTGCCCCTCCCCCTCAGTCCGGGGGCAGACACTCACTGTGGAGGTCGTATTGTACAGCGAATAAAAGCCTTTCAGTATTTTACCAAACCTCAGTCTTTTGGAGTAATTGAAGGTGCTTCAATAACTTATTTAGTTGAGGAAAGCTGCTCTAATCACCCTTTTGCCTGATCTATTTGTGACTTTATTATGCTCATTGCAAACTTCTGCTACATTCAGCACAATGAAAGAATCCAACTACAAAAGACCAGTAATGTGTGCCGTCTGACTTCCTGATTTCCAGAATAAACAAAAGGAGTTTTGTGGTGTTTCACCCTCCATGTTCTGGTCACACCCCTCTCATTCTAATACACACAATCACCAAGTTTCAATGTATGCTTTATAATATGAAGACATGAACAGCTTATAGGGCTCTTCCCTTCCCTTACTATTCCTTTGGAACTAATTCAGTGTTTTCAAGCACTTACACAAATAGGGGGGGAAAAAAGGAATTTCAATCATCCTAGCATCAAAGTAGTGTTCTTTTGGATCGATTTTAATAGCACAACATCACTGAACTTAAATAATCAATAAATAATGTGGAATTTTAACTTTAAAATAAAATATAATTTATTATAAAATCTAGGACCCTAAATATATTTATTAATTTCTGTTTTTTGTGATAAACCTCTTTAAAACTGCTTGTGAAATGCTACATTTTTTTAGAGAAAATATATTTTAATACTAAAAATTTATAAACAATTAGGACATACAATAACACAAGGAATTCTGCAGATGCTGGAAATTCAAGCAACACACAAAGTTGCTGGTGAAAGCAGCAGGCCAGGTAGCATCTCTAGGAAGAGGTACAGTCGACGTTTCGGGCCCAGACCCTTCGTCAGGACTAACTGAAAGAAGAGCTGGTAAGAGATTTGAAAGTGGGAGGGGGAGGGGGAGATCCAAAATGATAGGAGAAGACAGGAGGGGGAGGGATGGAGCCAAGAGCTGGACAGGTGATTGGCAAAAGGGATACGAGAGGATCATGGGACAGGAGGCCTAGGGGGAAAGAAAGGGGGGGGGTGGAAACCCAGAGGATGGGCAAGGGGTGTAGTGAGAGGGACAGAGGGAGAAAAAGGAGAGAGAGAAAAAGAATGTGTGTCTATAAATAAATAAATAACAGATGGGGTACGAGGGGGAGGTGGGGCATTAGCGGAAGTTAGAGGTTAATGTTCATGCCGTCAGGTTGGAGGCTACCCAGACGGAATATAAGGTGCTGTTTTCTCTGTCTCCTGGAAGATTTTGTCTGTCACTATGCAAATGAAAATTAATGGAAATAGTAGATGCTGGAAATCTAAAACAGAAAATGCTCAAAATACTGTGCAGGTCAGTCCCCACATTCATGGAAAGAATGAATGCATCAGATTGGAGACACAAGAGACTGCAAATGCTGGGATCTGAAGCAATATAGAAACTAATGGAAGAACTGAGTTAGTGAAGTGGCATCTGCAAACATTTTTTTCCCAGCCCCTTTAACCCTCTGATATATGCACTTCTCCATTTCTCTGGTTTTCATCCCACTATTGCTGGCAGTTACAACTTCAAAAGCAGCAGCCCTGGCTATAAATGTTTCTTCCCCCCGAACTCATGTGATCCTAGTTACGCCATGCCCTCTATTATGAAGCTTCTTAAGAGCTCTTCCTTTGACCACGATTTTCTTTGCTGGTCCAAAGTAATTTTTACATGGATTGAAATTGAGACATTTTGATCACATTAAGAGTACTATATAAATATAAGCTTTTATTGCTGTCATAAGATCTTTTACATTAGCCTATTTCATATGAAAAATGTCATTTCATAAGGTAATAGTCTCTCAGTACAGATTGCCCTGGTCCAAGGAAATGAAAATGCAACCTTTCAAGTTGCTGATGTGCCAGTTCTGGCTAGACTGAAATTGGAAACCTACCATGATTAATTCCATATAAAGGACAAAGTATCCTGTTGGTTTCAATGATCTCTATAGACGCAGTCCCGCAAGGTTGAACAATAGTCCTATTAATTCATAATATTAATGTCTAGACTCTAAAATGAGGCAGCACAGAAGGAAGTCAATCGTCTCACATCACCTCACTTACTCTGGAAGAGCTATCCAATCTCTCTCCTACCTCTGTAATTTCACCTTTTCAATTATTTGTTCTCTCCCCTTTTGAAAGGTATTTATGCATGTTTTAACTATGCTTCCAGATTGCCCTTTCCCATTCACAACCAACTCACAGCATTGAAGATTACTTCCTCATGTCATCTCCGTTGCACTTGCCAATTACCTTCAATCTATATCCCTCAGCTACCAAGTACTCTACCATTGGAAACAATTTTGCTTTACTTACTTTATAATATTCCTTCAAGGAGTTGAACACAACTAACAAATCTCTTCTCAAGGTTCCCTGTACTAAGGACAATAATCCTGGCTTCTCAAGTCTTTCTCAGTGACTGAAGTCTTTCATCACTTGTACAATTACAGTAAATCTCCTCTATACCTTCTCTAAGACCTTGAGATCCATCCTAAAGTATTATGCCTAGAAATGGCTAAAATAATCCAGCTAGGGTCCAACAATGTTTTATAAAGGTTTAGTATTATAGCCTTTCTTTTGTACTGTATGCCTCAGTTTATCAAGACAAGAATGCCACATACTTATTTAACAGCCTTTTCAACTCAGACTACTGCCTTCAAGGAGCATGTTTCAAGTCCACTTTTACTGCACTCACTTTTGAATTGTAACAGCTGCTTCTGTTGCTTTGCCTCATTTTTCCAGCCAAAACTGATCATTAATCACTTCTGTAATTTTCAGTACCAAGGGTTTGAATATTTCACACCTCTGGAGTTCTTTTTTTTCTCTCTTATTGTTTAATATAAACCTGAATTTCACTTCATTTGCAATGTTTAAAATTATACTCTATATGATTACAGGCTATTTATGTACATACAAGAGAGCAGAGATCCAAGACTGACCTGGGGGAATACCATTTCATACATCCATCAATCTTCTGATTACAGCCCTACAACCAATTTCACATGCATACAATTTCTGCACCTTGATTCTTTGGACTTCAATTTTGCTTTTCTGTAAAATCAATAGTGCTGTTCTTGTCAACCTTCATTTCACGACAGAACTTCGTCCAACAAAGCAAACTCATGCTAAACTGGGAATTAAGCTACATATTTAAAACTGCTAACTTTGTCTCAGATTATGGCATGGTTCCAGAAGCTTCCCCAGTCTGGTTATTAAGCTGAGTGTCCTGTAATTGCCATGTTTCTCCCTTTAAATATGGGTGTAACATCAATAAACCTCCAAGCCTCCCATATCTAATAACAGGTGGTTTTGTTCCATCACATCTACAGTTTGTAGCCTTATTTCCTCCAGTAACCAATCTTTCATCCCATCTGAGGTAGGTGATGCTTCTTCTTTGAGAATTGGTAAGTTACTTTATTATCTCCCTTTCTGTATTCATCCTTTGCAATATAGATGCTGGTTCACCCTCAAATGTAAAACTGCCAACATTCTTTTCTCAAGCAGCAGTTGTTTTAATCAAAATCCCCATCCTCTAAAGAAACTTTTCTTGCTTTGCAATTCTCCATGCCTATTCTTACATGGCTCCTTTGCTTGTTTGCGTGTTTGCTGGGGACATGGGGCTGCCCAGCTTGCCCTCCATGCCTCTTTTCTCATGGCATGGCCTGAACTATGTTGATGCATTAAGTTTTAAAATGAAGTTAGTTTGCATCAGTTATAAAAGAAAAAAAAATCCTATGATTTCAGTTAACGAAGGCTTCCTATTATAGACAGATCAATCATGTCGAGTGTCATAGCTCCCAGCTTATTTCAAAGTAATATAACAGGTAATATTGTCTAATACCAGGGAAAGGAAAGGATGAACATTAATTCATTGTTTTATCTCAGAACACTATAGCAGCAAATATAATTATAATCCAATTTCAGAGAATATAGTTGTGGGAAGGTTTTCTTGATGTGAATAGTGGGAAGTTCTTGTTCAGGAATAATACTACTCCCTGTTTCCTTAGGGTGGAGGGAAATTGAAGGTACTCATGTCATACACCTTTGAAATGAAGCATTGTCTAAAGGCTATCAGAGTAGTTGCACCGCTGGCTCTCATTAACATTGTCTAGTGAGGCACAGTGAGTTGGTAGGTAACTGCTAAGCAAATCTGATCCATGGATAGAAGTAGATTTGAAAGGAATCTGACGACAAAGATAAGTCATCTGCTGAAAGAAACTATATATTGGTATTTTGTTTACTTTAATTATTGAATAATTTAAGAAGGCAGTGAGATTAAATTAACTATCAGCCAAATTGTGCTGGACTAGGACCGTGCCTCTGCACACAATCTCACTTACCTCTTGGGACCATGCTCTCTCACTTTCTCCCTGCTATCATTCAGTCTTACCTCCTAATACAATGCAGTCTGGCTTGACTCTTCTGACCATGCTCCCTGCTACCAGACACTCTCACTTACCTTCTCCTACCAGCAGTATCCTTTAGCTCTTGGGACCACGTCCCATGTGATGAACAGCATTGCAAGTGTTGGAATCTGTGGAAAAGTCTTGGAATCTGTGGAAAAGTCTTGTGCTGACTTCAGCTGTCTAAAGCCAATCAGGGCAGTCCATTGCATGGGATGTGGTCCTGAGAGGTAAATAAGTCTGCTGGTAGGAGGAGGTAAGTGAGAGGATCTGGTAGCAGGGAGCAAATAGAGAGCATGGCAAGAAGAGGTAAATGAGATTGCATGGTATTAGGAGTTAAGACTGAGTGATAGCAGGGAGAAAGTAAGACAGCATGGCAAGAAGAGGCATCTCAGGTTGCACAGAATTAGTAGGCAAGACTGAATGATAGCAGGGAGAAAGTGAGAGTAATCAGAGACACTTAGAAACAGTTATTAAGTTAAATGAATACTTTCTCCCAAAGTTAAATTCAACCTGGATAAATCGGATTGAAAATAAGCCATTTGGCTTTCAGTAAACATCAGCAATACTATTAGGCCTGTGCCAGATTTTCTTCTGAGGAGCCAGATGCTATGTTTGCGTGACTGATCTGCTCACTGCACATCAGAATCACCACTGCACTCAGTGCTGAGGCCTACAGCATCTTCACCTGCCCCCGTAGTGTGTTCTGCACTAAAATGTGTAGATATGCATGTTGAAAAGCAGCAGAGCCTCATACAACAATGAGCCAGTGCATCTCTTTGGAAGTGCAGCCTGGCTGGCTGAGCAATGTACAGTATTACATTCAGAACAAGCAGCTATCTTCTCAATGCATTATTCTTTGAAACTTTCATGCAGAGGAAATCAAATTTCCTGTCTACAAACATATCAAATTTGAGTGGTCATAGTTGCTCTTGTCTCCAAGTATTAGGGTTAATTTTTGTATAAGTGACTGAAGGACACATGAAGGTGTTCCTGAAAGTCACAGTAGATCATTCAAATCATAGGGGAGAGCCTTGTTCTTACATCACTTGGAGCTATTGTATAATTAAATAACACCTATAGGGGTACATTTCCAAATACAAGTCATTCTGTCCTCTTTTGTTGTATATTTCCACACACAAATACTTTTGAGCACAAACACTTTCAATCTAAGAAACATGAACCTTAACTTCTTGTGACAGAATTGGCTTCACTGAATGTACACTCGTAATGAACTTGAAAATATACGTATTGGATGTCAGGGTCTGATAATAAAAGCACTCTGTGCTGCTGGCTGGTATTCCTTTAATCTCCTGAATGTTCCTTGAATTACAGCATGAAGCAGCATTGAAGTGACATTTGGTTAGCAGTCTTAGGAACAGCTCTTTAAAAGAGCCATACAATTAGCTCCACTCCCCTGACTCCTCTCTCCTTTGTCCTGCAAAATTTCCTTTTTAAAAATTTATCCTTGTGAAAGCTGTTACTGAATTCCTCCTTTTCAGATAAGACGACTTGATCGCAAGAACTCACTGAAAAATAATGCATTCTCCTCACTTCCCTGCTGGCTTTTTGCCAATTATTTTAAATATTCATCCTTTGACTACTGACCCTCCTGACAGTGCAGACAATTCTTTCCTATCTGCTCTGACAGAATCTGTCTTCTGTTAGATTGATGCAAGTATCAATTATTGGTATGTCCTTTCCTAGGACTTCTTGCTTGTAATTATAAATTGTAAAATCTTCTCTAATTCCACCATATAAAAAGTCATGACAAATTAGACAAAAGTGATGTGTAAATTTAATAAGAATATTGGTTCTACAGAAATTATGTTATCTTCTTTGCAGACTGACCTTGCTTAAGCACTGCACTGTGTGTCATTGAGATCTGCACAGTCCATGTGCGACTACTTCAGTGTATAGAGGATTCCTGGGCAATAGAGCAATAATCCAATCAACAGGGTCAATTAAAAATATCAACTATGCCATTGAATGATGATGTTTGTTCTAGTATGAGCAAGGCAGTAATTCAAAAATTCTCTTCTTGATGTTCAACCTTTCTGCAACCACATCACTTATCCCTTAGGGTTCAATTTCCACCATCATCTGTCAGGAGTTTGCATGTTGTCTCATGACTGGGCGAGTTTCTTTGGGTGCTCGGGTTTCCTCCCACAAATGGTTAGGGTGAGTGAATTGTGGGCACACAATGTCAGCACCAGAAGTGTGATACTTGCAGGCTGCCAACCACAATATTTGCTGATTTGATTTGATGCCAACTTCAACTTCACTGTAGGTTTCAATGTACATGTGACAAATAAATCTAGTCTTTATCTCTCTAACCTTGTCTAGTTTGCAAACCTTCAAAAGACTGAGCAGCTATATCAAAAGATGCTGCCTCAGGGAGTGTAGCTTCAAGATACAAGGGAGTTGATTTGGAATGGAGATGAGGAGGAACTGCTTTTCCTAGAGAGTGGTGAATCTGGGAATTCTCTGCCCAGTGAGGCAGTGGATGCTACCTCAGTAAATATAATTAAGACAAGGTTGGATAGATTTTGGCAGAGTAGGGGAATTAAGGGCTCAATGGCTAGATGGCCCACTTCTGCTCCTATTTCTTATGTTCTTATTCCTGCGCACTAATTTCCTCGTGTCTTGTTTGCTGACCATGCTTCTCGTCCATGTTTTTAATGGTTCTTTAGTTAGTGACTGGTTTTCAACTATCTCAGCTAAAAGTCCAAAAAACCCTCTTCAAACAGTTCCACCTTTTCCTTTCTGCCAGGTTCTCTCTTTTCAAACTCTTTCCTAAAAGTCCCTTGCTGGTGATCAATTCTGTGATTTCTTTATTGCTTAGTGTCAGATTTCACTGGTACTATTACCAGATAAAGCAGCAGGTTATGTTAAAAGGGATGATGCAAAAACCACTCTCAGGAGGAGTAACACCTCATATTCCATCTGGGTAGCCTCCAACCTAAAGAGGTGAACATTTTTGAAAATTTAACTTCCAGTAATGTCTCTACCCTCCACATTCTCCCTTTTTCCATTACCCATTCTGGCTGCCCCTTTTCAACTTCTCTTCTCCTCACCTACTTATCACCTCCCTTTGGTGACCCTCCTCCTTCCCCTTTTCCCATGGTCCATTCCCCTCTCCAATCACATTCATTCTTCTTCAGCCTTTTACCATTTCTACCAATCACTTCCCAGTTTTTCACTTCATTCACCCTCCCCCAGTCACCCACCTTCCTCCTTACCTAGCGTTACCTATCACTTCTCAGTTTGTACTCCTCCTTCTCCCTCCCCCCCCCCCACCTCCTTATTCTGGATTCTTCCCTCTTCCTTTCTAATCCTGATGAAATGTTCTGGCCTGAAACATTAACTGTTTATTCCCCTTTATAGCTGCTGCCGGACTTGCTGAATTTCTCCAGTAGTTTGTATGCGTGGTTTTGCATCTGCACAATCTCGTGTTCGTCTTATTTGTGAGAACAGTTCCCAATGAGACATAGGATTGCATAGCAGATGAGAGACTTCAAAAGAAGTGAGCAGGGGGCAGTGGGGACATACTGTGTTTCACAGTTCCTGAGGAGACGTTGAATTGCACAGCAGGAGAGAGAGATCAAAAGCAGTGAACAGGGGCAGTCAGAACCTTGTGCACACCACAGTTCCCGAGGAGACATTATATAATTAGGCACTTGGCAAGGGTCAAAAAAAAATTAGGTTTAAGCAGAGCATCTATTGTGTGAGTGAGCCAGTGTTAGAGTGGGTAATTTAGGCTTTGGCTACAAGAGGTTTCAGTGAGGCAAGGAGGAGGAGGCTGTAGGTGGAACTTCTTTTTCAATCTTTTTATTAGTTTCATAAAATATAGACATAACATAGCAATAATACAAGTAGTTGGAGATACATTGTTGTACTTAAAATGAGTAATTATAAAACCAAATAGTATAAATTGACAAAACTCCCAATCGTGTAGGATAGCAATGAATAATACAGAACAAAAAAAAAACTGGAGAAAAATCATGAAAAAAAAACAGAAAAAAAAACAAACCTCACCCCAAAAGAAAAACTAAACAAAACGGAATTAGTCGACTAAACTAAAAAGACTTGGGCAATTCTAACAACGTAAAAATGGAAGAGAAGAAAACCTTAGTGTCGACGACTCTATTTCTCTCAACCAACAGTACAGAGAAGTAAAATAAGTTTGGAAATGGTCAAATTACATCATATGAAAATGCTGAATGAATGGCCTCCAAGTTTTTTCAAATTTAATGGAAGGGTCATAAACCACACTTCTAATTTTTTCCAAATTCAAACACAACATAGTTTGTGAAAACCAATGAAATACAGTAGGAGGGTTAATCTCTTTCCAATTCAGCAAAATGGATCTTCTAGCCATTAAAGTAAGAAATGCAATCATCCAGCATGAAGAGGTTAAATAATTTGAGTCTATCTTTGGCAATCCAAAAATAGCAGTAATTGGATGAGGTTCTAAGTCTTATTTATAATATAATTATGAATTTATGTCCTGAAGTTTCCAATAAAATTGAAGCTGATTGGGAAAGAGAATTTAAGATTATTATACCAATTGAAAAATGGGAAAAAATTCTTCAATTGGTTAATTCATCCTTTATATGTGCTAAATATGTGTTAATACAGTTTAAAGTAGTGCACAGGTCTCATATGTCTAAAGATAAACTACCTTGTTATTATTCTCATATTAATCCTATATGTGATAGATGTCATTCCAAGATAGCCTCTTTAACTCACATAGAAACATAGAAAATAGGTGCAGGAGTAGGCCATTCAGCCCTTCGAGCCTGCACCACCATTTATTATGATCATGGCTGATCATCCAACTCAGAACCCCGCCCCAGCCTTCTCTCCATACCCCCTGACCCCCGTAGCCACAAGGGCCATATCTAACTCCCTCTTAAATATAGCCAATGAACTGGCCTCAACTGTTTCCTGTGGCAGAGAATTCCACAGATTCACCACTCTCTGTGTGAAGAAGTTTTTCCTAATCTCGGTCCTAAAAGGCTTCCCCTCTATCCTCAAACTGTGGCCCCTCATTCTGGACTTCCCCAACATCGGGAACAATCTTCCTGCATCTAGCCTGTCCAATCCCTTTAGGATCTTATATGTTTCAATCGGATACCCCCTCAATCTTCTAATTTCCAACGAGTACAAGCCCAGTTCATCCATTCTTTCTTCATATGAAAGTCCTGCCATCCCAGAAATCAATCTGGTAAACCTTCTTTGTACTCCCTCTATGGCAAAGATGTCTTTCCTCAGATTAGGGGACCAAAACTGCACACAATACTCCAGGTGTGGTCTCACCAAGGCCTTGTACAACTGCAGTAGTACCGCTCTGCTCCTGTACTCGAATCCTCTCGCTATAAATGCCAGCATACCATTTGCCTTTTTCACCGCCTGCTGTATCTGCATGCCCACTTTCAATGACTGGTGTATAATGACACCCAGGTCTCGTTGCACCTCCCCTTTTCCTAATCGGCAACCATTCAGATAATAATCTGTTTTCCTATTTTTGCCACTAAAGTGGATAACTTCACATTTATCCACATTAAATTGCATCTGCCATGAATTTGCCCACTCACCCAACCTATCCAAGTCACCCTGCATCCTCTTAGCATCCTCCTCACAGCTAACACTGCCGCCCAGCTTCGTGTCATCCGCAAACTTGGAGATCCTGCATTTAATTCCCTCATCCATGTCATTAATATGTTGTAAACAATTGGGGTCCCAGCACTGAGCCTTGCGGTACCCCACTAGTCACCGCCTGCCATTCTGAAAAGGTCCCGTTTATTCCCACTCTTTGCTTCCTGTCTGCTAACCAATTCTCCACCCACACCAATACCTTACCCCCAATACTGTGTGCTTTAAGTTTGCACACTAATCTCCTGTGTGGGACCTTGTCAAAAGCCTTTTGAAAATCCAAATATACCACATCCACTGGTTCTCCCCTATCCACTCTACTAGTTACATCCTCAAAAAATTCTATGAGATTCGTCAGACATGATTTTCCTTTCACAAATCCATGCTGACTTTATCCGATCATTTCACTGCTTTCCAAATGTGCTGTTATCACATCCTTGATAACTGACTCCAGCAGTTTCCCCACCACCGACGTTAGGCTAACCGGTCTATAATTCCCTGGTTTCTCTCTCCCTCCTTTTTTAAAAAGTGGGGTTACATTAGCCACCCTTCAATCCTCAGGAACTAGTCCAGAATCTAACAAGTTTTGAAAAATTATCACTAATGCATCCACTATTTCTTGGGCTACTTCCTTAAGCACTCTAGGATGCAGACCATCTGGCCCTGGGGATTTATCTGCCTTCAATCCCTTCAATTTACCTAACACCACTTCCCTACTAACATGTATTTCGTTCAGTTCCTCCATCCCACTGGACCCTCTGTCCCCTACTATTTCTGGAAGATTATTTATGTCCTCCTTAGTGAAGACAGAACCAAAGTAATTATTCAATTGGTCTGCCATGTCCTTGCTCCCCATAATCAATTCACCTGTTTCTGTCTGCAGGGGACCTACATTTGTCTTTACCAGTATTTTCCTTTTTACATATCTATAAAAGCTTTTACAGTCCGTTTTTATGTTCCCTGCCAGTTTTCTCTCATAATCTTTCTTCCCCTTCCTAATTAAGCCCTTTGTCCTCCTCTGCTGAACTCTGAATTTCTCCCAGTCCTCAGGTGAGCCACTTTCTCTGGCTAATTTGTATGCTTCTTCTTTGGAATTGATACTATCCCTAATTTCTCTTGTCAGCCACGGGTGCACTACCTTCCTTGATTTATTCTTTTGCCAAACTGGGATGAACAATTGTTGTAGCTCATCCATGCAACCTTTAAATGCTTGCCATTGCATATCTACCGTCAATCCCTTAAGTGTCATTTGCCAGTCTATCTTAGCTAATTCACATCTCATACCTTCAAAGTTACCCCTCTTTAAGTTCAGAACCTTTGTTTCTGAATTAACTATGTCACTCTGCATCTAAATGAAGAATTCCACCATATTATGGTCACTCTTACCCAAGGGGCCTCTCACGACAAGATCGCTAATTAACCCTTCCTCATTGCTCAAAACCCAGTCCAGAATAGCCTGCTCTCTAGTTGGTTCCTCGACATGTTGGTTCAAATAACCATCCCGCATACATTCCAAGAAATCCTCTTCCTCAGCACCTTTACCAATTTGGTTCACCCAATCTACATGTAGATTGAAGTCACCCATTATAACTGCTGTTCCTTTATTGCACACATTTCTAATTTCCTGTTTAATACCATCTCCGACCTCACTACTACTGTTAGGTGGCCTGTACACAACTCCCACCAGCGTCTTCTGCCCCTTAGTGTTATGCAGCTCTACCCATATCGATTCCACATCTTCCCGGCTTATGTCCTTCCTTTCTATTGCGTTAATCTCTTCTTTAACCAGCAACGCCACCCCACCTCCCCTTCCTTCATGTCTATCCCTCCTGAATATTGAATGTTTTGGTCATGTCCTTTGATGGAAAAATATTGGAAAGATATTTTTGATATTATTTCAACAGTTTTGAATACAGACTTACAACCTCATCCAATTACTGTAGGTGAAACAACTTCTCAAGTTTTTTTACCTTTCTTTCTCATTGCTCAGGTAGAGCAGTGGGGCTGCCAGGCAGGTTAGTGGAATGCTCCTCTTGTCTGGTGTGGGAAAACAGTTTGTTCAGACTATGTTAAGGAACTGGAGCTGGAACTCAATTAACATTCAGAAGATGAGGGGGTTGATCAACAGGACTTACAGGCAGGTAGTTACACCCAAGTTGCAAGACACAGCAAACTGAATGACTTGATAGGAGGGGCAAAAGGGACAAGCAGCCTGTTAAGAGTTCTTCTGTGGCTGTTCCCTTCATCAACAGGTATGGAGATTGTTGGTGATTATGACCTAGCAAAGGAAAGCCACAGCGGTTAGGTCTCTGGTACTGGGTCTGACTCCGAGACTCAAAATAAAGGTGGGAGAAGAGTGATAGGAGATTCATTTGTTAGGGATGCAGACAAGAGGTTCTGTGGATGAGAACGAGATTCCCTGATATGTTGCCATTGTCCAGGACATCACAGATCAAGTCCTCAGCATTCTTCTGTGGGAGGGTGAGCAGTCAGAGGTCATGGTCCTTGCATTTGCCAATGACATAAGTAGGAAGAGTGATGAGGTTCTACATTCAATACTATAATCCTTCAAAATTAATCAATATTAACAAACGATTTAGTGAGTTCTATTCAGAAATTTACACCTCCAAATCAACAGCTACACAGGAAGATTTTGATAAGTTTTTTGATCCGCTTCACTTCCCACAATTAGATGCAGCTTTCAGGGAGAATTTGGATTTGGATTTTTCGCTATCTGAGTTACAGGATGCCATCAAAGCATTTCCCACTGGTAAGGCGGCTGAACCGGATGGGTTCGGGCCAGAGTTCTACAAAGCCTTCCGAGATGTCCTTACACCGACTTCGCTGAGAATGGTTCGGGATACCTTTAAAAACAAGAGGCTCCCACCCTCTCTCAGCGAAGCAATTATCTGTGTTTTATTAAAAAACGATAAAGATGAAACGGACTCTGGAAGCTATAGGCTTATTGCACTACTAAATTATGATCTGAAAATAATTACAAAAGTGTCAGCAAATCGGCTCGGTAAGCATATAGTATATATCATTCACCCGGACCAAACAGGATTTATCCCGGGCAGGTACTCCTTCTGTAATGTCCACAAAATTCTCAGTATTTTGTATGCCCATTATGGGAAAGATGATAGAGCTGCTATACTGTCTCTAAATGCCCACAAGGCATTCAATATGATAGAGTGGCCTTATCTAATTGCAATACTCAAGTAGTTTGGATTCAGTGACACTTTTATAGAATTGGTCAAAATATTACATACTAATCCAAAATCCTTCATTCTCACAGAAGGGAATAAATCCAATCCATTCTCTCTGCAATGTGGTGTTCGGCAAGGGGACCCATTGTCCCCCCCCCCCCCCCGTTTAACACAGCGCTGGAGCCCCTGGCAATTGGCATTAGGGGCCACACACACATTAAATGTATTAAGTTGGGCAATATTGAGACGAAACCCGTATGACTGTGTATGCGGACGACCTCCTTGTCTGTCTAGCCGACCCACCAGTCTCTATTCCCATCCTACTAGAATATATAATTTCCTTCGGGACTATTTCTGGCTATACCATAAACAGGGGAAAGAACGAATTCATGCCCTTAGTGGATGAATTTACTGAAGACTTCCTGAAAAAGTTGCCTTTTAGAGTAGAGAAGGACTGTTTACTTACTTGGGGATTAAACTGACTAAGAACCTAAAGCATCTTTTCAAATTTAACTTTATAGAATGAGAAAAACTCAGAACAAATACCGAGTTCTGGAAGATACTGCCCTTATCCGTGATTGAATGGTGGGTAAATGCGATTAAGATAGTGAGCCTACCCAGGTTTCTATATCTTTTTCAAAACCTGCCTATCTATTTAAATACATCCTTTTTCAAGAAACTTGATTCTTATCATATTGCCCTTTGTGTGGGGCTACAAATCACATAGGATATCTAAGGCTCACCTACACAAACCTCTTAAGAAGGGCAGTTTTGGTCTGCCAAATTTCAAACATTACTACTGGGCAGCTAACTCCAGGGCTCTTACATACTGGAGGTGTGGAGGTGCTGAGACCCAAGAAAAAAAACATTTATGGCTACAGCTGGAAGCCTCTGTTGTTAAATATTCTTCACTTCCTGCTCTTCTGCTTTCCACTTATGCCTCAACTGACAAGCTAATCCAAGACTTTACCTTAAAGAATTCTTTATGAATATTAAACCAGATAAAAGTGGCTAGGCCTCTATACTTCCTTGAATTGGATCCTCGATTTCCTCACTGTAGACCCAGTCAGTTTGGATTGACAACAACATTTCCTCCATGATCTGCATCAGCACAGGTGCAACTCAAGGCTGTGTGCTTAGTCCCTCTGCTCTACTCACTGTACACTTATGACTTTGTGGCTAAGCAGAGCTTCAATGCTATATTTAAGTTTGCTGATGACACCACCATTGCAGGCGAAACCAAAGGTGGCGAAGAATCAACATATACGAGATGGTTTGAAAATCTGGTTAGGTGATGCCACAACAACAACCTCTTACTCACTATAAGCAAGACCAAGGAGCAAGGGTCATAGCACAGATACTTAAGACCCTTAGCTGCAGTTAAGGTGCCAGACAACTGGATGATATTTAATGTTGCTCCATTGCTCATGAAAGAATCTAAGAATAAGCTATTGAGACTGACATCAGTAGTGGACAAGTCATTGTAAGGTGTTCTAAAGGACAAATATGTAAGTATTTGTACGGACAGGGACCGATTAGGGACAGTCAACATGGCTTTGTGTGTGGTAGGTTATATCTAACCATTCTTCTTGATTTTTCAAAGCAGCAACCAGGAAATTTGAAAGAGGCAAGTCAGTGCATGTTGTTCACATGAATTTTAGCAAGCCCTTTGTGGAAGTCCTGCATGGGATGTTGGTCAAGGAGGTTCAGGATGAGGTAGTAAATAGGATGATGTGGCAACCCACTTTCTGGCACACACGAACTGGCTCACAACGGCGCGCGCAGGCAGAGGGCCGGCAGCAAAAAGGGCGCCAGGCCATCTTCACCAGCAGGGGGAAAATCCCGCGCGCAGAAAGGGTCTGGGAATATACATTCCCCACAGTAGTCCCGCCCAGGGAGGGCGGGAACGGGAAGGCTTTAAAGCGGGCCGCGAAGTTTGAATAAATCTCTTATCGCAACTCCAACTCACCGACTACGTGTCGTTATTCTTGCGCTGTGTGTAGCACACCGCTACAATTGGTGACCCTGATGGCCCAAACGATATTTGGACCAAAGGTGACCAACGCCGCATCTGTTCACGCAGTTTCGTTAAAACTGCCAAGCTTTTGGATGCTGCGACCCCGCTTATGGTTCGGACAAGCAGAAGCACAATTCCACATTTGGCAGATAACCTCGGAGTCCACTCGTTACTACTACGTGCTGAGCTCCCTCGACCAAGAGACTGCTGCACAAGTTGAGGAGTTTATACAGTCGCCCCCAGAGGACGGCAATTACACAGCATTCAAAGCCCTGCTCGTAAGGACTTTTGGACTCTCACAGCACGAACGAGCACGCCGCTTAATGCACCTGGATGGTTTGGGAGACAGGCCGCCGTCAGCATTAATGAATGAGATGCTGGCCCTGGCTGAAGGGCACAAACCCTGCCTCATGTTTGAGCAGGCGTTCCTAGAGCAACTGCCCGAGGACATATGCCTGCTGCTGTCCGACGCAGATTTCAGCAACCCCCGGGAGGTGGCGGCCCGAGCAGATGTGCTGTGGAATGCCAGGAAAGAGAGAGGGGCATCCGTCGCACAGATCACCAAGCCGCGTGCCCAACGACAGACCAGACCAGGCCCGGCAGCAGATCCTACAAAACCCGGTGACGGGAGTGAGGAGCCCAATGAACAATGGTGTTTCTACCACCAGCGGTGGGGCACAGAGGCCCGCCGCTGCAGACCGCCCTGCAAATTCCCAGGAAACGCCAGGGCCAGCCACCACTGATGGCTACGGCAGCTGGCCATCAGGACAGCCTCCTGTATGTCTGGGACAAGCAGTCGGGACGCCGCTTTTTGGTCGACACCGGAGCGGAGATCAGCGTCTTACCTCCAATGAGTTACGACACCCGCAACAGAGAACCGGGTCCCACCCTGAGGGCCGCTAATGGCAGCACAATACGAACCTACGGCACCCGCACGGTGTGGCTACAGTTCAGCTCCAGCCGGTTCACGTGGGACTTCACACTGGCTGCCGTGGCCCAACCACTGCTGGGGGCAGATTTTCTACGAGCCCACAGCCTGCTGGTCGACTTACAAGGGAAGCGATTAGTCCATGCCAAGACTTTTCAAGCGTTCTCCCTGGGTGAAACACAGTTGCCAGTCCCACACCTGGACTCCATCACGCTGTCCGACGATGAATTCACCAGGGTCCTGGCGGATTTCCCATCAGTACTGACACCGCAGTTCACGGCAGCCATGCCCAGACACGGAGTACAGCACCACATCCCGACCCAGGGACCACCCCTCCACGCCCGTGCTCGAAGGCTTCCCCTGGACAAGCTCCGACTGGCGAAGGAGTTCGAGAAGATGGAGGAATTAGGGATCATACGACGGTCCGACAGCCCATGGGCCTCCCCGCTTCACATGGTGCCCAAGGCAACGGGAGGGCTGGAGACCATGCGGTGACTACCGCAGACTGAACGAGGCTACAACGCCAGACCGCTACCCTGTGCCGCACATTCAAGACTTCGCAGCAAACCTACACGGCCCAAGGATCTTTTCCAAGGTAGACCTCGCCCGGAGATACCATCAAATCCCTGTACATCCGGACAACATCCCCAAAACAGCACTTATCACCCCGTTCGGACTTTTCGAATTCCTCCGAATGCCGTTTGGTCTAAAGAATGCCGCACAGACTTTCCAGCGGCAAATGTACGCGGTGGTACGCGACCTGGACTTTGCATTCATCTATTTGGATGACATCCTCTTAGCCAGCAGTAGTCGGCAGGAGCATCTGTCCCACCTCCGCCAGCTCTACTCCCGCCTGAGTGAATTCGACCTTACAATCAATCCATCCAAATGCCAGTTCGGACTCGACACCATCGACTTCCTGGGCCACAGGATTACTAAAGACGGGGCAACCCTGCTGCCCGCCAAGGTAGACACGGTCTGCCACTTCCCCCGACCCAACACAGTCAAAGGCTTGCAGGAATTCGTGGGTATGGCGGACGCACTTTCCAGACCTACCATGCAGGCCCTGTCCCAGGGGGTGGACTATGCAGCGCTGGCAGAGGCACAGCAGGCAGACACTGAGATCCCCAGTTACAGGACTGCAGTCTCCGGTTTACAGCTTCAAGACCTCCCCGTAGGCCCAGGAGAGAGGACCCTACTATGTGACGTAGCTACCGGCCAACCCCGCCCTGTCGTCCCAGCAGCCTGGCGCCGGCGGGTTTTCGAGTCCATTCACAACTTAGCGCACCCCTCCATCAGGACAACCGTCCGGCTGGTCTCCAACAGGTTCGTATGGCATGGACTTCGTAAACAGGTCAGTGAATGGGCCAAAACGTGTATGCAGTGCCAAACGGCCAAGGTGCAGCGGCACACCAAGGCTCCACCGCAGCGGTTCGAACCCACCCGCCAGAGGTTTGACCACATCCATGTGGATATCGTGAGGCCCCTGCCAGTGTCACGAGGAGCGCAGTACCTCCTAACTATGATAGACCGGTTCACCAGATGGCCAGAGGCAGTCCCGCTCAGCGACACCACCTCCAAATCCTGCGCCCGAGCACTGATCGCAACCTGGGTAGCACGCTTTGGGGTACCGGCCCACATTACCTCCGACAGGGGCGCCCAGTTCACCTCCAGCCTGTGGTCGGCTATGGCCAGCCTTTTAGGAACACAGCTACACCACACAACTGCCTACCACCCACAGTCGAACGGACTAGTGGAGCGCTTCCACCGTCACCTGAAATCGGCTCTCATGGCCCGCCTGGAGGGGCCTAACTGGGTGGACGAACTTCCCTGGGTCCTGCTTGGCACCCAAGGAGGATCTACACACCTCGTCGGCCGAGTTGGTGTACGGCGCGCCCCTGGTCGTCCTAGGAGAGTTCATACCAGCCCCAAGGGGGCAAGAGGAAGAACCCACAACAGTCCTGGACAGACTACGAGAGAGGCTCGGTAACCTGGCCCCCATACCCACTTCACAGCACGGACAGAGCCCGACCTGCGTACCCAAAGACCTGCAGAACTGTAAGTTTCTTTTTGTACGACGGGGCGGACACCGGGCACCGCTACAGCGGCCCTACGAGGGACCGTAAAAGGTGATCAGGAACAACGGGTCCATGTTCGTGCTGGACATTGGGGGGAGAGAGGAGGTATTCACGGTGGACCGACTCAAACTGGCCCATGTGGACTTGGCCAGCCGGTCCAGGCTCAGGCACCGCGGCACAGGGGCAGACCTCCCAAACAGGGGCCGATCCAGACTGTGGACATTGGGGGAGGTATCGCCGGTTCTGGGGGGGGGGCGGTTATGTGGCGACCCACTTTCTGGCACACACGAACCGGCTCTCAACAGCGCGCGCAGGCAGAGGGCCGGCAGCAAAAAGGGCGCCAGGCCATCTTCACCAGCAGGGGGAAAATCCCGCACGCAGAAAGGGTCTGGGAATATACATTCCCCACTGTAGTCCCGCCCAGGGAGGGTGGGAACGGGAAGGCTTTAAAGCGGGCCGCGAAGTTTGAATAAATCTCTTTCATTGCAACTCTAACTCACCGACTCTGTGTGGTTATTCTAGCGCTGTGTGTAGCACATCGCAACAATGAGACATTTGTTTCAAGGGAGCAGTCAGCGAGTGGTAATAGAGGGTTGTCTCTCTGAGTGAAGGCCTGTGACAAGTGATATGTCACAGGGATTGGTGTTGGATCAGTTGTTGTTTGTCATTTAGAGCAACAATTTGCATGACAATATGTTAAACTGGATCATCAAATTTGTCTCCATCTTCAAGATTGCTGGTGCAGTGAACACAAGGAAGACTATTAAATCTTGCAGTGGAATCTAAATCAGCTGGCAAATTGGGCTAAAAATGGCAGATGGAATTTAATGCAGTCACGTGGGTGGTGTTGCAGTGCAGTTTTAGAGATCAAACCAAAGTAGGACCTGCATGGTAAGCAATATGGCACTGAGGGGTGTAGGAGAACAGAGGAATCTGGGAATTCAGACCCATACTTCCTTAAAAGTGGTATCACAGGCAGACAGAGTTGTAAAGAAAGCTTTTGGCACATTTGCCTTCATAAATCAAAATATTGAGTACAGAAGTTGGAATGTTGTGTTGAAATTATAAAAGACATTGGTGAAGACTAATTAAGAGAGGAAAGATGTCAGTAAGATTGAAGATGTGCTGAGAAAATTTAGAAGGATGTTCCCAGGACTGGAAGTATCTGGAAAGGTTCAATAGGTTAGGACTTCATTCCCTAGAGCATAAAAGAATGGAGGGGAGATTTGATAGAGATACAGTATACAAAATTATGAGGGTATAGATAGCATAAATGTAAGCAGGCTTTTTCCACTGAGGTTGGATGAGACTCGAACTAGAGGTCATGGGCCAAGTGTGAAAGGCAAATTGTTTACTGGGTACATGAAGGGGAGTTTCTTCACTCAGGATGGTGAAAATGAAAATAGCTGCAAAAATAAGTGGTGGATGTGGGTTAAATTTCAAAATTTAAGAGAAATTTGGATAGGTGCATGGATGGGAAGGGTATGGAGGGCTATGAGCCAGGTGTGGGCGAATGGGATTAGGCAGATTAATAGCTTGGCATGAACAGAATGGACTTAAGGGCCTGTTTCTGTGCTGTAGTTTTCTATCACTCCACATGTGTAGGTCAGGGAAATCGTCAGTTCCCCCAAAAGCATAGAGGAGAGAGAACAAAAGCCAAGGTCACAGTTCACCTTTCTGTGGTATTAGCAATCATCATGGATCTGATCTGTGCAGAAAAACAGCAAACTTGAGCTGCACATCTTGGCTAGCAGATTTGTGTCTAGTTTGTTCTGTGTGATGAGCGTTATCAGTAAAAAAACACATCACCAATTCATTAAAAAAAGGCTTATCAATTCACTGTCATTTCCATCATGTGTTTTATTACCTTAACAGAGGTAAGTGGACAGCTATAATCAGGATACTTATGAGATAAGGTGGCATGCTTAGGTTTTATAGTCCAGCCAATTTTAATCTCCTGTGAGCTTGGTGCAAAGTCACTGATGCACTTTATCCTGTAGAATTTGTGTGTGGCACAAGACAAGAGGCCTGTCAGGAAGGCTCTGAAATCATCCAGTCCACAGGTGATATAAAAGCTTTCAGCAGCAGGTGAACATTGTAAAGCTGTCCAAACCCATAACTTTTGAAAACAAAGGCAACAGACAAGTAGTACATCACCATGTTTCCTTCTTTTCTTTTCCAATATTTTTATTGATTTCTATATAGAAGAAGAGTCCAAGAGAATACAAATTATAAAAAAAGAAATATAATACCAGATACAGTATATTGAATCACATTGACAAACTCCTTAATCTATATTCATTAATATTAATTTGTATATTAGAATATAAATAGATTTATTTAAAAAAGACCTACACCCACTACCAAAGTCGAAGCTGCTTGGGGAAAAGAAAACTTACAGTAACAAAATATGCTATTAACCAACTTCTGTACTTTAACGAGAAGGCAAAGATTATGAAAATAATTTAAAAACAGCCCCCAAAAATTTTGAAAATCTTGGTTAGATTCGGAAATTGAACAACAAATTTTTTCTAAATGAATGCTTCTTAAAGCATTTTCTTAGGTGATAATCTCAAACTCGAATAAGATTTCAGGGCAGAGTAGCGGTTAGCGTGACATTAATAGAGCTTAGGGTATTAATAGGGCATGAGGCTACTTAACAAGATAAGAACCCATGGAATTACGGGAAAGTTACATACATGGGTAGAGTGTTGGCTGATTGGCAGGAAACAGAGAGTGGGAATAAAGGGATCCTATTCTGGTTGGCTGCCGGTTACCAGTGGTGTTCCACAGGGGTCCGTGTTGGGGCCGCTTCTTTTTACATTGTACATCAACGATTTGGATTATGGAATAGATGGCTTTGTGGCTAAGTTTGCTGATGATACGAAGATAGGTGGAGGGGCCAGTAGTGCTGAGGAAACAGATTCTGCAGAAAGACGTGGATAGATTGGAAGAATGGGCAAAGAAGTGGCAAATGAAATACAATGTTGGAAAGTGTATGGTTATGCACTTTGGCAGAAGTAATACACGGGCAGACTATAAATTAAATGGGGAAGGAATTCAAAGTCCTGAGATAGAAACATAGAAACATAGAAAATAGGTGCAGGAGTAGGCCATTCGGCCCTTCGAGCCTGCACCGCCATTTATTATGATCATGGCTGATCATCCAACTCAGAACCCCGCCCCAGCCTTCCCTCCATACCCCCTGACCCCCGTAGCCACAAGGGCCATATCTAACTCCCTCTTAAATATAGCCAATGAACTGGCCTCAACAGTTTCCTGTGGCAGAGAATTCCACAGATTCACCACTCTCCGTGTGAAGAAGTTTTTCCTAATCTCGGTCCTAAAAGGCTTCCCCTCTATCCTCAAACTGTGGCCCCTCGTTCTGGACTTCCCCAACATCGGGAACAATCTTCCTGCATCTAGCCTGTCCAATCCCTTTAGGATCTTATACGTTTCAATCAGATCCCCCCTCAATCTTCTAAATTCCAACGAGTACAAGCCCAATTCATCCAGTGTTTCTTCATATGAAAGTCCCGCCATCCCAGGAATCAATCTGGTGAACCTTCTTTGTACTCCCTCTATGGCAAAGATGTCTTTCCTCAGATTAGGGGACCAAAACTGCACACAATACTCCAGGTGTGGTCTCACCAAGGCCTTGTACAACTGCAGTAGTACCTCCCTGCTCCTGTACTCGAATCCTCTTGCTATGAATGCCAGCATACCATTCGCCTTTTTCACCGCCTGCTGTACCTGCATGCCCACTTTCAATGACTGGTGTATAATGACACCCAGGTCTCGTTGCACCTCCCCTTTTCCTAATCGGCCACCATTCAGATAATAATCTGTTTTCCTATTTTTGCCACCAAAGTGGATAACTTCACATTTATCCACATTAAATTGCATCTGCCATGAATTTGCCCACTCACCCAACCTATCCAAGTCACCCTGCATCCTCTTAGCATCCTCCTCACTGCTAACACTGCCACCCAGCTTCGTGTCATCCACAAATTTGGAGATGCTGCATTTAATTCCCTCATCCAAGTCATTAATATATATTGTAAACAACTGGGGTCCCAGCACTGAGCCTTGCGGTACCCCACTAGTCACCGCCTGCCATTCTGAAAAGGTACCGTTTATTCCCACTCTTTGCTTCCTGTCTGCTAACCAATTCTCCACCCACACCAATACCTTACCCCCAATACCGTGTGCTTTAAGTTTGCACACTATCTCCTGTGTGGGATCTTGTCAAAAGCCTTTTGAAAATCCAAATATACCACATCCACTGGTTCTCCCCTATCCACTCTACTAGTTACATCCTCAAAAAATTCTATGAGATTTGTCAGACATGATTTTCCTTTCACAAATCCATGCTGACTTTGTCCGATCATTTCACCGCTTTCCAAATGTGCTGTTATCACATCCTTGATAACTGACTCCAGCAGTTTCCCCACCACCGATGTTAGGCTAACCGGTCTATAATTCCCCGGTTTCTCTCTCCCTCCTTTTTTTAAAAAGTGGGGTTACATTAGCCACCCTCCAATCCTCAGGAACTAGTCCAGAATCTAACGAGTTTTGAAAAATTATCACTAATGCATCTACTATTTCTTGGGCTACTTCCTTAAGCACTCGAGGATGCAGACCATCTGGCCCTGGGGATTTATCTGCCTTCAATCCCTTCAATTTACCTAACACCACTTCCCTACTAACATGTATTTCGCTCAGTTCCTCCATCTCACTGGACCCTCTGTCCCTTACTATTTCTGGAAGATTATTTATGTCCTCCTTAGTGAAGACAGAACCAAAGTAGTTATTCAATTGGTCTGCCATGTCCTTGCTCTCCATAATCAATTCACCTGTTTGTCTGCTGGGGACCTACATTTGTCTTTACCAGTCTTTTCTTTTTTACATATCTATAAAAGCTTTTACAGTCCATTTTTATGTTCCCTGCCAGTTTTCTCTCAATCTTTTTTCCCCTTCCTAATTAAGCCCTTTGTCCTCCTCTGCTGAACTCTGAATTTCTCCCAGTCCTCAGGTGAGCCACTTTCTCTGGCTAATTTGTATGCTTCTTCTTTGGAATTGATACTATCCCTAATTTCTCTTGTCAGCCACGGGTGCACTACCTTCCTTGATTTATTCTTTTGCCAAACTGGGATGAACAATTGTTGTAGTTCATCCATGCAACCTTTAACTGCTTGCCATTGCATATCTACCGTCAATCCTTTAAGTGTCATTTGCCAGTCTATCTTAGCTAATTCACGCTCATACCTTCAAAGTTACCCCTCTAAGTTTAGAACCTTTGTTTCTGAATTAACTATGTCACTCTCCATCTTAATGAAGAATTCCACCATATTATGGTCACTCTTACCCAAGGGGCCTCTCACGACAAGATCGCTAATTAACCCTTCCTCATTGCTCAAAACCCAGTCCAGAATAGCCTGCTCTCTAGTTGGTTCCTCGACATGTTGGTTCAAAAAACCATCCCGCATACATTCCAAGAAATCCTCTTCCTCAGCACCTTTACCAATTTGGTTCACCCAGTCTACATGTAGATTGAAGTCACCCATTATAACTGCTGTTCCTTTATTGCACACATTTCTAATTTCCTGTTTAATACCATCTCCGACCTCACTACTACAGTTAGGTGGCCTGTACACAACTCCCACCAGCGTCTTCTGCCCCTTAGTGTTACGCAGCTCTATCCATATCGATTCCACATCTTCCTGGCTTATGTCTTTCCTTTCTATTGCGTTAATCTCTTCTTTAACCAGCAACACCACCACACGTCCCCTTCCTTCACGTCTATCCCTCCTGAATATTGAATATCCCTGAACGTTGAGCTCCCATCCCTGGTCACCCTGGAACCATGTCTCTGTTATCCCAACTATATCATAATCATTAATAACAAACTGCACTTTCAATTCATCCACCTTATTACGAATGCTCCTTGCATTGACACATAAAGCCTTCAGGCGCTCTTTTACAACTGTCTTAGCCCTTATACAATTATGTTGAAAAGTGGCCCTTTTTAATGCTTGCCCTCGATTTGTCGGCCTGCCACTTTTACTTTTCTCCTTTGTACTTTTTGCTTCTACCCTCACTTTACACCCCTCTGTCTCTCTGCACTGGTTCCCATCCCTCTGTCGTGAACTAACCTCCTCACGCCTAGCCTCTTTAATTTGATTCCCACCCCCCAACCATTCTAGTTTAAAGTCACCTCAGTAGCCCCCGCTAATCTCCCTGCCAGGATATTGGTCCCCCTAGGATTCAAGTGTAACCCATCCTTTTTGTACAGGTCACACCTGCGCCAAAAGAGGTCCTAATGATCCAAAAACTTGAATCCCTGCCCCCTGCTCCAATCCCTCAGCCACGCATTTATCCTCCACCTCATCGCATTCCTACTCTCACTGTCGCGTGGCACAGGCAGTAATCCCGAGATTACTACCTTTGCTGTCCTTTTTCTCAACTCCCTTCCTAGCTCCCTATATTCTCCTTTCAGGACCTCATCCCTTTTCCTACCTATGTCATTGGTACCTATATGTACCACGACCTCTGGCTCCTCACCCTCCCACTTCAGGATATCTTGGACACAATCAGAAATATCCCGGACCCTGGCACCAGGGAGGCAAACTACCATCCGGGTCTCTGGACTGCGTCCACAGAATCACCTATCTGACCCCCTTACTATCGAGTCCCCTATCACAACTGCCCTCCTCTTCCTTGCCCTACCCTTCTGAGCTACAGGGCTGGACTCTGTGCCGGAGGCATGGCCACTGTCGCTTCCCCCGGGTAAGCTGTCCCCCCCAACAGTACTCAAACAGGAGTACCTGTTAAGGGGCACAGCCACCGGGGTACTCCCCATCACCTGACTTTTCCCCTTCCCCCTCCTAACCGTGACCCACTTGTCTGCCTCCCGTGGCCCCGGCGTGACCACCTGACTTCCACTCCTCTCTATCACCTCCTCACTCTCCCTGACCAGACGAAGGTCATCGAGCTGCAGCTCCAGTTCCGTAACGCGGTCCCTTAGGAGCTGCATCTCGATGCACTTGGCGCAGATGTAGACGTCCGGGAGGCTTGGAGACTCCAGGGCCTCCCACATCCGACACCGAGAGCAGCAAACTGCCCTCACAGTCATAATGCCCCTCTCCTCAAATAACAACAGAAAATGAATGTCAACGGGACTTGGGAGTCCACGTACAGGATACCTTTAAGGTTAACCTCCAGGTTGAGTCAGTGGTGAAGGTGGCGAATGCAATGTTGGCATTCATTTCTAGAGGAATAGAGTATAGGAGCAGGGATGTGATGTTGAGGCTCTATAAGACACTGGTTAGACCTCACTTGGAGTACTGTGGGCAGTTTTCGTCTCCTTATTTAAGAAAGGATGTGCTGACATTGGAGAGGGTACAGAGAAGATTCACTAAAATGGTTTCAGGAATGAGAGGGTTAACATATGAGGAACGTTTGTCCGCTCTTGGACTGTATTCCTTGGAGTTTAGAAGAATGAGGGGAGACCTCACAGAAACATTTCGAATGTTGAAAGGCATGGACAAAGTGGATGTGGCAAAGTTGTTTCCCATGATGGAGGAGTCTAGTACAAGAGGGCATGACTTAAGGATTGAAGGGCGCCCATTCAGAACAGAAATGCGAAGAAATTTTTTTAGTCAGAGGGTGGTGAATCTATGGAATTTGTTGCCACGGGCAGCAGTAGAGGCCAAGTCACTGGGTGTGTTTAAGGCAGAGATTGATAGGTATCTGAGTAGCCAGGGCATCAAAGGTTATAGTGAGAAAGCGGGGGAGTGGGACTAAATGGGAGAATGGATCAGCTCATGATAAAATGGCGGAGCAGACTCGATGGGCCAAATGACCTACTTCTGCTCCTTTGTCTTATGGTCTAAATAGCAGGATTCTTGGTAGTGTGGAGGAGCAGAAGGATCTGGGGGTACATGTCCACAGACCCCTGAAAGTTGCCTCACAGGTAGATAGGGTAATTAAGACAGCTTATGGTGTGTTAGCTTTCACAAGTCAAGGGATAGAGTTTGAGAGTCACGAGGTAATGATGCAGCTCTATAAAACTCTGCTTAGGCCACACTTGGAATACTATGTCCAGTTCTGGTCGCCTCACTATAGGAAGGATGTGGAAGTACTGGAAAGGGTAGAGGAGATTTACCAGGACGCTGCCTGGTTTAGAGAGTATGCATTATGATCAGAGATCAAGGGAGCTAGGGCTTTACTCTTTGGAGAGAAGGAGGATGAGAGGAGACATGATAGAGGTGTACAAGATAATAAGAGGAATAGATAGAGCGGATAGCCAGTGCCTCTTCCCCAGGGCACCACTGCTCAATACAAGAGGACATGGCTTAAAGGTAAGGGGTGGGAAGTTCAAGGGGGATATTAGAGGAAGGTTTTTTACTCAGAGAGTGGTTGGTGCGTGGAATGCACTGCCTGAGTCAGTGGTGGAGGCAGATACACTAGTGAAGTTTAAGAGACTACCAGACAGGTATATGGAGGAATCTAAGGTGGGGGGTTATATGGAAGGCAGGGTTTGAGGGTCGGCACAACATTGTGGGCCGAAGGGCCTGTACTGTGCTGTACTATTCTATGTTCTGTGTTATGTTCTATAATATCCTGTAACGTTTGAGCATGATTCGGCGGAACAGCATCCTTCCATTTAAACAAAAGTGTCCTCCTAGCCATAAGAGATAAAAGCCAAAATGTGCAAAACAGATGTCTTCAAAATGATATCTTTCTTTCCTTCCAACAACACCAAATAGGGCAGTCAAAGGATTAGGCGTAAAATTTACTTCAAAATACAGAGGAAGTTTGGAATACTTTCTTCCAATATTTTCCAAGACTTGGACATGTCCAAAACATATGAATAAATGAAGCTTCTCCATTGTTACACCTATCACAGTAGGGAGATATAGCCATATAAAAATGAAATAACTTATCCTTGGTCATATAAGCTCTATGAACCACTTTAAATTGTATGAGAATGATGAGCACATAACCAATTTAAAAATCTCATTCCAAGTTTCTTCAGAAATTGAAGTCTGTGAATCATGTTCCCAAAGATTTTTGATTTTGTCTAAAGAATCATTACTCATTCCCAACAACATATCATAAATATTGGATATTGAACCATTATAAAATGATTTCATATTTAGAATTTCATCCAATACGTTCTTATTGGGACCATTAGGAAATGTATATAATTGAGATCGCAGAAAATCTCTAATTTGTAAGTACCGAAAAAAATGGGTTTTTGGTAAACTATATTTATTTGACAATTGTTCGAACAAAGAAAGACTTCCTCCAACAAACAGATCCCAGAAACATGCAATGCCCAATCCTTCCCATTGCTTAAAAACTACATCAAACGTAGAAGGCTTAAAAAAAAATTAAAAATGGGACTAGAAAGGGAGAATCTCAATAAACCAAACTGTTTTCTAAATTGTATCCAAATCCTCGAAGTATGTTTGACTACCACATTTTCAGTTATCTTACTTAAGGATAAAGGAAGTGAAGATCCCAGAAGAGAGATAATAGTAAATTTATTAACCAAGTTAGCTTCTAGAGAAACCCACCCGGGACAGTCATGATTAATATAGTATAACCAAAATGTGTGATTCCATATTTTAGCTGCCCAGTGATAAAACTTAAAATTTGGTAAATTTTAACCTTCATTCTTTTTTAACTTTCTGGAGATGGACTTTATTATATTTCTTTCTTAATTCACACACCACTCTGTCTAGAGCCAAGTCTGACTGCATCAAGATCTGGAATTTTCACCCTATCAACCCTACAAGGAGGGAACAAGGAGGCAGCTCCCATCTTTTTATGTGCAGTTAAGGCTGGGTATATCAGTGTTGATTAACAAGAAATTATTTTAAGAAATACTATTCTTAGTGATGGTGCATTCATGTTTAAAAATTCTACTCAGATAAACACAACATTTGGGTTGTGAAGAAACTATTCCAGCTTCAGAAGGTTTGTAAGGATGAACATGTTTTGGAGGAAGACGAGTTTATGATAGAGACCAAAAACTACTGTTCCTCCACATTTTCTTGTTTGAAGTAGCTGCTGATCTAATACTGGACATCAGACAAGCAGTGAGAGAATGCACTTCTCTAAAGGGTAGCACTGAGGCAGAGCCAAGTAGCACCAGTGTAGAGATAGACTTTTAATCAGGTCACAAAGAGGCAGCATGCTAATGAGAAGTAGGAACAGAGCAAGGGTAAATTTTGAAAGAATTCCAGAGATAGCATGATACCTTCGGGGCAGCGGAAGCATAGCGGTTAGCATAATGCTTTACAGTGCCGGCATTTGGCAACCAGGGTTCAATTCTGGCTGCTGCCTGCAAGAGGTTTTTCTCTCCATGACCGCATGACTTTCCTCCTTTCTTCTCCCATCTTCCAAAGATGTACAGGTTAAGGTTCAGGGTTAGCAAATTGTGGGCCTGCAATTTTAGCGTTAGAAGTACGGGGGCTCTTGTGAACTGCCCCCAGGATATTCTGACTGCTGGTCATTGATGCAAATGATCCATTTCACCATGTATTTTTGATGTACATGGGTAAGGAAAATGTTTATTGTATATGGTAAAATAAAATGGCAGCATCTATAGAAAAAAAGTACAGTCGATGTTTTGGGTCAAGACCCTTCAGCAGGACTGGACTGGGTTTGTTTTGAGAATGTACAAAACTAGTCTTCTGCAGTGTTTTGAGAAAGTCAAGGAAATACAAGTCTGCAGACATAATAGTGGAGAGTTGTGAAAAACATGTTGGTCTGGACTGAAGGTCATAAGAGATAAGGGGCAGCAGCTGGTACCACCAAGGGATGGGAAATTACCACTGAAAGGGGTTTTTAAAAAGGACATTAAAGGGAGTACTTTGTTTGTGTAGGGGGAAAAGATTTGTTTTAGGCTAGGTCACAGCCAGTGCTAAAATAGGGAACAGGAGACACAGAAAGATGGTTGGTCTGTGGCTCCCTACAACATTGCGGAGATCAGCTTGTTTAGTGCATGGTAAGTATTAATTTGGTTTATGTCCTACTACTCCTGAGATGTTTGTTTTTCCTTATGTATTACAACTGTGCCAGTTATAATGAAGTGTTTTCTTGTGGTTGAAAATCTGTGGTGTCTCTCTTGTTTGTGGATTCATATGTAACTGCCCAGAACTGAAAAAGAACACAACGAATTTTAAGAAAATTTTCATTACAGAACATGATAAAAAAAGCTAATATCTTTAATCTTCTTTCAGGTAAATGTCGTGGAAAGAAGAAAGAGAGCCATGGTTTAGTTAATGAAGAAGGATGTAACCAAGAAACACACAATTGCACAAAAGCCGATTATTGTAAGAGGAAGCTAGACACAGGTATTAAAAACTACAAATAGGATGAGAAGAAAAATTACCATGGTCAAAATTCACAAAGAATGAAGTTCATAGTCTTGAGAAAGGCCTTATCAGGATCTCATGATACAAAACCAGATTGAGGAGACTAATGTAGAAATATGAGAAAGATATGCAAATATTTAGCTGGTGTCAAACTGTTCTGAGACTTTGGATCAAAGGTCAAGGTGGCGATGGGCAGCTTTGCAAAGATAGAGGTCAAGAATCATTCTCTTGAAGAATGGTGACTGTGAGGCCAAGCCATGCACACCACAAGGCCAAGCTGAGCCTCCTGTGACAACTGCCAAAAATTCGCTACCTTCTCGCTGAAGCTATTCCTCCTCCTTGTTGTTCTAAATGGGTGCCCCTCTGGTCCTAGACTCCCACATCAAACTCTATCGATGCCTTTCAATATTTGACAGGTTTCAATGAGATCCTCCTCATTCTTCCAAATTCCAGAGGGTACAGGCTCAGAGCCTTCAATCACTGCTCATGTGATAACCCTTTCATTCCTGGAATCATTAACATAAACCTCCTGTAACCGTCTTCAATCTCAGCATATCCTTTCTTAAATAAGATCCCAAAACTGCTTGCAATACTCCAAGTGAGGACTCACCGGTCTCTTAGACTGCTTCTGCAATACATTCTTGCAATTGTAGACCTGTTGAACTGAATGCTAACATTGCATTTACCTTACTCACCACCAATTCAACTTGCAAATTAACTTGGAGAATCCTGCACGAGGACTCCCAAATCACTTTGCATGTTGGATTTTAAAAATTTTCTCACCATTTAAAAAATAGACTACGCTTTATTTCCTCTTTCCAAAATGCATGCATACACTTCCCAACACTGTGTTCCATCTGCCACTGCTTTGTCAGTTCTCCTAATCGAAGTCCTTCTGCAGCCTTTCTGATTCCTTAACACTACCTGACCCTCCATCTATCTTTGAATTGTCCATAAACTTGGCCACAAAGCTATCGATTTCATCATCCAAATTGTTGACATACGAGGTAAAAATGCTAGTCACTGGCAGCCAGTCTGAAATGGATTCATTTATCCCCATTCTGCCTCCAGCCAATCAACCAATGCTCCTTCCATACTAGTATCTTTCCAGTAAGACCCTGGGCTCTCATCTTGTATCACAGCCTTATGTGTGGCACCTTTGAAAATCCAAGTACATGACATTCACTGACTCTCCTTCATCTATCCTGCTTGTCGTTTCTTCAAAGAATTCCAACAGATTTGTCAGGCAAGTTTTTCCTCCCTTAAGGAAACCATGCTGACTTTCCCATTTTGTCATGAGCCTCCAAGTACTACAAACCCACATCGTTAATAATCAACTCCAACATCTTCCCAACCACTGCGGTCAGACTAACTGGCCTATAGTTTCCTATCTTCTGCCTCTCCGCCTTCAAGAGTGGAGTGATATCTGCAGTTTTCCAGTATTCTGGATCCATGCCACAATCCAGTCTTCTTGAAAGATCATTACTAATACCTCAACTACCACTTTCAGAACCCTGGGATGCAGTCCATCAGGTCCAGGTGAATTCTCTACCTTTAGACTTTCAATTTCCCAAGCACCATCTCCCTGGTAAGAGCACTTACACTCACATCTGTCTGTTGACACTGTCGAACTTGCGATATACTAGTAGTGTCTTCCACGGTGAAGACTTTTGCAAAATACATATTCAGTTCATTTGCCATTTCCTTGTCCCCCTGCGCCACTTCCTCAGTCATGCGTTCATCTGCCAAATCATCCTATTCTTGCTCTCACTGGCAGGTGTTACTGGCAGCAAACCTAAGATTGTTACCGTGGATTTTCTCCTTTTCAGCTTTCTACCTAGTTCTTTAAATTCTCTCTTTAGGTCCTCCTTTTATGTACCAGGATGTCTGGCTGCTCACCCTCTGCCATTAGAATGTTGTGAACACAATCCAAGACATCCCTGACCCCGGCACCTGGGAGGCAATATACCAGCTTGGTCTTTCTATCACATCCACAGACATTCTGATCTATTCCTCTAACTTTGGAATCTCCTGTCACCACTGCATTCATCTTCTGGCCCCTTCTCTTCTGAGCAACAAGACCAGACTCAGTGCCAGAGACCCTTTCTTATTGACACCACCTAGTAGTTTGTCACCACCAAATGTATGCAAAACGGTGTACATGTTATTGAGTGGAATGCTTGCAGTAGTACTCCGTACTGGCTGTCTATTTCCCTTCCCTCTCCTGACAGTCACCTATTCACCTGCTTCTTGCAGTCTAGTGGTGACGACCTTCCTGTATCTGTCAGCTCCTTGGTTTCCATGATGAGCCGAATGTCATCAAGTTGCAGCTCCAGTTCTTTAATTACATAGAAAGCATGGCATTACCTCTACTTCCTTAGAAGTTAGCCAAGATTCAGCATGATATCTAAAACTTTGACAGACTTCTACAGGTGTGTGGTGGAGAGTTCATTGACTTGTTTCATTAAGACTTGATATGGAAACACCAATGTCCTTGAACAGAAAATGTGACAAAAAGTAATGGTACAGCCCAGTATATCATGGGTTAAAACCACCATTGAGAACATCTACAAAGAGCACAGTTGCAGTGACACAGCAGCCATTATTGAGGACTCCCACCAGCCAGACCATCCTCTCTTTTCACTGTGTTGCCATCAGGAAGGTAGTAGAGGAGCCTCAGAAGCCACACCATCTGGTTAAGGAACAGTTATTACTCAATTACTGGGCTCCTGAACAAGTGGGGATAACTTTATTCAACCCATTACTAAACTGTGCCCATAAGCTATTTACTCACTTTCAAGGACTCCCCATCTCATGTTCTCAATACTTTTTTCTTTCATATTTGCAGTTTGTTGTCCTTTGTATATTGGTTGCTTTCTCATGCAGTCTAACCTCAAACAAGGAGTTAGAGTCAGGGAATTGAGGAGTTTGGAAGTGGTGTAGAAAAGGAATTAACTCTTGGTCTGCCCTGGTCATATTAAATGAGGCATCAGCCTTGAGGGATCAAGTGGTCTATTCCTTCTCCCTTTCCCCTGCAAAATGAGGGAAGGATAGAGAGATACATTTGTTGCATTGGACTTGGAAGGAAGGTTTAGGGAGCAACAATTCAATTGGAATAGAATCAAGACAACAGTAGATGGTTCTCATTGAGAAGAGGGCAAGCCAAATAGTGTCCCAGAACAATACACAGAGGTAGAATAACAGGTATGATCTTGTGGACCGTCATCCAAGGCATTGACTTCAGATACTAAAAAGCAGCCTGAAGTTATTGAGGGATACATGACAGACAGAAGTAGGGTAGGGTTACATGGGTGGTGCAGATGGAAGTATAGAGATACTGTATATGGTGGACAAAGATTGAATCTAATCAGAAAAAGAAATAGTGAAGTGTTCAATGAACACCAAAGGCTATGAGCTGAAATGCAGCATCTGAAAGGACAACGGATATACGACCATAAGTCTTAGAGATGGTAAGTGTCTAAAATAAATGAATTGGATCAGTACGTAATGGATAAAATTGCAAAGTATGAGGCAGGGTGAATGAGATAACTTTTTCAACAGGCTGGCATAAAAACAAAAGTCCCCAAGACCTTATTTTATTTTGAAAAATTTACTGATACAATGAATTTGTAGAAACCCAGTTCTGTCAGCAATGGCTCTGTCAGTGGCAATGACTTCTTTGACAGCAAGTTAAAGTCAGACTGTAGACACTGGAGTAGCTAATTCCATGACAGTCAACTGTTACAGTGAATCACTTTCACAAAGTGTCATTAGATGAGACCTGGCACTGAAGCTCCGTTGGATCCCTCAGGTGGACAGAACAAATGCTTGGCTGCAGTTTGGAGGAAGGGTGGGTGAGTTTTCCCCTTGACCCAGTAAACATTAGTTCCTGCATTTAATCATTTTACTTATTTGCTAGTGGTGGGAATCACTGTCCGCTGTAGCTCCTGCATCTGAATTCAAGATTCAGCATTCTGTACTGTCATTCATCAGAACTCAAGTGCAAAGGAGAACAAAATGATTGTAACTGTGGATCTGATGCACACAATAAGCATAAAGAACACAAAATCACAATAAATATATACAAATACATAAGATTAGCTTATATACCCACACTGATTGCATGTATACAAAAAGTGTTGCTCGGTACTAAGAACATCTATACACAAGGTGACTGACAGGAAATTATATAGTAGTAGTGGGATAGATTATTGGGTGGAAATGTTAATCAGTCTGTTGGCTTGGGGAAGTAACTTTTTTTCAGTCCAATGGTCCTGGTGTGGAAGCTGCCTAGCCACTTCCCTAATGGGAGTGGAACAAACAGTACTTGATCAGGCTGGGTGGGATCCTTTGTGATATGGTTGACCTTTTTCCAGCACCTTCCTGCATATACACTCAGTGGCCACTTTATTAGGTACACCTGTCCACCTGCTCACAATTCCAAATATCTCAGACAATCACGTGGCAGCCACTCAATGTATAAAAGCATGCAGATGTGGTCAAGAGATTTAGTTGTTATTTAGACCAAACATGAGAAAGAAATGTGATCTCAAGTGATTTGACTGTAGAATGATTGTGGGTGCCAGACAGAGAGGTTTGAGCATCTCACAACCTGCTCATCTCTTGACATTTTCCACATACAACAGTCTCCAGAGTTAACCGAAAATGGTGCAAAAGATGACAAAAAACATTGTTAGTGGCAGTTCTGTAGGCAAAAGGGCCTTATTAGTGAGAGAGAGGTTGGCCAGACTAGTTGAAGCTGATAGGAAAGTGCCAATAATTCAAATAACCTCTGTTGTGTCGAATAGCAGTTCTGAATGCACAACACATTGAACTGTGAAGTAGATGGGTTACAGCAGCAGATCATGAACATACAGAAATACACTCAGGGTTACTTTATTAGGTTCCTCCTTTACCTAATAAACTGGCCACTGGGCGTATAAATGCAAGTCCTCTTTTTCTTTAAAGATTGCAAAAGTTGAAATTCAGAACCAGCAAGATGAATTGATTGAACCAGAATTGCTGTTATTTGTGCCTTGTCACATATACAAGCTGCTGATTACATTGAGCCTCTGCCCATCACCACTGTTGACAAGGATTGCTGTGCTCTACATGCCACTGAGACACAACAGTGTTCACACCAAAGGATTGATGATGTGTCTACAAGATTTCCCAGCAGCAGTCACTCATTGTTGATGACTGCAACACCCTGGGGCAATGATATATGATCCTTTAATGTGTTATCATATCATTTTTCTCAGTGGCTTTGATCAGCAAGGGAGGTCACAAAATAACTCATTAAGGCCATTTTCATTACATGCTACAAATAGTGCATAGCTTTTAAATGCAGAGAGCTTCTGACATGGTAAAACTCTGCATGCAAAATAGGTCACAGAAGGGCAAGGAATGATGCATACTAAGAAAGCAATGCAAAATTCTAAAGACAATTAACCATTATATGGTAGGAGAGGGTAGATAAAATTAGCGGAATGCTGGTAATAAATTGAATATATTTCACACCTTAAACAGTCATAAATACTTCAAATGGGAAAAGGGGCATTGTTGTCCCTGACAGAAAGAATGGCTTTGTTCATGATAAGTTGTAATGATAATGAAAAGCAAGATACAGCAGGTTGCTGTAAATCTGAAAGATAAAGAATGCCGAAAATAATTGGCAGCATCTGTGAAAACAGATGTGTTAATGGTTCAGCTTGATCACCTTTCATCAGAATTAGAAAAAGTTACAAAAATGGACCAAAATTTCTGCTGTACAGAAACAATGTAGGGTCAGAGAGAATAAAAAGGGTCTGTGACAGGAAAAGTTGAATACCACAAGTGTCTCTGGTGGAAATTATGAAGAGTATACCTTGTGACGACCTTAAGACCACATGTCATGGGGCAGAATTAGGCTGTTGAGCCCATTGTGTCTGCCCCAACATTCCATCATTGCTGATTTATTATCCCCCACAACCCCATTCTTTCCATAACCTTTGACACCCTTACGAGTCAAGAATCTATCAACATCCCCTTTAAAAAACCCAATGACATGTTTTAAGATGATCCTACTGAGCACAGCACCTCTTTTACCTCAGGCAGTTGAAGTAGTTCGGCATGAGTCTCCAAGTCTGAAGGACTTTCTACAGGGGCACAATTGACAGCATCTTGACAGGCTCTGTCATTGCCTGGTAGAAGAACTACGTTACTCTCAATTGCAGGACTCTGCAGAGAGTGGTGCAGACAGCCTAGTGCATCCATGAGTGTGAACTTCTCACTATTCAGGACATTTACAAAGACAGACGTCTAAAAAGGGCACAGTGGATCATTGAGGACCTGGATCACCCCAGCCACAATCTGTTCCAGCTGCTACCATCTGAGAAATGGCACTGCAGCATTAAAGCCGGGACCAACAGATTCTGGGACAACTTCCACCAGGCCATCAGACTGATTAATTCACGCTGACACAACTGTATTTCTAAGCTATATTGACTGTTCTGTTGTATATCTTACAGTATGTACCATTTACTACAAATTACTACAATTTGCACATTGCACCTTCAGTCGGAGACAAAGATTTTTACTCGTAGAAGGATGTAAGAAATAAAGTCAATTCAATTCAAGCAGTGTGACAGCCTACTGATGTTTCACAAGGCAAGAATTATGATTAAATGCTTTACTGATAACACTTTTCCATGGTAAATTGTGGAAAAATATCTCCGCAAACATTGAAGAAGCGAGCGGAGGTGAGGCTGACGCAAGGGTTGGAGCATGGCATGTTCGAGGATATCTGGTCAAAGCAAGGTCGAGGCATGTTCAAGACAGAGTCAGAGTTGGAGTGAACTCATTGAAAAGGAACGGTGCAGGGAAGTTTTGGAGCCCATCCACCTAAACTGGGAGCGAGGTTGGATTGTTTTAAGAGCCAAGTTGATGTGGAAAGCTCAAATATGGCCACATGCTGGGAGGTGGGTTACAGGTACAGAACGCATCACTGTGGTGGGAGCCCAGGTCCTAGTGAGGGGGCGACACCAAGAGTTGGACCAATTCTGCTTGGTCTTCCATGACATTTACTCCTCTCCCTGCATGCTGAGGCTGTGAGACTGCTTTGGCTGTTTCAGGCTTTGTATCCATGAGTTTCACAGTGATATCCCCCCCGCTGTGTTGAACTGACATTGAGGCTATGGGCCTGCTCCAACTGCTCCAGCTTCCAGGTCTATGGGCTCAATTTGGCTCTGCATGCTGATAGTTACTTTTATTGTTTACGTGATTTGTGTTTTATTTTCTCTCCCTCTCTCTCTGCATTGGGTTTTGGTCTTTTTTTTAAATTAAGGTCTTTCTGATTTCTTGTTTTGGGGCTGCCTGTCAGCAGACAAATCTCAAGGTTATATACTTTATACGTACTTTGATTAAAAAAATGTACTTTGAACTTGGCCTCCAGTACAGTCTTTGGCAATGAATGTCAAGATGCACCATTCTGGGTAAAGAAATTCTTCCACATCTCTACTCTAATGGCACGTCCTTCCATTTTGAGGCTGTGCCCTCTGTCCCTAGTCTTCCTCACTATAAGGAACATCCTCTTCCCATCAATCCTTTCAAGTTCAAGTAGATGTATGATCAAAGAATGCATAAATTATACAACCTTGAGATTTGCTTGCTCAATGTTTTGTGGAAACTCTAAGGTAACCATTAACTTGGATCTCACAGCTGAACAATTCCTTTTCCCCCCTTATCGATGGCCTTTTTTTTAAAAAAAACAGGATTGGCGAGAGGACAGAGACTTAGCAAGATTGACATGTATTGAGGAAACTTGCAGATGCATGCAGAGCCAGAGTCACAGGAACTGTTGACCATAGTGACCTCAAAAGGAACATTCAGGTACGAAAGCTTCCATTTGGCTTCACTTTGGCTCCCGCACTTTTTCAGGGAGCAAGGGACCAGATATTGAGCGGGTTGACAGGGGAGCAATTCTATTTGGTTAACTTATTCATTATAGTGAAAAATTAGTATTAAAACCTGCAAAACTAGGATGCTAAATTACAAAGTCTCAAGCAATATTGTCTAAGGGTCTGGAAGGACAAGTGAGAGTTCTCTCAAAGTTCAATTGAATATTTGGCCATGTGTTTGACAACTCAGGGCTTCACAAGGCACAATCAAAGGTGAAGGCAATTGTGATGGGACACTACAGAATGCAAGTCAATTTAGATCTTTCATAGGGTTGCTAATGTACTACACAAAATTTATTCAGTAGACGACAAATCACCGCACCTTGACATCAATTTTTGGTCCACATGCAGGCATTCCTTCCTTGGCTACTAGTTGAATACAACATTGGGCTCTGTTACCGTCTGCACATCAGTACAGTATAAAGCACAGGAGGTTCGAGCATCATTCAAATGCTGATCGTCTATCCAGAATTCCCTTAACTGTTTCAGCCCCAGAGCAACCCTTGAAACGTTCTGTCTGCCAGAGAAAGCAGGATCTCCCAGTGGCCGCACATTTTAATTCCACATCCCATTCTGATATGTCTATCCACGGCCTCCTCTCCTGTCAAGATGAAGCTACACTCAGGTTGGAGGAACAACACCTTATATTCCGCCTGGGTAGCCTCCAACCTGATGGCATGAACATTGACTTCTCTAACTTCTGTTAATGCCCCACCTCCCCTTCGTACCCCATCCCTTATTTATTTTTTTCTTTCCCCCTTTTCCCCCCCTCTTTTTTCTCCCTCTGTCTCTCTCACTATACCCCTTGCCCATCTTCTGGGTTTTCTCCCCCCCCCTTCCTTTCTCCCTAGGCCTCCCGTCCTATGATCCTCTCGTATCCCTTTTGCCAAACAACTTTCCAGCTCTTAGCTCCATCCCTCCCCCTCCTGTCTTCTATCATTTTGGATCTCTCCCTCCCCCTTTCAAATCTCTTACTACCTCTTCTTTCAGTTAGTCCTGACGAAGGGTCTCGGCCCGAAACGTCGACTGTACCTCTTCCTATAGGTGCTGCCTGGCCTGCTGCATTCACCAGCATTTTTTGTGTGTGTTGCTTGAATTTCCAGCATCTGCAGGTTTCCTCGTGCGAACCCCCGAAAGAGATCTGTTACTTCAAGGGAGTACCTACAGCTCCAATAACTGTGGCGTATGTCTGGAAGCAAATATGTACTGACCATGTTCTATCTAGAGTGGTTAACATAGTAACTCACGAATGGAAAGGAGACCCAACCATAGAATTAAGGTATGATGGAAGGAATTCCTAGTGCAAGCAGGATGTTTACTATGGAGCAATTGTGTTGTCATTCCTCCTCCATGAAGAAAGTAAAACTCTGCAGGATACTGGCATAGTGTAGATGAGAACAAAATCACATGCTGCTGCTTCACGTGACCAGGATTGGATGCAACCATTGATGAGATTTGCCCAAGTGCAGTGCAGAACTATCACAGCAGGAGAGAGGGTACTTGCCTGGAACTACGTCTCTGGAGCAAAGTGGATACCTGCAACAGAGGTAGCACAATCTGGTCCTGTGTCACACACAGTGGAAACTAGTAACCACAACATCTGAAGAAAGCATGTTGATCAGCTGTTGCCCACTTCTGAGGCTACTGAAAACCAACTCAAATTGACCAATCCAGATCCAGCTATAGAAATGCAACAGGATTCTGTGACAACGATTGCAGAACCTCTGTTAATATCAAATGACACAGCCAATGCTCTCCCATCATCTGTGCTTTCTGAAGTGTCTCCTATTGACAGTGCAGTACCTAACCTAAGATCTATACATTAACCACCAAGAGATAAAATGACTTGTCCATCCTCGGGTCATCAAAACCCTCACAGTTACACGTGGCATCCAGACAGATTGAATCTATAGTTTAGCGACTAACCCTTAACGCCTGGGGCAGAATAATCCCTTGGGTTATGCCTGGGAATAAGGCAGTCTACTTTCCTAGACTAGTTTAGAAAAAAAAATGTTTTTGTTGTTGTTTGAATGTGATGATTATTCCGTTGCATGATAATAGTTTACCAGCTGGTCTGTGTATGGGTAGCAGGAGAAACCTTTAAAAAGGGGGGGGGGGGGGGATATGTTATGTATTCATGTATATTTTAACCCTTAAAGTTGCAGTCAAGTTTCCTTTAGTGTTACGTAATGAATGTAATGTGACAGGGCATTCTGGGTAGATGACTTACAAACAAAATAAACAGCTGCACGTTTGTTCCTCACCGCTCCATCTCTTGTGTGTTATTCATGGTCACCTGGCTTCTCAGTACCACAAACATGACCAAAGAACTAGCAGAAGATGATGACACGTACAACATCCTCCCCATGTTAAATAAAGTCATACATTAGTGTTCTCCATTAAGGGAATCCATCTTAACATCATGAACCAAGTCATATGGGTATCAGCAAGTGGCAACAGAAGCAGGATCGTGAGGTCTTGGAACTCCCTCAGAATATGTGGATCCTGGATCGGCCTCTATATCCACCTGAAGACCCAACCAATAGACAACCCTTTCGGAGAATATCATATTTGATTCAAGAGATTGCTCTAATACCACTATTTAATCTTCATTTTTCCTATCCTCTGCTGACTCTTCCAGCCATTCCACAACCCAAGCAAGATGTCCACCACCTGACATGTGGTCTCTTTGAAAGTCCTGAAGGACAATGTCCTTGAGCACCAGAGACACCACAGCGTGCAGTGTTCAGCGATTTTAACAAATTTGTGCAAAATTAAGTGCCCGAGCAACTACAAATAGAAAATTATTGGCAACTGACAAATAAGTAGCTGATCACTTCAAATTGCATTTTGGCAGTCACCAATATTGTAAAAATAGAAAATATACAGGATGGCAGAATTACCAAAATATGTCCAGGAGGGTGGGGAATCAGCTAAAAAGAAAAAGTTTGCGGTCTTTGCAGAAATTAGGTGGGAAAGTTCAAATTCAAATAACAATTTAAAAACAAGGTTCCTTATCAAATTCTATCTGACAACACCCCCCAGAATTGCCTTGAGATACCTTGGTAGGTTAACAATAAATATAAAACATAGTGATATACGTTTTCTATAATTTCTATTACGTTCTAAAATTATTCTGCTTTATCTCGCTTCAATTTCTTTTGTCTGTCTTCATCCAGGGGAGACCACTCAGACTGGCAATTTAAACAAGTCATACTCACTCACCACACATATCATTACCTTCATTACCAGTAATACTGTGCATAGTCATTCATTGTTCTTGAAGTTAAATGACTATGATACACTGCATGAAAAATAAATAATCATAACCTGTTCATTCTGGACTGTGCTAAAGCTGTACTGGGTCACAGAGTACTCAACTCAGCAGCAATCCTTGCAGTCATTCATCAGACAACACACATCAAAGTTGCTGGTGAACGCAGCAGGCCAGGCAGCATCTTTAGGAAGAGGTACAGTCAACGTTTCGGGCCGATACCCTTCGTCAGGACTAACTGAAAGAAGAGCTAGTAAGAGATTTGAAAGTGGGAGGGGGAAGGGGAGATCCAAAATGATAAGAGAAGACAGGAGGGGGAGGGATGGAGCCGAGAGTTGGACAGGTGATTGGCAAAAGGGATATGAGAGGATCATGGGACAGGAGGCCCAGGGAGAAGGAAAAGGGGGGTGGGGGAAAGCCAGAGGATGGGCAAGGTGTATAGTCAGAGGGACAGAGGGAGAAAAAGGAGAGTGAGAGAAAGAATGTGTGTATATAAATAAACAACGGATGGGGTACGAGGGGGAGGTGGGGCATTAGCAGAAGTTAGAGATGTCAATGTTCATGCCATCAGGTTGGAGGCTACCCAGACGGAATATAAGGTGTTGTTCCTCCAACCTGAGTGTGGCTGCACCTTTACAGTAGAGGAGGCCGTGGATAGACATATTGGAATGGGAATGGGACGTGGAATTAAAATGTGTGGCCACTGGGTGTTTCAGCTTTCTCTGGCAGACAGAGCGTAGGTGTTCAGCGAAACGATCTCCCAGTCTGTGTCGGGTCTCGCCAATATATAGAAGGCCACATCAGGAGCACCAGACGCAGTATATCACCCCAGCTGACTCACAGGTGAAGTGTCGCCTCACCTGGAAGGACTGTCTGGGGCCCTAAATGGTAGTGAGGGAGGAATTGTTCTGCTTACAAGGATAAGTGCCAGGAGCGAGATCAGTGGGGAGGGATTGGGGGAACGAATGGACAAGGGAGTCGCGTAGGGAGCGATCCCTGTGGAAAGCGGGGGGGGGGGGGCTGGTGGGAGGGAAAGATGTGCTTAGTGGTGGGATCCCGTTGGAGGTAGCAGAAGTATCAGGTTCTGTTCTCCTTCAAGCCTTGCTGCCCATGAGGCAGAGTGCCCTAAAAGTGACAACTAGGCCTCAGGATGCTGAGGACCCGCCCTAGATCATCCCAGCAGCCCATTGTCAGCTGTGTAAGGATTTATCAGCTTCCAAATGTGTCCAATGATCAAAGAAATTCAAAAATATTTGAGATAGATTTTAAAATGCCAAAACTTCCTTTGAAAAATCATTAAACATAATAAATATATTTAAAATATCATCCATTAATATAAATTAGTTGAAAGCATGAATGTTAATGAAGATAAAAGAAACACATCTTCACTTACCTTTTCCTGTCACAGTTGCAGTATGGTTAAATAGATGGGCTTGAAGTATTACAGACTCTGCTGTTCAGCACAACTGAGATCAGTTCCTGGATTAAGTGTTGAATCCATGATGGAGCAGGAGGTCAGTTGTGTAGGCATATCACCTCTAGAGTATTTCTGGGCAGAGGTCTGCAACATCATTGATCTGCATAATGCTGCTAGTCTGCAAGCCGAGGAGGAGCACAATCCGCTCGAATTCAAAGCCAGGAGAAAATAAAAAGGAACTGAAATTCTTTCAGCTCTGCTGACAGGTAGTGATGCAGAAGCACAAAACAGGAGTCCAGATCACCAGTGTCTTTCAGCAGGAAGGCAGCAATTCCAACACTATCAAAGAGAACACATCTGTTCTTGCCTAGTGGCTTCCTTCTGATGCATCACCAGTCCAGGAATCCATTTTCAAATTCATGGCTAGTCCTTGAGTTGGAGTTGATATTAGAGTGCTAACTGCAGAAAACTTTGCTGATATCAAACTATGTTAACTGTGTACATGTCAAATGCTCTAGTTTCTCCATGGTCTTTCATATCAATTAAGATAAAAAATGAGCGACATAGTCAACACTGGCAAAGTAATATTGTTGCTCATCATCAGTTGTCTCGAGGGCAATAACTGGAACTGAAATCATAATGAAGGCCAGGTCAGGTGGGGTAGAAAGTGGTTTCAGTAGATCATTTGGACTCTCGTATGATGCAACATACGAACACCTTCAGTAATTCCATTAGAGATGGGCTTTGAAATTGAAAGTTCTCCTTATTCTGCTTCACCAGTTCTCATTCATGCCACAAAAAAGTACTGGATGAAACTTTTTCCAACTTCACTTCGGTAATGTTAAAGCAACTTTGTGACTCAAGTTTATGCTGTAATCTGGATTAAATCTGACTATATTACTTTTGAATACTAAGGCCTGCCTTCACACCAGATACACCCTCTATTAATATGTCAAGCATTGCAATCATGGGAAAGAGATAGATTTGCAACAGATTCAGTAATCCAAAACAGAGCATCCAAGAGATAGCGTGGACCTTTAACAGAAGCATTGTACAGCCCCATAATTTGTTATCTCACAGTCTAAGATATCCATCATACTTCATTTTTTGTTAATCTAGGCAATCAATGATGACTCAAAGGACATATATGGAGCAGTTCCAGTCTTACCCACCAATCAGGCAAAAATACAGTGCAGGACTACGTGCCAAACAGAAAAAAAAAAGCAAATAGATAGAGCAAAGTGATCTTGATCAAAATTTTGTCATCAACCTGTTCAGGAACCATTATTACCCTGCAATCACAAGGCTCCAGAACCAGCAAGGATAAATTCACTCTCCTCAATTCTGAAATGATTTCACTGTCTAGAGACTCACTTTCAAATAGTGCTTTCAGTATTCGTTTTTTAAAATTTGCACAATTTGTCTTAGTTGTTTTGTCAGTCTTTATGTAGAAGTTATGGAAAAACTATACTGTACTTTATTTTCCTGTGAATGCCTGAAAGAAAATGAATCTCTAGTATATTGTTGCATACAGTATGTTTTTGGACAATAAATTTACTTCCACTTTGATATTGTGGTGTGAGTGCTGGTGAACAATTAAACAGTTAATAGAATTTTTGGTTGTCAGTGATAGTTTCAAGTTCAAGGTCAAGGTTGAAACATTTACTGACCAATTCAGCCACAAGTGAATGATACAGTTTGTTATCTGCCTGAGATCCCACTATCACTGTCTCCAGCAAGTCTAATTTATCCCACGTGATATCAAGGAAGCAATAGGTTAAAAGTCATGAGATCTGACAGTGACCAGGCTAAAGTGCTGAAAACCTCTACACCAGAAATAGCTGAGCTTCGAGCCAACATGTTACAGTCTAAGTACAACATTCCATCTGTTCAACGATGTGGAAAATCCCCAAATGCTCAAAGTAATATTTGACGAAGTGTAACATCAAGGGGCCCTGGCAAGTTGCAAAGTTAGATTGCCATCAAAAGGAAGACACACCAATGTTTGGTGTCATATCTCACACAAGGGAAAATGCTTAATTTTTTTGAACATCAATTTTCCTAGCCCCAACATATCACTGCAGGATTCCTAAGCACAAACTCCTCATTGTCAAGGGGAAATCACTCTTACCTCTGGATCTCAGGTCTGAGGTCAGGATTCAAACTGGGCATCAGTGAGCAGATAATTGAAGAGCAAGTGTTGTTATCGATGAAGCCTTTGATCACTTTACAGATGATTGAGTGATGATTAGTCAGACTAGAATTCTCAAGTTTCATCAATGTTCCTTTCATCGTATGATCAGAAGTGGAGATGTTTTCCATGAATCTCTTTTGTAACTTTGTCACTGGTTCTGTATTTTTTAAAACTAAAGTGGCAGCTAGAAATGTTCAAAAATGATATACTAATTACAAGATGCACACTCACTGCAGCTATGATATCAAAGCAAATAAGAATGATATAATGCTGAGACCACGCTTTCAGTATTGTGAGCACTTTTGGGCCCCCAGTCTGAGAAATTGTGTACTGGCATTGGAGAGGGTCCAGAGGAGGATCACAAGAATGATGTCAGAAAAGAAATGGTTAATGTATGAGGAGTGCTCACTGGCTCTGGGTTTGTACTTGCTGGAGTTCAGAAGAATGAGGGAGAATCTTAATGAAACTTAGAGGATCAAGTAGAGGAAATCCAAGACTGGGGGCACAGACTTAAGAAAGTAGGATATCCCTTTAGAACAGAGACGAGAAGAACTTTTTTAGCCAGAGGGTTGTGAATCTGTTCTATTTATTGTGGAGGCCAAGTTACTGAGTGTACTTAAAGCGGATGTTCGTAGCTTCACATGAAGGTTATAGAGAGAGGTAGGAGAATGGGGTTGAGATGGAAAATAAATCCGCCATGATTGAAGGGCAGAGCAGACTCATGGGCCAAATGGCCTAACTCTGCTCCTAGATTTTATAGTCTTATGATCATCCATCCAATGCTTATAAAAGTTATTCCTCCCCCCCCCCACCTCCAGAAGCTTTTATGTTTTATTGTTTTACAACATTGAATCACAATGGATTTAATTTGGGTTTTTTTGACACTGATCAAAAGAAAAGTCTCTTTTGTGTCAAAGTATATACACATTTCTACAAATTAGTCTAAATGTATTACAATTATTAAAACACCAAATAAATTGATGGCATAATTACTTATCTCCTTCAAGTCAGGATTTAGTAGACACACCTTTGGCAGCAATTACAGCCTTGAGTCTGTGTGTATAGATTCCTATCAGCTTTGCACATGTGGACACTACAATTTTCCCTCATTGTCCTGTATAAAACCACTGAGGCTCTATCAGATTGCATTTGGGTTGTGAGTCTTTTTCAAGTCCAGCCACAATACCTCAATGGGATTCAGGTCTGAACTCTAATTTGGCCACTCCAAGACACAAACTTTGTTGTTTTCAAGCCATTCCTGCGTAGCTTTGGCTTTATGCTTGGGATCATTGTTTTGCTGGAAAACAAATCTCCCAAGTCAGAGTTCTCTTGCAGACTGCATCAGGTTTTCCTCCAGGATGCCCCTGTATTTTGCTGCATTCATTTTACCCTCTACCTTCACAGGCTTTCCAGGGCCTGCTGCAGTGAGCATCCCCACAACACGATGCAGCCACCACCATGTTTCACAGTAGTGATAGTCTGTTTTTGTTGATGTGTGCTGCTTAGCTGACACCATACATTAACATTTAATCTGAAGGCCAAAAAGCACAGTTTTGGTTTCCTCAGAACCTTTTTCCAGCTGAATTCAGAGCCTCCCACGTCTTCTGGCAAACTCTAGCTAAGATTTCATCTGAGTTTTGCCCCCCTCCCCCCCAACAATGCTTTCTCTTTGCCACTCTTCCATAAAGCTGTGACTGCTGAAGCACCTGGAAACAGTTGTACGTGCAGTCTCTCCCTTCTCAGCCACTGCAGCTTGTAACTCCTCCAGAGTTATCATTGATCTCTTGGAGGCCTCCCTCACTAGTCCCCTTCTTGCATAGTCACTCAGTTTCTGAGGACATCCTGCTCAAGGCAGATTTATAGCTGTGCCATATTCTTTCCATTTTTTGATAATTGACTTAACTGTACTCAAAGGAATATTCAGTGACTTGGAGATTTTCTTGTATCCATCTCCTAACCTGTGCTTTTCACAGAGTTACTTAGAGTGTTCTTTTGTCTTCATGATGTAGTTTTTGCCAGGATACTGACTCACCAGCAGTTGGACCTTCCAGATACAGGTGTATTTTTATGACAATTAAAACACCTGACTGCATACAGGTGATCTCTATTTAACTAATTATGTGACATATTAAAGGGAGTGAATACTTCTGCAATCAATTATTAACAAGAGAAAATCTGCTGATGCTGGAAATCCAAGCAACACGCACAAAATGCTGGAGGAACTCAGCAGACGAGGTAGCATTTATGGAAACGTTGACTGTTTTTCTCCCCCCATAGATGCTGCCTGGCCTGCTGAGTTAGAAACATAGAAAACCTACAGCACAATATAGGCGCTATGGCCCACAAAGCTGTGCCAAACATGTCCTTACCTTAGAACAACCTCGGCTTACCCATAGCCCTCTATTTTTCTAAGCTCCATCTATCTATCCAGGAGTATCTTAAAATATCCTGTCGTTTCCACCTCCACCACCACCGCCCATTCCACATACTCTCACCACTCTGTGAAACAAAACTTACCCCTGACATCTCCTCTGTACCTGAAGTTCCTCCAGAATTTTGTGTGCATTGCAATCAATTATTTTGTGTATTACATTTGTAACTAATTTAGATCTGTTTATGGAAATCTGTTCTCATTTTGGCACAAAAGAGTCTTTTTCTTTTGATCAATGTCAAAAAAAAAAGCCAAATTAAATCCACTGTGATTCAATGTAATAAAACAACAAAAAATGAAAACTTTCAAGGCGGAATGAATACTTTTTATAGTCACTGTTTCTACCTTCAGACCTTTCAGTTTCCCAAGTGCCTTCCCTATAGTTATGGTAACTTCACACACTTCATGCCCACTGATACCTGTGTCTTCCATCATACTGCTAGTGTCTTGCACAGTGAAGAATGATGAAAAATATTTACTTAGTTCATCCGCCATTTCATTGTCCCTGTTGCTACATCTCCAGCATCATTTTCCAGTGGTCCAATATCTATTCGCATCTCTGTTTTACACTTTATGTAATACTTTTATGGATTGAGTTGCTGCCACATGACTGGCTGATTAGATATTCTCAATAACAAGCAGCTGTACCTAATAAAGTAGCCTCTGTGTGTTTCGAGAAAGGTGCTGGAAAAAGGCCAGCAATATCATGAAGTATTTCACCCATCCTCAAGTACTCTTTGTCCCATCCCAGGAGGGAAGAAGCTCGGCAGCATCCATGCCAGGACTACCAAAATCAAAAACAATTACTTCCCACAAGCCGTCAGGCTAATCAACAGCTCAACCCCATTTCTAGGGCTGTGTGAACTCATCAGCGAAGTTTGGCATTTTCAATCTCACCATTTATCTTTTTACCTCACAAACTGCAAGGAAAATGCATTGCTAAATAATGATCATTGCTTCCTGGCTGCGTACCCACTAACAGGAGTTGATATTGAAAAAATGGTCCACTTATCAGTTCACATCTTTGCTTTTGAACTGATTGATTTCATACAATAAAAGCCAAGTTTTATATTTCTTTGCAGTCAATTGCATCCAGAAATAGAGGCTGTTGTGTGGAAAACAGTTTTTATGTGATTTTATCTTTTGTTGCCTCTGCTCAATTCCAGGAAGAACATATCGATCTACTCAAATGTCTCAAACTGTTGTTAATCCTCAGTGGTAACGTCAGGAAAGCACACTACTTTTTGCTATAACAATGTTGTCTGGAACAGTACAACAGAAGAGCAGAGTTTCAAACCCAGAGTTACCAGCCAGACTGCAGAATTTAAAGATAGATCACTCCCAACTTGCCATACAGTCATAAGTGTGGTCTGGAAATGAGACATTTGGCCAATCACCACCCCCTTCAGGGTGTCACGGTAGTGTAGCAGTTAGCATAATGCTATTATAGCACCAGCAACCCGTGTTCAATTCCCTCTCCTGTAAGGAGTTTGTACGTTCTCCCAATGACCACGTGGATTTCCTCCATGTGTTTCAATTTCCTCCCACATTCCAAAGCTCTATTGGTTAGGAGGTTAAATGGCCACATGGGTGTAGTTGGGTGATATGGGCTTGTTGGGCCAGAATAGCCTCCTACTGTGCTGTACTTCTACATTAAAAAAATTACCAATCCTGTCTACATAATCAACCACTCATCCAACTTTTCATTCCCTCCACTTTCTCTTTAACTTACCCCACCCCTACCCCAGATTCCACCATTTTCCTGAGGACAGTATAGAGTGGCCAATAAACTCACATAACTTTAGCATGTGGAAGGTAACTAGACAATCTGGGGTAAATCTACATGGTCACAGAAAAATTTTGGAAAAATTGTGGTAACTTTACATCCATAACACCAGAGATCAGGATTAAACTAGTATCTCACTGCTTTGAGGCAGTGGCTTTACATCACAACATTCTTTCCTTCTTCTCACCAAGTTATTTCTGGCAGTGACTGATGTCATATTTCCCATCATGATCCGATTTTTGTTGCCATTGTTCAAAAGGTGAGAGAAAAAAAAATAAAAAGTCAAGTTGCACTTTCAGAAAGAGCACTACCCTGCACGCTGTTGAAAAATCTGATAATGATGAGTGTGACACAGGACTGAGAAACCTTGAGATTTACAATAGAAAAAAAACTATCAACAAACAAGCAATTTAGCTCACACCAGAAGTGAACACAAAATGAATTAAAATAGATTTGGATACTGGCTTGGCTATTTCAGTAATTTCACAAAATGAGTTTGAAAGGCATTTCAAAAACACTGTACTGAAGCCAGCAGATATCCGACTAAGAACTTATACTGGAGAAAATACAACACCTGTGGGAATGGCATTTGTAACAATGATGCACAACAACCAACAAGCCCATGATGCTGTCCACGGGCTTCACTCAAACTTGGAAAAAATTCCATCAGTGTCATGTGATCCAGCTCACCAGTTATTTTGTTATGGATGATATAAAGAATCAGCAGGCTTTAAAAATTTGGGTGCAGCATTTTCATTTAACACTACTTTACCTTTGATATGTTTGAATTTTCCAATGCTGTTCTTGAACACTGCTGTGACATCGGCCAGTACCTTTCTCAATTCTCCTTCAATTGACTCTATTGCAAGAGATGTGGCATACAAATTGTGGATAGATCACCAATCAAAGTTTTATTTGTATCAGCCAATCGTGCCCCCACCTGGGCTTGTTGGTGGTAAAAACACAGTGGTCAGTATTGTGGGGGCATGATTGGCTGATACAAATAAAACTTTGATTGGTGATCTATCCACAATTTGCATGCCACATCCCCTGCAATAGAGTCAATTGAAAGAGAATGGAGAAAGGTACTGGCCAATGCCACAGCAGTGTTCAAGAACAGCATTGGAAAATTCAAACATATCAAAGGTAAAATAGTGTTAAATGAAAATGCTGCACCCACATTTTTAAAGCCTGCTGATTCCTTATATCATCCATAATAAAATAGCTAGGGAGCTGGATCACATGGCATTGACGGAGTTTTTTCCAAGTTTGAGTGAAGCCCGTGGACAGCATCAGTGGTTCCAGTACTCAAGAAAAATCGGCCTGTCAGGAACTGTGGTGATTTTAAGGTCCCCATCAACCCAGTACTGAAAGTAGATCACTACTCTCTACCCAGGACAAAGGATATCTTTGCAAACCTTTTTTGAGGAAAACATGTCAGCAAACTGGACTTAGATGAGGCCAAAGCTATAGATAGAGAAAGACAAAGAGTCCAAAACATTTCTTACCATAAACACTCACAAAGTGATTTATCAATAAAATAGGCTTATTTTTGGAGTAGCACCTGCACCTGCACTTTGGCTGAAAGCTATGGACCAGGTGCTGCAAGACTGTGCAAGCACTCAGTGCCAACTGGATGACCCCATTGTTACCGGTGAACATCACAAGGAACACGTCCATAATCTCAAGATTGTGTTAAAAAGATTAGAAAATTATGGGCTCAGAGGATTATGCAACAAGTGTGAATTCATTAAACCAAGGATGTGTCGTAGCTGTGGTCCTTTTAGGATTTTTCAATTATTATAACAGATTCCCGGTGCCAGGGTCCGCGATATCGCGGATCAAGTTCTCGGTATTCTCAGGAGAGAGGGTGAGCAGCCAGATGTCATGGTCCACGTGGAGACCAATGACATAGATAGGAGTAGGGACGAGTTCCTGAAGAAGGAATATAGGAAGTTAGGAAAGAAGTTAAAAAGCAGTCCCTTAAGGGTGGTAATCTCGGGATTGCTGCCTCTGCCACGAGACGGAGAGGGTAGGAACAGGAAATTATGGCAGATGAATGCGTGGCTGAAGAGTTGGTGCAGGGGGCAAGGGTTCAGATTTCTGGATCATTGGGATCTCTTCTGGGAAAGGTCTGACCTATACAAAAAGGTGGGCTGCATCTGAACAGGAAAGGAACCACTATCCTGGTGGGCAGATTTGCTAGAGCTGTTGGGGAGGGTTTTCAACCAGTTTGGCAGGGGGGTGGGAATCAGAATGTGAGTGCAGAGATTAGGGTAGAAGGACAAGGGCATGATGCTATGTGTTCTGAGTTGGTGAGGAAGGACAGGCAGGGGACAAAACATAAATGTAGCCAGTTAGAGGGGTTGAAATGTGTCTATTTCAACGCTAAGAGTATTAGGAATAAAGGGGATGAACTTAGAGTATAGATCATTACGTGGAACTATGATGTTGTGGCCATTACTGAAACTTGGCTGGAGGATGGGCAGGATTGTCTGATGCAGGTACCGGGGTTTAGGTGTTTTAAAAGGAATAGGAATGGAGGTAGAAAAGGGGTGGTGGGGTAGCATTACTGGTCAGGGATAGTATCACGGCTATAGAAAGGGAGGACGCTGCAGAGGGAGTGTCCACTGAGTCGGTGTGGGTGGAAGTCAGAAATAGGAAGGGATTAATCACTATGCTGGGAGTAGTCTATAGGCCCCCAAATAGCCCTCGGGATACTGAGGAGCAGATATGCAGGCAGATTTTTGAAAGGTGCAGGAAATACAGTTTTGTAGTTATGGGTGATTTCAACTTCCCTCATATTGACTGACACCTCCTGACTGCAAGGGGGCTGAATTTGTCAGGTGTGTTCAAGAAGGATTCCTGACACAGTATGTGGACGGGCCGACGAGAGAAGAGACCATACTGGATCTAGTTCTGGGTGATGAACCTGGTCAGGTGGCAGACCTCTCGGTGGGGGAGCACTTTGGTGAGAGTGACCACAACTCCCTTTGCTTCAGCATAGCTATGGACAAGGATAAAAATGGACAAAATGGGAAAGTACTTAACTGAGGAAAGGCTAACTATAAAGGGATGAGGCAGGAACTAGCGAGAGTAAATTGGAAACAGATGTTCAAGGGTGAAAGCACAGAGGTAATGTGGAGGAAGTTTAGGGACCACTTGTGCTGGGTTCAGGATAGGTTTGTCCCACTGAGACAAGGAAACAATGGTAGGAAAAGGGAACCGTGGCTGACGAAACACGTGAGGCAACTCGTCAAGAGGAAGAAGGAAGCATATGTTAGATATAAGAAGCAGGAAGCAGGAGAGGCTCATGAGAAATATAGGGTAACCAGGAAGGAGTTTAAGAAAAGATTTAGGAGAACTCAAAGAGGGCATGAGAATGCTTTGGCATGTAGGATTAAGGAGAACCCCAAGGCATTCTATGCGTATGTGAAGAACAGAAGGATGACAAGAATGAAGGTGGGGCTGCTAAAGGATAAGGAAGGCAACTTGTTCCTAGAGGCAGAGGAGGTTGGGGAGGTCCTAAATGAATACTTTGCTTCAGTATTCAGAAGTGAAAAGGACCTTGATCAGGGTGAGGTCGAAAAAGAACGGGCCTGTGTGCTGGACAATGTGGAGATTAAGGAAGAAGAGGTGTTGGATCTTTTTAAAAACATAAAGATTGAGAAGTCCCCAGGGCCGGACATGATATACCCCAGGTTTCTGTGGGAAGTGAAAGAAGAGATCACTGGAGCAGTAGCTATGATCTTTGAATCCTCTTTGGCTGCAGGGGAGGTGCCGGAGGATTGGAGAATGGCAAATGTAGTTCCCTTGTTAAAAGAAGTTAATAGGGAGAATCCTGGGAACTGTAGACTAGTGAGTCTTACGTCGGTGGTCTGCAAACTATTGGAAAGGATTCTTAAGGAGAGGATCTACAAGCATTTGAAGAAGCATAGTCTATTCATGGATAGTCACCATAGCTTTGTGAATGGAAGGTTGTGTCTCACGAGCCTATTTGAGTTTTTTGAAGACGTAACAAAAGAAATTGATGAGGGTAGGGCGGTAAATGTGGACTACATGGATTTTAGCAAGGCATTTGACAAGGTTCCCCACGAGAGACTCATCCACAAAGTCATGAGGCATGGGATTAGTGGAACCTTGGCTGTTTGGATAAAAAAAATTGGCTTACAGGAAGATAGCAGAGGGTAGTAGTGGAACGAAAGTATTCTGCCTGGAGGTTGGTAACTAGTGGAGTTCCACAAGGATCTATCCTGGGACTCCTGCTCTTTGTGATTTTTATAAATGACCTGGATGAAGAGGCGGAAGGATGGGTGAGTAAGTTTGTGGATGACACGAAGATTGGATGAGTTGTGGATGGAGCTGTAGGTTGTCGAAGGTTACAAGAGGATATAGACAGGATGCAGAGTTAAGCAGAAAAGTGGCAGATGGAGTTCAATCCGGATAAGTGTGAGGTGATACATTTTGGAAGGGCAAACTAAAAGGCTGAATACAGGGTTTATGGTCAGTTATTTCAGAGTGTGGATGAACAGAGGGACCTTGGGGTTCAAATCCACACATCTCTCAAGGTCACTACACGGGTTGATAGGATAGCTAAGAAGGCCTATGGGACATTGGGCTTCATTAATAGGGGGATGGAGTTCAAGAGTAGAGAGGTCATGTTGCAACTCTACAAATCTCTGGTGAGACCACACTTAGAGTACTGTATTCAGTTCTGGTCACCTCATTATAAGAAGGATGTGGAAGCTATGGAGAGGGTGCAGAGGAGATTTACCAGAATGTTGCCTGGACTGGAAAACAAGTCTTATGAGGCAAGGTTAGCAGAGCTGGGACTTTTCTCTTTGGAGCGTAGCAGGATGAGAGGGGACTTGACAGAGGTCTGCAAGATCATGAGAGGCATAGGTAGGGTGGATGGCCAGTACCTGTTTCCCAGGGCACGAATAATAAACACCAGAGGACAAATGTACAAAGTTAAGGGAGGGAAGTTTAGGGGAGACATCAGGGGTAAGTTTTTTTACTCAGAGGGTTGTGGGTGCCTGGAATGACTTGCCAGGGATAGTGGTGGAGGCTAAAACATTAGGGATATTTAAGAGCCTCTTGTACAGGCACATGGATGAAAGAGAAATAGAGGGTTGCAGGGTAGTGTGGGTTTAGTACATTTTTTTTAGGAATATACATTAGTACTTTTTTAGGGTTGGCACAACATCGAGGGCCGAAGGGCCTGTACTGTTCTGTAGTACTCTAGTGTCTAGTGTCTTGTTCCTGCCCAGCCTAGGCACTGTACTTACAAATCATAATCCACATCTCCAGTGAAGCTTGTGTGTAATGCCTTGCCTTATGGAATAGGTGCAGTCAAACCACATGTTATGTGTGATGGAATTGAACACCCCACAGCATTTGCATCATATTCCCTTACAGCCGCAGAGAGAAATGATGCTTAGATTGACAGAGGTGCCTTGAGTCTGATTTGGAGTGTACAACATTTCAACCAATACTTTAATGGGTGAGAGTTTATCCATATTACTGATCATCAATCACGAGAGTCCATCTTCAATCCACAAAAGGGTAGTCCACTTACAGAGCAACATGATTGCAGAGATGGGATCTGTTTCTGGGAGAACACATTAACAAAATTGAATTCAAGAGGATGACTAATCATGAAGCTGCAGTTGGATTGCTCCATTTAGCCTTGGAAAAGAAAATCACTGAAACATATGTGCAGCAAAAACTCCACTTCCTCCATTTTTTTTTACCAGCACCAACGTGAACTTGCTCTTGATGGAGGTTGCCTTGTGTGGGGATGGAGAGTTGTTGCTTCATCCAAGGTGAGAGCTAAAGTGTTGGAGGAGTGACTTGCTGTTCACTTAGAAATGGTCAAAATTTGTCTGGTGGCCTGGGATATATTAGCAGATTGAGCAGCTTGCAATGCACTGCTCTGGATGCCAAAATGTCCCAGAAGAAAGGTGACCAGAGCTGTCAGAACCACTTCCTACAGTCCTAGAGTCAACTCCTACAATGACCACAGAGGAGGCCCCAGAATCTCAGAACATGAGATTGTTTCACAGCCACAAGTCTCACCTGCCAAACAGAATCAACACTCCCCACCCGGTCAGGAAACACGTTATCCCATAAAAGTAAGATATCCTCCACAGCAATTAAATCTTCACCACTGAATGGGACAATTTAAAATTTACCATGCTGCGGATAGAAACATAGAAAATAGATGCAGGAGTAGGCCATTCAGTATGATCATGGCTGATCATCCAACTCAGAACCCTGTACCAGCCTTCCCTCCATACCCCCGATCCCTTCAGCCACAAGGGCTATATCTAACTCCCTCTTAAATATAGCCAATGAACTGGCCTTAACTGTTTCCTGTGGCAGAGAATTCCACAGATTCACCACTCTCTGTGTGAAGAAGTTTTTCCTAATCTCGGTCCTAAAAGGCTTCCCCTTTATCCTCAAACTGTGACCCCTTGTTCTGGACTTCCCCAACATTGGGAACAATCTTCCTGCATCTAGTCTGTCCAATCCCTTTAGGATTTTATACGTTTCAATAAGATCCCCCCTCAATCTTCTAAATTCCAACGAGTACAAGCCCAGTTCATCCAGTCTTTCTTCATATGAAAGTCTTGCCATCCCAGGAATCAATCTGGTGAACTTCTTTGTACTCCCGTTATGGCAAGGATGTCTTTCCTCAGATTAGGGGACTAAAACTGCACACAATACTCCAGGTGTGGTCTCACCAAGGCCTTGTACAACTGCAGTAGTACCTCCCTGCTCCTGTACTCGAATCCTCTTGCTATGAATGCCAGCATACCATTCACCTTTTTCACTGCCTGCTGTACCTGCATGCCCACTTTTAATGACTGGTCTGTAATGACACCCAGGTCTTGTTGCACCTCCCCTTTTCCTAATCGGCCACCATTCAAATAATAATCTGTTTTTCCGTTTTTGCCACCAGTGGATAACCTCACATTTATCCACATTAAATTGCATGAATTTGCCCACTCACCTAACCTATCCAAGTCACCCTGCATCCTCTTAGCATCCTCCTCACAGCTAACACTGCCACCTAGCTTCGTGTCATCCGCAAACTTGGAGATGCTGCATTTAATTCCCTCATCTAAGTCATTAATATATATTGTAAACAACTGGGGTCCCAGTACTGAGCCTTGCGGTACCCCACTGGTCACTGCCTGCCATTCTGAAAAGGTTCCGTTTATTCCCACTCTTTGCTTCCTGTCTGCCAACCAATTCTCTATCAATATAGTAGTTGTATTATGTACTATACTGTATTTGGGGTGTCAGGGACGGGTAGCATCTCTGGTGGGGGAACATGTCGCATCCTTTTCAAGGCGGTTAGTCCACCTTTGGTCCCCACCTGGCACTCAGCTCTCACCTGTGGCTCCCCGTAGCTGTTTGCATGCGACAGCGGCCACGCCCCGGGCAACGGCTTCGACAAGCCGGCTAAACCAGGTGAGGGTAGCCGACGGGTCTCAAACCCTTGGTGAGATAGGGAGTTGTCTATTCCAGCATGTGAAGACAGACTACAGCGGATTGAGCGGACGAGACCAATGGAAGGTCCAACGGTCAAGAAGCCGGTCTCTGCAAGTGTCGTGGAACATGTAGAGCAGGACAAGACACAGAAAAGGTCCTGGTCATCCACTGCGCCTAGGCCCATCTCTAGCCGTCTCGACTCTGTCTTGCCACTGGATCCAGATAGGAATTGGGAAGAGAGAGTGAGACTGACGCTGTGCAACTCTCCCTCACTTAAATCCAAATCACGCGCTAGTCTCGACACCATCATAATAGTGTCGAGGTCCTCATCGACGTCGACGATGGGCAAACACAAAAGTACAGTATATACATATATATGTATATAAGCTAAACTGGATTCTACATTGAGTTGGACTCATTCGCTAAGAAGGGACGTGTATTATGTATTTAATATTTATGTCATATTTTAAACAATTTGATTAGGCATTGTTTGTTTACATATTTCTTACAGATTATATGTAAACATACATGAATAGTATACATCATTACGCCACCACAATATGCATGCGTGCCTCACTATACCAAAGAATGAAATGTACATGTTAGCCCTGACTCAGTGCTTTTCTTTCGATTAATTTTATGTTTTGGAGTTACAAAACATAACAGATACCTTCCACTGTTGAAAGTTTAAAATTCGGAGTGAGTTTATTATCCAAATACATTTATGTCACCATATACAACCTGGAGATTCATTTTCTTGTGGGAAATAACAGTAAATATAAGAAACACAATAGGAGCAATGAATGACCACACCGAACCGAATAGACAAACAACCAATTTGCAAAAAAAACAACAAACTGTGCAAATGCAAGAAGAAAGAGAAAAAAAAGATAATAATAATAACAAGAAGAAATAAAAATAAATAAATATCAAGAACATAAGATGTAGAACCCTTGAAAGTAAGTGGTGTACTTCACTCGTCCTATCACTGCACTAGGATCAAGAGCCTGAACCCACTGATGCAGGTCATAAGACGTGTGTACCTTCTTCCTGGTCACAGCAATGAGAAGAGAGCATAGCCTAGATGGTGGGGGTCCACGACGATAGATGCTGTTTTCCTGTGATAGTGTTCCATGTCGACTTGCTCAATGGTGGGGAGGTCTTTCCCTATATAATACCGGGCTGTATCCGCTTTTTGTAGTCTTCTCCCTTCATTGATGTTTCCATACCAGGCCATGATATAACCAGCAAATATTATTTACACCACACATTTATAGAAGTTTGTCAAAGGTTTAGATGACATGCCAAATCTGCATAAACTTCTAAGAAAGCAGAGGTACTACCATGCTTTCTTCCAAATGACATTATGTGCTGGACCCAAGACAGATCCTCTGAAATGGGGATTTGAAGTTGCTGACCCTCTCATCAATGTGAAAAATTAATTCTGTTTTGCTTTCCACAGAAGCTGCCTGACCTGCTGAGTATCTCTGGCATTTTTTACTATTCATTCTGTATAATTACAAACTGGGTTTCTAAAACTCTCCAGGAAAATTACCAGCATCCCCTTGGTTTCTGACGATGGAAACCATCTTGATCAACCCATAAAGTGCGAGAGGACTGTTAATATTTTGGGTCAAAACCCTTCAGTGAGACTAGCTTGATACCTGCTGGCTGTTTTCACCCACATTTGCTTCCCTGTAGTGTGTAGCAATACGAGATCACATAGACAGAGCACTACCCCACTCTGTACTGACACAAAAAACTGCAAGTCATCAGTTGGACACTGACACAGAGCAATATCAGCTCTGTACATTGACAGGAGAGGGTGAGAAGAGAGAGCAGCACACGCTTATGCACTCAGAATAATTCTAATGAAAAATTGCTTTTCACTGATCATTTTAACAGCAGGCGGGGCAATTTGTTCCATTTATTTTTACCACACATCACACATATCACTCTAGGTACTGAAAAATCAATTACACTGTCACTTACTTGTTTGTGCAGTGTTAAGGTGTTTTATATCAATGACAAAATTCTACATTCTGAAGAATTTGATAGTGTCTGCGGGTAATACAGAAAACAATACTGCCATCTCTTTCCCATATATTCAGTAATAGGATTGTAAAGGCCAATGTGTTCATTACACAGGAGACAAAGACTCTTTGGTGTCAAAGTGAAAGCAGATCTCTACAAAGTGATTTAAATTAATTACAAATAACACACAAAATAATTGATTGCAGAAGTATTCACCCCCTTCAAGTCAGTATTTAGTAGATGCACCTTTGACAACAATTGCAGCCTTGAGTCTGTATGGATTGGTCTCTATCAGCTTTGCACATCTGGACAAAGCAATTGTTACCCCATTCTTCTTTACAAAACTGCTCTAGCTCTGTCAGATTACATGGGGGTTCTGAGTGAACTGTCTTTTTCAAGTTTAGCCACAAACTCTCAGTTGAATTGAGGTCTGGACTTTGCCTTGGCCACTCCAGGACATTAACTTTATTGTTTTTAAGTCATTCCTATGTAACTTTGGCTTTATGCTTAGGGTCATTGTCTTGCTGGAAAACAAATCTTCTCCCAAGTCACAGTTCCCTTGCGGACCACATTAGGTTTTTCTCCAGGGTTTCCCTATATTTTGCTACATTCATTTTACTCTCTACCTTCACAAGCCTTCCAGGGCCTGCTGCAGTGAAGTACCCCCACAGCACGATGCAGCCACCACCATTCTTCATGATAGGGATTGTGTGTTTTTGATGATGTGTGGTGTTCGGCTTATGCCAAATGCAATGTTTAGAATGATAGCCGAGAAGCTTAATTTTGGTTTTATCAGACCACAGACCAACTGACTTCAGAGATTCTCCCACATGCCTTCTGGCGAACTCTAGCTGAGACGTCACCTGAGTTTTTTTTCATAACTGTGGCTTGCTCTTTGTCACTCTCCCATAAAGTTGTAACTAGTGAAGCACTCGGGCAAGGTATGTGCAGTCTCTTCCATCTCAGCCACTACAGTTTGTAGCTCCTCCAGAGCTGTCTTAGGTCTCTTGGTGGCTCCCTTGCTAGTCTCCTTCTTGCACGGTCACTCAGTTTTTGAGGACATCCTGCTCTAGGCAGATGTACAGCTGTGCCATATTCTTTCCATTTTTGATGATTGACTTGACTGTACTCCAAGGGATATTCAGTGACTTGAAATTTTTCTTGTATCCATCTCCTGACTTGTGCTTTTCTGTAACCTTTTTGCGGAGTTGCTTGAAGTGTTCTTTTGTCTTCATGGTGTAGTTTTTACCAGGACTCTGACTCACCAACAGCTGGACCTTATTCTTCTTCTTCTTGTTTGAGTTTTTACAGTGTTTAGCATCCACACTGTTGCATTATTGCCATCTTCAGGATTTATTGTCCCTCATTGTACATTCACTTTAAAGCTGTCTTTCCAGACCCGTCACCCCTAAAAAACTAAACAACCATTTCCTCCCCTGATCACTCTCCCCACATTCCAATAAACCTTTAACACTGTTCTCTACTAGTCCTATTTTGCATAATTGTTGCAACATTTGTTGCCTTTCCTGTGCAAATTTCCAGCATGAAATAAGGATATGCTCCACTGTTTCAGTCTCCTGACATAGATCGCCAAAACCTGTTGGATGTTTATTTATGATGGCCAGAGTGCCATTAAGGTTCCTGTGCCCAATTCTCAGTCTACTTATAAATACTTGCTCCTTCCGCTTTATTCCCCTACTTCTTCCCATATCTACTCTGTTCTGAATTGAATGTAAATGTCTTCCTCTTATTGCTCTATCCCAATGCTGCTGCCACTGTTGATTTATCCTTCTCCACACTATGCTCTTCCCCTCTGATTTTGATAGTCTAATATTGACCTCTATAGAACAGGAATTCTGCAGATGCTGGAAATTCAAGCAACACACATCAAAGTTGCTGGTGAATGCAGCAGGCCAGGCATCATCTCTAGGAAGAGGAACAGTCGACGTTTCAGGCCGAGACCCTTCGTCAGGACTAACTGAAGGAAGAGTTAGTAAGAGATTTGAAAGTGGGAGGGGGAGGGGGAGATCCAAAATGATAGGAGAAGACAGGGGGGGGGGGGATGGAGCCAAGAGCTGGACAGGTGATTGGCAAAGGGGATATGAGAGGATCATAGGACAGGAGGTCCAGGGAGAAAGACAAGGGGGTGGGGGGAACCCAGAGGATGGGCAAGGGGTGTAGTCAGAGGGACAGAGGGAGAAAAAGGAGAGTGAGAGAAAGAATGTGTGTATAAAAATAAATAACGGATGGGGTACAAGGGGGAGGTGGGGCATTAGTGGAAGTTAGAGAAGTCAATGTTCATGCCATCAGGTTGGAGGCTACCCAGACGGGATATAAGGTGTTGTTGTCCAGCTCTTGGTTCCATCCCTCCCCCTCCTGTCTTCTCCTATCATTTTGGATCTCCCCCTCCCCCTCTCAAATCTCTTACTAATTCTTCCTTCGGTTAGTCCTGACGAAGGGTCTCGGCCTGAAACGTCGACTGTATCTCTTCCTAGAGATGCTGCCTGTCGTGCTGCGTTCACCAGCAACTTTGATGTGTGTTGCTTGACCTCTATAGATCCTTTTTTGATTGCTGCTTTTGCCAGTCTATCTGCTGTCTCATTTCCCATAATACCCGAATGTGCTGGAACCCACATGAATGCGATATTTTTGCCTTATCTAGCCAGTCTTGAGTTTGCAAACAGGATTTCATAAAGCATATCTTGGTGACCTCTAGCTGTACCCGCCTTAATGCTTGCAAGGGCCGATACAGAATCGCTACATATCACAATATTATTGCAATCAACCTGCTCACTCCATTCTAGTGCTAACAATATGGCAAACATTTCAACTGCATATACACTCAAGCAATCAGGTGTTCTCTTACTAATTTCCACTTAATAACTTGGTACAACAATTACAGACCTGTTGTACCTGTTTCTGGATCCTTTGGTCCATCCGTAAACATCTGTATGCCTTTATACTTATATTCCCTATAACTATGATATTCACTGAGCATATCACCTGTCTTATTACTGTGCTTAATCTTAAGCAATTCCAAATGTACAGATGGATTTTCTAATACCCAGGAATGTCTGACAGGCCACACCACACCTGGACAAAACTCTTTATTGTATACACCCATATCTTTTGCTGTTTGTTCTCCTGTCCAGCCAAATCTTTCTTTTTGTGTCCTCTCCTTCTCCCAGCATGTCTGCAACACCCTTTTTGTAGGATGGCTATCACCATGCCCCCTTAAGTTAATCCAGTAATTGGCCTCCAGCTGTTTACGCTGCAGCCCCAGTGGGCGTTTCATTTGCTTCAACTTGGAGAGCACACACGGGGGAAGTTCTAACCGCTCCCAAGCACACCCTTAGAGCCCGAGCTTGCACGATATTAAGTTCTGCCAGCACAGATTTTGCTGCTGACCCGTATACAATACTTCCATAGTCTAATCTTGATCTTATTAATGCTACATAAATATACTTCAGTGATGCGAAATCAGCACCCCATTCCAATCCAGCAAGACACCTCATGACATTTATCACATTTTTACATTTACTAACTACATATCTAACATGTTCTCTCCATGTTAATCTCAAGTCAAAGTGCACTCCCAAAAACCGAACAGCTGGACCTTCCAGATACAGGTGTATTTTCACTACAATCAATTGAAACGGCTTGACTGCACCCAGGTGACCTCCTGTCAACTAATTGTGTGACTTCTAAATCCAATTGGCTACACCTGTGGCGATTTGATGTTTCATGTTGGCGGGGGTGGGGGGGTGAATATGAATCAATTATTTGGAATTTATATTTGTAATGAATTTAGATCACTTTGTAGAGACCAGTTTTCACTTTGACACGAAAGAACTTTTCTCTGTTGATCAGTGTCAAAAAAAAGCCAAATTTAAACCGTTGTGAATCAATGTCGTAAAGCAATAAAATGTGAAAACCTCCAAAGGCACTGTAAGTCACCATGGTTTACAACCCGGAGTTCTGAAGGACATGGCTGAAAAGATCATGGAGGTATTAGTACTGATATTTCAAGAATCATTAGATTCTGGAATGGTTCCAGAAAACTGGAAAATTGCAGATGTTACTCCACTCCTTGAGAAGGGAGGGAGGCAGAAGAAAGGAAACCATATGCTAGTTAGTCTGCCCTCAGTGGTTGAGAAGCTGTTGGAGTCAGGGAACTTGGAGATAGCATAGCTTCCTCAAGGGAATATCTTGCCTAACAAATATGTTGGTATTCTTTGAAAAAATAACAAATGGGATAGACAGCATCTTCTTTGACTTTCTACCATCAGGCATGAGACTATGATGCATAAAGACAAAAGCTGTCAGGGGGAGAAGTGGTTTCTTCCCCCAGGCCATTAGGTTTCTGAACTCCCAGTCGTATCATATTCAAAGTATCACTGATTAATCTGTCAGTACCTTACAATATTTCATATTAATTGCACTTTAGGTTGTTATCTGTGTATGAGTCATCTGTATATTTTATCCTTGCCTTCATAAGTTATCATGTGTTATGTGCTTTACACTCTGGTTCAAAGAAACATTGTCTTGTTTCTATATACATTATATGGTTATATATGTCTTGTACATGTATGTAAGTTAAATGACAATAAACTTAACTTCACTTGATACTGGACAGAGTTCAAAGGAGGTTCATGAAAATGATTCCAGGATTGAACAGCTTGTCATATGAGAAGCATTTGATGGCTCTGGGGCTGCATTCACTAGAATTCAGAAGAATGAGGGGTGACCTAATTGAAACCTATTGAATGGTGAAAGGCCTTGATAGAATGGATATTGTGAGGATGTCCTCTATTCTGGGAGAGTCTAAGAAGTCCAGAGGATGCAGCTTTAGAATACAGGGGCATTCTTGTAAAATGGAGATAAGGAGAGTGGTGAACCTGTGGAATTCTTTGCCACAGGCAGCTGTAGGGATCAATATGTATATTTAAGGCAGAGGTTAAAAAATTCTTGATTGGTCAGGGCATGAAGAGGCACGGGGAGAAGGCTGGAGATTAGGGCTAAGAGGAAAATTGGAACATGATGAAATGGCGGAGCAGATGCAATGGGCCAAATGGCCTGATTCCGTTTCTTTACCTTGTGGTCAAGTGGTTCAGTTGTCATTCAGACCGAACATCAGAACGGTGAAGAAATGTGACCTATGTGACTTTGACTACAGAATGTTTGTTGGTGCCGGACAGGGTGGTTTGAGTATCTCAGAGACTACTGATCTATTGGGATTTTACTCACAATAGTCTCTAGACTTTACAGAGAACAGTACAAAAAAAAAACAAAAAAGAAAACATCCAGTGAGTGGCAGTTTTGTGGGCATAAAGGCCTTATTAATGAGAGAGGTCAGAGAAGATTGGCCAGGCTGGTTCAAGTTGGCAGAAAGGCGACAGTAACTCAAGTGAACACGCGAAGCATTGTGGTGTACAGAAGAACTTCTCTGAATGCACAACATGTCAAAACTTGAAATGGATAGGCTGCAGCAGCTGAAGCCCATGAATGTACAGTCAGTGGCCATTTTCTTAGGGGCAGGAAGCACCTAATAAAATAGCCACTAAGAGCATTTCTGTCATGTAGTGTTAAAGAAGACATGCCTGCTCAAATATAGCAGTGAGATTTATTTTTTTTATTCATGAAGGTTGCTAAAGATCATTTCTCACTTTTTCTCAATTTTAATGAAGTAGGTTTTACATAGAAAACAGCTGATCTGTTCTTTCCATGGAAGTTGACTGTTTAGATATTGAGGATTTCTGTCATTTTCAAAGTCAACCTTTTTCAAGCATAAATAATAGATCCTGGGGGTGAACTACCTTTATAATCTTAATTACCAAATGAAAACTGCAGCAATGCAAGACTGAGCAGAAAATGTTCTTCCTTTCTCCTCGTGGCTGTGCTAATATTTAATTACCTTGAAGATTACTGAAATGTCACCTTAGTCCAATACCTGCAACACGTGTTTATTTTTTTGCAAGGAAGAATTCTATAGGGAATTCCTAGAGTAATAGACATTTTGCAGCACAGATGGAGGATATTTAGCCCCTCGTGTTGTGCCGACTCCTTAATAAACACACACATTTAATTGTACAGACCCACATTTGGCTCTTAACCTTGTAGGTTTTTCATTTTCTAGTACTTACGCTTTGTCAAAGAAAACTACGTGTTTCTAATTTGATTGTAATTAGTTTACATAAGGACAAAGAATAGTCTATTCCGTTCTTTTGAACATTAATTAGATCAAAGTAAATTTGGATCTTCATCTCCTGCCATGGTTCATAATAACTCTCATTAACCCTTAACAAACTAACACAAATCTGGTTCTGAAATTTTCATCTGATAGCGCGGTTTCCACATGACAGATTCAAATGTGTAAAAATTCAGAAGAAAATTTGTAAAGTTTATTGCAAACTTCAACTATTCTTTTGATATTGTCACTTTTCAAAGGCTATGGAAGATGAAAACAGACAGGATAACAGTTTCAGAATCCATTACCATTGTCAAATCTATTTAATAAAAGACACGTCCATTCATTTTCCAAACTCCTTTCTAGTTCAAACCAATGATAGCAATTTTCAGCCATTTATACATGGAATGTTTAAGTGCTTTTCAACATTACACTTAGCTTTCAGTAGCTGTCTATGAAACAGAGCTATAAGCTTTGATGACAAGTGCCTAATGACTAAAAACTGCTAAACTGTGACCTTCTAAATGGATTCACACTCTGGCATAAAAGAAGCAACAGTGGCATCAAAAACCAATTATAACATCTGGAGTCTGATGCCTGGAACCATAAGAGACTTGACTTGCATCTAACAGCTGCTGCTTGGCACACTCAGAATGCAAGGGAAATGTAAAATCAAAATATGTATGGCATCAGTTCTAATTTCTCACATTTCTTTATTGTCCAATTTGGAATGTCAGCTCTCTGTTTCCCTCCATATATTCTGTCTTGCCCATTGACTTCCCTCAGTACATGTTGTGTGTTGTTCTAGATTCCAACATTTGTGCTCTATTGGGTCTCTGTGAAGTAGAGCAGAATCTATGAGACATTTCAAGATGTAAAGGTGGCAGTAACAGAAAGGGAAGCAGCTGCAAAATTGGCTCCAAAGCCCGGAAGACTCAACATTTCAGTTAACCCAATGGTAGAGTGGACCCTTCAATTAATTTTCTTCTCGACAAATGCCTAAGCAAGTGGCACAAGGTACAACCAGTCACTCTGTTATTAAGACTCTTGAAAGGATGTCTTGTACAGTAAAATGGACTCTTGGCCATACTATCTACTTTGTTATGATCTTGCCCTTCATTTTTTTGGCCTGCACTGCACTTTTTGGTAGTATTTACACTTTATTCTACATTGTTATTGTTTTACCTCATTCTAGGTCAATGTGCTGTGTAATGATTTGACCTGTATGAACAGTATGCAAGGCAAGCTTTTAATTGTATGGTATCTTGGTACATGTACAAATAATAACCCGAAACCAATGCCACTTCCAATAAAAGGCAACTGCAATAATGGCTGCTGATCTTTCCCCGACATATTCCATCTCCACCTTTAAGTCCAGTGTTGCATTTTTCTACATATGAAATATGTTTTAAATAAAATATATTCATCCAGGGCAATGGATATGTTGAATGAAGCATCATTGATTTTAATGCTGGTATTTCTACTTTGCTTCAGTTACAGAGGATGCTAACCATTTCAGTTTACAATTGCTGGTCTGCAGAATTTGATGTATTCAGAAAATGCAAACTATTCACACTCATACATATGGATGTTTAATGCAAAAACCCGGAGCTAAAGGTTCTCTGATTTGATTTATTGCCACATTTAATTTTAATGTTAGCAGCTTGTGATTCTTAAAGGAAGAATATGATAAACATCCATGTGAGCTGGTTAACCTTTCATCATAAACATAATTATTATTTCTTCTAAATATTTAATAACTATCTCAATTGTGGTTCTCAATTGCATTAGTAATTGACTAATCTGCAAATAATGTATCATGTAGAATAATTATTCAACATAATAAATCACAAAGATCATAATATCGTTGTTGATTGGGTGAAACCGAGGAGAGCATGGGGATAAACGACACTGAGCGGCTACTTCATTAGGTAATGCAAATATCTAATCAGCTAATCTTGTGGCAGCAACTCACTGCATAAAAGTATGCAGACGTGTTTAAGAGGTTGATACTAAACATCAGAATGGGAAAGAAATATGATCCAAGTCAGTAACATTATCAAATGATTGTTGGTGCCAGACAGGGTAGTTTGAATATCTCAGAAACTGTTGATCTCCTGCGATTTCTATGTACAACAGCCTCTAGAATTTACAGAAAATGGTAAGAAAAACAAAAAAAAAACGAGTGACAGTTCTGCGGGTGAAAATGTCTTGTAATGAGAGAAGTCAGAAGAGAATGGCCAGAATGGTTCAAGCTGACAGGAAGGCGACAGTAACTCAAATAACCACATATTACAACAGTGGTGTGCAGAACAACACCTCTGAACACACAACATGCCAACTCTTGAAGTGCATTGGCTACAACAGCAGAAGTCAACAAACTGAGTGTATGAACAAGGTTATTTTCCTCACCTTCTCTTCCCAATCTGCTTCTGGGACATAGGTACGGATGCAATGACCACAGTTTATTGTTCATACTTATTTTACCTTGAAAAGGTGGCAATAAGCCACAGCAATCACTGTGTTAATGATATTCATTTATTGCCTTTTCCCTTTTACACTAACTGCCTTCTCTAAATACTGTCTGTTTCAAACACTTTATGTGGCAGAGCATTCTATATTTTCACCCATGATTAAACCAACTCCTCAACCATTTATTAGAACCATTTATTGCTGAAATTGTATTGTGAAGGGTAAAAATGATCTTTGAACCTTACTGTAAGATGAGATAATTTAACAAAGTTAACATTTAAAATATTAACTTGCTGATGAGTTAAGTGCTGAGATACACAATAGTGCTTTTTATTTCTCCACAAGTCAAAAATTGCTTTGGAGATGGTTCGAGCAAAAGGTCAAAGGAGAATTAAGGATGGTAATTCAATCACAAACCAGAGAAAATCTGCAGATGCTAGAAATCCAAGCAACACACAAAATGCTAGAGGAACTCTTTTCCATAGATGCTGGCCCAAAACATCAACTGTACTCTTTTCCACAGATGCTGCCTAGTCTGCTGAGTTCCTCCAAAATTTTGTATGTGATGTAAGGATGGTAACTGTTAGGGTTCAATATTGCAGTGATAAAGCCATTCCTGAAGCAGGCTTTACCTTTTATTACCCACTTCAGAGATATTTTCAGTAAGAGGACTTAAGAGAAAATTGACTGTCAGATATTATAACTAAGGAAAACAACCATTTTAATGGGCAAAAGAAAAGGTAGAAAGAAAAGTAAATATTCGGAAAGGAAGTTCCAGAAAAAAGGGAATAGGAAAATGCTGTGCAATAAGAACGCAAGAAAATAAATCAGGCCTACCCCACCATTCAATACAATCATGGCTGACCTTTTTCAGACCTCAGCTCCTCTGTTGTGCCTGTTCTCTACAGCCCTCAATTCCTCAATCTTTCAGAAATGTATCCACCTCCACTCCAAATACCTCCAATGACCTAGCTTCCATAATCCTCTGAGGAAATAAGTTCCAGACATTCACCACTGTCTGCAAAAAGAAATCTCCACATTCTTTGGTTTTAAATAATTCACCCTTATCTTGAATCAATGCCTCTTCATTTGTAACTCTCCCATCTGTGGAAATACCTCAATAGCTACCATGCCTTGAGCACAAATGACCTTCCCATTCTTCAAAACCCCAAATAACATAGAATGATTCAGCACATGAACAGGTTCTTCAGCATATCCTATTCATACTGACCATCAATTACCTATCTGTTCTAACCCCAGTAAACTAGCACTGAATCCTTAGCCTTCTACTCTTGGGTAGACCAATTTTATTTTGTCCACTCATGATAGAACAATCCTGTCACTCACAAATTGGCCAAATAAGTTTCTTCTCGACTGTCTTCAACGCTACGAAAGTAAAACATCAACAGTCCTTAGGATTTTGGCTGTACCAGTCCAGGAAAATTTTCCAGAATATTAAATGTCTCTCTTTTAATTCCTGCTTGCACTTTGATTTCACTTTCTTTTACATGTTACATGGCAGTAATAAAGTTCCCAGTGAAGCCGGTGTGGTTGAAGAGAGTAGGAAATGTACAAGCATTTTGAACCTTAACTCTGTCTGCACAGTGAAGGGGGATGGTAGGTGACTTGATAGAGGTGCAGAAGATTATGAGAGGCATAGATAGTGTGGACAGCCAGCACCTTTTTTCCCAGGGTGACAATGGCTAAGAATAGAGGATGTATGTAAAGTGAGTACAGGAAAGTGTAGTAGAGATATCAGCAGTAGAATTCTTTTATACAGTGAGAGGTATGTGTCTAGATTAAACTGTCAGGGTGATGGTAGAGGCTGACACCTTAGGAACATTTAAGAGACTCATGGATTGGCACATGGATGAAGGAAAAATTGAAGGGTATAGGCTAGGTAGGAGGGCGAGGTTAGATTGATCAAGGAGTAGGATTATAAATGTCAGCACAACAGTGTGGGCTGAAGTGCTGTATTATTCTACGTTCTAGATCAGACCTCAGCCCCAGCCTGCAGAGTCTGTTCCAAAAACCAATCATCCATTTATATGAAACTTACACTGATTCCATTTTACTCTCTCAACATTCCTATCATCTGCACTCCGTCCCTCAGTCCAATCACTCACCTGCACATGAAGGGCATTCATGGTGGCCATTTAATTTACTGGTGGATCTTTGGAAGGTGGGGTGAAACTCAGGCAGGAGGAAAGTTGTGCGGTCACATGGAGAGCATACAAACTCCACACAGTCAGTTTGCTGGAGCAGTGAATCATCACTCTACTTGCTGCACCACACTGCCACCCCAGAAGAGCAAGGCTTAAAGATCCCTCCAGTCCCAGTGAAGTCATGGTATTCCCTGGCTTAAAAGGCACAGCTGGAATTTTGCTAGCACTGGAAGATTAGGTAATCTTAGTTCTGGAGTGAAGACAACATAGGTTTTTGTCCCTCTTTCCCTCTGCAGACACCGATGGGGAAAATAGCATGGGGTACATCTATCTATCTCCTATTGGAACGAAGGATTCAGAGAGAACCTTCCATTTCTGTTGTACGCAGCTGCTCAATTAAAGCAAAAATCAGATTTAATAGAAAACTGCCCACAATAATAGGAGAATATTCTTCAAGCAGAAATTGGAGGACTGGGCAGAGATCAAACACAAGTTCAAATTCAAGTTTAATTGCCACTCAACCACACACATGTATATAGCTAAATAAAACAACATTCCTCTGGGGCCAAAGTAGAAAATACAGTAAACACAGTTACAAACAGCACATATGGTCATAAAAATAATATTAACACATCCTTAAGTGACATGGTCTTTAGAATGATGATTGATGAAGCCAAAACCAAAAACTTATTAAATGAAAGACTTGTAATCACTAGAGGAAAAGGATATAGAAGAGGCCAAGAAGGGAAGTGATAATTACAATGGGGAACTGAGTTGAGCTTCCTGGTTCAAGTAGGAAATGAACTAGTATTATCCAGTCGGACCAAATGGTCTATTCCTGTCCAGTAGATTTCATGTACTTCCATGAATACTTCACAATTCTTGGGAACACAGCTTGCTTGAGTAAAAACTTTGGGTATTGTTAGATGAATCTGGTTATTTACTTTATAAATTCCATTTATAAATTGAAGTCTGTCTAGAGTAGTTAAAATTCTATATGACGCATTTCGCTGTATGTTGCATTGTTTTGATGTATAAGTGACAGATTAAGCTAATCTAATCAAATCTAGTTAAAATAACAAGATATTTATCCATGTGTCAAAAAATAATTTCTAGATTACATTTAGCTCTTCCAAAAGGCTATGTTGTTGGACTTAGTAGAGAATGGACACCGTATTGCTGAAGAAACTCCTGAACATCATTCTGACCTCTTCCAGTGAGCTGAACTCTTCAAATGCAATGATAGGAGTCAATATAAGTTTGTATGCATACTGTGATTAAGGAAAGAAACAATCAGAACTCCTGGGAAGTTGGTGAATCCGTGTTGCCTTGACTCCAGAACACAGATTCCCAAAACGAAGATTCTGTTCCAAGCTCTGTCAACATTGCCAGGCAGAGAAAGGAAAATACTTAGGGTTGTGCTCAGAGTCTCCTTGAAGGAATACAACATTCCCATCAACTTCTGGCAACTTCTGACCCATGACAGCTCTAAGAAGAGAAGGAGCATTCAATATAGTACTGATAACCTCAAGTCTGTACAGCGGGACGCAAGAGCCCTGAGAGCATACCAACTCATGAACTATTCACACACCCTGCTAAGTTCCTTATTTAATCCATAAGACCATAAGATATAGGAGCAGAATTTTGCCATTCAGCCCATTGAGTCTGCTTGCCATTTGATCATGGCTGATTTATTTTCCCTCTCAACCCCATTTTCCTGCATTCCCCCAGCAACCTTTGACACCATTACTAATCAACAATTTATCAGCCTCTGCTTGTTGTTGCATGTCATGTCAACACAGCGCAACAAATTCCAAATGCATGAATTGTATAGGGCGAATGAAGTTGATTCTTGATCCTTGAAATATATCCAATGACCTGGCCTCTACAGATGTCTCTAGCGTTGAATTCCACAGTTTCACCACCTCTGGCTAAAGAAATTCATCTTCATCTCTGTTCTAAATGGGTGTTTTCTCTTCTGAGGTTGTACCCTCTGGTCCTAGCGAGCCCATTTGTGGAAGATTCTGCAGTTCCAACATTGATCTCATTAGCTACGTCAGAATTCACAAACCAGAGTAGATGCAACTCATTGATGATGCAAAATGATGCTTAAGAAGAATCAGAAGTCCCACTTCTCATTAACAAATAGTAATTTCACTTTTACGTTACCAATGGGGTTCAATATGCTGCTTTACAAATATAAGAACAGAATTAGGTCAGTTAATTCTTCAAGCTTCTTTGGTTGTTTAATTTGACCGCACCAAATTTGTATCATAACTCTGTCCACATAACCTGGCTTTACAATTTGTAATTCTTTGGTATGAAAATCTATAAATGAGTCATGAAATTTTCAAGTGAGCCTTGGGCACAAAAGCTTTTTTGGAAGAGAAAGAATTATTTTTCAGATTTCCCCTCATGGAGAAGTGTTTCCAACATTATTTAGTTCTTGACATCCCTTCGAGAATAGATCTGCAATTCTTTTTAGATTTCTAAAAATAATTTATGTTTCTTCTGTTAGGGCATCTCAGTAGCACAGTGGTTAGCGCATGCTATTACAGCTTGGACTGTTGGAGTTCAGAGTCCAATTCTGGTGTACCTTGAAAGGAATTTGTATGTCCTCCCTATGAATTGTGTTGGTTTCCTCCAGGTGCTCCAGTTTCTGCCCACACTCCAATGACATACCAATTAGTAGATTAATTAGTCATTGTAAATTGACCCGTGATTAAGTTAGGGTGAAATCAGTGGGATGCTAGAGGTGCGGCTCGAAGAGCTGGAAGGGTCTATTCCACTCTGTTTCTCTAAATAAATAAATAAGCACCATACAAAGTATTTCACTTACCTTAAACCTCAATGAACTAATTTCTTAATCTTCTCATCATTAAGGATTACAAATATAGAGGGAAGCTTTTGGTAGAAACTTCATCATTCTGGTAAAAATCTACTTAATTGTTAATATCTGCTGTTGCACTGGCCATTTTTTTTGGCTGCAACATTTGGATACAAACATAGCCAAATGTCTCAAAGAGAAGAAGAAAATATAAAAACATTTATGAACAGAACACCAAAATATTAAAGAAAGATAAGAAAAATTCTGTAAAATATGAGCACATTTGGACTGAATGAAACATTTGCTGGTACCTGTAGGCATTGACTCCATCTTCACAAGTGCCTCCATTTTGACACCAGTGGTCTTCACATTCATTTTTGTTGTGGGTACAACTGTTTCCCATCCATCCAGGTGCACAGATGCAATGCCTCTGCATGTCGTCGCCCAGGAAACAGAAACCACCATTTGCACATGGCTATAAATATCACCAAATAGGGGACAATGGAGGGTGGGGAGAAAAAGAGGAAAAAATATAGTCAAGTAAAGGTTGTTGACATGATTATGCATTAAATTTTAGTTACTTCATAATCTGATGGTGTGATAAAACTGATCTGAGTGACAGTAAATGCAATGCATGGTCGTCGGTACTGGTTGAGTTACGTACTTATACACATCTACCTTGAGGTCCAGAGCTGAAATGATAAAAATGATGAGAATGTAGAATATCAGAAAAGAAATTGGTTTCTCACTTAGCTCTGAGATGATTCAGAGTGAATTTGAAGCAACAAATCAATAAGTTGCCCTTCAGAAATATCATCTTAATTCTTAGGAAACAACAAACCACCAACTAGAAGATTATATTTTATATCTTAAATGTCAGCAAGGAAGGTTGAAAGTAGTCTAAGGATTCTCCCTTCCTTCTTTTCAAAATAATAATTTCCCGTGAGAAGAAAACAAAGTTGCATCTAATGACAGCTGAATAGCAACTTACTTAAAACATAGAAACATAGAAAACCTACAACACAATACAGGTCCTTTGGCCCACAATGCTGTGCCGAACATGTACATACTTTAGAAATTATCTAGGGTTACTAAGAACCATGTACCTATTCAGGGGTCTCTTAAAAGACCCTATAGACTCTACCTCCACCACCATCGATGGCAGCCCATTCCACACACTCACCACTCTCTGCATAAGAAACTTACTCCTGACATCTCCTCTGTACCTACTTCCAAGCGCCTTAAAACTGTGTCCTCTCCTGTTAGCTATTTCAGCCCTGGGAAAAAGCCTGTGACTATCCACACAATCAATGCCTATACAACTCTATCAGGTCACCTCTCATCCTCTGTTGCTCAAGGAGAAAGGGCCGAGTTCACTCAACCTATTCTCATAAGGCATGCTCCTCAATCCAGGCAACATCCTTCTAAATCTCCTCTGCACTCTTTCTATAGTTTTCACATCCTTCCTGTAGTGAGGTGACCAGAATTGAGTACAGTACTCCAAGTGGGGTCTGACCAGGGTCATATATCACTGTAACATTATCTCTTGGTTCTTAAACTCAATCCCATGGTTGATGAAGGCCAATGCACATATGCCTTCTTAACCACAGAGCCAACATGCTTTCAGTGTCCTATGGACTCGGACCCCAAGATCCTGCTAATCCTCCACGCTGTCAAGAGTCTTACCATTAATACTATATTCTGCCATCATATTTGAGCTACCAAAATGAACCACTTCACACTTGTCTGAGTTTAACTCCATCTGCCACTTCTCAGCCCAGTTTTGCATCCTATCAATGTCCTGCTGTAACCTCTGACAGTCCTCCACACTATCCACAACACCTCCAACCTTTGTGTCATCAGCAAATTTACTAACCCATCCCTCCACTTCCTCATCCAGGTCATTTATAAATATCACAAAGAGAAAGGGTCCCTGAACAGATCCCTGAGGCACACCACGGGTCACTGACCTCCATGCAGAATATGAGCCACCTACAACCACTCTTTGCCTTCCACTCAAGCCAATTGTGGATCTACAAAGCAAGATCTCAATGGATCTGATGCCTCCTTACTTTCTCAATAAGCATTGCATGGGGTACCTTATCAAATATCTTATCCATATACACTACATCGACTGCTCTACCTTTATCAACTTGTTTAGTCACATCCTCAAAAAAATCAGTCAGGCTCATAAGGCACAATCTGCCCTTGACAAAGCCAAGCTGACTATTCTTAATCATACTATGCCTCTCCAAATGTTCATAAATCCTGCCTCTCAGGATATTTTCCAAAAAACTTAGCACCCACTAAAGTAAGACTCACTGGTCTATAATTTCCTGGGCTATCTCTACTCACTTTCTTGAATAAGGGAACAACATCTGCAACCCTCCAATCCGCTGGAACCTCTTCTGTCCCCATTGATGATGCAAAGAACATTGCCAGAGGCTTGACAATCTCCTCCATCGCCTCCCACATTAGCCTGGGGTAGATCTGATCCGGTCCCGGTGATTTATCCAACTTGATGTTTTCTGAAAGCTCCAGTATATCCTCTTTCTTAATATCAGCATGCTCAAGCTTTTCAATCCACTGTAAGTCATCCCTACAATCACCAAGATCCTTTTCCACAGTGAATACTGAAGCAAAGTATTCATTAAGTACCTCAGCTATCTCCTACGGTTCCATACACACTTTTCCACTGTCACACTTGATTGGTCCTATTCGCTCATGTCTTATCCTCTTGTTCTTCACATACTTGTAGAATACATACGGTTTTCCTTAATTCTGCTTGCCAAGGCCTTCTCATGGCCCCTTCTGGCTCTCCTAATTTCATTTTTAGGCTCCTTCCTGCTAGCCCTATAATCATCGAGATTTCCACCATTACCTAGTTTTCTGAACCTTTTGTAGCTTTCCTTTTCTTCTTCTAGATTTCCAACAGCCTTTGTACACCACAGTTCCTGTACCCTACCATACTTTCCTTGTCTTATTGGAACGTATCTATGCAGAACGCCACATAGATATCCCCTGACCATTTACCACATTTCTGCTGTATATTTCCATGAGAATATCTATTCTGAATTAATGCTTCCAAGTTCCTGCCTGATAGTTTCATATTTCCTCTTACTCCAATTAAACACTTTCCTAACTTGTCTGTTCCTATCCCTTTCCAATGCTCTGGTAAAGGAGGTAGAATTGTGATCACTATCTCCAAAATGCTCTCCCACTAACAGATCTGACACCTGACCAGGTTCATTCCCCAATACCAGATCAAGTACAGCCTCTCCTCTTGTAGGCTTATCTACATATTGTGTCAGGAAACCTTCCTGAACACACCTAACAAACCCCACCCCATCTAAACCTCTTGCTCTAGGGAGATGTCAATCAATATTTGGGAAATTAAAATCTCCCACCATGACAACCCTGTTATTATTGCATCTTTCCAGAATTTGTCTCCCTATCTGCTCCTCAGTGTCCCTGGGTGGTCTATAAAAAACACCCCGTAGAGTTATTGATCCCTTGCTGTTCCTAACTTCCACCCACAGATACTCAGTAGACAATCCCTGCAGGACTTCCTCCTTTTCCTGCTACAGTGGCACTATCTCTGATCAGCAGTGCCATGCCCCCACCTCTTTTTCCTCCCTCCCTGTACTTTCTGAAACATCTAAAGCCTGGCCCTCTAAATAACTATTCCTGCCCCTGAGCCATCCAAATCTCTGTAATGGCCACATCATAGCTCCAAGTATTGATCCATGCTCTAGGCTCATCTGCTTTGTTCATGATGCTTCTTGCATTAAAATAGACACATCTCAAACTATCAGTCTGAGCGAATCCCTTCTCTATCATCTGCCTATCCTCCCTCTTGCACTGTCATCAAGCTTTCCCTATTTGTGAGCCAACAGCCCCTTCCTCCCACTCTTCAGTTTGGTTCCCATCCCCAGCCATTCTAGTTTAGACTCTCCCCAATAGCCTTAGTAAACCTCCCTCCTAGGATATTGGTCCCCTTTCAATTCAAGGGCAACCCGTCCTTTTTGTACAGATCACGCCTGTCTCAAAGGAGATCCCAATGGTCCAGAAATATGAATCCCTGCCCCCGGTCCAATCCCTCAGCCACACATCCCTCCACCTCACTCTATTTCTATACTCACTGTCGCACGACACAGGCAGTAATCCCGAGATGACCACCTTTGAGGTCCTGCTTCTCAACTTCCTTCCTAACTCCCTGTAGTCTCCTCTCTTTTCCTACCTATGGCATTGGTACCAATATCTACCACGACCTCTGGCTGTTCTCCTTCCCACTTCAGTATATCGTGGACGCGATCAGAAACATCTTGGACCCTGGCACCTGGGAGGTAAACTACCATCTGTGTTTCTTTCCTGCGTCCACAGAATCACCTGTCTGACCCCTTAACTATAGATTCCCCTATTACTGCTGCCTTCTTCCTTTCCCTATCCTTCTGAGAACAGGGCCAGACTCTGTGCCAGAGGCGCGGCCACTGTTGCTTCCCCCAGGAAGGCCATCCACCCCGCCCAACAGTACTCAAACAGGAGTACTTATTGTTAAGAGGGACAGCCACAGGGGTACACTCTAGCACCTGACTCTTGCCCTTCCCTCTCTGACTGTCACCCACTTATCTGTCTCCCGAGGTCCCAGTGTGATGACTTGTCTATGGCTCCTCTCTATCACCTCCTCACTTTCCCTGACCAGACGAAGGTCATGGAGCTGCATCTCCAGTTCCTTAACCCGGCCCCTAAGGAGCTACAGCTCAACGCTCCTGGTGCAGATGTGAACATCCGGGAGGCTGGGAGTCTCCCGGATTTCTGACATCTGACACCAGTACAGAACACTGGCCTCACAAACATACTTCATGTTGTTGTTCCTCACAGGTATCTTTGAGACTCAAGTCATATTGCAGATGCCAGAATTCTGGAGTAAAGCACAAGCTGCTGGAGGAACTCAACAGGTCAGGAAGCATCAGTGGGAGGAAAAGGACAGTCGTTTCTGGTCAAGACTTTTCTTTAGGACGCAACAGAACGAGGGGAGATAGACAATATAGTGGTTAGGGGGAGGAGGTGGAACAAAAGCTAATGGGTGATGGTTGAATCCAGCCACCATGCAGACCCTGGCCTTCGGTTAACCAATATAAGCAGAAAATACATTAGGGCATCTCCATTCTCTAATTTTTATTGTTGACAGCAGCTCTGGAGAGGTGACACTTTTGATGACACTAAATTATGATGGGTATAGATAGGGTAAATATTTATAGAATTTCACTGTGATGATATTTATTCTTGGGGTCCATTTATATCAGGTTCAATTGGTTTTAGGAGAGTCAGGGGCTTGGAAGCATTGAACACAGAATGGGGGCAACAGGGTCAGGGTGATCTACTTCTTCATGTGTCCAACATACATTTAAAATATTTTAAAATCAGAATAGTTTTTGACAATCTGATTGTACATTGCAGGGTCATAGAGTGAGCAAGCACAGAAACAGGCCCTTTGGCCCACCAGGACCCTGCTGATCTTTTTTGTCCATGAACATTAATCCTATTAGCCGTTGATTTGAGTCGCTGCCATTGGAGGGGCCACTGGATCCTAATGCTCTTGGAGATGTTATTGACGTTCTGAGATTTGTGGATTGGACTCTAATTCAAACTGGCCTCTTTCAGTTCTATGTTTTTCATGTTCTTGCCCATTCATTCTTGTTGCAGATTGGTGGGCTGGGGTTTGGGTGATCTGTTAGTTTTTGTGCGATTAAGTGGTTGGGGGTGTTTGGAGTTTGTGAGTTTTGGTTCCTTTTTCTTTTCATGTGGGGGAAGTTGACGTCTTTCTTTCAACTACTTATATGGTTTTCCATATTCAATGGCTATCTGGAGAAGACAAATTTCAGAGTTGTTTTCTGCATACATACTTTGATAATAAAAATGAACCTTTGAACCTTTGCATTACAATGGTATCACTCTATGCCTTGACTTCTTAAATATCTGCTTGAACATTACAGAATCAGAATCAGGTTTAATGTGACTGGCATATGTCATGAAATTCAATGTTTTGCAGCAGCAGTACATTGCAATGGATAATAATAAAAATTATAAATTACAGTAAGAAGTGTATATAAAAGAACTAAATTAAATATATTGTGCAAAAATGAAAAGAAAAAAATAGCAAGGTAGCATTCATGGATTAATTGCCCATTCAGAAATCTGCTGGCGGAGAAGAAGAAGCTGTTCCTAAAATGTTAAGTATGTGTCTTCAGGCTCCTATACCTCCTCCTGGAAGGTAGCAATGTGAAGAGGGCATATTCTGGGTGATAGGTATCCTTAATGATGGATGCCACCTTTTTGAGCAACAACTCTTGTGAAGTGTTCACGATGTGGGGGAGGCTATTGCCCATGATGAACCAGGCTGAGTTTACAGCTCTGCAGCATTTTCCAATTCTGCGCAAGGGCCCCTCCTTACCATACGGTGATGCGACTAATTCGAATACGCTCCGTGGTACATTTGTAGATATTTGCGAATGTGTTTGATGACATCACAGTTTTCCTCAAAATCCTAATGCAATATACATAGCTGCTGTTGTGCCTTCTTTGTAATTGAATCAATATGTTGGACACAGGATACATCTCTAGAGATGCTGACACCCAGGAACTTGAAAGTATTCACCCTTTTCACTGCTGGCCCCTCAATGGTGTGCGTTCCGTCGACTTTCCCTCCTTAAAGTCCACAATAAATTCCTTGGTCTTACTGATGTTGAATGCAAGGTTGTTGTTGTAACATCACTCAACCAGCCGATCTATCTTGCTCCTTTGTCGCCATCTAAGATTCTGCCTATAATAGCTGCGTCATCGACACATTTATAGATGGCGTTTGAGCTTTGTCTAGCCACACAGTCACGGGTGTAGAGAGAGTAGCAGTGAGATAAGCACACAACCTTGATGTGCGTCAGTCAGGAGAAGATTTTATTTCTGTTTGTCAATGAGCAGAAGATTTAATTTCTGATTTGCACAGAGTATGGTTTCCTGTTGAGCAAGTCAAGGACGAGGTGCAGAGAGAGGTCCAGAGGCCCAAATTTTAGAGCTCGGTGATTAGAGCTGAGAGTACGACTGTGTTGAACGCTGAACTGTAATCAATAATCAGCAGGCTGACATAGCCACTATTATATATTCATCTGACAACATGTCCTGGATATTAACACATTGCATTAAAAACTTAGCTTCAGATCTCCTTTGAAACTCTTTCCTCTTAACTTAAATCTGTGCCTTTTTCTTTCTGATACCTAAACAAGGGGAAAAGATTTTGAGTATCAATCCTACCTACCGTTCTCTTAATCCTATGTACTTGTATCAGGTAACCCATCAGCCACATCTTCTCCAGGGAAACAAGCCCAGCCTACCCAATCTCAGCCAATCCCGTAAAGTCCTCCGATCAAAGCAACATCTTGGTGAATCTTTTCTGCACCCTTTCTACCTCAATCACATCCTTTCTATGGTGTGGTAGCTAGAAATGCCCACAATACTCCAAGTACAGTGTTTTCTAAAGTTGCTACATGATGTCGCAACTCTTTTATTCTATGCCCTGATTTATGAAGGCAGGCATACCATATACCCTCTTCACTACCATATCAAACTGCAATTTTACATTCATAGAATTAAGACTTGGATCCCTTATGTCTCCCTTTTCATCAGTATTCCTTAGTGAACTAATGTATTCCTATTTGACTTCCCAAAATGTATCACCTCAAACTCATCATTTCATTCACCAATGTTGCACCCAATTTCCATCCGATCTACAGTATACCGTATAACATCCTTAGCGGAACGTCCCTGCCATCCACAACACATCCAAACAAGATGTTCATGTAATCTACAAAGTTGCTAATTATTCCTCCTACATTCAGATCCAAGTTATTAATACATATTCCTAACAGTACACCATTAGTCACAAATGTCCAACCAGAGAATCATCCTTCCACCACTACTCTGCACCTACTATCACCAGACAAATTTTGGATCAAATTAGCTAGCTCACCTTGGATTTCATGTTCCTTTATTTATCACACAAGATCACTACTTCTGCAACAACACTCCCCACCCCACCTCAGTGCTCCTCAAGCAAAACGACCAGCTGCAGAGAGCATAATAAAACATCTCACTCTGCTTCCAATAATTGCTCTTGCAATGATAAAGATTAGTCACTGAAATGATCATGTCACTTTTGCTAAATGCTTTGATTTTTCTTAAGATCATTATCGCAAAAGAAAATCATGAAAGTAAGATCCAAACACTCAAGAATATGCCTTCATTAAGAAATCTAATTTGCAAAGGTCAATGAATAATTCTGTAGATTTATGATTGATATTCATGAGAGACCAACCTGAAAAACAGGAGCAGGATTAGACTAGTCAATCTAACTTGCCTGCCTTCAGGTCATGACTGATCTTTTACCTTAACGCCTCTTTTCTGCACTAATCCTGTATCTCCTGATTCCCTTAATATCTGAAAATCTATGAGTCCCTGTTTTGAATAAACTTATTGACGAAGCTTCCACAGCTCTGTTGTAAAGAGAAAAGCAAAGATTCACCGCCCTCTGGTTGAAGAATTACTTCTCATTTTAATCCAAAATGACTGACCTTTCTTTATTAAAACTCAGACTTTAGGTTCTAGATACGCCAGTCAATAATTCTGTATTACTCTAGCACAACCTGTAGGAAATTTATTCTTTTTAGTGAGTTATTGATTTCTTTTTTTGTGTGTTCTTTATGCTTATTGTTTATTTTTATGCCGCAACAGATCAAGAGTAACAATCATTTTGTTCTTATTTACACCACGTACTGAAAAATGACAATAAGCAATCTTGAATTTCAAAATCATCTCGCATTCTTTGTAAACAAGGGAGTGCATTCCCAGTTCTCTTAGTCTATCTTCAGATGCAGGGAGACCAAAGCTGCTTGTAAGTAGTCTCACTAGGGCCCTCTTTAATTGGAGCAAGACCTTCCTCACCGCTCGCTGTGCCTGCATGTTAACTAGCTGTCTGTCATTCATGTACCAGAATACACAGGTCCATTTGAACACCAACATCTTTCAGTCTATTACCAGCTAAAAAATACATAACCTTGTAGTTTTGTTTGTATATAAAATAGTCACACATTTTCCAAATTGAATTCCACCTACCATTTCACTTCACCTATCTTCATTCCCCCTGTAGTCTTGGCACCTCCACACAGCTCACTTGCTTTGATTCATCAAAAACTTGAAACGTTACATTTAATCTCCTCATCCAAGTTCCTGATATAAATTGCGAACACTTGGAGACTCAGAACTGACCCCTGAAGTTAAGTATTAGGACATAATTATTTAAAAAACAATGTTATATTTATTGATCAGAATCAGAATCAGTTGTACTATCACTGGCATTTATTACGAAATTTGATATTTTGCAGGAGCAGTACAGTATATATAAAAAATTATAAGTAAGTAAAATTTATTATCAAAGTACAGACTCTGTAGATTTGTTACAAAATATGACACTGAGATTAATTTTCTTCTGGGATTACTCAATAAAACCAGTAACCATTATAGATTCAGTGAAGGACTGCACCAACAGGGTGGACAACCAGTGTGCAAAAGCAAAAATAAAGAAAAATAAATAACTAATATTAATAATATTAAATAAATAAGCAATAATTATCAAAAATATGAGATGAAGAGTTCTTGCAAGTGAGTCCATAGGTTGTAGGATCAGTTCAGTGATGGGGCAAGTGAAGTTATCCCCTCTGGTTCAAGAGTCTTTTATGGTTGAGAGGTAATAACTGGTCTCTGACCTGCTGATGTGAGTCCTAAGGCTCTTGAACCTTCTTCCTGATGGCAACGGCGAGAAGAGAACATGCCTTGGTGGAGATTCCTGATGATGGATGCTGTTTTTCTACAACACCGCTCCATGTAGGTGTGCTCAATGATGGGGAGGGCCTTACCCATGAGGGCTGTATCTACTAATTTTTGGAGGATTTTCCAGTCAAGGGAATTAGTGTTTCCATAGAACATAGAACATAGAAATCTACAGCACATTACAGGCCCTTTGGCCCACAATGTTGTGCCGACCATGTAACCTACTCTAGAAACTGCCTAGAATTTCCCTAGCGCAGGGCCCTGTATTTTTCTGAGCTCCATGTACCCTATCTAAGAGGCTCTTAAAACACCTTATTGAATCCACTTCCACTACCAGCACTGGCAGTGGATTCTATGCACCCACCACTCTCTGTGTAAAAAACTTACCCCTGACATACTCTCAGTACCTATTTCCAAGCACCTTAAAACTATGCCCCCTCATGTTAAATATTTCAGCCCTGGTAAAAAGCCTCTGGTCATCCACGTGATCAGTGCCCCTCATCATCTTATACACTTCTATCAGGTCACCTCTCATTTTCCGCCACTCCAAGGAGAAAAAAACAAGTTCACTCAACTTATTCTCATAAGGTACACCCTCCAATCCAGGCAACATCCTTGTAAATCTCCTCTGCAGTCTCTCTATAGTATCCACATGCTTCCTGTAGTGAGGTGACCAGAAATGAACACAGTACTCCAAGTGGGCTCTGACCAAGGTCTTATATAGCTGTAACATTACTTCACGGCTCTTGAACTCAATCCCATGGTTGATGAATGCCAACACACCAGACACCTTCTGCCAAGAGACTTACCATTAATATTCTGCCTACAAATTTGACCTACCGAAAATAAACAACTTCACACTTATCTGGGTTGAAGTCCATCTGCCACTTCTCAGCCCAGTTCTGCATCCTATCGATGTCCTGCTGTAACCTTTGCTTCATCCAGGTCATTTATAAAAATCACAAAGAGGAGGGGTCCCAGAACAGATCCCTGCAGAACACCACTGATCACTGACCTCCATGCAGAATACCAACCATCCACAACCACCCTTTGACTTCTGTGTGCAATGCAATTCTGGATCCACAAAGCAAGGTCTCCTTGGATCCCATGCCTCCTTACTTTCTGAAGGAGCCTTACATGGGGAACCTTATCAAATGCCTTCCTGAAATCTAAGTACACTACATCCACTGCTCAACCCTCAAGGTGATTTGTTACATCTCAAAGAATTCAATCAGGCTTATAAGGCACAACCTGCCCTTGACAAAGCCATGCTGTCTATCCCCAAATCAGATTATGTCTCTCTAAATGCTCATAAATCCTGCATCTCAGGATCTTCTCCAACAACTTGCCTACACTGAAGTTAGACTCACTGGTCTATAATTTCCTGGGTTATCTCTACTCCCTTTCTTGAACAAGGGATCAAGATTTACAACCCTCCAATCCTCCGGTACTTCTCCCATCCCTATTGATGATGTAAAGATCATCGCAAGAGGCTCAGCAGTCTCCTCCCTCGCTACCCACAGTCGGCTGAGGCTATATCTCATTTGGCCCCAGTGACTTATCTAACTTAATACTTTTCAAAAGCTTCAGCACATCCTCTTTCTTAATGTCTATATGCTCAAGCTGTAGGTCATCCCCACAATTGCCAAGGTCTTTTGCCAGGTGAATTGAAGCAAAGTATTCATTAAGTACTTCTGCTACCTCCTCCAACTCCATGCACACATTTCCACTATTACACCTGATTGGTCCTATTTCCATACCTGTCTGTGATGCAGCCAGTTAATATTCTCTCCAGCAAACATCTATAGAACTTTTTCAAAGTTTTAGATGCTAAATCTTTGCAAACTCCTAAGGAAGTAAAGGAGCAGCCGTGATTTCTTTATTATTGCACTAACATGCTGGCGCCCAGGGCAAGTTCTCCGAAATGAGAAAATTTAACATTGCTGATTCTCTCTACCTCTGAACCCCTGATGGGGACTAACTCATGGATCTCGGGTTTCCTCCTTCTGATGTCTACCATCAGCTCCTTGGTCTTGCCGACATTGACTGAGAGGTTGTAGTTGTGGCACCACTCAGCCAGATTTTCAATCTCCCTCCTATCTGCTGATCCATCACCATCTTTGATTCGGCTTACAATGGTGATGTCATCAGCAAACTTAAATACAGCATTGTAGCTGTGCTTAGCCACACAGTCATAAGTGTAAAGCCAGCAGAGCAGAGGCAGCAATGAAAAGATGGTATGTCCTGGGTGAAGGGTGTCCTTGATTGAGTAATAGATCACAAGAGCAGGTTAGGTAAGCTAAAATAAAAGCAGAAAATGCTCTCAAGCAAATGCAGAAAAGTTTACTGCAATGGAATCCGTGATAAGGTACTTAAGAAATGCACAGAGACTGGAGAGAAGGGATTATTCTCTTTGCATCATAGAAGGATTCAAAGTTCAGAACAGAAGTAAGGAAGACATTTTCTTTAGCCAGAGAGTACTGAATCTGTGGAATGGTCTGCCACAGACTGCAATGGAGGCCAAGTCCATATGTATATTTAAAGTGGAAGTTGATATTTTCATGATTGGTCAGGGTATCAAAGGTTATGGCAAGAAAGCAGGTGTATGGGTTTGAGTGGGATCTGGGATCAGCCATGATAGTCATAGTCATAGTCATACTTTATTGATCCCAGGGGAAATTGGTTTTCGTTACAGTTGCACCATAAATAATAAATAGTAATAGAAATAGTAATAGTAATATTACTATTAGTAAATAGTAAATAGTAATAGTCACAGAAATAATAAATAGTAATAGAATAGTAATAGAAAATAGTAATAAATAGTTAAATAGTAATATGTAAATTATGCCAGTAAATTGTGAAATAAGTCCAGGACCAACCTATCGGCTCAGGGTGTCTGATCCTCCAAGGGAGGAGTTGTAAAGTTTGATGGCCACAGACAGGAATGACTTCCTATGACACTCTGTGCTGCATCTCGGAGGAATGAGTCTCTGGCTGAATGTACTCCTGTGCCCACCCAATACATTATGTAGTGGATGGGAGACATTGACCAAGATGGCATGCAACTTAGACAGCATCCTCTTTTCAGACACCACCGTGAGAGAGTCCAGTTCCATCCCTACAACATCACTGGCCTTATGAATGAGTTTGTTGATTCTGCTACGTTTCTATGATAGCACTGGCCACCACAGACTCATAGAACATCCTCAGCATCGTCCGGCAGATGTTAAAGGACCTCAGTCTCCTCAGGAAATGGAGAAATTATCAAAAAATCTCGATGGGCTGAATAGCCTAATACTGCTCCCTTGTTTTATGGTCTAAATTACGAATAGTTTTGATTTGGTAAATATGTTTGTAAAAGGAAACCAAGGCAGAAGTTACCAAAAAACAAAGATTCAAGACAAAGAGAAAAAAAAATCAGATGCAGAGTTATTATTTTACATAGTGTTGATAATGATCTGGGATGCCTTGCCTGAGATGTCTGCAGAAGCAGCTTTAGGAGTAGCTTATGAGTTGTATCGGATAAAATCTTAGAGAAATTATTTACAGCTCAAATAGCACAAGAGAAAAGGATGTGTCTATTTGGACACCAAAACCAGAAGTCTTATCAATGGATCATTTATCCAACTTCATTCATAGGAGAGCAAGGTGATGTTGCTCCTCACAATAGCACAGCTTGATGAAATTCTCCCCACATTTATTGATTCTGGTGGTGGTTAACTCAACAGATAACTTACTGTCAAAACCTCAGCCAATTTATAGTGTATGTCAGTATTAAAAATAAACGTGATCCATTTAACATGTTTCATTTCACGAGCCCACACTGTAGAAGGGAAATTTGGAAGTACAACCAGTCACTGTTGTAATGTAGGAAATACTGGCCAACTTCTGCATAGCATTGGCTCATAAACAGCAAAGTGCTAATGATCAGATAACCTGTTTCTGGTGAACCATTACATACTGTATTTGTCTTACTAGAAAACTCCTTCTATTATGAAATGTTGTAGGTGGACTACATGCACCTGGAACAATTTGATGTCTCATCACAAAGACAGTTCCTTCAACAATGTGGCACTCCTTCCAGTATTGCATGTGACTCTCAAGCACAGGAACAAGTATCTGGTGTGGGCTCTGAATCCAGACATTTGTGATGCAAATAATCAATCTCTGAGCAACAGGTAACTTACTAATTTCAATAATTACTGACACGAATATTTTAAGTTTTGAGATGTATATTTGCAAAAATATATATAGGGAGTAGGAATGGACATACCAGTCCCTTAATAGTTTCAAGGCTCACCCGAATATAGCTTCAATTCAACTCTCCTGTGTTAACTTCAACCCCCTTTACCTATTGAGAATCGATTGATCCCACCTTAACACATAACGGTTTGTGCGATGATATTACAACTCGGTGTGTCAGAGTTCGGAGTTCAATTGCCACCTGTGAGAGTTTACATATTTTTCCTGTGACCACATGGGTTTCCTCCCATGGTCCACAGATGCATCAGTTATACACACAGATCAAGATTGTGCTGTATATGGCAGCCATGTTGTGTACTCCGAATTGGCATTGTAATTTCCTGCTTATTTCTCTACTTCTTTCTGCACTTCTCTTACAACAAGCTGAAAGTCACATCAGATGTATTGATTGACCCTTTCAAACATCGGAAAGACAGCACTCAATCAGAATGAGCCGCCTTTCTACCACTGGGACCCCCTGCTTGCATGAACCACGGGAGGTTCATTCACCACACCGGCACTGCTGAGGAAGCATTGTTGGAGACAAAGAGGAAGAGTAGGCATCTTGGTTAGATTAAGACGGCACGTAAATCAGCTGCCACTCCCTAGCATACTGCTGGCCAATAAATAGTCCCTGACAACAAGCTGTGTGAGCTGAGAGCCAGAACCTCCACCAACAGGAAACAAAGCACTGCAATATCTTATGCTTTGCAGAAACCTGGTTGTTGGAGGAAATACCAGACCAAGCCATTGAATCCATCGGGTTCTCTGCGTTCTGAGCAGACAGGTCTAAAGACCTCTTCAGGAAAAGTAGAGGTGGGGGAGGGAGTATGGTGAACAATGCTTGGTATGACCTAGGTAGCGTGCATATCCTCAAATCCTTTCACTCGCCTGATCCAGTCTTTTTAAACAGCGACCCAGTAACCTCCACTTCTTGATTCTTCCACAAGAGGAAGTATTTTTTCCAGATCCACCAAATCAAGAGGAAAATACTCCAGTGATTGGAGAGAGACTTCATACAAGAGACATTTGGTTGTAGTTCCCGGTGGTCAATCATCTCAGCCCAGGATACCAATGCAGGGCAGTGCCCTTGAACAAACCACCTTTCTTCAAAGTCCTTCCTTCCTTTATAAATTCAGAAGCAGAGATAGGTCTCAATATTCAATCTCATGTCAAAATGTCAGGCAATGAAGCACTCCATGCTTCTGATAGCATGAAGTGGACCATATACATTCAGGCTTGGGCTAATAACTAACTAACATCAAGGGCACCACGCAACTGCTAGCCAATAAGAATCTCCAATAAGAGAGAACTCGATTGCCTATAACATTGCTGAATCTATCATTATTAATATCCTGGGATTTACTACTGTCCAGAAACTCAGACGGATCAGTCAATTAAATATTAAGGTTTAATTATAAACTATAAATATGCAACAACAAAAACAGGTCAGAGGCTAATTAGTGACTTGCCTCTTAACACATTAAAGCCTTTTTTGCTATCTACTAGGCACAAGTTAAAAATGTTATGGACTTTTCTCTATTTGTTTGAAGAATATAGTTCCAGCAATACTCAAGATATCCAATCCAGGATCAATCAGCCGACTTGAATAGCATCCAATTCACCATTATAAACATTCATTCTTTCCAACAGTGATACACAATGTTGTACCCTCTACAAAATGCACTTGCATTTACTTATTAAAGCCTATTCCAACAGAACCCTTGATCACCCAAAAAAAGCAGACATATGATGATATCAATGCCATCACAACGTTCAATCATCCAGTTTCAGAAATATATCATCAATAGGTCTTAATCCTGGAACGTCCTCTGATATAACATTAATCCTCCTGGGAGGGGGGAGAAGATGGTGGCGCAACAGCAGCATGCGCGGCCACTTCATTGATGAAAACCTGTTATCTGTCAAGTAGGGGACTGTGCACAATTCTGATTTGATGGAGACAGATGTGAGAGTGCGAAGGAACATCTGGAAAACTTCCGAAATGCCCGCTTCGCTGCCGCTGCTACTGTGTGGTAACCGGAATCTCCGGAGCAGAAGGCCCCAAAATCCTCGGTTTTGCATGTTTCAGCGGCCGGGGAGAGGTCGAAGGTGCTCGGTAGAGGATGGTGCTCGGGAGGCTGTATTGGAGAGGTTGGTCAGAAGCTCGGAGTTTTCGGACGGACGGACTCAGTGTCGGCTGTGGTCGGCTGCTTCCAAGGTATCGGCAAATTGACGGTGCCTGGAGATTTATGGCAGGGAGTTTCTCCCTTTTGCCGCCTGCTACCGGGGACTTGGGAGTCGATCGACTTCGGAATTTGAGACTTTTTTTACTGTGCCCATGGTCCGTTCTTCATCAAATTATGGCATTGCTTTGTACTGCTGTAACTATATGTTATAATTATGTGGTTCTGTCATTGTTAGTCTTTGGTCTGTCCTGTTTTCTGTGATATCACTCTGGAGAAACATTGTATCATTTCTTAATGCATGTATGCATTTCTAAATGACAATAAAAGAGGACTGAGTGTTCTCATAATCTAATTATTGGAGGATCTTAACCAATAATGACAATGTTTCAAGATGGTGGTGTATCACTACCTTCTTGGGATCAAATAAGGATGGGAACAAATGGTACCCTTACGAATAATGCCCACATTTGTGAACAAATTTAATCAAATTTCCTTTGATTTATTTTTTCATATCATTTTGATTAGCTTGGACTGTGTCCTTGCAATGGACATGTTGCACCTCTTTTCAATTAACTTAGTCCAAGTCCTTTGGTTGACGTATTACTGTTCTCTGTAATGAATTGTTTCATATCCTTTCAACTGGAAGCTGGGTGATCACTTGCCCTCATTTATTTTGCCATTCCCGAAAAATGTCCAATTCCTCCCCAGCTCATAGAAACAATTGGGATGAGACTAGCAATTATGAGATCTGGACTTCGGCAGAAAGGCAACCATGTTATTGTCCATTCCTAATTGCTCTTGGGATGCTGGTGCTGATCTAGCATCTTGAATTGCTCCAATCCAAGGGGTAAAATAACTCATACCATACTCTTGGTTAAGGTATTGCAAGGATTTAACCCAGCAACAACAAAGGAGTGACATTATAATTCATCTTGTCTCTGCTGCCCTTACCCTTCCAGGTGATGAGTTTGGAAGTCATTACTGTTTGTTTTGAAAAGTTGGATTCTATTTTTAAAACACTATTTTATATTTTTCTCAACATCTTGTCATCAATTATTCATATATCAAGATGTTGTTTGTGAGGAGGAATGAAACACAAAGCTGGTTCTCTCATTGACTTGAACAGATTTAGGTCACAAAAATTATCTGTGAGCTGCCATTTGGGAAGACTTATAGAGCACATCATTCCTGCTAATGTCCCTTGAGTTTTATATTCCTTTTCACTGTGCTGATACCTGACAAGACTAATCTTCGCCATAGCACCTGTTGTACTTCACCCTTGAAGAAGAATATGGGGCCAAATTTTGCTAAATAATAATTATATCTCAACCATGCAAATAATTATTAATTCACATATCTACTAGCAGCATAGGGTGTTAAAGAAATCCACTCGAATCATTAAACATCACAGGTTGATGTATGTTCAACAAGGCAATTAACCTTCTTGTGATTTGCATGAGGATTAAAATCTCTAATGTCAATTTTGCTATTAAACACAGCAGAAAGCTATGTCAATAAATAAGCACACAACTTACCTTTGTCATAATAATCTGGTGTAGTTATTTAACCAAACAAGTCCATTAGACCAGAAGACAAAGGAGCAGAGTTCGGCCATTTGGTCCATCAAGTCTGCTGTGCTATTCCATCTTGGCTGATTTATTATCCCTCTCAACCTCATTCTCTTGCCTTCTTCCCACAACCGTTGACACCCTTACCAATCAGGAAACTATCAACTTCCACTTTAAATATATCCTATGACTTGACCTCTACAATTGCGTATGGTAATGAATTCTACAGATTCAGTACCCTCCGGTTAAAGAAAGTCAGTTTGCAGAGTTAACAGTTGTTTATCATTTTGCATACTAGGAAATCATGTATCATCAGACAAATTTAAATCTGTCCATTTCTGGAGGAATTTATTAATCATGAATGTACTCTATGAAGGCATAGGTAATGCTCATAATGTGCTTAGTGATTGTTGGGGGAATTTCATGTTCCTGTTCTTTCCCTCATAACCAACCCTTAAGTATGGTTATATTTGTTACGGACTGTCAAAGTCTTTTTCCCAGAAAGTGAAGGACTTTGTGCAGAGTTTGATTCATCCAGGTTAGGAACAGTTCTGAGAGAATTTAAAAACACTTTTTTTGAAATAGAAAAATAAACTTCTGACTATAATACAGTGACTACTTTAAGATACCCTAATGGTTCTGAAAGAAGAGATAGTAAGAGATTTGAAAGTGGTGGGGGGGGGCGGGAGATCCGAAATGATAGGAGAAGACGGGAGGGGGAGGGATGGAGCTAAGAGCTGGAGTTGCCTTTCAGTTAGTCCTGACGAAGGGTCTCAGCCCGAAATGTCCACTGTACCTCTTCCTATACGTGCTGCCTGGCCTGCTGCGTTCACCAGCATTTTTTGCGTGTATTGTCGTATCTAATCTGTTCAGGCCTTTTAACATTCAGAATGTTTCTATGAGATACCCCATCATTCCTCTGATCTCCAGGGAGCTGCCAGACATTCCTCATAAAGGTAACGCTTTCATTCCTGGAATCATTCTCGTGAATCTTCTCTGAACCCTCACCAGTGTCTGTATATCCTTTCTAAAATAAGGAGCCCAAAACTGCACACAATATTCCAAGTGTCGTCTCACAAGTGCCTTATAGAGGCTCAACATCACATCCCTGCTCTAATATTCTATACCTCTAGAAATGAATGCCAACATTGCATACGTCTTCTTCACAATCAACTCAATCTGGAGGTTAACCATTAGGGTATCTTGCACAAGGACTCCCAAGTACTTTTGCATCTCTGCATTTTGAATTCTCTCCCCATCTAAATAATAGTCTGTCCGTTTATTTCTTTCACCAAAGTGCATGACTATACACTTTCCAACATTGTATTTCATTTGCCACTTCTTTGCCTATTCCCCTAAACTACCTAACTCTCTCTGCAGGCTCTCTACTTCCTCAACACTACCTGTTCCTCCTTTGTATCTTTGTATCATCAGCAAATTTAGCCACAAATCCATTAATCCCATAGTCCACATCATTGACATATATTGTAAAAAGCAGTGGTCCCAACACCGACCCCCATGAAACTCCATTGGTAACCGGCAGCCAGCCAGGATAGAATCCCTGTATTCCCACTCTCTGTTTTCTGCTGATCAGCCAGTGCTCCACCCATGCTAGTAACCTCCCTGTATTTCCATGGACTCTTATCTTGCTAAGCAGCCTCATGTGCGGCACCCTGCTTGTAATTTCCTCAAAAAACTGCAGTAGGTTAGTCAGGCAGGATTTTCCCTTCAGGAAACCATGCTGGCTTTGACCTATCTTGTCACGTGCCTCCAGGTATTCCATAATCTCATCCCTAAAAATTGATTCCAACAACTTCTCAACCACTGATGTCAGGCTAACAGGTCTATAGTTTCCTTTCTGCTGCCTCCCACCCTTCGTAAATAGTGTAGTAACATTTGCAATTTTCCAGTCATCCGGTACACTACCAGAATCTGTCGAATATTGAAAGATCATTGTTAATGCCTCGCAAACTCTCCAGCTACTTCTTTCAGAACTCGAGTGTGCATTCCATCAGGTCCAGGAGATTTATCCACCCTCAGTCTATTTTTTCACTGCACATACGTCACTTCCCTAACACTCCTGAATGTCCAGTAGACTGCCGGTGTCTTCCACTGTGAAGACTGATGCAAAATACACATTCAGTTTCTCTGCTATCTCTGTGTCTCTCATTACAAAATCCCCAGTGCCATTTTCTATTGATACTATATCTACCTTCAACGCTCTTTTATCTTTTATATACTTAAAAAAGTTTTGAGTATCTTCTATGATATTAGTCATCAGCTTCTTTTTATGATTTATCTTTTCCTTCCTAATGACCTTCTTAGTTTCCTTCTGCAAGCTTTTAAAAACTTCCCAATCCTCTATCTTCCCACTAGCTTTGGCTTCCTTGTATGCCCTCTCTTTTACTTTTAATCTGGCTCTGACTTCACTTGTCAGCCACGGTAATGTCCTTTTTCCATTCGAAAATTTCTTCTTATTTTGAATATATATGTCTCTTACACTTCCCTCATTTCTTGCAGAAACTCCAGCCATTGCTGCTTTGCTGTCCTTACTGGTAGTGTCCCTTTCCAGTCAACTTTGGCCAGTTCCCTTCTCATGCCATTGCAATTTATTTTATTCCACTGAAATGCCAACACCTTGGAATTTAGCTTCTGCTTCTCAAATTTCAAAGTGAATTCGATCATATTGTGATCACTGTTCCCTAAGGGTTTCTTAATCTTTAACTCTCTTATCACTTCCAGATCATTGCACAACACGCAATCCAGCACAGTTGATCCCCCAGTGGACTCAACAACAAGCCATTCTAAAATACCATCCCTTAGACATTCTGCAAATTCTCTCTTGAGGTCCAGTACAGGCCCGGTTTTCCCAATTCACTTTCATGTTAAAATCCCCAATGATTATCATGACATCGCCCTTCTGACACAGCTTTACTATCTCCTGCTGTAATTTGTAATCCACATTCCGACTGCTGTTTGGCAGCCTGTATACAACTGCCATTAGGGTCCTTTTACCCTTTCCATTTCGTAACTCAACCCATAGAGACTCATACCTTCCGATCCTTTGTCATCCATTTCTAATGATTTAATATTATTTCTTATACACGGGGCTACACCACCCACTTTCTTCTAACCTATCTTTCTGATACACAGTATATCCTTGGATGTTCAGCTCCCAATGACAGCCATCCTTTAGCCAAGTTTCAGAGAATTTACAGAGAAAGGAGTGAAAAGCAAACACAAAGTCCAGTGAGTGGTAGTTCTGTGGGTGAAAACGGCTTGTGAATGTGACAGGTCAGAGGACAATGGCCAGACTGGTTCAAGCTAACGGGAAGGTTACAGTAAAACAGATAACCATGTGCTACAACAGTGGTGTGCAGAAGAGCTTCTCTGAATGTACAAAACATTGAACCTTGAGGTGGATGCGCTACAGCAATGGAAGACCAAAAACAAAAAGTCAGTGTCTATTTTATTGGGTACAGGAGGTATCTAAGAAATTGGCCGCCGAATATATGAAACGTGAAATTCTAAAATGATGTATCACAAGATGCCCCACACCAGCAGTGTCTAGCATTGTGTTTTTGTCATTCAAAACTTGTAACTTAATGGTTTGATTTTATTAAGTTAGTGCAGCAGGTTGGAATTCAAATATTCTCCATCAGAATGGAAACTCCAGGGCACGTTTTCCTTTACTGCTGAACAAGTCGATGCTGTGGCAGTATTTCAAACCACAGTAACAATGGTGGGTTTGGTTATATTTGTTATGGGAAAGGAATGATAGAGACTCTAAACTGTCAGGCACATGAATTGCACTCAGTCAGCTGGCCCATACTGACAGCCACACATCCTTGTCTCACCAGTTACCTTGTCCCCGTTGACAGTCACATCACAACTATTCATTTAGCCTGCCCACCAAGCTATAATTGCCAGGTCCCTCAGTGTATTCAGTCTATCATTTTCTTCACCAGATTTCATGTGGTCCTATCAGAATCTACTTACCACAGAGCAGAGAGGTACAACCATTAACAATAGAGAAAAATAATAGTCATCTATTTTAGACATATCTGAGTGTTTTGTTTCTCTCAGATGGTTTTTGGAACATTTTTTCTTAAAGTGCAGTGGAAATAGCACTTTAGAATCTCAGAAGCAAAATTTGGGAATGAAGAGGAGGATGCAAAATGACAGTTCCAGCCCAAACTGGAATCACCGAAAAATGCTCCACACCTGTGGTAGAGTTTGAAGGCTATCATCTCCTACAAAGTAAAATCAAGTGACATATGTGACAAGAATGTTTCTCTCCCAGATGACCTCAATGTCTTTTATGCTCACTTTGACAAAATATGGAGGCACTTTCAATGAACTCATGCAGCACCTGTGACCCTGTGATTTCAATCTCTGAGGCCAATGTGAGAGCATCCTTCAGGAAGGTGACCCTATGGAAAGCACCTGGCCCAGATGGGGTATCTGGATGGGTACTAAAAACCTGAGCTAATCAGCTGGCTGGAGTGTGTACAGATACCTTTAGACTCTTGCTTTGGCAGCTGGAGATAACTACCTGCTTTAAACAGGTTTCTATTATACAAGTTTCCACGAATAATACATTAATCTGCCTCAATCACCCAGTAGCTCTTACATCCACCATGATGAAGTGCTTTGAGTGGTTGGTGATGAAACATATAAACTCTTGCCTGAGGAGTGACTTAGATCTGTTCCAATATGCCTTCCATCACAAGAGGGCAACAGCAGATGCCAGACTCTTCACTCAATCCTGGAACATCTGCTCAGTGTCGATGCATATATCAGTATGCTCTTCATTGACTACAGCTCTGCTTTCAATACCATCATCACCTCAACACTAATCAAGAAGCTGCAAGGTCTAGGTTTCAGTACCTATGTGCCACTGGATTCTCAATTCCCTCACTTGCAGACCCCAGTCAGTTTGGACTGGCAATAACATTTCCTCCACAATCACCATCAGCACAGGTGCACCACAAGGTATGACCCTCTGCTCTACTCGCTTTATACTTATGACTGTGAGGCTAAGCACAGCTCCAATGCCATATTTAAGTTTGCTGATAACATTGCTGTTGTTGGCCAGATCAAAGCTGGTGACAAATCAGTATACAGGAGGATTGTAAATCAGGCTGAGTGATGCCTTAACAACAACCTCCCACTCAACGTCAGCAAGGTCAAAGAGCTGATTATTATCTTCAGGTGGAGGAAAGAAGGCACATCAGAGCCTCTACTTTCCTTGAAGTTTGTGAAGATTCGGCATGTCATCTAAAACTTTGACAAACTTCAACAGATGTGCGGTGAAGACTGTACTGACTGGTTGCATCATGGCCTACTATGGGAAAACCAATGCCCTTGAAGGGAAAAGCCTACAAAAATTAGTGCATACAGCCTAGTCTATCTCGGATAAAGCAATAACTATCAAGAAGATGAGATGAAGAGTCCTTGAAAGTGAACAAATAGGTTGAGTGAAGTTATCTCCTCTGGATCAAGAGCCTGACATTTGAAGGGAAATAGCTGTTCCTGAACCTGTTGGTGTGAGACCTGAGGCTCCTGAGCCTCCTGAGCCTTTCTGAATGGTGACCAGGGCTTTATCCATGATGGGCTGGGCTGTATCCACTACTTTTAGTAACCTCTACTTTCCTAGAAGTTTGCGAAGATTCAACTTGTCATTAAAACGTTAACAAACTTCTGCAGATGCGCAGTGAAGAGTATAATGACTGGTCGCATCACGGCCCACTATGGAAACACTAACACTTTGAAGAGGAAAGCCTACAAATTGTAGTGGATACAGCCCAGTCAATCATGGACAAAAGGCCTCCCCACCATTGACCATATCTACAAGGAGCACTGTCACAGAAAAGCAGCATCCATCATCAAGGATCCCACATTCCAGGCCCTGCTCTCTTCTTGCTGCTGCCATCAGGAAGAAGGTTCAGGAACCTCAAGTCTCACACAAACAGGTTCAAGAACAGTTACTTCCCCTCAACTATCAGGCTATTGATCCACAGGAGATAACTTCACTCAACTTCACTCACCCAACTCTGAACTGTTCCCACAACCTACTTCTCACTTTGAGGGATTCTTCACCTCCTGTTCTTGATATTTATTGCTGATTTATTTATTAGTTGGTTTATTTTTTTGTCCTTTACTACTTGCACAGTTTGTTGACTTTTGCGCATTGGTTGTTTGTCCATCTGGTGCGTGTTTTTTCTTTGATTCTATTGTGTTTCTTTGTGTCAATTTTGAATGCTTACAAAAAAATGATCTTAGGATATTAAATGATGCCGATTATGTGCTTTGATAATAAATTTACCTTGAACTGTGGATTTTGGTAGCTACTTGCTGAGGAAGAGATGGAAATAGTACTGTGAACAGTTGGGACTACAGAGTTAAGGTTACAATCAGATTAGTTATAATGTTACTAATTGGTAGAACAGACACTAAACCACATGTTTCACTGATCCAGAGACAACGCAGCAAGAAAATCAGCTGACCAGCTGTGTGACTGATGTAGCTGTATAATCTTGCAGCCACTGATAAGACAAATTTCATCACCTGTGGACCAGCTATTTGTGGGTTTCTGCCCAGTGACTCATGACATGAAAGATTATTGCCTCGTCTAACCTAATACTCTTTAGGGCTTTTAAAACAAAAAAATTCATGCCATTTTAAAAGTAGTAATTCTGATCAATCATTCTAGTCAGCCCACACTCCCCAACCCTCAATTTATTACCTTCGTCACCTCACAATGTTGTCGCACTTTAAACCACTTTTCTTGGTTCGGGTTGTATACTGTATACATTCTCTGATATTAAATGTACCTTTGAACCTTTAAGTTCCTATACAGATAAATATACAGCATACGGTAAATAAAGTTGATCCTTGATTCTTGGTCCTTATGACACAGATAATGAAGACCAGTAAAAGCAAATGCAAAATCCAATCAATGGCATCATCAGCTCCACAATTCTAAAATCTGTGCGACCAACCACAAACTCCATCACACAAGACTTCATTAGAGGTTTGAGGAGATTTGTCAAGCCACCAAAAGCTTGCATTTTTCTATGGATGTGTGGTGGGAAGTGTTGGAATAAGTTGCATCACATCCTGCTATGGAGGCTCCATTCACAGGATTGCAAGTTGCTGCAGAGGATTAAAGACTCAGCCACTTCCATCACAGCCACAACCCTCTTTACCTTCAAGGACAGTTTCATGAGGCAATGCCTCAGGAAGGTGGCATCCTTCACTGAGGACTCTCACCATCTAGCACATGCCCTCTTTTCATTACTACCATCACAGAGGAGGTATTGGTGTCAGGAGACTCACACTCAATAATTCGGAAATACGTTTGTACCTTCTTCCTGTCTGCCATCATACTTCTGTATGGCCCATAAACACTACTTCATTATTTCAATTGTTGTAGTATTTGTTTATTAGTAACTTATAGTGATTTTATGTTTTTGCACTGCAGTGATGCTGCATAACAGCAAAATTCACATCATATAAAACAGTGATAGTAAGGCTGATTCTAATCCACTTCCAACATTCTCTGAGGCACCACAGCAGTACTGCAAGCTTCATGGCCACATCTCACAGCATTCATCCATCATTAGCACATCAGTGTTGCAGGAGATAGTACCTGCATACCTAATAAAGTATGCACCTTATTAGATGTATAGTAAGGTACACCTGCTCATTAATGCAAATATCTGATCAGACACTCATGTGGTAGCAGCTTCATGCATAAAAGCCTGCAGACATGATCAAGGAGGTTAATTGCTGTTCAGACCAATTATCAAAACGGGTAAGAAATGTGACCTACGTGTCTTTGATCATACAATGATTGCTTGTGCCATACAGGGTGGTTTGAATATCTCAGAATCTGCTGTTTATTCCCTTCCAAAGACGTGCCTTGACTGGCCAATGGAGTAGTGACATCCGCATCAGACTTTGAGGTGAGTTGTCCTTGGTTCAAATCCAGCCAGCTCCTTGCATATTTCCCATCCATGCTGGGTTCAGCATCAAGCTAGCAACTTGGCCTCATACAAAACAGAAGAACGTTAGAGGAACGGCAAGTTTGCTGCCCTACATGCCACAAGGCGTGGAGAGGAACAACAACAAGATGCTGCCTTATGTGCTGAGTTCCTCCAGTACTCTATTGGTGGTGCTCAAGATTTCTAGCATCTGCAATACCTCTTGTATTTAAAAGTCACTTATCTAAGTAGTTTAGAGATAGCTTTGGATGTCCACATGGCTTATGCAATCTTTCATTCACTTCTTACTGATGGAGTGAATTAGCATGACAATCTCTTGAATATTTGACAATTCAATGTGATGAAGAACACTGCAAGTTGATACAAGCTGTAGTGGCAATTGTCTATATCAAGCTACATGTATTTTTATATAAGTTCCATTCCTTTCTATTTTGCATTTTTATGTACGCCAGAAGTCTGGTTCAGTCTTCAACTGAGCCAATTTTTGAATCATTTGCTCCTGATAATATGACGATTGATCTGTTCTCTTGTTGTTAATTGTAGCCAGGTGTGCATCGTCAATTGTGATCACACACTGTATTAATTGTCATTCATTGTATTATAATGTTGCCAGTGCTTGTGATTAAATATGGATTGTTAGCACTTGTAGTTAAGCATTTTAAATGAGTAAAGTTATCAATATAGTCATTTCATTCATCTGATCAACATGAACCAGCTCCTTGCCTTCTCTTAGATAATTTAACGAGCATGTTTTGAGGACTGAATATCATGTTGTGTAATCTTGCAAGTCTGTTAATTGGATTACTTTCCAATATGACTTGTGATACCATTCCAATGCAATGTTCTTTTCAAATAAACACTGTCTGAGTTACTTCAAGTCAACAAAAATAACAGTAATTTCTTGTGTCTTTCGGCATTACTTATCTCCATTCACAGTATGAGCTCTTGAAGTAAAAAAAATCTATCAGTTGATCCTAAAGAGACAAATATTCAGTTCTTATTTTTTCTTAGTAGGTCACAAAATGGAATTTACTGCCTCTCCACACTAGACAGAATAGTTTCAAGATTTGGCATCAGCCCTCAGCTAATTTGGAGCTGGCTTGTTTTTGCCTGCAGTTGTAACACATAACCTTTCTAACTAGCTTGCCAATTATTTAGAAATTTGGGTTGTTGAACTAATCAGTCTTTTCTTGAAGTTCTGCCTTAGGTCATCTTCTTCTGCAGAACTACACTAAGTACCTCCTGTACCTAATAAAATAGTCACCAAATGTTTGTTTGTGGTCTTCTGCTCATCTAGCCCATCCATTTTAAGGTCCAACGTGTTGTGCATTCAGAGATACTCTCTTGCACACAACTGTTGTTACACATGGTTATTTGAATTACTGTTGCCCTCCTGTTAGCTTGAATCTGTCTGGCCATTCTTCTCTCTCATTACCAAAGCATTTTTGCCTACACACCTGCCACTCAATGAGTGTTTTCTTTTGTTTCTTCATCCCATTTTCTGTAAACTCTAGCTGCATGAAAATTCCGGGAGATCAGAGCTTTTGACATACTCAAACCACCCTGTCTTGCACCAACAATTATTCCATGGTCAAAGTCACTTAGATCACTCTTCTTCCCCATTGTGATGTTTTCTCTCAACAATAACTGAACCTCTTGACTAAATCTGCATGCTTTTATGCATGAAGTTGCTGCTACATGATTGGTTGATTAGATATTTGCATAAACAAACAATTGTACAGGTGTACCTAATAAAGTGGACGCTAAATGTAATATCCAAATTTGTTGCATGCCAACCTGATACCAGTTTAATTCATTCTTCTGGAGAAACTTGTAGAGGATCAAGTGAGGACATATGGGTGTGGGGTTATCACTGTAAGGAAAAATACCATAATTGTCCTTCATTACTTATGTTTTGTTTAATGTTTCTAATTTAAACATTTTAGTTCTTTTACAATGTTTTTGAAAGTTTTTAATTTTGAAGTTCAAAACTTTTGACAGCGATCAAAGTTGAGAAGTATATCTTTGCTCACTGAAAGGCATTGAGAATTTCAGGGCAGGTTTTCTCCATTCTATCTGTTAAGGTTTTGCTGCCCCTCGAGGCCCTGCTTATAGATTTTTGGTTGCTTTATGCCAGCAAGGTAGACCTTCTTCACCTTGGTTACCAACATTTAGGAAAACACCAATTGTCAAATGTGAATGCAGCTGCAGGCTCTTGCCAACACATCCAGACATCTATTCTGTTCCCTTATTTCATAATTTTTGTTCTTCAATGGTGTTTTGTTGAGCATTGATACTAAAATGTCAGAATGGCTATTGCCTTTGCCATTTATATTCCTTTTTCCATCACACATCATTTTAAATGTAGCTGTGCTATTCACCTTAAGCAGCCCACCTCTGCTCACCATACACAGCACTGAGGAGATACCTTTGTATTTTCATTAGGTTCACCAATGGTTATCCTATATTTATAAAAGGAGTTTCTTTGGGACGCCTGTTCTCTCCTTCATGCATTATTTCCTCTTTCAGCACTGAATGTCGGATTTCTTCCTCAACATTTGAATAGCAATAGCTTAATAACATCAATCCAAAATTTCAACGCTGGGATTGGTCCTTGTGTAAGTTTATTCCTGCCAAACTATTAGCAATTTTATCTGTGGCTGGAATTTTTCCCCACCCTTGTTCTAAACAGAGTTTATCCAGGCAAATTTTGAGTCTGAGATTTCAATTGAGGCCAATGGCCGAAGTCCTGGGTCTGTGAGGCTCAAGTCTACTGGGGAAGTCGGAGGCCCTGATGTGAGTCTACTCGAGGTTGGAGGCTCAGAGGGAGCCTGTCCTGGGGCTGCAGAATTGCCTGTGTGTATGTGAGTGGGTCAGTGGGTGGTTTGCTTGTTCTGTTAGTTGTTAATGCAAATGACACATTTCATTTTATGTTGCAATGTACCCATGATAATAAATAAATGAATTTGATTCTGAATCTATGATTATAGTAATTATCCATCAGAAGTGCTATTGTGAAGATTTTAACCACCAACAAAATGTGGCCAAACTGATGAACATTGACATTTGCAGTTTTTTCATGTATTCTAAAAGAAAATCTTCATAAGGATGGGCATTATAAAATCCTAATTTATGTTTGTCTTGAATAGAGATCCAAAGGGGATTTCCAACAATTCACTACCTATGCAGGCAGTTATTGTGGAAGTTCTCACAAGATATGATCATTCAATGAGATGTAATCTTTGACAGTCACAAATTCTCTCAAAGTGCTTTAAATTCCTGTCATTTCTTGTTTTAACATCGTCACACATTTTGAAATTATTGATTCCTGGTATTTATTAATGGGTGAGGGGGAGGAGAAGATGGCAACGCGCGCAGTCGCTCCGAATGATATCGTATGTGTTAACTAAGGGCCATGCACAATCCTGATTTGATGGAGACAGACGTGAGAAGCACAGAGGAACATCCAGAGAAACTTCTGAAATGCCTGCTTCACTGCCGCTGCTACTGTGCGATCGAGAATCTCCGGAGGGGAAGGCCCCAAATCCTCAGCTTTGCCTATTGCTTGTTGCTGGGGCCAGGGTTGAAGCACTCGGCAGAGATGGTGCTTGGCGTCGGAGGGCTGGTCCGAGGCTCAAAGTTTTCGGACGGACTCAAGAGTCGGTTGTGGTTGGGTGCTTCCAGGGTGCTGCATCAGCAAGTTTGCAGCGCTGGAATCTCATGGCAGGGAGAGTTTCTCCCTTCTACCGTCTGCGTGAGATGATGGGACTTTCGAGTGACTTTGAGACTTTTTTTTTACCGTGCCCATGGTCTGTTCTTCATCAAATTATGGTATTGCTTTGCACTGTTGTAACTATATGTTATAATTATGTGTTTTTTGTCAGTTTTTCAATCGGTTTGTCTTGTGTTTCTGTGATATCATTATGGAGGAATATTGTATCATTTCTAAATGCATGCATTACTAAATGACAATAAAAGAGGACTGCGTGTCCTCATAATCTAATGGCTACATTCATAGCTTTAAAAATTTGAAGTCCCTGTTGCAAATATCTCTTGCTAACAGTAACACAAACCAATACAATATGGTTGTGTAAATAAAAGAGATACCTTGCATGTTTCTTGTTCTTATTATTGTTCTTCTCCCTTAGACTTCTTATGGTGGTTGACAGTTCAACTTAAAGGTGTATTACAGCCACCATCTGGAATGGACAAATTTCCTCCACCCACTGTAAGCCTAAAATGATGGCCCTTCCTTGTCCTTCACCTGGCTATAGGGTATTCCAGTTCACTTTAAGGTGATTGGAGTTTTTGAAGTTTAGTCATTGTTGCATTATAGGAAATACATTGTGGTAAAAGTTATTTTGGTTAAAAACAAGATTCCATAGTCATGCCACAAGGTGGAAGTTGTGCAGGAGCTGGCAGGCTAAAGAATCAGGTATTGGTTTCCTCTCTAACTTACAAAAATTATGAGATTGACCACATTATACCAGTTGATCAGATTGAGTCCAGTATCTGAATATGCTGCCTTTTAACATCACAAGGTTACAACACATCCAATGAAGCTCTACAAAGCTAATGGACTGAGAGCAAATAACACCAATCAAATAAGCAAACATCAAAGTACATTAAACTAAAGGACATGAAGAAAATTGTGATTTTTCTTTTAAAATTGCTAGATATTTGCAAGCTGCTGTCATTTTATTAGTGTAGTAGAATATATATATAGCCTTTTTGTTTAATCCTGGCCAACATAGCAGCACATTGCTGGGAAAACCTCCAAACATGGCAGTTCATAGTATTGTTCTGAAACAAGATCAGTGAAAAGGAAACTTGTCTTTGATCACTAGCTGTAGTCACTGATGTCTGTGAAGCCAATAGTTCTCACAGTGGAAATCAGCAGTCCCCCATGCATGACTGGCCCTTTATTTTGTAGTTATGTCCCTTTGTTCATGACTTGCCACATGAAGGCACCTCAACATCTACCCTGTCAAGTCCCCTTAGGATCTTATATGTTTAAATAAAGTCAATCCTCATTCTCCGCTGAAATATATAACTGGCAGGAGCAGCAAAGTTTCTGATCATTACAGTAGGCCTGAGGAACGATTACCAGTTAATGCAGTTAATGCTGATTCACTGAACAAAAAGGAGAAGAATGAAAGTGAGAGGAGAAAAAAATGTGAAAGGGAGGGGAAGGGGAGCAGGAAGTTATAGTGAGGGAGAGGAAAAAAGAGCAAAAGAAGGGAATGGCGATAAAGTGAAAGGAGACGGAAGGGAACTAGAAAATGGAAGATGGAGAGTTCAGACTAAAGCAGGGGATACGCAGAAGAATAGAAAGTAGGAAGTGAGGGAGATTTCGGAGGGAGTATAGAGGAAAGGTGGAAGGACTGGGAAGGTGATTCAAAATGGGAAGCAGAAGAGGAAAGGAGGAGGCTGTGAGGGAGTAAAGAGTAAAAACAAAAGGTGGTGAGAAGAAAGGAGGAGAGTTGGCAACAATCTCACAGCAGAAATCAGCTGTGTCCATGATATCAGGACTCGATGCCATTTTCTTATACAATGTTCCTACCCAGATGTTTACCCAACAATGCATGCCCTGGGCAGCTGCTAAGTTGGAAGAGTGGGAGAGACTATTTTCTCTGCAAACATCTGACAGATCCATCCACCCAAGATTTTGAGGTCAAGTTAGAGTTATTGTAATGTTGCCCGGAGCAATTATCACAGTGAAATATTTCAGGAAAAACTAAAATCTTGCTGGCAAGGCAACCTGTCCCTCCACCCTTCAATACGATCATGGCTGATGTTTTACCTCTCTAACCCCTTAAAAACAGCTTCTTCCATGCTACTATCAGACCTTGGAAAAAAATCACCTCTTTTCCATCTCTCTCCCGGTGTTACTGTCACATCTTCAAACCCTTAAGCTACCTCTTCATTTATTGGCACTTTTTCATTTCTTTTTGCACTGCTTCAGTTTGCAATACTACATTTTGCTTCATTCTGTTTTTGTTGTGCTTGTTGGTCTAATCACTCTCATGCTTATTATTAACATGTATTGTTGGCACTGTCAGCTTCTTGGGAGCAAGGAATTTCACTGCACCCTAGTGAGTATGACAATAAATGAACCAAATTTTATCTAATCTTGTATCCATTCCTTCTCTTAATATCTACAATGTTGGTGATTCTACTTTTACCCATAAATCTCCAGGAACTATTCCCAGCTTGCCAAGCTTCACATATCATATTGCCTATAACTGATTACATATAGCCGTGATCTCCATTCCTTTTAATCTCACTGGAATTATGAGGCCAATTATACTTACATTTTCAAAACATGGTGTGAGGCACATGTACTCCATTCCCGTTGAACGATCCACACACTGCAAACCTCCCGGGCAAGTAATGTTAAGTACTGTACATGCATTTGAATCTACTTCACAATTCTTCCCTTCGAATCCTGCAAGAAATTAAATAGCAACATATAGGTGGGAGAAGGCAATTCACTAAGAAGAGTTCAACAGCAGTAACCAGGACTTAATACACCTGATAGAGATTGATTACATTATTTTAAAGATCAATGTTAAAGCTCATGCAAAATTTAACCTTTGCTGACATTTTTGAGTAGATTGTGAGTGCACTTGTACATTATTGTGGTTTTTTCTTGTATATCCTGAGAAATCTGAGAGTCAGACTGTGCTCAGTGTATTGTGCTTTTTGTTGCCCAGATAAAGCAGGGAGATAGCTGGGAGGATCCTTGAATACTTTTTTTGGGGAATGCCAGTCGGATTACCAGTGCAAACTGTTAACACAAAACATAATAGAAATTTGGAACTTCCTCCCCCAAAACTATGTTTTAACCAGGAGTATATTAAACATTGCAAAACTGAAATTGACTGTTTATATTATGACTGAGTACTAAGAGGTTATGGGACAGAAATAGACAAACTACCTGAATAGAGCCCTGTTGGAATAGAGTCCGCTACCACTTCTATCCTACTGTTATCAGACTCTTATAAGGTTGACTCTTGACCTCTACATTCCACTTCATTATGATCTTGCGCATCAATTACCTGTGCTGCAATTTTTTCAGTAGCTTTTACATTTCATTCTGCATTGTTATTGTTTTTCCTTATTCTATACACTGTGTCATGTGTCTAAGCCATTAAACCACTGGATTATTGGTAAAATAATACAACTACATTGCTAACATTCCTGAATGGCACCACTGTACTAGAACACTAAAAAAATGGAACCCCTTCATGTTATGTGGACAGGATCATCTGAACACTACATTCTATAGTGAAGAAAAAGAAGAGGAAAAAAGAGAGAAAAAAGTATCTTGCTCTCAGCGCTAGAGAGAGAGATGCAACAGAAACAGGTTCTACAGCTCACCAAAGCTGAAACCTCTAATTTTTCCACAAATACTACTCTAATTTATTTTATTCTCCTCACGTATCCATCAGCTATCCTCTGCCCCCCACCCACACACCTCCAGTACTCAGATTCTACCACTCACCTAAAGACCAGAGGAAATCTACAGCAGCCCATTAATCTAACACCAGCATGTTATTGGGATATAGGAGGGCATCAGAAAACCTTAAGCACCAGAGGAATCTGACGTGGAAACAGGGAGAATGTTACAACCTCCACACAGACAGCACTGGAGATCAGGATTGAATCCATATCTCTGGAGTTACAAGAAAGACCTGAAACAGCTGTACCACTGTGGCACCCAAGGACATCCTGCATGCTTTCTATCCCCAGTGCGCAGTGAGCAGGTAAAATCCAAAAGGATTTTGTTAAATGGTAAACAGGGCCACTGATCTAAACTCAAATCTCACACTTCATTAAACCACAAAAGCCACTTATACAATGCCTTATAAAACTGCTCATTTGATATAAACCGGCTGCAAGCCCCTAGAGAATGCTCACATATCCCACCAGTTTTTTTCCATGCATTTTGCTCTGCCCCAGTTTTTTAAACAAAATCACTTCAGCCTCTTAATTAGATGTCTGAGACACCTTCTTACTTTCAAATAACCCTGCAAACTACTAGAATTACTGTAGATATTTTTCTACCTGCCATGCACACAGGTCATTATTCCTGTTGCAAACAAGAATTCCTGTAATGAAGGGAATGTGCAATTAGTGCGCCCAATGTCATAGTATGCCACAGTCTGATGATTTGATACTATGGCTGCACCCCCTCAACAAAGATAGCAGCCTATATTTTAACCTGAACTACATAAGGTGGTGACTTTCCCTCTGTTAGGAATAGGAGGCTTCCCAGCCTGTTCCATAATTCGCCAAATGCAATGTTTATGCTTTCTTCACCGTCCTTCTGTTTTAACATAATTTCACTCAGCAGACTTTTAGGGCAGACAGTTCCAGATCTTTACTACATTTTGTGTGAAAATCTGCTTCCTGATTTACCTCCTAAATGAGCACCTTTAATGTTGAGATTCTGGTGCTAGACTATCTGATTCTGATTCTTTTGCTGCATTCTTGGTTGTCCCTTCAGAGAAATTCATTTTTCTGCTTCATTTCCATTCAATTATTTTTACATTTGATCAGTTCATTCTCAATATATTGAGAAAACAATCACCTTTCTTAATCATAAACACACGAGATACTGCAGATGCTGGAAATCCACAGTAGCACACACAAAAATGCTGGTCAGGCAGCTTCAATGGAGAGGAATAAAGTGTCAATATTTTGGGCTGAGACCATTCATCAGGACTGGAAAGGAAGTGGGAAGAAGTCAGAATAAGAAGGTGAGGGGAGGGGAAGGAGTACAAGCTGGAATGTGGTCGGTGAAGCCAGGTTAGGGGGAAGGTAGATGGGTGAGGGGAGTGGGGAATGAAGTGAGAAGCCAGGAGGTGAAAGGTGATAGGATAGGATTGCTCTTCTGCTCCCTTCCTTTCCAGTCCCGATGAAAAGTCTCGGCCTGAAACATTGACTGTTCATTCCTCTCCATAAATGCTGCCTGACCTGAAAAATTCTTCCAGCATTTTGCATGTGTTACCATTCTGAGTCAGCAGGAAAGTGATGAGAAGAGTTGTCAACAATGCTATTGAGTCGCACTTACTCACCAATAACCTGCCTACTGATGTCTACTTGGGGTTTCACCTGGAATGCTTCACTACAGACCTCATCACAACCTGGGCTCAAACATGGATGAAAGAGATCAGTTCCAGGGATGAAGAATGAGTGCATGCCCTTGATATCATGTGTGTTTAATGAAATATGGCACCATGGAGCCCAGGGTAAAATTGAAGCCAATGAGCATCAGAGAGAGCTGGAGTTGCCTTTGAAATGGATTGTGGGTGGTTGTCCCAGCTCCCAGGACATCAATACCTCAGGGTATGTCCCAGATACTGCTGCTCAGTCAATGGCCTTTGTTCCATCATTAGATAAGAAATAGTGACGTTGACTGATGACTACTTGAAGTTCATTTATATTTATAATATCTCAGCAAGAGAAGCAGTCTATTTGTTCATGCAGCAAGACCCAGACGAAATTCAGGCATGGGCTGGCAAGTGGCAACTAACATTTGGATCACTCAGGTGTGAGAGAGGTTCAAATCATCTACTCCTGATATACAACAGCACTACCATAACAGAGTAACCCACCATTAACAGGCTGGAAGTCAGCATTGACCAAAATCTTAGCTGCACCAGTTACTTCATAGCTCTTAAATGCCTTCTAAAGCAGTGCAGAACAAAAATATTCAGTTGTAATCGCAGCTCACTCAGCCTTGCAAAACCCTCCTCACCAGTTTTCTGGGGATTAGTATTGAATGCAACCTGATGGGATCTAAAATATCTGTCAGTTTACAAAACAACATTATCTTTGGAGTTGCAAGCAGTCAATCGCTTATGTATTTTTTTTCCAGATTCTACCATATTTTTTCATGTAAAGGCCTGCAAGAAAATGAATCTCAAGGTAGCATATATTAATTTAGGTAATAAATTACTTTAGAAATTTGAACCTTGACACACTGATACAATAATGGAAATGTTCAATAGAAAGTGGCCTGAACCAAAAGAAGAAGGAGTATGAGAGGTTACAAATGATGCTGGTGTATCAAGCTGTGTTTAAGCACCACTACAGCAGGACATTTAGCTCTTGTACACCACCTCAGGATGGAAACGTTAGCCTAGAAAGGACCATGCTGATTTATTTGAAGGAAGCTATGCTAAATAACAGAATTATGGGGCCAGTTAGCAAAGATGAGGCTTGCATTCGCTTTGAAATGGTAAACATAGGACAACACCTTCCCGTGCATTTTGCTGTTCTCATTCTGTTGTGAATGTAAACTTTTCGCACTGCCAAAACAACATTCCTTCCAATTCCGCTTGATTCTGGTTTTCTCAGCAGTGTTGCAAATACCACATAGGTGGCCCATTGGATTATAAAATCCTAAATCATGCTGATTTGCATTTTAGATGATATATGACGCACTGTGGGGAAATACTATTTCTCTTGCCTTCTCTTTCTCATAAGCAAGTCAAACAGGTTCCCTGTGGTTAGTAAAGTACTGTAACTGGAATGCAATGATAAGAATGCACCTCATTAAATGTGATGACTTAAAAAGAAGAAGAAAATGGATAGTGGAAAGCTTCAAAGGACTAAATACTAAAAAGCCAAAATGAGGTGAATTCAGAATGGGAAGAAAATTCCTTGACCACAAAGGCAGTATCTTTGTCGGGCATTCACCAGTGCCCAGGAATGGAAGAGGTTACATAAAGTGTTGGATACAGCGCAGTGGATCATAAGTAAAGCTCTCGCCACCAATAGGTATATTTATATGAAGCAGTGGCACAAGAAAGCAGAGTTCACCATCAAAAACCTGCATCATCAAGGCTATTCCTTTTCTGGATACCACCATCGAGCAGGAGGCACAGAGGCCTACTTCATTCACGATAATTCTGAACTCATTTTACAAACTACAGACTTGCTTTCAAGGTCTCCTTACAACTCATGCTCTCAGTATTATTCTTTGTTAGTCTCTGTCTATGCTTACGTATTGTTTTTCATAAAACTTTATTGTGCTTCTTTTTTCCTATAAATGCCTGCAAGAAAATGAACTGATGGTAGTATATGGTAAAATATATGTACTTTGATAATATATTGACTTTAAACTTTGAGGAAACAGTTTTGAGATCTTGGAATATTACTCACAGAAGAACTGAATCATGGTAGTTTAGGTGTTTATGTATACATATAGTATATATATCAACCTTCTTTATGCCATGGACCCATACCATTAAGGAAAGGGTCCATGGATCCCCAGTTGAGAATCCCTGCCTAAAGTAAAATACAGCAGATGCTCATGGTAATTTTTATCTTTATCTCTTTTCTATGTTAACGGTGGGTTAATTCAGTGAAAAATTGAGGTGCAGTTCCAGAGTTTATGCTGTGGTTCATTGGAGCAGTGTGAGGATCCAAAGGTCATAGGTCTTAAAGCAAACTGTAAGAGGCCATAGAGTTGGAGCGGGAGTAGAGACTGGAGAATTTAAGTCACTAATGACTAGACATTCAGGCTCAATCTTGGAGATTATATGTAAATCTTTTGCAAAACAGTCACCTAAACTATGTTTGAGTTCCCCAATATAAAGAAGACCACACTGAGTGCATTGAAAGAAGTATATTAGATTGGAGAAAATAGAACTATTATTAGCTTGTAAAACCCTGCTGGAAACTTATCACCCACATCTCACAGTCAGACCCGAGCATTCATGACACCATTTATAAATTGCTTTGGGGATTTTGGGTTTGACAGGCAGAACTGGGAATTGTGCCAGTCTACCCTCCTGCTGGAAGCTCTTTCACAAACAGGTAGGTAGGGAACTGGCATCTGCCAAAGAAACTAATTCCAGAGAAATTGCATGAAACAACAGTCACTTGCAAATATTACAGAGTCCTCTTGCTGTGAGAAGAATTACGGGAATAATGCACATTATTTTACACTGACAGTAATTCATCCTTCAGGAAATTCTATCTTAGATTCAAACATTTGGCAATGGATGCAGTATCGGATCTGGCTACAAAGTTTTAGGGTAGGAGGCTGTGGATCAAGTAAATGGATGGCTGAGTAAATGGTTGAGGCAGGTGCAATAACAACATTAAAATACACTGGAACAATACATGGATAGGAAAGCTTCAGAAGGACGTGGTATACATGCAGGCAAATGGATGTAGTTTAGATGTACATCTGGGTCGGCATGGATGAGTTGGACTGAAGAACCTGTTTCTTTGCTGTTGGAATCAGGAACTCCCTTCCCAGTGAACACTGGGAATTAATTCAAATAGAATAAAGGGCAATCAGGGACCCAGTTTAACATCTCGTTCAACTGGATTCTCGTTCAATTGAATGTATGATTTCCTCAGTGCAGCTCTGGAATATTAATGCAGTGTTTGTTTTTCTATCTGCAGGGAGATTAATGAATGAAATCTGATGAGCATGTTTTCATGCTCACCGCCTGGCGTGGAGGCACCAATACACAGGATTTTAAGAGGCTTCAGAGTGTAGTACATTCTTGATTATGGGCACAAGCCTCCACCAGTCGAGGATATCTTCCAAAGGTTCTGCCTCAAGAATGCGGTATTCGTTAAGGACCCTCACCATCCCTCTTTGCACTGCTGCCATTAGGAAGGAGGTACAGGAGCCTGAAGATCCTCATTGAGCATTTTCAGAACAGCATCTTCCCCCTTGCATTTAGACTTCTGAATACTTTTGGAATGAATAAAAACTAACTCACTATTCCTCTTTTGTAAAATTCATTTATTTATTTTTATTGTAACTGATAGTAATTTGTTATGCCTACATTTGTTATATTGCTGTCACAAAACAACACCTTAAATCACTGACAACAAACATGATTCTGACTCTAAGAATCTTAACAAAGCAGTTTTAGATGCACCTGCCAATGAAAACAGAAGCTGCTGCAAATATCCAATTAGATCACTCTTTAATATTCTGAATCAAGGATATATACTGTAAGTTAATGTAGTAGTTACAAAACACAATTAAAATCAACATGTTCTCAGAAATTAACGTTATACTTTGGTGAAAAATAAAACCAGTCCAACTCACCAATGGGACAGTTGCAGTTGTAATATCCAGCATAATCATTGCAGATGCCTCCATGCTTGCATGGGTTTGAAGAGCATTCATCAATTTCTGACTCACAATGAGCCCCTGGTAATTTGAGAAGAGCAGATATTAAAATGAGTTTCAAGTGGAATGCTTGTTTCTGCTGTCTTGTTTACTGTATATTGCACCACAATGGACAAGCAATTTATTACAACACGCACTCTATTCACTCAAATGAGCTTTAGTGATGCACTGATGAATTATGAACAGACACAAAAGTATTTTGGGCTCACTTTAGGGCTAGAGAAGGCATGACACCCATGTTATTTCATTCTACAAATGACTACAAATAAAGATAATCAATTTTGAATTTATTCTACAAAGGAAGGACGAAATCATACGTCTGTACTCAAGCAGCAACAGTTATTTTACTGCAATATGGTCACATTGAAAAAACCCACAATGGTTTATTTGGACTTTGGACTTTAATTGTCTTTGGACTTTAATTGGTAGTTAACTACTTAAATTGAACTTCCATTCAAAAATAATACCATGCAATAAATGAACCACCAGTTCATTTCGGTGGTAAAATTCTTCAGAGTGCTATAGAGAGACACGGTTTAGAACAGGCAGACAAGACTTCTGTATGCTGCTACAGATTTCATTCATAAAATTATTACCATTTTTTGCTACATCTGTACTAATAGCTGTCAATGCAATCACCAAAGCAGTTATAATCATGCCTTTTGTTGTGACTGGTAAAATCCGCTGTCCCGTCGCATACAGACTGAAGGTATCAAGAATGAGGTTGGTCAGATAGATCAGCATTAATGGGCATAGCCTTAGTGCTTCATGAACATGAAGCACTTCTCATCAAACAAAAACATAATGGAAAGCCGACAATTTACTCCACTAAAAAGTTACTGTGGTGGATGGGTCATCAACTGAAGATTTCAAAACAGCATTAGATACCTACTCTGGTCATGAAGGTCTACAGAGCCAAGGAAAATACAGAGTTAAGGTACAGATTACAGATCTAAATGGTGGATCCACCTCAAGAGGTGAAGTGGACAATAGCTTATGGAACAATGACTGATGCATTACTAAAACTGGGAGTGCAATTAATTCAAAGTCACCAGCGTAAACTTACTCCCCTGGAACAGCACAAGGTTTGTCCCACTCATGTTCGCCAATATTTTTACTTGTGAAATTTGGAATAAGAAACTATTGCTTGAGCTCGAGAAGTCTGACACTCTTCAGGGCAAAGGACCTACTTGTCTGGCATCCCATCAATCTCCTGTCATTTCCTCCACTACATGTGCACACTGTAGCCAGCACATTGTAATAACTCAGTGGCTACAGTGTCAGCCCCACCCAAACTTCTGCAGTCCACCACTAAACAGGATAGGGACAGCAGGTACGAGGAACACCACAATCTCCTCCAAATCAAACACAATCCAGACCAGGAAATATTCAGAATCAGTTTTATTATCACTGGCATGTGACGTGAAATTTGTTAACTTAGCAGCAGCAGCAGCAGTTCAATGCAATACATAATCTAGCAGAGAGAGAACAAAATTATAATAAATAAAATAAAACATAATAAATAAACAAATAAGTCAATTATATACATTGAATAGATTATTAAAAATGTGCAAAAACAGAAATACTGTATATTAAAAAAAGTGAGGTAGTGTCCAAAGCTATGAAGTCCATTTAGGAATCAGATGGCAGAGGGGAAGAAGCTGTTCCTGAATCACTGAGTGTGTGCCTTCAGGCTTCTGTCTCTCCTATCTGATGGTAACAGTGAGAAAAGGGCATGCCCTGGGTGCTGGAGGTCTTTAATAATGGACACTGCATTTCTGAGACACTGCTCCCTAAAGATGTCCTGGGTACTTTGTAGGCTAGTGCCCAAGATGGAGCTGAATAGATTTACAACCTTCTGCAGCTCTTTTGGTCCTGTGCAGTATCCCCTCCATACCAGACAGTGATGCAGCCTATCAAAATGCTCTCCACTGTACAACTATAGAAGTTTTTGAGTATATTTGTTGACATGCCAAATCTCTTCACATTCCTATTAAAGTATAGCCGCTGTCTTGCCTTCTTTCTAACTACATCAATATGTTGGGACCAGGTTAGATTCTCAGAGATCCTCACTGTCACTGGGTCTAAATCCTACAACTTTCTGCTCCAAGTGCCTTCAGAGAGACTGCAATAGTTCAAGAATGGGCTCACTCCTAACTTTTGAAGGGCATTTAGGGGTGTGCGATAAATGCTGGCCTTACCACTAATGCCCAGAATTTTAGAAATCAATCAATCAAAAAAAGTTTGTATTTTTTTCTAAACAGCCTTTGTTGCTGAGTAAATAATTTCAGCCTTTCTCGTTATGCTCTTACCCTACAAGAAAAAGAATTATGCCTGATTACTGGATGGAATAATTCTTTCAAAACTTAAGATTGTTTTAAAGGGTCAAAGTACAGAGAAAATTTTCAGGCCTTGAGCAACTGAGTTATAGGGAAATGTTGAAAATGTTAGGACTTTATTCCCTTGAATGTAGGAAATTGAGGGCAAATTTGACAGAAGTATACAAAATTATGAGGGGTACAGATAGGGTAAATGCAAACAAGCTTTTCCCCCTGATTTTGTTGAGACACAGACAAGAGGTTTTGGCTTAAGGGTGAAAGGTGAACATGAAGGGAAACTTCTTCACTCAGAGAGTGGAGTGAGCTGCGAGCCAAAGTGGTGGATGTAGGTTCAATTTCAACAGTTAAGAGAAATTTAGGATGGTAAAAGGAATGGATGGGTATGGAGGACTATGGTCCAGGTGCAGATCAATGGGACTAAGCGGATTAATAGTTCAGTAGTTACTAGATGGATCAAAGGGCCTGCTTCTGTGCTGTACTTCACTCTATGATTCTCTGACTCTACATGCTTGAAAAAATACTCAAGGTTTTAAAAGGGTATGTTGCTTGATTAAAGCTCCCATGCCAGGATATTGCATGTGTAATCCTGTGGCATAAAGTCGGGCACGAACCACCAACTAACCCTTGGTCACAGATCACCTGCTTGGACTTGAGCTGTTACAATTTCAATGATTCCTTCCTATCTGCAGGCTGACAATCTGTGTTATCTATCACAGCTATGAAGAATGGCTGCTTTGCTTTTGGTTCTTCACCCATATTCCTTCTGGTACTAGAGGTTATTCAGCCCAGCAAGTCTACGTCACCTCTCAGAGCAATCCTCTAATTCATCCACCAAAGAAGGAAGCGTCTGAATGATTGTCTTTCTGAAGGATGTTCAGGCTATAAGTAGAGTTAAAGACAGATTACAATTTTAAATTGAACATTATATGGTGGATTCTTCAATCAGTTCACTTGGAAACAACTTGCCAAACTTCTGTAAACCCCAAACATGAAATTTTGTGTCACCACAAAGAAAACATAATTAAGTAATGCTCCTCGTTTCTTGGCCTAAGTTACTCTTGCAACTAAGCACTTCACTTCATGCATGGAAACCTACACACACCTTCAAAAAATATATTAAAACACTGTCTACAACACTAGTACTCATGGTCCAAGAATGTCCACTCACAAAATTGCAAGTACTAATAAATCAATTACATAAATAAAAATATAAATGCCTTTTAGAAGTTTTATATACATTTTTAAGACTTAATTTCTTGATAAATCACAACACACAAATAATACTGAAAAATTACAGCAGGTATACTGATTTAAGATAAAAATAATTCTGCATTCTGAATGCCACCCATTCCCCCACTTTCAAATCTCTTACTAACTCTTCCTTCAGTTAGTCCTGTCAAAGTGTCTCGGCTCGAAACATCGACTGTACCTCTTCCTGGAGATGCTGCCTGGCCTGCTGCGTTCACCAGCAACTTTGATGTGTGTTGCTTGAATTTCCAGCATCTGCAGAATTCCTGTTGTTTGCCTCCCATTCTCATGACATTCAGACTAGAAATATCTTCTGCCGTACTAACTATATGAAAATCTCATGAATAAAATGTTATGCATGCTTTTTAAGATATCATCAAATAATTATATTTGGGTTAGTCATAGGTAATATATGGATATTCTGATTATAAATATGAACACTTAGAGGCCACTTTACAAGGTACCTCCTGTACCTAATAAAGTGGTCATTGAATGTATGATCATAGTCTCCTGCTGTAGCCCATCAGCTTCAAGGTTTGACACATTGTGCAGTCAGAGATGTGCTTCTACACATTACTGTTATAATTTGTGGATATTTGAGTTACCGTTGCCTTCCTGTCAGCTTCAGCCAGCCTGTCCATTCTTCTTTGACGTCTCTCATTAAGAAGGCATTTTTGCCCACAAAGCTGCCACTCACTGGATGTTTTTTTTTTGCACACCAATCTCTGTAAACTCTAGAGACTGGTGTATGTGAAAATCGCAGAGGATCAGCAGTTTATGAGATACTCATTTCACCCCATATGGAACCAACAAGCATTCCACAATCAAAGTCACATAGGTCACATTTCCATAAGACCATAAGATATAGTAGCAGAATTAGGCCATTTAGTCTGTCAGTCTGGTCCAGCATTTCATCATGTCTGATCGATGTTGCCTCTCTGCCCGAGTCTTCCTCCTTCAGACCTTTCAGTTTCCCAAGAACTGTCTCTCCAGTGCTCTTTCCCTACCAATTTTGGTCACCTTCTCTTCCCCATTCTGATGTTTGGTCTCAACAACAACTTAAACTTTCTGCTACGTCTGCATGCTTTTATGCGTTAGGTTGCTGCCACATGACTGGTTGATTAGATATTTACATTAGTGTAATGTCTGTGGTGGCCAGTGCTATCATGTTTGCTGTTGTGTGCTGGGGCAGCAGGCTGAGGGTGGCAGACACCAACAGAATCAACAAACTCATTCGTAAGGCCAGTGATGTTGTGGGGATGGAACTGGACTCTCTCACGGTGGTGTCTGAAAAGAGAATGCTGTCTAAGTTGCATGCCATCTTGGACAATGTCTCCCATCCACTACATAATGTACTGCGTGGGCACAGGAGTACATTCAGCCAGAGACTCATTCCTCCGAGATACAGCACAGTGCGCCATAGGAAGTCATTCCTGCCGGTGGCTATCGAACTTTACAACTCCTCCCTTGGAGGGTCAGACACCCTGAGTCAATAGGCTGGTCCTGGACTTATTTCATAATTTACTGGCATAATTTACATATTACTATTTAACTATTTATTACTATTTTCTACTGCTATTCTATTACTATTTATTATTTCTATGACTATTACTATTTACTATTTACTAATAGTAATATTACTATTACTATTTCTATTACTATTTATTATTTATGGGGCAACTGTAATGAAAGCCAATTTGCCCCGGGATCAATAAAGTATGACTATGACTATGACTAATAATCAGGTATATAGGTAAATCTAATAAAGTGGCCTCTGAGAGTATATATTAGTTCATGAAAGATTTTACATTACTGAGTACATGAAGATATTTTATCTCATATAGTTGAGTTTGCACTGAAACTTCATCCGGAAACTCAACTCAAAGATGCAAGGAATTTGTACCTGATTGGCCAACAACTCTCATATGTAAATTTTATGGAGATAAATTTGGAAAACTGGGCCCAGGCTCAAAGTTGCAGTGATTAACTTTATTTTTTCCTTCACTCAATCTAGTTTAATTTACATAAAATATCTCAGAATACCAAGACATTTTCAAGTAAATCAAGCAGGTTTGAAGAGTAACTAATATTGTAACGTGATCCTGGGTGATGTTAAGCTCACTCTAGAATCCTAATGAGTTGAACAGCCCTTCTCACCTATGGCATTTGCAGTATCTCTTAATTAAGTCAGCCATGACCTGGCCTTGGGATCTCCAATATATCTATTCTTAGTGCCTTTACTTAGTTCCAGTAGCAGAGCACCTTCTTTCTGTAAGATGATTGCTGTTCTAATTTGTTAAAACAAAAGTGCAGTTGCTGGATGACTAATTCTCGCTTAGAATTTAAAAATATCAGGAATACAACATTAAAGATTCTAAGTGGAATTAAAACAAAATTCTGAAGCATTTGAAATGTAGTTTAATGTCAGTGCTTGTCTCACACAGAGACCTCGAGTCCACCAGGTGGAAACAAGACCTAACTGCAGTGCAAAGATGATAACATTTACACAAGTATTGCTGTCCCAAGAAAGCAGCATCTACTTTCAAAGACCCCCACCACCCAAGCCATTCGCTCTTCTCACTACTACAGAAACCTTAGATCCCTCAACTCCAGGTTCAGGAAACTTATTACTCTACAGCCATCAGGCTCCTGAACAGGTGCGCATAATTTCATTCACCACTACTCCGAACTGATTCTGTAACCCCTAGACTCACTTTTAAGTACTTTTTATAGCTCATGTTCTCAGAATTATTTTTATTTGTGCATTTTGTCTTCCTTTGCACATTGAATGTTTGACAGTCTTTGCTTATTTTTAATTTTCAAACATATGGACACCAGAGGGAAGGAAAGGCGTCGTCTAGTTCAAGACGAGGTGAGAGCAGTAGTGGAGGAGATGAGAGCCTGCAAGGCGGTGGAAATGAAGCAACAGGGAGCTTGGACAAGATGGGAGAATACGGTTGAGAGGAAAGTGACCTGGGCTGATCTTTGGAAAGCTGAACCACACCGCGTCCAATTTCTCATCCAGGCAGTGTAGTACGATGTGCTTCCAAGCCCATCAAACCTGCACACATGGGGCAAGGCAGAGTCATCTGCATGCCCACTGTGCTCCAAGTGAGGAACCCTGGAGCACATCTTCAGCGCCTGTGCAAGGGCACTTGGTGAGGGACGGTACAGGTGGAGGCATGATCAGGTCCTGAAGACCATCGCTGAAGCCGTCAGCACAGGAGTTGAGTGGGCAAAGCGGTCCCAACCCTCCAAGCAGACCATTGCCTTTGTCAGAGCTGGGGAGCAGCCAATACCTGCCAAAAGAACATCTGCAGGCATTCTGATCTCTGCAAGGGACTGGCAGCTGTTGGTGGACCTCGAAGGGCAGCTGAAGTTCCCCAGCCATATCACAGCCACCACCCTGTGACCAGACATTGTCCTAATGTCTGAGTCTACTAAGCAAGTGGTGCTGCTGGAGCTGACAGTCCCATGGGAAGATAGCTTGGAAGAGGCCTTTGAAAGGAAGCTCTCCAAGTACGCAGGACTGGTCAGCAACTGTCAGCAGGCTGGATGGAGAGCATGGTGTCTCCCAGTGGAGGTTGGTTGTAGGAGATTCATAGCCCGTTCTTTAGTTAGAGCCTTCAGCATTTTGGGCATCGAGGGAGAGAGGAAGAGGAGAGCCATCCACAGTACTACCGATGCGGCAGAGACGGCCTCAAAATGGCTGTGGCTCAAAAGAGGGGAGCCATGTAGTCATAAGTAGCTAGCCACCTGGACACAAGCTGGGGTCTGATCAGCCCTGGTTGGGTCACCTGGAGGAGATTGTATGATGTTGAAAGACCCGAAACACCCGATGATTCCAGGAACATCACTGAAGATGTGTCCAGAAGCATCAATAGATGTATATAAACAACAGGAATTCTGCAGATGCTGGAAATTCAAGCAACATACATCAAAGTTGCTGGTGAACGCAGCAGGCCAAGCAGCATCTATAGGAAGAGGCGCAGTCGACGTTTCAGGCCGAGACCCTTCGTCAGGACTAACTGAAGGAAGAGTGAGTAAGGGATTTGAAAGCTGGAGGGGGAGGGGGAGATGCAAAATGATAGGAGAAGACAGGAGGGGGAGGGATAGAGCCGAGAGCTGGACAGGTGATAGGCAAAAGGGGATACGAGAGGATCATGGGACAGGAGGCCTAGGGAGAAAGACGGGGAGGGGGGGGTGACCCAGAGGATGGGCAAGAGGTATATTCAGAGGGACAGAGGGAGAAAAAGGAGAGTGAGAGAAAGAATGTGTGCATAAAAAGGAGTAACAGATGGGGTACGAGGGGGAGGTGGGGCCTAGCGGAAGTTAGAGAAGTCAATGTTCATGCCATCAGGTTGGAGGCTACCCAGACGGAATATAAGGTGTTGTTCCTCCAACCTGAATGTGGCTTCATCTTTACAGTAGAGGAGGCCGTGGATAGACATGTCAGAATGGGAATGGGATGTGGAATTAAAATGTGTGGCCACTGGGAGATCCTGCTTTCTCTGGCGGACAGAGCGTAGATGTTCAGCAAAGCGGTCTCCCAGTCTGCGTCGGGTCTCACCAATATATAAAAGGCCACATCGGGAGCACCGGACGCAGTATATCACCCCAGTCGACTCACAGGTGAAGTGATGCCTCACCTGGAAGGACTGTTTGGGGCCCTGAATGGTGGTAAGGGAGGAAGTGTAAGGGCATGTGTAGCACTTGTTCCGCTTACACGGATAAGTGCCAGGAGGGAGATCAGTGGGGAGGGATGGGGGGGACGAATGGACAATGGAGTTGTGTAGGGAGCGATCCCTGCGGAATGCAGAGAGAGGGGGGGAGGGAAAGATGTGCTTAGTGGTGGGATCCCATTGGAGGTGGCGGAAGTTACGGAGAATAATATGTTGGACCCGGAGGCTGGTGGGGTGGTAGGTGAGGACCAGGGGAACCCTATTCCTAGTGGGGTGGTGGGAGGATGGAGTGAGAGCAGATGTACGTGAAATGGAGGAGATGCGTTTAAGAGCAGAGTTGATAGTGGAGGAAGGGAAGCCCCTTTCTTTAAAAAAGGAAGACATCTCCCTCGTCCTAGAATGAAAAGCCTCATCCTGAGAGCAGATGCGGCGAAGACGGAGGAATTGCGAGAAGGGGATGGCGTTTTTGCAAGAGACAGGGTGAGAAGAGGAATAGTCCAGATAGCTGTGAGAGTCAGTAGGCTTATAGTAGATATCAGTGGATAAGCTGTCTCCAGAGACAGAGACAGAAAGATCTAGAAAGGGGAGGGAGGTGTCGGAAATAGACCAGGTAAACTTGAGGGCAGGGTGAAAGTTGGAGGCAAAGTTAATAAAGTCAACGAGTTCTGCATGCGTGCAGGAAGCAGCGCCAATGCAGTCGTCGATATAACGAAGGAAAAGTGGGGGACAGATACCAGAATAGGCACGGAACATAGATTGTTCCACAAACTCAACAAAAAGGCAGGCATAGCTAGGACCCATACGGGTGCCCATAGCTACACCTTTAGTTTGGAGGAAATGGGAGGAGCAAAAGGAGAAATTATTAAGAGTAAGGACTAATTCCGCTAGACGGAGCAGAGTGGTGGTATTAAATCCCTTACTCACTCTTCCTTCAGTTAGTCCTGACGAAGGGTCTCGGCCTGAAACGTCGACTGCGCCTCTTCCTATAGATGCTGCCTGGCCTGCTGCGTTCACCAGCAACTTTGATGTGTGTTGCTTGAATTTCCAGCATCTGCAGAATTCCTGTTATATTGAATGAGAGCTTAGATGTGCAAGATGGAGCAAGGAGTATTAGGAAACGCTGATAGAATGAGATGAAAAGGGATGGGAGGAGGCATGGGAGGAACTTAACTGCTGATATAAACCAGGTGAAATGTGCAATCCATTTTTGATTGTGAAGTCTCAGGAACTGTTACAACCTCGACTCTCAGGAAATAACACAAAGGAGTCAGGCCACAACAGGAATTATGAAACCAAATATATTTTTAAAATTAAAGCTAAGGCAAAGTGAAAAATGGTGATGTGTGGTGTGGTAGTGCTGGGTGCAGAATGGGGGAGAGAGAGTGGGAGTGGCCTTGTTTTTAAGCAGTCCCCAGCAGGTACTGGCAATGGAAGGATAACTGCAGGTGTCCCAGGGAATTGTAACACAGGTTAAAGACCTGTGAAACAAGGGCTCGGAAACAAGGGCTGAGGAAACAAGGGCTCGGAAATAGACAGGACATAACAACTCCGTCCTTAAGAAGCTTACTCTGGGGCAACCTTAAGCTGTCACAATAATGCATATAGCATGTTCAGAAAGGATAGAAGGTGTTAGCAGACACCAGGTACACTTACAACCTCAAAAGGGCATCTGTTAACACCCCATTTTCACTTTCACAGATGTTGCAAAGCTTCAGGTCATACCCTGCAGGAATAAACTTCACCGCATTAAACACTTGATAGAATTCCTCGTGCTGAGGAGAAAGACCAGAATATACACAATGAGTGGAGAATTGGAAGAAATATAGCCATCAGAATGATTCAGGGCAAGAATGAGGACCAAAGCCGCTTCCCTGTTGTGGAGTAGAGCTTCTGATGGACCTCAAATAGCACGCAGGATGCTCCATGCCCAATTAATTATCTTGGAGGAGCACAGCCCCAACACCAATATCACTAGCATCAACAGCTAGTTTAAAAGGCTTGCTGAAATCAGGAGCTACATGGACAGGAGCACTACTCACCAATGCCTTCTAATACTCAAAGGTATACTGACATGTCTCTGTCCAAGCATGAACACTGGGACTGAGCAGCTTAGTTAGGGGTGCAGCGACAGTTGAAAAAATTTTGCAAAAACTTGTATGGTAATCTGCCATTTCAAGGAGATGTTTCAGCTCTCTCTGGGATGTTGGCACAGCAAGATTTACAGTGGCCTATACTTCAGCCTCAATAGGGCAGGCTTGACCATGGCCTACAACCTTACCCAGGTAGGTAACTGTAGCTTGCCCAAATTCACACTTGGGAGAGGTTCTGGTCAAATTTACAGCCATTAACTGCCTGAACATTGCCTCTAGCTGGGTTTTATATTGCGACCAGATAAAGCTGTAAATGACCAAATCATCAAGGTAAGACTCACAACCTGCAACTCCCTCCAGCCCCTTATTGACCAGATGCTGAATATGTCAGCCTGGTTTACCCAGTCAAGCAAATGACCTTTAATGCAGAACAAATATCTTCACCCACCTTTCACATTCTCCTCAACCTTCTCCATCTTTTTGTGTTATTTTATATGGACCACTCAGATTTTTTTTTAGTTTCTAGGATGATGCGATTTTGAGACAGATGCTGAGAAGCTGAAATGGGGACAGATTCTCAGGATAATTGGTCACTCCCTTAAGAATTATATGATGAAGATTTTCTTGTCCCGGTTTAAATATCTTTGGAATTCTCTGTCTCACAGAGAACCAATGGAGGATTAATTGTATTCTTTTTTTTTCAAAATGCAGATCGATAGGCTTCTGGATATTAAGGAACTCTATGGAAGAGGGAACAGAACCAAAACAAGGTGCCATGGTGGCTAAGGTTGAACATGATCTTAATGAACTCCAGAACTGGTTTGAAGAGATGGATGACCTATTGCTGCTTCCTCTTTGATGAGATATAGATGCTGAGCACTGAGTTTAGTTAGGACTGAGGCTGCAGATCTGGGCACTACTAGGGAATGAAAGCTCAAGGCTCTAGTATGTCATTGAAAACAAAGTACAGAATAGCCATGATCACACTGAGTGGCAAATCAAATTCTCAAGGCCAAATAGCTTTTTTTGATTTCTTATGTTTATTAATCTCTACCAGCAGAAATTAATTTAAAGTGCAGCTTGAATGAAAGTCAGTGAAAAATGCCTTTGTTGCTTCAGTCCTTTAGGACTGGAAGAATTGCCCTTTGAAGAGGTATGGTTTTTCCATGTACAGCAAGAGCTTTTCATGGAGATTTGCAACTAAATTAACCAACAATGGGATTAAGATTTATCTGTTCATTTTATGGAAATAAACACTTCACATAGTATATTATTCAGAATGTCTTAATATTGAGAGTTAATTAAAGCAGCACCTCCAGCTTTCGATGGCTGTCAATCCTGTCTGATATGTAGAAGGCTCCAAGTTGTATTATAACACATTTTTTTCTTCTGTCCTTAGAGGTAAGTCAATTATCATTCTTCGTGTTTCATTTTTGCTTTAACCATACAATTATTTTGCCACATGAAATTAAAATGATTCCGATATGACATTCCAAGATAACACAACAACACTAGTTTGTTCAGTCTTTCTTCCCTGCTAACTAAAAGAATGTTTCCAACAGGGGAAATGAAGAGATATTTACAATGGAAATTGCCCTTAATGTTGTAATATCTCTGACATTTTTGTGCTTGGCTTGGACTATAATCTGGATATCAGAAATATTTTGGCTTAATTTCTGCTCATGTGTAGACTTCCCTTCATGATTTATCCTGTCATGCCAGGAACTTGACTGAATCGTTCTGCACAGCACAACAGGCAAAGTTCTGCATGAGGCTAGTACCAATAGAAGGGCAGAGATTGAGAAATGAATGGCTCTGGTGTTGTTTTTAAATACACTGTTAGGCAGCTTAAGTTTGATTCTTTTATTTTGGACTGATATAATGTTGCAGGTGAATCATTTTTCCCAACTACCCCAGCCCCAAAATAAAAATCACAATACTGTGTTCTTAACAATATTCCCATGCCGATGGGAGAATTTTGAAGATGGTGAGGTGGTTGCAAGATAAAAAGGGGGCTCTTTAAAGCTATGGTGCATAGGAAAATTTCTCCACAGAACTCACTAGGAATATTGTAGAGGCAGGCAATTAAAGAGGAGGGAGATGAATTTTTGAAAGATCAGGAAATTGAAGACAATTTGGAACTGCCAAAGAAGAGGAGTTGAATCCTGGAGCAGGTCAGCCATGATGATATTGAAAAGTAATGAAGGATTGAGAGGTCAGGTAGCCACTCTTGCTCCTATTTTCTTATGTCTATGTGCCTGGGTGAGCATAAGCTCCCTGAGCTGGACATTAAAGATCTCATCAATGTTATTACTTCTGGCAGCACAGAGATACAGCTAGCAGAGCTGCAGACTTACAGTTTCAGAGACTTGGGATTGGATTGCACATTTTTCATGCAGCTGAGGCTTCCTCCCACTTTCCAACGACATGCTAGCTGGTAGGTTGACTAGCTTGTAGATGAGTGGTAGAATCTGAGGGTAAGTTGACAAGAATGTGGGGAGAACAAAGCATGAAGTTAATATAAGATTAGTGTAAATGGGTGGTTGATGTTCTGGTAGTGTGGTCCTGGCAGGTTGAAGATCCTGCTTCTATGATATACCTATGATTCATTTAGGTTTGGCAATTTATGTTGTAAGTACCCGATTCATTGACTTGAAACTTGTCCAGAAAATGCATCAGTCCTTAGTATGTTTCCAACCTTTTTGTCTGTCTTGGCTAGCTTTCTGTTACGATTGTGCCAATCATTCCCTGATTAGGGCTGGAAGGAAATTATATTACAAAGCTTAATTAGGCGAATGTATAGAAAGACTTAAGTTGGGGTAGTAGTATATGATTCAGAATGTACTGTATCTATACTACTATCGTAATGTTCCCTCCTTAACTTCTCAAGAATTGATATCACATTTCCCAAAGGCAGAATAAATGAGGAAATCATTTTAACCGTTGATTTTGAGAATTTGTTTGTTAATTTCTGTTTTTCTTTCTCTATAAAGCACATTTTTTGTCTATTACCACTAATTATTGAATCCAAAATTGTACTGGATGCATGTACATTAATTTATAATTTAGCTTACTGCAGTCCCCATGCTGGTGAGTAGAATATCTTGTGGATAGCTAATCCTTGCAAGAAGTAGGAAGCCTATGTACTGTAGGTTGTGATGTCAAATCAGTCTGAAATGTTGGCGCAAACTTTAGTCCTCTTTAAATCCATTCCAAATTCTTTCCTTTTCCCTTGTGTTGTACTATTTCATTCCTTCTCCGAGGATTGTCATCTTGTCACAGTGGAGAGGCTTGTGAATTTCTCAGATCTTGAGAGCAATGCCAACTGGAGTTTAGCTCCTGGTATGAATACCCATGAAGGTCAACAGGGAGTTTCCAGGTGAAGAGTGATCAATAGAAAAAAACAATACAAACAAGACCTTAATGGTGAAGCAGGCAGAAGGCGTTGACACATCACAACAGCAGTGAATGTGGAAGAAAGCAGCAGCAGGGAAGGGTTCCCAGCTACCTTGGATGCCATGTCACTGGACCTTGACATCAATCTATCAAGGACTGTGTGCTGGCTGCCCATGCATCAGTCTCCCCACATTAACAAGGTCAAGCACAGACATTCTCCATTAAAGGAATAACCCCTTGGGAGAACATCATATTCAACTTGAGTATTCACACTACTAACACAATTTTATTCTTAACTTTTTTTCACTACACATTAAAAAGTAAGAGCATTGGACATGTTTTGAGGCACCAGGTGCAGCATCAATGTTGCTGTACCAGCATCAATTCACATTCCCACTGTTTGATGAGGGAAAACGTCTAATCTTTGTTTGCTGTGAGACATGCTGCTCCAGAAAATTCCAGACCATCAGCTGCAACAATAAAGAAATGACCTGCTCTTCACGTTGACTGTTTGTAGCCTGAATTCCCCAAGAAACACACACCATTATTAATTTTACTCCTGAGATCTTCAGGTCTAGCCACAGTGTGCGTGAAATCCCAGGTGTAACATCACACCATTGCACCATTATTAATTTGCATTTCCAACAATTTGCAAAGCATTAATTGTTGTGTTTATGAAACAAAATTTAACAGGCTAATTATGTAGAGATGAAAAAGACTGTTTTGTGCATCATTAAGTAGTAGCAACAGAATATTTTCATATCAACAAAATTGGAACATCAAGAATATGGACGATCAGTTTATGATCCGGACACTGCTGAAATACTGAAGCGTAAGTAGAATTAGTATTAGTGGCATTGTTTTCAGCTAGCTTAAAGGTTCAAAAGTTCAAAGGTACAATTTAATGTCAGAGAAATGTATACAATATACATCCTGAAATGCTTTTTCTTCACAACCATCCACGAAAACAGAGGAGTGCCCCAAAGAATGAACGACAGTTGAAAGTTAAAACCCCAAAGTCCCCCCAAGCTCCCCCCTCCCACGCTAAGTGGCAGTAAGCAACAATCCCCCCCCCCACCATTGGCAAAAATAAAGCATTGGCACCACCACCGAGCACTCAAATGTGAGCAAAGCAATAGCAAAGACACAGACACAGACTTACAGTTACCCCAAAGACTTCATGTTCCACCCAATATTCAACATACCATAGGTTCTCTTGCTCCCTAATTAGGGAGGAAGAGATGTCTCCATTTCCCTAGTGAGCGGGGAGACATAACAAACAACTCGCTGGTTTATGATTTTAAAAGTCTGTTACGTCGCTTTTTTCGAGCTCTGTGCCTACAGATCACAAAGATCCCAGGTCCTCAGGCACACAGTCACTGATAACCCGACTCCCCCTTTGACACACGGTTCTCCTGTTGTGACACCAACCCTCGATCCAGCCGTCTCCAAAGCCCTGAGATCCTAGGCTTCCGAATCCAAGCTAGACTCCTAGGCCGAGCCTTTGGCATGCCAAACAACAACGGTTGATCGTGGAACTCTGAGAGCGGGTCCCATTCCTGCAAAGAACCGACACTCAACCCAATACCCTGGAATTCCGTCCAGATACATTCCTGTTTCATCTTTGTTGCTTTTAGCTCCTTCTCCTCCTTTAACCTTAAGAGATTACTCCACCTAAATCCACCTTTATTTGCATGGATTTCGTTTTCCAGATAATATTTTGTGAAGCACACCAGAACATGAGTCAGATTAATCATAGCATTAAATGAGCTGAAGTGAATGTTCATTTGACCATCTGAATCTTGCTCTGATTGAAGTGCAGAAGAGAAAGCTTAGCAGGAAAAATATCACATTAATTGGTCCAAACTGAACTTCCTTCGAATGAAGTTAGTCGAAGGTTTTTATCCATCTTCTAGACAGGTTGTGTACTTCATCCTGAGCTTAAATCACAAACACTGTAAAAAGACTTACCTCACACTCTGTTGCATATCTATCAATCTACAAAATGCCAGAAATGTCTTTGAATTGAGACAACTTTGCAATTTCCGAGGAAGTACATAGGATGATTCTTCTGAATCCTTTGGCTTTGGCAATTGCTTTGATCGTGATTTAATGTTGGATTAGCCCAAGATATTGAGAAGTTGTGTCTGCTATGTGATTGATTTTTGATTTTCTTTCTTTTATTTAGTTTAACCACCTGGTGGTTGACAGCCAGAAAATTATTGCAGACAGCCCTCTGGAAAATTACCTGTTTCCAGATATGAGCAAGTCTGCTGATCTCAACATACAGCAAAATTAAATCTTCCTTTTAGATCACTATTCCTTTTTACAAATACAGTTATGCCTTGTTACCTGAAAGTTCAAAGTTCAACTTCAAAGACTTAATGTGTCTATAGAAGATACCAAAAAAAAAATCTCCCTTTACTTTTTAATTCAATTCTCAAAGACTAAGATATCAAAAGTGGTGCATTTAGTTACAAAGATAAAGGAAATGTATAAAAGCTTCAAGAAGCTAAAATCAAACAGAGCCCCAGATGATTATAAAGAAGCCAGAAAAGAACTCAAGAAGGTAATTAGAAGAGCCAGGAGGAGCATGAAAAGATCTTGGCAAGTAGGATTAAAGAGAATCCCAAGACATTTGATGCATACATCAAAAGAAAGGGATAACTCGGGAATGCTTAAGACCAGTCAAGGAAAAAGGATGTGGATGAGGTCCTAAATGAGTACTATGCCTCAATATTTATAAAGCTGAGGGATATGTGTAAATGGGAGATCAGTTTAAAGCAAGCTAATATGGTAGGATATCTTGAGATAAAGGAGATCGTATTGAGTGTCATATTAAGGTGGTTATGGCCCCAGGGCTTGATGGGATGTACCCCAGGTTATTGAGATGGGCATGGGCTAGATTGATAGGCTTGAACAATATCATTATGTCTTCTCCAGCCACAGGCAATGTCCTGAAGGATAGCGAGTAGTTAATACTATTCGGTTATTCAACAAAGGAAATAGGGATAATCTTGAAAACTATAGACTGGTGAATCTCATGTCAGTGGTAGGAAAATTACTTGAGAAGATTCTTAGGGATAGGATTTATGAGCAATTGGAAAATCTAGCCAAATGTGAGGTGTTGCACTTTGGGAGATCAAATGTAAATTGACAGTACACTGTTAATGCTAATACCTTAATGGAGTTGATTTGCAGAGGGATCTTTGGTTACAAATCCATATCATCCTGAATGTGGCTACACAGATTGGTAGGGTGGTGACGACGGCATATAACATGCTTTCCATTATTAATAGAGGAATTGAGTTCAAGAGTCACGAGATTAATTTGCAGTCTTACAAATCTCTAGTTAGGTTGCATATGGAATATTGTATTTTGTTCTGGTCACCCCATTATGGGGAGGATGTTGAGTCTTTGGAGAGGATGCAAAAAAAGTTTACCAGGATGCTGTTTGGATTAAAAGGTATATGCTATAAGAGCGAATAGACAAATTTGGGTTATTTTCTCGCAGCAGAGGAGGCTGAAAGGGGATCTGTTGGAGTCTTAAAAGATTATGTGAGGCATAGCTAGGGTGGACAGCCTGTATCTAATATTTAATACCAGCTGATATACAAATAAGGCGAGTTGGGGTAAGTTCAAAGAAGACGTGTGAGACAAGTATTTCTTTTCCACATAGAATGGTGGGTGTCTGAATGTGGTGCCTGGGATGGTTGTGGCAGCAAATATAACATAGGTGCTCAAGAACATAGATGTGTTGGAAAAAGAAGGATATGGACATTGGGTAGGCAGAAGGGATTAGTTAGGTACTTGATTACTAATTTACTTACTTTGCCACAATATTGTGGGCTGAGGGCTTTTTTTGCCCTGTACTGTTCTATGTTCTCTGAAATGTGTTCTCAAAATTCAAATTGTTGCACACATGAGCATCTTTCCAGCTTGATGGTACCATGGTTATATATCATTACAAAACTCCTGACTCCTGGAAAACTGCATCAGTTAACAAGATTGAACAGAATGCAACCTCTCAGAAAAACTAATCATGCAAGAGAATAAAATTCACATGTTACCTGAATTGTGTAAAGACCTGGGAATGTGATGATCCTTAATTACTCTAGTGACTGTTAAGTTGTAAAGTCCAACCCATACATTAATTGTTAATTAACTACTGGAATGTGTGGAAGTTAATTCTTGAGCATCAAGCAAATTGGATAAAATCAAACCCTGTTGGAAATTAAATCCTTCAAAGCTACTCTCTAATCAATAAGTTTTTAAAAAGTGCATATATTTTGTCGGTAAATTAGCAGGTAAACGTGTAGAAGACTGAAGTACAGAGTTCAAAGTAAATTTATTACCAAAGTACACATATGTCACCATATACAATCCTGACATGCATTTTCTTGTGGGCATACTCAGTAAATCCAAAAACCACAATAGAATCAATGAAAGACTGTACTAAATAGTGGACAACCAGTGTGCGAAAGACAACGAACTATGCAAATACAAAAGGAAAAGATATAATGATAGAAAATAAATAATTAATAAATGTTGAGAATATGAGATGAAGAGTCCTTGAAAGTAACTCCATAGGTTGTGGGAGAAGTTCAGTAATGGGGTAGGTGACGTTGAGTAAAGTTATACCTTCTGGTTCAAGAGCCTGATGGTTGAGGGGTAATAGTTGTTCCTGAACCTGCTGGTATGAGTCCTGAGGCTCCTGTACCTTTTTCCTTCATGCAGCAGTGAGAAAAGAGAATGACCTGGTTGGTGGGGCCCCTGATGATGGGTGCTGTATTACTACGACAGCGCTCAGTGGAGTTGTGTTCAACGTTGGGGAGGGATGTTAGACTGGGCCATATCCACTTCATTTTGGAGGATTTTCCTCTCAAGGGAGGGATCAAGAATCCCAGATGGTCAGATGCCTCCCTGGTGATATCTTGTATCGAATTCTCAGTTTTCTCAGGCGAGAGGGTGAGCAGCCAGATGTCATGGTCCATGTGGGGACCAATGACATAGATAGGAGTAGGGATGAGGTCCTGAAGAAGGAATGTAGGGAGTTAGGAAATAAATTAAAAAGCAGGACCTCAAGGGTGGTAATCTCCGGATTGCTGCCTGTGCCACGAGACAAAGAGGGTAGGAACAGGAAGTTATGGCAGATGAATGCATGGCTGAAGAGTTGGTGCCGGGGGCAGGGGTTCAGATTTCTGGATCATTTGGATCTCTTCTGGGGAAGCTCTGACCTGTACAAAAAGGTGGGCTGCACCTGAACTGGAAAGGGACCAATATCCTGGCGGGTAGGTTTGTTAGAGCTGTTGGGGAGGGTTTAAACTAGTTTGGCAAGGGGGTGGGAATCAGAATGTGAGTGCAGAGATTAGGGTAGAAGGACAAGGGCATGATGCTATGTGTTCTGAGTTGGTGAGGAAGGACAGGCAGGGGACAAAAACATAATTGTAGCCAGTTAGAGGGGTTGAAATGTATCTATTTCAATGCTAGGAGTATTAGGAATAAAGGGGATGAACTTAGAGCATGGATCATTACATGCAACTATGATGTTGTGACCATTACTGAAACTTGGCTGGAGGATGGGGAGGATTGTCTGATGCAGGTACCGGGGTTTAGGTGTTTTAAAAGGAATAGGATGGGAGGTAGAAAAGGGAGGGTGGGGTAGCATTACTGGTCAGGGATAGTATCACGGCTATAGAAAGGAAGGATGCTGCAGAGGGAGTGTCCACTGAGTCGGTGTGGGTGGAAGTCAGAAATAGGAAGGGATTAATCACTGTGCTGGGAGGAATCTATAGGTCCCCAAATAGCCCTTGGGAGCAGATAAGCAGGCAGATTTTAGAATGGTGCAGGAAATACAGGGTTGTAGTTATGGGTGATTACAACTTCCCTCATATTGACTGGCTCCTCCTGACTGCAAGGGGGCTGAATTTGTCAGGTGTGTTAAAGAAGGATTCCTGACAAAGTATGTGGACCAGCTGACGAGAGGAGAGGCCATGCTGGAGCTAGTTCTGGGTGATGAACCTGGTCAGGTTGCAGACCTCTTGGTGGGGGAGCATTTTGGTGAGAGTGACCTCAATTCCCTTAGCTTCAGCATAGCTATGGAAAAGGATAACAACAGACAAAATGGGAAAGTGCTTAACTGGGGAAGGGATAACTATGAAGGGATGAGGCAGGAACTAGCGAGAGTAAATTGGAAACAGACGTTCAAGGGTGAAAGCACAGAGGTAATGTGGAGGAAGTGTAGGGACCACTTGTGCTGGGTTCAGGATAGGTTTGTCCCACTGAGACAAGGAAAAAATAGTAGGAAAAGGGAACTGTGGCTCACAAAACACCTGAGGCAACTTGTCAAGAGGAAGAAGGAAGCATATGTTAGATATAAGAAGCAGGAAGCAGGAGGGGCTCATGAGAAATATAGGATAGCCAAGAAGGAACTTAAGAAAGGACTTAGGAGAGCTTGAAGGGGGCATGAGAAGGCCTTGGCATGTAGGATTAAGGAGAACCCCAAGGCATTCTATGCATATGTGAAGAACAGACGGATGACAAAAATGAAGGTGGGGCCGCTAAAGGATAAAGAAGGCAACACGTGCCTGGAGGCGGAGGAGGCTGAGAAGGTCCTAAATGAATACTTTGCTTCAGTATTCACAAGTGAAAAAGAACTTGATCAGGGTGAAGTCAAAATAGAACAGGCCTGTGTGCTGGACAATGTGGAGATTAAAGAAGAAGTGTTGGATCTTCTTAAAAACATCAAGATTGATAAGTCCCCAGGGATGGACGAGATATACCCCGGGTTGATGTGGGAAGTGAGAGAAGAGATCGCTGGAGTAGTAGCTATGATCTTTGAATCCTCTTTGGCTGCAGGGGAGGTGCCGGAGGAATGGAGAATGGTACATGTAGTTCCCTTGTTTAAAAAAGTTAATAGGGAGAATCCTGGGAACTATAGACCCGTGAGTCTTACGTCGGTGGTCTGCAAACTATTGGAAAGGATTCTTAAGGAGAGGATCTGCGAGCATTTGGAAAAGTATAGTCTACTCAAGGATAGTCAACATGGCTTTGTGAAGGGAAGGTCGTGCCTCACGAGTCTAATTGAGGTTTTTGAAGAAGTAATAAAAGAAATTGATGAGGATAGGGTAGTAGATGTGGTCTACATGGATTTTAGCAGGGCATTTGACAAGGTCCCCCACAAGAGACTCATCCAGAAAGTCATGAGGCATGGGATCAGTGGAACCTTGGTTGTTTGGTTAAAAAATTGGCTTAAAGGAAGAAAGCAGAGGGTAGTACTGTAGTGGAAGGAAACTGTTCTGCCTGGAGGTCGGTGACTAGTGGAGTGCTGCAAGGATCTGTCCTCGGACCCCTGCTCTTTGTGATTTTTATAAATGACCTGGATGAAGAGGCGGAAGGATGGGTGAGTAAGTTTACAGATGACACAAAGATTGGAGGAGTTGTGGAAGGAGCTGTAGGTTGTCGAAGATTACAAGAGGATATAGACAGAATGAAGAGTTGGGCAGAAAAGTGGCAGATGGAGTTCAATCCGGATAAGTGTGACGTGATGCATTTTGGAAGGACCAACCAGAAGACTGAGTACAGGGTTAATGGTTGGTTACTTAAGAGTGTGGATGAACAGAGGGACCTTGGGGTTCAAATCTATATATCCCTCAAGGTCACTGCGCAGGTTGATAGGATAGTTAAGAAGGCCTATGGGTTGCTAGGCTTCATTAATAGGGGGATTCAGTTCAAGAGTAGAGAGGTCATGTTGCAACTCTACAGATTTCTGGTGAGACCACACTTAGAGTATTGTGTTCAGTTCTGGTCACCTCATTACAGGAAGGATGTGGAAGCTATGGAGAGGGTGCAGAGGAGATCTACCAGGATGTTGCCTGGATTGGAAACAAGTCTTATGAGGCAAGGTTAGCAGAGCTGGGACTTTTCTCTTTGGAGTGTAGAAGGATAAGAGGGGACTGATAGAGGTCTACAAGATTATGAGAGACATAGATAGGGTGGATAGCCAGTACCTGATTCCCAGGGCATGAATAGCAAACACCTGAGGGGCATATGTACAAAGTTAAGGGAAGAAAGTTTAGGGGAGACATCAGGGGTAAGTTTTTTTATACAGAGGGTTATGGGTGCCCGGATTGACTTGCCAGGGTTGGTGCTGGAGGCTAAAACATTAGGGGTATTAAAGAGCCTCTTGGACAGGCACATGGATGAAAGAAAAATAGAGGGTTATGGGATAGTGTGGGTTTAGTACGTTTTTTTTAAGGAATATTTGGGTCAGTCATCATCGAGGGCCAAAGTGCCTGTACTGTGCTGTAGTATTCTAGTGTCTAGGGTATTGGTGTTTCCATACCAGATTGTATTGCAGCCAGTCAATGTACCCTCCTTCATAAATCTATGGAAATTTGTCAAAGTTTTAGATGTCATGCCAAATCTTCACAAACTTCTAAGGAAGTAGAGGTGCTGTTGTGTTTTCTTTGTAATTGCCCTCACGAGTTGGGCCCAGGACAGGTCCTCTGAAATGATAACACCGAGGAATTTAAAGTTGCTGACAAACTCCACCTCTGAAGAGGACCGGCACATAGACCTCTGCTTTACTCCTCCTGATGTCAATAATAAGCTCCATGGTCTTGCTGACATTGGCTTACAGATTGTTGTTGAGACATCACTCAGCCAGATTTTCAATCATCCTCCTCTGTACTGATCCATCACCAACTTTGATTTGGCCAAAGACAATAATGTTGTCAGCAAACTTAAGTATGGCATTGGGGCTATGCTTAGCCACACAGTCATAAGTGTAAGTTCAGTAGAGCCTTGTGGATCACCTGTGCTGATGGAGATTGTGGAGATGTTTTGTCAATCATAATAGACTGGGGTCTGCAAGTGAGAAAATCGAGAATCCAATTACACAAAGAGGCATTGAAGCCAAGGTCCTGAAGCTTATTGATTAGTCTTGAGAGATAATAGTATTGACTTCCGAGCTGTAGTCGCTGAAGAGCTTCTGGAGCAATTTTGCTGACTAGGTGATCCAGGGTTGAGTGAAGAAACAATGTAATACCATCTGCTCTAGACCTGTTGTGTCGGTAGGCAAATTAAAGTGGATCCAAGTCGCTTCTCAGGCAGGAGTTGATATGTTTCAACACAAACCTCTCAAAACACTTCAGTACTGTGGATATAAGTGCTACTGGATAATAGTCATTGAGGTAGGTTATCATGTCTTTCTTAGTTACCGGTATAATTGCATGCTGACAGAATTCAATGATGGCACCTTTGGAGCATAACACTAATGTTTAGGCCAAATAGCTTGTTTCTCTGCTATAAACTGAATGTAAGTCTATGTAAATATGAAACTATTTTGGTGTGAATTCCAATAGATTGGTTAAATGAAATTAAACATTAGGGCAGCATTGTCTAAGAGTATGGGGTATTGTCTTTTCCATCAAAAATTGAAACATTGATGCCAATTTTCCTGTAAATGTCAGAGTCAGTAGGTTGGGTGCAGAGTGACTGGTGATATCATCACCCAGTTTTTTTTTTCTCGATGAATAACTAGAAGGGGTGTTACAGAGGTGAATACGATGGAGGAATTTCAAGACATTGCCCAATGGCTTCTGAGATCTTGCTACTGTCGAAGAACTTTAAACAAATTTAAAATGTCTCTGATAAATTTTTTAAAATACTTAGACCCCTTTGATTGCTGGAACATAAACCAATAAGTAAATGAATTGCAAAAAAACCACCTGCCAGCACAAGTCAACGTCAGTGAGTTCATTCAACAGATAGAGCCTCACTATATCTCTCAGACATCCTTGGTGTGGCACTGAGAGGCTGGATACAAAGTGTCTTGCTGCTGTGACTTGAATGGAGTCACACCAGTAACCAGATTCAGATGGAGTCATTGCTGAGTCAATGTTGGATTGAGAGGTCTTGGTGCCAGCATCTGATGTTCAACTTGTTCCTAACATCCGCATTGCAAACACCTAGGGCAGGGAGTCTAGAATAGGCTGACAACTGCACTGCAATTAACTAGGGGTTCTCTGTGGCTAAAAGTCAGTAAAATCTAGCCCATTGTCTGATAACTATAACTTCTTGATCTAACATTAGTCCTTCCTGCAGTGGTTGCTAATTTCTTCATCTGTATTAATTCACTTTACCTCCATTATGTAAGAAAAACATACAATTTAGCCTATTGTTGGATTTATTGAGTAACATTAACTGTAGTTAAAAAAAAATAACTCCCGACAGTATTTACAATGATATAACTGCCACTAATAATTCATCTTGTTTTATTACAGATGTTAGGGAACCATGCTAGAAACAGGAAATATTTCCATTGGAATGCAGCCTGAAAGGGCAAATATAATTCTATTTTTCTCTATTACACCAGAATCAATGACAAAAATGGATAACGCAAAATTCAAGATTATACACTTGCAAATGTCACCAGCCAAAACAGAATTTATGATTTTTTATTCAACGTATATGTTTTGAGCTTCTGCATGACAAAAAACATGTCACAACTTTGTCGCTTCTTTACATCAGTGAGTGCACACTGAGGAAAAGAAAGATTTAACATAAATGGAACACATTTTATGACCTCAGGATGTTCCAGAATGTTTTCCAGCCAATGAAGTACTTTTTTACAAGAGTACTTATGTTTTAATGCCATGAACACAGTAGCCAATTTATACACTGTAATCTGTGGCAAACGGCTCTATGAAACTATGAGTTTGATCATTTCACTCATGGTGTGTTTGTCTAAATAGTGTCCATAAATTTTGATGGCCGTCTGAGGACATGATGTGAAGTATTAGCTAAAAGACAGCTCTTGGTTATTGATGATTGGTGCAGAGTCAGTCAGCTGAAGGAATTGTTTTCACGCTGTATTGTTCTCTGATTTTATGACTTCAGTAGTCCAAGGCTGCTGGATCATGCAAAGAGGTTACTCCTCGTTATAAGTTCAAATTTCCATGATGGAACAACAAATCATATAAACTGACTCACACTGCTAATACTCATCCACAACAGACATTTAAGCACACGCATTTATCCAAACAGAACACACATATTGTAAAACTCCTCTCTGCCTCTGAAGTTTTTTATAACAGTGAATCTATTATAAGCCGACATTCCAAAAAGAATGGTATAAGTTGACCTATGAATAAGAAACATAAGAACAATCATTCAGCTCACAAGTCCACTCCAGCATTCATGCTCCACTTTCTTCTGTCTTTATTCATCTAAATCTATCACTTTGACCCCTACTTTCTCACCCTTCAGGGAACTGTCTAAGATCCCTCAAATGTTTCTATGAAATTCTAAACCAATCTGCTGCGATAGCAGGTTCCACATTCTCAACAATGATTGTGTAAAGTTTCTCTCGAATTCTCTCGTGGATTTCTGATACCTATCTTCTATTCATTTCTTCCCCATAACTGGCAACATACTCTCTATATTCTCTATCAAAAGCATCCATTGCTTTAAAAGACAAGAGATTCGGCATAAGCTAGAAAGCCAGAGCAACACGCACAAAATGCTGGAGGAACTCAGCAGGTCAGGCAGCCTCTATGGAGAGGAATAAGCCATCAACATTATGGGATCAGATTCTTCATCAGGAGACCCTTCATTATTTTAAAAATCTGTTAGGTTATGCCAAGCCAACTTTTTCCAAGATAAGAGAGCTAGCCTATTCATCTTTTTCATGCTATCAATATCCTCTGATTTCTGCTACCACCTTGTATATTTAGAAGTTTTCATGAGTTATTGTTTTACATCAGTGAATCACAATGGAATTAATTTGGCTTTTTTGGCACTGGTCAACAGAAAAAGACTCTTCTGTGTCAAAGTGAAAACAGATCCCTACAAAGTGATCTAAATTAATTACAAGTATAAAACATAAAATAATTGATTGCATAAGTTTTCAACCCCCTTCAATATGATATACCAAAGCATCACTGTTGTAGCCAATTGGTTTCAGAACTCACATAATTAGTAAAATGGAGATCACCTGAGTGCAGTCAAGGTATTCCAACAGATTGTAGTAAAAATATAGTTGTACCTGGAAGTTCCAACTGCTGGTGAGTCAGTGTTCTAGCAAAAACTACATCATGAAGACAAAATAACACTCCAAGCAATTCCATGAAAAGGTTATTGAAAAGCCCAAGTCAGGAGATGGGTGCAAGGAAATTTCCAAGTCACTGAATATACCTTGGAGTAGTTATACCAGTCATCAAGAAATGGAAAGTACATAGCATAGCTGTAAGTCTGCCTAGAACAGCTATCGTCAAAAGCTGAGCAACCATGCAAGAAGGTGACTAGTGAGGGGGGCTGCCAGGAGACCTATAACAACTCTGGAGAAATTACAAGCTTCAGTGGCTGAGATGGGAGAGACTGCACATACGACTGTTGCTGGGTGCTTCACCAGTTGCAGCTTTATGGGAGAGTGCAAAGAGAGAGCCTCTGCAGAAAAAAAACTCATATGAAATCTTGGCTTGAGTTTGCCAGAAGGCGTGTAGGAGACTCAGAAGTCACCTGGAGGAAGGTTCTATGGTTTAAGTTCCTTGGTGTCCACATTTCCGAGGATCTCACCTGGTCCCTGATCTCCTCCAGCCTGATCAAAAAGGTGCAACAGCGCCTTTTCCTGCAGAGCATCAAGAAAGCCCACCTCTGTCCCAGGATACTATTGGACTTTTACCGCTGTACCATTGACAGCATACTCACCAATTGCATCTCAGTGTGGTAAGGCAATTGTCCCGTATCAGACCGCAAAGCTCTCCAGCTTGTAGTGAAAACTGCCCAGCAGATTATCGGCACCCAATTGCCCACCATTGAGAACATCTACCATAAATGCTGCCTGGGCAGGGCGAAAAGCATTATCAGGGATGCATCTCACCCTAACCATGGGCCTTTCACTCTCCTTCCATCCGGTAGGTGATACAGGAGCCTCCGCTCCTGCACCAGCAGGCACAGAAGAGCTTCTTCCCTGAGGCTGTGACCCTGCTGAACCTCACATCACAGTGCTAAGCAGTATTGCACCCATATTGTACTGTCTCAGTACTTTTATATTTGTGTGCTGGAGCACTTACTTTTTATTTGCAGTTATTTTGTAAATAACTCTATTCTTTGCATTTCTGGTTCGATGCTAACTGCCTTTCATTGGCTTTGTATCTGTACTCGGCACAATGGCAATAAAGTTGAATCTAATCTAATGAAACTAAAATTGAGCAGTTTGGTCATCAGACTAAATGCTACATTTGGTATAAGCCAAACACTGCACATCATCAAAAACACACCATCCCTACCGTGAAGCATGGTGGTGGCTGCAGCATGCCGTGAAGGTGCTTCACTACAGCAGGCCCTGGAAGGCTTGTGAAGTTAGAGGGTAAAATGAATGCAGCAAAATACAGGGCAATCCTGTAGGAAAACCTGATGCAGTCTGCAAGAGAACTTCGACTTGGGAGAAAGTTTTGTTTTCCAGCAAGACAATGACCCCAAGCATAAAGGCAAAGCTACACAGAAATGGCTTAAAACAACAAAGGTAATGTCTGGGAGTGGCTAAGTCACAGTCCAGACCTCAATGCACTTGAGAATTTGAGGCTGGACTTGAAAAAGGATGTTCACTCACAATCCCTACGCAGTCTGACAAAGCTTGAGAAGTCTTGTAAAGAAGAATGAGGAAAAATTCCTGTGTCCAAATGCACAAAGCTGATAGAGACCTATCCACACAGACACAAGGCTGTAATTTTGTACTAAATACTGACTTGAAGGGGGTGAATACCTATTGTGTTTTATATTTGCAATTAATTTAGATCACTTTGTGAAGAACTGTTTTCACGAGTCTTTTTCTGTTGATCAGTGACAAAAAAGCCAAATTAATCCCACTGTGATTCAATTTGTAAAGCAATAAAATATGAAAACTTCCAAGATGGTGAATACTTTTTATAGGCACTGTTTAACTAATTAATTAATTTATGACTGTTTAATTCATGCTGATGCTACTGTATTTCTGTTATATTGACTAGCCTGTTGTACATAATATTTATTATAAATTGCTATAATTGCACATTTGAATGGAGATGTAACGTAAAGATTTTTACTCCTCATGTATTTGAAAGATGTAAGTAATAAAGTCAATTCAATTCAATAATAAGGTCAATTCAATTTTAGTCTGTCTGTGGAGATCACGTTCACATTCACTCTTAGCTTCTCACCCTCAGGAGCAGGATCAGGACCTGATAATCCCAGCAACATTTTTGGTGGTTTGCTCACTACTCCATTAGGGAAGTTGGATGAAATACACTGAGAGAAGACATAATTTACTTTTCCATTGGTTGATAAGGGTGAGATATTTGGTTGCATTGCCAGCTTCCCAAGGTGCAGAGATTCATAGCTGTGCTCACCTCAGTCCCAACAACTTTGTGCTGGAAATGCCTTGTTGAAATGTTGAGTGATCTATATTTAGAAGGCATTAAATGTCATTCGTTTAATAAGTTTGGTGTAACATTTTGGCCAAAAGGCCTGCTGTATTGTTCTGTGTTCAAAGTTTAAAGAACAGTAATCATCATATGATTGAATTTGTACTGCAATTTGAAACAGGGAAGCATAAGTCACAATTACAATAAGTATTGTAATTGAATAAGGGGAATTACAGAGGGATGAGAGAGGAGATTCCCCAGGTGGATTGGAGGAGGATACTGGTGGGGATGATGGTGAGCAGAGATGGCTGAAGTTTCTGCGAATAGTTCACAAGGCACAGGATAGTTATGTCCCACAGAAAAAGTTGTTCTCAAATGGCAGGGGCGGGTAAACATGGCTGACAAGGGAAGCTAAGGACTGCATAAAAGCCAAGGGAAAGGCATATAAGATAGCAAAAGTGAGTGGGAAGTTAAATGATTGGGAAGCTTTTAAAATCCAAAAGAAGGCAACCAAAAAAGCTATAAAAATGGAAAGGATGAAATATGAGGGCAGACTAGCCAGTAATATAAAGCAGGATATCAAACGTTTTTTTCCTGTTAAATAAAGAGTTAAAGGGAAGTGAGACTTGATATTGGACCACTGGAAAATGTTGCTGATGATATAGTAATGGGGGACAAAGAAATGGTAGATGAATATAACGTGTACTTTGTATCTGTCTTCACTGTGGAATACACTAGCAGTGTGCCAGAGGTCCATGAATGTCAAGGGGTAAGAGTGAGTGTCACAGCTATTACAAAGAAAAAAGTGCGAGGCATATTCAAAGGGATTAAGGTGGATAAGTCACCTGAGCCAAATGAAATACATTCAAGAGTCCTGAGAGAGGTAGCTGAAGAGATAATGGAGGCATTTGTCATCATCTTTCAAGAATCACTTGATGCTGGCATGGTCCTGGGAGGACTGGAAGATTGCAAATATCTCTCCACTCTTTAAGAAGGGAGAAAAGCAAAAGAAAGGAAATTATAGGCTAACAAACAACAAACAACTAGTTAGCCTAACCTAAGTGGTTGGGAAAGTGCTGGAGTCTATTAGAAAGGATGAGGTTTGAAGGTGCTTGGATACTAATGATAAAATAAGTCAATGTCAACATGGTTTCTGTCAAGGGAAATCTTGCCTGACAAATCTGTTAGAGTTCTTCGAGGAAGCAACGAGCGGGATGAACAAAGGAGAGGCAGTGGATGTTATTTACTCGGATTTTCAGAAGGCGTTTGATATGGTGCCACACATAAGGCTGCTTAAGAAGATAGAACCCTATGATGTTACAGGAAAGATACTGGCATGGAAAGTGAAATAGCTGACAGGAAAGAGGCAGTGAGTGGGAATAAATGGGGCCTTTTCTGGTTGGCTGCTGGTGACTCGTCTCCCTCAAGGGTCAGTATTGAGATCACTGCTTTTCACATTACTTATCAATGATTTGGATAATTGAATTGATGGCTTTGTTGCAAAGTTTGCTGACGATACGAAGATAGGTGAAGGGATAGGTAGTGCTGAAGAAACAATGCGATTTCAGTAGGACAATTTGGAAGAATGGGAAAAAGTAGCAGATGGTATACAGTGTAGGGAAATGTATGATAATACATTTTGGTAAAAGGAATAATAGTGTAAACGATTATCTAAATGGGGAGAAGGTTAATATTCTGTAACAATCAGGATTGAATTTTGAGTGAGGAGGTTCTTGAGCCTTTAGGAACAAGTGATCATAACATTGTCAGTCTTGGTATTTTTGAGAGAGTACATCAAAAAAAAAACAAAGGCATTAAATTGTACTTCAGAAAGGCAACGTTTGTGGAGATGTGACAAAGTCTTCAGAAGGTAAACTGAAAGGAACTGCTTGATGTTGAGTCAGTTGAGAAACAATGGGGTCGATTTAAAGAGGTAATACACGCAGTGCAGGAAATGTTCACACCCAAGGTTGGGAGAAACGGTAAAAGCAAAAGATCAACTACATGGATGAATAAAGATATACATAAAAAAATTATCATAGAGAAGACAGCTATATAAGGAATACAGAAAAAAATAATAACAATGTTAACTGTAGGGCCTATGAAAATATGAGAGCTACAGTCATGGTGGAAATTCGGATTTCCAAAAGACAGGTTGAGAAGGCTATTGCTGATAATGCTAAGATTGATCCTAAGAGGCTTTTACAATACTTTAGCAGTAAAGGAAAAGTCAAGGAGAAAATTAAGTGTATTAGGAATAATAGTGGGTTGTTAAATTGTACATAGTATGACATAGCAGATACTCTTAACTCATATTTTGCTAAGGTATTCACCTGCAAAGATGTTAGCAATATGCCAGTAAGTGTAGAGAAAAATAAAGTTGTTTTAAGTGACTTAGAAATCTTAGAAAGTGAATTCCTGTTCAGCTGAAAAGGCTGAAAGTTAATAAATTTTCAGGGCCAGACAACATATATCTAAGGGTACTTAAGAAGGTCTGTTATTACACATACAAGTCCTTACATATAATTTTCAGAAGTCATTGAGGACTGGTGAAATCCCTAAGGACTAGAAATGGACTAATGTTGTCCCTTCAGTATTTAAGAAGGGTGATTGACCCTAGTAACTATAGGGTACACCTCGAGTACAGTGTACAATTCTGGTCTCTATATTGTGTGAAGGATATGAAGGAACTGGAGAGTGTTTGGAGAAGGGTGACTAGAGTCATTCCAGGTCTTCAGGGTATGAGCTTTGAAGAAAGATTAAAAGAATTAAACCTTTTTAGCCTAAGCAGATGTAGAATGACAGGAGACATGATAGAATTATTCAAAATCTTGGGGTATAATTAAGGTGGATGCCAGCTGATACTTCAAAATTAACGCATCATCAAGGACATGGGGCCATAGGTGGAGACTGGTTAAGGGGAGATTTCAGACTAATGTCAGGAAATATTTCTTTATACAGCCAGTTTGTTCACATGGAACAAGCTACCTAGTTGTATAGCTGAGAGTAGTACCTGAGAGACCTTCAAATTTAAACTCGATAGTTATTTCAACACACTATGTGAATTGAAATTTGGCAATCTTTGTTGGGCCAAATAGCCTATTCTTGTTAAGAACTTCCTAATGTTCTTCATTTTTTTTTACAGGATTCTAAAGTTGTAATAAAGTAGGACATTAAAAGAAAATATAGTGTAATTCTCTTTATACTGCAGTTACGATGTTCCCTTGATACATCCAAGGGAATGGAAAACTATTGTGCTCAACTATTAACCCCACAAAATTCTGCCTCAGAGGTGAAGTGTGACGCAGTAAGCACAGCTTGAAACAGCAGCTCCCGGTATGGGAAAACCTAGACTCAGAAATTAGAGTAATTGGGCATGTACCCACAAAGAAGCCTCTGGATTTTCTTTCACAGCCATTCAAGAATGGCTCTTTGGCTTTTGACTCTTATCACCATCTCTGTACCCACCGAGTCTTCTCCCTTGTGTGCAGTTTGCTATTGATACTGTAGAGCAAAAAGACCTGCCTTCACAGGAGAATTGTATACATTAAGGCTGCAATATTTATACTTAGAATCCTTTTGAATTAGAATATATTTGACAAAGCATTTTATCAAAACTAAATACTGGCAGTGCTGCCAAAAAGCCTGTTCTTTTGTAATTACTACTCTGGAGTAATTTAATCCTCACTGAAGCATGCACAAAAGCTTTTGGATCAAGACAATGCCCCTTAATTACTGAGCTGATGTCTTACTGCTAGTCAAATAAATAGAACCTTCAATCACTCCTGCCATTTTTTTTATTGTGTACATGTGAGGTAGCTCACAACCTGCTGACAAAAGCAACATCACCTATTGCTACCAAAGCTGTGCACTGTGTTCCTTTTGTCTGTCTAGTTTCTGTTGGCAGATCCAAGCTTTAAGGTTCTTTATTCCCACTGTATCCCCTTGCTCTGTAGCAACAACCTACGTCACATCAAATTAGAGGAGAAAATACAGCGATTACTTCAGAGCCGGCTTTGGGCCACAGCTTTATCCACATTTTATCTCATGCTAAAGCAAAGAGAGAGAAAATAATGTCTTCGCTCTGGTAGAGAGAGAATGTCGGACATGAAATGTAACCTGAGAAGGTCCTGGACAGGAGAAATTTATTATATGACCAAAAACTAGTTAGATATTATTGCCAATCAAACTGAATTTCACAGTCCCAGCTCAGCAGAAAATGTCAGAAAGAGCTTCAGCAGCACCTAATTAACATGGAAATAGGTGAAATAAGTAAAGGGTATAGTGTGGGAGGTGGTTTTAATGCTGATTGATAATTCCCCTGTAACTCATGAACGCGTAAATCTTTGGTGTGCTCTTGGAGGTCGGAAGCAGAGTTAAAGTATGATTAAGCACTGCGGATGCTGCTCTTGTACTCAACATGTAAGGGAAGGACATGATCCGTCTATGACCCTGAACGGCCTGGACTTCAGGTTGAAGGTCACGTCTTGTGTTGCAGAGGAACAAGTCATGGGAGTCAGAAGAAAGGGTTTCCAAACTGATTCAGTGAATTTCACTGCAGGACTAAACTAAGTTATCTTCACACAGATGGTCACCAGGATTGATGGGCTGGAGATCTTTGGGATGAAGCCCTTGAGAGCAGACAGAGGAATGAGGAAAGCGTGTGACCATAAAACATAAGACAGCTGTCAGGCCAATCGGCACTTCAAACCTGCTGCGCCATTCTATCATGGCTAATGTTTTATCTTTATCAACAGCACTCTCCTACCTACCCCACCCCCCCAACATAACGTTTGACATCCTTACCACTCAAGAGCCTATCTACCTCTGCTTTAAATATACCCAATGATGAGACCTCCACAGCCATCAATTCCACAGATTCACAACTCACTGGCTAAAGAAATTCCTCCTCATCTTTGTTCTAAAGGGATGTCCCTCTATTCTGAAGCAGTGCTCTCTGGTCCCAGACTCTCCCGATGTAGGAAACATCCTCTCCACGTCCACTCTACCTAGGCCTTTCAATATTCGATAGGTTTAATGAGAAGCCCTCTCATTCTTCTAAATTCCATTGGTACAGGCTCAGAGTCATGAAACACTCCTCATACGTTAACCAATTCATTCCTGGGTTAATACATGTGAGCCTCCCCAGTGTTGTCAGATTAGTGAGGCATGCCAAAACCTCAGATGGAAGCTCTTGATTATGCATGTGGATGAGTTAAATTTGTAGGCAAGGTTTCTTGTAGGGCTAGTTTGAAGCGAGGAGTAGGCTGTGGAGGGCTAAAGGGTGTGGTCAAGGGGAATCAGAATCAGGTTTATTATCACTAGCATGTGATGTGAAATTTGTTAAATTAGCAGAAGCAGTTCAATGTAATACATAATCTAGCAGAGAGAGAAAAAGTGATAATAAATAAAGTAAAAGTAATAATAATAAAGAAAATCAATTACAGTATATGCATATTCAATAGATTAAAAATGTGCAAAAACAGAAGTACTGTATATTAAAAAAGTGAGTTAGTGTCCAAAGATTCAATGTCCATTTAAGAATCGGATGGCAGAGGGGAAGAAGCTGTTTCTGAATAGCTGAGTGTGTGCCTTCAGGCTTCTGTACCTCCTACCTGGTGGTAACAGTGAGAAAAGGGCATGTCCTGTGTGTTGGAGGTCCTTAATAATGGACGTTGCCTTTCTGAGACACCGCTCCCTGAAGATGTCCCGAGTACTTTGTAGGCAGTACCTAAAACGGAGCTGACTATATGTACAATCTTCTGCAGCTTCTTTCGGTCCTGTGCAGTAGCCGCTCCATACCAGACAATGATACAGCCTGTCAGAATGCTCTCCACGGTACATCCATAGAAGTTTTTGAGTGTATTTGTTGACATGCGAAACCTCTTCTAACTCCTAATGAAGTATAGCCATGTCTTGCCTTCTTTATAACTACATCGATATGTTGGGACCAGGTTAGATCCTCAGAGATCTTGACACCCAGGAACTTGAAGCTGCTCATTCTCTCCACTTCTGATCCCTCTATGAGGATTGGTATGTGTTCCTTTGACTTACCCTTCCTGAAGTCCACAACCAGCTTTCGTCTTACTGATGTTAAATGCCAGGTTGTTGCTGCGGCACCACTCCACTAGTTGGCATATCTCACTCCTGTACTCCCTCTCGTCACCACCTGAGATTCTACCAGCAATGGTTGTATCATCAGCAAATTTGTAGATGGTATTTGAACTATGCCTAGCCACACAGTCATGTGTGTATAGAGAGTAGAGCAGTGAGCTAAGCACACACCCCTGAGGTGCACCAGTGTTGATCATCAGCGAGGAGGATAAGTTATCACCAATCCACACAGATTGTGGTCTTCCGGTTAGGAAGTCAAGTATCCAATTGCAGAGGGAGGTACAGAGGCCCAGGTTCTGCAACTTCTCAATCAGGATGTGGGAATGATGGTATTAAATGCTGAGCTAAAGTCGATAGACAGCATCCTGACATTTGTGTTGTCCAGGTTGTCTAAAGCCACGTGGAGAGCTATTGAGATTGCATTTGCTGTTGGCAATAGGCAAATTGAAATGGGTCTAGCTCCTTGCTGAGGAAGAAGTTCAGTCTAGTCCTCTCAAGGTATTTCATCACTGTCGATGTGAGTGCTACCAGGCAATAGTCATTGCGAAACGTTATAACGAAAGAAGACCTCGTCATTTGGGAGGGTGTCTGAAGGAGCTTGATGATGAAGGGCAGGTGAAGATCAGGGCCTGACTTATGGTCGATGAAGTGTGAGCCCAATACTGATGGTGGGGGGTGGCTGCTGATAGAAGTTTTAGGATTTTGTTCCAAAAGGTGAATCAAGGGCCTGAAGGCTTAAGAAATGGCAGATGCTGCAATCTTGAGCAACAAGCAATCTGCTGGAGGAACTCAATGGTTTGAGCAGTACCCATGGGGGTGGAGTTATTGACATTTCAGGTTGAAATCCTGCATCAGGAGTTAAAATGTTTACTAGATTTGTCATTTCCCTATCAATGTACAAATGTGGAGACAATTTGCACCTATTCTTACTTAATAAAGCATGGGTACAATTTGGCCCATAGGTCTCATGTTGATTTCCTGTCTTGCAGTTTAAAAAAAAAGGTCTGCTGCAAACAAATATGAATAGGCCTCTTCGGAGTTGATGTGGAGGCTAGGTTTTCAAATCCTTACTTAAATGCTGAGTCTGATTGTTGGGCTGATCAAAAGATAAAAATGTAAAACCCAATGTTCTTATTTTCCATTATCTAGCAAAGTCAGTTGCTAATGCCAGGCTGAAAACAGATCCAGAAATAAAGTCTGAGAAGCAAAGCATGAAAAAGAAAGCATGCACAGAGTAAAACGAACAGTGAGTTGAAAGCTGTAATCTCATGGATCATATTCTGCTTCTAAGTAGAACAGTTACTGCTCTTCTTATTAGTCATGCTGTCTGAGTACTTTAGTTAGATTAGCTCCTTATAGGTAAGGGTTGTATCTATTGTTAAGAACATAGAGCAATGAACATTATGGTACAGTATAGGCCCTTGTTGTACCGACTTTATAACCTAGTCTAAGATCAATCTAACCCCACCCTCCACAAGGTCCTCTATTTTTCTATTATCCATGTGTCTATCTAAGAGTCACTTAAATGTCCCTAATGTATCTGCCTCCACCACCACCCCGGCAGAGTGTTCCAAACCCATCACTCTCCATGTGAAAAAAAAACTTACTCCTATACTTTCCTGCAATCTCCTTAAAATTGTGCCCTCATTTAAAATGTAATTTTATATTTCAAGTTACTATTTTAGTAAGTAAAAGTCAACTTTTCAGAAACAATTTGACCCTGATGTGTAATATATATTTATTTTATTTTATTTACTGATTTAGATAATATGGTAGGATTGGTCAGCATGGGCAACCAACAAGAAGAGTGCAAGTCAAACCAATTGCAGATGCAGACATCTGAAGTAAAAATAGAAACTGCTGGAAATACTCAGTAGGTCAGGCCGCAGCTGTGAGAAGAGAAATAAGAGTTATAATGCTTCAGTTCAAATACCTTTGTCAGAAAAAGCAAGGGTTTTGGGTTGAATTTTAACTGCCCCAAAATAAATGAATGGGGGAAACTAGATGGTTGAACTTCAGCTATATCAAATCAGCCTCAAACTGCTCTATTCCAGATTTAACAGAGACAAACTCAGTCCAGGCATCTAGCTTCCTTCCAGGAAGTACCTTGGTTGTTAATATATGTTAATAAGTGTGGTAACATGATTTATCCAAAGCTGGTTAGTTCCCCCCAGACACCAGGAAGTGGAGGCAATGACAGATAAAGGAAGCACTACACATCCCCCTCAACATTATCAGACTACATCTCACCTAGTGAACCAAGCTTGCTATCGCCATCAGTCCTGTCTGCCCTGACTTACAGTATAGTGGTTCCTAGTTCATTAACCTCTCAATCTTAAACTTATCATGCCAGTGTTTGAATCTCTCCTAGTACTGGCTGCTACCATCCTTTATATTTTGTTTCAGCCTTACAACCCTCGAAGAACCATGTATTCTCACAATTCTGGCCTTATGTTGCTCATCAGTCCTGTAGTATTCAGGGTGCATGGATTGAGTTGGTGTGTACTCCTTTAGTAGCAGGTCCTGGCTAGTTATTTGTAATTATATTTATGGAGAAGAATAAAACATTGTCTTTTTGGGCTGAGGCTCTTTATCAGGTCCTGGTGAAGGGTCTCTGCCTGAAAAGTCAGCTCTTTGTTCCTCTCCATAGATGCTGCCTGACCTGCTGTGTTCTTCCAGCATTTTGCGTATGTTACTCTGGATTTCCAGTATCTGCAGAATTATTTCTGTTTATGACTGGTACCAGCATAGTTTAGGGCAAACAGGATTGATGGCTGTAGGGACAAACAGCATTAAACAACATCATAGAAAACATGGCAGGAATGTAGTTAATTGTCCACACATTAACTTTTCCATACTAATAATTGTAATGCCCTAGTTAAGATTTTTACTGGTATGCTGTAGGTATTCCATTTTTTGCAGTTCTGTAAGAGCAGTTTGTTCTGCTTTCAACAGGAATTCTGCAGATGTTGGAAATTCAAGCAACATACATCAAAGTTGCTGGTGAACGCAGCAGGCCAGGCAGCATCTCTAGGAAGAGGTGCAGTCGACGTTTCAGGCCGAGACCCCACAATTGTGTGTTCTGTATTGCTTAAGGACTGGACCAGCAGAAAATTGTGGAGCTGCCCTCTGCTCTACTGCTGTAGACCTAAGATTACATGACGTTACATTTTAGCTTCTGCTGTAGGCTTAAGATTACATGGTGTTGCTCTCTAGTATGCAGCTGTACACCACGAGGCTACGTGACTTAGGTGCTTTTCCCTCGAGCTTGCTTAGGGCAATACCAAATATGGAAATGTTGAACAACATGTGAACTGATTGTAAGTGGAGTCATTGCTCTCCAGTGGGATGGCTCCCCATGTCACGTAAATAAAGAATCCCCTAATGAATACTTGGGTCTGAGTCTTGTGTGGGAAAGGAAATTCCCTAACACCTTAGGAATGTGATGTCAGCTGATCAGAAAGGTAGAACTGGGAGAAGGTTCCAGAGAATGCTGGGGGGAGAGGTCTTTGTTGGCGGGAGCTAGGAGAAGACAGGAGGGAAGATGGTGGTGGATTCCTTCTCTGTTGCACAAGGTGCTTTGTGCAGATGAATGGCTTTGAGGAGGAAGGACCGATACTCCTGTGGGAAAGCCTGTTTATTCAAGATGGATTTTGAGTGACAATTGGAAGGTGGTGTGTGCTTTCACAAAGACCAAGGGTCCAGCTTGTTAGTTACAGACAAGTTCAGGGCTTGAGCTCCACTTTGCACATATGACTGTTTAATCATAATGAACCCTTTTGTTTTTTTCCTTTCTTTCCTTTAATAACTGTTTGCTTAAGTTAACGTTCTTAAATATACTTCTTATTACCTATATGCAGCGTGCGATCTGTTATTTCTTGTCGACGGACGATTGCCGGGGGCATTAAATCATACTACATTCGCACAAATCAAGGTTTCGATGGGGGAGACATCCCAATAGCATGGATTTGGCGGGACCAAAGTCATATACACCACAGATGTATGAAGCCTGAAAAAAGTGGGTTTCCCGCTGCAGGATCCAGTGGATGTTAACAAGGGGCTAACAAGCCACATTTCCAGAGACACTCAATAAAAGGGGGTTTCATAAAAAACGAGTTAATAAACTTTTCATTAGCTGCAAAATGATAAGCTGCTGATTGCTATATGATTAAGATCTAATGGGGTAGTGTAGATAAGCAGTAGAAAACAGTTGAATGCGCTTGCACAAGAGGCTCCAGCTGCTTCTCATTTCCTTCTCCAAAGGATGCCATCATCCCATGGTTCAAATAACAAGCAGCCTCCAACAAGGAATCTGGTAGTGGTCAGGGAGGAGGAATATCTTTGGAAAAGAAGGCACACATAAATTCTACCTGGAGCTAGTCTTAAATGGTCTCAAGCTGCTATCGCATTGTCACAAGCCACTTCAACAACACGTTTATTATTCTAATATTCACTTGTTCAACCGGAGAGTTAAAATATAAATGACCATTGCTCTTCAGGGATCTCCAGAATGCTGTATTGGAGAACATTAACTAGATGCAGGATTCCCGCCTTACTATGGACAGAATATCAACAGAGTCTCACAGCTTTCAGTCTCAACCTTTAGCTTCAATTGAGACTCCAGAGGAGGAAGAGAAAGAGAATCAAAGGAGATATACTAGACAAATTCCATCAGCTGGGAGCATTTAGGAGGAGCTCTGTTAAAGGCCTGTACCTGTCCTGGTCACCTTGGAAAATGCTAGAACATAAAGAATGTAACTCAGGGTAATAGAAAGGGATGGCGTAACAGATTTCATAAACTCAGCGCATCCTAAATCATTCAACAGCCAGTAGATAGGCAGACAACATAATCCCATCTAAAGCAGCAACCATTATCAAGGAGACCCACTATCTAGGCCATGCTCTCTTCTCATTGCTGCCATCATGAAGGAGCTACAGAAGCCTTAGGTCCCACATTTCCAGATTCAGGTACAGTTATTACCATCAAGCTCCTGAGGCAGCATTTCATTCACCCCAACATTGAACTGATCCCAAAACAGATGGACTCCTCACTTCCAAGGACTCTACAACTCATGTTCTCAGTATTATTTATTTATTATTATAATTATTTGTTTTGTATTTGCAAACTGGCTGCTTATTAGTATTTGGGTGCAGTTTTTCATTGATTCTAATGTGTTTCTATTTTCTACTGTGAAGACCTGCAATAAAATTTGTGGACAAATTCAAACTCCTCACACAACCACTCATTGTCTCAGAACACATGCCAAACAATCGACAAAGCTCATCAATGCATCCACTTTCTAAAGTGACTGAGGGAACTGGACTATGCACATCAAATCTCACATCGTTCTACAGATGCACAGTAGAGAGCAAACTAACATGCTGCATCACCTCATGGTATGGAAACTGTATTGTGACAGACAGGAGGGCTCTACAAATGAAAGTCAAAACTGCCCAACTCATCACCGGCACTAGCCTACCCACCATCGAGGGCATATATAGAGAAAGGTGCCAGAAAAACGTTGGCAACATCATGAAGGATCCTACCAACACTGTTCAAGGACTGTTTTTCCCACTCCAATTAGAAGGAGGCAAAGTAGCTTGCATGCCAGGAGCACCAGACTCATAAGTTGTTACTTTCTACAAGCAGTAAGGGTGAGCAACACCGTCACCCACTAACCCATCACCACTACTTTATCATTTCCTATCAGAGTCTCCTCATGTATTGACACTTCTGTGCCTAGCATCACTTTATGGAGATACAATTGATCTATGTATATAAGCTATCTTACATATTTATATTTATTGTTGTTTTTATTACTATGTTCTTATCTTTTTATGCTGCACTGGATCTGGAGCAACAATTATTTCATCCTCCTTTAGGCTTGTAAACTGAAATTGGCATTAAGTAACCTTGAATCTTGAAATGACTCTCAGGGTAGTATACAGTGACATATACGTATTTTGTTCAGGTAGATGGAGCTCATCAGCCTGGGAAGGTAGTCCATCTAAGAGAGGGAAAACTCTGATTTCAAACCTCCTCTGCCTTGCTGCCATACCCACTCATGGGAAAGGCTTTGGGAGTAAACCCTGAGGACAAATCCGGAGCCGGAGTCCCTGAGGCAGTCTAATGTTGCCTTCAACCTCATTCTGGCAACTTCTGCGATGACACTGGTGCCAAGCTGTATCGGCCCTTGCCCTTCTCTTGGACAACATCAGTGTCATGGAGAGGGGAGACTAGCTGATGGGCAACTGCCGGTCTTCCATACAACCTTGCTCAGGCCTGCACCCTGGAAACCTTCCAGGCACAGATCCATGGTCTCGTAAGACTAAAGGATGCCACCAACATACGTACTTCGGGAATAAGTTTACTCCAAACTTTGAATTTTAATTTTCCTAATGTTGATTGAGAGATAAATATTATTTGGGAGGAAGGGGTCCCCAATGCTAAGAGGAGTTCAAACACAGAGATGACAATATCAAGTCTGAAGAATCAGGGAACTGAGAATCAACCTAAGTTCGGGCAAAAAGGCAAAGTCACCATGGGATCTTCTATGTCCACATGTGAGCGCATTGTGGAAGTACACAGCAGGACAATACACATCCCAACACCCAGAAACATACCTGCTACTTCTACAAGTGACTGTGTCTGCAAATGTTGACTTACTTTATCCTCCCATGTAGCAGTAGGTGGCATCTGCCAACTTGTTACATTGCATAGATATTCTCTGCACAGAAATGTCATTAGATTCTACAGGAACATAGATGGCACTTAGTCCTTTCTTTCTAGCAGCTCATTCAATCCTTCTCTAGTCCAGCAGAAATTCATATACAGTACTGTAAAAATCAAAGACATTGATCTTGGTCTCCAACTCAAACTCGGTGCTGAGCCATTTATTTCAGCCCCCTTCCTCACTACTGAGAGTGAAGCCGATTCTCAGCAAGCTGCTGTCGAGTTTCCTCATTGATACCACTGATTTCTTCTCTGCAACATTGCCAAGCTCTATCAACCCTGCTGGACTTCACTCTAAGTGTCTCATATCTTCTGACGCATTGACTTCAGTGATTTTCTGGCGGTCCTTCATTCATCCATGTAACCAAATTGGGCTTCATTTAAACTCTGCTTCTCTACCTTAGCTTGCAGAAAGTTTAAAGTTCAAAGTAAAATTTATTATCAGAGTAAATACATGTCACCATATACAACCCTGACATTCTTTTTTCTGTGAGCAAATCTATAGAACAGTAACTGTAAACTGTAGACAAGCTGTGCAAATACAGATACAAATAAATAGCAATAAATAACAAGCATGGAATAACAATATAACAGTCTTTAATTGAATCTGTGGAATGCTCTGCCACAGACAGCTGTGGAGGACAAGACCATGGCTTCTTAAAGTGAAAACTGATAGTTTCCTGATTGGTCAGGGCATGAAAGTTTATGGCGAGAATGCAGGTGTATGGGGTTGAGTTGGATCCAGGATCAGCCATGACAGAATAGCAGAGCAAACTGAATGGGCTGAATGACCTAATTCTTCTCCTCTGTCTTATGGTCCTTAAAGGAGTGCAGTTATCCCTGTTGTTCAAGAGCCTGATGGTTAAGAGGTAGTAACTGTTCTTGAACATGGTGGTGTGAGTCCTGAGGCACCTGTATCTTCCACCTGATAAGAGCAGCAAGTATAGAGTATGGCCTGACTGGTGAGGATCTTTGATGATGGATGCTACTTTTGTATGGCAACGTTTCTTGTAGATGTGCTACAAGAATGGTTGGGAGGGGATTACCCATGATGTACTGGGCCATATTCACTACCTTTTGTAGGAATTTGCACTCAAAGACATTGGTGTTCCCATAGCAGACCATAATTCAGCCAGTCTGCATGCTTTCCACTACACAACCATAGAAGTTTGCCAAGATTTGTGATGACATTCCAAACCTTCGCAGACTCCTGAAGAAGTAGAGGCACTGTTGTGCTTCCTTTGCAATAGTATTTATACAATGGGTCCAGGACAGGTCCTCTGAGATAATGACACCCAGGAATTTAAAGTTACCAACCCACTCCACTGATGATTACTGGCTCATGGACCTCTGGTTTCCCTCTCCTAATGTCTACTATCAATTCCTTGTTCTTATTGACATGGAGTGAAAGGTTGTTGTTATTACACCACTCAGCCAAGTTTTCACTCTCCTCCTGTATGCTGATTTATTACCCCCTTTGATACAGCCCAGAACAGTGGTATCATCAGCAAACTTGTATATGGTGTTGGAGCTGTACTTAGCCACACAGTCATAGGTATAAAGCAAATAGAGCATGGGGCTAAGTACACATCCCTGTTGTGCCCCTGTGCTGATGGAGATTGTGGAGGAGATGTCTTTGCCAATCCAAACTGACTGGGATCTACAAGTGAGGAAATCCAGGACCCTATTGCATGAGGGAGCATTGAGGCCCAGGTCTTGGAGTTTACTGATTAGTGTTGAGGAGATGGTGGTGTTAAACACTGAGCTGTAATTGATAAAGAGCATCTTGATGTCCAGATGCTCCAAGGTTTACCCAAAACCTTTGAACTCTAAATTTGCTTGTGGATCAGTAAAATCTCAAATTTCAAAGCTCTTGTAATAATTTTCAATTTTCCCACTGCCCATCCTCCATTCACCAATTTTGTATCCTTTTCTAATTTTACAAACATTTTCACCAAAAAGACTACCATCAAAATAAGCCCAAAACGCTCCATCTTGTTCTCTCCTCATTGCTCTTTCAGCACTTTGGCCCACCATATCCATGCTGACGATTAAGCACCCATCCACGCTAGTTCCATTTACCGGTACTGATGTCTTGCAATTTTAAATACTCACTTAAATGCTTCTTAAATGTTGTGTCTGCCTCCAGTATACCTTCAGGGAGTGCAAACTAGACTGTAACTATCATCTGGAAGAAAAACGTCATCCTCATATCCCTTCTAAAACCCTGTCTTTTATCCTAAACCTCTACTGTCTAGTTTTAGACACTTCTATTTTAAGGAAAAAATTCTTCCTTTTCACCTTTACCATGCCAAGATAATTTTATATCACCTCATTCAGGTCTATCTATAGCCTCCTCAATTCCAAGTAAAATGAGCAACTGCCCATCCAGTCTCTACTCATTAATGAAATGCTCTATCCCAGATAATACCTGGTGAATCTCCTTGGCTCCTATCTCCAGTGCATTCACATCATCCTCCCTCTATTATGGTGACCAGAAGTGCACACAGTGCTCCAACTTGACCCATGCTATAACTTCCATAACTAATGTCTCTGTTAATAAAGAGAAAGATCCCATATGCCTTCTGCATGATCTTATCTATCCATGGTGCAGCCTTCAGGGATCTTTGAACTTGTACACTAAGAAATCTTTGTTCCTTACTATTCTCTAGGCCCAACCATTCCAAACCTTATGTACATAAGGTTCTCCCAACGTACATCACAACCTACACATCAGGATTAATTTCCATCTGCCATTTTTCATACATCTAGCATGGTAGGAGTTCTTTTCACCTGTCATGGAACTGCAGAAATTTTAAATTATTGATTCTATAAAAAACAAATTATGGTTGTTCTCTTATTTGTTTGCCTGTCAATTAATCCATGCATTTATCTCTCCTGGGATAAAATGAATGAGCAATATAATGGGCATTGTCTAAATGCATGCAAAAGTCAGCTTCAGTGTCACCTCTGAATCAGAAAATTCGGGCCTCAGCCAGTGGATGCTCCAGTGCAATAGCAAAGCACTGCAGGGCATACTATCTGAGATGATATATTCAGTGGAGGATGTATCGTTCTTCTCCAATGGATATAAATGTCCAACAAATATATTCCAAAATTAGTGTCACAGAAGGTTAAATGCTGCTGCTTCACAGCTCTGGCTGCCCTTGTTCAATCTTAATGAAGGGTCTCAGCCTGAGACAATGACTTCTTAGTTCCCTTCAGAGATGTTTTTTGACCTGCATCTTAACTCAGGTGCTGCCTGTGTGGAGTTTGCATATTGTCCCTATGACTGCACTGGCTCCCCCCCCCCCCCCAGGTGCTATGGTTTCCTCCCACTTGGTTAGTAGACTAATTGTTCATTATAAATTACCATCTAGTCCTTGTGGATGGAAAGGGAATCGGGGAGTATTACTGGGCATGAGATGGAAAATACTAAAGGGAACCACTGTAAGTGGAGGAATGGAATTGATAGGATTACTCTGAGAGCTGGCAATAACTTGACTGGCTGAATGGCCTCCTCTGTTATAAGAAAATATGAAGTATGGAAATGTAAATATAAGAAAAGTACATATGTTCGTCCCGATGTCCAGAGAGATATTCATTCCTAGGCAAAATTACTTCAAACATTTCAGCTGGTCGCAGATCACATTATTATCTGTGGGACACTCTTTTGCTGATATGATTAAAGATTCAGTTTATTTGTCACATGAATGTCGAAGCATACAGTGAAATACATTATTTTTTGCCAATGGCTAATACAGTCCAAGGATCGTGCTAGGGACAGCCTGCAAGTATTGCCATGCTTACGGTGGCAATGTAGCCTGCCCACAACTCACTGGTCCTAACTCTTATGACTTTGAAATGTGGGAGAAAACTGGAGGATACCCACACAGTTATGGAGACAATGTACAAACTGCTTACCAATAGTGGCAGGAATTGAACCCAGATAGGTCATCGCTGGTGCTGTAGAGTGCTGCATTAACCAATATGTTACCATGGCCTTTGTCTTGTTTCCTGCAGTTCAACATAGGTCATAACTTAAGAGTATCTCACTGACTGCAAAATATTTTTAAGCGAAGTGCCCTGGACCAGTAGTTGGATTCCTGAAGGGCCTTATACTTTTAATGGCATAAATTTGTTACGGCAACCTATATTGCTTCGTTAAATAGAATAGAGTTCAATTCATGAATGGATAACTGAGTTCCCAGCACAGTTAGAAAATTAAATCTTGCCCATGATTTGTTAATTATTTTTAAGAGTTCAAAAGACTACCACATGACAATAACGCCTGTGGCATCTCAGGACAGTGTTGAAGCTGAAATACAATAGACTGCTTTGCACCACTTGGTCTAGATGATTATTGACATGCTTAAGCAAAGGTTTGGATGCCTTGACTGATCGGGGAATTAAACCAGCAAGGATGTCAAAAATGATTTTCCCTGCTGTGATTCATGCATTTGGCTCTGCCTTGGCATATTCCCCATGGCAGTGTGTAATTTGGTCAGGCAGCCATGCCACATTACACACTTGCGGGTTGCCAATCTTGACATCCGCCTGCATAACTAAGACCACGCATGACTCTAGACTTGTGCGTACATGCAATCACACCATATGTGGATTATTTGAGTGGGCAGCCTGTCTAATTCCTTGAACTGAATGGTAAGTACACTAGTAATGTGTATAAACAAAATCTAAGCTATTTAGAAGGTAGATCAACAGCAACTATTGTGACTTAAAATGCCAAAGTCAAGTTCTTATAAGTGTTAAGGGACCTAGAAAGAAAAGAAATGTTTAGTATGTCAATATTTTAATATGGAAATGTCACAAATCTTTTCCTTCCTTGTAGCGCATCTAAAACAACTTTGATATTTTAATGCTTCCAAATTGGAGCCATTTTATTTTTAAAAGGCAGCCAGCAGATCTAGAATGTTTCTAAGAAATGAAATCCTTCCATATAATTTCCTATATACTGCACGCACATTATATTCTGTGAACCAGGAACTGTTAAAACATTTGTACACATTTCAAAGCAGAAAATCAGAACAATGTTCTTCTGGAAATCACAATACCTGAGCATCAATGTTTTAGATCTCTATCTACTGAAATGGGCAGGGCTAATGTACCTGAATAAATAAATCCAGTCAACATAGCATTACTATGCCACAGTACACAGTAATATCAGACCTTTCTGCCTGCTGTGACTCTGCAAGATCCTTCCATCTAGCCTCGAGTACAGTTTTTTATTGTGAACGCAAGATATTCCACAGAAGCTGGACATCCAGAGTACTGTAACACACCCAGAATGTTGGAGGAACTCAGCAGCATCTACAGTAAGGAATAATCTGTTGAGGTTTTGGACAGAGACCCTTCATCAGGGCTGGAAAGGAAGAATGAAGAAGCTGGAGTAAGAGTGGGGGTGGGGGGGTGAGGAAAAGGAGTACAAGCTAGAAGGTGATAGGTGACGACAGGTGAGGTGGATGGCAGCTGGAGGACTTGGGGGGAATGAAGTGAGGTCAGGAGGTGATAGGTGGAAAAGGTAAAGTGTTGAAGAAGAAAGAATCTGATAGAAGAGGAGAGTAGACCATGGGAGAAAGGGAAGGGGGAGGGGTACCAGGGAGGTGATAAGCAGATGAGGAGATTTGTGAAAATACATTCCCAAAAAGAATGCACATTCAACTAGAAAAGCATAGCATTCAGACATAAGTAAACAAATGTTCGAGAATCAACTGAAGAATATGTACTTTATTTGTCAAGTTATTTCATTCTCTTGTAAGAAGCAACTGAGAGAAGCTCCATAAGGCTATTCTCTTGAATGAACCTAGTCTCCATGTTTTCTTAGTCACTCTCCAACTACTTAGCCTTTTTCATAGAACATAGAAATCTACAGCACATTACAGGACCTTCGGCCCACATTATTGTGCCAACCATACAACCTACTCTAAAGGCTGCTTAGAATTTCCCTAGCGTATAGCCCTCTATTTTCCTAAGCTCCATGTACCTACCTAAGAGGCTCTTAAAAGACCCTATTGCATCCGCTTCCACCACTGCCTCCAGCAGAAAAACTTAGCCCTGACATCCCCTAGGTACCTATTTCCAAGCACCTTAAAACTATGCCCCCCTCATTTTAGCAATTTCAGCCCTGGGAAACAGCCTCTGGCTATCAAAACAATCAATGGCTCTCATCATCTTATGCACCTCTATCAGGTCACCTCTCATCCTCCGTTGCTGCATGGAGAATAGGTCAAGTTCACTCAACCTATTCTCATAAGGTCCGCTCTCCTATCCAGGCAACATCCTTGCAAATCTCCTCTGCACTCTCTATAGTATCCATATCCTTCCTGTAGTGAGGTGACCAGAACTGAACACAGTACTCCAAGTGGGGTCTGACCAAGGTCTTGTATAGCTGTAACATTACTTCACGGCTCTTGAACTCAATCCCACAGTTGATGAATGCCAACACACCATATGCCTTCTTAACAATGCTGTCAACCTGCTCAGTAGCTTTTAGTGTCCTATGGACATGGACCCCAAGCTCTCTCAGATCCTCCACTCCACCAAGAGTCTTACCATTAATATTATATTCTGTTGTAGCGATGTGCTACACACAAAGCTAGAAATAATGACACGCAGTCTGTAAGCTGCACTTGAGACTAGTTTATTCAAACTTCGCGGCACTGGCTTTTACGCAGTTCTGTTCCTGCCCTCTCTGGGTGGAAATGACGTCCGAGGTGCATTACAAAAGTCTCTTCCCACGCGTGGGTTTTCTCCCCTTGCTGGTGAAGAAGGCCCAGCGACATTTTGGGGCTGGCCTCTCTGCCGAGTTGCGCGCCATTTTGTGAGCCGGTTTGCCTGCATAGAAAGTGGGTTGCCACATAACACCCCCCCCCCCGCCAGAACTGGTGATACAGCCCCTAATGTCCACGGTCTGGATAAGTCTCTGTTTGGGCAGTCTGCCTCTGCGCTGCGGTCCCTGAACCTCGACCAGCTGCGCCAAGTCCACATAGGCCGGTTTGAGTCGGTCCACCGTGAAAACCTTCTCTTTCCCCCCAATGTCCAGAATGTACGTGGACCTGTTGTTCCTGATCACCTTGAACGGCCCCTCATATGGCCGCTGTAGCAGTGCCCGGTGTGCGCCCCTTTGTACGAATACAGACTTACATTTCTACAGGTCTTTGGGTACGCAGGTAGGGATCTGTCCATGCTGTGAAGTCGGTATGGGGGCCAGGTTGCCGAGCCTTTCACGTAGTCTGTCCAGGACTTCTGCGGGTTCTTCCTCTTGTCCCCTTGGGGCTGGTATGAACTCTCCTGGGACAACCAAGGGTGCGCCATACACCGGCTCGGCTGACAAGGTGTGCAGATCCTCACTGGGCACTATGCGGATTCCAAGCAGGACCCAGGGAAGCCCGTCCAACCAGTTAGGCCCTTTCAGGCAGGCCAAGAGAGCCGACTTCAAGTGATGGTGGAAGCAGTCCAGTAGTCCGTTCGACTGTGGGTGGTAGGCAGTTGTGTGGTGGTAGGCAGTTCTGTTCCCAACATGGGTTCCCAAGACGGGTGCCCCAAGCTGTGTATGGAGTTGAAAACTCGCCGCTGCCAGGCTGCCGGGATGATGGGGCGAGGTTGGCCGGTAGCCACGTCACACAGGAAGGTCCTCTCACCTGGGCCTACGAGGAAGTCTTGCAGCTGCAAACCCGAGACTGCGGTCCTGTAGCTGGGCATCTCGTCGTCTGCCTGCTGCACCTCCGCAAGTGCTGCATAGTCCACCCCCTGGGACAGGGATAGCTGGATTGCTGGTCTGGAGAGTGTGTCCGCCACGACGTTGTCCTTTCCCAAGACATGCTGGATGTCCGTCGTGTACTCGGAGATGTAGGACAGATGTTGCTGCTGGCGGGCCGACCAGGGATCGGACACCTTCGTGAATGTGAAGGTCAATGGTTTGTGGTCCATGAACGCAGTGAACGGTCTGCCTTCTAAGAAGTACCTGAAATGCCGGATTGCCAGATATAGTGCCAACAGCTCCTGATCGAAGGCACTGTACTTGAGTTCGAGTGCCACAAGTGCCTGCTGAAGAACGCCAGGGATTGCCAGCGCCCCTCGATGAGTTGCTCCAGCATCCCACCGACTGCTGTGTTGGATGCGTCCACTGTGAGGGCAGTTGGAACGTCCGTTCTGGGGTGCACCAGCATCATGGCATCTGCCAAGGCTTCTTTGGCTTTAACGAAAGCGGCCGCGGCCTCTTTGTCCCAAGTAATGTCCGTGCCTTTACCCGACATCAGGGTGAACAAAGGGCGCATGATACTGGCTGCTGAGGGGAGGAAGCGGTGGTAGAAGTTCACCATACCAACGAACTCCTGCAGGCCTTTGACTGTGTTGGGCCAGGCGAAGTGGCAGATTGCTTCTACCTTGGCGGGCAAAGGTGTTGCCTCGTCTTTGGTAATCCTGTGGCCCAGGAAGTCGATGGTGTCGAGTCCGAACTGACATTTGGCTGGGTTGATCGTGAGGCCGAAATCACTCAGGTGGGAGTAGAGCTGGTGGAGGTAGGACAAATGTACCTGACGACTACTGCTGGCTATGAGGATGTCGTCCAAACAGATGAACACAAAGTCCAGGTCGCATCCCACCGCGTCCATTAGCCGCTGGAACGTCTGTGCAGCATTCTTCAGGCCGAACAGCATTCGGAGGAATTTGAACAGGCCGAACAGGGTGATGAGTGCTGTTTTGGGGATATCTTCAGGGTGTACCGGGATTTGATGGTATCCCTGGACGAGTTCTACTTTGGAAAAGATGCTTGCCCCATTCAGGTTTGCTGCAAAGTCCTGTATGTGCGGCACGGGGTAGCGGTCTGGAGTTGTAGCCTCGTTCAGTCTGCGGTAGTCACCACATGGTCTCCAGCCCCTGGCTGCTTTGGGCACCATGTGCAGGGGAGAGACCCATGGGCCGTCGGACTGCTGTACGATCCCCAATTCCTCTATCCTCTTGAACTCCTCCTTCGCCAGTCGGAGCTTGTCCGGGGGAAGCCTTCAAGCACGGGCGTGGAGGGGTGGTCCCTGGGTCGGGATGTAGTGCTGTACTCCGTGTCTGGGCATGGCTGCCGTGAACTGCGGTGCCAGAACTGATGGAAAGTCTGCCAGGATTCTGGTGAATTCGTTGTCAGACAACGTGATGGAGTCCAGGTGTGGGGCCAACAACTTGGCTTCACCCAGGGAGAACGTCTGGAAAGTCTTGGCATGGACCAGTCTTTTCCCCTGCAAGTCGACCAGCAGGCTGTGGGCTTGCAAGAAGTCCGCCCCCAGTAGTGGCTGGGCCACGGCGGCCAGTGTGAAGTCCCACGTGACCTGAGCGGAAATCAGTGTCTTACACCTGACGGGGTACGACACCTGCAACATGGAGCTGGGACCCACCCTGAGGGCTGTAAACGGCAGCACAATATGGACCTACGACATCCGCACAGTGCAGCTACACCGAACTGTAGCTGCACTGTGCGGATGTCGTAGGTCCATATCGTGCTGCCATTTGCAGCCCTCAGGGTGGGTCCCAGCTCCATGTTGCAGGTGTCGTACCCCGTCAGGTGTAAGACACTGATTTCCGCTCAGGTGTCGACCAAGAAGCGACATCCGGACTGTTTGTCCTGGACGTACAAGAAAGCTGTCCGGGTGGCCAGCCGCCGTAGCCATTAGCGGCAGCTGGCCCTGGTGTTTCCCAGGAACTTGCAGGGCAGGCGACAATGGCGGGCTTCTGTGCCCCACCGCTGATGGTAGAAACACCACTGTTGTGTGCGCTCCGTTGCTGGGCCTGGTCTGGCCTGCTGTTGGGCGCATGGTTTGGTAATCTGTCCGACGGACGCCCCGCTCTCCCTCTTGGCTTTCCACAGCACGTCTTACCGGGCCGCCACCCTCCAAGGGTCACTGAAATCTGCGTCGGCCAGCAGCAGATGTATGTCCTTGGGCAGTTGTTCTAGGAGTGCCTGCTCAAACATGAGGCAGGGCTTGCGTCCTTCAGCCAGGGCCAGCATCTCGTTCATTAATGCTGACGGCAGCCTGTCTCCCAAACCTTCCAGGTGCAGCAAGCGGGCACCTATGAGAGGCCAAAGGTCCCTATGAGCAGTGCTTTGAATGCTGCATATTTGCCTTCTTCCGGGGGTGACTGTATGAAATCCCCAACCCGTGCGGCTGTCTCCTGGTCAAGGGAGCTCACCACGTAATAGTAACATGTGGAATCTGAAGATATCTGCTGAATCTGGAACTGGGCTTCTGCTAGGACAAACCACACGCGTGGTCGCAGCATCCAGAAAGTTGGCAGTTCTAGCGAAACTGCATGAACAGATGAAGAATCGGTCATCTTTGGTCCAAATCCCGTTTGGACCGTCGGGGTCACCAATGTAGTGGTGTGCTACACACAGAGCTAGAAATAACGACACGCAGTCTGTAAGTTGTGCTCGAGACTATTCAAACTTCATGGCACTGGCTTTTATGCAGTTCCGCTCCCGCCCTCTCCGGACAGAAATGACATCAGAGGTGCATGACAAAAGTCTCTTCACGCTCGCGGGCTTTCTCCCCTTGCTGGTGAAGAAGAAGGCCCAGCGCCATTTTGGGGCTGGCCTCTCTGCCGACACGCACGCCATTTTGTGAGCCAGTTTGCCTGCGTAGAAAGTGGGTCGCCACACTGTCTTCAAATTTGACCAAGCAAAATGACCCACCTCACACTTATCTAGGTTGAAGCCCATCTGCCATTTTTTAGCCCAGTTCTGCATCCTATCGATGTCCCGCTGCAACCTCTGATAAACCTCCAGATTATCCACAACACTCCAACCTTTGTGTCATCAGCAAACTTACTAACCCATCCTTCTACTTCTTCATCCAGTCATTTATAAAAATCACAAAGAGGAGGGGTCCCAGAACAGATCCCTGTGGAACACTACTGGTCACTGACCTCCATGCAGAATATGAAACATTTAGAACCACCCTTTCCCTTCTGTAGCAAGCCAATTCTAGATCCACAAAGCAAAGTCCCCTTGGATCCCATGCCTCCTTACTTTCTAAAGGAGCCTTGCATGGGGAACCTTATCAAATGGCTTACAAGATCCATATACACTACATCTAACAGTTCTACCTTCATGAATGTGTTTTGTTACTTCCTCAAAGAGTTCAATCAGGCTCATGAGGCACGAGCTGCCCTTGACACAGCCATGTTGACTATCCCTAATCATTATGTCTCTCCAAATGCTCATAAATCCTGCCTCTCAGAATCTCCTCCAACAACTTGCTCACCACTAATGTCAGACTCATTGGTCTATAATTTCCTGGGTTATCTCTACTCCCTTTCTTGAACAAGGGAATAGCATTTGCAATCCTCCAATCCTCTAGTACTTCTCCTGTCCCTAGATCATTGCAAGACGCTCAGTAATCTCCTTCTTTGCCTCCCACAGTAGCCTGGGATAAATCTCATCTGGTCTTTGTGACTTAAGTAATTTAATGCTTTTCAAAAGCTCCAGCACATCCTCTTGCAAGTTGCCAAATCTTTGCAAATTCCTTGCATTAAAATTGACACATCTCAAACCATCAGGCTGAGTTCATCTTTGCTCTAACATTTTCCTATCCTTCCTCACAAACTCCCTACAAGCTGTCTCTACTTGTGCTCCAACCTTCCCATCCTCTACCTCTTCACTTAAGAGGGAAATCTAGTTTAAACCCTCCTCAATAGCATCAGCAAACCTCCCTACTAGGAGTTTGGACTCCCTCTGATTCAAGTGCAACCCAGCCTTTTTGTACAGGTCATACCTGCCCCAGAAGAGGCACCAATGATACAAAAATCTGAATCCCTGCCCCCTGCTCCAATCCCTCAGCCACACATTTACCCTCCACCTCATTCTGATCCTGTACTCACTGTTGCTTGGCAAAAGCAGCAATCCCGAGATTACTACCCTTGAGGTCCTACTTTTCAGCTTTCCTAACTCCCTGTATTCTGCTTTCAAGACCTCCACCCTTTTTTAACCTACGTCGTTGGTACCAATATGTACCCCAACCTCTGGCTGCTCACCCTCCCTTTTCAGGATATTGTGGATGCACACAGAAACATCACGAGTTCGGGTGAGACAAAAATTAGAGGTCATAGCTTAAGGCTGCACAATGTTCTGCACCATTCATGACTCCCCAGATAGTGAAGCAGTTCACACCCAAATGCAGCAGGACCTGGACAATATCCAGGTTTGGGCTGTCAAATGAAGAGTAACATTCGAGTCATGCAAGTGCCAGGCAATGATCATCTCCAACAACGGAGGATCTAACCATTGTCCCTTGGCATTTAGTGGCATCACCATCACTGAATCCCCTACTGTCAACATCCTAGGGGTCACTATTGACAGGAAACTGAACTGCTCTAGCCATATAAACACTGTAGCTACCAAAGCAGGTTAAAATCTAGGAATCTTGCGTCATGTAGCTCACCTCCTGACTCCCCAAAGCCTGTCCACTATCTACAAGGCTCAGGTCAGGAGTGTGATGGAATACTCGCCACTTGCCTGGATGAGTACAGCTCCATCAACACTCAAGAAGCTAGACACCATCCAGTACAAGGCAGCCCACTTGATTGGTAGCCCTTCCACAAGCATCCAATCCCTCCACCATCGACAAACTGTTGCAGCAGTGTGTACTATCTACAAGATGCACTGCAACAACACACCAATGTTCCTAAGGCAGCACCTTCCAGACCCATGACCACTACCATCTTGAGGGACAAGAGCAGCAGATTCCTGGGAACACCACTACTGGAAATCCTCCTCCAAGTCACTCACCATCCTCACTTGGAAACATATCACCATTTCTTCATTGTCACTGGGTCAAAGTTATGGAATTCCCTCCCCAACAGCACTGTGGGTGTACCTACACCTCAGGGACTGCAACAGTTCAAGAAGGCAGCTCATCAACACTTTCTCAAGGACAAGTAGGGATGGGCAATAAATGCTGGCTTAGCTGACAAAATCCGTATCTCATAAATGAATAAAAAAAAGGGAGAAAAGTGAAATGTTTAAGGGAAAGATGAGGGGGAATTCAGAGGATGGTGCGAGTGTGGAATGAGCTGCCAACAGAAAAATGTTGGATGTGGGTTTGATTTTAAATTTAAGAGAAATTCGGATAGGCAACTGGATGGGAGGGGTATGGAGGACTACAGTCTGGGTTTAAGTTGATGGGACTACATAGCATAACAGTTTGCATTGATGAGCTTAAGGGCCTGTTTCTGTGCTGTGGTGTTCTATGACTTTATCACCCTGTAGACAGTAGCACTCTCAAAGCTGGTGGCAGACATTCACTGCAAACTACAGATAAAGAGACTAAAAGTCCATGCTGAGAGCAACTTGTAGCTACTTTAGCATGCTAATTATCATTGCCTATATGTCCCTAATATAATGGAGAGCATTTGCAATTTTAATTAGAAAAACATTATGCAGTGCACCGTGCAGAGTGTTAAAGGTGCACATTTTAAAGAATATAAAGCTGGCTATGCCTTTAGGAAGTCCTCACCCATTAAAAAAAACAAAATTTTGAATAACTTGTTTAATTATCATAATAATGATGCTGATGTATTTTCTGTTAGTAAAACAAAAAAGTATTCCTAAAGGACTTTAATGTTATCTGAAGATTTATATTTTAAATGTACATGAAAGAGAAAATGGCCTTGTAAAAATGAAATGGAAGTAACAGTTTTCTAAACCATCTGCCCGTCTGCTGGCATTAAAGAGCACCCTCATCCCCTTTTTCCAACAGTGCACCAACACTGCCATGCAGTACATTTAGGAAATGCTGTAAATAAAATCATGGGATCCTACACTCCTTTCTGTGGCACAGCACAAACATTTAAAAAATGTGTTACTTTTGAATGAAATGATCAAAGGGATTTGATGGCATAACTATAGAGTACAAGGCAGTCACAGTGTGAAGCAGAATAGCCATATGTGGCTAGAGGTGGTTCGCTGTAGTTCTTTTTAAAGAGTTTGATTTCTATTTACTCTTTTGCTTAGTGTTATTCTGTGCACAGTACTGATAAATTGCATAGGCATCCGTTAGTCTTGTGAGACCATGGATTTGCACCTTGGAAGGTTCTCAGTGTGCAGGCCTGGGCTAGGATGTATGGAAGAGCGGCAGTTGCCCATGCTGCAAGTCTCCTCTCTCCACGTCACCGATGTTGTCCAAGGGAAGGGCACTAGAGCCGATACAGTTTTGCACCGGTGTCGTCGCAGAGCAATGTGTGGTTAAGTGCCCTGCTCAAGGACACAACACGCCACCTCAGCTGAGGCTCGAACTAGCGACCTTTAGATCACTGGACCAATGCCTTAACCACTTGGCCACGCGCCAACATGATAAACTGCATTACATACACATGAACCCTTCACAAAACAGTGGAAATAAAAGTAAATAAGTAATACTGAGAACATGAGATGTGGAATCCTTGAAAGTGAGTCCATAGGTTGTGGTACCCATTCAGGGTTGAGGTGTGTGATGCCTCTGCATGGATGATAGTCTCACCTAGAAGGCCATTTAATCAACCTGGGAGGTAGACATTGAATCCCTCCAACTTGTTCCAATTCTCTAAAAGAGATAATTAATCAGATAGACCACCCTCATTCTCTCCCTACAACTATGGATATTTTCAAATATACCTCCAAAGCACTTTTTACAGATAGTATTGAACATGGCATCACCTCTATGGGACGTATATTTAAGAGCACATCAACTCGTTGTTTTAAAACGTTTCAGCTTGTTGTTACTCTTTTGTTATTTCTCTTTTATCAAATCTAAGGCTACAAACACAGGTCTGACTGAGTCCTGGAGAGAGCAGCTCACCCTTCCCAGCCTTCTTCACTGCAGAGACCTAATCAAACCATGCCTCTTTAAATGATTTTTATATTGCAGACAAGTTCTGTTTCTCATCTTCTATATGACTTTTAAAATGAGTAGACTAATGAATTAAAAAAAATGCTCTCACCAGAATTGAAGATAAGTTATTAACTTTATGGCAAACAGCTATGTTTCTCTCTGAAAGGGTAGGAAGATGACCATCCCAGCTTTTCTGTTGCATTCGAACAGCTAATGCCCCAACACCATCACCCAAAAGTTCTTCAACTAGAAATGTTAAGTCTGTGTCTCCTTCCACAGATGCTGGCTGTCCTGCCAAACCTTCACAACATTTTCTGTTTTTACTTTGGATTTTCAGAATCTGCAGTTTTTATCTTATTATCAGCTGCTATTGAATTAACTGCCAGTTCTCTTCCAGGAATGTTCAGCTTGAAGATGCTCTTCTGCTTTCTCTGATGGGATTTCCGCCTGTCTCTTTTGCCTTGTTCACGAGGAGAATCCACTCATAAGTTAAAATATACTTTTCCCATTGGTCTGACAGTGAGTATCTTGAGCACTTCACAACATAAATGTCCCTCATTTGTGAAAGAACTCAGTAGGTTTGGCAGCATATAGGGAGTGGAATAAAGTGTCGACATCTCAAGCAGAGACCATTCAGAAGACTACTGAAGACAGGTCTTGGCCCAAAAGATTGTCTCTTTATTTCTTTCCATTGATGCTGTCTGATCTGCTGAGGTCCTCCAGAATGTTGTGTGTGTTACTCTGGATGTCCCGCATCTGCAGAATCTCTTCTATTTACACATGAATGCCCCACCCCATTTGTAGCCCAATGCCCCCTTCCAAGGGGTTGATCATCAGGGCCACAAAAACGCCAATATGGACTCAGCTCCATGAGCCTTTGGGTGAAATCACCCCAACTATGCCAAGGCAAGAGACAATTGCTGAATATCAAAAAGAACACTGCAGAAACTGAAAATCACAAATAAAACAGAAATTAAAAGCTGTAGGAACACTCAGGAGGACAAGGAGTATCTGTGGAAAGGGGAAAAAGAAGATAGCATTTGAAGTTGCAGACTTCCTGCCAACATCTTCAGGACCTTTTGTTAGGACAGAGTGAGAAATATTAAACAAAGGCACAGCTGAAAATGGAGCCAATGAAACTCAATGAGGTTACATGAATTGATCATCTATAGAGTATTTCTAACAACAAACCCAACAGGGAATGTGCAGAACAAAAAGCTTTTCCACAGAAGAATTTGTTGAGAGAATAACAGATGTAAATAGAATTACGGCCCATGTAATGGGCTCCTGGAACCTTGCCTATGGGAAAATAAAACCTGAGGCACTAATGCATCAACGTGCTACTGTGGGTTCCTGAGAGAGAAACAAAAACAAGAATAGAAGCAACAGGGACAAACAGCTAGAGGGAGTAACACAGGTCATAAGGAAACACGATTCTGTAGAGATACCTGCATTCTGAATGCACAGTTTCTAAATTTACTAAGTTAGACTTGTGATTCACACAGAATTTGCTCAAAAAGGAAAAGAGCATTTACCATATAGCCTAATAAGCAAGTCAAAAATAGTTTTTTGAAGGATAGTAAATGTGGCAGTGCAGCTTATTCAGTTTTCTTAGCGATGGGTTTACAGGAGAAATGGAATCTGAGCTGCGTATATATCTGATTCTGCAGAAACCACCCTTATCACACGAATGAAAAACACAAGAGACTGGATTTTATGGACTGCACTCCTGAATTTGCTTGTTGTAATTTATCAACAATGGGCTGTATTGTATAACAGTGTCAGGTGTTACGAGAATACACATAAAATTAAGATGTTTGCTGGCCTGGGCTAGCATCAGTGGCATCAGCAGTTGGTCTGCCACCTGCCCTCAGGGGAAGGAGAGATAAGGAACAATGGAGCAGCGTCTGGAGATGTGTAATGAAGGGATGTGGGAGGAAGAGCTGTCTGGAGCGGCTCCCCCCTTTGAACCCTGAACTGTTTGAAGTGATGGACAGGCGATACCCCAGCAGGGGGATAAAAAGGGACAGGTTCGCTAAGACAGACACACACGCCACCCGAGGTAACGAGACCCTGGAAGCGGTGCGCTTCTCACGAGTGGGTGAGAAGTCCCAGACAACGACAAGGGTGGAAAGGTACGATCAGCGGGAACCCGGTGTGTGTCCGCCCTTGCCTGGGTGCCGGGTTCACTGCAGAGGATCGACCGCATCTGGAGGAGGGGTCACAGTCGGTGACCTCAGGTGACATCACCAAGGACCCGCCCAAATGCTGTTTGTGAGCCATCCCGCTGGTCTGTGAGTGAAGCTGTGCTGAATGATCAGTTGTTCCTATTCTGTCTCTCTCCCTCCACCTTGTCCATCGCCATGGCAACGATTACTGCGAACTGAACTACAAACTGGCCTGAACTTTGAGTCATTTTGAAATTGGTCATTTAACCCCTAGACAACGATAGAGCTTGATTGGTGCTGTTATCTTAATTCTGTGCACATGTGTGGTTATCATTGTTGAATTGTTGCATTTATTATCCTTTCGATTACTGTGTTGCTTGTCTCTTTAATAAAACTTTCTTAGTTCTAGTACTCCAGACTCCAACTGAGTGATCCATTTCTGCTGGTTTGGCAACCCAGTTACGGGGTACGTAACATAAGTGGGGTTCTCGTCCGCGATTTTGAACGCTAAATTTGGGACGGAGTAAATTGATTGGGTTAAAATTCCCGAAAGAAAGAAAAGACAAACAGCAGAAATGGAGGTTGAGGAATTTATAAAGGCGCCGACCTTGGAGGCATTAGAGGATGCCAGGAAATCGGAATTGTTAGCTGTGGCCAAACGGTTGAATCTTTCTAAGGTGAAGTCGACAATGAGGAGAGAGGAGATACACAGAGCTATTGTAGAGCACTATGTATCTAAAGGTGTGTTTCCCCAAGGTGAGCTGGGGGAGGTGTCTATTGAAAAACCTGCTGGAGACGCGGTACAGGTACAGCTTGAAAAACTGAGACTCGAGCACGAGTTCCGGGTACGGCAGTTAGAACACGAAGAGAAGCAGTTAGAAAGGCAGGAGAGAGAGTTAGAAAGGCGGGAGAAAGAGAGAGAGTTAGAAAGGCGGGAGAAAGAGAGAGAGTTAGAAAGGCGGGAGAAAGAGAGAGAGTTAGAAAGGCGGGAGAAAGAGAGAGAGTTAGAAAGGCGAGAGAGAGAGAAAGAGGTAGAAAGGCAAGAGAGAGAAAGACAGTTGGAGAGAGAGGAGAAACAGAGGGAAAGGGAATTTGAGCTGGAGAAGTTAAAGATAAGGGCCGAGCAGGGGCTCGTGCCGAACCAAGGTGGAGGGTTCCGGGCGACCCAGGAGGTTAGGCTGGTTCCCCCATTTGACGATACCGATGTGGATCGGTACTTTCTCCACTTCGAAAAAGTAGCTATAAGTCAGGACTGGCCGAGGGATAAGTGGGTTGTTTTACTTCAGAGTGTACTGAAAGGGAAAGCCCAAGAAGCTTACTCAGCTTTATCCGCGGAAGATGCCCAGAAGTATGAGGTGGTGAAGGAGGCCATCCTCAGGATTTATGAGTTGGTCCCGGAGGCATACCGGCAGAGGTTCCGGAATGCGAGGAAGCGGTGGGACCGCACGTATTTGGAGTTTGCTCGCGAGATGCAAACATATTGTGAGCGTTGGTGCGCCTCGAAAGGGGTAGAGGGGGATTATGACAGACTGCTGCAGCTGATTCTGATTGAGCAGTTTAAAGGTTGTGTCCCTGAGGGTATGAGACCCTACCTCGATGAGAAAGAGGCAGCCACGTTAGCCGCAACTGCTAAGTTAGCGGATGAGTATGCGTTGACGCATAAAAATGAAGGTTGCCCCGAGTAAAGGCTACCAGAAGGGTAGTCAGGACGGCGGGGAGAGTCCACCGGAAAAGTCAGAAAGTAAGCCGGGGACTAGTGAAAAGGATAAGGTAGACCGGGAGCAGTCTGGTAGGAAGTTTCCTGGGGTCGTCTGTTATAATTGTGGGAAAGCCGGACACTTTGCGTCCAGGTGCTTTGCCCCAAGGAAGGAGACGGGGAAAGGAAAAGCGGAAATTTTGAATGGCTGTATTGAGCTGTTAAGCGAACCGCTAGGGAAGGACAGGTCTGAAAAAGTCCAGGAAGGGCGCGAGAGGTTTATCTCGGCCGGACTGGTGTCAGTGAAAAAGAGGTTAAAACCAGTTCCAGTGCGGATCTGGAGAGACACGGGAGCGTGTCAGTCACTAATACTGAAGAGTGTATTAGAGTTTAGCTCAGAGACCCAGACTGGGGAGGTAGAGGTCAAAGGTGTTGGGGAAGGGACAGAGTCAGTCCCTTTGCACCAGATACATTTACAGAGCAACCTGGTCTCTGGACTAGTCACGATCGGGGTGAGGTCCGAATTACCGATGAAAGACGTGGAAGTCTTGCTCGGTAATGACATCGCCGGAGGAATCGTGTTCCCAGTTGTGAGATTGACGGGTCAGCCTGCCAGCATGGAGGCCCCGCCCGCGATGGTGAATTTGGCTGAAACATTTCTGCCAACCTTGTATGAGACAGGGTGTAGTGAGATAAGAGGTAGTGAGGGAGCTGGGACGGACGTAGCAGTAGCCAGGAAAGAATTTGTGCAGACGCAGGAGCGAGACGAGGGGCTGATGGTTTTGGCCGAGACCGCTCTCTCTGACACAGCCTTGACAAGCTATTGTGCGGAGGAGGAAGTGCTAAGGAAGAAAGGGAAATCAAGGACAGTACCCGCAGATGAGGAATGGGGGGTGGTGAAAAAGAGTTATGGGGATGAGGTTTTTAACATGGCCCACGAGGTACCCCCTGGTGGACATTTTGCGGTGCTGGAGGAAACAGTTGGTGGAATCATGAAAGAGAGTTACCGGCTGCCCAGGGGGAAAAATGTTATTGATCATGACCGACGCGAACTGAGACGGTCACCGGCTTTTGATATGCTAACAAACCTAGTCGGTGTTAGCGTGGAAATCAATGAAGCTAGGGGCCCCTTGATAAGAGGGAAAAACCATTTTGAAAAGATTAGGATGGGATCGGTCAGATGGGAGAAGGCTATTGTTTTGGCCAGGTCTACTGATAAGGTCTCTCCCTTAATCCCCGAAGGAGTAATTAAACGACTCGCACCCATGTGTTTGATTGTCCCGAGGAAATGCAAAGAACTGGGACGTTGGGTTATGTCTGTTACAATAGGGCGGCCAAGCAAACAACACCCATATTTTTCGAGTAATTCAGTGACTAAAGGGCTGATGAACACAGAGGTGTGTATTGGCAATTTAACACGGCTGTCTGAAGCCAGCTTGATAGTGAACCTTGGAAAAAATGAATTCGGCCACGCGAATGTCACTTACCTGGGAATTGTGGTGACACAGGGGCAGCTGGCAGTGACGCAAGCTACAGTGCAGGCTATCGCTGACCTCCCAACCCCGACAGACAAGAGGGCCCTCAGAAGGCTTTTGGAGATGGTGGGGTACTGCAGGAAGTTTTGCAATAACTCTGCGGTCAATACCCGTCCCCCTCCTACTAAGCCCTTGCGAGGGAAAATTGAGTCGGAATGGGACGACCCTTGTTGTTGTGGTCCGGGACAAAACCAAATGAGAGGTTACATTGGTCGCAATTCATCAGTGTTTTTGGCCACTATGAAGTTTGCTGAGTTGGAGCCTGGTCTAAGGGATTATTAATAACACGTGTAAAAGGAACAGAAAATGTGATGACTGTCTGTCAAGGTGTTGACAGCTTCAAATTCTCTGTATTAGCTAAATAACTGTTAAAGATGTATATTGTGTATGTATCAGATAATGTAGTCATGTTTGTAATTTTTACCTCCCGGTAAAAATCCTTAAAGGGGGGAAGTGTTACGAGAATACACATAAAATTAAGATGTTTGCTGGCCTGGGCTAGCATCAGTGGCATCAGCAGTTGGTCTGCCACCTGCCCTCAGGGGAAGGAGAGATAAGGAACAATGGAGCAGCGTCTGGAGATGTGTAATGAAGGGATGTGGGAGGAAGAGCTGTCTGGAGCGGCTCCCCCCTTTGAACCCTGAACTGTTTGAAGTGATGGACAGGCGATACCCCAGCAGGGGGATAAAAAGGGACAGGTTCGCTAAGACAGACACACACGCCACCCGAGGTAACGAGACCCTGGAAGCGGTGCGCTTCTCACGAGTGGGTGAGAAGTCCCAGACAACGACAAGGGTGGAAAGGTACGATCAGCGGGAACCCGGTGTGTGTCCGCCCTTGCCTGGGTGCCGGGTTCACTGCAGAGGATCGACCGCATCTGGAGGAGGGGTCACAGTCGGTGACCTCAGGTGACATCACCAAGGACCTGCCCAAAAGCTGTTTGTGAGCCATCCCGCTGGTCTGTGAGTGAAGCTGTGCTGAATGATCAGTTGTTCCTATTCTGTCTCTCTCCCTCCACCTTGTCCATCGCCATGGCAACGATTACTGCGAACTGAACTACAAACTGGCCTGAACTTTGAGTCATTTTGAAATTGGTCATTTAACCCCTAGACAACGATAGAGCTTGATTGGTGCTGTTATCTTAATTCTGTGCACATGTGTGGTTATCATTGTTGAATTGTTGCATTTATTATCCTTTCGATTACTGTGTTGCTTGTCTCTTTAATAAAACTTTCTTAGTTCTAATACTCCAGACTCCAACTGAGTGATCCATTTCTGCTGGTTTGGCAACCCAGTTACGGGGTACGTAACACAGGTAAAACAGCAGTGTGTTTTATTAATGATGTTTGCAAGGAGGAAAACAAATGACTGGAAATACCAGATTGGATATAATGTAGGTTGTGCAGTGAGGGGGAGGGGCAAGGAGGGTGGGAGTGGGGAGGGAGCTGAAAAATAAGGATCCCTGATTAGTTGCAAAATAAAATCAGAGATAGTTTGCCCTAAAATTGAAAGGAAACCTTTCAAGCATCTGCAAAATCTCTTGTGTTTAAAACTTCTGGGGAGGAGTCTTTTTTATATTTTTGAACTGTGGAAGGATAGTAGTGAAACGAGAGCCCGCCCATGTAGAAGGCAAAGTCCTGAGTGGAAATGGATCCATGGATCTACAGGACAGCAGGACATATGCTGCACTGAGTTCAACGCTGATCTTTGTAACATAACCACATCAAAATTCTCTTAGCTTCAGGAGCTGGTTCATGTCCCAAGGAAGGGAGTATTTAAAAAGTGCAAGGAATTATACTCCCTAATTTTTTTCACAAGGCATTTAGAAGCAAAGTTGTCTGCAAAAATATTTATTTTTCTGTTAACAATGGCCTGCAAGTGTCAAATAATTTCAGGGAATGAGGGCCAATCAGCCTCTGTACTGGCTGCTGAAACTTAACAATATTTTCAAGCTATTTCATGACTATTAAGTTGCATTCAATTCACTTACTTCAGTTGCCTTCAGTTCACTTGCCTTCCAATATACTATAGTACTCGTCCCTGCATTTCTTTATTATTTCTTTAAGTAGTTGGTGTTAACTTATTTAGTTTCTACACTCTCTCATGAAATGAATTTTGCCCTCTGCTAATGGAAGCACTGTGGAGTTCTATGAAACTGCATGTTTGCTTACAACATGAGAGCCTGCCATTCTATCCATGAAGCTTTTTAACAAATTTTAGAGCTATCCACTACTTCCCAGTAACCACCTTGCTTGTATATACCTTGGACAGCTGCCTGGCGTATTACACTCTCATATTAGTGGCAACTTAAGGTGCCAAATAATGTAATAACTAAGCACGTCTTCGGGCTGTGGAAGCAAACGACATAACACAGACAGTGCTGGATGTCAGAATCGAACCCAGGCTGCCAGAGCTGTGGGACAGCGGTACTACCTGCTACATCAACATGATGTTCTGGGCGGGTGCATATCCGCAAAATACTGTACATAAAACCACCTGAAGCACTAATAATTCCCAATCTGCTCAGTGAGCACTGCTGCAGGACAGAGAGTTATAAATTTTTTAATCGATCAGCTGGAGGGACTCAACAGGTTGTGCAGGAGAAAAGGGACCGTTGGTGTTTTGGGTTGAAATCCTGCATTGAATCCCGACGTAGGGTTCCAATCTGAAATGCAGACAGTTCCTTTCATCCCACAAATTTTGCACGACCTGCTGAGTTCCTCCCGCAGATTGCATGTTGTTCCAGACTCCAGCAGTTGCAGTCTCTTGTGTCTCATTAGTACTGGAATTAGTTTACTATTGCCATGTGTAACAATATACAGTGGAAAGCTTGTCTTACATATTGCTTGGACAGATCAAATCATTACTTAGTGCGGTGAGCTAGGATAGGGGAAAGCAATATCTGGCAGAATGAAGTGTAATGCTAACAAGATGTGCAGTGCAGGTAAATGATAAAGTGCAAGATCATAATGAGGTAGACCGTGAGGCCAGCAATTCATTGTATCATTACAGAGGTCATAACAGTGGGAAAGATTTTTCTGTCTTGGTCTAGTCTGAAGTGTGTTTGCCATGCAAGTGAGCACAGAATATAAAACAAGGAACCAGGTCAATCAGCATCAATGGTCTGCGCCAGCAGTTAACATACACATGAAATTCCTCTCACTCATTTTCATCTTACTCTCCAGGTATCACCGAGGTCATATTCTTTTCTCCCTCATCTTTGTATACAACTTTCCCAATAATACTGTTAGGCTGTTTGGCACAATCCTTCCACTCGGAAGTGAGTTCCATGTTTGGTCTTCTTTATAAATAAAGAAACTTCCCCTGAACTGCCTACTGGACTATCAGAGGCTACCTTTTGTTGATGTCATTGTAATAAAAGAGTTAAATGTGATTCCTCTTTGGTCTATGCTAAAATAAAATGGAAGTTTGTATGACAAAATGCTGTCAGCTTGCAATGAGATTGTTCTGAGAAAGTACAAAAGAACCAGTCCACAGCAATGTTTTGAGAAAGTTAAGAGAGTACAGGCCTACAGCCATAATAGTGGGGAATTGTGAAAAATATAATTATCTGGGGAAGGTGAGGTCATGGTGCAGGTAGCAAATGCATGAAAGGTACATTAACTATTTGTCTTCATTTTCATAACGTACGTTTTATAGAATTCTAATAAAACATTTTCCTGTGCACAGTCTCCTTGGTTTGTGAATACATACAGTATGCAAATGCCTATTGCTGAACCAGGAAAGAACATGGAACGAATTTTTAAAGGATTTTCATTACAACCATACAGTTCATATGAGGTTATCTCCACTGTGATAGTGTGTACATGGTACAAATGATGTTGATGAAGATAAATGGTTACTAATGGAGAAAACTTGAAGAATTATGAAGAAAGCGGAATTATCATCAAAGCATCCCTCTAACCCCAACCATCCAGGCATGCTGTCTACTACCATCAGGGAGGAGCTTCAGGGGCCTTGGGTCCCACGCCACCAGATCAGGAACAGTTACTGTTTTTCAACCATCAGGCTTCTGGATTGATGTGGATATCTTCACTCACCTCAATTCTGAACTGATTCTTCAACCTATAGACTTACTTTCAAGGGCCCTACAACTCATATTCTTAGTATGATTTATTAATTTTATTTTTGTTGTTTTTCTTCTTTTGTATATTTGTTGTTTGCTTATGTATTATTTTCCATAAATTCTATTGTAATGTAATTGCCTGCAAGAAAATATATTGCAAGATGGTGTATAATGACAAATACGTACTTTGATAATAAATTTGTTCTTAGAAAGATGCACCTCACCAAAGCCTTTGTTCCAGTGCATGGATTGTCTCTACTCCAGCCTTCATTACATCAGAAATGAGATACAGAAGTGAGGGATGGGATGGACTCAGTGGGCTAAAGAGCCCTCTATTGCCTTTAATTTCAGGAGTGGCACTTGAGAGGTCACTGACCAATAAGAACTTCCCTCCTGCAATAAATCACCCACCTTTTGTATCCATGTTCCACTCATTCCCTCTTCTCATCCAAGAATTCTCTACTGTTCCAGTTCATGATCATGCCCACTGCTCTTCTAATGGTGACCATACCTTCAGCTGGCAAAGCCCTAAATTCTGGAATTCCCTCACTGAACTACACAGGACCCCTTAACCTCTACTCCCTCAAAGAAACTCCTTAAATTCTGTCTACTGAACCTTCCCTGATAACTCCTAATATAGCTCATATTGGTATTGATATTGGCTTAGTATTTGCACAGGTACCAAGATACAGTATAAAGCTTGTCTTGGAAATAATCCATACAGATTAAATCATTACACCATACATTGAAGTAGAATAAGGTAATGAAAACAATGCAGAACTAAGTGGAAAAGCTAAAGAGAGTGAGCAGTGCAGATAAAACCTGAAATCCAAGATCATAATGAATCCAAGCAATGCACACAAAATGCTGGAGGAATCAGTCCAGGCTGCAACTCTGGAAAAAGAGTAAACAGTTGACATTTCGGGCCAAGACCCTTCATCAGAACTGGAAAAATGATAAGAAGTTAGAGCAAGAAGGTAGGGGGAGGGGAGGAGGAAGTACAAGGTGGTAGGTGATAGGTGAAAATGAGAAAGATGGAGGGATGACGTAAAGAGCAGGGAAATGGATAAGTGAAAGATAAAGAGCTGGAGAAGGGGTCCAGCACCTGCACATTTTCTCATCATAATGAATCCATCTTATCATACGTGAGGTTCATGCAAGAGTGTTATAACAGTGGCATGGAAGCCCAGTGGTACATGGTTTCAAGCTTTTCTATCTTCTGCTGGATGGGAAAAAGGAGAAAGAGGAATGTCTAGAGCTCTCTTTATGATAGAGAGATTTATGACAGAGCTTGAATTTATGTTTGCTGAAGCCACCTGTGTGAAGCATCTTACAATATAAAGATGCTGTATAATGGCTCTAGATGATACAGTCATTGCCAGAAATCCTAATTGCATTCATACGTTGAGTCGGCTACTTGCTCAAAAAATACTTCTGAAAAAAGAAGCACAACTTTATAAAAGTGTGTTGATTGTGATCAAAGAAGCTGTTTTTATTAAATAATTATTCAGGAAGTGCACTTTTTCACTTAAACGCGGAAGACAGATTCAAGCTTTCTGGCACTTCTGTTAGCATTTTTTTAATTTTCAGCTGCTGTGATTTCTAATAAATTAATGACATGAATTAAATAAAAAATAATGCTTCCAAACACAAAAGAAAGGTGTTGAGATGGTAGAGATTCACTTGATCTTACACTGCCTTTTCCCACACTTACTCCAGCTTACCTGAATAACCTGGAGGGCACCTGCACCAATACTGTGGAGCATCACTGGATTCAGTGGCATCTGTACATGTGGCTCCATTCTGGCAGCGACTGGAATAAATTAAACAGGCATCTTCCACAAGCTGGCACAACCTCCCTGTCCACCCTAACTTGCAGAGGCACTGCAGAAAGAGGAAATACATATTACATCAGATGCATGCGAAAAACATTGGATTTCATCCACAAATTATAATTCTTCTTAATATGCTGCAACAACATTTTAAAGTACGGGTATAAACTAACTCCAATATCTGTAAAATATCTTGTACAATGTCACAAAGAACTTTATTGCTATTGAGAGTATCTTTGTTTTTTGAAAGACTGCAGCATCCAAAACATGAAAACCAACAGGTAAGCAATATCAGACAAATCACAAGGTGATCATGAGGTGACACGGAACTGCAGATGCTGTAATCTGGAGCAAAAACAATCAGACATTTGTAGGAATTCAGCAAGTCAGGCAGCATATGTGCATGCAAAAGGATGGTTTGCTTCTAGACCCCACATCGTAAATGACAGCAAGGAAGGGAATAGCAAGAAAAAAGGAGAGAGATTCTACATGAGACAAAGGTTCGCAGGTAATAGGTAGAACCAAATGAGGAGGGTGATGATAGGCAGATGGAACCACATTGGAGGGAATTAGGGTGGAATGGGGAAACAATGGCTGGTGGATGATAGGTAGAGACAAAAAATGAGAGAGAAAAGAAAAGCCAAAGGAGCATTGTGGGAGGAGGAGAGAATGAAGGGAGAGAAAGAGTCTGAAAGGTGATAAGCGAAGATACAAGTTAATGCAAATGCTGAAATTGGATAAGTAAGGAAGATGATAGTATGGTTCTGCATTGGTGACTTTACCTGAGGGTTAGTATGCTCGCCAAGGTGACAGAGATACCTTTCCTGCTGGATCTTGATATAACTGCTCCTCTAAAATATGGCAATTAGAGCAAATATTTTTTAGTATTTAGTGTTTAAATTTGACTAGTGCAACTTGATATACACCATTCTGATTCCCAGTTGGGGTGTTGAATTTGGCTGTGCAAAACAGAAATGCGTCTTATCTGTGCCTCAAAAACTTGTATTCCCTGCAAATGCAGCTGAATTAGCTCCTCCTGGGTGGTAATAAACAACGTTCACATTGGATTCCTGCTGTGCAGGGAATTTTCAGGGTCAGATTCAGAATCATAATCAGATTGAATTTCACTGGTATACAGTAAGTTGTGTACTTAGTTGTTTTGTGACAGCAATACATTGCATTATATAATGATAAAAGCTATAAATTATAATAAGTATATATAAAAATTAAATTAAATAAGTTGTGCAAAAAGAGGGAAAATACTGACGTAATGTCCATGGGCTTATTGCCATTCAGAAATCTGACAGTAGAAGGGAAGGAACTGTTCCTGAAATGTTGAAGTTCAAAATTGATAAAGGTCAAAGTAAATTTTATTAACAGAGTATATATACTGTACGTCACCACATACAACTCTGAGATTCATTTTCTTGAGGACGTTATCAGCAAATCTATAGAACACTAACTAATAATAAGATCAATGAAAGATCAACCAGAGTGCAGAAGACTACAGTTATGGAAATGCGGATATGAATAAATAGCAATAAACAATGAGAACACAGGATAATGAAATAAAGAGTCCTGAAAGTGAGATTGTTGGTTCTGGGTATATCTCAATGGATGGGCAAGTGAGTGCCTGGAGAGTAACTATTCTTGAACGTAGTGGTGCAAATCCTGAGGATTTTGTACCATCTACCCAATGGCAACAGCGAGAAAAGAGCATGGCCTGGGTGGTAAGGATGCTGCTTTCCTACAACAGCGCTTCATGTAGATGCGCTCAATGATTGGGAGGGCTTTACCCATGATGTACAGCGTCAAATCCACTACCTTTTGTAGGATTTGCTGTTCAAAGGCATTGGTGCTTCCATACCAAGCCATGATACAGCCAGTCAATACACTCTCCACTGCACATCCATAAAAGTTGAGCAATGCTTCTCATTCCATTGCATTGATCAATAACCGAAGAGTATCAATGAAAGTCAGTAGAAGCAAAAGTTGTAACAAATGAGAAGTCTACATGGCCTATCAAATGAGGGCCATCTCTGCGCAAAACAAAGTGTCCTCATTCATTCACACTTGGATATGAGTGGAAGCCACGGTAATCCTGTGCTCCAAAACAGGGCAACACTGTGGACTCTAGTGAAGTACTTTACATACTTTCCACTTAACACCAGTGACAACCTGCATTCCCAAGATGATTAAAGCCTCCATCCAACCATCTGATATCACCATCCCAGTCACCGATCACACGCCAGTCGCCAATCTGGACTCTTGATTACTGAGTTCTGCCTGTAATTGATAATTACTGTACAAACCATACCAACTGATAATCCCCATCTCCAACTCATGCCTGCAATCCCCAATTCCATCAACCCCTAGCAGATGATCACAGTCCCTTGAAGACTCCACTATCTTACCCATGGCTGGTGACCCTATTTCTTCCAAAGTACCACCCGTTACTGGTAGCTGTGCCCTGGCTCAGACTGCATTCTCAGCCACAATCCACCTCCATATCAGTGTTTCTCCCACCCACAGCCCTCCACATTGTTATACCTTGACTTTGGAATACCCTCATTCTCTTTGAATCCTCTGAGATTATGCTTGTGAACCTGACTTGCTGGCACTGGGAAGTTCTAAATCATTCTATTAATTTAATCTATTAAAACAAGAACACCTGCATTTATAAGGTGCTCATTAATCCCTCAAGACACCACTAAACGCTTCATGGTAATTGAAATTATTCTGAAATGTGATCACTGAGCAGCAAGCTTTGTCCAGTAAGTCACTCAGCGACAGAGCACATTTGAGAAATGAAAGTACAAGGTCCTAAAGAAGAGTGGGGATAATCTTGATGCCATAAAGGCAGGATCAATTTGTGAAATAAAAGCAGAAGAAAATGGAAAGATTCAAGAATGATACAGCTCTGTAGAAGTGACAACCTCATCACCGGCAATTGAGTGACCGATCATGAACATTCAAACTTCCAAACTTCAAAGTAAATTTATTATCAAAGTACGTACAGTATATGTCACCATATGTTACCCTGACTTTCATTTATTGTGGGCATCACAATAGTCCAAAGAAATAAAATAGAATCAATGAGAAACTACACACGAAGTCTGATGAACAATCAGTGTGCAAGAGAAGACAAACTATACAAATACAAGCAGTAATAATAATAATAATAAATAGCAAATAAATAATACTGTTGACATGATTTGTGGAGTCCTTGAAAGGTTCTGGAATCAGTTCAGCGTTGAGGTGCATGAAGTTATCCACACTGGTTCAGGAGCCTGACGTTTGAAGTGGTGTGGGATCTAAGGCTCCTGTACCTCTTTCCCAGTGAAAAGAGAGCATGGCCTGGATGGTAGAGAGTCTTGATGTAACTGTGTGCTGGTGGAGATGGAAGCCACTGGGCCTCTGGGTTCTGGAGGCTTTGGCAAAGATGTACCGAGGATTCAGGTAGTATAATGCAATACTTCTGCTCCTGGAACCCTCCAGGCAAACACTGAAAAGGGGGCAAAGCTGGCAGCAGAGTCCTGTCCGCTGTCAAATCTGAGATGGAATTTCATAAAATGGGTCAGAAATTCAGTGTGGACTCTGATCTTATATCAGATCAGACCTGGCCTGAGATTCAAGTATTGATACCCAAACGTAAAGGCAAAGTATCTCTTCATTTCAGGCAGTTCCAAATTGATAGTAACTCTGTCTATGCCCATGAAGAATGAGGAGGAATTAGAAGAATGAGTGGAGAGGGATCTCACTGAATCCTCTTAAATAATGAAAGGTCCAGATAAAGTGGAAAGGGTGTTTCCTATGGGGTGGGGGGGGGGGAGGAGTCTAGGATCAGACATCTCCGCCTCAGAATAGGACATCACTTTAGAATAGAGATGAAAATTAATTTCTTTAGCCCGAAGGTGATGAATCTGTAGAATTCATTGCCATAGATAGGTTCTTGATTAGTAAGAGTAAAGGCAAGAGAACGGAGTTGAGAGGGATAATAAATCAGCCATGATGGAATGGCAGAGCAGACTGAATGGGCAAATGGCTCCTTCCTATGTCTCATGGTTATCTGAATGGCTGAATGTAGACATTTCTGTTGTGTATTTAATACACCAGTAATAGTTGAATAATATTGTAAGTATATTGTTTTTGATTAAGCATTCCTTGTTGTTTAAATAATTAATTATGCTTATATGTATGAACTGCATGAATTGCATATTTCATTACACCACCACGTCATATTTACACTCCAAGCATAAAGTGAAAAAAAAAACAAACTAAGACCTGCTGTCCTGCACTTTCATCTTTTTCTTGTAATTAGATTTATGTTTTGGAGTTACAAAACAAAACAGTGGTGATGAATATGTTTAAAATGGACTAGAGAAGACTACCTACTTGTTGAAGCGCGCGAGCCGTTTGAGTTAAAAACAAGCACAGTAAGATGTTTAAGTTTTAAAAAAACAGCCGTGACAAAAGAGCGCAGCAAGTTGTCTTCAGAAAAGGAGGCACATACGGTTGAAGTTAAAAAAAAACAAGAAACTGAAGAATTCAGAGGTTCATAAACAATGAGTACCAGGTGATAATAATCATAAAAAAGAGCAGAAATGTCTGGCTACATTGGAAAGACTACTAGACAGGTATATGGAGGAATTTAAGGTGGAGGGGTTATATGGGAGGCAGGGTTTAAGGGTCAGCACAACATTGTAGGCCGAAGGGCCTGTACTGTGCATGTACTGTTCTATGTTCTATGTTCTATGTGTTTGTTTGTTTAGCTGGATATTGTATATGGAGCAAATTGAGCAGTATTTAAAGCAAATGAAGTAGCTGATGAGAAGTTAGTGTCACTTTTGCTGAGTGCATTGGATTTAAAGGCATATAGCTTGCTAAGATATTTGACTGCTCCAACCAATCTAGCTGATATTGCGAAAGTAATGCAGAAATATTTAGAACTGAAACCATTGTCAATTGCAGAATATTTTAGGTTTCATAAATAGAATCAAAAGGAAGAGGGAGTCCATTTCAGCGTGTATGGCTGAATTGAAGAAGTTGTTTGAGCATTGTCAGTTCTGCAATGGCTTAATGATGCACTGAGAGATAGTTTAGTTTGTGGAATCTTACAAGTAAGCTTTCAATAATGGCTTCTTACTGAAGCACTATTTACATTTAAAAGCGCAGTTGAAATTGCTCTATCAATGGAAACAGTAGACAGAATTGCCATTGAGTTGCAGTCAGGAATGAAAGTGAGTGTGAACAAAATTGCAAATTCGAAACAAAAAAAAACTTGGCTGAACAAATGGTGTTACTGTTGTGTCAGCAGTCACATATGACAGACCCACACACGTTTACAGGCGAAACTTGCAGAAAATGCAACACAGTAGGACACATGCAGTACTGTCCAAAAGTCTTAGGCATATATATATATATATAGTTAGGGTGCCTAAAGCTTTCCACAGTGCTATATTTGTCAATGTGGAGCAGAGAACGAGTTTGTGAATCTGGCAGGAACAAAGCACGTTGGCAATGATGAGGTTGAAGAACCACAGGAGGAGTGTGGGACAGATGGGAGAGGAAGTGTGCCAGGAGCAGGGAGTAGCAGGCGATTGCGCTGGTACAAACAGGGACACCAGGCAAAGTCACTTGATTCCAAACCATTGGTTTATTGATTATTACAGAAAGCTTACTTGTAAGATTCCACAAACTATACTAACTCTCAGTGCATCATTAAGCCATCAAAGAACTGGTACTTCCTGCTTCCTCACTTCTTTCTTCCCCTTTCCCCAACCATGATTCCCTTCTTCTTGCCATCTTCCCACTCTTGATGCATAATAGAGACCCATATCACAATCAGGTTTATCATCACTCATAGATGTCTTGAAATCTGTTTTTTTTCATACGGTGGCAGTGCAGTATAATACATAAAATTACTATAGTACTGTCAAAAGACTTAGGCACCCTATCTGTATATATGTATCTGAGACTTTTGCACAGTACTGTACAAAGAAAATGTTGGGCAGACAAAGGTAAATAGACTGCAGAGGGAAGAGAAAAAGATAAAAAGTTAAGTTGCAGTGTCAAGAAGAACACTAACCTGCATGCTGTTGATGAAAAATCTGATAATTATGAGAGCAACTCAGGACTGAGTAGACTTGAGATTTACAATGGGAAAGTTAACAGTAGATAAGCAACATGGAGAACAGCAAAATAATTAAAATAGAATTGGACACTCACTTAGATGTTTCATAAAACTCAATCTACAAAATGCATTTGAATGGCACTTCAAAGATATTGAATTGAAGCCTGCAGATATCCAACTTTTGTAGCCTGGGGAAAAATACACACACAGGACAACAAATACTTTTTCCAGGTCTTAACTTTATCTGTCTTAGACGTTTCATTGCAGAAAGAAGGTGTCAAAATGAAAATGACAAAATAAATTTAAAAAACAATTCCTGCAATACAATATCAGTTTAGCTTCAGACCACACTCTCGTTACATATGTAGTATGAAAATAACCAAAACAAAATATACAAAACCAATATGGTAGTGGCAATTATTTGGCACACAGGTGCTTAACTTCCAAACACATATAGGTTAGTCTTTGAAATGAGTTCTCCTCACTCAAGCTAGTAGGCCGATTAAGGAACTTTCACAATCATGCTATCCAGCACTGATCAATTCACTTGTGAAAATCTTTCCACACCAGACCTGCGGAAAGCATTCGAACGTCATCCTTTCTAGAACTTGGCAACTCTTCATTCTACTCCACCCATGCAAAATTACATCACTCCTTTATTTTAAAGGCACAGGGAGCTATTTTGTCATTACCAAGGTGAATACGAAAGAGCACCTTAACAATAAAAAAATGATATTCAACAGTCACCTGGTTATGCAACTAAGAACTTATACCGGAGAAAAGTTAATTCCTGTTGGAATGACATTTGTAACCATGAAATACAACAACAAACAAGCCTCATTGGAACTGTATTTGGTAAAAAAAAAAGGAGGGTCAGCATTTTGGGGAAGTGCTTGGCTCAGACTACTATAATTTTATTGGAAATCCATTCACCAGTTGCATGTTACTTCTCCTGTAATAGTATCAACTGAAGGCAAATTAAGAAAGGGACTGGATAATGCCACAGCAGTGTTCAAGGATGGCATTGGAAAATTTCAACATACCAAGGATAAAATAGTGTAAAATGAAAATGCCATGCCTAAATTTTGCATTGTCCATCAGATTCCTTATACTATTCACGATAAAGTAGCCAGTCCACTCGATCGCATAGAGTCTGAAGGAATTCTGTCCAAGGTTCAATGGAGCCCCTGAGCAATGCCATAAGTTTCAGTAGTCAAGAAGAATGGGTCTGCCAGGATTTATGGTGATTTTAAATTCACCATCAACCCAGTATTGAAAGTAGAGCAATACCGTTTGCCTAGGATAAAGGATATCTTTGCAAAGCTTTTTGGAGAGAAACACTTCAGCAAAGTGGACTTAGCTAAGGCCTTTATACAGATGGAGGTGGAAGAAGAGTCAAAAGTGCTGCTCACCAAAAACACTGGCGAAGGGCTTTATCGCTATAATAGGCGTATCTTTTGAGTAAAATCTGCACCTGCACTCTGGCAGACAAACATTGACTGGGTAAAGCAGGGCTGTCCAGGCATCCAGTGTTACCTGCATGACATCCTTGTTACCAGTAAAGTTGACAGGGAATATCAAAGTGTGGGGGAGGGGGATTTGAGGGTCGATGTGCCTGTTCCATTTGTACTCTTTTATTTGTGCAGGAAGGAAGGATTTGGGAGGTTGGGTGGGGGTGGGGGTGGTTGACGATCATGCTGCCGTTCTTTTCTTTTTTTGGTTTTGTGGCTATCTGGAGAAGAACAATTTTAGAGTTGTATACTTTGATAATAAATGAACTTTTGAACCTTTGAGCATCTCCAAGACCTCAAGACAATATGAAAAAGATTAGAAGATTATGGTCTCAGAGCATGACGCAACAAATGTGAATTCTACAAACCAAGCTTCGCTTACTATGGTCACAATATTGACGCCCAAGGAATTATACAGGTGTGCTAAGAAAATTCAAGCAGTGGTAGATACCCCAAAGCCAGAGGATGTGTCAAAATTGTGGTCCATTTCAGGATTTCTCAATCACTATTATACCTGTTGAACTCACTAATAAATATCGAGAAGAAGTGGCAATGGACAAATCAGTGTGAGGTGGTTTTCAAAAAGGTAAAGGAAGTGTTGACGTCAGATACTGACCTCACACATTATGATTCACATCATCCAGTGAAGCTTGCCTGTGAGGCTTTGCCTTATGGTGTGGACACAGTCGTGTCATATGTTATAAGTGATGGATGTGAACACCCCATTGCCTTTACATCTTATTCCCTTAACACTGTAGAGAAAAAATACACACAGGTTGACAGAGAGGCCTTGAGTCTGGTTTGAAGTGTAAAACACTTTGACCAGTACTTGTATGGGACAGAGTTTACCCTCGCCACTGATCATCAACTACTATTATCAATTTTTAATCCGCAGAAGGGTGTTCCAATATCAGCAGCAGCATAAAAGCAGAGACGGGCTCTGTTCTTTGGAGGACACAATTACAAGACTGAATTCAAGAGGGTATCTAATCATGGAAATGTAGATAGATTGTCCCATTTTCCGGAAGAGGAAATACCTGAACATTTTGCAGAAGAGGATATTCCTCTTGACATATTCTCCCTAATGCTAATTGAAAATATCCCTATTACAGCAGAGACAGTACATTAGTTTATGATCCCTTGGTTCTGGATGACTTGTCTAAGGAAAAATAGGTCCTTTTTTTTAATTCAGGCTGGATGATCTCCTCACTCAGTACACTTCAAATAAATCTTTCCTCACCCTGCTTTCATCCAAGGCAAAAAACTCAGACTGCCCAATTTTTAGTTCTGAGTTAAGTGCTTTGTCACATGTACTCTATATGATGAGTAGAACAGCAGTTAGCCAACAAGTATTTAATCACACTATCAATGTACTCTGCTTCCGTTGAAAAGTCTGTGGATGTTCATTGCAATCAGGCACTTCAATTTCAGTCAGAAAGAAGCAAACAGAAAAGTGTTGGTTTACTTTTTAACCTCTATTTAAACTCAGAAAAATAGCAAATTTAGTCAATCTGTGGACAAATTTGGCATTTAGCTGGTCCTTCTAAAGTCAGAGCTTCCAATAAAAAAGTGATAGGCTTTGATTTAAGTCAAGTGTTGGATCAGAGATACATTTGGAAACTTATTTAGGTAACATATATCAGTAGGGAATAGGAAAAGTTCTCCTTGCTTCGACATTATTACAGCCACCATCAGCATACTCTTGCACTTCTGCTTCAACTGCTACATCAGCACAATTCACCTGGTTGCTCACTATCAGGATCCTGAACCTGCATGGACCACTTCACTCACTCACCACAACCGGTCACTGAACCTATGGACTCACTTTCAAGTACTCTACAACTCATGTTCTCAGCATCATTTATTATTTATTTATCATTACTATTATTTGTTCTTTTTTTGTATTTGCATAGTTTATCATCATTTGCATATTGTTTGCTTGTCAGCCATTATTTGTGTGCAGTTTTTCATTGATTTGATTCTACTTCTTCGTTCTACCATGAATGCCTGCAATAAAATGAATCTCAAGGCGGTATTTGGTGACATATACGCACTTTGATAATAAATGTATTTTGAACTTTGATCTACAAGGAGTTGAGCAAAATAAGTATTTTTGACATAAACAGAGAATTTAGCAATACAGTTGAATAATGAAGTTAATTTCAATCTTTTGTTTGACCCTAAGTTTTTGGGATCCAGTGGTTCCTCGGAAAGTCAAGAATGAGATATAAACTTGTTGCTTCTGATTGTTTTCTAAACGTTACAAAAACAAAGAACCATGGTAAGAGAAAAAAAGAAACTTAATAGTAATATAGTCTTCTCTGATAATAGAACTTCCTTGTGATTATCGTCAACTTATAAGATAACCGGGTTCCGGTAATATGGCATCCGTCACTGAAAACAAGAAGTTTCCAAGAACATTCAGAGGCAACTGTGACCACTGGAAAACTCACAGAACAATCACACATATATAGGTGATTATAAAAAATACAAACAAGCATAGTCAAGTTAAATTATAAGAAAAAGATACAGTTTTACACTGCAATTCAACACTTTTCCCTGTGTTCATAGAAAATGCTAAATTAATCTAATCCCTGATCAAAGCAAATATGGTTTTCTTTGCTCACTGGGCATTTCCAAAATACATTTTTCTTTGCATGGAGGTTCTCTTCTGAATATTTCTGTTTTTTTTAGCTGGTTCTGCTCAATTCATCAATAGTAGTCATTTTTAGTCATTCGTTGGTAGTTGCATGTGGTCATGCCATCATTTCTTACTAAGTTGAAACCCCTTGATACTAATTGTTTCTCATTACCCTTCCAGTAGAACATACTCCATGGCTTGGACTTCGAAATTATGTCACCTAGAAACAGGTAACATGATAGGGAAGGAATATCTGGCCTTTCAGAACCAAATTGCTCACATTTCAGCTGTAATTGGCAATCTCTTGAGACAGGCAGCAAGGATAAATGGAGTCTGAGGTGAAACTGACCGATAGGTTCAGTAGGTGAATTGTACTGATGTAAAGTATAGATTAAGTTATATGTTTCCAGATCATTAGTACCACTTCTAACCTGGGAAAACTATACGCTGACATGAGAAGGTGCTGGATGTGTTTTAAACTAACATGCTTCATCAAAAATTGATTATACTCATTTAGAACCATTTTGATTAATGGTCCTAACAGCTAGCCAATTTAAAGGGGTCAGATGTAGAACAAGCAGACTGGGTAAAAATTACCCAGTAGATGTAAGAGGAAACAATTGTTTTTTATAGAAGTTGGTCTCTGTACAGAAATGTGTTACAAATGGCTTTAGTAACTCACAAAATGCTGGAGTAATATAGCTGCTCAGGCAATATCCATGGAAAGGAATTAACAGTGGATGTTTTGGACCGAGAAAGGAAAGGAAGGTGGAAGAAGACAGAGTAAGAAGGTGGGCAGGGGGCTAGGCTTTATTCACTGTTCTTTATTCCTTTCAATATATGCCACCTGGCCTGCTGAGTCTCTCCAGCATTTTTTGGTGTGTTTACTGGATTTCCAGCATCTGTGGTATCTCTTGTGATTACAAATAGCTTTTGTCCTTTTCCTCTCCTCTTCCCTATTTGATGATACAATTCGAGAATGAGTATTCAATGCCATTTTAATATTTAGTGGCAAACAGCAAAGGAGGAATTAAAGACTAGGCAATTTTGAAATAAATGCTGAACTGAGATATCTCAATGGCAGATTTCATGGCTGTTAATATTGCTAATAGAGAGTAGGTTGACCTGCAACCTGCATTGATTCACTTGTAGAACCGAGAAAATAACAATGAGCTAGGAGCTGTGCTTCCTTCTCTATTAGGCATTATGCCATAACTCAAGGTCCATGTGCCTTTTTTTTTCCTTTTTAGAGTCACACTTTTCTCTTGCTTGTGAAGGAAGAAGTTGCCAGTGAGAATGCCTGTCACTTTGAGCACCCCGTCAATATTGGGCATGTCTATGTCAGGTATCAAAGGGTTTTTTTTTTCCTATCAAAAAGACATGACTGAGGGATAAACTGAAGGGTGTTTAATCTTCGTTGTGAGTTCAGTAAGATGTATCCACTTGTGAGTGAGTCCGCCCAAAGACCACAAAATGACGGGCACTGCGAACTCAAGTAATGAGTCCAGATCCAGTGGTAAGAATACAAACCTTGTTTTCAGAAAGAGTAGCTTAAATGAACGACGTGGCTGCTTTTAAAGGAATGCTTGATAGGTATATGAAAGAAAGCAGAGCTGTTGTGAAATATCGAAATAAAAAGTTTGGAGAAGGCTTGAGTGGAGTATAAATACTGAGATTGATCAATTGGGATGAATGGGCTGCTTCTGGGCTTTTTCATAACAGTGTACTGACAGCTGCCAGCTACCTCATACCCAGTCTCAAACAGCAAGTCCTATTGTGTCAGTATTAATTCCTTCATTAGGCATTTATGCAAAATATATAAAAGGACATTTCCAATTCAGTACATGTTTATTTTAGACTCTCCAATAGGATTCTAAGGAGGGGATTTTTGTTCTGTGAGGTGCGGTTAAGCAGTCTATTCCCATTCTCAAATTGATTGTGGTCTTGTTTCCATGCTGTACTGCAGAAGAAGAACTTTCAAAGGATTTTTCTTGGTAGTGACAAGTATAATTTTCATCTGACAGTCCCAAATTAAGACTGAGATGCAGCAATAAGATTTTCAGTCACAGCACAGTGAATCTTTGGAGTTTTCCCATCTAGACATTCAGTGTTGCTAAAATATTCAAGGCAGGAATCAATATACAATTGGATATTTAAGAAAAGAAGGGATAAGAAGATAATCTAGGAGAGTGGTCAATGTTCAGCTGTAGTCTTAGTGAACGGGTCCAACTGACCTACTCTTATTTTGACTTAATATTCTAATGTTTCTATTCCTGAGGACTGAGTTTGTTGGAACTGGGTGCAGATCATTTAATTTGATTTCACTCATGATCTTCCAACCAGAGTATGGTTACGTTTTCTTCTCCAGCATAAACTGACAGACACTATTGACTTTACCACAGAGAAGCTATTAATCTTATTGAAATTCATTGTCCAAATACATTCACATTGTAATATATTTTTCAAGATGGAATTTAATGTAAAAATGAAAAAAAATAACATGTATTTCTCTGAACACTGAGCAGATTGACAGAGAGCTGGTTGAATCTAGCAGCCTTTATGCAAATAAATGGTGTGAACTACCCTGTGAATAAAGGTGAATATTCAAAACATATACAAACTTATTGAAAGCCAATATGACATTTAATTACAAATGTCAAAATTTTGCAATAACATAAAGGAAGCAGATGTTTTCCATGACAATAGGTGGTGAGCATGCTGATTTTCAGATAATTGAACTTCTTTTAGAAGGACTGATATGAGACTAAGCAAAGGTAGAAATGCCACTATGATGAACTAGAATTGAGTGCATGGTTTGCTTTATATTGTACCTTATTAATTAGCACTTATAGCTCATCCTTCACTTTAAAATTGTTTTGCAGTACAAACTGCAGAATGTATGAGCTTACGATTGAAGGATGGGGTTTATGGAGTATCTAAGAACATACAGTAGAAACTAGCCAATAGGATTTAAATAAGGGGAAGTAACTAAGAAGTTGTAAAGAGGATAATAGTGTGAATTAAATTCAGTCACATCATGTGTGTGTTAAGTTTTTTTTTGCCAAGTCGAACAGCTTTGTGATCAGAAAATACACAAAAAACACTTGATATGAGAAGCATATCTCCACAATATTACAGCAAATGTCAGCAAAAGCACACAGGAGTGTTGAGAATGAATAATTACTAAAAAGTGAAGGAAATTTGTTGTGCTGTTCATAGGAATGAATGTATTATGCACATCAGATATTTGAGTTAAATAATATTATTCAAGCTCATTCACATCCTGAGGTGTCTGTAAACTGTATTCTTGATCATAGAGTTCAGTTACCACTTCACACCTTGCTGATATATGGAGTACAAATAATGGCAAGAACATTAAACTGGTCCATAATTCCCCAATAAATATTCAGACATATTCCTCTATGCTTACGTTAGTGAATGTCCATCAAATTGAAAGAAGAAGAAAATGCTGATCTTCATGCAAAATCCTTAACAGACTGGATGTAGGAATAACGTTTCCCAGGTGTTTGTTGCCTAGAACTAGGTGTGTGTAGGCTTAAACTAAGGTGTTGGATCAAAACGGTAAAGGTCAGAAGACATACCTTCAATCCAATGGAGGTGAATCATTAAAACTCTCCACCAAGAGGGCTATGGAGGCTTAAGCATCAAGTATATTCAAGATAAAGATTGATAGATTGATTTAAGGAAGTCAAATGTCAAATCATTAAGGGTTCCTGAAAGAAACTAGCAATGAGGTACATAGAAAAGCCACAATTCCACTGTTTGGTGGAGCTGGTCCATATTTGTTCTGTTCTACAGTGAGCTCGTGCTGTCAGGAGTCTGGGACCAATGGAACAATAGAGGAGGGTCTTGGAAAATAATGTTCTTAACTTGGTTCATTATTGCCACCTGTACCAAGATCAAAATGGCACCAGCAAACAACAATTCCTTGGCAACATCTTCCAGATACACAATAATTTGAGTTTTTCTACATCTTCTACTTGTTATTTTTATCTTAATATTGTTTATGAAACTGTTGGAGCCTGTGACTACTGTCTGTAGTTTGATCGAGTGGGCTAGCGCTCTAATGTTCCCGAGGAAACTCCAAGAGAGAAACATGAGTAGAAGCTCAGAGACGGGGCCACTGGGTCTGAGTTGCTCTCCCCAGAAATGCCAGTGGGTTTGAACGATTGCTCTTCCTGATGCGCTTGGAGTTGTTATCAAAATTCTAGCATATATAGATTGCACTGTAGTTCATATTGGCCTCTTTCAGTTCGATGTTTATTGGTGTTCCTGCCCATTCTTTCTTGTTGCTGATTAATAGGTTGGGGGTGTGGAGTTTGATGTTCTTGCTGTTTCTCAGTGTGGGCAATCCATTAGTTTTTCTGGAAGGGAGGGGTTGGGGTGTATGGGTTTTTGTTTCTCTTTTTTTTGTGTGAGTGAGGAGGGGATGAATGGATGTCTTTCCTTTCAAATACTACTAATGCTTTTCTGTATTTTATAGCTATCCGGAGAAGACAAATCTCAGAGTTGTATTCTGCATACATACTTTGATAATAGAATGAACCTTTGAACTGTTTTGAAGCTTTGTATGATGAAAAACATGATTTTGCGTACCATCCATATTGATCATTACAACAGTGAATTGAGGTAGTACAAGGGAAAACAATAATGGGATGTAGAAAAGATCATATCTATAGAGAAAGGTCAGGCAAACAATTCGGTCCAAGGCCATAACAAACTTGATTGTGAAGTCAAGAATCTATCTTATTATACCCGAGAACCATTAAATAGTCATAACTGTGGGATAGAAACTGCAAAGGTAAAAAGACCCTGATGGGAGTTGTATACAAACTCCATAATAGTAGTAACAATGCAGCCTACAAATTACAATGGGAGATAGAAAATGCATGACAATAGGGCAATGCCATATTAGTCATGAGGGATTTCAAAATGCAGGTAGATAGGGAAAATCAGGTTGATGTGGGATTCCAAGAGGGAGAAATTTTAGAATGCCTATGAGATGGCTTTTTAGAGCAACTCATGGTTGAACCCATTAGAAGATCGGTTATTCTGGATTGAGTGTTGTGTGAGGAACCAGAATTGATTAGAGAACTTAAGGTTTGAGGGCTTTGAGGAGATTATAAGTAGGATAGATAAAGGGGATCCAGTCCATGTTGTATATTTGGATTTTCAGAAGACCTTTGACAAGGTGCCACACGTGAGGCTGCTTACCAAATTAAGAGCCCATAGTATCACAGGAAAGTTACTAATATTGTTAGAACATTGGCTGATTGATAGGAGGCAGCATGTGGGAATAAAAGGATGCTTTTCTGGTTGGCTGCCAGTGACTAGTGGTTTTCCGCAGGGGCTGGTGTTGGGACTACTTCTTTTTATGCTGTATATCAATGATTCAGATGATGGAATAGATGGATTTGTTGCCAAGTTTGCAGATGATATGAAGATTGGTGGAGGGGCTGGTAGTGTTGAGGAAACCGGTAGGATGCAGATGGACTTAGACAGATTGGGAGAATGGGCAAGAAAGTGACAAATGAAATACAATTTTGTAAAATGCATGACCATGCACTTTGGTAGTAGAAATAAATGTGTGGACTATTTTCTAAATGGGAAGAAAATCCAAGAATCTGAGTTGCAGAGGGACTAGGGAGTCCTTGTGCGGAACTCCCTGAAGGTTAACTTGCAGGTTGAGTCAGTGGTAAGGAAGGCAAATGCCATGTTAGCATTCATTTCAAGAGGTCTAGGATATAACTATATAACAATTACAGCACAGAAACAGGCCATCTCGGCCCTTCTAGTCCATGCCAAACGCTTACCCTCACCTAGTCCCATCGACCTGCACTCAGCCCATAACCCTCTATTCCTTTCCTGTCCATATATCTATCCAATTTTACTTTAAATGACAATATGGAACCTGCCTCAACCGCTTCTGCTGGAAGCTCGTTCCACACAGCTACCACTCTCTGAGTAAAGAAGTTCCCCCTCATGTTACCCCAAACTTTTGCCCCCTAACTCTCAACTCGTGTCCTCTTGTTTGAATCCCCCCACTCTCAATGGAAAAAGCCTATCCACGTCAACGCTAACTATCCCTCTCATAATTTTAAATACCTCTATCAAGTTCCCCCTCAACTTTCTACGTTTCAAAGAATAAAGACCCAACTTGTTCAACCTTTCTCTGTAACTTAGGTGCTGAAACCCAGGCAACATTCTAGTAAATCTTCTCTGTACTCTCTCTATTTTGTTGACATCTTTCCTATAATTCAGTGACCAGAACTGTACACAATATTCCAAATTTGGCCTCACCAATTCCTTGTACAATTTTAACATTACGTCCCAACTCCTATACTGTCAGGTGGACCCAAACGCGAGGCACAGACACTGAAGTACAAGCAACAGGAGTAGGACTAGAGTTAAGCAAGAGAAGTGGGGAAGAAAGGACTCTGGACATAACACAGGCTCTGGGCGAGACAAGGAGACAGGGCCTGGGCTAGGACTTGACTAGGATAGCGGAACCAGGACATGGAACTTGAAACAAGGAGCCTGGGCATGGACTCTGAGCCAGAGACTGAAGAAGGACCCGAAATTTGGGTCTTGACTCGGGCTCAAACCCCAGATCTAGGTGAAGACATGACAAGGCTTGGGTTCTTCGAGGCTAGGCGAGGCAAGGCTTCAGACGAGGCAACAGAAGGAAGGGGAACAGAAGAGATTCAGACAGGGGGTATAGACAGGAACAATCCAGCAGCCAGAGGCTTCTTCTTCTTCTTTTTCGTTTTATGGTGGTTGGCAACCAGTTTTTCAGTGCATTACCGCCACCTGCTAGACTTGTGGTGTTCCAACCAAATATGTCCTGGAGTTCTCTACTTTAGACAATCTAGTTCAGCCTGCAGTTCTCTATTAGCATCACTCTGTAGTTGCAATTCCTCGTGAATGCTTAATGCGCTCATTAGATAATGCCGCAAACTGCTATTCTTTCCTAATTATGTCACATGTTTTCGCGTAGTTGCATTACCTTAATTACATTGATTTCATCCACATCACTTGTAAGACTAAAATTGTCTTGTTAAAGAATAGTAATTATCGCATGTTATACTTCTAAAATTTCTGTTTTTCCAAGTCTATCTGCTTTTTCAGGTTTTCCGTTTCTTGGATCGTAGCCTGCAGTTGTTTGCTGAGACCTCGGAGTTCTTCATTTGCTTCCATGTTTTCATTTTATAATCTGAATGTAGATAATTCACTTTGCCACAAATTCCTTTTCCTTTTGTATCCTTATAATAATTTTCTCCATTTTCCAATCTCTTTCCAACTCACAGTTGCTCTTGTCGGATATTTCTATTTGTTGTTGGAGTTCTATATATTTACCCTGGGCTTCAAACATAAAATCTGAAGATTTTCCTTAAGTTCTGAAATATATTTCTTAAGTTCTTGACCATTTGCAATAAGTATACTGCCACTAAGATTCCATCTCCCCTGCTGTGAACTGTTGGATCCTCCATTCAGCGTTTCTTTGACTTCTTCCCACCTAATTCCTTTAATACCAAGATACTTTTCTGCAGACTTGACTATAATTTTAATTTTTTCAGTTCTTTAGCTTGTTTGCGCTGAACAATTAATTGCATCCACCATAAAAGGTACGAAAGCCATTCTACCCATTAATAGTGTATCCTTATTTTTCATATTACAGCCCTCACAATTCCCCAGTTTATTTCCTGTATTTGCTTGCGTGACAGCCTTTTTTTGAGCAACTTCTTTCACTGCCTCTGCATAACTGATTCCTTGAATAACTTTTACATATTGTATGTCAGCCGCCTTCTTGCTATAAATGCACCCTCGATAAGCTGCGCTGTGCTCCTCGCCACAATTGCGGCATTTCAGCCCAGCGCCCGCTTCACATTTCCCATATTCATGTTCTCCAGCGCATCTCCCACACCTTTGTTTTCCTCTGCAGACCGCCGCAATGTGCCCGAATTTCTGATATTTATAGCATCTTAAAGGCGGTGGTATATATATTCTAACCGCATAACGCATATACCCTAAGTAAACGTTAGTCAGCAATCTCTCTTCATCAAAGTTAATCATTACCGATGAACTATCACACTTTTTCCCATTTCTTGTAACTTTCAAGCATTTGGCCTCAATAATTTTTGCTCCTTTTATGTTCTGTTTAATCTCATCCATAGTAACTTTTGTTGGTATCCCTGAAATAACTCCTCTAGTCCACTTTCTATTGTTGGGTATTGAGCATTGTACTTCTTTGCCGTCTATTTTACATAATCTTATCACTTTACCTTGCTGAGAACTATCCCGACAAATCACTAATAGCGATCCATTTCGTAAAATCTTTGCTCTTTTAATCTCGCCTATGATTTTGTTGAGCATCTTCGTCAAACGAATCGGGTTCCAATCACCAAAAGACGCCCCGTCTTCGCTTAGTTTTATAATTGCTTTAATCTCATCTTCTTTCCATTGTTTTGCTGTCCTGTTTGGATCATCCACTGATTCCTCAGAGTTTGATATCCTGTACCTCTGCTTTCTTTTCTTCCGCTTTCTTTTCTTCCACTTTCCATTCCGTTCCTCTTTCCTGCTGACCTCTATCTCTAGTTCACTTCCACTATCGCTAAAAACTTCCTTCAACAGCTTGGCTCTTTCCTGAATGTTCTCTCTTGCTGCCATTTTCCAGTGAGCTCCACAATCAACTCCCGCTATACCTCACTCTCAGTTGCTTTTCACAGCCAGCCAGCCAGCCAGAGGCTGAATCCTGACGGTATTTATGAAGCCAGCCCAAACGAGAATCAGCTGCCTCAACAGAAACTGGGGAAAACTGGAAAACCTGGAATAAGAATATGCACTGGACTGTGAACCGGAATGCGGATTTCATGGACCGGACCATGACATATACTCAATGCTCTGATTTATAAAGACCAGCATACCAAAAGCTTTCTTCACCACCCTATCCACATGAGATCCTACCTTCGGGGAACTATGCACCATTTTTCCTAGATCCCTCTGTTCTACTGCATTCTTCAATGCCCTACCATTTACCATGTATGTCCTATTTTGATTAGTCCTACCAAAATGTAGCACCTCACATTTATCAGCATTAAACTCCATCTGTCATCTTTCAGCCCACTCTTCTAACTGGTCTAAATTGCTCTGCAAGCTTTGAAAACCTACTTCATTGTCCACAATGATATAAGAGCAATGATGTGATGATGAGGCTTTATGAGGCACTGGTAAGGCTTCACTTTGAGTATTGTGAGCAATTTTCGGCTCCTCATCTTAGAAAAGATATTGGAGAGGGTCCAGAAGAGGCTCACAAGGATGATTCCAGGAATGAAAGGTTTACCATATGAGGAACGTTTGATAGCTCTGTATCTGTACTTGCTGGAATTCAGAAGGATGAGGGGGGATCTCATTGAAACTTTTTGAATGTTGAAAGGCCTTGACAGATTAGATGTGGAAAGGATGTTTCCCATGCTGGCAGAGTCTAGGACAAAAGGGCATAGTCTCAGGACAGAGGGGCACCCTTTTAAAACAGAGATGCGGAAAAATTTCTTCAGCCAAAGGGTGCTGAACTTGTGGAATTTGTTGCCAGAAGCAGCTGTGGAGGCCAAGTTGTTGGGCGTACTTAAGACAGAGATTAATAGGTTCTTGGTTGGACATGGTAACAAAGGTTATTGGGAGAAGGCCGGGAACTGGGTTGAGGAGGAGATAGAGAAAAAGGATCAGCCATGATTGTATGGCAGAGCAGACTCAATGAGCCAGATAGCCTAATTCTGCTCCTATGTCTTATTGTCTGGTGGTCTAAGGTGAAAGAACCCATAGAGGCAAATAATCATAATATGATTGAATTCATCTTGAAAGTTGATAAGTAAAAACTAAAGTCAGATGCATCAGTTTTACAGTGGAGTAAAGACAATTACAGAAGCATGAGAGAGGAGTTGGCCAGAATTGATTGGAAAAGAGCACTGGCAGGGATGACAGCAGAGCTGCAATGGCTGCAATTTCTGGAAGCAATTCAGAAGGCACAGGTTATATACATCGCAAAGAGGATGAAGTATTCTAAAGGGTAACCTACAGTGTGTGTGCAGCCAGGGGCTGTGAACAAGTTTACTAAATGAATACTTCTCATGTGCACTTGCCAAGGAGAAAGACGTAAAGGAAAGTTAACTCACAGAGGGATATGTTGAATGCCTCAACCATGCAAGTAAAGATTAAAGATTAGATTTATTTATCACATGTATATCGAAACAGAGTAAAATGTGTTGTTCGTATCAAATCAAATCTACAAGGATTGTGCCAGGGACAGTCTTGAAGTGTTGCCAAACTGCCAATGCCAACAAAACATACCCACAATTTACTAACCCTAACCATACACCCTTGAAACGTTGGAGGAAACTGGAAAAAAAGCCCAGACAGTCACATAGATAATGTTCGAACAGACAAGAGTGGGAATTGAACCCCAGCTGATAGCTGGCACTGTAATGCAATTGTACTCACTGCTACTCAACCATAAGTACTATGACAGCCATTATAATTTTACTATGCATATTATGACAGACAACAGTGGGAATCAAACTCTGGTGATTGCTGGCATTTTAAAGCAATTGTACTAACTGCTATGCAACCATAAATATTATGAAGGTGAAAGTGTCAGGTGTCTTAGCAAGGGTGGAGAAATCCTTATGATCTATCACAGAAGGCTTTAGGAAATTAAGAAGGTTATTGCTGGGGCCCAGCTTGAAATTTTTGGATCATATTTAGCCACAAGAGAGATACCAGAAGATGAGAGGATAGTTCAAGTTGCTTCTACATTTAAAAAGAGCAGTATTTAGCTACAGACTGGAGACACACGAGACAGTAGATCAGGACAGGAAATCTGGATCAACACCCAAAGGATCTGGATTAACTTATCAGGTCAGACACAGTCTATGGAGGGAATGGATTGCTGATGCATTAGATTGAAATTCTTCACCAGGACTGCCAATTTTTAGCCCATTCTGCTAATTTGTCTAAGTTCTTCTGTAGCATCTCTACTTCTTCAAAACTACCTGCCCCTCTACCTATCTTCTTATAGTCTGCAAACTTTGCAATAAAGCCATCAATTCCATTATCCAAATCACTGACATATAACTAAAAAGAATCGGTACCAACACAGACCCCTGTGAAACACCACTACACTGGCAGCCAATCAGAAAAGGCTCCCTTTATACCCACTTTTTGTTTCCTGCCAATTAACTATTGCTTTATTCATGCTAGAAAGTTTCTGTAATACCTCTGGGTTGTAGTTTACTAAGCAACCTCATGTGTGGCACCTTCTGAAAATCCAAGTATTGAACATCAACCAATTCTCCTTTGTCTATCCTGCTTGTTATTTCTTCAAAGAATACCAACAGATTTGTCAGGCAAGATTTTCCCTTGAGAAAACTCTACTGATTATGGCCCCTCTTATATGCCTCTCAGTGCCCTGAGACATCATCCTTAATAATCAACTCCAACATCTTCTCAACTATTGAGATCAGACTAACTGGTCTATAGTTTCCTTTCTCCCATCTTGGAGTGACGCTCGAAATTTTTCAGTATTCTGGAACCATTCCAGAATCTTGCGATTCTTGAAAGATCATTACTAATACTTCCACAATCTCTTCATCCATGTTGTTCAGAACTCTGGCCCAGGTAACTTATTTACCTTCAGACCTTTCAGTTTCCCAAGAACCTTCTCTCTAGTAATGGTAACTTCACATGCTTCATGCCCCCTTACACCATACTGCCAGTGTCTTCCACAGACAGATGCGAAATACATATTCAGTTCATCCACTATTTCCTTGTCACCCATTACTACCTCCTCAGCATGGTTCTCCAGCAGTCCAATATCCACTCTCTCCTCTCTTTTACACTTTATATATCAGAATAAACTTTTGGTCTTCTCTTTAATATTATTGGCTAGTTTACTTTCATATTCCATCTTTAGCTTCTTAATGATTTTTTAGTTATCTTCTATTGGTTTTTAAAAGATCCCCCATCCTCTAACTTCCCAATAATTTTTGCTCCCTTATATGCCCTCATTTTGTTTTTTATGTTGGCTTTGACTTCTCCTGTTGGCCATAATTGTGTCGCCTGGCCTTTACAATGCTTCTTCCTATTTTGGATGCATATAGCCAATGCCTTCCAAATTGTTTCCAGAAATTCCAGTCATTGTTGCTCTGCTGTCATTCCTGCCAATGTTCTTTTCCAGTCATTTCTGTCCAGCGTCTTTCTTGTGCCTCTGTAATTCCCATTACTCCATTGTAATACTGATACATTTGTCTTTAGCTTCTCCTTCTCAAACTTCAGGGTGAATTCAATCTTATTATTCCCATTGCATTCTGATACTTCCATCCATGACCTCCTCTACCATCGTGATAAGGCCACACTTAGGTGGCAGGAACAACATCTTATATTCCGTTTGGGTAGCCTCCACCTGATAGCATGAACATCGATTTCTCAAACTTCCACTAACGCCTCCCAGCACCAACACCCCCCCCCCCATTTCCCATCCTCTTTTCCCTGTCTCATTTTATCTCCTTGCCCACCCATTGCCTCCCTCTGGTACTCCTCCCCTCCCTTTTTTCCTTTCGTCCATGGCCTTCTGTCTCTTTCACCAATTAATGTCATAGCTCTTTGCTTCATTCCTCCCCTCCAAGTTTCACCTATTGCCTGATGTTTCTTTCTCCCCTCCCTCCCCCCACCTTTCAAATCTACTTTTTTTTCTCCAGTCCTGCTGAAGGGTTTCAACCCAAAACATCGACTGTGCTTTTTTCCATAGATGCTGCCTGGCCTGATGAGTTCCTTCAGCATTTTGTGTGTGTTGCTTGGACTTCCAGCATCTGCAGATTTTCTCTTGTTTATGATTTGATCATATTATGATCATTTGCCTCTTTGGATTTTTTTTACCTTAAGCTCTCTAATCAATTCTGGTTCACTGTACAACACCCAATCCAGAATAGTTGATCTCCTTGTAGGCTCAAACATGAGCTGTTCTAAAAACTTATCTCATAGGTATACTAGAAATTACCACTTCAAATTCCCATGACTATTGTAATATTGTCTTTTTGGCATGCATTTTCTATCTCCTGTTGTAATTTGTAGACCACATCCTTACTACTGTATACAATTCCCATCAGCGTCTTTTTACTCTTGTAGTTCCTTAGCTCTATCCACAATGATTCAACACCTTCTGACCCTCTGTCACTTCTTTCTAAAGATTTGATTTAATTTATTACTAACAGAGCAACACCCCCTTCCTTCCTGCCTGCCCTATCAATACTATATGTATCCTTGGACATTAAGTTCCCAGCTATATTCTTCTTTCAGCCTGCAACATTATACGTGCCAATCTGTAACTGTGCTGCAAGTTCATCTATATTATTCTGTATACTGCGTGCATTCAAATAAAATACCTTCAGTCCTGTATCTACCTCTTTCGATTGTGTCTGCCTTTTACATTGCAACTCATCCTGTTAACTGGAGTTTTGCCCTATCAACAGCCTCTCATCACTACACATTGCCTCTGTTTGTAAACCAGCTAGCTCATCTTCAGCATTGTCATCAGCCTTTCTGACGATACTTCTTGCTATGAAATATTCACAGCTCAGGACACTAGTTGCATCATGCTCAACCTTTTGATTCCTAACTTTGTCTAAGGTCTTACCAACACTTGATTCCACAACCTCTCCACTAACTGTTCTGGCACTCTGGTTTCCATTTCCCTGCAATTCTAGTTTAAACCACACCATGCAGTTTTAATAAACATTCCCAGTAGTCCTCTTCAAGTTCAGGTGCAAACTGTCCCTTCTGTATAGGTCTCACCTTCCCTGGAAGAGAGCCCAATTATCTAAATACCTTATGCACTCCCTCTTATACCAACTCCTTGGCCACATGCCAAATTGTAATCTTCCTAGTTCTGGCCTCACTAGCGGGTGGCACAGGTAGCAATCTTGAAATCACAACCCTGGAGGAACTGCCCTTTAACTTAGCACCTGACTCCCTGAATTCCTTATGCAGAACTTCATCACTCATCCTATCCATGTCATTGGTACTCACGTGGACCACGACCTCTGACTATTCACCTTCTGACTTAACAATGCTGAGGACTTGATCCGAGATATCTCAGAACCCTGTGGCACTCAAGAGGTAACATACCATCTAGGAATCTTGATCTTGCCCACAGAACCTCCTGTCTATTCCTATAACCAACAAATTCCCTATCACCACGATGTGCCTTTACCCCCCACCCCACCCAAGAGTATCCAAAGTGATACACCTTTTGCTGAGGGTGAAAGCCAGTGGGATATTCTTCTCTGGCTCCTTAACCACTTTCCCTTTCCTGACTGGCTGACTGTCACCCAGATTCCTGTGTCCTGTACCTTGGGAGTAACTACCTCTTTATATATTCAATCCATTACCCCTTCAGCCTCCCGAATGATCCAGAGTTCATCCAGATCCAGTTCCATTTCCCTAATGCTGGAAGCACTTCTTGCAATTGCAGTCGTTGGGGACACTGGGGTCTCCCAGCCTTCCCACATCCCGCAAGAGGAGCATTCCACTATCCTGCCTGGCAACTCTACTGTCCTAGCTGAGCAGATATAAAGAAGGGAAGGGGAGAAAATTAACCGTGAGTTTTTCTTTCCTTTGCTTTCTCTGACTGAAACCTTTCTTCGCTAAAGCCTCATTAATTTTCAGAACTCATCGTTGTTTGCTATTTAATGAACTGCTCATTCAATCATTTAACCCTCAAACCAACTGGACAACATTGTCAATAATTGGGAATAATTGACAGGGTAGAATATGGAAGAAACAAAACTACAGATCATAAATATAGCATAGATAGTGATTATATGCACTTGGGAGTTCAGGAGAAAGCAAAATTGGGGATAGTTGGAGTGAACAGTGCCAAACCACCAAGAGGAAGCTGTACGAATATGGTTGTTCATTTGGCAATGGCACTGACTGTTTGGGATGAATTGTCTGTTTCCTTGCTGTTCAGTCTGAGGAATTCAATTTAATGAATTTAAATGTTCTCCTCAAAGTTTAGAGACAGTTGAAAATTGTATCAAAGACATGCATTATTATTTCCTGCTTTAGAATAGGGTTAATTCTGTGGTGATAGATGTGAAAAATCAGTTTGGAATTCAAAGTATCCAAATGCAGAAAGAATATTTGGAAGTGATGAGTGAATCTTAAGTTGCTGCTGGAAGGAATGAAGCCCTGGTCACAGGAATAAAATACTAGGATTAGTCTAAGCATACCAGAGTAGTTGGAATAAACTCATCCAATAATTGGTATAAAGATATAATGTAATCTCAACTAACTAAATTTCCTGCAGTGAATTGGTACAGTCCCTCCTGTATGAGTTACACTGACAGCTGAAAATCCCTAACGCAAAGCAATCACTATCATCATAAAACGTTATAAAGGAGAAAAATATCCTTTAACAAGATCTCTATAGAACTGAATTGTTTTGAAGGTGAATATTAAGCTTGGAGAGGGTCCTCAGTGGCCAATGCAGGTTAAAAAGTATCACAAGACCAATCTACAGAAAAGATTGCACATTTGCCTGCATACTGAACTGCTTTGCAATCGTTGTGTGTTTTATATTAGGGCACCATGGGAGCATAGCAGTTAGTGCAACACTATTACAGCTCGGGCCTTCAGAGCTTGGAGTTCAAATCTGAAGCTCTCTGTAAAAAGTTTGAACATCCTTCCAATGAGTAATGGGTTTCCTCTGAGTGTTCCGGTTTCCTCCCACAGTCTAAAAATATAGTTGTTGTGTATTTAATATTTCAGTAGTAAGTGAGGAATATTGTAATTACGTTATTGATTAAGCAGTCTGTGTTTAAATAATTTATTTTGGGCTATATGTAAAAATCAGTGAACTGCATACACCATGACACTATCATGCCTCACTTCAAGTAAACAAGAACTAAGACTCGCATTCCAAGTTCTCTTGTTTTTCTTCCAATTGTTTAATCTTTTGAAGCTACAAAACATAAGAGTACCGGTTAGTGGGTTAATCGGTCATTGCGAATTGTCCTGTAATTCGGCTCGCATTAAATCGGTGTGTTGCTGGGTAGTGTGGCTCGTTGGGCTGGAAGGGCGTGCTTTATCTCGAAATAAAAAAAATTAAAAACTACCTGGTGCAAGGACCGATTTTTCAATGAGGTTGTCCCCTAATTAACATCTCCCTTCTTGCCCCAGTATGTAAAATAAAACCTAATATATCAAAAATAACCAGAATGACAGAAATGAATTAAGATAGTCTACATTGATAATGTTACATAACAATCCTCCCCACCACATTCTTGACGCTCTGGATACCAAATGGAAAATTGTTCACATGGATTCTAATGTTTGTTAAATTGTGGTACCCCCAATCTTTACTCTTGTTTGTTAAGGAGTAGAAATGGGAATCATAATGGATAAATCTACGGAAATACTGATGCATATTTTAGCTGATTTCAGCAGACATTTTGAAATGTCAAAAGGATGCTGTCAACATTAGGGTAGGAGAAAATTCTCATTTTATTAGCTTAATGTCCAGCTCCTACAAAACAGGCAAGAGAATCTGGGTTTAATTAGCCAGATTAAATCAGAGGGCTGAAAAAAACGCATACATACATTATAAGGCACTGACAATCATCACGTGACAGGTCTGTGGCATTATTTTGTGAATACCAAAAATAATCTGCAGTTATTGGAGATACAAAACAAAAGAAACTGAAATATTCATTAAGTCAGGCAGCATCAGTAAAGAGAGAAACAAAGATAATATTTCAGGGACTTTGATGGGAAGAATCAATTGATTATGTAGATGGAACAACTGAAGGAAAGTTGTAGATATTGTACTGGAAAATATGTTTGGCTTGGTGATTGAAGTTACGGCAGGAGAGCATTTTCAAAAGAGCAATGATAAAGTTTTAAGATAGATGTAGATAAGGAGAAACCTGGTCCTTGGGTTCCTTTATTTAAGAACAGTAACAGGACCAATCCAGGCATTTATAGGCTAGTGAGGTGATATGCAGTTGTAGAGAAATTACTGGAGAAGATTCTTAGGGACAAGAATCTTATGATTAATCATTATTTGGAAAAGCATTGATTTATTAGTAAAAGTCAACATGGGTTGTTGCAGGGAGGTCCGGTCTCAGAAATGAGATTGTGCTTTTTCTTTGCGGAAGTGTCAAAGATGATTGGTGCGGGTCGGGTAATGGGCATTGTCGACATGGACCTTAGTAAATGATCTGCCAATGCCCCTCATGGTCAGCTGGCCTAAAAGGTTAAGTCACATGAGTTGGTAAGTTGGACACAAAACTGACTTGTTCATAGATAACAGAGGGTAATGGTGGAGAATTGTTTCTCTGATTTGGGATCTGTGACCAGTGGTGTTCTGCAGAGATCAGTGATCAGACTTCTGTGATTTGCGATAGAGATGTAAGTGCTTGGAACAAGTGAGATATTACATAAAGGTGCTTGGGCCAAAAATGAATAATGGCTGATAAGAAAACATGAAAATTGGCAGTGTTGTTGATCATGACGAAGGTTTTAAAATGATATAGTAGTATATACTGTAGATCACTTGGGAATGTGGGCAGAGAAATGACAATATATTTTAATCTGCACAAATATGAGGCGTTACATTTTATCAAAGTCAAATACAAGACGAGTGAATACAGTGTATAGCAAAGCCATTCAGAGCATTGGGACAGATCCATACCTCCCTCAAAGTGCAACACAAATCGATAGGATGATAAAGAAAGCATAAGGCATGCTTGCCTTCACTGTTTGGGAAACTGTATATGAAAGTTGGGAAGTCATGTTCCAACTATATAAACCTTCAGAGAGAGCCCATTTGGAGTAGTGTGTATATTTCTGGTCGGGGCATGAAAGGAAGGATGTTGTAGTTTTGGAAAAGGAGCCTAAGGAGAAACATGGTAGAATTAGATATATAAAATTATGAGAGGCATAAATAGGGTAGATAGTTAATCTTTGTCTCAGAGTGGAATTATCACATAATAGAGAACATAGCTTTAAGGAGGGGTGGGGAACTCTAAAGGAAACTTGTAAGGCACTTTTTTTTTTACACAGAAAATGGTAGTTTTCTGGAACACATTGTCAATGGAGATGATAGAAACAGATATGTTAGCTATGTTTCAGAACTGTTTGGCCAGACACATAAACAGACAGAAAATAAAAGAAAAAAAGACCATGTACTGGTAGATGGGAAGAGTTAGAGTGGCACTATTGTCAGCACAGATAACATGGGGTAAAGGGCTTGTTCTTTGGCTGTACAAACCTAGGTGGTGATCTTTCATCGCAACCTGAAGCACTTTCCCTTTTAATATGGCATTATAATATTTTGATCACATTGAAATCCTCATGATATGAATAGATGTTCCAACAATATTTGTTAAGTTTCTTCGGATGGCACAGCAGCAACAGCATGTATGAATATCGCTGAATGGAGAATTATGTGAATGAATCCATGACATCTTGTTATGGTTCCTGATAGACTGAGCTCTGCAGCAACAAAGGCCAATTGACCATGTGATCACAGAACAAAGTTGGATTTATTTTTTCCAGGGAAAACAATTTTCTGGGTGAGTTGACTGCACTAAATAAAATTAAAGAAGCTTATTCACAATTTTGAAAAGTCTGTTTGCTTTGGCAGAGGTTTCAAACATCTGGGAACACAGGTTAAAATCAGATGAATGGTAGGAAAGTAGCTTCACCCAGCTGGTTAATGGAATGTACTGAGAGCTTCAAGAGCATACACAAGGACAGACAATTCAAAAACATTACAGGACAATTAGATACCATATTAACTGGAGAATAGGCGAGGGTAATATATCAAAGAACAGATAATCTCTTCTCTTTGAACACAGAGCAATCCTCTGACAAAGACTAATCTCCTATGTAGTACACAAAAATGAGAGGTTCAAGTCTGTGGTTCAATCCTTGAGCAAGATTCGTACCCATGAGTTCATGGCCAGACTGCAGTTTTTCATTCAATTTTATTGAATATTCCGATATTTTGACTAAAATATGTCAACTCTGTGTGTTAATTTGTCTATGTGATATTCTAACGCCCACTCATTCTTCTAAATGGTGACAGTGTGAGATCTGTCGAAGATTGGAGAAACCATAAGTGTTCTTATATATATATGAAGAAAATTAATGTTTCAGCAAAGAAGTTCAGCCACATTTTAGCCTTCATTCCAAGACATTTTAAGTACAATGGTAAAATTATCTTGCTGCAACTATGGACAGCCCTGATAGGATCGCATCTGGAATATTGTATACAGGTCTGGTCTCGCAGCCTAAGTGGGGTGCAACTGTGATGGAGAGAACATGGTGAAGATTCATGAAGTTCATTCTTGGGAGGTAAAGTTTGATATATATAGATTGATAAAGCAGATTTTGCCTTTTCTTGTTTGAACAGTAAAGAATAAGAAATGATCTCATTTAAAGACACAAATTCTTAAGAGGTTGGATTGACAGAAGTTGAAATTGCACTGGGGTATCTAGGACTATGTGACACTGTCTCAATATAAGGTGTTGGCCATTCAGGACAGAGATGAGGAGAAATTTCTTCAACAGATTGAAATGAATATTTGGAATTCTCTACTCAAGAAGGCCATTGATTCTGTGTTACTGAGATAGAGATCTATAGATTTTTAGATATTATGGGAATCCAGGGCTATAGGGCTAAGAAAAGAAAATGGGACTGAGGAACAAGATCAGGCACGATGTCAATGAATGTCAAGGCAAGCACAGGGGATTGAATGGTCGACTTCTGCTTTCACTGCATGTCTTATGTCCTTCAGTTTCTGCTGAAGTGGAATTAAAATATACACCGGGAGCCAAACTATTTTTATTTATAAGGTATGTCTTCAGTATATTTTCTCAGATATGTTATTTTCTGAGTGAAACTGCATAATTTCACTTGAAAGTCAGCAAAATACCAGGTGCAATGTTAGATTTGTAAAAATAGCTCAAACTCCAACAATGAAATGGATTTAAGAACATGAATCATTGACACATACAAATGAACGGTTAAAATTACTATTGATTCATTGGATTTTTGGAAGGTAGTAGTATGAAAAAAGCAGAAAAGCAGAAATTTGAATTTAAATTCATCTTCCACACCTGCACTGACTATTCTGCTGACTTGCCTGTAAGACCCTATAAATCATTCAAAATTCTAATTGGAAAAGAAGAGCACACCACTGTCAAAGAAATTGCACATCTCTTCTACCTATACAATCTCCTGAAATGGATGTACCCCTCCAATTCTAACCAATTAATCAGCCCTGATTTTAATTTTTCAACTATTTGTGGTTGTGCATAGAATTCCCTGGACTCTGAAGATATTCACTTGAATCTCTTTACCTCTCAGCTTCAGGAAGAACTCCTTAAAACAGAGTTCTAATCAATTTTTGATCTCTTTATTTATATAGCCTATAGTCCAGATTTAGTTTTAAGACCCTCTTGTGAATTGCCTTGGAACATTGTACAATATTAAAGTTGCCATAATATTATAAATTGTGTTGTTTAACTGTATTGGAGAAGTGGCCATAATAATTTTCATTGATTTTGAAATTGCTGTGTGAAACACTTGGACAAAGCTACACTGTGGGAAATTGCAATCATTCATTGGCTTTACAACCCAGCTTGCTTGGACTTCCAACAAATTGCTGCACGCATTGACGCCAAGCTACTTACCTATTCCCTCCAGCTCTGTTCCGTTTCATGTTGAGCTACCATGCTGCAATAACTACCTGTCCTTTCAAGGTTTATGCTGCTTTCTGCTTCCTCTTCAGCAGTCTCTGAGGACTAAGGAGGAACTGTCGCTAATTTTTTGGGGGTTCTGTGGTGATTGATAAGACCACTGTGAGCATCACCAACCCTTCCACAGATGGGTGAGAAGTGGCTGACCTGCCGGGCATGGGAGTGGTTGGAGGGTGCCATTACGTATTCCCATAATGTTGGACCACTGCATGTTCTGATTATGTGAAAGGGATAACTCTGCAAGCTTGATCTGGATTATCAGTTCACATGTAACAATTAAGTTATATGTGAACTCATGAACCTATGAACTCAGAGTTGGGGCACAGAGAAGACCTGTCCTGGGGTTGAAGGCCTGTATGTGTGTGTGTGTGGGGGGGCGGGGATGGAGGGATAAAAGGGGCTTATTTGAAATTGATTCTTTGTTTTGTTACTGTTGCTGTTGTTGCTGTTTATGTTGTTCTGCTGAACATGGTGGGCATGCTATGTTAGCACCGGAATGTGTTGGCACTATTTGGGGGCTGCCTCCAGCACATCCTTGAGTTATGTTGGTTGTTAAAAACACATTTCATTGTTTGTTTTGATATTCTTATGATAAATAAATCTGAATCTGAATTTAGGTGAAGGGTTACAAATTGTTTCACTTTGGGCACATTTCTAGCACTAACCAAAAGATAGTTATGGCACCTGAGTGCTTAATTCTAGTTGGACAACTGAACTTTCCTTGGAGTATTTAGTAACCAAAGCAGTGAGGAAATACAATTTTTAACAATTCCTGTTCAATTATAGAAACATAGAAACATAGAAAATAGGTGCAGGAGTAGGCCATTCGGCCCTTCGAGCCTGCACCGCCATTTATTATGATCATGGCTGATCATCCAACTCAGAACCCCGCCCCAGCCTTCCCTCCATAACCCCTGACCCCCGTAGCCACAAGGGCCATATCTAACTCCCTCTTAAATATAGCCAATGAACTGGCCTCAACTGTTTCCTGTGGCAGAGAATTCCACAGATTCACCACTCTCTGTGTGAAGAAGTTTTTCCTAATCTCGGTCCTAAAAGGCTTCCCCTCTATCCTCAAACTGTGGCCCCTCGTTCTGGACTTCCCCAACATTGGGAACAATCTTCCTGCATCTAGCCTGTTCAATCCCTTTAGGATCTTATACGTTTCAATCAGCTCCACCCTCAATCTTCTAAATTCCAACGAATACAAGCCCAGTTCATCCAGTCTTTCTTCATATGGAAGTCCTGCCATCCCAGGAATCAATCTGGTGACATACATCAAAGTTGCTGGTGAACGCAGCAGGCCAAGCAGCATCTATAGGAAGAGGTACAGTCGACGTTTCAGGCCGAGACCCTTCGTCAGGACTAACTGAAGGAAGAGTGAGTAAGGGATTTGAAAGCTGGAGGGGGAGGGGGAGATGCAAAATGATAGGAGAAGACAGGAGGGGGAGGGATGGAGCCGAGAGCTGGACAGGTGATAGGCAGAAGGGGATACGAGAGGATCATGGGACAGGAGGTCCGGGACGAAAGACGGGGGGGGGTGACCCAGAGGATGGGCAAGAGGTATATTCAGAGGGACAGAGGGAGAAAAAGGAGAGCGAGAGAAAGAATGTGTGCATTAAAAAGAGTAACAGATGGGGTACGAGGGGGAGGTGGGGCCTAGCGGAAGTTAGAGAAGTCAATGTTCATGCCATCAGGTTGGAGGCTACCCAGACGGAATATAAGGTGTTGTTCCTCCAACCTGAGTGTGGCTTCATCTTTACAGTAGAGGAGGCCGTGGATAGACATGTCAGAATGGGAATGGGATGTGGAATTAAAATGTGTGGCCACTGGGAGATCCTGCTTTCTCTGGCGGACAGAGCGTAGATGTTCAGCAAAGCGGTCTCCCAGTCTGCGTCGGGTCTCACCAATATATAAAAGGCCACATCGGGAGCACCGGACGCAGTATATCACCCCAGTCGACTCACAGGTGAAGTGATGCCTCACCTGGAAGGACTGTTTGGGGCCCTGAATGGTGGTAAGGGAGGAAGTGTAAGGGCATGTGTAGCACTTGTTCCGCTTACACGGATAAGTGCCAGCAGGGAGATCAGTGGGGAGGGATGGGGGGGACGAATGGACAAGGGAGTTGTGTAGGGAGCGATCCCTGCAGAATGCAGAGAGAGGCGGGGAGGGAAAGATATGCTTAGTGGTGGGATCCCGTTGGAGGTGGCGGAAGTTACGGAGAATAATATGTTGGACCCGGAGGCTGGTGGGGTGGTAGGTGAGGACCAGGGGGAACCCTATTCCTAGTGGGGTGGTGGGAGGATGGAGTGAGAGCAGATGTACGTGAAATGGGGGAGATGCGTTTAAGAGCAGAGTTGATAGTGGAGGAAGGGAAGCCCCTTTCTTTAAAAAATGAAGACATCTCCCTCGTCCTAGAATGAAAAGCCTCATCCTGAGAGCAGATGCGGCGGAGACGGAGGAATTGCGAGAAGGGGATGGCGTTTTTGCAAGAGACAGGGTGAGAAGAGGAATAGTCCAGATAGTTGTGAGAGTCAGTAGGCTTATAGTAGACATCAGTGGATAAGCTGTCTCCAGAGACAGAGACAGAAAGATCTAGAAAGGGGAGGGAGGTGTCAGAAATGGACCAGGTAAACTTGAGGGCAGGGTGAAAGTTGGAGGCAAAGTTAATAAAGTCAACGAGTTCTGCATGCGTGCAGGAAGCAGCGCCAATGCAGTCATCGATGTAGCGAAGGAAAAGTGGGGGACAGATACCAGAATAGGCACGGAACATAGATTGTTCCACAAACCCAACCAAAAGGCAGGCATAGCTAGGACCCATACGGGTGCCCATAGCTACACCTTTAGTTTGGAGGAAATGGGAGGAGCAAAAGGAGAAATTATTAAGAGTAAGGACTAATTCTGCTAGACGGAGCAGAGTGGTGGTAGAGGGGAACTGATTAGGTCTGGAATCCAAAAAGAAGCGTAGAGCTTTGAGACCTTCCTGATGGGGGATGGAAGTATATAGGGACTGGACATCCAAGGTGAAAATAAAGCGGTGGGGGCCAGGGAACTTAAAATCATCGAAAAGTTTAAGAGCGTGAGAAGTGTCACGAACATAGGTCGGAAGGGATTGAACAAGGGGTGATCAATCTGGTGAACCTTCTTTGTACTCCCTCTATGGCAAGGATGTCATTCCTCAGATTAGGGGACCAAAACTACACACAATACTCCAGGTGTGGTCTCACCAAGGCCTTGTACAACTGCAGTAGTACCTCCCTGCTCCTGTACTCGAATCCTCTCGCTATAAATGCCAGCATACCATTCGCCTTTTTCACCGCCTGCTGTACCTGCATGCCCACTTTCAATGACTGGTGTATAATGACACCCAGGTCTCGTTGCACCTCCCCTTTTCCTAATCGGCCACCATTCAGATAATAATCTGTTTTCCTATTTTTGCCACCAAAGTGGATAACTTCACATTTATCCACATTAAATTGCATCTGCCATGAATTTGCCCACTCACCCAACCTATCCAAGTCACCCTGCATCCTCTTAGCATCCTCCTCACAGTTAACACTGCCACCCAGCTTCGTGTCATCCGCAAACTTGGAGATGCTGCATTTAATTCCCTCATCCAAGTCATTAATATATATTGTAAACAACTGGGGTCCCAGCACTGAGCCTTGCGGTACCCCACTAGTCACCGCCTGCCATTCTGAAAAGGTCCCGTTTATTCCCACTCTTTGCTTCCTGTCTGCTAACCAATTCTCCACCCACACCAATACCTTACCCCCAATACCATGTGCTTTAAGTTTGCACACTAATCTCCTGTGTGGGACCTTGTCAAAAGCCTTTTGAAAATCCAAATATACCACATCCACTGGTTCTCCCCTCTCCACTCTACTAGTTACATCCTCAAAATATTCTATGAGATTCGTCAGACATGATTTTCCTTTCACAAATCCATGCTGACTTTGTCCGATCATTTCACCGCTTTCCAAACGTGCTGTTATCACATCCTTGATAACTGACTCCAGCAGTTTCCCCACCACCGACGTTAGGATAACCGGTCTATAATTCCCCAGTTTCTCTCTCCCTCCTTTTTTAAAAAGTGGAGTTACATTAGCCACCCTCCAATCCTCAGGAGCTAGTCCAGAATCTAACGAGTTTTGAAAAATTATCACTAATGCATCCACTATTTCTTGGGCTACTTCCTTAAGCACTCTGGGATGCAGACCATCTGGCCCTGGGGATTTATCTGCCTTCAATCCCTTCAATTATGTGAGATCAATCTAGTCTTCATATTGAATTTACGTCCAGAAAAATAAGCCATGCACCAAAGATTTCAGGTATAACTTATTTGGACAAACGGTTTTCTGTGCTTTCTTCACAAAATTATTCACTAATATTTTATCAAATGATTCAGAATCACTTACAACAAATCCATCAATTACGTTCAGACACTGTCCTGAATGAAAGCAGCTGATGTTAAAGAATTTGCAGCTGTCTGTCAGTTCCTCACAGTTTCTTCCAATAAATCCTGGCATGCATCTGTGAAGAGACAAAATCATTAGTACACCAAAGGCAGAAGAAGGAAACTAAGTCCAGAGGATTACCAATCATGGTTTTCCTTGCTATGGCAGATCTGTTCCATCACACATACACTTCATGGAAACATGAACAAATGTTAAACGACTTTAATATGGAAGTTAAGAAAGAATTTAAATAAGAGGCTAGTGACGGGGATAACACAAGATGCTTCCAAAACAAAGTATGAGGATCTGAGTAATAGACCAAGGCATGATTTAGCAATATAACTCAATGTCAGAAGAATGACCACGTGGGCAGGCAATGTCTCGGGAAAATGTATCTATACCCATGAGCTACGTTTTCATCAAGGCTGAAGCATGCCGAAGAAATTGTATTCAGTTTGAAGTTTTCATCATGTTCTGAAGTCCCAAAATGATTTGTATTCAATAAAATAATTCCAAAAGGTGGTCATTGTGGTAATGTAGGAAACACAGCAATTCATTGGACAGAACAATTTCCTACAAACAGATATGTGATAATAACTAATTAATTCAGTTTTTGACATTAGTTTAAAGATAAAATATTGTACGCATATATTTTATGCAAAATAACCTCCTTCCTTTCCTCCAAAATCATTCAAATAAGGCCTTTTTTGACTTGAATGAACATTCTGAAAAGATCTGAGAGGAACAGGTGACAGATATGGATTTCATTGGAATATTGTAGCTTGTCGTGGTGGCAGCCAGTCTAGCCATTCTCTGCTGACCTCTCTCGTTAGCAAGGTGCTTTTCCCACAAAACTGCTTCTCACTAATTTTTTTTTTTTTGCTTTTCACCCCATTCTCTGTAAATTCTGGAGACTTTTGGGTATGAAAATCCCAGGAAATCAGTAGTTTCTGAGATACTCAAACCCCATCTGGGACCAATAATTATTCCACAGTTAAAGTCACTATTCTTCCCCATTCTGGTGTTTGGTCTAAACAACAACTGAACCCCTTGACCATGCCTGCACACTTCTATGCTTTGGGTTGCTGGCACATGATTGGTAGGTATTTGCAATAATGAGCAGGAGTACAGGTACCTAATAAAGTTGCTACTGAGTGTATGTGACATGAACAGTGTTGCAAATTTCCCATCAGTAGCAAAGAAACCTTTGGTTTCAAAAAGAATAAGCTGCATTTAATTCACTCACCCTCATCCATTTGCAAGATGAAATAATTTAGCAGTTGAACAAACATGCCAATTAATCTTTATCAATTAACCTACAACAAAGTCAAAGATAAAACAAGGAAAAGCCAAGGCATGGAGAGCTTTGTGAACTATAGAATCAAAGTATACTGCATTTCCCAATAGAATATTACTATTTTTAACAGATGTCGCATCTCACATCCTAATACACTGCATCATAAAGAATTAATTACAAAGCAAAATCTACTAATTGACTTTTGGAGTGAATCAATACCAACTGCTACCTCCATCTCCCAGGGTATCTTTCAAATAGATTGATCAATTACTCACTGAAATATTATTTTTGCAGGTTCAGTTTGAATGTGTTCCATGTCAAAAATATCTACTATTTCTCCTGGGCAATGTGAACTTGGCTATCAGAATTTGTCACTCTAAAGAATGGATAATGATAACTGGCTGATCCATTATTATCCATCTTTCAACTGATGGTAAATCATGTTAATTTTCTGTACTAGAAGGGCACCTAATTATTTCAAAGACAGACTAGCATCTAGAAGAGATAGTTCATTGTAATCACATCTGTTAGCAGGAATTTCAGTTTTTGCCTCACAGTGTTATATCCTTCTATCAGAGGCATATAATATCAATAAGTCTCTTGTAAATCATACTGATACAATTCAATAATAAGCTTATTTAGATTGCACACAAATGGTGAGCTTTTCATCACTTAAAATGTGTGTTGATTTTTGTTATTTGTCATCAATAAACACAGAAAGGCACTAGCCCAAGTGCCTATCATTTTTGCATACAGTACTCTCCACTTCCTACTGCCTAACAATTCTCCAAATTGAGTTAATAATTTGCTTCAATGTAATGGTCTTTCATTTTAACTAATTAACTCTCAGGTGGAAATTTATTGAATGCATTTTGAAAAATCATATTAATTGCTCTTATCTTCTTCTTTAGTTATTGCCTCAGACTACTTGGCTGGTTTTGACATGACCTACTCTCTACAAACTCGAGCTCAGTTTAATTTGTCCATCATTGGATTCCCAATCATTGTGCCCTAATCTGTAGGTTTCAAAATTGGCTCCATAACAGATGCCAGAATAACAAGTCCATAATTTTTTGTTTTTTCCTCAAGTGTGGTTCTTTACTATTTGTGTTACAGTTGCAGTGTTTCACTGTAAATGCACAAATGCTGAATACCTGCAGTAATAACCAGTCTCTGTGTAGACACAGCTCCCACTGTTCAAACAAGAATCACAAGGTCCAACCACATTCTCACACAGGTCTCCAGAATATTGAGCAGTGCAGGTACATGTGAAATTCTGGAAAGGAGTAAAGAACAAGCAGAGGAGAAAATAAGATATTTCAGCAATAGTCACCTGACATTCCACAATTCCACTGTTTTTTAAAACTAAAGTTAACATGTGATCATATCAGCACACTATATGAGGGATCCTTGAAGACAGTCTAAAGGTGTAAGTGTGGTGGATCTACTCAAACTCCTCAATAAAATGAGTCTGTGAATATGTATTCATCAAATATTATGTTACATAGGAAATTCTGCAGATGTTGGAAATCTAAAGCAGCACATACAAAATGCTGGAAGAACTCAGCAGGCCAGGCAGCATCTACAGAATTGAATAAACAGTTGATGTTTCGGGCTGAAACCCTTCTTCAGGACTGGAAAGGAAGGGAGGAAATGTTAGAATAAAAGGGGAGGGGAGGGGAAGGAGGTTACCTAGAAGGTGATAGAAGAAGCCAGGTAGGTAGGAACGGTAAAGGGCCGGAAATGAAGGAATCTGACAGGAGAGGAGAGTGGACCATAAGAAAAAAAGGAAAGATGAGGGGACCTGGGGGACATGATAGGCAGGTGAGAAGAGCTAAGAGGCTAAAGTGGAGAATAGAAGTATGGATGGGTAAGAAATTTTGATTTACCGGAAGGAGAAATCGATATTCGTGCCACCAAGTTGGAGGCCACCCAGACGGAATATAAGGGGTTGCTCCTCCACCCGAAGGGTGACCTCGTCATGGCACAACAGGGAGCCGTAGAGTGACATATCGGAATGGGAATGGGAATCAGTATTGAAATGTTTGGCCAGCGGGAAGTTCCGCTTTTGGCGGATGGAGTGGAGGTGCTCGATGAAGCGGTCCCTCAATTTACAATGGGTTCACCGATGTAGAAGAGGCCTCATTAGGAGCACCAAACTCAATAGATAACTCCAGCAGATTCACAGGTGAAGTGTTGCCTCATCTAGAAGAACTATTTGGAGCCCTGAGTAGAGGTGAGGGAGGAGGTGAATAGGTTGGTATCACACTTTTGCTGCTTGCATGGATAAGTGCAAGGAGAGGGATTATTGGGGTGGGGACAAATGGACAAGGGAATCATGGAGGGAGCAATCCTGTGAAAAGTAGAGTTGGGGGAGGTAAAGGTATGCTTGGTGGTAGGACCCTTTGGAGATGGCGGAAGTTGCAGAGGATGATGTGTTGGATGTGAAGGCTCATGGGGTGGTAGGTAAGAACAAGAAGAACTCTATCACTGTTAAGGTGGCAGGAATATGGGGTGAGTGTGGATGTTTAAGAAATGGAGGAGATGTAAGTCAGGGCAGCATCAATGATGGAAGATTTCATATTGAAAGGTTTGGGGCAAAATACTGAAAAGAGTTCAAAGTTCAAAGTCCAAAAGTGGAGTCTGACAAAGGCAGCGTCCATTATTAAAGACCTCCAGCACCCAGGGCATACCCTTTTTCCCTTGTTACCATCAGCTAGGAGATACAGAAGCCTGAAGGCACACACTCAGCGATTCAGGAACAGCTTCTTCCCCTCTTCCATTTGATTCCTAAATGGACTTTGAAGCTTTGGACACTACCTCACATTTTTTAATATATAGTATTTCTGTTTTTGCAATTTTTTAATAATCTATTCCACATACGTAATTGACTTACTTGTTTATTTATTATGTTTTATTTTTTTTCTCTCTCTCTCTGCTATATTATGTATTGCATTGAACTGCTACTGCTAAGTTAACAAATTTCACGTCACACGCCGGTGATAATAAACCTGATTCTGATTCTGATTCTGAAAGCAAATTTATTATCAAAGTATGTATTTGTCACCATATATTGCCCGAGATTCATTTTCTTCCAGGCATTCACAGTAGAATAAAGTAATACAACACACAAAGATTGACAAACAACCAATGTGCAAGTACAAACAAACACATGATTAATTCAATAAATAATACTGAAAACATGAGTTGTAGAGTCATTGAATGTGAGTTGATACGTTTTGGAATCAGTTCAGAGTTGAGTTGAGTGAAGTTATCCACGCTGGTTCAGGAGCCTGATGAATGTAGGGTAATAATAACTGTTACAAACCTCTGGTGTGGGACTTAAGACTCCTGTAAAAAAGAATTTGAAATGTCAGACCGGAAAAACAGGCACACAATTGATTTTTCTTTCCTTGTTTAATTACTAAGAATTGCTGTGTGAGAGGTGATGTTTTGTGCTTGTGAATAGAAGGTGGCACTAAAAGAGCAATGACTCAGAAGCTTTTCCATTCCATGTAAATTGTCTCTCTGTGAATGCAGCAAATTCTTCAATGTGGTGTGGGTCAGGAATCAATCAAGGTTCCCGAGAACAAAATGGGAAATACCTGCCGAGCTAGGGAGACACAGTACAGGAGTGGGACTGCCTGAAAAGCTGTTTTACAGAGGTATAACGAATGAATTCGTTTTCTTCTGTGCTGTTTGCATTATGATTTTGTGAGGGCAGGAAATCATGACTGAGAAAGATATTGCAAGTTGGAACTAAAGACAGAAGGCAGATGGAAGTGGTTGGTGAAGAAAAGAGGGGTCATGGAAGTAGAAAAGCCCCGGTAAATCAAATATTCAATTTGTCATATTTTTCATTCTTTTCCCATTGAAAGATGAACCATACTTACATTTATGCCATCATGACATACACCTCCGTTCAGGCAAGGTTCAGAAGAGCATTCATCCAAATTGATCTCACAGTTGTGTCCAATGAAACCAGCTGGGCAACTGCAGATATATCCTGGCATTGTGTTCTGACACACTCCCCCATTGAGACATGGCAGAGAATCACATTTCCTCATCATCTCCTCACAAAAGGGGCCTTTGAAAGACAGGATCACCATTAGTTTTGGAGCAGAAACTGAAAGCTTAGTCACTGCTAGATATGAAGTACTTCTGTGAATGTAATATCAGCTATTATTTCTTTCAGAACGATTTTCAGAAGGAATTCTGACATTTTTAACAAATCAATTTCATCTGATGATACAAAACAAAGGAAAAAAAGGTGGTCAGACATTCAGATCCAAGGCAATAGATGAATACAACAAATACACTCATTGCAAGAAATAATGATATCCATTAATAGAATGAGTGATATGTTACATCTCCACTTACACGAGCAAACAAAGCCCTCTCTAATTTTCATAAGTAACTATAACTGTGATCATGAAGGTTTTTGCGAACATTTTCAGGTACCTTCTGACAATTCTTTAGGGCTACATATGAACAAATGGAACAGAAATGGGACTATGCCATGAGGCATTTTAAGCATTGCCTGTCATTCACAGATCATAAATGTTATTCAGCTCCAGTTACCCCACTATCCTCATATTCTGATTCTCTCAATAGTCAAAGATCTTAATGCTGAATAAACTTAGCAACTGAGCATTCATAGACTTATGAAATGCAATCACTTGCCACCCTCAGAGCAAAAGAAATTTTCATCTTGTATCTAAAAACCCAACATCCATGTTCACAATAAATTTCGTGACATACTGTATGTCAGTGATATTAAACTTGATTCTGATTCTATGGTTATGAATTCCAGTTTTAGTGTCCTCCATAGGGTACAAGATTCTGCCGGAGACAACTCCCACTTTTTTCTCAAAACTCTCGAAGAATACAGCCCCAGTGATCTTTCCCCTTTGGCAGGAACCAGGATGGTTCCCACAAATCAGATTTGTATGGTAACATGTGAAAGTAAGATCAAAAGCAAGCTCTAATTAAATATCTACTTTCTTATTGTTGCTTATATAGATCAAAGATTTGCCAAAACTCATATCTAATAAAGGTCCATATAATTTGTTGAGAGTTATTATGATCTGTAATGCATTGCCTGAAAGGAAGTACATTCAGTTAATTATATACTGAGGAAGAGAAAATTGCAGGACAGTACTGAAAGAATAATGGAGGGGGACTAATTGGACAGCTCTTTCAAAGAGCATATCACATTAAACAATTTCTTACTGTACCGTATGCTTCCATGATTGTAAATTGGAGCCAGAGGGCACAGCCTCAGAACTGAGGGATATCCATTTAGAACAGAGATAAGGAAAACATTCTTTTGCCAGAGGGTGGTGAATCTATGTAATTCATTGCCACAGATGACTGTGCAGGCCAAGATATTGTTTATATTTAAAGCAGAGGTTGATAGGCTCTTGATTAATCAAGGCATTGAAATTTATGGCAAGAAAGCAGGAGAATGGGGTTGAGAGGAATAATGAATCAGCCATGATGGACTGGCAGAGCAGACCCAATGGCTGAAAAGATTAATTCTGCTCCTATGTCTTATAGTCTTGCAAGGATAGGAAGGAGCAGCGAAAGGTTAGGTCTTGGGATTAAAAGATAAGAAGTATAATTGGTACAACTGGTATTAGTCAAATGCTAAGACTCCTTCTATACACCATGGAGAGTTCACCCATCCTTTATGGAAACAGTGGTCTCTGAGCTTCTACATCCAGTGAAATGGAAATCAGTTTAATATTTGTTCTGGGTGACAGCACCTTCGACACAGGACTGCTCCCTCAGTCCTTCCATTATTACAACTGGCATACATTCCTGACCATAAGCGTTCAGAGTCTAAAAAAAACTAACATTTTTGTTTCAAACATACAAATGAAAATACACATGCACGATGTCAGTGTCAACCATGATGCCTGCACATGGTCTAGATACCTCCAACCTGTTTCCCGTCCATGTGTATATCTAAATGCTTTTCTGATGAGGACAATTTCTCTTGAGCTACTTTTTCTAGGCACAGTGGTTCACAACCTTTCTTATGTCATGGACCAATACCATTAAGCAGGGGGTCTGTGGACTCCAGGTTGGAAACCCCTGCTATTGAATTTAAATGCTCCTGTCAGATATTCCTGAAAACTCCCCTGTTCCATAGAGACTAGGCCCTACTTCTCACATCAAGACACATACCTGAGAGCACCTCACCCTTATAGTCACTTTGGTTTATCTCTTCAAAAGACCCAATGCTTCCTTCCTCCTTTACAGTATATGATCTAAAATCTCAACATTTCCTCCCTGAAGTCACTGTATCCCATGACGTTTTGTTTAGTGGTATACATGAATGCAGTTTGTGACAGAACAGGTTGGCACTGCTAATTCTCCCACTAACCTTGTCCCTTTGCCTGGTTAGTCACTCTTCCTCGTTCTGTCCCTTGTCTAGTTTCCCCAGTAGTTCATAGACTTTACCCTCCTGTCCTGCAGTTCTTGGGAGTTCAGCATTTACACACCCCAACAAAAAACAATTGCTAGCTTGGCTAATCAAAACAATCCCTTTAGTTAATGTGCTGTACTGGTAAAAACTTACTAAAATAAGGATTCCAGAGAAAGGCATACCAAACAGTTTTATTTACTTTCACTCACACTGTTACATTGGTTTGTAGACGGCAGAATGGCTCCAAAAGACCCAAGGGACAGTTTGGGGCATCCTAAAATAATGCCTGGGTAGTGGGAGCAGACACACTACACTCTTTGCAGGCAACACCACTGCTGGGGAAGCATTATTCCTTTATATTCATCTGATCATGTGGACACTGATCTATGGGTTTAACTAAGACATTTGTGGTGGAATAAAACTGTAGGACTTCAGAATCCCTGTTTAAACTGTTCCAATTCTCCATCTGAAATAATTATTATGGTCTAGTCACGAGATTATTCACCCTGCCCTTGCTCTCCCCCCTCAACCCACAGTAGAATTTCCTGGTCCTTCTAGGCCAGGCGGAGGCAGATTTAAACCTCCAGTGTGGCTTTGCTATGGTGTGGAGTTAGGATCTGATAGTTGGCGAATAGTTAGATTGGAAAGCTAAAGACAAAGTGTGTCATGGAAAAAGCCTTCATATATTTGTAAATTTTTGTACATACATGTTTGTTTTCCTTTATCGATTGTAAATACTTTTTTTTCTTCAAAACTATTGGGGGTAGCTTTTGCATATTTTTTCACCTGGCACTGAATAAAACCCCTTGCGCTAACGTGCTGTTGTGGCTTACCATCTGCTTTTTTCAACTGGTGACCCCCGTTGGGCACATTTACCCACGTCTGAGAGTGAGGTGTGACACAGCTGAATGACAATAAACTTGAACTTGAACTTGTCAAGCTTCTTATAAACTGCTTTTACATTTGTTTTCTCTTTATCTTGTTTTTACTTTCCTGGTTTCTAAAATTTTACTATTATTCAGGGCTACTTCAACCTTTCACAACAGTGTAAGTATTTTCTTTCAATTTAATGCTAACATTAATGATTTCAGTTATTCTTGGAATAATGATTCCAGTTATTCTGGAGTTTCCCTCCAGAGTCCATACTTCTCAATCAGAATAATAAAATATTTTTTTTCAAAATGTCTGTTTATGTACTGCATGTTATGTAATCTAATTTCTCATTCTGCTTTATCCAACTCTCCTTTCATGCCCATGTAATTCCCTTTAATTCAGCTCTGTTTAAATTCTGGTTTTGAACTTGTTTGTCACTCTCAGACTGAACATGAGATTCTATGACACCGTGATAACTCTTCCTCACAGTATTATTTATAGTAATATTACTAATTCTCCCCGCTTCATTACAAACAACAAAACCTAATAAAGACTTTTTATTGGAGTCCATGAAATACTGCTCCAAGAAACAGAATAGAATGTAATCTGTGAAATCATACTGAAGGCTACCTTTGCCAGCTTGATTTTCCGAACCAAGGTGAAGATTGAAGTATCTCATTTTATTGCATTAATGTTGTTACAAGCCCCAGTGATTTTTTAATTGACACTCTGTCCAACAGAATAGCTACTGTTAAAAGGATCCAATATCATCCGCACACAAGTACTTTCTGTTCCTCATCTGTACCAAACTGATTTGATTTCTGCATCCTTTGAGCCAAATGCATTCTCACTTCTGCTCTATTGTCATCCTTTATTTCAGACTGACAATTATTCCAAACCCCAGGCCATCTCTCAACCCCTTTTTCAGCTCAGTTTTTTTTTAAAAGTGTCAATTACTGTGGAATGAACAGGAATTCTGCAGATGCTGGAAATTCAAGCAACATACATCAAAGTTGCTGGTGAACGCAGCAGGCCAAGCAGCATCTCTAGGAAGAGGTGCAGTCGATGTTTCAGGCCGAGACCCTTCGTCAGGACTAACTGAAGGAAGAGTGAGTAAGGGATTTGAAAGTTGGAGGGGGAAGGGGAGATCCAAAATTATAGGAGAAGACAGGAGGGGGAGGGACAGAGCTGAGAGCTGGACAGGTGATAGGCAAAAGGGGATACGAGAGGATCATGGGACAGGAGGTCCGGGAAGAAAGACCCGGGGGGGGGTGACCCAGAGGATGGGCAAGAGGTATATTCAGAGGGACAGAGGGAGAAAAAGGAGAGTGAGAGAAAGAATGTGTGCATAAAAATGAGTAACAGATGGGGTACGAGGAGGAGGTGGGGTCTTAGCAGAAGTTAGAGAAGTCGATGTTCATGCCATCAGGTTGGAGGCTACCCAGACGGAATATAAAGTGTTGTTCCTCCAACCTGAGTGTGGCTTCATCTTTACAGTAGAGGAGGCCGTGGATAGACATGTCAGAATGGGAATGGGATGTGGAATTAAAATGTGTGGCCACTGGGAGATCCTGCTTTCTCTGGCGGACAGAGCGTAGATGTTCAGCAAAGCGGTCTCCCAGTCTGCGTCGGGTCTCGCCAATATATAAAAGGCCACATCGGGAGCACCGGACGCAGTATATCACCCCAGTCGACTCACAGGTGAAGTGATGCCTCACCTCGAAGGACTGTTTGGGGCCCTGAATGGTGATAAGGGAGGAAGTGTAAGGGCATGTGTAGCACTTGTTCCGCTTACACGGATAAGTGCCAGGAGGGAGATCAGTGGGGAGGGATGGGGGGGACGAATGGACAAGGGAGTTGTGTAGGGAGCGATCCCTGCGGAATGCAGGGGGGGGGAGGGAAAGATGTGCTTAGTGGTGGGATCCCGTTGGAGGTGGCAGAAGTTACGGAGAATAATATGTTGGACCCGGAGGCTGGTGGGGTGGTAGGTGAGGACCAGGGGAACCCTATTCCTAGTGGGGTGGTGGGAGGATGGAGTGAGAGCAGATGTACGTGAAATGGGGGAGATGCGTTTAAGAGCAGAGTTGATAGTGGAGGAAGGGAAGCCCCTTTCTTTAAAAAAGGAAGACATCTCCCTCGTCCTAGAATGAAAAGCCTCATCCTGAGAGCAGATGCGGCGGAGACGGAGGAATTGCGAGAAGGGGATGGCGTTTTTGCAAGAGACAGGGTGAGAAGAGGAATAGTCCAGATAGCTGTGAGAGTCAGTAGGCTTATAGTAGACATCAGTGGATAAGCTGTCTCCAGAGACAGAGACAGAAAGATCTAGAAAGGGGAGGGAGGTGTCGGAAATGGACCAGGTAAACTTGAGGGCAGGGTGAAAGTTGAAGGCAAAGTTAATAAAGTCAACGAGTTCTGCATGCATGCAGGAAGCAGCGCCAATGCAGTCGTCGTTGTAGCGAAGGAAAAGTGGGGGACAGATACCAGAATAGGCACGGAACCTAGATTGTTCCACAAAGCCAACAAAAAGGCAGGCATAGCTAGGACCCATACGGGTGCCCATAGCTACACCTTTAGTTTGGAGGAAGTGGGAGGAGCCAAAGGAGAAATTATTAAGAGTAGGAACTAATTCCACTAGACGGAGCAGAGTGGTGGTAGAGGGGAACTGATTAGGTCTGGAATCCAAAAAGAAGCGTAGAGCTTTGAGACCTTCCTGATGGGGGATGGAAATATATAAGGACTGGATATCCCTGGTGAAAATAAAGTGGTGGGGGCCAGGGAACTTAAAATCATCGAAAAGTTTAAGAGCGTGAGAAGTGTCACGAACATAGGTCGGAAGGGATTGAACAAGGGGTGATAAAACAGTGTCGAGGTATGCAGAAATGAGTTCGGTGGGGCAGGAGCAAGCTGAGACAATAGGTCGGCCAGGACAGGCAGGATTGTGGATCTTGGGTAGGAGGTAGAAATGGGAAGTGCGGGGTGTGGGAACTATAAGGTTGGTGGCAGTGGATGGGAGATCCCCTGAGCAGATAAAGTCGATGATGGTGTGGGAGACAATGGCCTGGTGCTCCTTAGTGGGGTCATGATCGAGGGGTAAATAAGAGGAGGTATCCGCGAGTTGTCGCTGTGGAATTACTATGGAATATTCATTTCCCAGCATCAACCATCTTGAATCCAAGGCTCTAAAGTGGCAATTGAATCAAAATCAGATTTATTATCATTGAAATATGTCTTAAAAATCTATTGTTTTGTGACAGCAGTACAGTGTAATACATAGAGAATATATGGTACAATAAGAAACATAAAAATAATAAATTAGTACAAAAAAAAGCAAAATAGTGATCGAATGTCCAAGTTTCAAGTTTAAGTTTATTTATTATGACTACATTGCAACATACATTGAAATGTGTTAACAAGTCTTGCCACACCAGCACAACAGCACCAACATAGTGTTCCCACAATACTCAGCAGTACAACAAGCAACAAAACAACAGCAATAACTCATGTCCCATTCTTCAGTCCCACCCATGCCCATGCACAGTACTCTAACCCCAGGACAGGCAGCCTTCTTCGGCTTCAAGCCTCCAGTGGACTCAGATTCAGATGCAGATGCTCAGATATTAGGCCTTCGACTTCCATAATAGATTTACGAAGACTCACAGACCTGGGACTCTGGCCAATGGGCCTCAACTTCCATATCACTGACCTTTGACTTAGGGCTCCAGTCTATCCCTTAATTCCTCTAATTCCCCCACATCCCTATCCCTGAAACCATAATCTGGCCCATACCTTCTCTCCATGTCCCCAAATCATCCCCACAAACCCACTAAAATCAAGTAAAACTGAGCCGTGACCTCAACGGTTGCAGCATCTCAATGACATCCTGAGCATAGTGTTCATGGGTTCAGCAATCTGATGGCAGAGGAAAGAAGCTGTTCCTAAAACTTTGTGTGTGTGCACCTCCTTCCTGATGATAGTAATAAGAGGACATGTCCTAAGTGGTGTTGGTTCTTAATGATGAAATCAGAATCAGGTTTAATATCACCAACATATGTCGTGAAATTTGTTAACTTAGTGGCAGCAGTACAACAAAATCCATGATAAATAAATATAGAGAAAAAAAACTGAATTACAGTAAGTATATATATGGCTATTGTTTCCTTAGCGTTGTTGTAGCTGTGGTGGTAATGGGAAAAAAACTTCCACTACCTATTAAATGCTCCCAGTAGCGTGCCCCTCAAATAGACTCTGACAACCAGGACCAGCTCCTGGCCTTCATATGGGGCTTAGCAACTAAGCCCTGCGGAACCATTTCGACTGACAGAAGAAAGGGCAAAGGTTGGTTACTGGCACCTTAAAGCTAGTTGCTTTGGGCAGATGGGGCTCATCAGTCATGATTGGCAGCTCAGCTAGGAGAAGGAAAACTCTGATCTCAGACCTCCGCTGCATTGAAGCTGTACCCACTCATGGAGAAGGCTTCAGAAGTATATCCCGAGGGAAAAATCCAGAGGTGGAATCCCTAAGGCAGTCCTACATTGAGTTCAATGCTGACTGGCAACTCCTGCGACGTTTCTGGTACCAAACCATATTGGTCTCTGCAGTTCCTTTGGGTTCATCAAATGTGTGGACATACATGGGCAACAAACAGCTTGCAACATGGGCAACAGTTTGCTTTCCATATCGTACTGCCCAGACTTGCGTATCGAGGCAGGTAGGACGTAAAATCGATGTCAACTCTGACCAGTGGAAGCCTCAGCAAATATGTCTACTAAATAGTTAAGTTAAAATAAATTGTGCAAAAAAAAAAGGTAGTGAGGTAGTGATCATGGGTTCAATGTCCATTTAAAAATCAGATGGCAAAGGGGAAGAAGCTATTCCTGAATCGCTCAGTGTGTGCCTTCGGGCTTCCGTATCTCCTTCCCGATAGTAACAATGAGAAGAGGGCATGTCCTGGGTGGTGAGGATCTTTAATGCTTTCTCAAGGGATCATCTTTTGAAATGTCCTCAATGTTAAGCAGGGCTAGTGCATATGATGGAGCTGGCTGAGTTTACTGGATTGAGTGCCTCCATAACAGACAATGATGCAATCAGTCAGAATGCTCTCCGTGGTACCTCTGTACAAATTTGTGAGAGTCATAGGTGACATACAAAATCTCCTCAAGTTCCTAATGAAATATAGTCACTGGTGTGCCTTCTTCATAATTGTATCAATATGTTGGATTCAGGATAGATCTTCAGAGATGTTGACACCCAGGAACTTGAAGCTGTGTACCCTTTCTACTGTTGGCCTCTCAATAAACACTGGCACGCGTCCTCTGGATTTCATCTTTCTGAAGTCCACAATCAATTCCTTGGTCTTACTGGTGTTGAGTACAAAGTCGTCGTTGTGATACTGCTTCACCTGATGATCTAACTCACTACCATATGCTATTTTATTGCCGTGTGAGCTTCACAAGAAGCTCACCAAACAAAATTTAAATTCAAATTTAAATAAGGAAGTAATTGAAGTGTGTCAAAGGAGGAAGGCTTGAAGAGGCCAGGAAAGAAAGTCATTGAGCTATTTAGCACAGAAATAGGCCCCTCAGGCCAGTCAACCCAATCACGCTGACAAGGCCGGTAGCCAAACTAAAAGAAGGTCCTAGATTTAAACCTTGGGCAGCTGAAGGCATATCCACTGGTGGTAGAGCAGTTAAAATCAGAGTCCAGATCACCATTTGAGATTCTGTCCATTAAACTCGTTCATTTCTATATGTGCAACCAATCTATCTATCCTTATCCAAATGCCTTGTATATTTAGAAGATCTCTTGATTTTGACTACCATCCATTTCTCCATTCTGACTCATCTTTCCCTTTCATTTACACATTACTTATTAATAGCTATTTTGCTGCAGTGTGCTATCAACTATTCTAGTCTCTCTAGCTATCTAAGCCACACTTGCCTCTACCCACATTTTTTGAGTTAATCAGTCCACCAAGACTACTGTCTTAGTTAACCCCCAGAACACCCCTTTCCATGTTGCTCCTAATTCCAAGTTATTTCAGGAGACACAAGAGACAGCAGATGCTGGAATTTGGAGCAATGCACAAAAAGCTGGAGGAACTCAGCAGGACAGTTATCATAGATGCTATCTGACCTGCTGAGTTCCTCCAGTTTTTGTATGTTGCTTCCAATTCTGTCAGACTGTTTAAAATTCTAGTCCATTTAAATTGCACGCTGCGTGAACATTCTCGATCTCATCATCACATGTTGAATGTAAACCAGCAGTAATCAGTGGAAACAAATAGGGCCTGAGAGAAGGGTAACTATCAAGCTAGTTAACTATCATTCACATGACAGAGCCTCAGCATGTTAAACAATTTGTAATTATTTATGGGCTTCAATTTTTAATGTAGCTCATTGTGATGTTTTAAAATTCAAAGAAGCAGCAAGTGCAGAACAGGTCTCAGAAAAGATGAGAGAAAACAATGCTTTAAAATTCCCAAATACCACAAAATTTATTGCTTCTGACTACATCCAGAATTCTGGACAAATGTGTTCTGACAGAACATTTTTTATTAGCATGGAAGAAACAAGAAATAGTGACTAATCACAAAAGGTTAGGAAAGTTGAGTACATTGTATTTCATGTTCAACTCACTAAGACCTAAGTTTGCTTGAACTTTTCTCATGAGTAGGTCAAATCATGTGCTAATTTCCAAAAGTTTGGAGCTGAAAACTTGCCCTGTGTATTTTGCATTCAAGACACAAAAATAGTTGTACCAATGATTTCTTGAACTATTTAAATCAAGAAGTTACTCGGTGTCCTAATCAAAACTACGTAACACTTCCTGCCATTTCTATTATTGATTGGGATCAGATAAAGTCCTATTGTAGAAATCCTGTTTAAGAGGACAGCTGAAGTCAGATTAGGCTCAGATACGACAGCCCCACACCTGTCAACATTCAAACTGCGTAATCAAGAAGGCTGGATGTTGGCTATGCCAAAGTGATCTGTTAATTCACACAAAATGCTGAAGGAATTCAATAAGTCAGGCAGCATCCATAATGGAAAAAAAAATAATTGATGTTTTGAACTGAGACACTCAATCAGGACTGGAAAGGAAGGGCACATAAACCAGAAAAAGGAAGTAAGGGAAGAGGAAGGAGTACAAGCTGGCAGGTGATAGGTGAGACAGGTAAGAGGGGAGGCAGATGGGTATGGCAGGGTTTGAAGTGAGAACCTGAGAGCTGGTAGATGGAAAATGTAAAGAGCTGAAGTAAAGGGCATATAATAGGAGGACAGTGGACTATGGAAGCAAGGGAAGTTGGAAGGGAACCAGACGGAGCTGGTGGGCAGGGGAGAAGAGAAAGGGTGAGAAGGGAACCAGAATAGGGAATGGACAAAGCGAGAAGGAAGGAGGTGGCGGAGGAATTACTGGAAGTTAGGGAAATTGATAGTCATGCCATCAGGTTGGAAGTTACCCGGATGGAATATGACTGGTTGTTGCTCAGTCTGAGTTTAATGTCATCATACAGTAGAGGAGGCCATGGGCAGACATGTGGCTTCTGTCCTTTTCCTTTCCAGTCCTGAGGAAGGGTCTCAGTCCAAAATGTTGACTGTTTATTCTTTTCCATCGAAGCTGTCTGACTTGCTGAGTTCATCCAGCATTTTTGTGTGTTTCTTAAGATCTCCAGCATCTGTAGAATCACTTTTGTCTATGTGTTAATTCAGACATATCATACTTTCACTCTAAAGGCCAGAATGAAACTGCTAACACAAATTGAAGCACTGCTACTGTACTTTGGCACTTACAATTATGGATAAATTACTAATATTCCTATTGCTCATTTTGATTGACATAAAAATTGCAGGGAAATGTTCTAAAAGGAGGGGTGGTATTCTGCCCAGTAACATGGAAATATAGAACATAGAAATCTACATCACATTAAGGGAGCTAAGTCTTTACTCTTTAGAGAGAAGGAGGATGAGAGGAGACATGATAGAGGTGTACAAGATAATAAGAGGAATAGATAGAGTGGATAGCCAGCGCCTCTTCCCCAGGGCACCACTGCTCCATACAAGAGGGCATGGCTTTAAGGTAAGGGGTGGGAAGTTCAAGGGGGATATTAGAGGAAGGTTTTTTACTCAGAGAGTGGTTGGTGCGTGGAATGCACTGCCTGAGTCAGTGGTGGAGGCAGATACACTACTGAAGTTTAAGAGACTACTAGACAGGTATATGGAGGAATTTAAGGTGGGGACTTATATGGGAGGCAGGGTTTGAGGGTTGGCACAACATTGTGGGCAGAAGGGCCTGTACTGTGCTGTACTATTCTATTACAGGGTCTTCGGCCCACAATGTTGTGCCGACCATGTAACCTACTCTAGAAACTGCCTAGAATTTCCCTACCACATAGCACTCTATTTTTCTGGGCTCCATGTACCTATCTAAGAGTCTCTTAAACGACCCTATTGTATCTGCCTCTACCACAATCACTGGCAGTGCATTCCATGCACCCACCAATGTCTGTGTGAAAAACTTGCCTTTAACATCCCCCTAGTACTTACTCCCAAGCACCCTCATGTAGGCCATTTGAGCTCTGACTATCCACATGATCAATTATCATAATTAATTTCCTAATCATCATCACAAAAAAGTTAGTAGGTTACAGTCCCACTGCAGTGTGTGGGATCTTGCTGCGCAAAAAAATGATGGCAGGTATCAATACTCCAGAATCATTCCATTGGCTCTAAAGATATTTGAGATGGGTAACATAGTGTTCCAGATAAATGCAAGTCTTTCTTCAGAGGAAATGGAAGATCGTGAGCAGAAATTATTGATCTGACAGCTGTGAGCAGATGCACAATTAAACAGTATACATACAGTTAATCTGAGTTTGGTATACACACAGTTTTGCTTTGTATACATGCAGTAGCCCCTTTATCAGGTAACTCTTGAACCTATGTTTGTCGTCTGTTGCTGTAACCAATCCACTTCAAGGTTCCATGTGTTGTGCATTCAGAGATACCCACTGTTGTGGCACGTGGTTATTTGAATTACTATTGGCTTCCTTCCAGCTTGAACCAGTCTGGCCATTCTCCTCTACTCTCTCATTAACAAGCCATTTTCAGCCACAGAACTGCTGATCACTAGCTACTTTTTTTTTGTTTCTCCACACCATTCTCTGCAAACTCTAGAGACAGTTGTGCTGGAAAATCCCAGGAGATCAATAATTTCTGTGATAATCAAAACACCACATCTGGCACCAACAACCATTCCATGGTCAAAGTCACTTAGATCATTTTTCTTGCCCATTCTGATGTTTGGTCTGAACAACAAGTGAACCTCTTGACCATGCCTGCATGCTTTTACACATTGAGTTGCTGCCACATGATAAACCAATTAGAGATTTGCATTAACAAGCAAGTGTACCTAATAAAGTAGCCACTGAGTGTGGACTGGGAGGACTGATATCAGGCATATGCAGTGGCATCCAACAACATGTACTGTGTCCCTCGGTGCCATCTTTAGGCATTACAGTCTGCAGTTTTCTGATGTAGACACAGGCATCTAACACTGCTGTGGACATTTCTTCATAATTTAGAGGTACACCCCTACATAAAACCCAACCAGGTCAGAGAATCTTGCTTGGATAGGTCTCCTTTTAAGTCATTTGCTTCTTAATAATTTCTTCTATATAGAGCCAATAAAAAAATAACCACTACATGAATACTTCAAACACTTGAATAGAGCTATAACTCTTAAGTAGCATAACATCATCCGACAGAGCAGTGTGCCCTATTTGTATCCTATCTACTGCCCTAAACATTTATTCCCTCCATTATCGGTGCATAGTGGTTGTTGAACATACCATCAACAAGATACAAAGCAGTTACTTCATAGAAGTGTACAAGGCAATCATTGGTATCTATCATGTTGACGGCCAGAGATATTTTTTTCCCAGGGCAAAAATGGCTATTGTGAGGACCCATAATTTTAAAATGACTGGAGGGAAGTATAAGTTAGGTTTCTGAAACATGTTAAAACATGGGTTATAACCTTTAATTATCCTAAAGAAAAAATGGCTGAAGTCACTGAGCACTTCACCCCAAGAGTATTTATTAGGTGAGTCAAAAATCAAACTTAAAAAATTTAGTGAAAATAGTGAAAAGAAAAATGCCAACATTTACAAATATATATACCTACAGGAAAATACATTAATGGCTCTCTGTTTATTCTTGTCCAGTGAAAACTCCTGTCTGCCCCTGTCTCTGCCCCATAGTGAGGGCGATGAGTTTCTTTTATAGGCACAAGAACATTTCATCTTTAATTACCAACAAAATTATCTTAAGACTACACGTAAATTAGAATATGTTGCACACCACAATATAATTACAATCATATTACAAAATAAACAAAAGTATCTACATTACAGTATACAAACAGCATATACATATTTACATATCCCCATTACAAAAAAATGGAATATTTCACAGTTTATGGCAGGAAATGCACCGTAAAGACAACCCAAGTGCATCAGCTCTTTTGGGTCCATCTGACACCACAGAACTGCCGGGAGATGTTTGCAATTAAGTAAAAATAAAGAATGAAATTAAACTAAACTTTGGTGTCTGACTCTGAATGCAGGAAGGCGGGGGTGGTTAGTGGATTAATTATGAGAATGTACGGGGGAGACGTTGAAATGTGTACACTCACCACAATGACAGCTGAATTGCAAGAGTGAGTGAGTGAGTGTGTGTGAGAGAGAGAGAGAGAGAATGCTCATGTGTAAGGTGCATTTATCGAGTGCTCTCCATCATACACAGACAATGGTAGGTGTGTGTAATGTGCTCGCAGGGTTATTATTAGGCCATATACATTAGGGAAATTTAAGACACCTTTAGATAGGTGTCACACACCCTATGATGGGTTAAAGATCCAGCAGAAATGGAAAACACTTTGGAGTCGAGTATTGCTATAAACTAACGGTATTTATAAGTAACTACGCAATACAGTTATATAAATGCAGATAAATCAAACGGGTTAGCAATGATTATATATATAAGTAAGTGTGGAAATATATGAAAACCAAGCTTCTTCTAGTCTAGGGGTAAATAGATAGTCTTACAATGGTGAATAAAGTTCAGTTCAGTTCGTGGTATTGAGTTGAGTAGTGATGGAGAGAAAAAGAGGTTTGAGTCTTCAAGGTGAGCTGATGCCGTCGATCTTCCCGTTGTTCTCCAAAATCCTTTAGAAATCACCGACTGTGACCGCAACAAAGGGGACCATTCTTCTGTGGTGGAATTATCAACCCAGGTGAGGGTTGGACTACCCTTTTCACACTGCGAAAGCCACTGATCGATCTGCCTGATTGATCCTCTGAAACCCACTTTTCTGTGGGCACAACAAAGCCCATTCAGTGTCTTAAACCATGTGTCTGTAGGTCCAACAACTGACCTTCTATTTATCTCACCATGCTGAATACTAGCTGTCCATCAAGCAACTCCTCCCTTCTCTCTTGGTAAGAACTTGGAAGCTGCCAATGTCCTTGCAGAAAGTATAAACGAACTATGAGCAGTCTTTGCCCCTCTCTCTCTCTTTTTAACAAGGTGTCTGTGTTGAAAAACTCTCTCTTTTTCCATGGCAACCCAAAAGCTGACAGCAGTAATCAGTGTCCTTGTAAAAGTGTAAACACAAGCTGAAAGGCAGACTCTGCCCCTTTCTCAGCAGAAATCCAGAAGTTAGTCTCAATTCCTTCCTGTGCCTTAAAATGACAGTCCACAGCAAAAAGGATATCCTGTGGTACATAACATAAGCAAAAGGTTGAAAGAAAATTAAAGGGCTATGTGGGAGGCAAAGGGTTAAACTGAACTTTCATCAATCTGCTTCCTAGATAAGCACATGAATGAAAGAAAAATGGAGGGCCATGAGAGAGGGAAGGGTTAAAAGATTGCTACAACGTCATGGCCGAAGGGCCTGTTCTGTTCTGTGTGCTTGCACATGGCTACTCAAACTGCTCTCCCCAAACCCACAGGCTTCTTCACCAGGAGGTGTAAGCTCAGCAGATGCATGGGGACACCCCCACCAGCGGACTCCCCTCCAAACTGCACAAGATCCTGCCTTTGATACATACCAGTCCATCATCATCACAGGGTATAAATCCAGGAACTCTGACCCCAACATTATTGTGAGAGCAACTTCCTCAACAGTTCGAAGAGGCAGTTTGCCACCATTTTCTGAAGGGCATTTCAGGGTAGTTGATAAATGGTGAACTTGGCAGTGATTTCCAGATTCCGGAATATGAAGAAAAAAATTGTTTTTGCCTCAGATTGTATTTTAACTTGCTGTTGATTTGAAATTGAAAGATAGCTTGAATTTTCTTCCAGAGCTTGACCTTCAATGAAATTTATGATGAACCTCTTCCACCTGAATATTAAGTATGTAAACATGAGAGACAGGAAATGTTGATCAGTTGACCTTTCCAAAATTGCATTGCGCAAGGTTAAAACAGCCAAAGAACTAATCTGTGGAACACGGCCTCAAGACTTCCCATTTTATAAATTATTTTGTCTGCTAAATGTTTTTTATTAAATAAAACATCCACTGGTTTTAAAGCTTTTTCCGGAGATAACACCTACTTGCTGGTATAGTAGGTATTAAGAAATGGACAGTGGAAGAAAAGCAATTTTTAAGTGAAGCAATTCATTTCTTATTGATCAGAAATGGAAAGGTGATCTGCATGAGAATTTGGTCATTTAGGAATGGCAGTTGTTTATAAGGGAAAACTTTGTTCCATGTGTGATTAAACATTACACATTAGCTTTAGTAGTTTCAGGTACATTGAAACATATGCTGCTTGCATCAATGACCAATACAATCTGAAGACATGCTGGAGCAGCCCACAAGTGTCACTCCAATTCCACCACCAAAACAGCATGCCCACAACTTACTAGCCCTAACCTTACACCTTTAGAATGTGGGAGGAAACCAGGACACCCAGAGGAAACCCAGGGGAAAGGTACAGACTCCTTATGGGTGGCAGGAGGATTTGAGACCCTGTGGACGCTGGTGCTGTAAAGTGAGTGTGCTAACCACTGCCTACCATGTTTCCCCATTATTAGGATAAAATACAAATTTCTTTCTACCCCATAATGGTAACAGAAAGCATAATATCAAAACAAATCAGTGGCTTTGCGTAAAATTTACAGTTATTGAGTTTCCAGTTGGTGCAGTGGAATATATCTGATAACTTTTATAAAGAAGTAAAACATCATTTTGTTCTTGTAATAGTGGTCAAATAGGAAAAAAAAAATAGGGAGGATAGGCTAATGACAGTATAAGCCTAATAATTAATTTTAATAGAAATTTGCACAACAGTGGTAATTCTATCTGAAAAATGTAAAAAGTGCAGATGCTGGAACACTGAGATAAAAGGAAACCATAGACGGTCAGGCAGCAAGAGGAAAGAAAAAAAATCACTTGACTCTGATGAAAGTTCATCAACCTGAAAGATGGACTCTGTTCTCTGTTCCCTATTAGACAATAGACAATAGGTGCAGAAGTAGTCCATTCGGCCCTTTGAGCCTGCACCGCCATCCTGAGATCATGGCTGATCATCTACTATCAATACCCGGTTCCTGCCTTGTCCCCATAACCCTTGATTCCCCTATCCATAAGATACCAATCTAGCTCCTTCTTGAAAGCACTCAGAGAATTGGCCTCCACTGCCTTCTGAGGCAGTGCGTTCCACACCTCCACAACTCTCTGGGAAAAGAAGTTCCTCCTCAACTCTGTCCTAAATGACCTACCCCTTATTCTTAAACCACGCCCTTTGGTACTGAACTCCCCCAGCATATGGAACATACTTCCTGCCTCTATCTTGTCCAATCCCTTAATAATCTTATATGTCTCAATCAGATCCCCCTTCAATCTTCTTAATTCCAGCGTGTACAAGCCCAGTCTCTCTAACCTCTCTGCGTAAGACAGTCCGGACATCCCAGGAATTAATCCAGTGAACCTATGCTGCACCTCCTCCACAGCCAGGATGTCCTTCCTTAACCCTGGAGACCAAAACTGCACACAATACTCCAGGTGTGGTCTCACCAGGGCCCTGTACAAATGCAAAAGGATTTCCTTGCTCTTGTACTCAATTCCCTTTGTAATAAAGGCCAACATTCCATTAGCCTTCTTCACTGCCTGCTGCACTTGTTCATTCACCTTCAGAGACTGATGAACAAGTACTCCTAGATCTCTTTGTATTTCTCCCTTACCTAACTCCACACCGTTCAGATAATAATCTGCCTTCCTGTTCTTGCTCCCAAAGTGAATAACCTCACACTTATTCACATTAAAGGCCATCTGCCAAGTTTCTGCCCACTCACCCAGCCTATCCAAGTCACCTTGAATTCTCCTAACATCCTCATCACATGTCACACTGCCACCCAGCTTAGTATCATTCGCAAACTTGCTGATGTTATTCATAATGCCTTCTGTACACTCACCCAGCCTATCCAAGTCACCTTGGAAATCATTGACGTAAATCGTAAACAGCTGTGGTCCCAATACTGAGCCCTGTGGCACCCCACTAGTCACCACCTGCCATTCCGAGAAACACCCATTCACTGCTGCCCTTTGCTTTCTATCTGCCAACCAGTTTTCTATCCATGTCAATATCCTCCCACCAATGCCATGAGCTCTGATTTTACCCACCAATCTCCTATGTGGTACCTTATCAAATGCCTTCTGAAAGTCAAGGTACACCACATCCACTGGATCTCCCGTGTCTATCTTCCTGGTTACATCCTCGAAAAACTCCAATAGATTAGTCAAGCATGATTTGCCCTTGGTAAATGCATGCTAGCTCGGCCCAGTCCTTTCACTGTTATCAAGATATGCCGCTATTTCATCTTTAATAATGGGCTCTAGCATCTTCCCCACTACTGATGTTAGGCTAACAGGGCGATAGTTCTCTGTTTTCTCCCTCCCTCCTTTCTTAAAAAGTGGGATAACATTAGCCATTCACCAATCCTCAGGAACTGATCCTGAATCTAAGGAACATTGGAAAATGATCACCAATGCATCCGCAATTTCCAGAGCCACCTCCTTTAGTACCCTAGGATGCAGACCATCTGGATTTGTTAGCCTTCAGTCCCATCAGTCTACTCCTCACCGATTCCTTCCTAATGTCAATCTGTTTCAGTTCCTCTGTTACCCTATGTCCTTGGCCCATCCATACATCTGGGAGATTGCTTGTGTCTTCCCTAGTGAAGACAGATCCAAAGTACATATTAAATTCGTCTGCCATTTCTCTGTTTCCCATAACAATTTCTCCCAATTCATTCTTCAACGGCCCAACATTGTTCTTAACTTTATTCCTTCTCTTCACATACCTAAAAAAACTTCTGCTATCCTCCTTTATATTCCTAGCTAGCTTGCGTTCATACCTCATTTTTTTCTCCCCATATTGCCTTTTTACTTAAGTTCTGTTGCTCCTTAAAAGGTTCCCAGTCATCCGTCTTCCCACTCACCTTAGCTCTGTTATACTTCTTTTTTAATGCTATGCTATCTCTGACTTCCTTTGTCAACCACTGTGGCCACTTTCTCCCCTTTGAATCCTTCCTTCTCCGGGGGATGAACTGATTTTGCACCTTGTGCATTATTCCCAAGAATACCTGCTATTGCTGTTCCACTGTCTTTTCTGCTAGGATATCCAACCAGTCAACTTTGGCCAGTTCCTCCCTCATGGCTCCATAGTCTCCTTTGTTCAACTGCAATACTGACACTTCTGATCTGCCCTTACCCCTCTCAACTTGCAGATAAAAACTTATCATATTATGGTCACTACCTCCTAATTGCTCCTTTACTTCAAGATCACTTATCAAATCCTGTTCATTGCACAACCCTAAATCCAGAATAGCCTTATCCCTGGTCGGCTCTCGTACAAGCTGCTCCAAAAATGCATCCCGTAGGCACTCTACAAACTCCCTATCCTGGGGTCCAGTACCAACCTAATTTTCCCAGTTCACCTGCATGTTGAAATCCCCCATAACTGCTGCGACATTTCCTTTGCCACATGCCATTGCTAACTCCCTATTCAACTTGCACCCAATATCCATGCTACTGTTTGGGGGCCTGTAGATAACACCTATTAGGGTCTTTTTGTCCTTACTGTTCCTCAGTTCTATCCACACTGACTCTACTTCTCCTGATTCTATGTCCCCCCTTGCAAGGGACTGAATCTCATTCCTCACCAACAGGGCCACCCCACCCCCTCTGCCCACCTTTCTGTCCCTTCGATAGCACGTATACCCTTGTACATTCAATTCCTAGGTCTGATCCCCCTGCAGCCATGTCTCCGTTATCCCAACAATATCATAGTTACCCATTCGCACCTGAGCTTCAAGCTCATCCACCTTATTTCTGACACTTCGTGCATTCAGATATAGAATATTGTGTCTGATCGGCACAGAATTTCCAATGGCCTTTGTCTTTTAGGTTTTGGAAGCCCTGTTAGGTTTTGGGTTGTTTTGTTCTTTACCCATAATCTGAACTATATTTCAATTTCTAAACCTACATTCAACATCAATAATCTTGTGATAGATGTATGGTTGGAGGCTTTGTAGCCTCAAGTATTTGCTTGCCCATCCACCATGAACTGAAATTTACATCAGATGCAACTCAAAGCAAACAGGAAGAATTAAATTCTTCAATCGGAGTCTTCAAAGTAAGAGGAAAATGCATAAAGAAAAGAAGAGCAAGGGCTATTCAAACTACCAAACCTCCTGCTAGAAATTAGATTAACGTTTTTTCATCTTAAAGTAGTGGTTCTACAGAGCAAATACAGTTTCAATTGGATCATCTGGTACGATAAAAGAAGCAGTTATCTGAGATCAAGATGACAGATTAGAGTGGTCACATGGAAAGTAAAATCTTGAAAATAATCCCTTATTGTGATCTCAGAACTTTAACTGCTTTGAAACCATTGGATTCTGAGAACTGTTGTCATTCTCCCCTTGTCATAAGGAGGTGGCTAGGAACGGACCCAAGTGCAGGACACAGACACTGGAGTACTAAGAACAGGACTAGGATACAGGGTAAGGGCAAGGACATGGACACGAAAACCGGGAACCCAGAACAGGACTGGACAAGAGAGCTAGGAGCCCGGGCTTGGACTCTGAGCCAGAGACTGGACAAGGACCCATTACCTGGGTCTTGCCTCTGGCTCCGACCCCAGAACTAGGCAAGGACGAGGCTTGGCAGGCAAGCAGGACAAGGCTGGAGTCTTCAGGCTTGAGGCTAGAGGCTAGAGACGAGACTTGGCAGGAGGCAGGAGGCTGGGGTCTTCAGGCTTGAGGCTAGAAGCTAGAGACTTGAGGTGTGGCTTGGCAGGAGGCAGGAGGCTGGAGTCTTCAGGCTTGAGGCTAGGCAGGCTCCTCCTGGGCAGGGCGCGGTACTCCAGGGCAGGGCACGGATTACCACCCGACGGAGGCATGGGACAGGAAGGGACAGAACCAACCGCAGGTAACGGCAAGACAGCCTGGCTTACCCGACGGAGGCAAGGGACAGGAAGGGACAGAACCAACCGCAGGTAACAGCAAGACGACCTGGCTTACCCAATGGAGGCAAGGGACAGGAATGGAGCTAGGTACGGGGTGGCTCCAGGACAAGACTGAAGGCGAGATGAGGCGAGAGTTACCAGCAAGACCAGACAAGGCTTCAGGCAATGGAAAGGGAAATGAGAACTTTAGGCAAAGCGAGAGTTACTGGCAAGACAAGGCAAGGCTTCAGACAAGGAAACAGAAGGCAGAGGAAGGGATACAAGGAGTAAGGACAAGAACAATCCAGCAGCCACACCCTGGTCTCTGAAGGTATTTATGCAGCCAGTCCCAACGAGCATCAGCTGCTTCAATTAGAGCTCAACAAGAACAGAAACAGGGTAGACAGGAAAACCTGGAGCAAGGGTCGATGGACCAGACCGTGACCAGAATACGGACTTTACGGACCGTACCATGACACCCTTGGAATGACTCCATTTCTTCAGGCATCTGTCAGGAATATTGGGACTCTGAACAAGCATGATGCTCCAAATTTCCAAAGAGGTGCTTTGCATCAACATCCCGACCATGCATCAAGACAGGTTTGTCATGGACTCAGAACATTCATTTCTTGCAGTTTCCCAGAAAATACATAGGTGAATCTGGCTACCAAACTCTGCCAGGTGAAACCAGGAGTAGGTTCAGCTACTGCATTCAATTTGGTTGAGAGGAAGAGTTACAAGGCAGAGAGATATACCATGCAAAACATTTTATTTTTGAATTGAGCTTATTGATGGATACTTGTTTCTGTTTAGCTTATTTGTTTAGATAGTCCTTTTCTTAAAAAAAGTTTAATAATTTTATTTTTAATTGTGTGACAAGTTTTTTGAAGTACTTCTGAATAATAGTGACATTCATTAACATCCTTTCTTGTAATAATTTTGACAGCCAGTTGAGGTTTGAGTTTGGCGGTGAAAGGCCATGCATTGTGCAGGTATGTTGGGGCTAACTTCATTGAGGAAGTTAACACTTCAAGATCCAGTGAAGGTATGAAGGAATTTAATGTGCGGATAAAGAGAGAGTGAGGGGCATACTGGAGGTATGAAGGGATGGGCTTTGCTTATCACTGCTAACAAATATTGGGTCAAAGCAGAATGGTCAGATTGAGTGGGTTGTTTAGAGAATCGAAACATCTCCTTCAAGGAGCATCCACTTATACTTGTGAGGGAAGACCAAACTGCAAACATACGGTAAAAAGATATTATAAACTAAACATGTAATAAGGAATATATTTACTGTTTAGTATACATTCTCTCTCAGAAGGGTGAGGGGTATTTTGTGGGGAGCTTAATGAAATACACAAGTAAGAAAAGGAATTGGAGAGCATGTTGACAGTGTGAGATGGAAGAACATGGATACAGAGTATAATGTCAATATACACTCAGAGGCCCCTTTATTGGATAATAATAAATTACCTGATAAAGTGTCATTGAGTATATGTACGTAATCTTCTGCTGCTGTAGTGCTGTAGCGCATCCACTTCAAGATTCAACATGTTGTGCATTCAGAGATGCTCTTCTGCACACCACTGTTGTAACATGTGGTTATTTGAGTTACTGTCAGCTTGAACTAATATAGCCATTCTTCTCTATCCTCTCTCATTAACAAGGCATTTCCACCCACAAAACTGCTGCTCACTGAATGTTTTTGTTTTGTTTTACTCCATTCTCTGTAAACTCTAGAGACTGTTGTGTGTGAAAATCTCAGGATATCAGCAGCTTCTGAGACACTCAAACCACCCAGTGTGGCAACCACAATCATTCAACAGTCAAAGTCACTTAGATCACATTTCTTTATCACTCTAATGTTGGTCTGAACATCTGAACTTCTAAAACAGGGGTTCCTAACCATTTAAGTGCCATGGAACAATACCATTGAGCTCAGAGTCTCTGCTCCCCAGGTTGGCAGCCCATGTCTGCATGCTTTTATGCATTGAGTTGCTGCCACATGATTGACTGATTAGATACTTGCATTAACAAGGTGTTCAGGTGTACCATATAAAATAGCCACTGAAAACTTTAAGAACTTAAAAATAATGGTTTCTACATAGACTACATGGAGCAATGAAGCAGATGTTTATATTCTGAATTGTGCAAAGGATTTTAATAGCCAGTAGATTGCATAAGGGATATTACACCAGGAGAGACAGACACACACACAAGAGACTACACTTGCTGGAAACAGGAGTAACAAACAATCTGCTGGAGGAATTCAATGGTTCAAGCAGCATCTGTAGGAGGAGAGGAATTGTCTATGTTTCAGGTTAAAATCCTTCATGAGAATGGATGTGGGGTTTGATCTCAAAACAGTGACAGTTCATTTCCACCCACATGTGCTGCTTGACTGACTGAGTCCCTCCAGCAGATTGTTTGTTACACTAGCAGAGACAGGATCCAGTCTTCAATGAACCAGATTAAAGTACCTGCAGCAATCCTACATTAATGAAGTCTGGTGTCCTCCTATTGTGTGCATAGGAGATTGTGAATATAGTGGATAAGTTCCACATTTTACATCGGTTCTGTGAGTACTTGTACATCCTAAATAGTTTCCTGCTCTTTTGCACCAAACACGTCAACATCCTGTCACCTTTTGGTGAGGCTAGATGTGCTGGTCCATTGAGATTCAGGTCAATGCTGACCTCCAAGATATTAATGGCAGAAGTCTCTCTTGTTGGACGTGGTCATTGCCTGATAAATTTTATTATGAATGCTGCTTGCCACTTGATCAATGCATCAATAACACAAGAAATTCTGCGGATGCTGGAAATGTTGAGCAACACTCACAAAATGCTGGAGGCACTCAGCAGATCAGGCAGCATCAATGGAGAGGAATATATTATCAATATTTCAGACTGAGTCCCTTTATTGGCACTGTTGGCTAGGTCTTGCTGTATGTAGACACAGGCTCTGTTAATTGTTTTAAAATTTTGAAGGAATAAAACATGTCAGAATTATCAGTAAACCTCCCCATTTGAAGACACTGAAAAACCGTAAGACCGTAAGATACAGGAGCAGAAGTAGGCCATTCAGCCCATTGAGTCTGCTCCGCTATTCAATCATGGGCTGGTCCACTTCATCCAGTCATCCCCATGCCCCTGCTTTCACCCCATACCCTTTGATGCACTGGCTAATCAAGAACCTATCTACCTCTGCCTTAAATACACCCAATGACATGTCTTCCACAGCCACTCGTGGCCACAAATTCCACAGATTTACCACTCACTGACTAAAGTAATTTCTCCGCATCTCAGTTCTAAATGGACATCCTTCAATCCTGAAGTCGTGCCCTCTTGTCCTAGAATCCCCTACCATGGGAAATAACTTCGCTATTTCTAATCTATTCCAGCTTTTTAACATTTGGAATGTTTCTATGAGATCCCTCCTCATTCTCCTGAATTCCAGGGAATACAGCCCAAGGGCTGCCAGATGTTCCTCATACGGAAACCCTTTCATTCCTGGAATCATTCTTGTGAATCTTCTCTGAACCCTCTCCAATGTTAGTATATCCTTTCTAAAATAAGGAGCCCAAAACTGCACACAATACTCCAAGTGTGATCTCACGAGTGCCTTATAGACTCTCAACATCACATCCCGCCTCTTATATTCTATACCTCAGAAATGAACCTGGAGGTTAACCTTTAGGGTATCTTGCACAAGGACTCCCAAGTCTCTTTGCATCTCTGCATTTTGATTTCTCTCCCCATCTAAGTAATAGTCTGCCTGTTTATTTCTTCCACCGAAGTGCATGATCATACAATTTCCAACATTATATTTCCGTTGCCACTTTTTTTCCCATTCCCCTAAACTATCTAAGTCTCTCTGCAGGCTCTCTGTTTCCTCAACACTACCTGCTCCGCCACCTGCTCCAAATTTAGCCACAAATCCCTTAATACTGTAGTCCAAATCATTGACATACATCATAAAAAGTAACAGTCCCAACACTGACCCTTGTGGAACTTCACTGGTAACTGGCAGCCAGCCAGAATAGGATCCCTTTATTCCCGCTCTCTGTTTCTGTCGTCCAGCCAATGCTCCATCCACGCTAGTAACTTCCCTGTAATTCCTTGGGCTCTTATCTTGCTGAGCAGCCTCATGTATGGCACCTTGTCAAAGGCATTCTGAAAATCCAAGTACATCACATCTACTGCATCTCCTTTGTCTACCCTGCTTGTAATTTCCTCAAAAAATTGCAGAAGGTTTGTCAGGCAGGATCTTCCTTTCAGGAAACCATGCTGGGTTTGGCCTGTCTTGTGATGTGCCTCCAGGTACGCCATAATCTCATCCTTAACAACCGATTCCAACAACTTCCCAACTACCGATGCCGGGCTAACAGGTCTATAGTTTCCTTTCTGTTGCCTCCCACCCTTGTAATATAGCAGAGTCACATTTGCAATTTTCCAGTCATCCGGTACAATACCAAAATCTATCAATTCCTGAAAGATCATTGTCAACACCTCTGCAATCTCTTCAGCTACTTCCTTCAGAGCCCAAGGGTGTATTCCATCAGATCCAGGAGATTTATCCTCTCTCAGACCTTTTGAACACCCTCAAGCTTCCTGAGCACCTTCTCAGTCGTAATTTTCACTGCACAGACCTTACTTCCCTGACACTCTTGAACCTCCGGTATACTGCAGACGTCTTCCACTGTGAAGACTGATGCAAAATACGCATTCAGTTCCTCTGCCATCTCCGCATCTCTCATTACAATATCTCCAGCGCCATTTTGTATTGGTCCTATATCTACTCTCGACTCTCTTTTACCCTTTATATATTTAAAAAAAACTTCTAGTATCTTCTTTGATATTAGTCACCAGCTTCCTCTCATAATTCATCTTTCCCTTCCGAATTACCTTCTTAGTTTCCTTCTGCAAGTTTTTAAAAGCTCCCCAATCCTCCTCTTCCCACTAACTCTGGCTTCCTTGTATGCCCTCTCTTTTGCTTTTACTTTGGCTCTGACTTCACTTGTCAGCCACAGTAATGTCCTTCTTCCCTTTCAAAATTTCTTCTTATTTGGAATATATCTGTCTTGCACTTCCCTCATTGTTCGCAGAAACTCCAGCCACTGCTGCTCTACTGTCCTTCCTGCAAACATCCCTTTCCAGTCAACTTCAGCCAGTTCCCCTCTCATGCCATTGTAATTTCCTTGTAACATCTGAATGTTGATGGGCCGAGGACACTAAGCTAAGGAAATCCTGTGTGCTGTCCTGGATCAGTGTTGAATTACCTCCAACAAACACCACCAATACTTTCTGTTCTTTTTCCAAAGGTGGCGTATTCAGTGATTATAGTATTACAGGAACATAATATTACAGTACCTCATGATATGTACTATTTACAGTTTTAAATTATAACATGATCATCACTATCCAAAATGCACTCAAGCCCCTGAAATGTTCACCCATCCCAGAGATCCCCATTGTATTTGTGGATATCTCACGCTCCTTCTCCAGGGTCACATGGGCACAGCCTATGGGTAGACAACTCTCAACTGTTCCTGCCGGGACCTGTGAATGGCCACCTTGGCCAGGCGCAGGAGCAGACAGTCCAGAGGTTCTTCTCAATTGACCCACTCCCCTCCATACAGATGACTGAAGATCAAGAGCATGAGGGCTGAAGTGCAGAGAAAAACTAAGGAGCATCTCCTTCAGATAGTTAGATAGCAGCTGCAACCTTTCACATTCTATATACACTTGATACGCTGTCTCCTCCCAGCCGCAGACATGACAGATGGTTGCAAAGATCAATCTTTCATGGCCATGGACAAGTGTATGTCTGCTGAAGGAAGCTGCTCTTTCACTCACGTGGCAGAGTTTATTGATACATGAAGAGGCTGCCTGTTAGAAAATGTTCTCCTTTTTAAGATCAGCCAAGATCATAACACACAAGGTAACCTCTGCTGCAGAGATGTTTGTGAATGCTTGAGACCATGTAGAAAGATTTTTGACTGTTACTAAATGACTCAGATACATAACTACATAACAGAAAATGCAATTACTGAAGCAACTCATTGCCATTTTTATTAGTGAGAGCAATAATTTTCCTCGGGCTATCAGATGCAGACTAATGAGCTTACTCAACCTTACACAATAAAAATATTCTTTCATTTAGTCTGCATTAGGTGATGCAGACTAAAGATGCTGATGACAATCTGTAATTTTTAAAGCAGCCGATAATGAAATTATGATTTAGTCACCTGTTACTAATAAGACAATGCCTAAATTCTGATTACAGTGAGCAGATCATTCGCCAGGGAAGCTGCCTAAAAGGTTTTCAGGTATTATATTAGGTCTGAATATTTACAGTTGTCAGGAAGTTTGGAGGCTATTTTCAAATGAAAAGAGAAGGTTGATTGGTAACTCATGACTTGTATAAAACAGGAAGGGGTACTTTTACTTGTGGGAAAAGCCAAATCTGTTCAGGAAATGCAAGATAATAAATTCAGTCAGAAATTCAAAAGAAACTTTTAGTAAGAGAGTGGCTGTAATACGGAATGTTCTGCCTTAGGAAGGGACTCATTTGATAGTATCAATGCCTTTAAAGCAAAAAACATGAAGGAGAAATGAGTTTCACTTTCCTAGGTGTAATGAACCTATGAACACTCGCTATATATAGATCTATCCATGCTAAAATCTTTCATGTAATAACGTGTCCTTATCTTGCTTAGCAGCCTCATGTGAGGCACCTTGTCAAGGACTTTCTGAAAATCCAAGTAAACAGCTTTTACTGACTCACCTTTGTCCATCTTGCCTGGTATTTCCTCAAAGTATTCCAACAGATTTGTCAGGTTAGATTTCCCATTAAGAAAACAATGCTGACTTTGGTCTATTTTATCATATGCCTTCAAATGCCATTAAATCTCAGTCTTAAGGATGGACTCCAACATCTTCCCAACTACTGTAGTCAGTCTAACTGGCTTCTTTGGCCTCCCTCCCTTCCCTACATCTCCACAGCTACCTATTTCAGAACCTTAGGGTGCACTGCATCTGCTCCAGGTGACTACCTACTCTCAGAGCTTTCAGGTTCCCAACACCTTCAGTATGTATTGCACGATATGCTGCGGCAAAACATATTTCATGAAATATGTCAGTGATAATTGATCTGATTCCGAATGAAGAATTGTTGGATGAAGTGATCTAGAAGAAGGACATGATGCTCTTCAACATAGTCCCAGAACAGCTGGACCCAATAGCCTGTTTTAGTGTAGTAAATTATAAATATTTCAATGCAATTCATCAAGAGTTCTGCAGTCTAAGTGATATACTGCCTGTCACCCTGTGGTTTATTACTTTGTTTGATTCTGGAAACATTTAGAACAGTTCTGATTTCCTACAGAGTCATGGTAATTTCAGCTTGAAGTATACCTCCACACTACTGCACAAACTTTTAATAAGTTAGGAGAAAGCATCTTTCATTATATGCTTCCAGTCATGGTAATGTTGTTTGGAAATTCATCTACAATGATTAGTACTGAACACACTTAATACTTGGGGTGGTATGATGTACTCAGCCTGTGAAATTCACTCTTGGTACTGAAGCACAAGACCTTTCCTTCCAGAGTCCTGGCAATAGCTTTAAGTACTTCAAGCTTCTTCCTTCTCCAGCTCTGTAATCCTCTCCCTCCTCCAGCTCTGTATCCCTTTTTGCCAATCAACTTTCCAGCTCTTAGCCTCATTCCTCCCCTTCCTGTCTTCTCCTATCATTTTGGATCTCTCCCTCCCCCTCCCACTTTCAAATCTCTTACTATCTCTTCTTTCAGTCAGTCCTGACGAAGGGTCTCGGCCCAAAACGTCGACTGTACCTCTTTCTAGAGATGCTGCCTGGCCTGCTGTGTTCACCAGCATTTTGTGTGTGTTGCAAGTGCTTCAAGCTCAGCTTTTCCCAAGCCATCGTCAAAACAATGGTTTTGTTATCTCTGTGTGTTCTAACTTCTGTTAATCAAAAGGTGTGTCTCTTCCTGAATGAATGAAGCCCAAGCGTAAATTCATGGACGCTGGTTATTGAAAAGAGGTTTCCTCACAGAATCCTGTGTAAGATATAAATGGGACTCAGCAAGGTTCCTTGACATTTTGTGTCGGCTGCCTGGCAGTCCTGCTGATGCCCAAGACTCTTGATTTTTTTTTGCTCCTGATTCCAGAATCTGCATTCTCTTCTCTCTCCAGTTTCTTGAAAATGTTGCCTGGACTGGCGGGCTTGAGCTACAAGAGGAGACCTCATAGACTGGGACAATTTTCCCTTCAGCAAACGAGGCCGAGTGGAGGCTTTAAAGAAGTTCATAGAATCATTAGGGTCATAGGTGTTCAGATGGTCATTGTATTTGTCTTTGTGCAGGAGTCCAGACTAAAAAGCAAAGGTATAATGTGAAGGGATAAAATTTTAAAGAAAGCCATTTTTCACTCAGAGGATGGTGAGTATATGGGAGAGCTGCCAAAGGAAGCTTTATGTGTTTGTGACCATTATTCTTCTTTTGTATATTATTGTGAGTCTTACTCTGAGGCTTCTGGAGCAGATTTTTTTTATAACCTTTCCTCTGTTCCAGTGCTATGTGACTCACCACTAGAGCATACTCTCATTTAATCCACCCTCTGCAGTAAATATCTAACTGCTGTTGAATGCTGGAGTGAATACTAATTTTCTTGTGACACGACTTTCCGAGCCAGGACAGGTAGGTTTCTTAGCCAACACACAAGACTGCAGGTCCTGGAACCTAGAGTAACAGTCTGCTGGAGGAACTGAATAGGTTAGGTTGCATTTGTGGTGGGGAAAGGAAATATTCACCCTGGATCAGGACTACGTTGATGCCCAACAAGATGCTGTTGCAGGTTTTTGACCCAAAATATTGAAAGATCTTTGCACCTCCCAGGACCTGCTGTGTTCCCCCCAGCAGACTGTTTGCTACCCTAGGTTTCTTGGTCATCTGAACAAACAGGAGGTCATGATAAGTGATGGGGGAAGTAAGAAATGCCGGTTTATACCACTCGTATTGCGCAAAGCAGTTGATGCTCTCTGAAGAGGAAACAAGTGAGATGTGAGAAGGTGGATTAGGTTTAAGCACAGCTGCATTAATAGTGAGAACATTTTCCTCCAAGCCACTGGGCACGGTATTCTGCAGTCTGAGCCTATTTTCTGCAAGAAAGAGAGATGTGATGTGGATAATGTGCATTCACAGCTGGTTATCAGGTCGTGTGAGAGAGCTGCAGGCTGGGGGTAAGAGGGTGGAAATGGCAGTAAAACGTGAACATGTAATGAAGTGTATGATTGCTACGAGCTGAAAGGTGACCAGATAGAAGCTGATAACATGATGAGAACCACTGACAGGGGAGACAGACAGAATCTTCTTTTTAAGGTAGAAATGTTGAACACCAGAACGCATAATATTAAGGTGAGAGGAGAAATATTTGAGTGAGATGTACTGGGTAAATTCTCTTTTTACACTGAAAGAGATGGGTGCCTGGAATGAACTGCCAGGCAAGGTGACCGAAGCAACACAATAGTGGCATTTAAGAGGTATTTAGACAAACATATGACCATGAAGGAAATGGATGCATATGGATCATGCTCAGGCAGTTGAGATTACACCCATTTGCCACTGTGGTCAGTACTGACATTGTGCGATGAAGTGTCTGTTCTGTGAAGTAATGTTCCATGCTATCATGATATAGAGATTGTTAATGAATTAGCAGTTGGGCTGTACAGCCTGACACAATACATTGGTGTAATGATAGGAATTGTTATGTTGACTTGTGATGGACAAAGTGAATAATCTTTTTTACCTTTAAGTCCCTGGGTGTAAAGAGTCACATTCTTGCTCCCTGTCACGCCAATATCAGCCAATTCTCCTCCAACAAGGAGAAACCAAACACAGACTGGGGACGGCTTTGCAGAACACCAGTGTTCAGTCCCATTTTCTGTTATTTTAATTCTCCATTCCATTCCCACTCTAACATCAATCTGTGGCCTCATCTGCTGTGGCTTCCTACAATGGTCCAAATTATATGGACCGACACAAAAACAAAAAGACTCCAGAAATACTCAGCAGGTCAGGCTGCACATTTGGGAAGGGAAATGGAGCTGACATTTCAGGTCAAAGACCCTTTGTCAGAACTTGGAAGGAAACAAAAGAATCGTGTTAGGCTGCAAGGATATCAGAATCAGGTTTAACATCACTGGCAGGTGTCGAGGTATTGTTATGCAGCAGAATACATCGCAATACATAATAATAAAACTGTAAATTACAGTAAGCATATATATAAAAAAGTTAAATTAAATAAATAATGCAAAAAGAGAAAGATAACAAAGTAGTGAGGTAGTGTTCATGGCTTCAATGTCCACTCAGAAATCAGATGGCAGAGGGGAAGAATCTATTCCTGAATCACCGAGTGTGTGCCTTCAGGCTCCTAAGGTTCCTCCCTGACGGCAGCAATGAGAAGAGGAGGATGAGGAGTATTTCCAATACAGTGAAACCAGGGTAATCATGGGGATAAATTGTAAACAAGATTATCTGGTCAATGAGTGAATGGAAGTAGTTAGAAGGTGAGAACACAGAAAAGAGAACATCGACAAAAGGACGCAATGGACGCAAAATGCAGAGAAATACGAGGAGTGATTGATAAATTCATGCCCTAAGTTAGAAGGAGTCAATTTTAGAAAACCTGGCACATTTTTTTTCAACGTAGTCCCCTCCCTTACATTTACACACTTAGTCCAGCGGTCATGGAGCATAAGGATCTTGGACCTCCAGGAAATGTCCACAGCAGGGATGATTGATAAGTTTGTGGCCTAAGGTAGAAGGAAATGAGTTATCCAGCTCTCATTACATGCACATGCAGGTCAACTTGTTTGAGTGAATATACAGAAAGTTTGAGGTTAACTCATCTCCTTCTACCTTAGGCCACAAACTTATCAATCACCCCTGATGCGTTATTAACTGATAAGTTATTAACTTCAAACTTTCTGCATAATCACTCAGAGTTGAACTGCATTTGCATGTAACGAGAGCTGCATAACTCATCTCCTTCTACCTTAGGCCACAAACTTATCAATCACCCCTGCTATGGACACTTTCTGGAGGTCCAAGATCCGTACACTCCACGACCGCTGGACTAAGTGTGTAAATGTAGGAGGGAACTATGTTGAAAAATAAGTGTGCTAGGTTTTCTAAAATTGACTCCTTCTACCTTAGGCCACAAACTTATCAATCACCCCTCGTATATAGCATTGCTCCAGTCCCAAAGTTCACCTACACTTTACACAACTTTTTCTTGCTAACCTTGCTACAGCATTCAATCTAGTGCACTGCACTCAGTGTTTACTATGTGTTCTCTTCTACATTAGAGAAATCAAAAACATATTGGGAACAGCTTTGTGGGAACACCTGTGTTCAGTGCATAGGTGTATCATTTATTTTGCTGTTGCCCGCCACTTTGATTCTCCATCCGCTTTCCACTTTGACTTAATGATCTGTGGTCTCCTTTATTGCTATAATGAGGTGCAATGCAAGATTGAGGAACAGCGTCTCATCTTCCATTTGGGAATGTGCCTTCTGAACTTTATGTTCTATTCTATAACTTCAGGTAATTTTATTTCTGTATCAGTCCATTTGTGATAATAGCTCAGCTTGTTTGCTGTTTACTTGTTCCCTTCTGCCTCTGGGAGTGGAGAACTTGTCCAACCTGACCTGCTGGGCTTGTTTTACTGCTTTGTATTTTGCCTACATTCCCTTCTATTATTATAGACACAGATTACACTGCCCCTGTTCACTCGGTGATCAGATATCCACATCACCGAGGACCTTGCATGGTCTGTACACACCAGCTGTTGATTAAAAAGGCACAATAATGCCTCTTTCACCTCAGACGCTTGAGGAAGTTTGGTATGGGACCCCAAACCCTAAGAACCTTCTCCAGGGGCACAATTAAGAGCATCCTGACTGGCCGCATCACTGCCTGGTACGGGAACTGTACCTCCCTTAATCGCAGCATTCCACAGAGAGTGGTGCGGACAGCCCAGCGCAAGTGTAGTTGTGAACTTCCCATGATTCAGGACATTTACAAGTACAGGTGTGTGAAAAGGGCCCAAAGGATTATAGGGGACCTGAGTCACCCACGATCTTTTCCAGCTGCTACCATCCGGGGAATGGTATCGCAGCATAAAAATCAAGACCAACAGCTCCGGGACAACTTCTTCCACCAGGCCATCACACTGATTAACTTATGCTGATTTGAGTGTATTTCTATGTTACATTGATTGTTCTATTTATTATAAATTACTGTGATTGCACATTGCACATTTAGACAGAGACATAACATAAAGATTTTTACTCCTCATATATATGAAGGATGTAAGAAATAAAGTCAATTCAATTAAATTCAATGATCCCCATGGCCACCCCAGTTTTTCCATTTCAAGACATTTTCCATTCAACTCTTTCTTCAGCTTCACAGGCTTCTTTTCATCTTCCTTCTTAATTTCTACAAAGGATCTTTGACCTGAAATGTTAGCAATTTTTCTCTTCCCACAGATATGACCTAACGTGGTTCAGTCTTCCTGGTATTTTATGTTTTTATCTCAGGGTTTCAGCATCCATATTTCCTTTGATTTTCCCTGAAGCGGAGAATGAATTTCAGCAACAGGTCCAGACAATTTATCCCCTTTGGTATCCATCGATCTGCCGTCAGTCAGTGACAGCTACTTTCAGCTGGTGCTCATGACTCCTGAAAGTGAACCCATTGAATATACAGTACTCTAATTTGATCAATAGTAGTTTAATGTTGACTGGGCAATAAATACAGGAGAATCTACAGATGCTGGAAACCTTGAGTGACACACGCAAAATGCTCGAGGAGCTCAGATGTCAGGTAGAATCTGTGGAGGAGAATAAACAGCTCACATCCTTTCCAATCTGAGTGAAGGGTCTCGGCCCAAAGTGTTGTCTGTTTATTCCCTTCCATATGTGCTGCCTGACCTGTTGAGTAGCTCCAGCATTTTATGTATGCGGAATAACGCGTGTGTGCAGAACTGCAGATGGGATGCACTGTGTGACTGTTGTAAGGCAATTCCAGTGTATATTTTCTTCCACAAACTAGTCACACACCCACTAACCGAATCCTACATTAGCTAGTACCTGCCAGGTTCAGGTGTCTTTATAGAACATAATTTTTATGTAGATTAATGTTATTCCAAGTCACTGAAGATATTCAAAAATTGCCAAGATGGTATTGGCAATTTACAGTGACATTTTGCAGGTGGCTCACAAAAAAGAGTTTCACTTACATGGAAATAATTCCAGAGAAATAGTACAATTTACATTCAGTATTGCACTAAATGTTTAGTAATTCCATTAAGGGAAATTTCTCCTGCAAGAATTTATTCATCTTCCTTCATAAATTAGTTTCTTGGCAGTTGGGTTGAATCTCATGGTGTTTAGTGCTGATCTCATGCCTCTGTATTGGAGATGGAACTGAAATAACTGCAAATAGTAGATTTTAATAATCTCAGTTTAAACATTTTAAGCCAATGCATATAGATTCCTATACATATTGCAATGTATCCCAAGCCACACATTATACTGCTTTACATTTTGGATATGGCATGACATTTCTCCGTTTGGTAGGCATCACTATAAGAAAGGCCTCTGCAATATTTTCCAGTGGTATTTAATTCTACAGAACGAGTTGATAACTCAACATTAATAAAAGATTCCAACATAAGCTGAAATCTGTATTTTTGGTTTATTAATTCTATGACCTCATCACAGCATATGCAGTTCTAACCATTGAACCTGTGCAACCTTTACACAATTAGTGTGAGGATAACCATATTATAATGTAAAATATTATTGATTGCTAGAAATCTGAAATAGGAAGAGAAAATTTTGCAAACACCCTGCATGTCAGGCAACATATGCAGAAAATATTTCAAGTAATTTTTCAGTCACATTATAATAAATCTACTATTTCCCATTTCTTTATTATATATTAATGTAAATTCAACATAGGTTGCAAACATTCTTGTAAAAGTAGGGAGTTTTAAATCAATAAAGAATAGGAAATTTTCAGAAAATCTTTTGAACGATGTTGCAATTTAAACCTTTCTGCTGGTAAATTTTGTTAAACGCCATCAGTGCTATCTGTGCTGTTAGTTACGAACACAAGAAAATATAAAATGGAGCAGGTTATTCAATTTCTTGAGATTATTCTACCAATTAATGTGCTCACAACTGATCTACTGTATTACCCTACTTCGCTTATTTTCTTAATATCGTTGTTAACAAAAATCGACCAATCTCTGATTTAAAATTAGCTGTTAACCCCATGTCAACTACCATTTGCCCCGAACCCTGTCACTCCAATGCACACAACAGTGTTTCCAAAATTCAGTCTTAAAATTGCCAGCTCTAAATTTTAGACCATGCTTCCTTGTCCTAAAGTTCACAAGCAGTTTGAAGAGTATGTCTCGTCTGTTTTCCTAATACTCGGTGAGATGTGTACAGAAAATTATATCTAAAATTAAAGTCAATAGCAGAGTTGTTTAAAACTATCAAATGCATTGAGTCTATAGGATTGCAAGATACTTTAGAGGTATACAAAAGGAAAGGGGGCAAAAATAATTAAAACTAAATTTCATACCCAAAAATATAGATTATGTGTGGACAGAACCGAGACTTTATGATAATTTAATGATTTCTGAGAGAACATACAAGGTCATGCAACTCACAGTAGCTGAGATGGGTAGGTGCTTGTGTGATAAAGCGCTCCTTCTGCAGTTTATACTGGGCTTCTGCTTGTTTCTAACATGTAGACTTCAACACTATCCTAAACACCACTTCTCTGTTTTGAATGCTCATGGGTCAGGAATTCCCAGAGGAGAGTGGGAATGTTGCAAGTTAAAGGAGGATTTGAGATATTTGAGAATGACAGGGCTTGGAATACAGTATCTGTTTAGTTAGTGTGTAGTCAAAAATATGGTCTGTTCAGTAGTGCATCCAGGGTACCAAAGCTGAGGAAGTTGGCATGGGAGTGGACGCTGGAGATGATTTGCTTATCCTTCTAATCGGATAGAAACATAGAAAAACATATAGCACTATACAGGCCCTTTGGCCCACAAAGCTATGCCGAACATGTCCTTACCTTAGAAATTACTTAGGGTTACCCATAGCTCTCTATTTTTGTAAGCTCCATGTACCTGTCCAGGAGTCTCTTAAAAGACCCTATCGTGCCTCCACCACCATCGCCAGCAGCCTATTCCACACACTCACCACTCTCTGCATAAAAAAACTTAGCACTGACCTCTCCTCTTTACCTACTGCCAAGCACCTGAAAACTGTGCCCTCTCATGCTAGCCATTTCAGCCCTGGGAAATAGCCTCTGACTATCCACACGGTCGTTATCTTGTACACCTCTATCAGGTCACCTCTCATCCTCCATTACTCCAAGGAGAAAAGGCGGAATTCATTCAACCTAGTCTCATAAGGCATGTTCCCCAATCCAGGCAACATCTTTGTATATCCCCTCTGCACCCTATCTATGGTTTCCACATCCTTCTTGTAGTGAGGCGACCAGAACTGAGCACAGTACTCCAAGTGGGGTCTGACCAGGTCCTATATAGCTGCAACATTACCCCTTGGCTCTTAAACTCAATCCCACGACTGATGAAGGCCAATACACCGTATGCCTTCTTAACCACAGAGTCAACCTGCACAGAGGCTTTGAGTGTCCTATGGACTCGGACCCCAAGATCCCTCTGAACTTCCACACTTCCAAGAGTCTTACCATTAATACTATATGCTGCCATTATATTTGACCTAGCAAAATGAAACACCTCACACTTATCTGGGTTGAACTCCATCTGCCACTTCTCAGCCCAGTTTTGTATCCTATCAATGTCCTGTTGTAAACTCTGACAGCAGTGCACACTATCCACAACATCCCCAACCTTTGTGTCATCAGCAAATTTACTAACCCATTCTTCCACTTCCTCATCCAGGTCATTTATAAAAATCACGAAGAGTAGGGGAGCCAGACCAGATCCCTGAGGCACACCACTGGTCACCAACCTCCATGCAGAATATGACCCGTCCAGAAACACGCTTTGCCTTCCGTGGGCAACCAGTTCTAAATTCACAAAACAATGCCCCCTCGGATCCCATGACTCCTTACTTTCTCAATAAGCCTTGAATGTGTACCTTATCAAATGTCTTGCTGAAATCCATATACACTACATCTACCTCTCTACCTTCATCAATGTGTTTAGTCACATCCTCAAGAAATTCAATCAGGCTCATAAGGCACAACCTGCCTTTCACAAAGCCATCCTGACTATTCCTAATCATATTATGTCCCTCCAAATGTTCATAAATCCTGCCTCTCAGTATCTTCTCCATCAACTTAGCAGCCACTGAGGTAAGACTCACTGGTCTATAATTTCCTAGGCTATCTTGACTCCCTTTCTTGAATAAGGGAGCAACATCTGCAACTCTCCAAACCTCTGGAACCTCTCCCATCCCCATTGATGAAGCAAAGATCATTGCCAGAGGCTCAGCAATCTCCTCCTTTGCCTCCCACAGTAGCCTGGGGTACATCTCATCCGGTCCTGGTGACTTATCCAACTTGATGCTTTCCAAAAGCTCCAGCACATCCTCTTTCTTAATATCTACATGCTCAAACTTTCCAGTCCACTGTAAGTCGCCTCTACAATCGCCAAGATCCTTTTCCGTAGTGAATACTGAACAAAGTACTCATTAAGTACCTCTGCTATCTCTGCCGGTTCCATACACACTTTTCCACTGTCACACTTGATTGATCCTATTCTCTCACGCCTTACCCTCTTGCTCTTCATATACTTGTGGAATGCCTTGGGGTTTTCCTTAATCCTGTCTTCCACGGCCTTCTCATGGCCTCTTCTGGCTCTTCTAATTTCAGTCTTAAACTCCTTTCTGCTAGCCTTCTAATTTAGTGAGAAAGTTATTGGTGGAAGTGAAAGCTACATGTGAAGGGTGGGGAATACTACTACCATTGGTCTCAACCAAGTCTGAGAACTTGATCTTCAATAACTTCTTTCCACAGATGGTCACAGGCTATGATGACACACTGAAGGTGCTGCTTATTCTATTCATCATTGTGTTCCACATTTTCCAGAGTGCCATTCTCTAAGGGACTTTTATTTACATAAAGTTATTTATTTATTTATCTATGTATCCATTTATTTATTTTTAAGGATACAATACAGTAACAGCGCCTTCCAGTCCAATGAGCCAATACTGCCTAATTGCACCCATGTGACTAATTATCAAACTAATCCGTATGTCCTTAGAATACAGGAGGAAACCAGAGCACCTGGAGGAAATCCACATGGTGTCATGTACCCCACGATGGGAATAATGTACCAGCATAGATGGAAAACACTTTGGTGTCCAGCATTGCTATTAACTAATAATATTTATTAGTAAGTACACAATACAGTAATAAAAATGTAGATAAATCAGACAGGTTAGCAATGATTATATATATGTATATATAAGTAAGTAAATCAGTAAGTGTGGAAACATATGTATGAAAAAACAAGCATCTTCAAGTCTAGGGGTAAAAAGATACATTCTTACAATGATGAGTAATGTTCAGTTCAGTTCATGGTATTGAGTTGAGTAGTGATGGAGAGAGAGAGAGAGGAAGAGATTTGAGTCTTTAGGTGAGCTGACGCCGTCGATCTTCTCGTTGTCCTTTCTATGTTTCTATGTTTCTATGTTAAAATCCTTTAAAAGTCACTGACTGTGACTTTAACAAAGGGGACCGGTTTTCTGTGGTGGAGCTATCCCCCAGGCGAGGGTGAACACATGGACAGCTCCCCACCAGTCAACCCCTTTTCTCTTTCCACTGCAAGAGCGATGGATCAATCAGCCTGATCGATCCTCCAAAACCCACTTTTTCTGCAGGCACAACAATGCTCATTCAGTGTCCAAAACATGTGCCTGAGGTCTATCATCTGACCTCCTATTTTATCTCACCGTACTGGATACCAGCTGTCACTCAGATAACTCCTCCTTCCACTTTCTGTGAAAGAAATGCAAGCAGGCAAAAGTCCTTGAGAAGTATCAACAACCTGCCGAAAATCATAACATCGAGTGTCCATTAAATAACACTGCCTTCAGTCACCATAGCAACTTACGAGCTGCTCAGTGCCATCTCCAACTCAGCAGAAATCCAAAAGTTACTTCTAGTGCCTTAAAGTGACAGTCCAACAGTTAGTCTTCATCTCTCTCTCTCTCTGTCTCTCTCTTTCAAAACAAGATGTTGGTGTTAAATAACTCTCTCTCTCTCTCTCTCTCTTTTCAAAAGCACTGTTAATAGGGGTAAACGAGCACAGTTCACAGGGGTAATTCAGGACCCTGTCACAATGGTCAGGGAAGAATGTGCACACTCCTTACATGCAGGGCAGAATTCAACCCAACTTACTCGTGCAGTAATAAGCTATGCTAACTGTTGTGCTACCACTGCAGTGCAGTACTGTCCAGCAGGGTTAGATTGGTAGAGGACATCTGTTTTAGAGGTATTGTGTGTAACGCCTATCCTTTCCTATACTCCAGTGAAAAAGTTAACATTGACTTGGAGCTCAGCTTAGCATGACTGTAAATGCAAACATTGTCTCTGTATTTCAGTTTGATTACTAAAACTGGAGTGAACTGAGTTCGGGGATAAATATAATATGGATTAAACAGTCCTCTTTTATCCTACAGATTGGTTCTATTCTGGTTGGAAACTTACTGGACAAGAGAAGGGAAACATTGAAAAAATGTAACAGCACCTTGCTTGATGCTGATCTCGATATGGCCCTGGTGTGGATTCATTGATTAGGACCACAGTTTGCACGCCATCATGAAGTAGATACATCTCTGAAAAAAAAATCTCTGCTCTCAGCCAACTATAAAGGGCTTCCACCGTCCCAACTGACAACATTTTCAGATCTCTGGAATATTCGGTTCCTCTGTTGAAATTTCAAAGTTAGACAGAGAGAACCCTTCCTCCATAACCTGCAATCACATCATCCATATCTGGCAAAAGGAGTTCAAGTCAAGAGTCTCACAGATATCCTAGTCATGGCTACTGGAAGGAGGCAAATCCAGTCATGGAGGAGAACCATCCTAGTTGATTTTGTGTTTGAGCGCAATTTTTCAAAGTTCAAAGTAAATTTTATTATCAAAGTACATATATGTAGCAATGTACAACCTTGACATTCATTTACTTGTGGGCATACTCAATAAATCTATAGAATAATAACTGTAACGGAATCAGTGAAAGACTGCCCAATTAGGATGTGCAGCCAGAGTGCAGAAGATAAAAAACTGCAAATGCAAAATGAGGAAACAATAATATAAATAAATAAACAATAAATATAGAGAACATGAGATGAAGTGTCCTCGAAAATGAGTCTTTTGGTTGTGGGAACAATTCAATGATGGGGCAAGTGAAGTTGAATGAAGTGTTTCCTTTTGTTAAAGAGCCTTATGCTTGAGGGGTAGTAACAGTTCCTAAACCAGGTGGTGCGAGTAAAGAAACCCATGGATTCTAAGGTTCTTGTACATTCTTCCTGATGGCAACAGTGAAAAGACAGCATGACGTGGGTGCTGGGGGTCTCTGATGATGGATGCTGCTTTTGTGTGACAATGTCCATGTAGATGTGCTAAATGGTTGGGAGGACTTTACCCATGATAGACTGGGCTGTATCCACTACTTTCTGAAGAATTTTCCATTCAGGGACATTAGTGTTTCCATACTAAGCTGTGATGCAGCAAGTCAATACATGGCAGTACCTTTACCTCCTCAGGAGTTTGTGGAGATGTCAAGCTGAGCTTTCTTTGTAATTGCATTTACATGCTGGGCCCGGGACAGGTCCTTTGAAGTAAAAAAGCACTTAAGAATTTAAAGTTGCAAATCCACTCCACCTCTGATCCTCCAATGAGGACTGGTTCATGAATCTCTGGATTCCTTCTCCAGAAGTCTATAATCAGTTCTTTGGTCTGACTGAGTGACAGGTTGTTGATATGACACCACTCAGCTAGATCTTCTGTCTCCCTGCTGATTGCTGATTCATCATCACCTTTGATTCAGCCCACAACAGTGGTGTCATCAGCAAACTTGAAAATGGCATTGGAGCTGTGCTGAGCAATATAGTGTAAAGCAAGTAGAGCAGGGAGCTAAGCACACGGCCATGTGGTACACCTGTGCTGTTGGAGATCATGGGGGAGATGTTGTTGCCAATCTGAACTGACTGGAGTCTACAAGTCAGGAAATCCAGGATCCAAATGCACAAGGAGGTACTGAGACCAAGGTCTGGGAGCTTATTGATTAGTTTTGAGAGGATGATGGTGTTGATTTCTGAGCTGTCATAGATAAGGAGCATCCAGATATATGCATCTTTGCTGTCCAGATGTTCCAGGGATGAGTGAAGAGTCAATGAGATGGTATTTGCAGTGGTCCTGTAGCTCCAGTAGGCAAATTGTAATGGAAAGAAGTTACTTTTCATGCAGGAGTTGATATGTTTCATCACCAATCTCTCAAAATACTTCGTAACTGTGGATGTAAGTGCTGCTGGCCAATAGTCATTGAAGCAGGTCACCACAACCTCCTTGGGCACTGGTATAATTGAAACCTGCTTGAAACAGTTGGAGACCATACACTGCCAAGCCACAAGGTTAACCCAGGCAACCTGTCCATATTCTATACCTTCATAGTAAGGTCCAGGTCAATTCTGACCCAGCCCAAGAATCCCATCATAACAAGTGTCTATACCAAATTTTGAACCATAGATTTATTTAGAATGTATAAATAGCCTATCTGACATTAATAAATGGGTGATTAATCCTTAATTAATGTTTCAGAGATCTAAAATCCATTTCAATAGATACAGATCAAATTTGACCCTGAACAGCCTCAATGTACAAAAATTTGTAGCACCTGTACAAAGGATAAAATACTTAAATATTTTCATTTTTGCGCACTTTGGGTCACTTCAGGAGAAGTCATCAAATTTCGGCTTAAAAATGGCATTTAGGGTGTTTTCACTGCTGTCAAATGTCAAAACGGGTCAAATTTGACCCAAACAGTATGTAAGGGTTAAAGATCTCTGTGACCTCACCAGCAAGTTGATCAGCATAGGTCTTCAGTAGGTAGCCTGGTACCCTGTCCAGGCCAGATGCTCTTCATGAAAACAGCTTGCACGTCAACTTCAGAGACTAAAATCATAGGAATATTAGTGGATGGGGGAACTTGTAATGGTTCCTCTATGTTTTGAAGGTCAAAACGAGCATAAAAGCCATTAAGCTCATCTGGAAGCAAATCTCTACTGTCTCCCATGTAGCTTAATTTAACTTTATAAGAAGTGATAACATTCAAGCACTGCCAGAACTGTTGAGCATCCTTCACCAGTTCAAATTTGGTTCAGAATTTCCACTTCACCGGCGAGATGGCTTTCCGGAGATCGAAAGCCCATTACATTCCATTTCTTATGCAGTACCTCGCTCCTTTCCCTGTCATGTACACGCAGGCACAAACAAATAAATACTGAGGATAGCCTCCCCCATTCTTCTTCATAATATAGCTGAGTGATCTTTTCCATCAACCCTAGAGAGTCGGTAAGGCTTCAATCTGACAGTTCATTTAAAAACATGACTGACACTGCAGCACTCCCTCCAACACATCAGTAGACAATCAGTCAAGATCTTTGAATTTCATTCTCTGAAAATCATCTACACTTTTATTAGATTTTGCTCATAAATCAGCTTATTTGGGATGGTACCATAGTGTAGTGTTGTGGTAGTTAATAGTGTTATTCCTATGGCACTCAGTTAACCGCTCCCACATGGGAGGAGTTCACATACTGTACAAGTAGCATTATCAATAACATTCAGTGGAATATCCTGCAAGGGCTGGCGTGCTGGTGTTTTCTACACTATCCCTCAATATCGAGCACAACATGGTGTCAGGAGTGGTTGATCATCGATGAATTGGTGCTACAGACCAGGTGAGATCTCCAACTAGAAAATATTTACATTATGTCTGTTCTTGTTTGCATATAGCTATGAAAAATATCTAGAAACCTTTCAACCTTAACTGCCTATGCTAGTTGCTAATTGTATGCACCATGAAGCATGAGCTGAGAACTGGCCACGAGCCTAGGGGAGTGCACAGAGACATAGACACAGCAGAGAAATCAAATTCTCAGGGAGAGAAAATGAGATTTTTGTAATCTCAGGGTAGTGTATAGTCACATGTATGTCCTTTTGAACTTTGTCTAGAAAAAGGAAACACATCTTTAGGACAATCCTCTCCTTTACTGCTTTCTCCCAGTAGCAAAGCAATTGCTCCCAAACTCAGTGTGAATTCTGTCTATTTCAAAGCAAGGAGGCATGATCTTCACTGCAACATAATTGTAAGAGAAGAACATACACACAAAGGTCATCTACATCCTATAACATGGCCATTTTTGATCTTCCTTTAGATATGCCAGTTTAAGAACCAAAAACAAGGGTCAAACAATTAAACGCAAACAACAGGAATTCTGCAGATGCTGGAAATTCAAGCAACACACATCAAAGTTGCTGGTGAACGCAGCACGCCAAGCGGCATCTATAGGAAGAGGTGCAGTCGACGTTTCAGGCTGAGACCCTTCATCAGGACGAAGGGTCTCGGCCTGAAACGTCGACTGCACCTCTTCCTATAGATGCTGCTTGGCCTGCTGCGTTCACCAGCAACTTTGATGAGTGTTGTTCGTCAAACAATTAAGTAGACATGAGAGTCATAGTTGGTGAGTATCTGGTAGAAACAAGGTAAATACCAAACTGTGAAGTACTTTCTCATGAATAAAACCAATCAATGGAAGAACAGTAAAGGCAAGTAAACTGCAGACCAGAAATCACAAATACACATGTTCCACTGAAGTGGGTACACTTCAGAAAGTATGGTTTTGAGATGGTCGACTATTGTGAAAGCTTCTATATAAATGACGGAATCTTTTCTTTCTTTTCTTGGAAGTGTGAACACAGAGATAAATCCATAGAAAAATAGCTAAAGGCATTTTTGATTAAAAGAAAGCCAAGTACAAAGTATATTAGGCTTTAATAAATACATGTAAGCCAGACCAGAATAACTAAAAGCTAAATTCAGAAGAAACATTAAATCTTTGGAAATTGTACAATGAACTGTCCATCAGGAATAATACATTTCCAATGCTAGTCCTGTTCTTACAATTCAGCAGCAATCTAGTAGATGGTTATTCAAGTAAAGGATATAAAGTATTTTGATAAAGGTATAGGAAAAAGTCTATTGTTTGGATTGCAAAGGTCTTAATAATGAGTTAGGAATTTAATAATGGTCAGGAAAAAAGCGGGAAGAGCACCAAATACAAAAAATCTTGAGGTTAAAATCTTTAACCACAGAGAATAGTCAAAGTCAATCCTATGGCCATTGTGAATGCAGTGTTCTGCCATTGCTGAAATTCTCCAGTATAACACTATGCTGCCACGTCAGTGGCTTTTGGGATTGCCTGGTAAAGGAAGCTATTGAAATAAAACTTGATGAAAATAGTTTTAACAAAGACGAAGGTTTCACTCTAAGTAAGGACTCAAATTTTATTATAAACAAGGTGGGAGGGTGGAAACCTGATTAGATGAGGACTAACCAATCAGGAGGGACAGACTACATGAGATATAATTATCACTGGACTAGACATACTCTTCTGGAAGCCCGAGAAGAGTTTATTCATCATATAGGCAGGGAAAGCACCAGATCCTTTTGTTGTTACTTATTTGTTTCTTGCATTTTCAGTCTGTTGCTTATTTATTCTCTGTGTTTTTAATCTGTCACTTGTTTTCCATCCGATTAGTTTTAGGGTTAACCTGTATTTCATACTGGCCGTATGAAATTTGGGTTAATGACATAGAAATCTGGGCAACTTTATTCCAGATATGAGAAGCCCACATTTCAGAGAGACATAAGCATCTCAAAGTTTCAAAGGTTCAATTTAATGTCAGGGAAATGTATACAACATACATCCTGAAGTGCTTTTTCTTTGCAAAACATCCACAAAAGCAGATAAGTGCTCCAAAGAATGAACGACAGTTAAACATGAGAACCCCAAAGCTCCCCCTCCCATGTGTAAGCAATTGAACTCTTTTTTGGTTTTTTTTTGTGTGTTTTCTAAATTCTCAGTGACTGATCAGGAGTGAGTGCATTTCTATCTCCCTGCATTATGGAATGGCAAAGTGGTGGATGCTGTCTTATGGTGGAAGATCCTGTTATACATTCCTGAGGATAGCATCTGAACTTACATACCAGACCAACAGGTCACATTGCTGCACTTGTATAAGGTTACCTTACTACATTGCAGAAGGGATGTCACTCATTTTGATCCCTTTTGATGACAAGGAAAAGACTGTTGGGGGAAATTATCTGGCTACTCAGGAGGACCCAGAAGGGAGCAGTCTATTCTAGCCAACCTTAATCCATAATATAGCAACAGCCTTAAAGGACTTGCCTTGTAGGCCCGGTGGGGTAAGTGCTTTAAGGGCTGGTGTTTCTCTACATACTATCTGTTTAATTGGAAGGTCCTGACTCCTAAGGTGATTTCTCCTCCTGACAAAGAATGTTGGTGTAGGTGGTACGATGAGCACAGGTACAAGGTGGATGGCTAGTGTGAGCAGGAACAGTATTCTGGGATGGCTGTGTCTATGCCAAATGGTGTTGTGAAGGAGGGCAGTCACTGGACACTGAAGGGCACTTACTAGGCATGCAGTTCCTAGTCCCTACTGGCATGGACCCTAGCTCCGTACAGGGTGGTGCATTTAATATTTGGTGCCATACATAGGCCACCCAAGTGCTTTGGATGAGCACCTTGCCCATGCTGGTTGGCATACTATGAGGGTTATTACAGAGGAAGGAAGGTTTTGGATGAATACTTTTCGCAGTACGGTGCATGGACTGTCCTGGGAACCTGTATTAATGGCTTAGATCATCTTCTCACGAGAAAGTGTGGCACTTGTACTGTTATTGGTCAAGCATGCTGCACCTACATTGCTGATGAGTCAGGGAACATCACCCTTGCCTGGCCGATCACAACTGGGAGTTAGTGTATAAGATTAAGTGGGGGCCCAAGCTGATTGGTGATTATACTCTGGGGTCAGGCTGGTGGCCTTTTGGGGCACCGGGAGGCTGATGGACCGGGGATGATGAGTGACTATCAGGTTTTCAGTACTGGGTTTTGCTGTTGTGTTTTATACGTAGGGAGTTTACTAGGGTGTTACTAGTCTGAGCATCGGAATGTCATGGTGTCATGACTTTTGAGGGTAGAGGGCTTTTTGTGGGTGGAGGGGGAGGAGACATGTCTTATTTACCAATCAAAAGCCTCTTCTATTGTGCCAGTCAGTGACTGGTTTGTTTAAAGTCGACAATGCTTATTTTCCCATTGGCTGGCTTGCATGCCCCAGCATTTAGTGCTCAGTTCCAAATACTTTGGGTTATAAAGAGAAACATGTGCGGAAGGTTCACACTCTCTTTCTTTCGTCCCCGGACATGTCGGGAAGGTATGTTCCGCCTGCACTTTTAACTAAATATCTGTTTGTTGAATATTCAGTTCTGTAGTTTGTGTAACCTGGGGGAGTTTAAATGTTCGGTCATTCTTTTCACTGTGTAAATAAATGCTTATTCACAGTCAGTGGTTTTTGTTTCATTCAACAAACCAGCAGTATTGTGCAGAAGAGCATCACTGTATGCACAACACACCAAACATTGAAGAAGATGGGCTACAGCAGCAGAAGACCATGAATATATACTCAGTGACCACTTTATTGTTTTACCTAAAAAGTGACCACGGAGTACCTGTTTTGGGGTCCGTCTCTTACATGAAATTGCCATTGACTACAATTTCTTCTTGTGTGTTGTTCAGTGCTATTTCAAGAGATTTATGTGCATTTCAATTCCTACATTCTTATTAATGTTCCTTTGTATATTACTGCACGCATATGCAAACACACAAGGTAATATTGCCACTACTTTTCAGGCCCATGGAGGGTATAAATGAATATTTATATACTGATAAGGGACATAGATAATGTAGCTGTCAAGAGACTGTTTAATTTGGACTATAATCATAGAACTGAAGGGCACAAGTACAAAACTAACAAGCTTCTAGCAAAGACTGCAGATGTGAGAGGCTTTATTTAATCTTTACTGAGTATACATTGAACAACTGGCAAAAGCAAAGTGGTGTCAGCTTATTCTTTCACAAGAAAAATGGATGGCTGCCTTTTTTGCCAAAGGACTATAATCATAATAGCAACATTCGAGGTAAAACAGCTAATGCTTAAAACTCAGCGATTAAGACGCACAGAGATTTGGCAGTGAGTGGACATTCTGTTTTCTGGCTGTTCATTGCTGGGTATTGAAAAACAGTGCAAGGTCCTCCCTGAGTTCTTCAGGCTTTCTTTGCTTTTACACCTGCCCCCTTTTAATATGATTGAATCATGAAGGAACCCAGTGGAACGTTATCCTTGCGAGAGTCTGCTGCTGAATACAAAAGTGCAGAACAGCACTTACAAAATCAATCTGCCTTATGTGTTTCTTGTTCATCCTGTATGCTCTTTTACGGGTGGCACAGTGGCACAGCCTCAGTGATCCAGGTTTGATGGTAGCCTCTGGCATTTTGTTTGGAATTTGCACATTCCCCTGCTGCCATGTGACTCCGGGCTTTTCCTCTATGTGTTCCAGTCTCCTTCAAAAAAACCAGCGTTGGGATATTTACATGGGTTATTTATTTTTGTAATTTATAGATTTTGATAAAAGGATCTCATGGTTTCCCAGCACTCTTTTTCTCTAGTATTATTTCAATGGCTTCCTTTACCAGTCCCAAAAGGTGGGAGAGCGGAAACATGATAGGATTGATTTTGATGGCACCAAACTATTGTGCTGCACCAATGGCTTTTGGGACTGCTTGGTCAAGGAAGCCATTGAAATAAAATTACAGGAAAAGAATTTTAACAAAGCCAAATCAGAACTGGAATAAGAGGGGAGAGCAGAAATTGGCTGGATGAGGACTAATTAGTCAGGAGGTTCGGACTATGGGGGTACAAATATCACCAGACTAGACATGCCCAGGTAACATCCTTGATGAAGATGGCAGAATTTGTCATCAAAATCTCGGTTATATTTGATACTGGTAACTGGCTGGAAGCCCGAGAAGATTTTACTCATTTATCAATTAATCTCTTTCAAATGTACAACTGCCACAAAACAACAAATTTCATGTCATCTGTCAGTGAAAATAAATCTGATTGTGATAACTTAATTACTTTGAGTGCAGGAAGGCTGTGGGAACATTAAAAACAAATTGATAGATATGTGAAACAGGTGGGCAATAAGTGAGGAAAGTAAAGTGACAATGGGCTGAGACAGCTCCTTCAGTGTGGTTTCACAAGAACATGAATAGACAGTAAACACTTCTTGATGTGTCTCCTCCTGCACTACACCCATTTCAATGGAAGCTGAAGGATCTAGCAAATCCACATCTGCTTTGAAAGGATGATGAAGAGCTTTGACATCAGGTTGGACCTTCGACTTCACTTGTTTAAAACAAAAACTAACACTAAACTCTAGCCATACAAGTATTTGTAGAATTTTTGACATCCTGTGGTTGATAGCTAAACATCCTTTGACCAGCTGTGGTTGCTCTACCTTTCAAAGAGACTTTATTGAAAGACCAGCATACTGTTAATCTACATGCTTGATACACAACAGTAATACAGCAAAGAAGCCTCTGTGTCAGAGGCCAATGTCAGAACATCTTTCAGGAGAGTAAACACTTGAAATGTATCATGTGTTGGTGGTGCATCTGGTAGGACACTGAAAACCTGTGCTAACCAACTGGAGGAAGTGTTCAAGGACATCTTCAATTACTCACTGGTGCAGTTGATGGTTCCCACATGCTTCAAAAAGGCAACAATCATACAGTGCCCAAGAAGAGCAAGGTGAGCTGGCTCAATGAATATCAGTGGTACTCACACCTACTGTGATGAAGTGCTTTCTGAGATTTCCCTTGGTCGGAATCAACTTCTGCCTAAGCATGGACTTGGACTTACTGCAAATTGCCTTTATTACAAAAGGTCTATAGCAGATGCAATTTCACTGGTTTTCCACTCGACCTTGGATCATCTGGACAATGGTAATAACTACGTCAGGCTGCTGTTTATTGACTACAGCTCAGTGTTCAACACAATCGTACACTCAGTTCTAATCAGCAAGTTCTAAAACCTAGACCTTAATACCTCCCGCTGCAACAGAATCTATTATTTCCTCATCAGGAGACCACAGTCGTGCTGATTGGAAATAACATCTCCTCCTTGTTGAAAATCAACACTGGTACGCCTCAGAACTGTGTGCTTAGCCCTATGCTCTATTCTCTCTGCACTCATGACTATATGGCTAGGCACAGCTCAACCATCATCTATAAATTTGCAGATGTCACACCTATTGTTGGCTGCATCTCAGATGGTGATGATGAGGTGGACAGGAGAAAGATAGATCAGCTGGATGAGTGGTGTTGCAACAACATTTCACTCAACATCAGTGAGACCAAGAATCTGATTATGAACTTCAGGAAGGGGAAGTTGAGGGGACACACACTAGTCCTCACTGAGGGATCAGCAGTGAGCAGTTTCAAGTTCCTGGGTGTCAACACCTCTGAGGATGTATCCCGGGCGATTATAAAGGAGGCACGGCAGCAGTTATTTTTCATTAGGAGTCTGAAGAGAGTTGGTACATCAACCAAGTCTGTAGCAAATTTCTACAGATGTATAATGGGGAGTTTCTAACTGGATGCATCACCATCTGGTATTGAGTAGTTACTGCACAGGATCAGTAAAAGCTACAGCAAGTTATAAACTCTGCCATCTCCATTAATTACGGGCACTAGCCTCCCCTATTTCGAGGACATCTTCAAAAGGCAATACCTCAAAAAGGTGGCATCCATCATTACCTAACCTTGCCCTATGTATGTATATATATGAAGGCATGCCTGCTGTTTAAGAAAATATATATATTTCTTATTGTAAATTATAGTTTCTTTTATTATGTATTGTACTGTATTGCTGCTCAAAGCAACAAATTTCACAACATATGCCAGTGATATTAAATCTGATTCTGACATTGCAGGATAGCAGCTTTGGCTTTGCTGTGTTACAGTGAACAGCAGCTATCAACTCAGCAGCAACTAACTCAGCTCTCATAACAATGTCTCTTCAAAGGTTCAAAGGTTAAATTTAATGAAAGAGAAATGTATACAATAAGCATCCTGAAATGCTTTCTCTTTGCAAACATCCACGAAAAGAGAGAAGTGCCCCAAAAATGAATAACAGTTAAACGTGAGGACCCCAAAGTCCCCTCCAGCTCCTCCCTCCCACGCGTAAGCAGTAGCAAGCAACGATTCCCCCCTCCCCCCACCAAAAACGAGCATCGGTACTCTTGCTTCCTTGTCCGCTTCTTCATTGTCTTGTGATTTAGCATCCTTCACAAGGCCTCTTAAATTTAGCTTAAAAGATGGCAAGAAATGTTCAGAGTCTTTAAGAGATTATGAATAAGTATAGGTCATACTATACAACATCCCCCTTCAAGTGAATCCTGGCAAGTTCCCATTGAAGGTTTCTAAGCTCATCGTGGAACACTTCAGATTTCTTGTCATGGGCAGCTGGACAGTTCATTAATGCTCTTGATCTTTGCCCATTCTAGCTATGTCTTTGATATCTGGGGTAGGAGATTGGAATGGTGTTGTAAAACACACACTCAATATTTTAGGAACAGTTGTTTCCCTTCCAGCATCAGATTTCTGAAAGTACCATGAACTCTACCTCATTATTCCTCTTTTGTATTATTTACTTATTTGGAACTTTGGGTAAATTTCATGTCTTGTACTGTTGTGCTGCCACAAAACAACAAGATTTGCAAGGCATGACAGTGATAACAAACCTGATTCTTATTCAGGTACAATCAGATGAGAGATCCTTGCTTTCTTTCACAGTTTCTGTAATCACCATCAGTTTGATGCCAGTGTAGACATGAAGGCAAATTCTTTTCACTCTGCAGGTGCTCAACAACCACAGATGGACCTGCTCAAACATCAATTTCTACTGGCACCTTCTTTCCTTCCTACTCTTTACAGACCTACAGAACTTTTCAGCAGGATTCTAATTTATTGTGATCAGACTGCACAATCCATTGTGGTCTCCAACTTCTAGTTCATGCATGCTATGTTTTACTTCTTCTCCAAATAGGTTTCCAATTGCCTGTGCTTCCCATGGTTTGCATATCCCTAACATCTTATGAGTTGGTAAATTAATTCTGCTGGTGGTGAATGAATGAATGAATGTTTAGGGCAGTAAGTAGGGTGTCAATCAACTGGCATCTTTTGTCTTAGATGATGTCAAGCTTCTGCAGAGTTGGTACTTTACCCTTTCCAGTAAAGTGAAATGTGTCCTATTATTTCTATCTTGTAGATGGTAGAAATTTCTTAAAGTGTCAAGAAGTGTGTCAGTTACTCCAGAATACTTAGTTTCTGACTTGCTGTTGTATTAATGTGGTCAATTCTGTTCTGTTTCTAGTCAATGGTGACCCTATCATGTTGATGGTTTGGAACTCAGCAATAGTAATGCTATTGAATGTCAAGGGGAGTTTGGTAGTTGCCTTCTTGTTGAATTTGGTCATTGCCTCCAGCTTTGGTGTTATAAGACTGTTACCTGCCATTACCAGCCCATGTTTAAAAATATTCTATGCCTTCCCTCAACATCCAGAATTCCCGCAATCTTGACCATTGATCCTCACCCTTACTTGAATATGATGGCCAGGAACTCTAAATATTTCTCCTTCGAAATCTTCTCATTGTTCTCAATGGACTTGCCTTCAAGTAGATTCTCCCAGTCTACCTTTGCCAGGTCCTGTTTTATTCTAATGACATTGGCCATCATCCAGATTAAGACCTTGCTTCCTGATTCTGTCCTATCTTTGTCAATTGCCACTTTGAAATATTTGGAATTATGGTCACTGTCTTCAAATCGTTCCCCCACTGATATTTCTTCTATCTACCCAACTACATTCTCCAAGACAAGGTCTGGTAGTGGTCATATCCTCACTGTCAACAGTACCTTCAATCTCTTTTTGCTAATGATTGAAAGTAATTTGACAAACTGGATTCGTCCTGTTTTTTTTTTAAACAAGACACTGGTAGCTGGAAAGCTGCCAATGTGAAAACTGTGCTGGAATAGTTTGCCTAGAGGGATAGCCAGTTCTGGAGTGCAGGTCTTCAGCACTATAGTTGGGGTATTGTCTAGTCCTATATCCAATGTTCTCAAGTGTTTCTTAATATCATGTGGAGTGGAGTGAATTGAATTGGTTGTAGATGACTTCTGTGATGGTGCCAATGCTTGTAATTTGAATGGAATCACCATTCAATAATTTTTTAAAATCTACTTGAGGTGATAGTTATATTTTAGTTCTTATATGTCAGTTAAATCTGACATATAGGAACTAAAATATAACTATTTTTATGTCTTGTTGATAATTTTAAATGTTTTATCACTTTCAACTGTCTGGATATATCTTTGATCATCAGCCTGATGCTCTAATCTCTGCATGCAATCCACTGCTGCCAGCACACTGGGTTGCACAGTAGCATGGAGTTAGTGAGGCCATAGGTTTAACGTGGCAGTTGCCTGTGAGGTACACAACTCAGAACACTGTTATTGTATCATATTATTTTTATTTTACTTTTTATAGTCAGAAAACAGGCTTCAACGCCTTGGTCACAGCATAAATGTTTAGGGTCAGCTCTATGGGCAATATTCCAGTGATCATTATTGATGTGTAAACCTCAGCAATACACTTCACCCAACGAAGAACAACAAAGCTAAGGCCTCATCCTCCCCTATGAATTCCAACAGTTATCATCAGATCAACTAGGAGCAGAAAACCTGGTTGATTTTCACCACTCACCAAAAGGCATGGACGTTATGCAAAACTTACTCACTTTTCAGCTAAGTAGTGAGCTCATCACAGTCTAAATATCAAGTCTATCTGATAGTTTTGCAGCTCATATATTACAGTAACTGGTCATGCAATGCAGTCATTACTGATCTATCAAGCTATACTTGTGGAACTCATATAAAGGTTTACCAACTTGGACCACTGATTAATTCCTTGGTCAAAAACATTCCGAGAAGTCTTTCAATTAGATCACAAATAATAATGAAGAAGCAAACAATAGGAATTCTGCAGATGCTGGAAATTCAAGCAACACACATCAAAGTTGCTGGTGAATGCAGCAGGCCAGGCAGCATCTCTAGGAGGAGGTACAGTCGACATTTCAGGCCGAGACCCTTCGTCAGGACTAACTGAAGAAAGAGTTAGTAAGAGATTTGAAAGTGAGAGGGGGAGGGGGAGATCCAAAATGATAGGAGAAGACAGGAGGGGGAGGGATGGAGCCAAGAGCTGGACAGGTGATTGGCAAAGGGGATATGAGAGGATCGTGGGACAGGAGGTCCGGGGAGAAAGAGAAGGTGGGGGGGAACCCAGAGGATGGGCAAGCGGTATAGTCAGAGGGACAGAGGGAGAAAAAGGAGAGAGAGAGAAAGAATGTGTGCATAAAAATAAATAACGGATGGGGTACAAGAGGGTGGTGGGGCATTAGCGGAAGTTAGAGAAGTCGATGTTCATGCCATCAGGTTGGAGGCTACCCAGACGGAATATAAGGTGTTGTTACTCCAACCTGAGTGTGGCTTCATCTTTACAGTAGAGGAGGCCGTGGATAGACATGTCTGAATGGGAATGGGATGTGGAATTAAAATGTGTGGCCACTAGGAGATCCTGCTTTCTCTGGCGGACAGAGCATAGATGTTCAGCAAAGCGGCCTCCCAGTCTGCGTCAGGTCTCACCAATATATAGAAGGCCACATTGGGAGCACCAGACGCAGTATATCACCCCAGCCGACTCACAGGTGAAGTGTCGCCTCACGTGGAAGGACTGTCTGGGGCCCTGAATGGTGGTAAGGGAGGAAGTGTAAGGGCATGTGTAGCACTTGGTCCGATAAGTGCCAGGAGAGAGATCAGTGGGGAGGGATGGGGGGGACGAATGGACAAGGGAATCGCGTAGGGAGCGATTCCTGCGGAAAGCAGGGGGGGAGAAAACAATGTGTTTACTGGTGGGATCCCATTGGAGGTGTCGGAACTTACGGAGAATAATATGTTGGACCCGGAGGCTGGTGTGGTGGTAGGTGAGGACCAGGGGAATCCTATTCCTCGTGGGGTGGCAGGAGAATGGAGTGAGAGCAGATGTGCGTGAAATGGGGGAGATGCATTTGAGAGCAGAGTTAATGGTGGAGGAAGGGAAGCCTCTTTCTTTAAAAAAGGAAGACATCTCCCTTGTCCTGGAATGAAAAGCCTCATCTTGAGAGCAGATGTGGCGAAGATGGAGGAATTGCGAGAAGGGGATGGCATTTTTGCAAGAGACAGGGTGAAAAGAGGAATAGTCCAGATAGCTGTGAGAGTCAGTAGGCTTATAATAGACATCAGTGGATAAGCTGTCTCCAGAGATAGAGACAGAAAGATCTAGAAAGGGGAGGGAGGTGTCGGAAATGGACCAGGTAAACTTGAGAGCAGGATGAAAGTTGGAGGTAAAGTTAATAAAGTCAACGAGCTCAGCATGCGTGCAGGAAGCAGTGCCAATGCATTCATTGATGTAGCGAAGGAAAAGTGGGGGACAGATACCAGAATAGGCACAGATCATAGATTTTTTCACAAAGCCAACAAAAAGGCAGGTATAGCTAGGACCCATCCGGGTGCCCATAGCTACACCTTTAGTTTGGAGAAAGTGGGAGGAGCCAAAGGAGAAATTATTAAGAGTAAGGACTAATTCTGCTAGATGGAGCAGAGTGGTGGTAGAGGGGAACTAATTAGGTCTGGAATCCAAAAAGAAGTGGAGAGCTTTGAGACCTTCCTGATGGGGGATGGAAGTATGCAGGGACTGGACATCCATGGTGAAAATAAAGCGGTGGGGGCCAGGGAACTTAAGATCATCGAAAAGTTTAAGAGCGTGAGAAGTGTCACAAACATAGGTAGGAAGGGTTTGAACAAGGGGGGATAAAACTGTGTCGAGGTATGCAGAAACGAGTTCAGTGGGGCAGGAGCAAGCTGAGACAATAGGTCTACCAGGACAGGCAGGTTTGTGGATCTTGGGTAGGAGGTAGAAACGGGAAGTGCCAGGTGTGGGAACTATAAGGTTGGTAGCAGTGGATGGGAGATCCCCTGAGCGGATAAAGTCGGTGATGGTGTGGGAGACAATGGCCTGGTGCTCCTTAGTGGGGGCACGATCGAGGGGTAAATAAGAGGAGGTACACGATTGAGGGGTAAATAAGAGGAGGTCCATTATCTCTGCTTGTGTTTTGTTTCAGTGATATCACTGTGTTCTGTTTAAATTTTCTGTTGAATTGAGTTCCTATTGAATTTACCCTGGCAGATTATACAAAGTTAGTAACTTATTTAGTTTGATACTCATTTTGACTTTCATTTTACAGTGCACACAAAGCCTGATGTTCTTTTTGAAGATTTAAATTGCATAAATCCCATATCTGTCATCCTTTTTCTTCAAATTAAGATTTTGAACAATGACTTGTATTAAAGTTCTTATAATAATTGTCTAAAACGTCTCCAAGTACTATATGAACAATAACTTTATGTTATTGCTGTTACTTAAGTAAAGAATATCCAAATAAACCAGGGACTTGCAAGGAAGTCCAAAATGCCAGCTATTATACTTTTTCATTTCCAGATCTCAATTGTTCGTCCATTATTGTTGTGACCACAAGTCATAATCATGAATACATCACCAGCTCAATCATCATTAAATCACGAGAAATATTGTCTTTGCAGTGCAGCTCTGTCCCTAATAATAATCTCCTTAATTCCAGCAAGATCATATTTTTGATTGTATAGTTTGGCAATACTCTGATTCTACTTACACATTCTGCCTCATGTCTGATTAAAAGCCCTGTGACTATCATAGAGTAACATTGTGCTTCTGAGAGATGGATATTAAAACAGATAGAGTTTCTTGAGAGCTATGTTAATCTATTAGCTGTACCAGTTTTGTAATGCAAGAAACTCACGGGTTATATGTGCTTGTTTTATCATGCTTAATTAAACTGACCACAGTAATTAGCTGAACTATCTTGGAGATATTTTTCATTCCTGAGAAATGGTTTAATACAAAATGCATGCAAATGCTTATTCTGAGGATTTGTCTTTGTCAAGTTCTATTATGCAAAAAGTCCAAGGTATGTCTTTGATAGTGAGGTGACAAGATTGAACCTGTAATTGCAAGATTGGGACCGACAGGATAAGCTGAAATCAGGGATGTGGGTTTGATGTGTTAACTGGACAGGAGAGTGGACGGAAATAATAAGGGTAAAGGACATGATTTTAGGAGGTGGATGAGTCAGAACTGCCTTGATTCAAGATTGAAGATTGTTTATTGTTATTCTTCAGTACATAAGTGGAAAGGAAAACAAAATGATCGTCACTCATGATCCTGCGCTGCATAGTAACCACCAGAAACAAACAGAACACGATAAAAAACAATAAATATAAATACATAATGTTAACTTATATACCGTATATAGACTGAGTGCATGTACATAAAGTAAAGCTAGGTGCAGGAGTATCTCTAAGTAAGGTGACTGGCAGGAAATGATAAAATTGTAGTGGTGGGGTAGGTTCATAAGTGGAGGTGTTGATCAGCGTACTGACTTGTGGGAAGTAACTGCTTTTGTATAGCCGCTTCCCTGATGAGTGTGGGTCAAACAGTCCATAAGCAGGATGGGTGGGATCCTTCCTAATATTGCTAGCCATTTTTTCTAACACCTTTCTCTATATATGTCCTTCAGCATTGTTTTTTTTAAGTTAAAGGGAATCTGTCTGAAGCCATTTCCCTGTACCAGATTCTGTGGAATGGGTCCACTCAGGCAGCTCCTTTAAGTTATACCACAGAGCAAGCCTGTTTTAAAAGTCTTCTACAGTACCGACCTGCACTGCCTGTCATGGAAAGTCACTGAAGTAATGTCAAGACCCGCCCCACCTGCCTTAGAAGTCAGAGAGCATGTCCTGGTCCATGCAGCTTCCCACATTACTGAATCAGATGTAACACTGACACAGAAGAGACTTGTAGAATTCAAGCAGTATGCTTCAAGAATAGCTTTCAAAATAAATTCTGATGCACATCAATATTACAACACAAAACAGAATTTCTAGGCTGGAGACTTTCAGTGGAGTGGGAAAGGTACCAGAAACATAGAACATGGAATATCAGTTCCAGATATTTACTTTTTGGCAAATTACTGCTTGCATCCTTTTAACTGAATTGTTATGAAAGAAGATGAATAAGTATGAATCTTGAAAAAAAATTGAGGACATTCTGCATACTCAGCTTACTTTTTCAGTAAATTACGTCAAACTTCGACTAACAGCATTTGAGGTATTTCAGTCTTGTCCCCAGGGGCAAAAATATGACATTGACTTTAATATGATCAGAAGAAAATAGCCGCACAGGAGAATTGATGCATTACTTCCCATTAAACTATTTTTGAAGCAAAATCAGGATAGAAGCTTGTGATGATGCTCCGGAATTTACTTAGAAATACCATTTCAAAATATTGCTTTCAGTGCCTACAAACAGCACACACTATTTGTAGCAAATCACCTCAAATACATTCAAGGAGAAGATGTAAATTAGAAAATGAGGAGACAGCTAAAGGCATCAAGGTTAAGGACTAATAAAGGAGGAGGATTCTAGCAAAAGAGAAAAGGAAAGATGAAAGGAAATAAGAACACAATTAAATTGCAGTAGAGCTCATTATTTGGTAAAAATGATTCAGATTAAAGGGTGAGATATGAGAAGTAATAAAGGGAAGATTTTCTCTAACAAATGAAAAATGGCAAAATAATTTGGTATTTTGCACAATATCTGTGGGCTTTCATAAAAAGCACCTATGTGACTAGTTTAAGACATACCCTTAACTAAAAAAGAACATGACTGATGCACTAACCTCTTGAGATGAACAGGGCTTGGGAGTACAGTAAATAGTATTTCTGCAGTGCAAGGGAAATACATCAGTTAGACAGTAGAGGTTGGATGGGGAGTTGTACCATGCACTAAGAAATCAGTAGCCACTCATTCTGTGCCAAGTGCAATGAAGCCTGACTCTATATCCAGTAATTTTCTGTTTAATCATTTGTCATGTCTTTAATAAAAAGTAATTGATATCCAGTGATCCAGAGAAAGTGAATTGGTAGAAGTGCCAGCTTTCAATGACGGGAAGGTACCATATTCAAAAGTTGAAGGTCAGGCAGTACTCTGTGCTGTTCAGTTCCACATTTCCAGCTATTGGAATAGACAGCCTCTGCATTGATTAACTAAAGGAAAATTCTCGGGAGGTTGGGTCAAAATTGAACCAATGTGCTCTAGTTCAATACTGTATGGAGATAAGATGCCTTTCCTATTTAATTGTATCCAATGAATTTTCCATTTATTTAACAGTTAAGAGGCTGCAAAGTCTCAAAGGATATTAAATAAAAAAAATTCTTTGAATTGATGCAAGATAACATCGTATGAATAAGACAGTACATTTATCTTGCTTAAAAGCATTAAAAAACTATTGAAGCTGGAATCTGAAATAAAAACTGTAAGTGCTGAAAACACTCAGCAGTTGCACCTGTGGAACGATAAATAGCATAGATGTTTCAGGTTCAAGGCCCTTTGTCCGGACTGAGTAGTGGGGTGGAAGATAGGGACCAGTGGAGTTCTTGTCATTTCTCTGTCCAGGAGGAGACATGATGAGTGCAAAGGTCTGGGAAATAGACAAGATATGGTCAAGGCTCTGACCACAACGGTAGAGGGCAAACTACAGTTCAGGATGAAGGAAGAGGCTCATGTAGAGAATGTCTCACTGTTCAAGCAAATGTAAGTGAAGAAGAGGAACTGGGAGAAGAGAATAGTGACCTTACTGAATGCAAGATGAGAGGAAGAATAATCAAGATTGCTACAGGAGATAGGATTTGCTCTTGATGTTTGCTAGCTTAGCAGTTCAGAGATGTACTGTGGGCGGGTGAGAGCAATATGGAAATAGTCAACGCTGAGTTTTGGATGAGACAGCAACAGCTCCTTAATGTAACTGACAAAGATTGGGGTGAATGGCCCTAATGCTGAAACAAAAGCACATCCCATGGAAAAGACAGATGTTGCTTGGAGAAAGTAAGTGAAGCTGAAGTTGAGAAGATTAGTGTGATGACAGATTCAGCCAGGGAACTGAGTATGTTGGTGGTGAGGAGCTCTTGTGGTGTTTCTCCATGGAAGGAACAAAGAGGCCTTAGGCTCTCGTGTTGTGGGATAGAGATGTACAGGGATTGTATGTCTATGGTGGGTGGATGAACTCGTTCTGATGAAGGGTCTTGGACCTGAAACATTATTCTGGCATTTTATTGTTTTTAGTTTATATACTGTATGTTGCTTAATGGGCAGTTGTCAAGAATGGAAAACTAATTCAAGGAATCAACAATATATTATAATATGTGCAGGTTAGATTTCACCCTGGGTAAGGCATTCTGCTTTGGTTGTCAAAAACAAGGAATGCATCCTTTGAAGCAGGGAAAACAGCCAGATGATCCCTTGCTATACCAGGGGTGTTTGATAAGTTCGTGGCCTAGGGTAGAAGGAGTCAATTTTAGAAAACCTAGCACATTTATTTTTCCTACATTTACATACTTAGTCCAGCAGCCTTGGAGCATACAGATCCTTCTTTGTATAAGTCGGCATCTTGGACCTCCAGAAAGTGGTCCACAGCAGGGGTGATTGATAAATCTGTGGCCTAAAGTAGAAGGAGATAAGGAGAAACTACAAACTTTCTGCATTTTCACTCAAAGAGTTGAACTGCACGTGTATGTGACGAGAGCTGTATAACTCATCTCTTTCTATGCTCTCGTTACATGCACGTGCAGTTCAACTCTTTGAGTGAAAATGCAGAAAGTTTGAAGTTAGTAATTCATCTCCTTCTACTTAGGCCATGAAATCACTCCTCGTATAACAGGACAATTCAAAGTTAGAAATGAGGCAACCAGGGTTATCTTAAAGTATTATATACATAAAAAGGCCCTTCACCACTTGCCACACAGTGAGTTCATTTAAAAAAAAACAGGTTCCAAATAAACCCAGCCCCATCGTTATTAACTTTCACTTGGGATAATAAGTGAAAACGACTTGGAATTGAATCATGATAGTGTAATTATATTGGAAAACATAATCACATCACAACAAGGCATTTAGTTTTCATGTAGACATAATGAGAAATGTTTGTGCCACAGCAGACAACGGAGTCATATATCTTACAACACAGGAAATCATTTGAGTCATCATGCCAGTCTGGCTCTTTCTCATAGCCCTATAAAATATCTTCTGTTTCAACACGGATCCAATTCCCATTTTAAATTTACTACTTAATCTGCTTTCATCTGGCTTTTTGGCAGTGCACTCTATATCATAATAATATGCTGCATATAAAAAAATCTCATCTCCTCTTATCAACAACTCCTCAATCTACCTCTTGGCCAATTATCTTTTAAAAAGTATCTGTCCTTTAGTTCACAACAATCTTCCAGCTGAGACCATTTCTCTTTGTTTACTGTCAAAATCTTTCATACTATGAAAACCTCTATTAAATCCTCCTTAAGCTTATTGCTATAAGGAAAACAGCTCAAACTCCTACAGTTTCTCTTCATCCAGAGGTCCCGAATACTAATTTACTTTATTTATTTACTTTACTTTATTGTCGCCAAACAATTGATACTAGAGCGTGCAATCATCACAGCGATATTTGATTCTGCACTTCGCACTCCCTGGAGTACAAATCGATAGTAAATATTAAAAATTTAAATTATAAATCATAAATAGAAAATAGAAAAGAGAAGGTAACGTAGTGCAAAAAAAAACAAGAGGCAGGACCGGATATTTGGAGTGTATGGCCCAGATCCGGGTCAGGATCCGTTCAGCAGTCTTATCACAGTTGGAAAGAAGCTGTTCCCAATCTGGCCGTACGAGTCTTCAAGCTCCTGAGCCTTCTTCCAGAGGGAAGAGGGACAAAAAGTGTGTTGGCTGAGTGGGTCGTGTCCTTGATTATCCTGGCAGCACTGCTCTGACAGCATGCAGTGTAAAGTGATTCCAAGGACGGAAGATTGGTTTGTGTGATGTGCTGGGCTGTGTTCACGATCTTCTGCAGCTTCTTCCAGTCTTGGACAGGACAACTTCTATATCAGGTTGTGATGCACCCTAAAAGAATGCTTTCTACAGTGCATCTATAAAAATTAGTGAGGGTTTTAGGGGACAGGCCAAATTTCCTTAGCTTTCTCAGCAAGTAAAGGCACTGGTGGGCCTTCTTGGCAGTGGCCTCTGCTTGGCTGGACCAAGTCAGGTCATTTTTGATATTAACCCCGAGGAACTTAAAGCTTTTGACCTGTTCCACTTGTACACCACCGATGTAAATTGGGTCATGCGGTCCGCAACTCCTTCTGAAGTCAACAACCAATTCCTTCGTCTTGCTGACGCTGAGGGATAGGTTATTGTCTTCGCACCATGCCACCAGGTTCTTAATTTCCTCTCTGTACTCAAACTCATCATTACCCGAGATACGGCCTACAATTGTTGTGTCATCAGCAAACTTATATATTGAATTTGATAGAATCTTGACTACACAATCATGGGTGTACAGTGAGTACAGCAGGGGGTTGAGTACACAGTCTTGTGGGGCACCAGTGCTCAGAGTGATTGTAGAGGAGAGCTTGTCCCCTATTTTTACAGCCTGAGTCCTGTCTGTGAGGAAGTTGAAGATCCAGCTGCAGATCTGAGTGCTAAGGCCCAGGTTCTGGAGCTTAAGAATCTGTTTATTTGGAATGATGGTATTAAAGGCAGAGCTGTAGTCAATGAAAAGGAGCCTTACGTATGCGTCTTTATTCTCCAGGTGTTCTAAGGAGGAATGTTGGGCCAGAGAGATGGCATCTGCCATTGATCTGTTGCTCCGGTAGGCAAATAACCAAACAGGTAAATCTGCTCGGTGTCCCTGACACAGCCAAGTGATACTTTTGATGTATTTATTGACAGCATTTACTGTCCATCGTTAATTGCCTTGGCACAGAGGAGGTAATTAAGAATCAGGAATACTGATGGATGTGGAGTCATATTTTGCCAGATTGGGCAAAAATGGCTGATTATTTTTCCATAAAAGACATGAGCAGAACTGATTTTTTAATAACAATTTGGAAATCTATATTTGATTAGCTTTATTTGAAAAATGAAACATACGGTGTGCAGTGAAATGTGTCATTTATGTCAGACCAATAGAGTCTGAAAATGTGCTGGGGGGCAGACCCAAGAATCACCAGACTTCTGGAGCCAGCATATTATACCCACAACTTACTAACCCATACATCTTTGGAATGTGGAAGGAAACCAGAGCACCCAGTGAAAATTCATGCTGTCATGGAGAGAACTTAAAAGTTTCTTGCAGATAGCAGCAGGAGTCAAATCCCAGCCGTTGGCACTGTAAAGCATCACGCTAGCTGCTACACTACAGTACCGGCATCTTTCTTGGTTACTAATACTGAGACAAGCTTTAAGAAGCAACTCATTTATTGAGTTGCAATTTTCAATTCCTCAACTGCCAACTGGAATTTCAACTCAAGCTGCTCAGAGGTCCAGACTTCTGGCTGCTGCACTAACGAGAGGAAGTAACCCTATGTTTAATTATATCCACTATCATTTGGAGACCAGAAGTACGGGAAGATTTCTTTGGAAAACCATTCATAAAGCATGCCATTTGAAATCTGTGATTTTCTCCTGGATCAGTCATGTACGTGACACAGCAACAGAGAGAGGCCCATGGACAAAGCAAGGAACACATTTTTGAGCATCTCTGAGCACTGCAGTGATTTTCCCAACAGATTGTGCAGGCCACTTGTGGCCTTCAAAGCATGAGCGGAGTCCTGTTTCAGTGTAATCGCCTGGGGAGATCTAATCCAGGGAGACTCTCTCTGGAAACTGCTTCAAAGTAGATGTCCTTTAAATTAAGAAATACGTTTCCCTCACAGAAATTGTCTCACTCATCAATTTTACAACATCCATACCCACAAATGTATAACATATTATACTAGCTGGGACTTGCCTGTGACTGATAAAAAAAATAGGAAATATCACTGCTTTTGTACTTGTGATAATGTTTATGTCACTTGTGTTTATTTCCAATAGCCTTATCAGTTTGCTCTACCATACTTAAAAATTACATCTTCCAGACCGTGATCTCTCCACTTTGTACTCTTTCTCAAAATGTGCCATTTAGTTTACAGTATATGGTCTTTCCATATTCTTCCAACTAGAATAAATCACTTAATTACTGTAGCAATTTGAGTGGAAACTCCAACAGAACAACGTGAGAAAGGTCTGGAGGGGGATGAGGACCATCACTGGGTTCCGGCAAACTAGCAACAGAGGAGCGGAAGGCAGTGTGGACAGGGCCAACGAACTTAACCTGTTCTTTAACAGATTTGACAGTGTGGCCCCTGCCCATCCCACACATGAGCCATCTGTTGTCGGCCCCCAACCAACACATATTCCACTCTCCCCTCCTACCCCTCCTCACAGTCCCTCACCCTGCTCTCATGACTATACCCTTTCCCCACACGAATCCAGCACAGTGGGCTTCACAGCTGAACAGGTGAGAAGACAGCTGAAACATCTCAACCCAAGCAAGGCTGCAGGACCGGATAGTGTCAGTACCAGGGAGCTCAAAGCCTGTGCCCCTCAGCTATGTGGAGTATTTCGCCATGTATTCAACCTGAGCCTGAGGCTCCGGAGGGTTCCTGTATTGTGGAAGATGCCCTGCCTCGTCCCTGTGCCGAAGACGCCGCACCCCAGCGGCCTCAATGACTACAGACCGATGGCATTGACCTCCCACATCATGAAGACCCTGGAGAGACTTGTTCTGGAGCTGCTCCATCCTATGGTCAGGCCACACTTAGATCCCCTCCAGTTCGCCTACCAGCCCCGACTAGGAGTTGAGGATGCCATCGTCTTCCTGCTGAACCATGTCTATGCCCATCAGGACAAGCCAGCGAGCACTGTGAGGGTCATGTTTTTTGACTTCTCCAGTGCATTCAACACCATCCGCCCTGCTCTGCTGGGGGAGAAGCTGACAGCGATGCAGGTGGATGCTTCCCTGTTGTCATGGATTCTTGATTACCTGACTGGCAGACCACAATACGTGTGCTTGCAACACTGTGTGTCCGACAGAGTGATCAGCAGCACTGGGGCTCCACAGAGGACTGTCTTGTCTCCCTTTCTCTTCAATATTTACATCTCGGACTTCAACTACTGCACAGAGTCTTGTCATCTTCAGAAGTTTTTGGAAGACTCTGCAATAGTTGGATGCATCAGCAAGGGAGATAAGGCTGAGTACAGGGCTACGGTAGGAAACTTTCTCACATGGTGTGAGCAGAATTATCTGGAGCTTAATGTGAAAAAGACTAAGGAGCTGGTGGTAGACCTGAGGAGAGCTAAGGTACCGCTGACCCCTGTTTTCATCCAGGGGGTCAGTGTGGACATGGTGGAGGATTACAAATACCTAGGGATACGAATTAACAATAAACTGGACTGGTCAAAGGACACTGAGGCTGTCTACAAGAAGGGTCAGAGCCATCTCTATTTCCTGAGGAGACTGAGGTCCTTTAACATCTGCCGGACGATGCTGAGGATGTTCTACGAGTCTGTGGTGGCCAGTGCTATCATGTTTGCTGTTGTGTTCTGGGGCAGCAGGCTGAGGGTGGCAGACACCAACAGAATCAACAAACTCATTCGTAAGGCTAGTGATGTTGTGGGGATGGAACTGGACTCTCTCACAGTGGTGTCTGAAAAGAGGATGCTGTCTAAGTTGCATGCCATCTTGGTCAATGTCTCCCATCCACTACATAATGTACTGGTTGGGCACAGGAGTACATTCAGCCAGAGACTCATTCCACCGAGATGCAGCACAGAGCGTCATAGGAAGTCATTCCTGCCTGTGGCTATCAAACTTTACAACTCCTCCCTTGGAGGATCAGACATCCTGAGCCAGTAGGCTGGTCCTGGACTAATTTCATAATTTACTGGCATAATTTACATATTATTATTTAACTATGTATGGTTCTATTACTATTTATTATTTATGGAGCAACTGTAACGAAAACCAATTTCCCCCGGGATTAATGAAGTATGACTATGACTATGACTAGTTTACCCAAGTAACATTTTTTAAGTCACTGGATAAATCATCAACATTCAAGGATAGACATAATATTGTCATATTGCTAAGTACTCAAAGGACTGCAATATGGTCAATATAGTAAAGGTTTTGCTCCAGTGTACTTTCCATATCTACTCCATAAGGTCTCACAAAGTAAGGACTGCCTGTAATCACATCTACACCCTCTTGGAATTCAGGTTTGATTTCTGATTCTCTCAGTCTTTTGCCTCATTGTGCCTGAACTTGACAAAATGTAGGGCATCTAGCTTCCAGTCACAGTCTGTCATTTACAATGTATGAATAGTAATTCTCTAATATTATTTTATTTTAGAAACATAGAAACGTAGAAAACTTACAGCACAATACAGGCCCTTCGGCCATAAAGCTGTGTCGAACATATCCTTACCTTAGAACTACCTAGGCTTACTCATTGCCCTCTATTTTTCTAAGCTCCATGTACCTATCTAGGAGTCTCTTAGAAGACCCTATCTTTTCCGCCTCCACTACCGCCGCTGGCAGCCCATTCCATGCACTCACCACTCCCTGCATAAAAAAACTTACCCCTGACATCTCCTCTGTACCTACTTCCAAGCGCCTTAAAACTATGCGGCCTTGACTTGCCATTTCAGCCCTGGGAAAAAGTTTCTGACTATCCACACGATCAACGCCTCTCATTAGCTTGTACACCTCTATCAGGACACCTCTCATCCTCTGTCGCTCCAAGGAGAAAAGGCAGAGTTCGCTCAACCTATTCTCATAAGACATGCTCCCCAATCCAGGCAGCATCCTTGTAAATCTCCTCTGCACCCTTTCTATAGTTTCCACATCCTTCCTGTAGTGAGGTGACGAGAACGAAGCACAGTCCTCCAAGTGGGGTCTGACCAGGGTCCTATATAGCTGCAACATTACATCTTGGCTCTTAAATTCAATCCCACAGTTGATGAAGGCCAATGCACCGTATGCCTTCTTAACAAAATTTTAGGTTAAAAGAAAAAAGCGGATGTTCACTCCATACCTTTCTTTCTGTCTGTTTGTCTCAAAATGTCCTTAAGAGCAAAAAGCAATTCCAAGTGAAGTTAGAGACTGAATCGAATGTACGTCAGCTCTGGAAAGGTTTGCAGGCATCACTTCCTACAAGGTGATATCTAAAATCAAAAATGGCCGTGATGCTTCACTCCCAGATGAATTCAGCACCTTTTATGCAAGCTTGAAAGGGAAGATGAAATTAATCCTGTGTGAATCCCTGCAGCCTCTGGCAACCCTGTGATCTCTGCCTCAGAGGCCAACGTCAGAGCATCTTTCACAAAGAGTTAGACCCTGATGGTGTAGCTGGTAGGGCACTGAAAACCTGTGCCAACCAACTGGTGAAGAGGGTTCAAGGACATCTTCTTATCTCTTACAGTGCAGTTAGAGGTTCTCATCTGTTTCAAAAGGGCATCAATCATACTGGTGCCCAAGAAGAGCAGGGTGAGCTGCTTCGACAAATTGTATTGCACTGCTACGGCAACGAAGGGTCTCGGCCTGAAACGTCGACTGCACCTCTTCCTACAGATGCTGCCTGGCCTGCTGCGTTCACCAGCAACTTTTATGTGTGTTGTCAGTGATATTAAAGCTGTTTCTGATTCTGATTATGTCACTTCTTTAGTGTCAATGAACTAAAATCCAAAGAATGCTTCCAGAGCATGACTTTTCATCCGAGATGAACACACACATTTTAGCAGTAGTCCGTTCTGTGAGTGGATGGAATGCCAGGGAAAATTTGGGCTGTTCTGTGACATCCAATATTTTACTCAGTTCCTGAGGAAGCCCATGAAGACAGCACATGCAAACCAAAAATCCGGAGATACAGCAAATCTCAGAAGCAGAATCAGGTTGATTATCACTGACAAGTGTAATGAAATGTGTTGCTTTGCAGCAGCAGTACAGTGCAAAAGAGAGCAAAAATAGGTTTATAGGTTCACCGTTCATTTAGAAACCTGATAGCAGAAGGGAAAAGCTGCTCTGAAAATAAGAACAGGCGGTCAGGCAACATCAGTTCCCCTTTCTGTAAGAGTTGCCTGGCACATGGAACATTTCCACTGTCTTCTGTTCTTGTGCATGAAGATGGATGGACAAGGAGTTCTTATTTATTTGTCTAGAGATGCAGCACAGAATAGACGGTTCTGGCCCAGCAAGCCCTACTGCCCAGCAACACACCTGTTTCTAGCCTAATCACTGGACAATTTATGTTAACCAATTAACCTCCTAACTGCTGCATCTTTGAACTGTGGGAAGAAACTGGAGCAGCCGGAGGAGACCCACGTGTTCATGGAGAGAACGTACAAACTCCTAACAGAGGACGCCAGAACAAAACTTGAACTCCAATACCCTAAAGCTGTATTAATGTCACGCTAACCGCTACTCTACCCTGAAGTCCTATTCGAGTTTGAGATTATCACCTAAGAAAATGCTTTAAGAAGCATGGAGAAAGGGTAATGGGAGTACAAAATTAAATAATTGAACCTTAAATTGACAATAAGCTACAATAAGCCAGGTCAAATGTGAAGGGTGTAATGTTTGAGGGATAATTGTGTTAGAAATGCTAAAAAGGACCAGAGATTCAATCATGTAATGCATGTGTTTTCATATGTTATGGGATTAAACAGCACTGCAAAATAAATAGCCAACCCTAATCAGGGCATACCGAAACTCCAGCACTGAGTGCTCATAAGTATCTACTGCATATACAGGCAAAAAGATCCTGGGTGTTCATTTGTCACACAAGGCATATTTGATACTGCTGCCATCAAAGTGAACTACAGAAACTGATGCCAGTTGTAACATTCTCAAGTCCAAAATTAGGCCCACAAATTTAAATAAAGTCAATTACAAAGGTATGGGGGTAAATTGATTAAGGAGAATTGATAAACTAGATGAAGAAATATGATATTAGATCTGCAAAGGGACAGTTCAAAGTAAATATTTTAAAGTTACTTTTCAATAAAACATTAATAAATCATGGGACAGCTATTCCAAATATATTCGCTTATTTAACTAGAGCATAGAGTAGGCCTATATGACTCTTCAAGCCATTCCACCCCAGCAATGCTAACCTAAGCATGGGACAATTTACAATGGCCAACTACCCTACCCAGTATGTCTTTGGACTGTGGGAGGAAACCAGAGCACCCAGGGAAAGCCCACAGATTCCACAGAGGGGGATGTATAGAGGCTCCTTATAGGGCAGTGCTAAAAAAGATCTCCAAACTCCAAACACCCTGAGCTGTAACAGTGTTGTGCTAACCACTACACCACTGTGACACCTAACTAAAAGTGGACAACATTTAAGTAAGACAAAATGAAGTTGATAATGTTGTGAGTTAAGTCTATGGAATGAGAAGATGTTCTAATAAACAGCAAAGGATGCCCAAATACTGATATAGAGAAAATGATAAATAAGTTAGTAGGTAATAAACTCTTATATTTAAACAAAAAGGAGAAGGCTTAGAGTCTAGGAAGGAAAAATTGTGAAAATTAAAAAAATTAATAAGCCCATAAAAAATAGGAGTATAATTAGTTGTTTCAGCCCATCAAATCTACTCCACCATTCAATCATGGCTGATTTATTATTCACTCTCAATCTCATTTTCTTGACTTCTCACCGTAATCTTTAACAATTTTACCAGTCTAGAACCTATTAATCTCCACTTTAGATATACCCAATGACTAGGCCTCATCAGCCCTCTGTGACAATGAATTCCACCGATTCACCACTCTCTAGCTAAAGATATTCTGTCTCCTCTTTGTTCTGAAGGGACTTCCCTTTATTCTGAGTCTGTGGCCACATTCTTCTTGTTGTGAGGTTAGCTCAGCTTCAATAATAGTCCAGATATTATTGGACTCTCTTGGAGAATCAATACTCTACCCTTTTAACAGCGATAGGAGTGGGGCTGTCACAAAGCACTTGGACGCTCACACCAGGATCCCACTGAGCCGCCAGGATCTCCAAGCAACTGCAGGGCCTTCAACTTATGCTTGCCGAAATGTTGTTTTCAACCAGAGTCATCACATGACATCCAGCAGTGCTCACTGTTGAACAGTACTGCTTTAAGAGCTTCTACTAATAAAAATATGTGCAAGGTTCACGTACAGCTCCAGAAATGACCAAAATTCAAAGTAAATTTATTATCAAAGTACATACATATCACCATATACAATCCTGGTATTTATTATCTTCTGGGCATACTCAATAAATCTAATAACCTTAATCGAATAAATTCAACTGGGCGTATAACTACTGTGCAAACAATGATGTGTGTAAATATCAAAAGAAAGAATAATAATAATAATAAACAAATAAGCAATAAATATCAAGAACATGAGATGAAGAGTCCTTAAAAGTGAGACCATAGATGGTGGGAATATTTCAGTGATGGGACAAGTGAAGTTGAGTGGAGTTAACCTCTCTGGATCAAGAGCCTGATGGTTGAGGGGTAATATCTGTTTTTGAACCTGGTGGTGTGAGTCCTGTGGCTCCTGTACCTTATTCCTGATGGCAGCAGCGAGAAAAGAGTATGACTTTGGTGGTGTGGGTTTTAAAGATTTTAAAGTCATCTTCCAGTTAGCAGGGTAAATTCTTTTAAAGCACCCGTCCATGTGGAAAGATCAACTGGCTGCAGGTAGGATCAGACAATTAAACAGAAGTATTTATTCAATGCAAGATAAAAGAATAACATCTGGTAAGAAGTGCTATTGCATTATCTAATTTACTGGAAATTATATTACCTCTTTCAGGCTGATATTTATCTTATTCCAACATTCCAAACTTCCTTTACATCAGTATTTATTAGTCAGTGAATAAAATGATGCAAATTGTTTTTTGAATGAAAGCAGTAGCAAGGACAAGAGAGGGAATTTAAAGATAGCGTGAAGAAGATAAAGGGGCTATAGCTATCATCAAAGATTGAAGACACTAGGATCCTTTCTGCATAAAAGCGAAAGCTTTAAAATTAAGAAGTCCATGAATTGGATGCAGCTGTACAATGGGAAATCAAAGTAAATGGTGCATTTAATGGAAAGCTGGATAAACATTTGAGGAGAAAGGAAGAGAACACACTACCAAAGTTAGGGGGAGAAGGCGGGGTGGGGGGGCAGATTTGTGTGGAGGTAGACCTGTCTGAGTAAATGTCTGATTTGTACAGTATAAAGTGAATAATGTACAATGGAATATTATCTACTGGACATTGTATAAGCGGGTATTTGTATATCCTGGCAATTATAATAATTTATGGTTTTATAATTCAACTTCTGTACTTATAATTCAACTTCATTACCATGCAAAAACACAGCTGCAACTAAGCAAATATGAATAGATCTTCAACTATCATGTTGCACTTCCTGCCTGTTCAAAGGCAATATTGCTTTGAAGCACAGTAGTGTAGTGTTTAGCACACTATTACAGTGCCAGTGACTCAGGTTCAGTTCCACCACCATCTGTAAGGAGTCTGTATGTTCTCCCTGTGACCACGTAGGTTTCTTTAGGGTGTTCCAGTGTGTCCCACATTCCAAAGTGTAAGGGTTAGTACCTTAGTTGATCATGTGGGTGCAGTTGGGTGGTTTGGGCTCACTGGGCTGGAAGGGCCAGTTACTCTGCTGTATTTCTGAAAAAAAAAGAATTTTAAAAGATGCCATTTCTTTCTGCAGATACATATTATGAGAGTGGCCAGGAATGCATCTAGCTTAATACTGACTTACATAAATCACAAATGACTGATAAATCATAAATGACTGAGCTACATGCAGTTGCTGGTGGTTAATTTTCATGTAGTTGACCTTAGAGTGAGCAGTGGTGTCAAAAAGAATTGCATTTACTGTATATAGTGCCTTTTAAGGCCTTAAAACGTTGCAATGTGCTTCATAGCCAACAAAATATCTTTCAAGCAGTACTCTTGTATTGTGAGAATTATTACACAATCTGTTAAAAATTGCATAGTGATTCCTGTTAACGAGGAATAACTTATTATGCTGCAAGGCAAAATTTCTAAGCCCCATTTCAAAATAATCGTGTGGTGCACAGAGGAAGGTAGGAACTCATGTGTGATACCTCATGACAAACATTTTCCTCAGCTTGGGATTAGAGTGGGAGTCCTGAAATGGGCTCCCTTATGGAGCAGCCATTTTGACTTAGCAGACTGACTGCTAAAATCCATACAATATACTGCATGTGACCATGCTGCCCTCAAGTTAGGGAAGAACGAAGTCAGTCATATGACTAGTATCTTTACTGAATATATGTAATTTACTGAAATTGAATTACAACTGCACAAGTTATCATGATTGCCGAAATGTGCAGATCAAATTCCAAATCAGAATCAGGTTTATTGTCACAAACATGATTGTTTCATTTGTTGTTTTATGGCAACAGTACAAGACAGGCATAACAAAATACTGTAATTTACAATAATGAACAAGTAAACCAAAATAAAGTAGTGCAAAAGAGGAATAGTGAGGTAGTGTTCATGAGTTCAAAGACCACTCAGAATTCTAACGGCAGAGGGGAAGGAGCTGTTTGTAAACCATTGCGAGAAGGTCTTCAAGTTCTTGTTCCTCCTCCCTGATGGTAGTAAAGAGAAGATGCAATGTCCAGGATGGCGAGGGTCCTTAATGATGGATGACACCTCTTCGAAGAACTGCCTTTTGAAGATGTCCTCAGTGGTGGTGGGCTTGTGCCCATGATGCCTGAGTCTACAACCCTCTGAATCCTCTTACAATCTTGTGCATTGGTGCACAACCAGTCAGAATGGTCTCCATGGTACATCTGTAGAAATTTGCTAGAGTCTGTGGCGACATACTAAATCTCCCCAACCTCATAATGAAATAGAACAACTGTCCTGTCTTTGTTGCTCTGCCATCAATAGGATGGGTCCAGGATGGGCTGTTTGGGATGTTGGTGCCCTGGAACTTGAAATTGCTCACCCCTTCCACTGCTGACTAATCAATAAAGATTGGAGTGTGCTCTTATGACTTTTCCTTCATGAAATTCACAATCTGTGCACATATCCCGTCTTGCATTACTCACTAGACACTGAAAGGCAAAAAAGATGATGCTGCAACAATAGTCTAACAGCACTCTCTGCCTGGACTTACGGTGACTAACTGGGTGACGTGTCCAACTCCTACTATTAATTCCATTCTCAGGATATTACTTGTTGCTAGGTTAAAAGGAAAAAAAAAATGGATCTTTTGTCAACAGTTTGTGAGAAGCTGGCTCTAACAGCTGCTAATTTACAACCATTGGAATGATGCAAGATCTTTATTTGCACAGATAATTGCATTGATAGAAAGGTCAGAATTTGCAGTCTGTCTTTAACTAACCCTGAGGTGATGATAGTGAGCTGGTGCAGTCTGTGTGAAGAGGATGCTGCTGTGGTTTCATTAAAACCATTTCCCATTTTTCCACTTGTACATCTTGTACAAATGCTTTCATTGCGTGTTTCTTGCATGGCATGTGATGTTGGTCTCAGACAGGTAAGAAAAGGCCCAAGTTCTTTCCTTTCAGCACCTTAGGGATGTAGAGGTGAAAGTTGTCACAGTAGGTGGTTTGCACAACCCCACGCACCACTTCAATCTGATCAGCCTTTCTGCCTGGTAACACCAGATCCAGTTGTGGGGCAAGTTGTAAAGCTCCAGAAATTTATCTCGGGGATCAGAACACAATGCATACAGGTTAGTTGGCCCTCTCCTAAGGTGAAGAAGAACCAGTTCAACAGGCCAGATCAGCTGCCCAACCCACATAGAAAGCCCCATTCATCCATTACCTGCAAACTAAAAACAGAAAATGCAGGAAATGCAAGGAGAGAAACAATCAGTGATGATAACAATGGCACACTATCTTTTGAGTCTTTCTGTTCACAACCACAAGCTAAAATATCAATAGGACACATAAAGCAATCAGGCATTGGCGGCAGCCCTTCCTGAGAGAGGGAAAGGAGAATGCAGTGGAAGCCGGCACTTTTTGCTGATGGATCTTGACTGATGGTGGTTGTTGGAGATGCGTAGACCATAGGACATAGAACACTGCTGCACAGTACAGGCCTTTTGGTCTACAATGTTGTGCTGACCTTATAATCTACTTCAAGATCAATCTAACCTAGCCCTCCATTTTTCTATCATTCATATGCCTGTCTAAGAGTTTTCTTTATGTCCCTGAAGAGTCTACCTCTACCACCACCACTGGCAGGGTGTTCCACGCTCCTATCACTCTCTGTGCAAAGAGCTTACCTCTAGCATTACCATGATACTTTCCTCTAATCACCTTAAAATGATACCGCCTCAAATGAGGCACTTCAGCCTTAGGAAAAAGTCTCTACCTATCTTCTAAACCTATGCCTCATATCATTTTGTACAACCCTATCAAGTCACCATTCATCCTCCTTCGCTCCAACGAGAAACGTGCTAGCTTTCTCAGTCTATCCTCATAAGACATGCTCTCTAAAGAGGGTTCAGAGGAGATTTAGCAGTATGTTGACTGGATTAAAGCTCCCACATCCTCCCTATGATGACGTGACCAGAAATAAATACAATATTCCAAGTGTGGTCTAACCAAGGTTTTATTGATCTGCAACATTACCTTGTGACTCTTGAACTCAATCCCCTGTCTAATGAAGGCCAACACAGCATACACCTTAACAACCCTATCAATTTGAGTGGGAGCCTTGAGGGATATATCGACATGGACTCCAAGATCCTTCTGTCCCTCCATACTGCTAAGAATCCTCTCATTAACCCTGTATTCTGCCTTCAAACTTATCTACTCAAAATTAATGACTTTACACTTTTCCCAAGTTGAATTCCATCTGCCATTTCTTAGCTCATCTCTACATCTTGTCAATATCTTTTTGTAAACTACGACAAACTTCTACATTATCCACGAATCCCCCAAACTTAACAAGTCACTTCCACTTCCTCATCCAAGTAACTTATAAAAGCCATGAAGAGCAGGGGTCCAGAACAAATCCCTGTGGAACACTGGTTGCTGATCGCAAGGCAGACTACATTCCATCTAAAGCCAGTCGCTACTTTCTATGGAAAAAACAACTTTGGATCCATGCAGCTATGCTTCCCTGTATCCTGTACGTTCTGACTTTCTGAATGAGCCTACCATGGGGAACCTTATCAAACCCTTATTAAAATACATGCACTGCTCTATCTTTATTAAAGTAGTTTGTCACATCCTCAAAGAATTCAGTCAAGCTTGTGAAGCATGATCTACCCCTCACAAAACTATGCTGACTATCCCTAATTGGACTATACTTCTCCAAATAGAAAAGAATAGAAAACTTGATGGAATAGTCTGCGGAATTCGTTGCCACAGGTGGCTGTGGAGGCCAAGTCATTGGTTATAATAAAGGCAGAGGTTGATAGATTCTTGATTAGTCAGGGCATGAAGTGATGAGGCAAGGAGAAAGCAGGAAACTGGGGCTAAGAGGGAAAAGGTATCAGCCATGATGAGATGGTGGAGCAGACTCGATTGGCCAAACAGCCTAATTCTAATCCTATATCTTATGTTCTTATGATGTTGTGGTCTAAGATATTGGATACTGGCAGGACTGAAGAAAGTGCAGCATAAATCTGAATGAGAAGGAAAAAATAGAGCCCATTATCAGCAAGGCAGGCCTTTAACACTAACTTGGAGGTCATACTTTCCAATAAGGATGTTACAGGCAGCGAAGCTTATACACTTATTAAACCAAGCATAATAGTTTGATGGTGAATGTCAGTTCTAATGATTCAGAAGCTGCTCTAAAACAATATCTGAGTGCTGCCATGGAAGCTCAATCTGCAAACATCTTAGCCAAATTGTGTGAAGGAAGATTGATTCTGATGCAGAAGCTCCCAACTAAAAAACTAACTCTCTGCTTCTTCCCACAGATGCAACATTGCCTGCTGTGTATTTCCAGCATTTTCTGTTTTCACTTTAAATTTCCAGTATCTTCATTTTTTTCATTTTTATTTTCCAGTTGAATCTTGTTTTTCCCATGTGTTCCACATTAAGATTTAAATTGTTGGGTTACATATTATGCAAAAGTAATAGTTACCTCAAACTGAGAATAATAACACAAGCTGAAAAGGAACCTAGTCTCTGAAGCTTGTTTTGGTAAAGAACCATTTACCACATTCACCACTGATAATTACACTGAATAATATTTGATCACAGGAGGTAATGATTCTTCGAAGGCTGAATTAACTGAGAAAAAGTGACTTCTCTCCTCATCTGTAATCATCAAGGTTGAATGTCGCAATCGGCCCCTTATCAAAACAAGCTTGAGAGGCCACATTTCTTTTTGGTTTGGTGTGATATAAATTTTAAAAGTAATTCCATCCGGATGAAAATATGCTTCCTTGTATGAGCTCTCTTAAATTTTAAAAGGCAGGCATCTGTGGTTTACTGATCTTTGCATCTACATCAGTTGATCTATAATTTAAATCCACATTCTCCATCAAGCCAGAAATTCTGACACATGTTGCATTTAAACATTAGAATTAAAACTGACAATTGCACATTAATCAAATTGCAATGGCTCTGTGATGTCATTGAGTAGTTTGAGCATTTCGAAGAGCTGAGATCTCACAGTGTCATTCATCTTTTGGTTATACTCTTTGTTTTGATTCCTCTGTAAGGAAACAGTGCTGTGCTGAGGATCCTTTGAATCAAACCTCAAAGTGCATAACCCAAGGATTACAAAAGATCAAAAGAAAAGAACAGATGATAATGTAAATAGAGATATATTAATCTCAATTTTTAGTTTGAAAAGCTTATGCTTGGAGATATATATTTCAAACAAGAGCCTTTTGCCTTTCTAATAAATCCCTTCCTGCCTTGGGCTTCCCGCTTACAAAGCTGGAGCTCCATTACAGGTAGTTAACTGTTCAGCATGTGGTGTGCTACAATTTTACACGAAAAAATAGCAAGGCCTTGGCAAAGTTACAGAGAAGGTTTGCAAGAATCCCAATGATGAGAGTGTTCACTTTTGAGAGGAGGTGAGACAAACTGAATTTGTTCTCTGGGAGAATAGGATATTAATGGATGACTTAAAAGAGCTATTTGTGAATATCTCTCTGAATATCTGCACTCTCCAGTTAAATTATAAATGAACCCAAACCTTCACCTGCCTCAGCTACAAGATCTGCAGTTTACTCCCTCAGTATCTGCCTCAATAATTTGTTCTTCTTCAGGACATTCCCTAAACTTGTTCTTGGACAATATTTTTCATCACTAACTTAATTATTCCTTGGTGCACTACACTACTTTGAAAATGCCAGACGATTACAAATTCTCATTTTGAAGCACACACAAGACACACAAAATGCTGGAGAAACTCAGCAGGTCAGTCTGCATCTACAGAAAAATTAAAATGTTCTGAAGAAGGGACTCAGACTAAAATATAGGCCCTTTATTCCTCTCCATAAATCTGCCTGACCTATTGAGTTCTTCTGGCATTTTGTATGTGTTACACTGTATTTCCAGCATCTGGAGAATCTCCTGTGTTTGTCATTTTGAAGTAGCTTGATTGGGACAAACCCAAAAAGTGTGCCACACATGATGGTAGATCCGAAAGATAGAATTTAGGTGAATGGATTCCAAACCAGTGGAAAAAAATAGTGGCCGACCTATTGTCTCAGCTTGCTCCTGCCCCACCGAACTCGTTTCTGCATACCTCGACACAATTTTATCCCCCCTTGTTCAATCCCTTCCGACCTATGTTCGTGACACTTCTCACGCTCTTAAACTTTTCGATGATTTTAAGTTCCCTGGCCCCCACCGCTTTATTTTCACCAGGGATGTCCAGTCCCTATATACTTCCATCCCACATCAGGAAGGTCTCAAAGCTCTACGCTTCTTTTTGGATTCCAGACCTAATCAGTTCCCCTCTACCACCACTCTGCTCCGTCTAGCGGAATTAGTCCTTACTCTTAATAATTTCTCCTTTGGCTCCTCCCACTTCCTCCAAACTAAGGGTGTAGCTATGGGCACCCGTATGGGTCCTAGCTATGATTGCCTTTTTGTTGGCTTTGTGGAACAATGTATGTTCCGTGCCTATTCTGGTATCTGTCCCCCACTTTTCCTTCGCTACATCGACGACTGCATTGGCGCTACTTCCTGCACGCATGCAGAGCTCGTTGACTTTATTAACTTTGCCTCCAACTTTCACCCTGCCCTCAAGTTTACCTGGTCCATTTCCAACACCTCCCTCCCCTTCTAGATTTTTCTGTCTCTGTCTCTGGAGACAGCTTATCCACTGATGTCTACTATAAGCCTACTGACTCTCACAGCTATCTGGACTATTCCTCTTCTCACCCTGTCTCTTGCATAAACACCATCCCCTTCTCGCAATTCCTCCGTCTCCGCCGCATCTGCTCTCAGAATGAGGCTTTTCATTCTAGGACGAAGGAGATGTCTTCCTTTTTTAAAGAAAGGGGCTTCCCTTCTTCCACTATCAACTCTGCTCTTAAACGCATCTCCCCCATTTCACGTACATCTGCTCTCACTCCATCCTCCCGCCACCTCACTAGGAATAGGGTTCCCCTGGTCCTCACCTACCACCCCACCAGCATCCGGGTCCAACATATTATTCTCCGTAACTTCCGCCACCTCCAACGGGATCCCACTACTAAGCACATCTTTCCCTCCCCCCTCTCTCTCTGCATTCCGCAGGGATCGCTCCCTACGTGACTCCCTTGTCCATTCGTCCCCCCCATCCCTCCCCACTGAACTCCCTCCTGGCACTTATCCGTGTAAGCGGAACAAGTGCTACACATGCCCTTACACCTCCTCCCTTACCACCATTCAGGGCCCCAAACAGTCCTTCCAGGTGAGGCAACACTTCACCTGTGAGTCGGCTGAGGTGATATACTGCGTCCGGTGCTCCCGATGTGGCCTTTTATATATTGGCGAGACCCGACGCAGACTGGGAGACCGCTTTGCTGAACATCTACGCTCTGTCCGCCAGAGAAAGCAGGATCTCCCAGTGGCCACACATTTTAATTCCACATCCCATTCCCATTCTGACATGTCTATCCATGGCCTCCTCTACTGTAAAGATGAAGCCACACTCAGGTTGGAGGAACAACACGTTATATTCCGTCTGGGTAGCCTCCAACCTGATGGCATGAACATCGACTTCTCTAACTTCCGCTAATGCCCCACCTCCCCCTCGTACCCCATCTGTTACTTATTTTTATACACACATTCTTTCTCTCACTCTCCTTTTTCTCCCTCTGTCCCTCTGACTATACACCTTGCCCATCCTCTGGCTTTCCCCCACCCCCCTTTTCCTTCTCCCTGGGCCTCCTGTCCCATGATCCTCTCATATCCCTTTTGCCTATCACCTGTCCAGCTCTTGGCTCCATCCCTCCCCCTCCTGTCTTCTCCTATCATTTTGGATACCCCCCCCCCTCCAACTTTCAAATCCCTTACTCACTCTTCCTTCAGTTAGTCCTGACGAAGGGTCTCGACCTGAAATGTCGACTGTACCTCTTCCTAGAGATGCTGCCTGGCCTGCTGCATTCACCAGCAACTTTTATGTGTGTTGCTGAAAAAAATAGTGGAGTCTTTTTATTGCACTGGCCTTGTGATCTGCAATACACTCCATAAAAGAGTGATGAAATCAGCAGTAACTTTGGAAAAAGGACATAAATAAATATTTGAAAAGTAAAAGGAAACAAAATGAAGGGATAAAAGTATTGTGTTGGACAGAGAGGCAAATTTTTATGCACTTATGCCCATCAGCCCTACTGGGGCATTGGCTGTAGAAAGCAGCTCACCAGAGCCGTCTGTCCTGGGCCAGTCTTTCAAGTTATCCTGGGTGTAGATATTTTCTCCTTCTTCTCCCAGGGATGAGGACTCTGGAACCTCTGCTGGCATTTCTGTAGAACTGGGTTCTTACAGAAAGGGGTTGCTAGCCCCATTCCTGACACTCCTCCTTTCACAGCTAGGCTTGGGACTGTCTATGATGGTGTAAAGGTTAACTGAGTTGGTTATTTATGCTGCCAAACATTATCAGAATTAAATTTGTCAGCACCTCAAAATGGGCATTGGGAGTTAGGACTGGGATTAACCTGCATCAAATTGCTTTGATAGCAGACACACGGAAATCAAAAACTAGTTGACATGCCAGCCCTTGTCACGCAATGGTCGTTGGTTAATTTGGCAGGGTGGCTTAAATGCAGATTACAGACTGGCGTGCCACGGAAGGAAGCTGACGTCCCACTCATTCCTCATTGAGGCTCAAGTTGAAGAATTGCTCCTTGAACTTGGATGAATAGGTCATCCTCACAGAAGTCTCTATTTTCCTCCCTCTTTCAATGGTTTCTCCTAGTTCACAGCTCCCCTCACCCATCCCTATCTGGGAATGTCACCTCACTGTAGGTGCAATACCTAGTGTACATGAGCAGTCTGGTAACATAGTAATGTTACCATTCTTGCACTTCTACTCCACTTTCCAACTATTGTTTCAATGTAACTGAAATACACTACATAGAATTTATGCAATATTTACCAACTGGTTCATTCAGATAGATGTGCAAGCTTCATACATTATTCCACCTCTATTTACTTCGGATTTGCTAACACCAGCTTACTCATGTATCCCCATTGAAGTTCACATTTGTAGTGCTGGTGTTGGCCTACAGTTGATAAGGTTGGGTTCCTATGAAGATGCATGGTTTGTTGGCCTTCATAAATTGGGGGCTGATTTCAACAACTGCTTTATAAAACTCCAGTTAGACCACACTTGGAATATTGTGTTCATTTCTTGTCACCTCAGTGGCAGAATGATGTGGAAGCTTTAGAGAGAGTGAAAAGTGGGATTTAATACAATGTTGACTGGATTGGAGAACATGTCTTATGGGGGTCTGTCGAGCAAGCTAGGGCATTTCTCTTGTATGAAGCAGGATGAGAGTTGACTTGATAGAGGTGTACAAGATAATAAGAGGCATAGATTGAGTGGACAGCCAGAAACTTTTTTGCTATGGTGGAAATGGATAATAAGGGGGGGGGGGGGGAGACATAATTTTAAGGTGATTGAAGGAGAGTATAGAGAGGACGTCAGGGGTACATTTTTCTCATGGGGAGTGATGGATGTGTTGGACATGCTGCCGGGGTGGTGGTAGAGAAAATGCATTAAGGACATTTAAAAGACTTTTAATTGAATGATAATAAAAAAAATAGAGGGCTATGCGGGAGAGAAGGGCTACATTGTTTTTGGAGTAGGAACATAGTGGGCTGAATGGCCTGTATTGTTCTTCAGTGTCCTATGTTTCAATATCAGCTGTGGTATCTTCCACCCTGTCATAGACTGTGTTGCCACTAAGCCCCGTACTAGTCCCGTGGTGTCCACCAGAGCAGCACAATCTACCACAGATTTAAGCAAGTCCTCCCTTTGCAAGTCAATGGGAGATAAATGCAAAGTATTAATGTTTCAAATATCTTGTAAGAACTCTTTTTAATTGTTTTACACATCTTGAGTATGTTAAAGGTGGTCATTGCCAAACTGACAGCATGGGTAACCACTGAGTCAGCAACCTCAAAGGGTATGCAGGCCAGCTGCCTGCACAGTGGCAGTCCCTCTGCACAGTGCTCACATTGCAGAGTGTTAGGAACGGGAATACAATGCCTAGCAGAATATACAACCATCATAGAATTTTTACAGAATGGAAGATCCCCTTTATTCATGCTGAATAAAATTTATTTTTAAAATGCTGGAAATAATCAGCACATCAGGTGGCATCTGTAGAGCAGAACCTGAATCAACATTTCAGAAGCAATATTCCTTTCTGTCCCTTTCTTTGCTTTCTTGCATTCATCTCTTGTTTGAATCAGCTACTCCTTTTACTAGAATATTTAGCCATCACTGCATTTTTCCCTTTAATCTTCATTGCTGTTATTTTTATGCCCCTAGTTTCGAACCCCATGTAGAGGTCCCAAGAAAATACAGCTTAATTCCTCCCATAAACTACAGCTGTGGTCAACCTTTTGTGCTGTTCTGGATGGCAATTCTCTGCAGTAACTGCAGTAGATTGTGGAAGACTGAATTTCATTTATCCCTACCTCTACTGGTTACAAATAGTCTTAGTCACATACACAATATTTGGATGACAACTAAATCTCTTTCCATGCAGGCTCAATAATGGCTAGGAATTTGCATATGCTGTCATGGAGATTTGTAATTTATGATCCAGTAACAAAATGGAAACATGGCATAGGTACAAAATATGTAGTTTTGTTGACTGTATTTTTCACGGTAATTTTGAGAAGCAACCAGTCAGTATGTACCATTAATATTTCTCATGCAACAACATTATGTAAAGGGATAAAAATTCTTGTAATCTAAATGGGGAAAATGCAATGCTTTTGCAAAATTTGAGATGCCTTTTTTTCTTTTATCATGCTCTTGTCAACTGCACTTTGTAACAGGCAGAAAGTTGGCCTGCTATTATGCTGTGCAGCCAACAAACTTGAAATACGTCAGATATAATGCCAACAGTACAGGACACTTATGAAAATAAAGGAATGGAATAATTCTTTAATAGATGTGAGGAATATTATAGTCTCGCACAGGAATGTTAACAAGGTGAGAAGTATGATGAATGAAAGTAATAAGCTTATGGAATTTTAAAAGAGATATAATGTTACAGCAAACATAATGTGCAGCAGAAAAAGATTATTATGCAGCGTATTATTTTGACATTCGGCTCTGTTCTGATCTTTATCTGATGCAGTTCATTGTATAACTTACCTCTGCTTCACAGTCGGAAGGACATGATTTCAAGGTGTTATCCACTGTAGCACAAAATTTATACTGATACCACCTGGTCAATGATACAGGTTAAGGTGTCTTACTCTCACAATTCTTCCCACTATCTTGGGCTGAAAGGCCAGTCTCTGTGTTGTGTCTCTGTATGATTCAAATCAACTTGTCCCTGATAGCCTGGTTAACAAATGCCTTTCAACTAACGTCAATAAACTGAACTATCCAGTGGCTAGTTTATTGGTGTTTGCTGGACCTTCATTTGCTCAGATTGGTTTGGGCATTAGAACAGTGACTCCACCTCACTGGTGAAAGTGCCCCTTTAAGTTTGGAACAAAACTGTGTAAGTTAAAGTTGTTCCCAAGCGTAAAACTGAATGTCCCAGAGTATCACAGGGCCAACACATGTGAGCCAATAATGAGGAGGAAATTTTTGGTAATCTGCTTGGAAGAGAGGCTCTAAAACTTGAGATATGTTGCAGACATGAGCGTTGGGTTACGTGACATACACACTTCATGGGCACTTTATTAGGTCAACTATTACACCTGCTGGTTAATGCAAATATCTAGTCAGCTAATCAAGTGGATGCAGACATGGTCAGGAGGGTCAGGTATTGTCAGACCAAACATCAGAATGAGGAAGAAATGTGATCTAAGTGTCCTGACCATGGAATGATTGTTGGTGCCAGAATGAGCATCTCAGAAACTGCTGATCTCCTGGGATTTTCATGCACAAAAGTTTCTAGAGTTTTTAAAGAACGGTGTGTAGAACAAAAAAAAAAAATCCAGATCCAGTTAGCAGTAGTTCTTTGGGCAAAACGATCTTGTTAACGAGAATGGTCAGAGGAGATTGGCCAAAGTGGTTCAAACCGACAGGAAGGTGACAGTAACTCAAGTAACCATGCATTACAACAGTGGTGTGCAGAGCATCTCTGAACACACAACACGTCAAACCTTGAAGCAGTAGCAGAAGACCTGTTGTTCCCTGTAGGGTATCCCCATTTTGGCCAAAAAAACCAAAAAAAAGTTCATGAAGATTCCATATACACAAGAAATTCTGCAGATGCTGGAAATCCTGAGCAACACACACAAAACGCTGAAGAATCTCAGTAAGTCAGGCAACATATATTATGGGGAATAAACAGTTGAAGTTTTAGGCCAAGACCCTTAATCAGGACCATGCTGGATCTTGTTCTCCTCCATAGGGCTCTGGTAAATGGAGGAATTAATAAAGAGCTTTGTAATAGAGGATCTGCTTCTGTCTATGATTCAAAAGTAAATAGGGTGTAAATGCTGCAAAACTACTTTTCCCCATCAACCAGATCACAGAACCTTTAACCATTGTTACAAGAATTGTGTGACCTCTAACTATTTTAACATGCACAGTTTGCCCAGTTACAAAGAAGCTGCAAGATGGTTTGTACTTGCATTTCTAAATGAGACCTTGCAACATTTAAAAAAATGTTTAAAACTGTGCGGTTGTTTGGTGGAGACAATGGAAAGGTGACAATTTAGATAAGCCCAAATGTAAGGGCCATAAATATTTTAAAGTTATAAATAATCCCAATAAATTCAAGATAAACTTCTTTATCCAAAGTTTGGTAACAATGAGGAAATTGCTACCATTGGGAATGGTTGGGAATGGTTGAAGGAGAGGTTAGATAAAGTTCATCATGGTGAAAGCAGTAAGAAAACTGGCTGATAATGAGATAAAGCATTTGGCAGAGCTTATTGGACTTTAAGCCATACTTTTTCCTGGGAAGTAAAAGCTACTGCTGAGGGATTCTACCCAAAGGATTGAAAATGGAGCACCATCAATCCTTTCAAGCTCTCCAGCTGCAGTCATTACACAGGCTGAGGCCTTAAAGGCAGCTGGAGGGAGCGATGAAGTTGGAATGGGCTAGCAAAGCAGTGTCAGAAAAGGTTATTGTGGAGCGTACAGGTGAATATGTGAAAGCTCTGCTTGAACTATGCATCACAGAACCAGATAGCTTTTCCCGCCACTTTCCTAACTTCAGCGTTTCCTGATGGCAGCTTTATTACACGGTGATCTCCTTCGGAAGGTGGTTCACTCTGACAACATGATAGAACCAGTAAGGCACCTATTGCTGACAATACATTTATCAATACCTTCATGTCAATTCCCAAAGAGTCTGACTCAAAGCCCCACCACAGGGAGAATGAAAAGCCTGGCACCTTGCACAATATCTGGCTCACCATGACTTAGTGAGCACAAGCCTTTACCAATTTGATGACAATCTGACAGCTACAGAGCAGGCAGTCAACATTCAACAATGCTACTAGGGACCTTGGCCTCACAGTGGGAGAACTATTGGATTTACTGACAAAGTGGCTCGGCAAAGAATCCAATGAGAATATCAAGAATATACACTTAGTACATGTACTAAGTGCATGAAACACTTAGTGTTTCAGCTCTAGAGAAGGCCTGGGAATGGTTCCAAGACTGATACACCATGCCAGAAATTATTGGCAAGTCTCTATTTAAGAAGTTAGACCATTTTCTAAGAATCTGCCAAGGACCAAGTGAAGTTTCTGTAACTGGGAGGGCTTCTTATGGAGTTTCAGTGTGCTAAAGAAGAGAGGTACTTGCCAGTTTTGGCCTATCTGGACACTACCCATCGTGTCAGCCCAATATGGAGAAACTCCCCCAAGGACTCCAGATAAAGTGGATATCCATTGGCTTGAGGTTCAAGGAAGAAAATAGTGGCTATTTTCCTCTATTCAATTATTTTGCCAGGTTCATCTGCTATGAGGCACACAAAAGAAACGGCCAAAGCTTCACTATTCTGAGTAGCAGCAGGGCAGCTGGGAAATCAGACAGATCTACCTTCAAGAATTGTGAGAAGTGATGGTTCAGGGAAGAACTGTCCCATTCATAGCAAGCTATACCCACTCAGGAAATGCAGGGGATTCAGAGCAAAGACTCCCAATGATGGAAAGGCCTTTCTCAAAGAGAACGGAATTTGCTGTAAGTGCTGCATCTCGGTGACACACTTGACAAAGGACTGAAAAGCTTTAATGCAGTGCACTAAGTGTGATAGCACTCAGCATAACCCAGCCATGCACCTCAAGTCTGGTAATTGGTAAAGGTCTGGCACTTCAAGCCCTCAAAAGTTCTACATCCTCATCAGACAATGGCGGGGAGGTAGAAGGAAACACTCCTATTAAGGCTGCTGCTAACTCCCTGTACACTGAGCTTTGTGGTCAGAGTAGGTAGTTAGGTCTTGCTCAAAGATCTGTCTTGTTAGAGTGTACCCTCAAGGCCAGTGTGAAAGAACACCGCCATGAGAAATGAGGAATGCTGTTACCTAGAAACTTTTGAAGTATATCATCCTCAAAAGCCTGGTCAGATCTGAGTGGTGTTTTACTCCAGTGCGAGTATTCTGGCATATCTCTCAGTGATGTGCTCATCACAGGTCCAGACCTTAATAACTCCCTTTCTGGAGTTTTGATGAACTTTCAGAAAGAACAGCTGGCTACCCTCTTGGACATACAACTGTCGCATTGTTTTCTCATCCAAGGTGACCACAGGAATTACCCTAGGTTTCTCTGGTACAGTGACAAAAGTGTGATCAAGGATGTCATTGACTATGGAATGAATGTCCACATTTTTGGCAACAACCCTCTCATGGAACATCACTTCTATGTTGACGACTGACTTGGGTCTGCACCTACAGATGTGAAAGCAGAGGACCCAATTAACTCTCATTGAGTTAAACCTGCAGCTGCACAAGTTTGCTTCAACTGTGAGGCTATTGTGAAAGTGTTCCCATCCGTTGACCATTGTTACAGCCAGGGGTGGTAATGGGGACAAGCTCCTACTACCTATTAAATGCTCCCAATGGCATGCGCCTCTTTCAATATTTTTATTAGTTTCTGTATAGAGGAATACAGAGTACAAGAAAGTATATATAAAGGTTGAAAAAAACAACTACCAATTACATTATATCTATCCATAATAACAATCTCATTACCCCGTAATCATGTACATTAGTCAAAGTTATATTGAAATATAGAGGAACTCATCAGGGTTGTCCTCCTAGTCCTTTATTATTTAATTTGGCTTTAGAACCACTTGCTATTGCTCTTAGGGATTCCAACTCTGTTCAGGATATTAAGAGAGGGGATAAGGTACATCGTTTCATTGTACGCAGATGATTTCTTAGTTTACATTTCAGACCCTAGGAAATCTATACCTATGTTATCTATATTTACTGAACTTAGTACTTTTTCTGGATATAAGTTAAGTTTGTATAAAAGTGAATTGTTTCCTATTAATAATGTTACGTACCCCGTAACTGGGTTGCCAAACCAGCAGAAATGGATCACTCAGTTGGAGTCTGGAGTACTAGAACTAAGAAAGTTTTATTAAAGAAACAAGCAACACAGTAATCGAAAGGATAATAAATGCAACAGTTCAGCGATGATAAACACACATGTGCACAGAATTAAGATAACAGCATCAATCAAGCTCTATCATTGTCTAGGGGTAAATGACCAAATTTCAAAGTGACTCAAAGTTCAGTCCAGTTTAGTAGTTCAGTTCGCAGTAATCGTTGCCATGCCGATGGACAACGTGGGGGAAGAGAGAGAGAGGGAACAGGAACAACTGATCATTCAGACACGGCTTCACTCACAGACAGGTGATTTTGGGCGGGTCCTTGGTGATGTCACCTGAGGTCACCGACTGTGACCCCTCCTCCAGATGCGGTCGATCCTCTGCAGTGAACCCGGCACCCAGGCAAGGGCGGACACACACCGGGTTCCCGCTGATCGTACCTTTCCACCCTGGCCGTTGTCTGATACTTCTCACCGACTCGTGAGAGGCGTACCGCTTCCAGGGTCTCGTTACCTCGGGTGTCGTGTGTGTGCTGCCTTAGCAAACCGGTCCCTTTTTATCCCCCTGCTGGGGTATCGCCTGTCCATCACTTCAAACAGTTCAGGGTTCAAAGGGGGAGCCGCTCCAGACGGCTCTCTCTCCCACGTCCCTTCATTACACATCTCCAGACGCTGCTCCATTATTCCTTGTCTCTCCTTCCCCTGAGGGCAGGTGGCAGACCACTTGCTGATGTTACTGATGCTAACCCAGGCCAGCAAACATCTTAATTTTATGTGTATTCTCATCACAATAACTATTCGGATCAATATGATCTAATATTTTTTAATATTGCTAAAAATTATTTTACCTATCTTGGTATTAAAATTACTAAAAATTTTAAAGATTTATATAAAGATAATTTTCTTCCTTTAATTGAATACACACAACAAATGCTTTTCAAATGGTCGCCTATGATGTTGTCTTTAATTGGTCGAATAAATGCTACAAAAATGAAAATTTTACCAAAATTTTTATACACGTTTCAAGCTGTTCCATCCTTTGTCCTGAAAACATTTTCTGATAGAATAGTTTCTATAATCTTATCATATATGTGGATTAATAAAAGCTCCAGAGTGAGTAAACCTTTACTGCAAAAATTAAAAAAAAGATGGTGGCTTGGCCTTACCAAACTTTAGATTCTTTTACTGGGCAATCAATATTCGTCATATTACTTTTTCGATTCACTGTATTGATATGCAGGATGGTCCTTCATGGTTGGACTTGGAGGAGAACTCAGTAAAGGGGTTCTCTTTGGCTTCTTTGCTGGGAGCTCCTCATCCCTTTTTGTTTTCTAAGATTGGTTGACAAGATCTTAGTCCCATTGTTAGACATACATTAAAAATTTAGTTTCAGTTTCACAGAACTTTTGAGTTAAATAACTTTGTTCTGTCTAGTAATATCCATTTTAATTATTTTTTTAAACCATCAATTTTAGACAAGGCCTTTTTAACACGGAAAAATAAGGGAATAATAACTTTTCTAGATTTGTTTTTAGAGGATTGTTTAATGTCTTTTTCCTCAGCTAATGGACAAATGTGATTTATCTAATGCACAATTTTTTAGATATCTACAAGTTAGGAATTTTTTACGTGATTTGTTACCGAATTACCCATTTGCTCATTTACCAAATATGACAGATGTTATCTTTCAGCTTAAACCATTCCAAAAAAGGATTGATAGCCATTACATATAAACGGCTATTGAATTTACCAATGATGTCTAATGATAAGGTTAAGCATGCTTGGGAATTAGAACTTCAAGAACCATTTTCAGATAATCAATGAAGTAATATTTGTCATTTAGTTAACAATTCATCTATTTGTGCCCGTCACTCCTTGATTCAGTTCAAGGTAATGCACAGGGCACATATGTCAAAAGATAAACTAGCGCATAGTTTTTCTAATATAAATCCTACTTGTGATAGATGTAACACTGAGATGGCTACTTTAACTCACATATTTTGGTCCTGCATAAAGTTAAATAACTTTTGGAGAGATGTTTTTAGAACGTTATCAAAAGACATAGGTCTGGACCGACAACCAAATTCACTTACGGCAATCTTTGGGGTTATTCCAACGGAAGCAGGAAACGTTCCTGCTTCCACTCAGCACATGATAGCTTTCTCAACTTTATTGGCTAGCAGAGCTATTCTATTGTACTGGAAGGATACCAATCCACCTACTGTATTTTTTTGGCTCTCCTCCCATTACGTCTTGTTTAAGTTTGGAGAAAATAAGAAGTCGGATGTTTGATACATCTTTTAAATTTGAGCAAACTTGGCGACCTTTTATTCAATATTTTCATATGATCTGATTTTTATTACTTTTATAGCTAATTATTCATTTTTCTCCACAAAGTTTTAGATTTGATCAGAAGGATCTTCCCTTATTTATTTATCTATCTCAAAATGGACTGCCCAGTCCTTTTTTTTTGTTTGTTTCAGGTTAGTTTAGTGGGGGTTTTTTCTCCAATAACAGAAAATTTTGAATCTTTTTTTTATGAATTGTTAAGAGGTGAGGAGGTTCTCTTTTCTCTTTATATTAGCTTAATACTATACATGATTTTGACAGTATATATTCTTTTCTCTGTTAGTATTATCATTGAATTATGTATTTGAGATAACCTCTCCTCTGGTTTGTATTTACCCTTATTCTTTTAAATCAATAAAAAATATTGAAAGTGAAAGTTATATTGAAATATACTGATTTATTACAAAGAAAGAGTCTAACCGCTACCAAGACTGAAGCTGTTTATTAAGGATAAAAAAAGTTAAAATACCTTCTCGTATAATAAAAATTAATAATAGCCAACATCTAAATTTAAACAACGAATTGATGATTTTAAAAGTTTTGAAAATAATTCAGAAAGGGTCCCCACAGTGTTTGAAAGTCTTGACGAGATTCAGAAATTGAACAACGAATCTTCTCTAAACCTAAGCATGACATAACGTGGATTAACCATTGTGCATGAGTAGGAGGAGATACATCTTTCCATTTAAACAAAAGCGTCCTCCTAGCTATAAGAGAGCTAAAGGCCAAAATGTGTAAATCGGATGTCTTCAACTTGATATCTTGTCCTGCAACAATACTGAATAGGGCCGCCAGAGGTTTAGGCTTAAAATTGACTTTGAAAAGTAAAGAAAATTTTGGAAAACCTTCCTTTCAATATTTTTCAAGACATGGACAAGTCCAAAACATATGAATTAATGAAGTTTTTCCATTATTGCATCTATCAGAGTCGGGAGATATATCTGAATAAAAATGAGATAGCTTATCTTTAGTTATATGGACTCTATGCACTACATTAAATTGTATGAAGGAATGGTGAGCACATAGCGATGATGTATTAACCAGTTTAAAAATTGCATTCCAAGTTTTCTCAGATATTGATGTCTGTAAATCTTGTTCCCAGAGATTCTTAATTTTGTCTAAAGGAACATTCCTCATCTCCAGTAACATACCATAAATACTAGATATTGAACCATTATAAAAAGGTGTGAAATTAAAAATTATGTCTAGTAAGTTCTTACCTGAGCTTATAGGAAATGTGCATAATTGAAATCTCAGAAAGTCTCTGATTTGTAGATATCTAAAAAATTGAGTTTTGGGTAGGCTATATTTAGCTGACAATTGCTCAAATGAAAAAAGATTTCCTCCAACATATTCCAAAAACTTTTAATACCCAACCTGTCCTATTCTTTAAGACTAAATCAATCATGGAGGGTTTAAAAAAGTTAGAATAAATGGGACTAGAAAGGGAAAATCTCAATAAAGCAAAATGTTTTCTAAATTTTATCCAGATCCACAGAGTATGCTTAATTATTAAATTATCAGTTAGTTTACTTACTGATAATTATAGGAGGACAAAATAGATTCAAGAGAGTCAAAAAAGGATTTAGGAATAAAAATGGGTAAAGCCTGAAAAAGATATATAAATATAGGTAGAATATTCATTTTAATAGAATTAATTCATCCAATCAATGATATTGAAAGAGGTGATCAATTTAATAATATCTTTTTACATGGTTCAATAAAGTAGGAAAGTTTTCTTTAAACAGGTGTTTGTAATTCTTAGTGATTGTTACACCCAAATAAGTAAATTAATTCCTTACAATTTTTAAATGGGGGATTAGTATTAATTGATACCAAATTGTTTAAAGGAAATATTTCACTCTTATGTACGTTCAATTCATATCCTGAAAACTGGCTAAAACGGGACAGTAAAGAAAGTACACAAGGTAACGAGGTCTCAACATTAGAGATAAAAGCAATATATCATCAGCGTATAGCAAGATTTTGTGGGTGATACCTCTCCTTAAAATATCACAGATATCATTAGATTCTCAAAAAGCAATGGCAAGGGGTTCTAAAGCTAAATCAAAAAGCAAAGGACTCAATAGACAGCCTTGTTTAGTTCCGTGGTGAAGTTTGAATGGTTTGGAATTTTGAAAATTAGTAAGAACCTGAGCAGGAGATAAATAAAGTAATTTAATGCATTGAATAAAATCTGGTCCAAAATTAAATTTTTCTGAGGTTCTAAATAAATAATTTCATTCAACCCAATCGAAGGCCTTCTCAGCATCTAAGGATATCACACATTCCGATAGCTCCTGAGAAGGAGAGTTAGTAACATTTAATACATGGAGTATATTAAAATGGAAATGTCGCTTTTCAATAAATCCAGTCTGGTCATCAGAAATAATAGAGGGTAAAGTATTGTCAATCCTATGAGCCATAACTTTAGAAAGAATTTTAGTATCTACATTAAGTAATGAAATTGGCCTATATGAAGAGCATTCAGTTAGATCCTTGTTCGTTTTTAGGATAGGCAAAATAGAAGCTTCATAAAAAGATTGAGGCAAACTACCCAATTTGAAAGAATCCAAAAAGACTAAGTGTAACTGCGGCATAATTATTTATAAAAGCCTTATAAGTTTCTCCAGAAAATCCACCTTCCCCAAGTGAAATGAACGTATAGCCTCGGCGATTTCCTCATAAGAAATGGGTTGATCCATCTGTTTGCAATTATCTGCAGAAAGTGCAAGGATATATAATTGGTCTAAAAATTATTCCTTACAGTATTATCTTTAAGGAAATCAGAACTATAAAGTTTAGAATAGAATTCTCTGAAGGTATCATTTATTTCAGAGTAATTAGTTGTCCTATCACTGTTAGTTTTACAAATTTCTTTAATTTGTCGTTTAACTAGTGAAGTTTTTAATTGGTTGGCCAATATTTTGCCTGATTTATCTCCGTGAATGTAAAATTGAGATTTATCTTTAAGAAGTTGTTTCAATTGGATATGTTAACAGAAGATAATATTTAGTTTTAACTTCAACATGTCTTTTATATAAAACAGGATCTGGAGCTACAGCATATTTTTGATCTAATTGTTTTAACTGATTGGCTAATTCAACTCTTTCCTTATTAGTTTTATTCTTAACGCTCACAGTATAAGAAATAATTGTCCTATAATATAGGCCTTGAAAGTATCCCATACAATAAGATTAGAAGTCTCTACCTTTTTATTCTCTTCAAAAAACAAAATAATATGCTTCTCTAGAAATTTTAAAAATTCCTTATCAGATAAAGTCGTATTAAAACGCCAAAATCTGTTGGTTTGAAGATGACCAGGGAGTTTTAAAGATAAAAGTACAGGAGCATGATCTGAAACAGCAATCTCTTTATGTTCACAGAAACAAACTGATGAAATCATTTGACTATCGATAAAAAAAAATCAATCCTGGAACAGGTGTGATGAACATGGGAAAAAAAACAAATACTCCCTATCTAAAGGATGTAAAAAACGCCAAACATCAACTATACCACACTTCAATAAAAGGATTGAATAAACAAAGCTGATTTATTAAGAGACACTGGTTTAGAAGATGATCGGTCTAAAATTGGGTCTAGCCAATAGTTAGAATCTCCTCCCATCACCAAAGAATAAAGATTCAGATCTGGTAAAAACGGAAAAATGCATTCAAAGAATCCTGTGTCATCCACATTTGGGGCATACACATTGGCAAATACTATTAATTTGTTATCTAGTTTTCCTGAAACTATAACAAAATGTCCATTAGTATCAGACACTACTTTATGTTGGACAAAGGAAAGTGTATGATCTATAAGAATCAAAACTCCTCTAGATTTAGTCTGAAAAGAAGAGTGAAAACGAAGTCCATTCCAACGGCTAATAAAATGTAGATTATCACATTTGTGTATGTGAGTTTCTTGTAAAAAAAAATACGGACCTTAATTTTCTTAATATAAGCAAAGACCTTATTACGTTTAACCCTTTCATGTTAAAACTGAGTAAATTAATAGTTTGGTCCATTTTTAATATTATTTAAAGGAATGGTTAAAATGTAAGTTAAAAACCAAGTCATAACCTTGAGAAATGGTAACCAAACAACAAGTTAGCTAAAAATTCGAAAACAGCTTCTGGGAAACAAAACATAATCCCGCCCACCTCCAAAGAAAGAAAACCGACCAATAGAAAGTCGGCAGCTACAAACTACAGATAACCTCCCAAAAAACCTGCTGATTGCTCCAATTAGTTTCAAGGTTATTTATATTCCATCCTAGCCTAAATAATGCCCAAACAAGAAATTCAATTCTCGTATATCAAAAATACAGTATTAAAAAATACTGAAGGAAATTAGTTACACAGGTTTGCTAAAAGTAAAAGATGCAATTATTTATACAGATAGATATTGAACATTAATCTTATATCTTCATGGAAAAACATACTAAGCAAATAGCCTTCAAATTTTAAAAATCTTTGTGCTTCAACATTCAAACAATGCCATTCGAATGATCCATCTTAATGAGATTCTCAGTCAAACGGGGTAGCCAAGGGACGGGTTAAAACCCTTGTTTAAAATAATTCCAACAGAGCTTGTTTAAACTTCGCACATTCCTGCATAACCTCAAGTGAATAATCTTCGAGAATCTCAATATTCCACCCTATAACCAATCATGCCCCTTCGACAGGACTTGCAAATTAGAAGTTTCTCATTTAATCTTGTGTCTTCATGTAAGGAGAAACTAAACAGTTAGGCTTTGGATTTAACCTTTGGACTTTAAAAGCTTTTGTGCCTTAACAGTCGAGCAGAACCATTAGAAAGAAACGTTTTTAAGTGTGATTCTGTGTCGGGCTATGTAGTGAAGGGAAATATTGAAACCTATATTAAAATGCCCGGACATAACTTATTTGAACTTAACACTTTCCTGCATAACCTCAGGCGAATAATCTTCAACAATTCTAATCTTGCAACCATTATAGTCAATCATGCCTCTTCGACTAGATTTGCGAATTAAAAATTCCTTTGTTTTAAATTCCTGAAAACAGATTATTACTGATCTTGGTTTCTGAGCGTTAGGATATCTAAACGCAGGAGATCTGTGAAATCCATTGATCATAGGCACAGACATCAAAATCTCCGGAAATAATTCTTGCAAAAAGTTTGCAAAAAAACTCCATAGGATAGTTACCTTCGATTAATTCTTCGAGACCCAAAACCTGAAGGTTGTTCCTTCTACTTCTATTTTCTAGGTCGATAATCTTCTGTGTTAACTTTTCGTTGGACTTCGATTGCTTTTCACAAAGCTTCTGCAATTCACCTACTTCCGTTTCCAGAGCCAACAAATTTTCCTCATTATTTTTAATACGTTTATCGTATTCATTAGGAGTTTGTTAGATAGAGTTCAATTTACCATCTATTTGTTTAAATTCAGTGCTGAATTGTTGAAACTTCTTGGAGGCTTCTCGTGTATGACTTTGCAGCAATTCCATAATAGAATCCAAAGAAGCCGAAAAATCATCCTCTTTAGTATCTCTGGCACTCCTTCCAGCCATAATGAAAGAATATCACACTTAAAAAAGAAGTTTCAAGACAGGTTGGAAATAGTAAGATAATTAAAGTTGGAGCAACGACAGATTGCTATTACTCCATCAGCCACCACCAGGAGATCTCGGCATGCGTCTGAAAAAGCCTCTGACAACCAAGTCTAGCTCCTGCCCTTCATGTGTGGCTTAGCTACTGAGCCCAACAGAACCGTTTTTACTGACAGGAGAAGGAACAAAGGTGAGTTTCTTCACCTTAAAACCAGTTGCTTCGGGCCGATGGGGCTCGACAGCCATGGTTGGCAGCTCACCTAGGAGAAAGAAAACTCCAATCTTAAATCTCTGCTGCCTTGCAGCTATCCCCAATCCTGGGGAAGGCAAGACTAGCAACTCCTGTGATGCTTCTGATACTAAACTGTATCGGTCTCTGCGGTTCCTTTGGGTTCATCAGATGCATGGAAAGGGGGAGTTTGTTACATGGGCAACGAACAGCTAACTCTCCATATCGTACTGCCCAGACTTGTGTATCTAGACAGCTAGGATGCAGCATCAATGGCCAACTCTGACCAACAGAGGCCTCAGCAGCAGCAGTTGTTAAGGACCTGGACCTCAGCAGGGATGCCACATCTAGGCAAAGCAGTTTGAGCATCCTGTGAGAGATAGTGACCGACACCTTCACCTTTACAGTATCAAGCAGCAATAAGCCGTTCACTCAGTGTGGCGTGTTCTCCACAATGAACAGTGTATTTGATCCCTTGGGTTTGGTGGCTTCTGCCATTAATCAGGGAAATGCTTTCCTTAGGGAATTTACCACGAACATTTGTGACTGGGACATGTACCTCCCAGAGGAAAATCTCTGCAAATGGGAAGCCTGGATGGACTCACCTGAAGATTTAAATCAGTTGTACATTCCCCGAGCCTGCAGAAAAATCTCTCTCTCCAAGGCAGTGCTACTACCATTTGTTGCTTTGTTTTTGTAGATATACTATAACTTTGAAAATGGATGGAGAGTTTCCATAAGACAGGTCTTTTATAACCTCAGGAGCCCTCACATGTATAAAATGTAGTTGGAGGCATAGTTCCCTCTAAGCTGTGCGCATGTGCGTGCGCACACACGTTTTTCAACCAGCGCATAAAGGAATTTAATGTGTGCACAAAAGGTTAGTTACCTAAAATAATGTAGTGATTAATAATTATACATATTGAAAATAATTTTTAGCTAACTGTTTCTGTTAACTAGTCAGTCAATTTTTCAAACACCACAATGTATGTCACTAATTTACGTCACCTCACCTATCCTTTTCCGGTTTGTACAGCTGCATCATGGCAGCAGCCATCTTTGACGGACAGTGTTCATATCATAAAGTTCACAAAGATCTGTTTCAAATCCTGTAGATAGCTTACTAAGTTTTTATTGGAAAAAATATTGATTCACTTTATCGAATTCAAAAGAAACGAAGGGAGTGAAGCGCAAAAAAAACTGCAAATTTGTTTAAAGTCGAATGGCTTAACAAAATAGTAGAAACTGTTACACCAAAAGCTCATGAGGTCATGAACGATCAGCTACGAGAAATATTTATGTATGATTCGGAAACTGGAGTTATCTGTTTGGATTGTCCTGATGAGAAAGTTGCTGGAGATTTTGCTAGTGGAGAGAAATGGGATGATATTTGGAAACTTGACTTTTTGAACCGTCATTTGGCAAGTAAATCACATTTGGACGGTGTACAAAAGCTCAGGCAACAGAAGCTGTCATTACCCGTTACAGGAGTGCTACTCATGTTACGGTTGAGTGCAGATAAGCGAGAGCAAAAACAATCAAACCCAGAGGAGATCAAAATTGAGGTACAAGAATGGTCAGCTTTTGATTTCTCCGCAATTGTAGATTGTGACTTCACACTTAGCAATGAACAAGTTAATGCCTTATGTCTGAAATATCATGATTTTCTAGCTGAAAATATCGTAATAGTTAGACAGTTTAATGATTTCAAATTTTCCGTGCTAGAAAAAATTGAATCCAAACCAATTTCAAACTTTGCTCAAATGGTGGAATTTGTACTTCAAAATGAACACTTTTGCGACCTTGCACAGTTGATGGACATTGAGGGAAACTTTCTTGCATATAGTGTGGACTGGGAGCGAGGTTTTAGCCTAATGAATCAACTCAAAAACAAGCTGAGAAACCGTTTAGGTCAGTGGTCCCCAACCTCCGGGCGTGGACTGATACATTGCCGCAAAGAATGCAGGGGTGCAGCAGTAGTCGGAATGCACCCAGCACATCTTTAAAAAAAAAAGCCAAAACAACAAGCTAATTAATTAGATGCTGCCCGGCATGTAAATATCGGGTTCTTCGCTGCAATGTATCAGTCCGTGGCCCGGAGGTTGGGGACCACTGCTTTAGGTGAATGCCATTTCGATATGTTAATGAGGATCAAAAGCTATCAATTGGATGGAAGTTCTATTAATCTAGATAGAGTTTACAAAGAATGGGTAAATGCCAAAGAAAGGAGAGAGAAAAAATAACTGAGTGACTTAAATATGTATGTTATTTTATTGTTATTTTGTGCAGTTTTATGTCAAATATTTTGTAAACGTATATAAACTGTGCAATGTGTACATTCAGTGCGCACGTACTTTTGTCACAGGAAAAAAATTTGCACAACATAATATTTCTGCGCACACTGACTACTAAAAACTAGAGGGAACATTGGTTGGAGATCTTGACCACCTGTCTCCCACTGGCAACCTTGGGCTACTCTGAAATGAGGGAGAAAAGTTGCATTTTCAAGTACACATCCTACCCGTTCTCATATTTGGTACATTTTGTTTAAAGCCTTTTGTACCTCTAACTCAAAATGTTGCAAAATGCCCAGTAAAAATTTGGCTGATAACCCTGCTTAACCACACTTGTTTAAACATATAGCAGGAAAAGAAATGTGTACTAGGTTACATTTTGTGCCTGGGCAGCCATGTTTGTTTCACTGAAGGTCACTAATCTGTCACTGTATCTTCTTTCTGAGACTTTCCCTCTTCTCTTGTTTCCGCAGCAGAAGCTTTGCTTGTAAATTGATGCTATATTGTTTAAGAAGTTAACCTAAAGGCATCAAAAAGATTTTGCTGAAATATAATTTTTGAGTTTATTAGATACTAACCTAGATGCTAATGGTTTACACATACTATTTACCTGTAGTACTTACTTGTCGGAATCCTACAATACTCACCTACAGAAAACTTAAGCTCTTACTTACCTGTGTACATTTACTTGTGTGGGTGGAACAACACATTAACTGCACTGTATTTTGTTGTTTTCCAGTTTCACTCCTGATTCACTAAGTCATGTCATAGAGTGTGCAGAAAACCCAAGGAGCTCAGATGCTACATCCCGACTTGCATGCCATTTTTGAATGGATTTTGGCTGACTGCCTAGTTGATGCTACAACACCTCGGCAAAAACAGTATAATGGGTCTCAATCCAAAAAACACTTGACCCAATGGCACAGTGGGTACTGCAACTTAAGAGGAATGGAGCACACCATCACTTTCCCAAGGGCACGACCAATAAAATTCTTGTATTGCCAGTAATGCATGAACGCAGAAGAAGAATAAATTAAAAATTACGTCTAATTTGCTACCAACCAGTGCCCACTCATCCTCTGTAAACCCTAAAAGCCTCTTGGCATAGTGTACAAACTGGAATGAAAGCTGCAGGTGAGGTGTCTGTCTGAGGCCATTGATCGTAGCTTGTGTCACAGACAGAGACTTGGCAAAAAAAACATAATGTGATAAATTGCAAGCAATTCTTCTGGGTATGAAGAAAAATAGAATAAAGAATGCTATTGCCAATTTTTAAGGACAATTAAAAAAAAAGATATTCAGAATGCTTGGCTTTAGAGAGGCATTAAAGCAAAGATGGTCTGCAAAACCTTTGAATCTTTTGTAATGTATCATTCAGTGATCTATCGTTTTACAATTGTCTGAAATTCAGACTGTGAAGAGCATTCTAATGATTGGCAACTAAATCTCTGCCCTCATGCTGAAAATGACTACTAAGTCTGAGCCAGTTCAATCATGTGTATTAGCTATAAGTGTTCAAACTGGTGTTCAAGGGTCATGCTTGGCTTGAATGAGCAGCCACTCTTCAAGGAAACAGATTTCTCTCCTTACTGCCATCTCAACCTAACTATCTGCCTCAGAATGGTACTAGTGTGCTATCCCTTCTTGCCTCATCTTCCTGATGTTGGCTTCTTTCCCCTTCCTTTCCAGACCTGATGAAGGGTCTTGGCCCAAAACATTGGCCATTTATTCCTTTCCACAGATGCTATCCGACCTGCTGAGTTCCTCCAGCATTTTGTGTTGGAGTTCTACCCTTTCCCATTATGAACAGAACTACATGAACACCCATTTGCTGTTGCATGGATTAAATAACAAATATCCTATTTAAATATAGGCATTTCAGAGACCGAGTGAAGAGCCTCTACAGCATTGTCATCAGTTGGTGGTACAGCTGATACCACACAGTTGGTGGGATCGTGTGGGAAGGCTACCTTGTAAACTGAACACTTAGAAGGATAGGGGGTGGCAGTCCAAGAAGTAAAGCTCTTGGCTTTTCATTGAAAGTGTGCACAGTAAATTCCAACCATGGAAATTCAAGCTCTTCAAATATAGTGATTGATCTCTGAGATTGTTAAAGCAACACAAGGGCATCAAGAGGGAAGTGAGTCATTAAGACTGCATGGCAGCAGAATCAGCATCCTGCTTATTATAAAAAAGCAAATATTGTATTACAAACACAATCTGTGAATATAGTACTGTCCTATGTTCTAAGACGTTCATATGCAAAGATAAATAGTCCAATGTGAACACGTACTCTGTATCTTCAACACCTTCGTCTTGCCTTTCCTCTGGAATCTTGAACTTTAATTTCGGTTTTCCTCAGTAAGCAACTGCAAGTTAATCTCCCTCTTAACAAATCCCTTTAATCAAAATTATTTATTATATAATGGTGCTTGCAAAGTATCCCAATATACATTACCGATGCCTACAAGAAGATTAAAAATGTAAATTGAGTGCTCAGCGAGAGATATTTTACCAGGGTACAAATGGCTAATATGAGAAGGCATAGTTTGAAGGTGATCGGAGGAAAGTATAAGAGGATGCCGGGGATGTCAGAGGCAAGTCTTTCAAACAGATTGTGGTGAGAGCATGGAATGATTTACCAGGGGTTATCATTGTGTCATAGAACACTCCAGCACAAACAGATCCAATGCCCCACCTAGTCCATGCCAAACCATTAATATGCCTAGTCCCACCGACCTACACCCAGGCCTTAGCCTTCCATACGCCTCCCATCTCTGTACCAACCCAAATTTTTCTGAAATGTTGAAATCAAATCAGCATCCACCACTTCTGCTGGCAGTTCGTTCTATATGCTCACCATCCTCTGAGTGAAGAAGCTCCCCCCTATGTCCCCCTTAAACTTCTCACTTTTCACCCTTAACCCATGACCTCTAGTTGTGGTCTCACCCAAGCCTGCATGCATTTACCTATCAATAGCTATCATAACTGTGTATACCTCTAACAAATCTCCCCTCAATCTTCTAAGTTCTAAGGAATAAAGTCCATTCCTATTTATCTTTTCCCTATAACTCAGGTCCTCAAATCCTGGCAACATTCTTGTAAATTTTCTCTGCATGCTTTCAATCTTATTTACATCTTTCCTCTTGGTAACACAACATTAGCTATCCTCTAATCTCCAGCACCTCACTCGTGGCTAAGGACGCATTGAATATCTCTACCAGGACTCCTGCAATTTCTTCACAGCGTCCAAGGGAACACCTTGTCAGGTCCTGGGATCTTTGCACCCTAATTTGGCTTAATACTTCACCCTCCATGACCTGTATAGGCTCCATGACCTTGCTGCTGTTTTGCCTTACATTTATAGACTTTCTGTCTATATCCCGAGTAAATACAGATGAAAGAAATCCATTTAAGATCTGCCCCTTCTCTTTCAGCTCCACTCATGTTTTACAAGAGAATCGTTTTTGTCCCTTGCTATCCTCTTGTTCTTAGTATACCTGTAGAAGCCCTTAGGATTCTCCTTCACCTTGTCTGCTAAAGCAACCTCATGATATCTTTTAGCACTCCTGACCTCCTTCGTAAGTATTCTCCTGCATTTCTTATACTTCTCAAGTACCTCCTTTGTTCCTACCTGCCTATACCTACTATGCACCTCCTTTTTTTTAACTAGGGCCTCAAACTTCAGTCTTTACAACATTGGTTCCTGCTCTCGGGGCTCATCATGCGGCTGTTTATCAGCGTCTCAAAGACACAGCCCAGAAGACGAGTGCACCCTCAAGACTGGAAGGCTTTGGGGATAAGCTAATTCTAAGCCGGTGCTGCCAACTGAAGTGTCATGGGAGAAAACAGAATATCAGGAACAGTGGGTCAGCAAACAGAGGCTCTGTACTCGGATCGCTCTCTCCTTCTCTCACTGGTGGAGAAGTGTTTGCTGCTGATTCTTGGGCTGAAGAGCTTAGCAAAAAAATGACGCAGCAGACTTTAACACCATAAATCAGTGAGTGTTTTTTTAAAATCTCTCCTCTCGCTGCGTGACTCTTTTCTGTCCCTTTGTTAGGGGCAGAGAGAGAGCCTGTGGTACATCGAAGTGCCGGGTGAAAAATTAATTTTTGTTGTACTGCAGATCATGGCCTTTCTCAGGGGCTTTGTTATTGCATGCTTGGTGGTTGGAGGGTGCTGATGCAAGTGCGGCGGGCTGGGGGTGGAGTCGATGCTCTGCTGTTGCTCGTGCATGGGAGGGAAAAATAGGGGGCATTGGGGTTCAAACGTTTTTACTGTCACTCATTCCATGGGGCACTCTTATATCTTTGTGGATGTCCGCAGAGAATTTCAGGTTGTATATTCTATACACTCTCTGATAGTAAATTGAATTACTGAATTACTAAATCTCTCAAAAAATGAAGTTCCCTAAAACTGTTAACCTTGCCTTTTACTCTGACAGGAAAATACCAGCTCCGTGCTCTTAAGATTTCACTTTTGAAGGCCTCCCACTTACCTAGTACACCTTTGCCAGTAAACAACCTGCCCCAATCCATACTTGCCAGACTCTTTCTGATACCATCATAAAGTGGCCTTTCTCCAATTTACAATCCCAACTGGAGAAGTTTAGAACCTCCACGGGGAAGAGATTCTAAACTTGTGTTGAGGTTGAGGCAGATACATGACGGGCATTTAAGACATGGATGCATAGGTGCATGGATGGCAGAAAATTGGACAGTTATACAGGAAGGAAGGGGTAGATTGATCTTAGAATGCATACGAAACCCCTGTTTTTTCAGGCCGCATATATTCAGGGAATACACACTCCAGACCTGCTGAATCTGTGAGATTGGTACATCTCTCCCACCCAAACCCTGGTTTGTGTGATTTGCTACCCTGTTATAACTCATTGCCAGGAAATGACAGCACACTGCAAACAATTAAAGGAACAATATTTATGAATATTAACTTAACTAAAAGGTTAGCAGAGAGCAGAAAGGAAAAATAAACACAAAACTGGTTGGAGCTCAAATCTTCCAAAAATCATATTCATTTATCCTCAGTAGACTTCTGCACCTTGCTCCGTCAAAACATGATTCCCATCCTACGACTGGTTCTCTCCAATGTTTTCTCTCTTCGTATCCCACTGAACAGAGGTCCAAGATCACACCAGAGAAGGGCACAGAAAAAAAAACTCCCGTCCTGACGAAGGATCTCAGCCCGAAGCGTCGACTGTGCCTCTTCCTAGAGATGCTGACTGACCTGCTGCGTTCACCAGCAAATCTGATGTGTGTTGCTTGAATTTCCAGCATCCGCAGAATTCCTCGTGTTTACGTTTTTAAACTCCCCTGACTGGATGGCTCACACTCCAAAGCACCCATTATCTCTAACCATAAACCAAACACTGCCTTTACAGAAAGGCCATTACATGAAATAACTTACAACATTACACTCTAAATTAGTCATCGATGCACAAGGTCAAAACCTCAATCAGCAAGAGGTGGGGTATAGACCAGAAGGTGGAACCTGTGATCAGTGGGTCCTGGAGCCGATACCCAGAGGCTGTCGAAGTCTGAAGTTGGAGACCCGATGACTACAAGTCTGAGGTTCCAGGGCAAAGAACCGGAGGCTCAGGTGGCCTGCCATGTGGTTGGAAGCTTGGCTGTGTGTGTGAGTGGGTAGGAGAATAGAAAGGGGCTTGGCTTGCTGATGTTTTTGCTGTTGCCTGAGTTGTTCTGCTGTTCATTATGGACATGCTACATAGACACTAGAATGTGTGGTGACACTTGTGGGCCGACCCAGCACTAAAAATGCATTTCACCGTATATTTCAATATATGCGTGATAATCACATCTGAATATGAATGTGACACTTATAGTAAGTGCTGTGGCATATTTTACAATTATAAAGGTGCAATATAAATATATCACAGTTGCTGCTGTGTGCAAGTGAGATAAAAGAAAATCCATGCCATATTTACCCCCTATCCTGATCTATATTCATATTCATTCAAAGATCTGGAATATTCTCCATCTCAGATGCTTAATGGACCCACAACATAATACAGATTTCCAGAAGAATATCCATGAATTATTGGAATCCTTCCCTCTCAGAAAGCTGAGAGTTAATTGTTTTCCTTGACATTACAAGAGCTATTTGCTCAGCATCTTACTGGCTATAAAGAACTTCTGTGTGATGCAACAGTTAATCTTAAGAGATGACCTAACATGATTAATCTCATAGTCTTCTTGAACAGCAAACTTCACATGATTAAGCAACAGTCATTGACCAAAAGATCCTCACTTGACACAAAACTGAACATGAAATACATCACCTCAATGGCAATCTGCACAAGAGTTCAATGGTGACAAGAATAAACAGCAGATGAACTAGAAATGTATTTGATTCAGAAAGTGACAAATGTTATCTTAAGAAAAGTTGTCTGATAACCCTTAAATTATTTTCTCTTTAGCTTTTCACCTTTGAAAATGGTCATGGAAGCTGACAATAGTTACAAGGATATGGGAATAAGGACTGCATTATCTATCCCCTGGGTTTGCTCCACCTGTCATTTGAGAATGATTCAGCATTTTCATTTGATTTTTTTTTGTCCCAATTCACTTGCTTGATATAAACATTTTCACCTCCGGTTTGAAATTTCCAGCTGACTTACCCTCATCAAGTTCTTCATGGACAGAGGTGCAGTTCCCCCTGATGAAGTGCTTGCTGACATCACAACTGAGCAGAGGAATAGAGCTCTATTGTCTTTGCTCCCTCGATCTGGACACTTCCACCCAGTGACCTAGTTTCATTCAATCTTTCCCAATCAATTACTTCAATCATCTTAAACAGCTCAATTATGTCTGCAATCTTTTTTTGCTGTTGCCATCCTTCAAAGGTTAATTTCTCTCATCCAACGCCTGATGCAGATAAGCCATTGTATGATAGCACATTTCATGTTTATTGAACAGCAGCATTCTATCACAGATCTCCACTCCCCCTTTCCTCATGTTACAAAACCTGTCTAATCTCCAACTCATCCACTCTAGATCAAGGGTCTCAATCGAAAACGTCAGACATTTATTTCCCTCCTTTCTGATCTGTTGGTTTCCTCCAGCAGTTTTCTCCTTGCTCCAGGTTCCAGCATCTGCCTTCTCTTCCGTCTCTGTCCAGTTCTCTCACCTGCTCTATTTCAGATGAAAGGTCATTGACCTGAAATGCTAACTCAGCGCCTACCTCAGTAGAAGAAGTCTGACCTCATTTTGACTTTAACTTTATTAGGGTAAACAGAGGGAACGTTGGATTGATCTTGAAGTAGGTTAAAAGGTTAGCACACCTTCATTGGTTGAAGGACCTGTTCAGTGCTTTACTGTTCTTTGTTATAAAACTGAGATCTGTAACTATCATGCAACACCTTACAAAAATTAAAGTACTTTAGGAAACTTTAATATGAGCCCTATCGGTTGCTATTTGACTTACATAAGCCATCAACCAAGTTACAGCCAACCACACACCTCTGGGTTGTAGTCGTTGTGCTAACAACAAAGCACAATACAGGCCCTCTGACCCACAATATTGTGCCGAACATGTATTTATTTTAGAAATTACCTAGGGTTGCCTATAGCTCTCTATTTTTCTAAGCTCCATGTACCTATCCAAGAGTCTCTTAAATGAACATATCATATCCGCCTCCACCACCGTCGCCGGCAGCTCACCACTCACCACTCTCTGTGTAAAAAACTTACCCCTGACATCTCCTCTGTATCTACTTTCCAGCATCTTAAAACTGTGCCCTTTCATTTTAACCACTTCAGCCATGGGAAAAAGCCTCTGACTAGCCACATGATCAGTCATTCTCAGCATCTTATACACCTCTATTAGGTCACCTCTCATACTCCTTCATTCGAAGGCGAAAAGGCCAAGTTCACTCAACCTATTCTCATAAAATATGCTCTCCAATCCAGGCAACATCCTTGTAAATCTCCTCATCACCCTTTCTATAGTTTTCACATCCTTCCTGCAAGTGAGGTGACCAGAACTGAGCACAGTACTCCAAGTGGGTCTGACCAGGGTCCTATTACCTCTCGGTGCTTAAAGTCAATCCCATGATTCATGAAGCCCAATGCACCGTATGCCTTCTTAACCACACAGTCAACCTGCGCAGCAGCTTTGAGTGTTCTATGGACTCAGACCAAAGATCCCTTTGATTTTCCACACTGCCAAGAGTCTTACCATTAATACTATATTCTGCGATCATATTTGACCTACCAAAATGAACCACCTTACACTTATCGGGGTTGAAATCCATCTGCCACTTCTGAGCCCAGTTTTGCATCCTGTCGATGTCCCACTGTAAACTCTGACAAGCCTCCACACTATCCACAACACCCCCAACCTTTGTGTCATTAGTAAATTTACTAACCAATTCCTCCACTTCCTCATCCAGATCATTTATAAAAATCACGAAGAGAAGGGGTCCCAGAAGAGATCCCTGAGACACACCACTGCACACTGACCTCCAAGCAGAATATGACCGATCTACAGCCACTCTTTGCCTTCTGTGGGCAAGCCAATTCTGGATCCTGAAAGCAAGGTCCCCTTGGATCCTATGCCTACTTACTTTCTCAATAAACCTTGAATGGGGTACCTTATCAAATGCCTTGCTGAAATTCATATACACTACATCTACTGCTCTACCTTCATCAATGTGTTCAATCACATCCTCAAAAAATTCAATCAGGCTCGTAAGGCCTTTGACAAAGCCATCCTGACTATTCCTAATCATATTATGTCCCTCCAAATGTTTATAAATCCTGCCTCTCAGTATCTTCTCCATCAACTTACCAACCATTGAAGTAAGACTGATTGGTCTATAATTTCCTGGGCTGTCTCGACTCCCTTTCTTGAATCAGGGAACAACACCTACAACCCTCCAATCCTGCAGAGCCTCTCCTATCCTCATTGATGATGCAAAGATCACTGCCAGAGGATCACCAAACTCTTCCTTTCCCTCCTACAGTAGCCTGGGGTTTATCTCGTCTGGTCCCAGTGACATTCCAACTTGATGCTTTCCAAAAGCTCTAGCATATCCTCTTTCTTAATGTCTATATGCTCAAGCTTTTTGGTCAATCCTACAATCGCTAAGGTCCTTTTCCGTAGTAAATAGTGAAGCAAAGTATTCTTTAAGTACCTCTGCTATGTCCACCAGTTTCATACACACTTTTCTACTGTCACACTTGATTGATCCTATTCCCTCACACTTATCCTCTTGCTCTTCACGTACTTGTAGAATAACTTGGGGTTTTTCTTAATACAGCTTGCCAAGGCCTTCTCATTGCCCCTTCTGGCTCTCCTAATTTCATTCTTAAGCTCCTTTCTGCTAGCTTTATAATTTTCTATATCTCTATAATTACCTAGTTTATTGAACCTTTCGTAAGCTTTTCTTTTCTTCTTGACTACATTTTCAACAACCTTTGTACACTACAGTTCCCTACCATACTTTCCCTGTCTCATTGGAATGTACCTATGCAGAACGTCATGCAAAAATCCCCTGTACATTTGCCACATTTCTGCCGTACATTTCCCTGAGAACATTTGTTCCCAATTTATACTTCCAAGTTCTTGCCTGGTAGCTTCATATTTCCCATTACTCCATTTAAATGCTTCCCTAACTTGTTTGTTCCTATCCCTCTCCAATGCTATGGTAAAGGAGGTAGAATTATGATCATTATCTCCAAAATGCTCTCCCACTGAAAGACCTGACACCTGACCAGATTTATTTCCCAATACCAGATCAAGTACAGCCTCTGTTCTTGTAGGCTTATCCACATACTGTGTCAGGAAACCTTCCTGAACACACCGAACAAACTCCACCCCATCTAAACCCCTTGCTCTAGGAAGATGCCAATCAATATTGGAGAATATAAACTGTCTTCTTTTATACCCTTCCCACCTGTCTAACTCGCTGACGTCCACACGCTTGCGCAGTCGTGCCTCGATCAAACCGCTGAGGAAAAATACTGTCTTCTTTTATATCCTTCCCAACGGTCTAACTCACTGACGTGCATGCGCTTATGCAGTCAGGCTTCGATCTATGTTGGGGTGTCTGTTTTTCATAGATGCACAGTATTGCCTTAGTTTCTATCCAACACTACTCCCCACATCTAAACTGTTCAAAGGGAATATGGCAGGATGGGAGGGTGTAAATATTCCCACTGCATCTAGGCAAAATCTTATATAAACAAAATTTTAAAATAACTTTCTTTTAGAACTTTTCTCTATGCAGGCTAGTTCAGATTAAGATTTCTACAGTCAATACGTTGGATCAAATAGTGTTGGAAATTCTCCAGTGATTTTTGTTACTACATGGTTACTACTATATGCAAGATCTATACCATGCACCAGTCCGTAATGAGACCACCGCTGGATGAGAGATAGCTAAAGTGGTGAGAAAATTAGCTGAGAAGTAATGATGGAGCCATAGTCTGACTTACTAATGGTTCAGCCTCAAGGTGCTTAATGGCCATCTCTTGTTTTTATCTTCCCATTTCTAAAGCAACCCTAAAGCTTTTGAGAAGTAGTGATGGAAAATCCAAATCATCTGTGTAATCTACTTACCTCAATGGCAAATCAAATATCCCCAAGTTTGACCGTTTAATTATGCTCGAGATTAGAAATGAAGAGGACGCTCTATTTATAAGAGAGAAATCAATTTAAATATAATTTTCAATACAAACTGCACAAAGGGATGATGTACAGTATGCAGCTTCTACTTTTATATTGCCCTTAAATTTCTATTATTCACTTCAAATGCAGAGGTTGAGAATCCAAAGACGGATAAACATTTGCTGATACCATTCAACTGTATTATGTTAATTTTCTTTCGCTATGCCTGACCTTCCTTTCATGCTCTATTTATTTGAATTCCTACTGTTTCATTTTTGTCACACTCTGTGTCACCATTTTCCATTACACAAAACCCTCACCAACTTGTATAATAGATTTCACCAATGTAAATGCTAATTGTGCTGCCTGAGTTTCTCTGCGCAGCTTCCTCAGTTGTCTGGGAGAGTTCAGTCACTGCATTCTCAGTTATTCAGATCAGGGAATGGACTCCACTCTTGGAGTCATAGAGCCTTACAGCACAGAAACAGGCCGTTCTGGCAAACTGGTCCATTCTGAGCAAGTTTCCTATCAAAGCTAACACTATCTGCAAAGGCTTGCCCCTTATCCCTCAGAAACTTTTTTTCCTCCATGTACCTGTCCAAGTTTCTTTTAAGTGTTGTTATTGTTTCTTCCCCATCCACTTTCTCTGGCAGCTCATTCCATTAACAGACCTCTCTGTGAAAAAAAAATGTCTCTTGAGTTGCTATTAAATCTTTCCTCTCTCACTTTGTTGCATTAAAATAATCTTTCACAACCTGGCTATTTTAAAAGCTTATCTACTCAGCTTTTATCATGCTGGTGGTAATATGGCACTCCATAACAAAAAACAGCAAAAGCAGATTTTCTCCTGTCATTTCATAAGTATAACAAGTTTTAAAGTGCTAGTTACTTTAAAATTATTGGCTGATTGGCAGGAGGCAAAGACTAGGAATAAAGGGAGCCTTTTTCTGGATGGCTGCCAATGACTAGTGGCATTCGTCAAAGGTTGGTATTAGGAACGCTTCTTTTCACATTCTATGTCAATGATTTGGATGATGGAATTCATGGTTTTGTGTCCATGTTTGTGGATGATACAAAGATAGCTGGAGGGACAGGTGGTGTTCAGGAAACAGAGTCTGCAGAATGGCAGAATGGGCAGAGAACTGGCAGATGGAATATAGTGCAGGGAAGTGTATGGTCATGCACTTTAGTAGAAGGAATAAATACAAAGATTATTTTCTAAAGAGGGAGAGAATTCAAAAATCAGAGGTGCAAAGGGACTTGGGGGTTCTTGTGTAGGATTCCCTACAGGTTAATTTGCAGGATGAGTCAGTGGTGAGGAAGGCAAATGCAATGTTAGCATTTATTTCAAGAGGACTAGAATGTAAGAGCAAAGGCATAATGCTGAGTCTTTAAGCAACACACACAAAATGCTGGTGGAACACAACAGGCCAGGCGGCATCTATGGTGCGTTCCACCAGCATTTTGTGTGTGTTGCTTGAATTCCCAGCATCTGCAGATTTCCTCATGCTGAGTCTTTAGAAGGCTCTGGTCAGACTGCACTTGGAGTATTGTGAGCAGTTTTGGACCCCTTATCTAATAAAGGATGTGCTGGCACTGGAAACGGCCCAGAGGAGGTTTATGAGAATAATAAGGTTAATGTAAGAGGAGTGTCAGATGGCTCTGGGACTGTACATGCTGGTGTTTAGAAGAATGAAGGGGAACCTCATTGAAATCTAATGAATATTGAAAGATCTTGATAGAATGGATATGGAGAGGATGTTTCCTATAGTGGGAGAATCTAGGACCTGAGGCCACAGCCTCACAATAGCCTCACAATGGAAATGAAGAGCAATTTCTTTAGACGAAGAGTGGTGAATCTATGGAATTCATTGCCACAGACATCTGTAGAGGACTAGTCACTGATTAGATTTAAAGCAGAGATTGATAGATTCTTCATTAGTCAGGGAATTAAATGTCACAGAGAGAAGGCAGGAGAATGGGGTTGAGAGGTATAATAAGTCAGCCATATTGGAATGGCAGAGAAGACCCATCGGGCTGAGCAGCATAATTCTGCTCCGATATCTTATGGTCTTCACATTCTCCATCAGTCCCGCACTGTACTCACTGTCGACCCTTTTTCATTACTTCAATAAAACTCAAGTAACAAACATCACGTCAAGTTTAACAAGTTCAGATTTTTTCCATCTGGGAATGGTGAACAATCATAGGCTAACCTGTCGGATACATTTTCAAAACTTGCACATTCATTTATCTAAGTTCTCACTCTCTAACAGCTCCCCCTCACTCACTGATGAGATAATCTTGTTTTACAGCTTATGGTCACCATGACTTTATCCTTTCAGACACTCCCCACCACCCCCTCACTCCCCATCCTGCCTGCAGCTTAATAAGTTTCTTCTCTCAACTCTGATAAAGGATCTTCAACCTGAGATTTTAACTCCATTTTGCTTCTCACAGATGCAGCCTGATCGGCTACTTATTTCCATCACTTTCTGTTCTTACACAAGCAGTTTACCATCATGAAGAAATTCACCTAATTTGCATATAGATGAATCAACATTAAATGATCCTCATTCTATCCCATGGATACATGGTCTTTAGCTCAAACAGTAGCTTACAGAAATAATTCTGAATGTATTCCCCTCTGGTTCATTATGGTTTTGCCGCTGTGCGGTGAGGAAATCTCATCCCAATCCACATTATCCATTCACCTTGAAATATGACAAGCAATTAAATTGCATCTCATTTTTCTCTATTTCACCAGATGAATAATCAGTATCATTATCCCTTGGTGAACAATAAAAGATAATTCAACATCAAAGTAAATATTACATTTTACAACTTGATATGTTGTGACGACCAGTACCTCTCTTAGTCCTTTCAGAATATAAAAGCAAGGACGTAATGCTGAAGCTTTATAAACCATTGGTCAGTCAGCTCTTTTACTGTGAGGATTGTGAGCAGTTTTGGCCACTTGTCTAACAAAGGATGTGCTGGCATTGGAGTGGGTCCAGAGGGAGTTCACAATGATCCTGAGAATGTAAATGTTAACATATGAGGGGCATTTGATGGTTCTGGGCTTTTATTCGATGGAATTTAGCAGAATGAGGAGAGATATCATTAAAACCTATCTAATATTAAAAGGCTTAGATAATGTGGGTGTGGAGAGGATTTTACCTATATTGGGGAGTCTAGGACCAGAGGGATAAGGTGGAATTTTTTTTAGCCAGAGGATGGTGAGTCTTAGGCAGTCATTGCCACAGATGGCTGAGGAGGCCAAGTCATTGGGTATATTAAAGCAAAGGTTGATAGGTTCCTTATTAGTAAGGGTGTCAAAGGTTACAGGGAGAAGGCAAGATAATGTTGTAGAGAGGGATAATAAATCAGCCATACTGGAATGGCGGAGCAGACTCAATCAGTTGAATAGCCTAATTCTGCTCCTACATCTTATGATCTTATGGTTTTATGCTTTGTATCTTTCTCAGGTTGTTGCTCGCCAAGATCCCCATACACTACATTTCTGCTGCAGTAATGCTTTTCTCAAGTCATTATTACTCTACTACATTGTCACTGCCCTTGAGACTCCTGTAAACCAGCACGCTAGTCTGCTGCTCTACCCATGTCTGTTTCTGGGCTGTTCCTCCCTGATTTTGGTTCACAACATCATATGCAAGCAGGTAGAACTGATTTTCACCCTTTTACCTGGCAAGCTGCAGTGCAGTTCACAGCTTTGTAAATTTTAGATGTTCAGACTTCCAGCTCCTTGGAATTGTATGACATGTAGCAACCTGTATTAATGCATATTTGTATTTAATTTCAAATATTTCATGTCAATTATTTTGGATTTCAGATGACTTTTTCAGTAAATGGGATTGGTTGCCACAGGCAGCTCTGCAGGCAAAGTCCTTTTGTATATTTAAGGCAGAGGTTGATAGATTCTAGATTCATCAGGGCATGAAGGGCTATGGGTAGAAGGCAGGAGATTGAGGCTGAGAGGAAAATTGGATCAGCCATGATGAAAAAGTCGAGCAGACTCGATGGACCAAATGACCTAATTCTACTCCTATATCTTATGGTCTTATGGTAAACTGCATTCCTCTGATTTATCATGCATAGGAGTTAATACTGCAATTAAGGATGGTCATATATTTGATACAGTACCGAATTGATAATTAAGGGATCTGAATATATAACCTGGAGAATCCATGTTCAAAATTACACCATTGAAGAATGCAAATCTGAAGTAAGATGCTTGGAATAATAATCTGATGCTAGCAAAAAGAGCATACCATGAAACTGGCTGTTTGATTTGCTAATGAACTTCAAGGCAAGAAAATGACCACTTTCACCCCAGTATGGCTAATAAGTGTAGTAATAGTAAGAGAGGACCAGATAGGAGTAAACACAAGAGATTTTGCAGATGCTTGAAATCCAGATTCTGCTCATTGAGCCCATGCATAATCTTTTGAAGTGCAATCTCATTAGTCCCACCACCTTGCTTCTTTGTATCCCGACAATCTCTTATACTTCAAGTAATTGTGGAATTCCATTTTCAAAGGAAATGTTCTACCTGTACACACTGTTCTGCAGCTATGTATTGTAAATCCAAAGAATACATTTCATTTTTAAGAGGATCCTGCTCCTTCTGTATTCATAGAGTCATCATCCCAACTGGATTCCTGATTTAGCTTGACTCATCTATATATATTTGGTTCATATTTAAACTTTTCCTATCTATGTAACTGTTCAAATACCTTTTTAATGTTGCTAATGTGGCTGTTTCAACTACTTCCTCTGAAAGCTCATTCCATATAATGATCACCTTCTGAGTGAAGAAGTTGCCCTTGAGGTTCTTATTAAACCTTTGCCCCCTCCTCTTAAACTTGTGCCTCTAGTACTTGATTCCTCAACCCTGGGAAAAAGTTTATGCAATTTCACCCTATTTATGCCTCCCATAATTTTATACACCTCTATATGATCACCCACCAGTCTCCTACATTACAATGAAAATTACCCAACCAGTTCAACCTCTTCCCATGATTCAGTCCCTCGATTCCTGGCAACATCCTTGTAACTCTCCTCTGCATTCTTTCCATCTTAATGGCATCATCGTCAACCTGACTATTGAAATAGAGAAGACTTCGATGAATAAACTCTTCTCAGGCTTCCATCCAGATACAGGTATCGATTATAACAGAAGTTGCGATGACAAATCAACAAATTTTCAGGGTTGATGTCTAGACAGGTCTAGTCTGGTAGTATTTAGCAACACTCACAACACGCTGGAGGAACTCAGCAGGTTGGGCAGCATCAGTGGAAAAGATCGGTCGACGTTTCGGGCTAGGGAGAGGAGGAACATGGAACCATGGACACATACACAGAACACAGAGTCGGGACCCCTTCTTGGGTACAGGACATAGTCGGGACTCATGACCCCACTGCGGGGCAACGGCAAGACGGCCGGACTTACCCCACGGAGGCGAGGATAAGACAAGACAAGACAAGACAGGACACCCTCCCCCAGCGGGGCATCGGCAAGATGGCTTGACTTACCCCACGGAGGCAAGGACAAGACATGAGAAGACATGACCCCGCACGGGGCAACAGCAGGACGACCAGACTTACCCCACGGAGGCGAGGACAAGACAAGACCAACGCGAAAGAACACCAGACAGTACTTATCTAGCTCCGGTGATGGAACTAGACCGAGGTGTAGGTGAGGGCTGCAGATGAGGGCTAGAGACAAGAGGGGCAGAGAAGGGATTCAGACAGGGGGGTAGGGCAGGAATCACAGACCGCCAAGGCCAGGACTTGACTCGGAACTAGGATGCCACCAGGGCCAGGACTTGACTCGGAACTTGGATACTGCCAGGGAAAGGACTTGACTCAGAACTAGCATGCCACCAGGGCCGGGACTTGACTCGGAACTTGGATGCCGCCAGGACCAGGACTTGACTCGGTATGTGGATGCCGCCAGGTAGTGGCGTGCTCTCGACTCGGCCCGGGAACAGTAGACAGCTGTACTTGATTCCCTCCGATGGGATAACTGACGGACCCACCTCAGTGAGGAAACTTTGCAGGCTCACTTTGGCGAAGTAACTTGACAGGGTTTCTCCGGAGAGGAAAGGCGAATTACCGGCACTCGCTTCGAGCAGAGACTAGGCTGGTTCCGACCAGATGACATTGGCACGCTGTACCTTGGTGACTTTGCAAATGCTCATGCGCCGAACAGCTGAAAGCTGGAGACTATAAACTACCGGTTCAGCCGAGACTAAATTGTCTCTAATCACCAAGGCCGAGGGACATGGGAAAACAGGGAACCAGAGGGAAACAGGGAGTCAACGGTCCAGATCGTAACATAAACAAAGAAAATTTAAAGGGACAGTGATCCGGACCATGACAGGCCTATACAAATTCATCTCAACTAAACAAAGGTCTTGCATACTACCATTGCTTACAAAGAAGAAAAGTTTTGTATGCATGGGGACACAAGAGATTCTACAGATGCAGAAAAGCTGGAGTAACACACACAAAATGCTGGAAGAACTCAGCAGGTGAGGCAGTATCTATGGAGGAAAGTGAACAGTTGATTTTTCAAGGCGAGCTGCTTCTCATCTTGCAACATATATTTACTTTGTACCTGTATCTCACTGTTTTCTCGTGAATATGTTAGATTTAAAGTGTAGCTACTGTAAAAACACCAAACTCCTGCCAACAGTAAGTTAATAATGAACAAAAAATTGGATTTCCTTATTTCTTTATGGTATTGATGAGGCTATTTAGTCCACCAAGTCAATGCCAGCTCTCAGAATAATCCCTGTCTCCCACTTACTTTTCCTATAACCTATTCTCTCTCATGTATCCATCAACTCCCCTCCCACACCCACTATTATTCTTTTGGCATTTACCTACATTAAGAGTGACTAACCAAACTATCAACATGTCTATGGCAAATGGGAGGAAGCTGCAGTTTCCAGCACAGTTTCAGAGACATTCTGAATGTCCAAGTACGTAACATCTAAATTAAAAAGGATGACACTCAGCTGGTCAGGTCATCCATTCTAATTAAAGATCTTCAGCCTATAAAGTTAACATGCTTTCTGTCTTCCCGTTTCCTGGCTACTGACTAATTCCGGCACTTTTTCTCTTTATATTTAATTCAGTAAAACGAGCTACACTGAAATAATATCATCTTATACTGCAGATCAAGATTTTTTTTCAAGAGGTACACCATGGTAAGAGGCCCTTCCAGCCCAACTACACCCATGACAGCAATTAACCAACTAATTCCTATGATTCTGAAATGTAGGAGCAAACCAGAGCACCCAGGAGAAAATGTAAGTGATCACAAGAAAAATGTAGAAACCCCTTACAGACAGCAGTGGGAATTGTACCCAGGTCATTGGTGTTGGTGCCATGCTACCATGTTGGCCAAATATTGCAGACTTCACTTAACAAATGAACTAAAACATTTTTGAAGCATCAGAATGCTCTGAAAACATTCCACATTTATGTAAGTCTGTTTTAATTATAGATAAGAATATACTGCAGGAGGCCATTCAGTAGGTTAGAGTGTGTACTGTACAAGCAACTGAATTACAGGGAGAGTTGTTTCCCTGTCATAATTTTCTTTATGTGAAACTACATCATCTACAGATGTGGCAAGATCTGCGATTTGAAAATAATGTATTTAATTACAGGTACCGTAATTTGTTTCACGTAAATTTCATAAGAGCAATTTTTATTCAACATTTCAGATACTTTGGTACTAATTTGAAAATTCTGTAATGGTGACTCACCATTACCAGAAATGCTATAAAGCAGGGAGTTGGTTATATAATGAATAGGAAGGATTTTCTGTGCTAGGGACTATAGGAGAGCAAAACAGAGGAGAAGACTGCAGAAATAAGCCTGAAATAGAAAAAGGATTACTGGGACAGGAATAACATGCAAAGACATGAAAGCAATAAGAATTTCACATTCTGAGAGTTGCTAAACAGAAGCCGATTTGATCACAAGGAATACTATGGTGCGAGAGACTAGAGCCAGAGGACAGAGCCTTAAAATAACAGAGTGTCCTTTTAGAACAGAAATGAGATGGAACTTCTCAAGCCAGAAAGTGGTGAATCTGTGGAATTTGTTATCACAGGCAGCTGAGGAGTCTATGCTTTATGCATATTTAAGGCAGAGTCTGAAAGATTCCTGATTGTTCAGAGCATGAAGAGATACAGCAAGAAGGCAGAGATTGGTGCTGAGAGGGAAAATGGATCAGCCATGATGAAATGGAGGAGCAGACTTGATGGGCCAAATGGCCTAATTCTGCTCCTAAATCTTATGTTTTTATGGTCTAGTACGTGCAGGTAGCAGGTTAAGCTGCACCACCCAGCAAACCACTGATTAAACGCCAGCCTAATCACCGGACTATTTATAATGACCAATTAACTTACTAACTGATATATCTTTGGACTGTGGGAGGAAACTGGAGCACCTCGTGGAAACCCATGCCGTCTTAGGAGAACGTACAAACTCTTTAGAGATAGCAGCAGAATAACATTGAGTTCCCAAGTGTCTCAGTGCTCCAAGATTGGAAATTGCTTATTTTTTTTTATGTTCTTCTGTTCATGACCTTGCATTGAAACAGAGTTACAGAGAACTAGTTGACTGAAGTTACGGATGTCATGTAGGCCAATTTTGATCTTAGCTTTAAAGATGACTCCAGGACAATATGTACTTAATCAGTATGAAGTAGAAAATATTAAATTCTGCATGCATTGAACATCACTTTGATTGGAAGCTATCATCCAAATGACTGCCAAACTATAAATTCCTACTATGATAACCTTTTGCAGTCCTTTGAAGATTCTCTTTATTTAAAAAAAATCATTGCTAAGGAAGATCATATTACAGTACATGACTGTATTCGGCAGTGTGCTGTCACAAGGAATCTGCTGATTAAGTGCATACAAGGTCAGGAATTGTAAACCCTGCCTCTCCTCCCTATTATCACTGCCAAGGAGGTAATACTTAGAGGTAGCACAGCAGCAAGGATATTAACGGTTCATTTGTTACAGTCCAATGATCTTTGCCTCTACCAAAATAGACTTGACAATTCTGGCTTACTTTTGACCTCAGCTGTACATCAACAGCAGATCATCAGTTTAGTAAAAGCTGTACAAAGGAAAAATTGTTTGAAACAGTTAAAATTATTTACAAAGCATTCTGTCCCTTCAAATGGGCACTCCAACAAATATTAAATTTACACTCTTTAGTACAGGAGGTACCAAATAAAGAGGCCACTGCGTGTATTTTAATGGGGTTCTGTTGCTGTGGCTCATCCATTCCAAGGTGTGATGTGTTGTGTGTTCAGAGATGTGTTTTCACACACCACTGTTGTAGATCACACTTCTTCCCCATTCTGATGTTTGGTTTGAACAACAATTGCCCCTCTTGACTACATCTGCATGCTTTTATGCATTGAGTTGCTGTCACATGATTAGCTGAATAGATATATGTATTAACAAAGAGGTGTACAGGTGTACCTTAGTGGACACTGAGTGTATATCACTAAATTGCATCCTCCCATTATCATTACTGGATGGAAATTACCACAATACTTAATGCAGGTCAAACAAAAACAAACTCTCTTTGTAAACATGCAAAAAAGCAAAGCAGTACATCTACCGACTGCCACAAGATGGTGTTCCAACATTGTATGCATCGATTGGAATTTCTCTGATTACTTTCTTTCTCTTAAATATTATGAGCTTCAAAATCATGTTGTCATAATCCTTCCCTGTGATCCTAGCCTAGTAGAATCAGTGATATCTTCACAATACCATTTAAAAATTGATAATTTTTTCTCTCAGTAACTGCGTCAGTCATGTTTCCTCCAGTGTGTCTTTCAGGAGTTCATGAGAAGCAAAGGTACAACCATATTACAAAGTACTGTGGCAACACAACCTTAACAATTGATGGTACTTGTTCTGCAAATTAACTATATTATGTGTCATTTCTTCCCAGACACAAGGCATATTTTGTCAAACTACCACATTGAGAAGAAGAAACTGGTAAAAATGTCCTTAGTAAGCTAGATAAAGCCTGGATGGGAAAACAAAAGTAAACTTTTCATCCTGATTGGGTGAAATGTAATAGAGCTTCACCTATGAAAAAGGGTCAATTTATTAAATTAAACTTCTGGTCAGTCAAAAAAGACTTCATTTAATTTAAAGTAGAAATGTGGATGCATGGCTAAAGCTATTAACATAGAACACTACAGCATGGTTCAGACCCTTCAGCCCATGATGTTGTGCTAACCCTTTAAACTACTTTAAGATCAATCTAACTCTTCCTTCCTACATAGCCATCCATTTTCTATCATTCATGTGCCTATCTAAGGGTTTCTTAAATGTCCTGAATGTACCTGCCTCTGTCACAACTCCTGGTAGGATGTTCCATTCACCCACCACTTCCAGACCCATACTTAACGTCTGTCACCTCTACATTATGTCTCCTGGGAAAAAGTCTCTGGATATTAGGTACAGAGGAGATGTAAGGGGTAAGTTAGGTATAGAGAGGATGTCAGGGGTAAGTTTTTTTACACAGAGAGTGATGAGTGCGTGGAAGGGACTGCCGGCGATGGTGGTGTAGGTGAATACAATAAGGTCTTGGAGCTCAGAAAATTAGAGGGCTATGGATAATTTCTAAGGTAAGGACATGTTCGGCACAGCTTTGTGGACCGAAGGGCCTGTATTGTGCTGTAGGTTTTCTTTGTTTCTATCCACTCGATCTATATGTCTTATTATCCAGTACACCTCTACCAAGTAGCTTCTCACCTTCCTTTGATCCAAAGAGAAAAGCCCTAGCTCATTCAATCAATACTGGGTTATTACAGGATATACCATTTTTAAAAAGTGAAATGACACACATGTCCTGATGTGAGCATCTTTGGAATTTGAAGGACTGTTAATCTGAAGAGACATGGAATTCCCTTAACTGGAAGAACCATTGAAGATGGCAACCAAATAAAGAGGAGTCAATAGCAGAAAAACACAATGTCTAAAGTAAGTTAAACTTCAACCAATTATATGAATTGGACAGGTAGCATTTTGAAGCAGGAGAAACAGGATAAAATAGAAGATCCCTCAGGACAGTAGGTTAAATGGTCAGCACAGCATCACAGGGCAAAGGGCCTGTACTGTACTGTAGAAAGAAGTGACTGAGGGAAGCTGAATACTCTCCGTCTACTTCACCTGCTGTTTATTCAGAGCTCAAATTTCTTGCATCTTATATTCAAGAAGAAACTCAGCCGGCACACTGCGGCACCAGTGTATTTTATCATAGAGAACAGTGAAGCAGAAAACGATGTGAACGCATTATAGTTCCACCTATAAAATATATTTTCTATTCCTAAAACTGGGGCTTCAGTTATTGTTGTACAAATATGCAGGAAATAGTGATATTCAATGGCAAGGACCAAAGAAATCCCAAAATGCAAAGCAAACAGCATGAGAAGTTCACATTAGAATAATTAAGATTGAACTGGCTGGTACCAATGAAAGAACTACACAGGAGAGCTTTGTCACTTATACTTTGATATTGTGCATTTTGTAACATTAAACATAAAGACTGAAAGGAAAGAAGTGAATCTTCAGATGCTAGAATCTGAAACAAGAATAAAAATAATTCTGCTTACAGAGGACACCCGGACTGAACTCTGAGCTCCAACACCCTGAGCTGTAATAGCATTGCGCTAGCTGCTACACTGCCCAAATTGTAAATGCAAGTTAATCAAAGCCTAGATGGTGGAAGGCAGGAGCTGAATAGACATGTGTTGCATATCCTCCACTGCATGGTAAGGTGGTCTACGATTCAAAGTAGAGGGTAGGGATGGAAGTGCAGACCAGGGATTCACAAAGTAAGCAATCTGTATAAAATATAGAAAAGGTCAGATCTCTGGCACAGAGTCTGGCACTATAGGTCAGAAGGAAAGGGGGAGGAGGCGAGTTGCAGTAATTAGTTAGGGAAACAGAAAGGGTCTGTGATGAGACAAGGTTCCAGAATGGTACATTGCCTCCTGGGTGCCAAGGTTAGGGACCTCTCCAATCGAGTCTACAGCAGTCTTAAGTGGGAGGGTGAGCAGGGTAAGCAGTCAGAGGTCATTCTCCATGTCAATTCCAGTGATATGGGCAGGAGGGGTGATGAGGTCCTGCAAAGTGAGTTCAGGGATTCAGGAGTTATGTTAAAGGACTGGACCTCCAGGGTTGTTATCTCAGGAATGTTACCCATAACACGTGATAGTGAGAACAAAAATAGAAAAATCATAGTTTACCACACTGCTAAAGGGATGGTGTAGGAAGGAGTGCTTCAGATTTTTAAATCATTGAGTTCACTTCCAGGAAAGCTGGGATCTGTGCAGAAGTGATGGTTTTCACCTGAACTGGAGGTGGACTAACATCCTAGTGAGAAAGTTTGTTGCACAGTGTGGGGTGTGGAGGGGGTAGTTTAGGCTAGAGTTTGGGAACTAGGAAGATGATAGTGGATGGTTGTGGATAAAGATGATGTTAAGCCTACATACAAAGTCAGGAATCAAAAGGTTGAGCATGGTGGGACTCATGTTCTGAGCTGTGTATATTTCAATGCACGCAGTTTTGGGTGGTGGGATAGAGATACAGTACGACTCTATCAAAAGAGGTGAAAGGCACTCCTTCCTTCCGCTAGCCTTCAGGTCACCATTGGGCAAAGTGGATCACCTGCTTAGCCCCCTGATTAGGGTTACGTAAAGGCACGGGAGCAGGTGGTGGATGGTTGTATGAGCAGCCAGTGTATATCATAAATCTTGGTTATGCAAGCACTTACGCCAGGCAGGCAGTCTCTGAAGAGTATTGTTAATGGCTGGGGTCACCCATCTTGTAAAGACACTCCCCAGAATGGCATACCACTTCTGTTAAAAGAAAAATTGCCAAGAACAACTATGGTCATACAACAAAAAGGCGGAAGAGCTTAGGGCACGGATCAACACGTGCAATTGTGACGTTGTAGCCATTAGTGAGAGTTGGTTGCAGGAATCAAAATCAGAATTAAAATCATGCTTAACATCACCAGCATATTGTGTATTGTTGTATGAGCAGCACTTTGTTGCATTATATATATATATAAAATAGTTAAATTAAATAAATAGTGCAAGGAAGTAGCGTTCATAGGTTTAATGTCCATTCAGAAAACTGATGGCAGAGGGCAAGAAGCTGTTCCTGAATCACTGAGTGTGTGCCTTCAGCTCCTGTACTTCCTTCCTGATGGTAGCAGCAAGAAGGCAGCATGTCCTGGGTGGATCGGGTCCATGATGTTGGATGCCGCCTTTTTGAAGCATCGCTCCTTGAAGATGTCCTCATGTTATGGAGGTTAGTGCCTATGATGGTGCTGACTGAGTTCACAATTTTCTGCAGCTTCATTCAATCCTGTGCAGTAACAACCACCCCCCCGCCCCCGACCATATAAGATTGTGATGCAGCCAGCTGGAATGCTCTCCAAGGTAGGTCTGTAGAAATTTGTGAGTGCATTTGGTGACATACCAAACCTCCTCAAATTCCAAATGAAATATAGCCATATTGCTGCTGTCATGCCTTCTTTGTAACTGCATCAACATGTTGGGCTCAGGATGGATCCTCAGAGATGGTGACCCTCAGGAACGTGAAATTGCTCACTTCTTCCACTTCTGCAGATCAGTACAGCTCAAGAGTAGGACTGGAAGCTCAATGTTCCGGCGTTCCGTTGTTTTGGGTGTTATAGAGCAGGAGGGATGGCAATACTAGTATAGAAAAATGTCACGGCACTACTCAGTCAGGACAGAGTGGAGAGCTTGTCTAGTGAGGCTTTATAGAGAAAAATGAGGAATAAGAAATGCACAACAATGCCCATGGGGTTATATTATAATCCACCAAACAGTCTGCAGGATTTAGAGGAGCAAATTTGTGGGGAGATCGCAGACTATTATAAGAAACATGAGGTTATGACAGTAGGTGATTTTAACTTTCCACGTGTTGACTGGGACTCCCATACTATAAAAGGGCTGGATGGGAAAGATTTTGGCAAGTGTGTTTGGGGAAGTTTCCTTAATTAGTACATAAAGTCCCAAATAGAGAGAGTGGGATACTAGAAATCTTAGAAGAGACAGGGCAGGTAGAAGATAAAAGTTTGTGTAGGGGAATATTTTGCACCTAGTGATCATAATACTATTAGTTTCAAGGTACTGTAATTATGGAAAAGGATAGGTCTGGTCCCTGGATTGAGATTCTAAATTGGGAGAGGGCCAATTTGATTGGATCAGAAAGGATGGACTGGGACTTGTTATTTTCTGACGAAGGTCAGTGGGAGGCCTTGAATAGTAAAATTCTGAGAGTCCAGGGTTTGTATTTTCCCCTCAGAACAAAAGGCCAGGTTTAGGGAGCCTTGGTTTTTTGAGAGATATTGATGTCCTGGTGAAGAAAAAGAGAAAGGTGCATAGCAGGCATTAGCAGGTATAAACAAATGAGGCATGCGAGGATTATAAGAAATGCAAGGGAACACTTAAGGAGGAAATCAGGAAGGATGGAAGAAGGCTTGATGTTGCTCTAGCAGAAAAGCTGAAGGAGAATCCTAAGAGCTTCCACAGATATATAAAGAGCAAAAGATAACAAGTGACATAAAAAGGTCCTCTGGAAGACAGGAGTGGTAAATAATGTGTAGAGATGAAAGAGATGGGGCAGATCTTAAATGGAATTTGTTGCTTCTCTATTTACTCAGGAGGCAGACATGGAGTCTATTGAAGTAGGGCAAAGCAACAGTGAGATCATGGACCCTATATTGATTATGAAGGAGGAGATGTTTGCTGTCTTGAGGCAAATGAGGGTGGATAAATCCTGAGGGTCTGACAAGGTGTTCCCTTGGTCCCTGAGTGTAGAAACTGCAAGGGTCCTAGCAGAGGTATTTAAAAATCGTTAGCCATGGGTAGGATGCTGGAGGATTGGAGGATAGCTTATGTTTTTCTGGTGTTTAGGAAAGGGTCTAAAAATAAGCCAGGAAATTATAGGTTTGCGAGCCTGACATCAGTTGTGGGAATGTTATTGGAAAGTATTCTGAAGGACTGGATATGTAATTATTTGGATAGACAGAGACCGGTTAGGGATAGTCAGCAAGTCTTTCTGTGTGGTAGGTTGTGTCTAACCAATCTTACAGTTTTTCTAGTAAGTTATCAGGAAAGACGATAAATGCAAGGCAGAGGATATTGTCAATACGGACTTTAGTAAGGCTTTTGGCAAGGGCCAGTCAAGAAGGTCCAGTTACTTGGCATACAAGATGAGATAGTAAATTGGATTAGACGCTGGCTTCGAGGGAGAAGCCAGAAAGTAGTAGTAGATGGTTGCCTCTCTGACTAGAGGCCTGAGACAAGTGGAGTGCTGCAGAGGCCATTGTTGTTCGTCATCTACATCAGCGATCTGGATGAAAATGTAGTTAACTGGATCTGCAGATCTGGGGATGACACCAAGACTGGGGGTATAGTGGAAGGGGGAGTAGCAGTGGTCAAGTGTGCTTCCTCCTGTGTACTCACCTCGATGTGCTGGCAGAATTTCGGGTAAGCTTTAGTCAGTGACACTTGGTTAAAGTCTCCAGTGCTGATGAAAGCAGCCTCTGAGTGTGCAGTTTCATGGATGTTGATGGTTTTGCATAGTTCACTGAGAGCCAGGTTGGTGTTGAACTGTGGTGGGATGTACAGAGCTGTGATAATAACAGACGTGAATTCTCTAGACAGACAGAAAGGTTGACAGAGCAGCATAAGGTACTCCAGATTCTGGGAGCAAAAGGATTTGAGGGTGTGCATGATACCTGCTCACACCAAGCATTCTTCAGCATGAAACATATTCCCCCACTTTTACTATTGCCAGAGAGGTCTTTAGACTCGTCTGCTCGGAACACAGAGAACCCGATGAGTTTGATGGCTTGGTCTGGTATTTCGTCCAACAACCAGGCTTCGGAAAAGCATAAGATGTTTCAGAGCTTTGTTTCCCATTAGTAAGAGATTCCAGCTCTCATCTCACATAGCTTGCTGTCCAGGGTCTGTACGTTGGCTGTATGCTAAGGAGTGGTGGCTGCTTTCAAAGGTTCAAAGATCAAATTTAGTGTCAGAGAAATGTATACAATATACATCCTGAAATGTTTTTTCTTCGCACGCCATTTTAACCTAATCAACGCTCCAGCTCTTCTTCCTTGTTTCCGGCGACCCTTCCTTGGCAGTGCCAGTGCAGTGAATGAACCTCCCGTGGTTCGAGCGAGCAGAGGGTCCCAGTGGAAGAAAGTTGGCACCTTATGACGGAATGCTGTCTTTCTGATGTTCAAAAGAGTCAATCGGGCATATCTGATGTGACTTTCAGCTTCTTGTAAGAGAAATGCAGAAAGAAGTAGAGAGATGAGCAGAAAATTGCAATACCAATTCAGAGCACACAACATGACTGATGTACACAACGCCATCTTGGAACCATCCAAGATGATGGGGTTGATTTCATTGTTTGAGAGAAATTTAGATAGGTATGGTAGGGCTGTGGTCCTGGTGCAAGTTGATAAACTAGGCATATAAATGACTTGGCAAGCACTATATGGGGAAAGGGCCTGCTTTTTTTTTGCTGTAATGTTCTATGACTCTGTGGGAGCAATTGTAAATTGAGATTCAGGGGTTTGTGTACTTGATGCACTCTATATGATTTCCATTCCATCTATCATGTATCATATATTATCATCCAGCAGATGATAATATTTTGTTCGAGAGTCTATGGAAAGTTATATTCTTTTAAAGAAACGTCTGGTAATACCCTCATTTCCAATGTTCAGCTTTGAACAATTATGCATTTTGTACCTTCTTCTCAGTGGTCCAGGGAGTCACAAAGAACCAACTGATCCTAAGCACTAGATGACAACTGGAAGCAACCAAAAGAAACCATGCACACCATAACAACAAAAGTGCCAAAGATCCAAGCCGTAAGCAATGGAGATGTGGTGAGGATGGAACTCCACACCAGAGAAAGCAGGTCAGTGATGCTTTTGTGCACCTTCACACCTCTGATCATATGAAATTATAATAGATGGCATTGCAAATCAAAGAACCAGGTGTCATCTCAAAAAAAAAAGGCTCACCTGATGGAAGCAGATACAGAGATAGCAGAGGATACACTATAAGGTATGTGGAAGCTTTAGGAAGGGTGAAGATGAGATATTCTGCCTGGATTAGACAGCTTGTCTTATGGGGATATGTTGAGTGAGCTTGAACTTTTCTCTTTGGAGTGGAGAAGGAAGAGAGGAGACTTGATAGAGGTATAGAAGATGATGAGGCATAGATAGAGTGGATATTCAAAGGTCTTTCCCAGGGAAGAAATCGTTAGTACATGGAGACATAATTTAAGGCTGATTGGAGAAATTTATAGGAGAGATATCGGAGGTAAGTTTTTTTTTTACACAGAGAGTGATGGGTGCATGGAATGCCCTGCCAGGGATAGTGATTGAGGCAGATACATTAAGGGCATTTAAGAAACTCCAAGCCAAGCACAAGGCTGAGAAATGGAAGGTTTTGTAGGAGGGTATAGTTAGATTGATTCGGCACAACGTTTTGAGCTGAAAGGCCTATACTGTAATGTTCTGGGTTCTCTGCTCAAGATCTGGAGAGAAACATTACAATGGTTCCACAACATGCCCAGGGAGCACCGACAACCAAATAAGATCAGTTCTGACAGACCTTATGCCAAAAGGCAATACTTGTAGCTAGTGAAACCACTGCACAAGTCCAGCAACTGAATTAAGACTTGACCCCATGTGCTTGTTTGTGTGGTGCTTACCTGTTCTCCCTGTGAACTTATGGGTTCTGCCAGTGCTCTGGTATCCTTCCAAATTTCAAAGACACATGAATTGCTAGGTAAACTGGAACAGTGATATGTGGGTAACAGAGGAAATGGAGAGAGGGGAGCCTGTTAATGAGTATGTGTAACTGAGAGTTTTTGGATATTGTCTTACATTTTTACAGGGAGGTAACATGATTCTGAACAATCATCACTTGGTTAATTCTATACTATTTTAAGGACTGTATCATATTCTCTATGTTTCTGAAACAATATTCAGGGTGACAACCCCAAGAGATTTTCTGCTTCTGTTCAACAAAACTAGAGTAAGATGCATTAACATTGTGAGATTTCCTTTAATTTAGTTTGAATTTCATAATATTTTCCAATGGTGTACGTAGAGATATTGAGATCAAGTGATGCAGAATTTCAACATTTAGTTTTCTAATCATATTTTCTGAAAAATTGGGGAAGTGTGAATCTTTTAGAATAATCTCTCTTTTTATTCAGAACTGCATGCACGTGCCAGATGATCTGTTTCTTAAAAGAGAAACATTTGCAAGTGTGGCATGATCCATACTTTGTTTCAAGTTGAGAAATCTTAAATTTGTTCACTGCTTTTTTAAGGAAGCTCGAGATTGCTAATAACGATAAGATAGTTGCTGTGGTATTGTGGTTAAATTACTGGTTAAATTATTTACAGACTATGGCAAGATATGAGTTTAAATTCAGTTTTTTAAACAATCTGGAATTAAATATACAAGTCACAGTAATAGAGCTCATGAAACAATCAGATTGTCATAAAATCCCAAATGATTCACTGTTGTCCTCCAGGGAATTGAATCTGTTTCCTTTACAGATTAGACTGGATGCGTGACTGCCAAAGCATTATAATATGGTTGGCTTTTAATTGCCCTCTGTCAAGGTCAATTCAATCACTTAGCTGTAGTATGACCATTCTCACACTGAAATACAAGCGGTTTCAACGACTAACATTGTCTTCAGATGTGGGCACAGAAACATGAGACCCAACATGGTTGCTTTTGCAAAGAGCTCCTCACAAACATTTGAAATCGACTGGGAAAGCTGTTCCATAGACTGGTTAAGTCGCGTAAGATTGTCACACTCTCAACTTTGCAGCTTGTCTCATCACAGGACACTTATCTCACAGCAGGATACAAACAACAAAAGTGTTGACTGAGTAGTCGAGGGGTGCTCCTGAAAACCCTCAGAATCAGATTCAGGTTCATTAATTTAACATACAGTGAAATATTTTGGTTGTGTTTACAGCCAACATGTCCTAAGGAAATGTTGGGGACAGTCTGCAAGTGTCCCCACACATTCCAGTACCAACATAGCATGCCCATAATATTCACAAGCAACAACACCAACGTAACAATAGCAACTACTCAACAACAGCAAATCAAGCCTCCTTCTTCCCTCCCAACCAACCCTCCTCTATAAGTTCTCCAATCTAGGACAGGCCATCTCTGAGCGTCCAGCCTGTAGTGAACTTGCGGACTGGCAGAAGTTTAGCCTTTGACTTCACAAGTGCAATCGCAGACTCACAGACTTGCAGACTCAGAGCCTCCATCATCGGACCTTGACTCCTGGACTTCTGATCAACCTTTGGGCTTCAGTCTTTGGTATCAACTACAGGCCTCATTGATGACATTAAGTGTCATGGCTGATTGAACCTCTCTCTGCCTGATCATCAAACCAAACACCCTCCTTCAGCTGACTAATCAGCACTGTAGAACAACACTGGGAAGAAATACTGAATGTAGCAAGATACTCACAAGACAGTATCCACGGGAGCTTCTCTATCTATCACCAAGAATAACTTGGCAGCCGTTAATAAACTGGCTGAGTTCTAAAGGACACAACAATGTGACCAGAGCTGCAGAAGTGCTGAGTGAATCAACATGACAGATAAACCTAATGGAATTCATCCTCACCAATCTATCAGTTCCAGTTATATCAATGACAGGATGGTAAGGATGATCAGCACATAGCAGATTAGAGAAAGATAAAACCTTATTTGACACATGTGCATCGAAACATACAATAAAATGCGTCATTTGTGTCAAGAACAGGCAGGATATGTACTAAGGGGCAGCCCGTAAGTGTCGTCATTCCTCTGACTCCAAGATAACATGCCCACAACTCATGAATTCTAACCTGCACATCTTTGGAATGTGAGGTAAAACCAGAGCACCTAGAGAAAACCCATGTAGTCATGGGGAAAACATACAAACTCCTTAGAGTCTGCAGCAGGCCTGAACCCTGGTCACTAATTGCTGGTGCTGTAATAGCGTTAAGCTGACCACTATGCTACCACGCCACCCTAAAGTCATCAGGACAAAGTCATGGTTTTACATCCAGGAGATATTTGGCACATCGGGTACAACCACTATACTGGCTCAGAACAGATCAGACAGTGCTGAACTGTGCATCCAGCCATCAACAGTATTTTACCCTTAATCAAAGTATCAGGAGGAACTACCACATAGGAAGTACATGTGTGAAATTATCTATTTCATTCAAAGTCATTCCATAGTCTAAGAGTTAGATCATTGATGTGCAACCCTGTCTAATCTATTATCTTCAGTCACCTTGATCCATGCCAGTGAATGAAGGCTAACATAGCCCCTCTTGCGAAAGTTGTTTCTTGGCTCACTCTAAGATAGAGGCATCACATTACAGTCATTGGTGCACATACCCCAAAGCTGGAGGCAAAGGGTAATGTTAATGTGGATAAAAGGATTATTCTAATCCTGGGTGGTGGGGGGGTGGGGGTGGGGAATAATCCAGAATTGCTTTCCTTTCTGCCAAACCCTTCACTTTAATACCAAGGACAATGGCAAAAGATGCAAGAAAACAGCACCACTTGCAATTTAACATCCAAGTTGCCAACATAGCCTTGGGAATATAGCACATATTTGTTCATTGCCTCTGGATTTAAATTGTGGCATTCTCTAAATTCAAGAAGATTGTCCACAAATTTCTTAAAAGCAAATTAACATAACAACAAATGCTGGTCTTGCCAACAATGTCCACATTATCTATATTAATGAATTCTGGAAAAAGAAATTTATTTTACAAAGGCATTTTTTTACCTCTATATGGCAGAGGAGTAGAAACAAGCAGAAATTCACATGTAATTTAGCATTGCATGTGGTCATCTCTGCCTCCCTTGAGATGCGAGCTGTAAGGTGGGTAAATGGTAGTCCAACCATAAACATATCCTAAAGTAGGAGAAGTAGGTTCATGACAAGTGAGATGAAGTGTGCAAATGCTGAATTTGAGCTTCATAGCAGATGTGAGCTTGTCCTCTGATCAAACAGTAAGTAGCTTGCAAATTGAAAGCACATGAGAGCCCAAGTTTTGGATGATGTGAAGGATACCAGGAGATATTTTACCTGTTATGCAAATTTTAAGCCAATATGGAATAATGAAAGTTTCTTTTTAAAGCCATTTCCTAATAATTAATTACAATGTATTATTCATCTGTCATTATCTTTAGGTTCCCATCACTAAATGTGAACTAGTCCTTATCTTCAACAGCAAGAGGAAAAAAGGCAGAAAGTCTCTGACTTTAAAGGGATTTAGAGAGGCTTCCTTTGTGAATTGTGCGTAATAAAATCACAAACCTGTGCTTCCTAAATGCTTTGTGATTGAGTGCACAGAGAAAATCTCAGTTTGAGCCATGTGGTTGATTGAATAGGAATCAGACACAGACTACGCAAGATAAGGTGCATTGGGTTGAGTGCGGCAGAATTTAAAAGCCGTTTTTGGAAAGAGAAAAATGAGGAGATTACACAGAAGCATAAACAGCAAATGATTCTACTGCAATTATACCTGTAGAATAGAATAGTGATTGTGATTTTAGATAATGGAACAATGAACACAATATCAGAATTAACTCTGTTTCATAGAGGTTTTAATATATGCATGCTGACTTGAAATTCTTTGGAAATGCAGAAAGACAGATTTATGAGAAGGAATTTTTAATATGACTACACAATTACTCTGTAATAAAGGGGCAAAGGGGCTGTCAGGTGATGTGGAGCATGGATTTTCACGAATAGCTAAACTAACAATTTATACCAATGCATAAATTAGTGACCTAAACAATGGTTTTGTTACTAGCCAATGAATGAAAATGATACAAAAATCACAGTAAATCAAGCCTATAGGATAAATAACTAGATACCTGATCAGAACAGAATTTAAACCCATCTCAAAGACCCTCGAACACATTTGGAAACATTGGGAAAATGGCAGAGTCAAGAAGGAGATTTGCATTGATGTGAAAGATTTTCAGAACTGTGGTGTGGCTGGTAAGAAGGTGACCAGATTCAAGGTAACTAGATCTTCCCATTTCTAGGCCAGTGCTCCCTCCAGCTTCAGGACCAGCTGATGGGAGGCACAGTGGAATAGAGGAGTCAATACCCCACATCAGGTCAGCAGCAGCAACTGTCAGAGGCAAATGAAAAAAGGCACAAAGGTTGTTGAGAGAGAATCAGGCTGAATATTCCCTTCAGTCTGGCTTCAAGTTCCTAGATATGAAGATCACCAATGCCCTGTCCTGGTCTATCGACATTGATTCACGGCCCAGAAAGCTCACCACACCTCTACTTCCTTAGGAGGTTAAAGGAATTTGGCATGTGCCTGTCAACTGTTACCAATTTTTCTCACTGCATCAGAGTAAGCATTCAGTCTGGATACATAACCACTTGGCATGGCAATGGCTCTGCATGTGATTGCAAGAATCTGCACAGAGTGTGAACACAGCTCAGTACATTAGAGGAATTAGCCTCCCCTCCAGGGACTCCTGCCAGATTTCTCACTCACTGAGTAAATTAGCCAGCATAATCATAAACCCCACCAATGCTGGATATTTTCTCTTTTCCCCTCTTCTGTTGGACAGAAGATACAGAAGTCTGAAAGCATGAACCACCAGGCTTAAGAATAGCTGTTATCCCACTGTTATCAGAACCTTGAATGCACTTGTTGCATGTTAAACATACAACATAGAACATAGAATAGTACAGCACAGTGCAGGCCCTTCGGCCCACAATGTTGTGTCGACCCTTAAACCCTACCTCCCATATAACCCCCACCTTAAATTCCTCCATATACCTGTCTAGCAGTCTCTTAAATTTCAGTAGTGTATCTGCCTCCACCACTGACTCAGGCAGTGCATTCCACACGCAAACCACTCTCTGAGTAAAAAACCTTCCTCTAATATCTCCCTTGAACTTCCCACTCTTTACCTTAAAGCCATGTCCTCTTGTATTGAGCAGTGGTGCCCTGGGGAAGAGGCGCTGGCTATCCACTCTATCTATTCCTCTTATTATCTTGTACACCTCTATCATGTCTCCTCTCATCCTCCTTCTCTCCAAAGAGTAAAGCCCGAGCTCCTTTAATCTCTGATCATAATGCATACTCTCTAAACCAGGCAGCATCCTGGTAAATCTCCTCTGTACCCTTTCCAATGCTTCCACATCCTTCCTATGGCGAGGTGACCAGAACTGGACACAGTACTCCAAGTATGGTCTAACCAGAATTTTATAGAGCTGCATCATTACCTGGCGATTCTTAAACTCTATCTCTCGACTTATAAAAGCTAACACACCAGAAGCTTTCTTAACTACCCTATGTACCTGTGAGGCAACTTTCAGGGATCTATGGACATGTACCCCCAGATCCCTCTGCTCCTCCGCACTACCAAGTATCCTGCCATTTACTTTGTACTCTGCCTTGGAGTTTGTCCTTCCAAAGTATACCATTTCACACTTCTCCGGGTTGAACTCCATCTGCCAGATTCTCAGCCCACTTCTGCATTCTATCAATGTCTCTCATCAATCTTCGACAATCCTTTACACTACCTACAACACCACCAAACTTTGTGTCATCTGCAAACCCACCTTTCTACCCCAACATCTAGGTCATTAATAAAAATCACGAAAAGTAGAGGTCCCAGAACCGATCCTTGTGGGACACCACTAGTCACAATCCTCCAATATGAATGTACTCCCTCCACCACCACCCTCTGCCTTCTGCAGGCAAGCCAATTCTGAATCCACTTGGCCAAACTTCCCTGGATCCCATGCCTTCTAACTTTCTGAATAAGCCTACCATGTGGAACCTTGTCAAATGTCTTACTAAAATCCATGTAGATCACATCCACTGCACTACCCTCATCTATATGCCTGGTCATCTCCTCAAAGAACTCTATCATGCTTGTTAGACACGATCTGCCCTTCACAAAGCCATGCTGACTGTCCCTGATCAAACCATGATTCTCTAAATGCCCATAGATCTTATCTCGAAGAATCTTTTCCAACAGCTTTCCCACCACAGACATAAGGCTCACTGTTCTATAATTACCCAGACTATCCCTACTACCTTTTTTGAACAAGGGGACAACATTCGCCTCATTCCAATCTTCTGGTACCATTCCCATGGACAACAAGGACATGAAGATCCTAACCAGAGGCTCAGCAATCTCTTCCCTCGCCTCGTGGAGCAGCCTGGGGAATATTCCATCAGGCCCTGGGGACTTAGCCGTCCTAATATATTTTAACAACTCCAACACCTCCTCTCCCTTAATATCAACATGCTCCAGAACATCAACCTCACTCATATTGTCCTCACCTTCATCAAGTTCCCTCTCATTGGTGAATACCAAAGAGAAGTATTCATTGAGGACCTTGCTCACTTCCACAGCCTCCAGGCACATCTTCCCACTTTTATCTCTAATTGGTCCTACCTTCACTCCTGTCATCATTTTAGTCTTCACATAATTGAAGAATGCCTTGGGGTTTTCCTTTACCCTACTCGCCAAGGCCTTTTCATGCCGTCTTCTTGCTCTCCTCAGCCCCTTCTTAAGCTCCTTTCTTGCTTCCCTATATTCCTCAATAGACCCATCTGATCCTTGCTTCCTAAACCCCATGTATGCTGCCTTCTTCCACCTGACTAGATTTTCCACCTCACTAGTCACCCATGGTTCCTTCACCCTACCATTCTTTATCTTCCTCACAGGGACAAATTTATCCCTAACATCCAGTAAGAGATCTCTAAACATCGACCACATGTCCAGTGTACATTTCCCTGCAAAAACATCATCCCAATTCACACTCTCAAGTTCTAGCCTTATAGCCTCATAATTTGCCCTCCCCAATTAAAAAATTTCTGACCTCTCTGATTCTATCCTTTTCCATGATAATGATATAAGCCAGGGAGCAGAGGTCACTGTCCCCCAGATGCTCACCCACTGAGAGATCTGTGACCTGATGGATAAGATTGACTCTTAGCCTCATTATCTACCTCAATGATCTTGCACATTAATGTTAACCTGCACTGCACTTTTTCAGTAGCTTTTAGACTTTATTTCACATTGTTATATTTTCACTTATTCTAGTGTAATAATTTAATCTGTGTAAACAATATACAAGACAAACTTTTCACTTTATCTTGGTACGTGAGACAATAATAAACCAATACCAATACCAATCAAAAGGCTTGACGTTTAGGTTCTCTCCTGGAGGTTGGGCACAAACTATGCTCACTTCCCAGTATTTAAGCTGTTTTCTCAGTTGAGCATATACAATCTGAAAGCAATATTTTCAAAAAGAGTGAGAAAGATTCTGTAGTATAGAACCATAGAACCATAGAATATTACAGCACAGAAACAGGCCTTTTGGCCCTTCTTGGCTGTGCCGAAACATTTTTCTGCCTAGTCCCACTGACCTGCACACGGACCATATCCCTCCATACACCTCTCATCCATGTACTCGTCCAAATTTTTCTTAAATTTTAAAAGTGAGCCCGCATTTACCATTTCATCTGGCAGTTCATTCCACACTCCCACCACTCTTCGTGTGAAGAAGCCCCCCTCCCTAATGTTCCCTTTAAACTTGCCCCCCCTTCACCCTTAACCCTTGTCCTCTGTTTTTTTTTCTCCCCTAGCCCCAGTGGAAAAAGCCTGCTTGCATTCACTCTATCTATACCCATCAATCATAATTTTATATACCTCTATCAAATGTCCCCTCATTCTTCTACACTCCAGGGAATAAAGTCCTAACCTATTCAACTTTTCTCTATAACTCAGTATCTCAAGTACCGGCAACATCCTTGTAAACCTTCTCTACACTCTTTCAATCTTATTAATATTCTTTCTGTAATTTGGTGACCAAACCTGTACACAATACTCCAAATTCGGACTCACCAATGCCTTATACAACCTCACCATAACATTCCAAATCTTATACTCAATAGTTTGATTTATAAAGGCCAATATACCAAAAGCTCTCTTTACGACCCTACCTACCTGTGACCTCACTTTTAGGGAATTTGTATCTGTATTCCCAGATCCCTGTGTTCTACTGCACTCCTCAGTGCCCTACCATTTACCTTGTATGTTCTACCTTGGTTTGTCCTTCCAAAGTGCAATACGTCGCACTTGTCTGTATTAAACTCCATCTACCATTTCTCAGCCCATTTTTCCATCTTGTTCAGTATTTCGATATTACAGAAACATTAGAAGGTTTTGTTAGTAGAGTAGGGAAATCATAAACTATAGAGAATAGGTTTAAAGTGAAAGAAGAAAGACTTGGAGGAGGTCTGAGAGAAAATGGATTAATACAGAGGATGGTAAGCATATGGACTGTATTGTCAGAGATAGTGGTACAATGTTTAAAAGACATTTAGATAGGAACAACTTTGAGGGATATAGGCCAAATGTAGGCAATTGCGACTAGCTAGAATATGCATCTTAGTCAGAATGGATGAATTTGCCAGAAGGGGCTCTTTCTGTGCAATATAATCTTATTCAGCCCAGCTGAAAATGGCTTGCAGGAGTTTTCCGATGTGTTCAGAGCCAATATTATGTTTTCATTAACACACTGCAGAATACCTGGCTATAATCTTTTTGCTATTGGTTGGAATTTGCAAATGGATGATATGTTTTGCTGTTTTAATAATAATGAAGTAAAGAATGTCATTAGACATTCTATAAAGTGTGTCATTAGCTATACTATAAAGTATGTCATTGACATATACAATAATAGGCATCTTAACTCTAGTCCCAACATAGTAGATTTGTAAGTTTTGAACAACTTAAACTCATGGAAGGCAGTAATGTGAATACACAATAAGCTGTTCATTTTGTATCTCAGTTATTAAAATGCTAGATATCCAGAATATAACTGAAAACAAAGTCATGAAAGAGAAACAGACTGCACAAATATAACTAAATGCTTCCAAAGGTCCAGAGTTTATTAGAAAGAGAAAACAGCCGAATAAAATTCACTATTACTTGTTTGTGAAGTTGAAAATGTAACAATATTCTGCCACTACCCTCATGAAAATTGCATCTCAGACTTCACCACTCCATGACCCAAGGCATTGCTACATTTACATGTTCATGGCCCATTAAACTGCCTGCATTAATTTAGTGAAGTAATCAGCGAGTAGAAGTACATTGAAAACAACATAGACGTTGTTCATGTTTGCTATTTGATCACACTTACTCAGAAAGTGACCAATCTGTTTCAGCTTATTCCCTCACGTTGCAAATTGTTTTCAGAGATTCAGACATATTTCACATCTTAAATTATTTTTCTTATCTTTCCTGTGCATCTTTATTGTTAAATTAGGTTTTGTTCATTTTGCTATTTCACTACTTAAAAATCTGATTTGGCATTGAAATTTTTAACTCCAGCTCATCTTCCATCTCAGACCTTTTGCCATTTGTTGCAAATTCTTTACCCTAATTCTAGAGACAAAACATTATTTGCCCAGTCTTTCACCCAGATCCCGGGAACTCTGATGTTTTCCTACTATTCCCAATTTGAACTTCAGACAATCTTATTGGCAAAAGAATGCTTCATCCTAAATATGCTACAACAAACCTAACTAACTATATATAGTCATACACTCAGCAGTGTCTACTTCATTAGGTACAGGAGTGAAACCTGGAGTGATCTTCTGTTGTTGTACCCCATCCACTTCAAGGTTCACCACTTCAAGGAGTAGTGAAGTCTGAGATGCAATTTTCATGAGGGATGCATTTAGAGATGTTCTTCTGTACACCACTATTCTAACACATGGTTATTTGATTTATTGTGAGCTTGAACCAGTCTGCATATTCTCCCCTGACCTCTCTCATTAACAAGGCATTTTCACCACAGAACTACAACTCACTGGATGCTTCTTGTTTTTTAGACAGACAGACAGACATACTTTATTGATCCCGAGGGAAATTGAGTTTCGTTACAGTTGCACCAACCAAGAATAGAGTATAAATATAGCTATATAAAACCATAAATAATTAAATAATAATATGTAAGTTATGCCAGATGGAAATAAGTCCAGGACCAGCCTATTGGCTCAGGGTCCATTCTCTGCACCATTCTCTGTGAACTCTAGAGACTGTTGTACGTGAGTAACCAGGAGATCAACAGTTTCTCAGAAGACCCTGTTGGGCGCCAACAATTATTCCACTGTCAAAGTCACTTTGATCACATTTATTCCCCATTCTGAAGTTTGGTCTGTGCACCAGCTGCACCTCTTGACCACATCTGCAAACTTTTATGCCGGTTGTGATAGGAGCACTTGAAGCTGTGACACCTGGATTGGGAGAGTGGCTTCAACAAATTCTGCGAACAACATCTGCAATCTTGGCCCAGAAGAGTGCACTACTGGGAATAGCAAGGACACTACACCAAACCTTCAAGCTCCCAGGCCTTTGGTAGAGGACCCGAGATTGAGGGAAAAATACGCATACACCCCACCCATAAGGGGTGAGAAAAAATATATACATATTTATCACAAAACATTTTTGATTTTCACAGAAGTATAGGTGGACTGATCAGTAAGTTTGCAGATGAAACAAATTGGAGGAGTTGTGGATTGTGAGGAAAGTTGTCAAAGAGCTCAGCAGAATAAACATGGGCAGAGAAAGGCAGATAATCTGGGCAAGTGTGAGTTACTATATACAAAGTTAAGAGGAAGATATATGGAAAATGGCAGAATGCTTAGGAGCACTGATGTATCAAGCGATCTCGGGATGCAAGTCCGTAAGTAAATATGACAATGAGGGTGACGTATGGCCTTCATCAATTGGGATGTTAAGAAAAATAATCTATATGTCATGTTGCAGCTGTATAAAATGTCAGTATGGCCACATTTGGAGTATTGTGTGCAGCTACAGGAAGAATGTGGAGGCTATGGACAGGATGCAGAGAAGATTGAGTAGGCTTTTGCCTGGATTAGAGAGGAATGGTTATAAGGAGTGGTTGGACAAGCTAAGCTGAGAGGAGACCTGATCAACGCACAGTGTATAAAGTTAAGAGAGGCATAGGAAGGGTAGATAGTTAGAGTCCTTTTCAAAGGAAATATCAATTACTAGAGGACACAGCTTTAAGGTGAGAGGGGAAAGCTTAAAGGAGATTTATGAGGCAAGTTTGTTTTTACACTGCGAATGGCAAACAGCTGGAACATGCTGCAAGGGGAACTGATGGAAGCAGATATAACAGCATCAAATAAAAGGCATTTAAGCAGGCACATGAACCGGCAGGGACTATGGACCATGTACAGGCAGATAGGATTAGTTTAAATTGGCATCAAGGTCAGGTCAGACTTGGTCAGTATGGAATGAAATGACTTTTCCTGTGCTATGCCCTTCTATGTTCTGGCCTTTTGATCCTTTAGAACATACATTTGATTTGTTATTTCAAGACTTTGGCCTTCTCTATCTCAAAGACCAAAATAGGAAGTCTATATTTTGACACAGGTTATGTTCAGGAAGGTGTGCAGTGTGAAATGTATATTCTCTGCTGTTTCCCAATTGCTGTCAATAAGATTTTCTCACTGCTATCTGACTTTTGAGAGGACTTTGTGCCTTTCTTAAATCCACATTATTCCATGGAACAGCAAGGACTAAATTTTTATTTCTCTCCTCCCTTCAAGTAATGCTGATTTTTTAACTATTATTTATTGCTGAATTAATTTGATTTTATTTTACCCCAGGGACAAACAGCAGGTTTCTCATCTGCTATTTATTCCTGAAGACCCACAGTGAAGCAAAGTTTTCTCAGTGGAACACTTTTTTCTTCATTTTGACTTCACACATTACTCAAGATTTTTTCTCTTTTCAGTTGAATGAACAATTGCAGCTCTGAAGCTTGAGAGATAATCAATTATTTTAGCTAGAGAAAAGTCTGACAGGAGTAAAAGTTCTATAGCAAATCTCACATTACCTTTCAACCCAGATTTTCTTGAATTGGGCCCATCCATCATCTGTTCTCAGCACTTCCTTTCCTCACTTCCCCCCACATTTACATCCACTGGGTCAAATAGGTGGTCCAGAATGTCACAGAGCCACTTGTCATTAAGGTAAGACAGAGAGACAGAGAGAACATTTTTTATGCATGGTAAAGATCGTGAGACATAGGAGCAGAATTAGACCTTTGGGGTCTGCTGGGTCATTCAATCATGGCTGCTTCATCATCCCTCTCAATGTCACTCTCCTGTTTTCTCCCTGCAGCCTTTGGTGCCCGTACTAATCAAGAATCTATCAACCTCCACCTTAAATATACCCAATGACTTGACCTCCACAGCCATCTGTAGCAATGAATTCCACAGATTCACCAGCTTCGAGCTAAGGAAATTCCTCCGTATCTCTCTTCTGAAGGGACGTTCTTCAGTCCTAGACTCCCCCACCATAGGAAACATCCTTTGCACATTCACCCTAACCAGGACATTTGATATGCCACAGGTTTCAATGAGATCCCCCCTTTATTTTTCTAAACTCCAGCAAGTACAAGCCCAGAGCCATTAAACCCTCCTCATACATTAACCTTTTTATAAAGCAGACAGAAAGGGTGAAAAGTCGACACAGGAATGGGGAGGGTGGTAAACAAAATGTAAAAAACTACCAAGATCAAAATCTATCACACACCTAGTTTATTATTTCTCTCTGCTAATTATTAGGGCTAGACCACTGACAACAGCTCACCGGAGTCCTCTGTCCTTGGCCAGTCTTTCAAATTATCTTCAGACATAGCCCATCTTGCATCATCTAGATGAAGATCCGACCTCTCCCAGGATGAGGTCTTTGGAGCTTCTGCTGTCAATTCTGTAGGTCTGCTTTTTTTTGTGTGGTGTGGTTGCTACCCTCCACCTCTCGCAACCGGGCTTGGGACCATCCATGGCCAAGTTTCAATCTCTGCTACCCTGCTGTAAGTCTAATTTACAGTGCCATCCACTTCCAGTCTGCTGTTGCCTCCACTGGTCACAATTCACCAACCCGATCCTGAGTTTTAGTGTCTGTATTATTACACATGCAGTAGACCTCAGGTTGCCTCATTATGGGAAAGATGTGGAAGCTTTAGAAAGGATTCAGAGGAGGTTTACAAGAATCCTGCCTAGAGAACATGTCTTTTGAAGGTAGGTTGAGAAAGGTCGAGCCTTCTCCTTGCAGTGAAGGAGGATGAGAGGTAACATGATGTAAGTGTATCAGCTGATAGAGGAATTAACAAAGAGGACAGCAAGTGACTTTTTTCCAAGGGCGGAAATGGTTAATATGAAAGGGCATAATTTTAAGGTGATTGGAGGAAAATATAGGGGTATTTCAGAGAGCGGTAGGTGTATGGGACACGCTGCCAGGGTTGGTGGTAGAGACAGATACCCTGGAGAAATTTAAGAGACCCTTAGATGAAAGTAAAATGGAGAGTTATGTGACTGGAAAGTGTTAGATTGATCTTGAAGTAGGTTAAAAGACTGGCACAACATCATGAACTGAAAAATTAGTACTGTGCTGTACTGCTCTGTATTCTCTGTTTCTAGATCTTGAGTTATAAAATCAGTTACAAGGCATGATGTGAATCAATTATTGGTCAAAGCTAATCAGGTCACATTTTTCTCCTCTCCTCACAATTCTACCATATGCTGGATTTAGAAAATCCAGATATACAATACTTCTCACCACCTACATCCCACTCCAACATTCAGTCATATCACCATTTGTGCATCTAGGATGACGGAGATGTCTTCATTTTTTAAAGAAAGGGGCTTCCCTTCCTCCACTATCAACTCTGCTCTTAAACGCATCTCCCCCATTTCACGTACATCTGCTCTCACTCCATCCTCCCACCACCCCACTAGGAATAGGGTTCCCCTGGTCCTCACCTACCACCCCACCAGCCTCTGGGTCCAACATATTATTCTCCGTAACTTCCGCCACCTCCAACGGGATCCCACCACTAAGCACATCTTTCCCTCCCCCCCTCTCTGCATTCTGCAGGGATCGCTCCCTACACAACTCCCTTGTCCATTCGTCCCCCCCCATCCCTCCCCACTGATCTCCCTCCTGGCACTTATCCGTGTAAGCGGAACAAGTGCTACACATGCCCTTACACTTCCTCCCTTACCACCATTCAGGGCTCCAAACAGTCCTTCCAGGTGAGGCATCACTTCACCTGTGAGTCGACTGGGGTGATATACTGCGTCCGGTGCTCCCGATGTGGCCTTTTATATATTGGTGAGACCCGACGCAGACTGGGAGACCGCTTTGCTGAACATCTACGCTCTGTCCGCCAGAGAAAGCAGGATCTCCCAGTGGCCACACATTTTAATTCCACATCCCATTCCCATTCTGACATGTCTATCCACGGCCTCCTCTACTGTAAAGATGAAGCCACACTCAGGTTGGAGGAACAACACCTTATGTTCCGTCTGGGTAGCCTCCAACCTGATGGCATGAACATTGACTTCTCTAACTTCCGCTAAGGCCCCACCTCCCCCTCATACCCCATCTGTTACTCATTTTTATGCACACATTCTTTCTCTCACTCTCCTTTTTCTCCCTCTGTCCCTCTGAATATACCTCTTGCCCATCCTCTGGGTCACCCCCCCCCTTGTCTTTCTTCCCAGACCTCCTGTCCCATGATCCTCTCGTATCCCCTTTTGCCTATCACCTGTCCAGCTCTCGGCTCTATCCCTCCCCCTCCTGTCTTCTCCTATCATTTTGGATCTCCCCCTCCCCCTCCAGCTTTCAAATCCCTTACTCACTCTTCCTTCAGTTAGTCCTGACGAAGGGTCTCGGCCTGAAACGTCGACTGCGCCTCTTCCTATAGATGCTGCTTGGCCTGCTGCGTTCACCAGCAACTTTGATGTATGTTGCTTGAATTTCCAGCATCTGCAGAATTCCTGTTATTTGTGCATATTGTTTGAGCATGCGATGATCACCCTGTGACCCATGCACTATCCTTTGTTCCCAGAGATAAATGGAGCAAACTTAAGCAACTCTTATCAAGATTACCAGAGCTAGCTTCAATCTCTCCTGAACTATGCCCAGAAATACACCCCAACACTACTTCATCCCTACTGTCAGACTATGGAATCACTCGAGCAAATACTATCCCTCTATCGACTATTGTCTCTCTTTATCATTCCTAGATCCCATATACCCTCCTCACTATGATCAGACCAAGTACATGTAGTACAAGGAATGCTACTTCCTCTTTTTCTATACTGATTTTGTTCAGTCTTACAGCTTTCCCAACTTTGTCCAAATCAAACTGCCACCTCTTCATCTCCACCAGCCTTCCCAATATCAAAACACTATGGGTTAGTCTAACCATTTAATATGCAGCCCCTCCTCCTCCCCCGGTAAACATAGGGGGAGTGGGCGAAACCAGCTAACGGATCACACAGGGCTCATGCACCCCATTGCACAATGAAAAAAAAAACAATGCTCCAAGTGCTGTGTGACTCGCAAGCCTAGGCAGCTTTCCAGTCATGGGAAGATCCAATTCATTATACTGACTGACTGAAATTCTAGGAAGGACGATCAAATTAGAGCTGCTTTGACGTTGAAAGTGAACTGATATATCATATTTCATAGATGAGAGAGTCATCAAGCGTAGCTTTGAACATCAATGCCAGATGCAGCAGTATAGAACCATGGCAAATTACAAGATGCCTTTGTTAGTGAGAATGACCCCAAGACCAAATTCATGAAACAAACTTGAGAAATATCATAAAGGATGACAAAGAATTAGGTCAGTCTGCATGAGAAGAACATGATCTCTCTAAACTGATGTTTTAATCAAGCCTGCAGAATCTCAATCTGCAGAATTGTTGTTTCAATATCAGTAAAACTAAATGCTAAAACAGTTAAATACCTTCAGACGGTGTCACCATTTGATATACCAGAGAATAATGGGAGCTTTTCTGAAAGCAGAAAAGCTCTCCTTAGATTTTATTCACTACCTGCATATTCACTGACAAACAGTTCAAGGGCACAGAAGCCAACATTTATGGAATTTCTTATATGGTTAAATACATTGGCTTTTCTGTACAACAGAATTCGGTATTTGGAATGAGATATTTTCTATGATTCTGCAGATCTAGTTGGGTTATGGATACCTCCAAAACAGACTCCTGCAGTATTGCACTGGGACATTTAACTGATCATGTTCAAGTTGACCTAGTCAGCTTGAAGTTTAAAACTGTAATGTATATGCCAAATACTTCTTCAAAGAACTCTGAGCAAATACTGGTACATGGGTATGTTAATGCTCAGATGTATGGCATTTGACCAAGAGTGGGATCTCATCATGACAAGAGGTCTACACCTGCTAACTCAGGGAGTAGTTCTTAAGCCAAATTAGACCACTCAGGAACATTACAGGCATTAATGCCAGTGGGTATTGCATCAGGCTGGTAGTTGGATTGTACAGCACTCACAGATTTCCAAATCCCTGTCATTAGATGTGAGTCTTGAACTCATACTGCTGAGCATCTGGTAGCATAACCTTCCACACAGTTTACAGCACTCCCAATCCTCCGGGAAGAGAGCTGGTTTCTTAGCACTGGATTGATGACTCTTGCCTGACAGGTAGTCTGATATTCCATCTCAGAAATGTAATTAAATAAACAGAAAGGATTTTTTTAACGCTCCAGTAATCTTACATCAGAGGTGTTAATCACCGTATTTGGGCAACCATTGTTGATTCCTCCAGATTCTAGGCCAATTCCTATGGGTTGTTACATCAGTGCTCATTCTCAGTTTGGCTTCTTTGTTATTGAGCTGTACTGAGGTCTTAACAAATGAAAATTAACATAATGACAGGTGAATATTGTTCTTATTTTAAGTTAGTTGCTTAGACTCTTAGTTAGGCACATGGATGAAAGAAAATTGGAGGACTATTTGGGAAGGAAAGTTAAGATTGATCTTAGAGTAGTTTGAAAGGTGAGCACATCATAATCCAAAGGGCATGTGTTATGAGTTATTGTTGTATGGTCTATAACTTCCTAACCCCAACACACGCCTTCAACATAAACAACACCACCAAGGTGTTGTTGGTGGTGCACAGAACATCTCCTCCATCTGCTGAATGAGGAAATTTGAATAATTAAAGTGGGATTGGAGGGAGGGATGTTGGGATATTCCCTCTTCTACAGAGCCACAATAGCACATAAGCCCAGCTGGATTCTACCTTTCCACAAAGCACTTTGTCATATCATACATGAGTGGTTCAGTATTGGCTGTTAATGATTTGACCATGCATATTAATTAATTAGCGACACTCTCAAACAGCATGACGATTTTACTCTGATCATGATTCAGTATGGCATCTGATTTATGCCAGCAGGAGTCAACACCACTTAAACACGTGATGCAGGTTTGCACTCCCATTGAGAGGCAATCCAATTCCTAGGCACTGGTGCAATTGCATGTCTATCAGAAAGGCAAATTTTGCATCTTGACTATCAGAATAACTAAAATGCAGCTATTTTGTCCAGCTCATACAAATTCATAAATTAGCTAGCCTTGCTCTTGCAAGTTTGTTCCACCTTTCTTTATGCAATTAGTGAGATCTTCGCTAGTCTTGTTAGTCTGTGTTATGTATTCCATAGTATTTCAATATTCTTCCTGAAAATGCCTGCAAGAAAATGAATCTCGAGGTAGTATATGGTAACATACTTGGATATTAAATTTACCTTGAGCTATGAAGGAGTTTCAGAAAATTTCCATTAAACATGGCTGTTGCTGAAGTTCAGCATTTGAGTGCCACAAACACTTTTGAAAGGAACTGCGTGCATTCTTACTTCCAATAAATTAAGAATCCTAACTGCATTGCACAGCTGAGAACTTTAACAAAGTGCTCAATTCTCTTCCAGCATAATTGGTTACACACCACAATGATACATCCTTATCCACAGGAAAATACTCCAGAAAAAAACATCTCCATAGCATGAAATGGCACAATTAGTACCTTTTCAATAGGTCAGAACTACAGCACAGGTTTCAACATGTTCAAATGGCCAGCACTGCAGTTGGTGATATATTGCAGTCCAGCATTAATAGTGGGAGAAAAGTGTGAGTTATGAAATACTGTAATCAAACAAAGTTTTGAGGTCTGTACATTGATGTACAAGTCTGTGTAAAATGAACTGGAAAATGACAGGGGAGCAACAAAAAACTGAGCTGAAAATAGAGCAATCATACTAGTGATGTCAAGCAAAAAGAACAAGTATCCCAAAATCGAAAAAAAAACAATATGACAATCAGAAATACTCATTTCCAATATTTCATCCAACTTCTCCTTCTTGGACAGTGTTTTCTGATCAGGCATGACTTGTTTCCACTTTTGTTCTGACATGGTTACAGTTTTCTACATTGGATTTAAAAACTGGTGAAGGAGGTGGTGATAACAGGGCTGGTGGAAGTGTTGTCCATGCCTGCCACTTTTATACATGGCTTTCATGTGCTCCTGTCATGATGACATGAGATGTTCAGTGGTTTCTTCAATGCCACATTTTAATCAATCCTGTACCAAGGATTCTCATGATGATATTTTTGCCAAGGGGACTTTGAAAACAATATTGAAACATTTCTCTGCTTTTTGCATTGTTATTGTTTTCCTTGTTCTACCTCAAGACCCTGTAAATTGATCTGTTTGAACAGTATGCAAGCTACACTTTTCAGTGTATTTCAGTATATGTGACAATAATAAGCCAATACCAATGCCATAACAGAACTTGAAATAGAGTTTGAGCTTTGGCATTCCATTGTCAGGGCTGTAGACAACGTAGACCACCAATCAGCTAGTTGAGTATGACCAGGGCCTCATTGCTGGGATGTAAGCCTGGGAAAATACACTAACATTTGTTCATCTACCCTGCCAATGGATTTGAAGAATATTGCAAAGACATTGTTGATAGAACATTTCCTATGTTTGAGATATCTATTAGGGTCGCTCATGTCCCTAATAGATCCGATAGGGTAGAGAGCACTGTTGTTTGGTTCACCATGTCTTGGTCTTCAAACCCTCTTTTACTCAAATGCTTAAAAGCAGTGTGGTGAATTTTGGCACCAACACTTGCTTGACCCAAGATATAGACAATGGTCTGTATATACCAATGATCTTACCACTGATCTTGATTGTCAGGGAAGTGGTGCTGTGTAAAGAGGCGAGTAGACAGAGTATTTTCATCTCCTGGGTGTTTTATACAGTATTATCCTCTTATATTTTTCAATGCAGAAATAACAATTTGGAAAGCAGTGTTTGAGCCTGCATGTATGTAAGCACCATCTACATTTTCCAATTTGCCCATTGACTTTGATTCGATGGAAATGAAAGGTGAAAAGTTTTTCATTCATCTCACTGACCAGGTCTACTCATGCAGAAGCCTGGGTGGTGTGATGGAGTCCTGTTGCAAGGGAGTTGAAGAGAGGGTTGGTGCAATGATGCAACTCTGCTTTATCCCAGTGTGAACTAGGACTGAGTCTATATTAGTGATGTTGGTTTGGGACACAGCTGCACATCACCATGTAACACATGGGGAATGGTAAGGAGTTTCTGAGGACAGGCAAATTTGAGGGATGGTCTTTCAGCACTTATCTCCACCCCATTACAGACTTGTCCTTCCATTCTCTGTTTTATCATCAAGAAAACCCACCATCCAGTCCATGCTCTTTAGTCACTACTACCATTAGGCAGGAGGTACAGGAGCCTTACGTCCCACATCACCAGGTTCAGGAATAGTCATTCCCCTACAAGCACAAGGCTCCTGAAGTGACATGGATAACTTCATTCACTCAGCACTAAACTAATCCTACATCCTACAGACCCACTTCCAGGACTTCACAACTCATTTTCTCAGTATTATTTCTTTATTTGCTTAATTTATCTTCTTTTGCACTGCAGTTGTTTGTCACTATTTGTCTGCTTATGTATACCTTTTCACAAATTCTATTGTATTTCATTATTTTACTGTAAATAAATCTCAAGGTAGTATATGGCAACATAATCGTACTTTGATGATAAACTTATTGTGAACTTTGAGGTTTCTCCAGAATTCCTTTCATCTGGCTGAGCCAAGGAATTCAGAAGAATGAGAGGAGAACTTACAGAAACAAATAAAATTATGAAAGGGATAAATAAGATAGAGACAGGAAAGTTGTTTTCACTGATAAATGAGACTAGGCATAGCCACAAGATTCGAGGGAGTAGATTTAGGACAGAGATGAGGAGGAACTGCTTTTCCCAGGGAGTGAAGAATCTGTGAAATTCACTGTCCAATGAAGCAGTGGAGGCTACCTCAGTAAGTATACTTAAGAAGACAGGTAGGTGGAGGTGAGTCCGTGGCCAGATCAGCCATGATCTTATTGAATGGCGGAGCAGGCTCGACGGGACAGATGGCCGACTCCGATTTCTTATGTTCTTATGTAAGGTTCAAAATACTATGTACAGTGGTTGGTATTTCTATTGGATTAAAAAGAATACAGGAGTGACTTTGATTCAAAAATATCTCATTAGATGTAAAACACTTCGAAATGCACCATGCCACAGAAAGTACTGTATAAATGTAAGTTTCTTTTTATATACACTGCTACAATGTAAAATAATAATGGTTCTCAATAGTGAAAAGAGCACTATTGAGAACAATTATCATTTCACATTTCAATATTGATCTACTGAATGCCACCACCTTTATGTTTACTGAAATTCACATTAATTCTATCACTGCATTAACAATGTAAAAAATGCCCCAAATGGAAACATGCCAGTCCTGGAGTGTCAGTTTATATCTATTAATTCTTCAAGCTCTATTACTTTCATTGCAATGCTCTTACTACCCTCAGCATCTTCGTTCCTGAAACATCAATTCTGATTAGGGGATTACAATAAGATTTCAATGATCCTGCAGACTCGGAATGATGGTGATTCCAGACTAGAAGATGTTCCAGACCAGTCGATGTTTATGCTTGAAGAAATTTTACTCATTTATGAAAGATGTTGCATTATTGTAAATTTCACAAGGAAACCTGATATGTTTAAGGCTCTGGTCAGTTGTAAGTGAGTGCAGGAATCGGGTTCTGGTGAGTGAGATGGACACCAGGGATCTGAGTGCTGGTAAACCAGATGTTGAAACATCAGAATTTCTAAAGAGATGAATTATTGAAGTTTTATTATAAAGTCTATATCATCAGCTTCTTCAGAAATGCAAATACAAATAGAATGAATAAGTCTCGAGGTGTCAGGCAAAGGACTGAACACAATGACAGAAGTGACTAAAGGTGGTTCCATTGCAGATAATTAGAATGCAGATACAGAGTTTCCTGACTGGCTGTGCCATGGCCCTGTATGGAAACACCAATGTACAGGAATAGAAAAGCCTACAAAAAGTATTTTTTACAGTTCAGTCCATCACAAGAAAAATTCCTCCTCACTGCTGAGTACATCCACAAGGAGCGCTGGCACAAGAAAGCAGCATCCATCATCAAGGTCCACAATCATTCAGGCAATGCTCTCTTCTCACTGTTGTCATCAGGAAGGAAGTGCAAGCGTCTTAGGTCCCTTGTCACCAGGTTCAGGAACAGTTATTACCGTTCAACCATCAGGCTCCTGAACCAGCGTGGATAACTTCTCTCACCTCAATGTTGAACTGATTCCACAACCTATGAATTTACTTTCAAGGACTCTACAACTCATAGTCTCAGCATTATTTACTTATTTATGTTTTTATTTGTGTTTGCACAGCTTGTCTGCTTTTGTACATTGGTTGCTTGTTAGTCTTTATGTATAGCTTTTCACTCTTTCTATTGTATTTCTTCTTTCTACTGTTAATGCCTGCAAGAAAATGAATCTCAGGGTAATATATGGTGATATAGTGCACTTTAATAATAAATTTACTTTGAACTTTGAAGAGTTCCCAAATGAACAATGAAGAATGTGAGAAGTTTTACTTTATTTTTGGGAAATATCTTAAGGAACCCCTCTTAATTTAGATCAAGAAAGATACAAAAAAGAATTGAGGTGATGAGTGACTGGACTAATAATAGTTAATAAAAGTGACAGAATTGCACTGAAAAATGATCAGCCATCATAAAGATGTAAATTAAAGTCAGATTTGAGGCAATTGGGGAGCTAGGGAAAAAAACTGATGCGCATAAATTAGATTAGTGATCTCAATGTGGATCACAATTTCTTATTTGTGTCCCTTAACCCAAGGGCATAATGTAACAGTAATGCAATTACTTCTGGAAAGCAATAGTGGTGTTCAATTGTATGTTGATCTGAAGCCAAACGTTATTCAATACCTCGATTTTCTTTTCTATATAACTCCAAATTTAAATTATAATTGAATATACTCCACTGATGCCACATGAGAAATAGACAAGTTAAATTGAAATCAATAATTAAATGAATGAAAACCAAAGTTTCTGTCTCTTGAAATAGAACAACCACACACAAGTAAAGCAGTAATTCAACCTTGAACAAATTCGTTATCATATTGACATTGAGTTGGCTCAATTTTTTAACCATGGAATGTTTAACAGCTTTCATAATGATTTTGGAATTTCAAGAAACAAACGAACATTCCAGACATCATAGAAAATCGTTAATTTTGATGTTAATTTTTAGTCACCTAGTTTTAGCATAATGTGACATAAAGCACTAAGAATGCTTAAAGCACAGTGTAATAATTTCACACAGGAAATTTGATAGTCCATGCCTGGGTTTATGTCACTTCCAACAAGCAGTGACTGGGCTCTCTCCATGTTGGTCCATGGTTTTTAAGAATAATTGCTTGAATAACTTTAATAAATACAGCTCTGGATTTTATTTAGCAGCAATTAGAATGTTTAAAATTCTCTCAGCTTCTTGCATTGTTAATGCAGAAATGCTTAAAAGAGGCTGATAATTGGGCATTTGATTCACCCCCACCCACCATTAAAATGCTATGCCTGACTTGATACCACCTAATCAACTCTTGGGGCAGTATAGTAGCATAGCAGTTAGCTGACAGTGCCAGCATCCCAGATTCAATTCCCACCACTAACTATAAGGAGTAAGGTTACCCTTAATACTTCCACATATTGGGCTTTGATATCTGAAAGCTGTCCAGTGGTAGCATCACAGAAAGCCAATTGCTTTACAGAGGGAGGAGGCTTGCAGCTGTCAGTAAGGACCGTGCATGTTTTCCCTGTACATGGGTTTCCTCCAAGTGCTCTGGTTCCCTCTCATATTCCAAGAAGCACAGGTTAGCAGGCTTATTGGTTTCATGGGTCTAATTGGGTCAGAAGGACCTGTTAGCTGTGCTGTATCTCTAAATAAAAAAAAAATCAGGAAATGAGAGATTAAATTATCTAGTACCCAAAGGACACCTGTCAGTCAGAAAGTGTATTAGAGACAAAGATAAGTGTGTGGAGCGAGGTGGGAAAGAAAGAATGGGAATGGAAAATACAAAAACATAAACAGGTAAAGGGATGCTGAACAGGGCTAGAGGCCCTCAGCCATCCTTCTCCACTGACTAACATTGTGATATTATAGTTCATAGTCATAGTGATACTTTATTGATCCCGGGGGAAATTGGTTAACAAATAACAGGTAACATTTTACAGTTCAAATATAACGGAACAAACATGTTATATTACAGCTGTAAAATATATTAAATTGAACAAAGCTTATATGACAATGTATAAGGTCTGTAGTACATATTCCTTCTCATTTAATACACTTTATAGCACTCTTATTGAATCAAATTATATGAAATTTATTCAGTATAATTCAGTATACAGTTTCAACTCATCCCTCAACTATTGTAATTATTGTATTTGCATTTATACTGCCACATAAAAGTACGTACATTTTATATTTGTTTTACAATTTCTAACCAATGTTCATCTTAGTTTGAACTCCAGAAATGATTAGACTCTTCAACACGTGCAGAATAGGCAGCTGCATAACATACAGTGCTATAAAAAGTATTCACTTCCCTTTGGAAGTTTTCACATTTTATTGTTTTACAACATTGAATCACAATGGATTTAATTTGATCAATGTACATAGAACATAGAATAGTACGGCACATTACAGGCCCTTCGGCCCACAATGTTGTGCCGACCCTCAAACCCAGTCTCCCATATAACCCCCCAACTTAAATTCCTCCATATACCTGTCTAGTAATCTCTTAAACTTCATGAGTGTATCTGCCTCCACCACTGATTCAAGCAGTGCATTCCACGCACCAGCCACTCTCTGAGTGAAAAACCTTCCTCTAATATCCCTCTTGAACTTCCCACCCCTTACCTTAAAGCCATGTCCTCTTGTTTTGAGCGGTGGTGTCCTGGGGAAGATGCACTGGCTAGCCACCCTATCTATTCCTCTTATTATCTTGTACACCTCTATCATGTCTCGTCTTCTTCTCCTTCTCGCCAAAGAGTAAGACCCTAGCTCCCTTACTCTCTGATCATAATCCATACTCTCTAAAACAGGCAGCATCCTGGTAAATCTCCTCTGTACCCTTTCCAATGCTTCCACATCCTTCCTATAGTGAGGCGACCAGAACTGGACACAGTACTCCAATTGTTGCAGAACCTGAGTTTTATAGAGCTGCATCGTTACATCGCAACTCTTAAACTCTATCCCTCGACTTATGAAAGCTAACACCCATAAGCTTTCTTAACTAACCTATCTATCGGTGAGGCAACTTTCAGGGATCTGTAGACATGTAACCCCAGATCCCTCTGCTCCTCCACACTACCAAGTATCCTGCCATTTACTTTGTACTTTGCCTTGGAGTTTGTCCTTCCAAAGTGTACCACCTCATACTTCTCCGGGTTAAACTCCATCTGCCACTTCTCAGCCCACTTCTGCATCCTATCAATGTCTCTCTGCAATCTTTGACAATACTCTACACTATCTACAACACCACCAACCTTTGTGTCATCTGAAAACTTGCCAACCCACCCTTCTACCCCCACATCCAGGTCGTTAATAAAAATCACGAAAAGTAGAGGTCCCAGAACAGATCCTTATGAGACACCACTAGTCACAATCCTCCAATCTGAATGTACTCCCTCCACCACCACCCTCTGACTTCTGCAGGCAAGCCAATTCTGAATCCACCTGGCCAAACTTCCCTGGATCCCATGGCTTCAGACTTTCTGAATAAGCCTACGATTGGAACCTTGTCAAATGCCTTACCAAAATCCATACAGATCACATCCACTGCACTACCCTCATCTAATAGCCTGGTCACCTCCTCAAAGAACTCTATCAGGCTTGTTAGACACGATCTGCCCTTCACAAAGCCATGCTGACTGTCCCTGATCAGACCATGATTCTCTAAATGCCCATAGATCCTATCTCTAAGAATCTTTTCCAACAGCTTTCCCACCACAGACGTAAGGCTCACTGGTTTATAATTACCCGGACTATCTGTACTACCTTTTTTAAACAAGGAGACAACATTCACCTCCCTCCAATCCTCCGGTACCATTCCCATGGACAACGAGGATATTAAGATCCTATCCAGAGGCTATCTGGACTATTCCTCTTCTCACACTATCTCTTGCAAAAACGCCATCCCCTTCTCGCAATTCCTCTGTCTTCGCCGCATCTGCTCTCAGGATGAGGCTTTTCATTCTAGGATGAGGGAGATGTCTTCCTTTTTTAAAGAAAGGGGCTTCCCTTCCTCCACTATCAACTCTGCTCTTAAACGCATCTCCCCCATTTCACGTACATCTGCTCTCACTCCATCCTCCCGCCACCCCACTAGGAACAGGGTTCCTCTGGTCCTCACCTACCACCCCACCAGCCTCCGGGTCCAACATATTATTCTCCGTAACTTCCGCCACCTCCAACGGGATCCCACCACTAAGCACATCTTTCCCTCCCCCCCTCTCTCTCTGCATTCCGCAGGGATCGCTCCCTACGCAACTCCCTTGTCCATTCGTCCCCCCCATCCCTCCCCACTGATCTCCCTCCTGGCACTTATCCGTGTAAGCGGAACAAGTGCTGCACATGCCCTTACACTTCCTCCCTTACCACCATTCAGGGCCCCAAACAGTCCTTCCAGGTGAGGCAACACTTCACTTGTGAGTCGGCTGGGGTGATATACTGCATCCGGTGCTCCCGATGTGGCCTTTTATATATTGGCGAGACCCGACACAGACTGGGAGACCACTTTGCTGAACACCTACACTCTGTCCGCCAGAGTAAGCAGGATCTCCCAGTGGCCACACATTTTAATTCCACATCCCATTCCCATTCTGATATGTCTATCCACGGCCTCCTCTACTGTAAAGATGAAGCCACACTCAGGTTGGAGGAACAACACCTTATATTCCGTCTGGGTAGCCTCCAACCTGATGGCATGAACATCAACTTCTCTAACTTTCGCTAATGTCCCACCTCCCCCTCGTACCCCATTATTTTTATACACACATTCTTTCTCTCACTCTCCTTTTTCTCCCTCTGTCCCTCTGAATATACCCCTTGCCCATCCTCTGGGTCCCCCCCCCATTCCTTGTCTTTCTTCCCGGACCTGCTGTCCCATGATCCTCTCGTATCCCTTTTGCCTATCACCTGTCCAGCTCTTGGCTCCATCCCTCCCCTTCCTGTCTTCTCCTATCATTTTGGATCTCTCCCTTCCCCTCCAACTTTCAAATCCCTTACTCACTCTTCCTTCAGTTAGTCCTGATGAAGGGTCTCGGCCTGAAACGTCGACTGCACCTCTTCCTAGAGATGCTGCCTGGCCTGCTGTGTTCACCAGCAACTTTTATGTGTGTTGCTTGAATTTCCAGCATCTGCAGAATTCCTGTTGTTTGCTCAGCAATCTCTTCCCTCACCTCATGGAGCAGCCTGGGGAATATTCCGTCAGGCGCCGGGGACCTATCCATCCTAATGTATTTTAACAACTCCAACACCTCCTCTTCCTTAATATCAACATGCTCCAGAACATCAACCTCACTCATATTGTCCTCACCATCATCAAGTTCCCTCTTGTTGGTGATTACCGAAGAGAAGTATTCATTGAGGACCTCACTCACTTCCACAGCCTCCAGGCACATCTTCCCTCCTTTATCTTTGATTGGTCCTATCTTCACTCCTGTCATCCTTTTGTTCTTCACATAATTGAGGAATGCCTTGGGATTTTCCTTTACCCTTCTTGCCAAGGCCTTCTCATGCCCCCTTCTTGCTCTTCTCAGCCCCTTCTTAAGCTCCTTTCTTGCTCCCCTATGTTTCTCAATAGACCCATCTGATCCTTGCTTCCTGAACCTCATGTATGCTGCCTTCTTCCACCTGTCTAGATTTTCCACCTCACTTGTCACCCATGGTTCCTTCACCCTACCATACTTTATCTTCCTCATCGGGACAAATTTATCCTTAACATCCTGCAAGACAGCTCTAAACATCGACCACATGTCCATAGTACATTTCCCTGCAAAAACATCAACCCAATTCACACCCGCAAGTTCTAGCCTTATAGCCTCATAATTTGCCCTTCCCCAATTAAAAATTTTCCTGTCCTCTCTGATTCTATCCTTTTCCATGATAATGCTAAAGGCCAGGGAGCAGTGGGCACTGTCCCCCAGATGCTCGCCCACTGAGAGATCTGTGACCTGACCCGGTTCATTACCTGGTACTAGATCTAGTATGGCATTCCCCCTCGTCAGCTTGTTCACATACTGTGACAGGAATCCGTCCTGGACACACTTAGCAAACTCTGCACCTTCTAAACCCTTGGAACTAATCAGGTGCCAATCAATATTAGGGAAGTTAAAGTCACCCATGATAACAATCCTGTTATTTTTGCACCTTTCCAAAATTTGCCTCCCAATCTGCTCCTCTGTATCCCTGCTGCTACCAGGGGACCTACAGAATACCCCCAGTAGAGTAACTGCTCCCTTCCTGTTCCTGATTTCCACCTATACTGACTCAAAAGAGGATCCTGCTACATTACCCACCTTTTCTGTAGCTGTAATAGTATCTCTCTTTCAAGACTGTTTCTTGTCAAAGTGAAAGCAGATCTCTGTGTGATCTAAGTTAATTTCAAATATAAAACACAAAACAATTGATTGCATATATATTTACCCTCTTTACTATGACACACCAAATCATCACTGGTGCAGCTAATTGGTCTCAGAAGTCACATAATTAGTTAATTTGAAATAAACTCCAAATGGAGAATCCAGTGGTTTCAACTGATTGGAGTAAAAATACATCTGTATCTAGAAGGTCCAACTGCTGGTGAGTCAGTATCCTGGCAATAACTACACCACAAAGACAAAAGAACACTCCAAGCAAGTCCACAAAAAAGTTATTGAAAAGCACAAATCGGGAGATGGATACGAGCAGATTTCCAAGTTACTGAATATTCCTTGGAGTACAGTTAAGTCAATCATCAAGAAATGGAAAGAAAATGGCTGTGCTCAAAAACAGTGTGACCGTGCAAGAAGGGGACTAGTGAGGGAGGCCACTAAGAGACCTATGACAACTCTGGAGGAGTTACAAGCTTCAATGGTCGAGTTGGGAGAGACTGCATGCAAGAATTGTTGTCCGGGTGCTTCACCAGTCGCAGCTTTATGGGAGAATGGCAAAAAGAAACCCTCTGTTGAAAAAACTCACCTGAAATCTCAGCTAGAGTTTGCCAGAAGGCATGTGAAAGACTAAGAAGTCCGCTGGAAAAGAGTTCTAAGGTCTGATGAAACCAAAATTTTTCCTTTTGGCCGTCAGATGAAATGCAATATTTGGTGTAAGCTAAACAAAGCTCATCATCAAAAATATGCCATCCCTACTATGAAGCATGGTGGTGGCTGCATCATGATGCGCAGATGTTTCATTGCAGCAGGCCCCTGAAGGCTTGTGAAGGTAGAGGGTAAAACGAATGCAGTAAAATACGGGGAAATCCTGGAGGAAAACCTGATGCAGTCTGCAAGAGAACTGTGACTTGGGAGGAGATTTGTTTCCAGCAAGTCAATGACCCCAAGCATAAAGGCAGAGCTACACAGAAATGGTTTAATAACAATGAAGTTAATGTCCTGGAGTAGCCAAATCAAAATCCAGACCTTGATCCAACTAAGAATTTGTGGCTGGACTTGAAAAGAGCTGTTCACTCACGATCCCCATGCAATCTGACAGAGTTTGAGCAGTTTTGTAAAGAAGAATGGGGGAAAAATTATTGTGTCCAGATTTGCAAAGCTGATAGAAACCAATCCACACAGAGTCAAGGCTGTAATTTCTACCAAAAGTACTTTTACTCAATATTGACTTAAAGGGGGTGAAATCTTATACAATCAATTATTTTACGTTTATATTTGTAATTAATTAAGATAAATTGTTGAAATCTGTTCTCAGTTTGACATGAAGGGAGTCTTTTTCTGTTGATCAGTGTCAAGAAAGGTAAATTAAATCCACTGTGATTCAATGTTGTAAAACAATAAAACATGAAAACTTCTTGGTGCGGGGGGGGGGTGGGGTGTTGTGAATACTTTTTATAGGCACTGGGCATGCTAATGTAATTCTTGTGCTGCCAGTCAGGAACTCAAACCTCCAGTTACAGTAAATGTTGTTATGCCTGCACAGCTGAAAGGATATTCAGGAGCAGGCAAGGCACCCTTCCAGCACCATTTTAAGGAACATTAAAGACTCACTAGTTCATCACTGATTAATTTAAAAGGATGTCCATCAGAAAGGATTGAAATATTTAGAGTTCTGAAGAAGTCGTCTCCAGGAATCAAAGTCAAAATTTATTAGTAAAGTATCTATACTGGGTGTCACCATATACTAACTTGAGATGAATTTTCTTGTAGGTATCAACAGGGGAAAAAAATAAATACAACAGAATTTTGAAAAATTATACATAAAGACTGACAAACAACCAATGTGCAAAAGACAAATTGTGCAAATAAAAAATAAAGAATTAATTCCATGAACGTAAGTTTAGAGTCTTTTTATGTGAGTCTATAGATTGAGGTGAGGTGAGTGAATTTTTTCATGCTAGATCAGGAGCCTGATGGTTGTATGGCAATAAACGTTCCTGAACCTGGTGGTGTGGGACCTTAGGCTTCTGTACTTCCTGCCCAATGGTAGTAACGAGAAGAGAGCATGGCCTGGATGGTATATTTGTTGATGATGGATGCTACTTTATTGTGCCGTGCTCCTTCTAAATGTGCTTAATGGTGAAGTATCTTACATATTTATAATGTGGAAAGGATTATGGGAAATTACGCCATGCTAGTCCTGAGAGTTCCAAAGCCATATTGGAAGTAATTAGGATACAAATGTGCTTAGACTGCAAGGCAGATTTAATTAGAACAAAGATAGTCATACAGAGGAGTTAAACCAGAGGAATATAGACAGAAAAACAAATTCATAGAATGTGTCAAGGACAGAAAAACTGGTCCACAAATCATTATGTACTCAAGGATGGCCAGGGGAGGAATCATTATCTACAAGAAGAATGGGGAACTAATGTCAGGAAATTCCAGCATAAATCAATAATTAATGAGCATTATCTACAATGTAAAACAAGCGTTCGATGATTTATATGAAACTGTAAAACCCACATGTAGTTATTGTAATGTGAATATCATAACGTACTGGAATTTTTTCTTAGTCAGGAGAACATCTTTGAGCTCTAACTGGAAGATGCTCTCTGGTATACGCTGCAAACTAATTTAGAATACAACAACTTGTTCAAGAATGTCAGCACAGTGGTATTAGTTTTCTTCGGTGTGCATACTTGTGAGAAGTAATTAAGAGGGCAACTAGGCCCCGCAGGAAGACCAGTACTGTAGGCTGTGATGTTCTTGTAACCTTTAGAACCAACGATGAAATAAACATAGAAAAGGTCTGCACCCGAGAGCTATCAATGTCGATGGAGAGTGGTGTGGCAGGTGTTGAGTACTTTGCCTTAATTCCCAGAATTTTGTTATGTCTTGCATGGGGAAATTAGGAGAATTCTCCCTGGTGTCATCAAAGCATAGGGGGAAAAAATAAGGACAAGGTACAAAATGTGAAATACTCTGTAGAAGGCCATAATAGATGTTAAAGTAACAATTCTATTTAAACTTCATGAGGAGAAGTGCAATCTAATGAAGTTATTCTGAACAAGATGTGCCAGCTGATCCAAATAAAACAGCATCTTGAGAGCCGTCCAGAACAATATTTGCTGGAGTATCAAAGTTAGCATGGGTTAAGCTTCTTCTGTTGTGGTGCAGTTGATATTTTCAATACCTCATTGTTTCTCATTCATTGTTGCAGATAAGAGGCCACTGCCAGTTTCTTTTTCTCTACCGGCTGCTCATGCCTCTGTTTGTTTGCCACCTTCCCTTAGATAGAGGGAAGTGTGAAAGTGATATCATGTAACATGTTTCCTTGTTGTTCCTGTGTTGGCTTGACAGCTAGTATTTTGTGCACTCTGTGAAATCTGTGTGATGCTTGTGTGAAAATTTAAGTGGAGCATGGCCTTTCAAAGTTCAAAGTAAATTTTAATATCAAAGTATATATATGTCACCATATACAACCCAGAGTTTCATTTTCCTGTGGGCATACTCAGCAAGTCTATAGAATAGTTAACTATAACAGGATCAATGAAAGATCATCCAGAGTGCAGAAGACAACAGGCTGTGCAAAAGTAGATATAAATAAATAGCAACAAATAATGGAAACATGACATAATGAGATGAAGAGTCCTTAAAGTGAAACCATTGGTTATGGACACATCTGGGCAGTACCCTCCAAATATCCGGACCTGCCTGTCGGTTTTTATTTTGCACTACCTTACTTTCAATTTTCTATTTTCTATTTATGACTTATAATTTAAATTTTTAATATTTACTATTGATTTGTACTCCAGGGAGCGGGAAGCGCAGAATCAAATATCGCTGTGATGATTGTACATTCTAGTATCAATTGCTTGGCAACAATAAAGTACAAAGTATCTCAATGGATAGGTAAGTGAGTGTCGTTATCCCTTTTTGCCCATCCATTTGAGAGTGAAGTAAGATACAAATGTTGCTTGATAGAAATCTTTGATGGGAGAGTAATGAAGGCTGCAGGCCCTTGAGCAGTATTAGTGATGCATTTGTTGAGGTTCAATATTTGAAGATACAATCACTGATCTTGACCATGAAGTCATTTGACATCTTTTGCCCAGGGTTTGAATCCTATTGTTAATACCGGAGCTACTTGCTCCCATAGGTTTTAGAGTGCAAGTTCAATAGGTCTTCTTGACCACTGATGACAAAAGACTGGATTGTATAAAAATCGTTTTTTCAGAACTGCATGATTTACGATCAATTTCTTTCATGTAAAGCTCAAATATCCAGCTGCATGTTAAAGTAAGACCAGAACCAACGCTGGCTCTGTGTAAAACAATATGGCTGGTTCCACTGTCATACATTCTCCTCATAGCCAAAAGCATGTTTTCATTTTACAGACTTATCCGGTTCCACCTCTAAAACCAACACTGCAATACAGGTTCTTAGCGCTTTCACTGGAAAAAGGAAGTTCTCATGCCTCTTTTACTTCCTGACATTTCTAACAATGCTATTTTCCCTCTTTCTCTTCATTCCAGGTATTTTATGATTTTCAGTACTGTTTCTGATCTTGACTTGACCTCCTGAGTTCCAAAGGGAAAAACCTCAGAACCTCAAGTCTGAAAATCCCCATCTCTGGAATCACCTTGCTGATTATTTCTGCAAAGACAGTTATACCTTTCTGAAGTAGGTTATTCAATCTAGTCATGGCAAAACCAGTGTTTTATAAAGGTTAATCAAGCCTTCCTTGCTTTTGTACTCTATGCTTCCATTTATAAAGATTGGGAATCAAGATGACTTTTTAACCACTCTCTCAGCTGCCTGTTACTTTCAATGATTTGTACAAGTTCTCTCCACTTCTTTCCCCTTTAGAATTGTGCCTGAAGTTAACATTGTCTGTAAAGTTAATGGCTTAAATGTTCAGCTTTTTACTCCATTTGCAATGTGTCTGCCTGTTACACTTGCTTTTCTATAATCTCTTTTGATTTCCATTGCTAATCCGTCTTCACTATGCTTTTTGTAAATCTGGAAATGGTGCCAGTCCACTCGAAAGCAAGGATCACTGAACAGCCAAGCAAAGTCAAAAGCAGAAAGCCTAATCATTTGCCTACGGTGAAGCCGACAACAAGCCTACATAAAGCCAACCATGATCCCTAAGTAATTTCTACTGACAGACAGTAAAAGCATTCCTCAGCTCTCTGTTCTGTATGAAGAAAGACTTAATGACTACTTTCTTACAGGAAAAAAAGCAATTCTTTATTTCAAACATTCATACAATGAATGGTTCACATATCAATGGTCATGGCTTCAAAGCATCAGCTGTGCTCATTAGGATTTGTTGGAATACACAGAGGACTCATTCATTCTAATTATGTGGATTAATTATGACAGAGAAGCATTCTGATTAACATTTCCACACCTGACAAGTTAATAATGGCAAATGCCAATCTTGGTAGCAGTGATGTCTGGAAGATTATTTCTGGGACTTTCACTCTACTACATGGGCTTTGCAGCTGGTTAACGATGTCATTTGACCAACTATCACGAGGCACCATTTGGTAAAAAGAATCATATCTGAGGGGCCCATTGGTTTACAAGATGTTGAGCTAATCTGCAAACCTGGAAAATTAAATGATGCAACATGGATCTTTTATGGACCCCTTGTGGATCACTTATAAACAAAGAAATGCCATACATAGCCAACAAACACAACCTTGACTGAAGACAAAGAGTAGCATTATTTGTCACATATACATCGAAATATCGTGAAATGCTTTGTTTGCTGTGCAAAGTGAACATATAATATTTAACTGTGTAGAAAGTCTCAATATCTCATTCAATGTAATACAAACAAAGAAGATTAGCTATCCATTAAAATACTTGGATTATCTGCAAGATGCATAGCTGATTGGCTAGCCTTTAGAATGCTTAAATCTCTCAATATCCGTGCAATTATTGCCAAGTCTCATTTTCAACAGAGGCCTCACTGATAGACCAGAACTAAGGGAGGCTTTTTCTGAATTAATATGTTGTTATGTGTAGGTCACTGACAATGGTCACTATCCTTCAGTACCAGATAATTGACGTTATTCCTGCAACAGTCTGGTTTCCTTGCTAAGGAATCCTGATGTACTTGCAAAAGGATGCAAAGATCGGCCAGCAGGTAGCATATCACTTCACAGCGCCTGTGAGTGGTGTTCATTTCTCACCACTGTACATACGGAGTTTGTACATATTTCCCATGACAGCGTGGGTTTCCTCCAAGTGTCCTCTTGCCCTCTCACCTTCCAAAGATGTATAGACTAGGGTGAGTAAGTTATGGGCATGCTATGTTGGCGCCAGAAACTTGGCAACACTTTTAGGCTGCTCCAGCACACCCTTGGACTGTCTTGGATATTGATGCAAACAATGCATTTCACTGTATACAGTATGATTTGATATACATGTGACAAATAAAGCTAATCTTTAGTAGGGATTGTCATTGGGTAGAAAGTTCTGGTCGTATCCTAGGGTTGTGAAAGGAGCAAACTGAATGGAAGTCTTTCTTTCTTGGCAGTCTTAATTTCCTGAGCACATTTTCTAGCACTGTTGCAGCTGGACCACAAATACTCATCAAAACATTCTTGTCTTTTCCCTAGGCAGTTGCACAGTGGTTCTGACTATTAAAGTGGCAATTAAATATATTGACACTGGATGGGGCTTATTAATTTCATTTGGTGACCAGTCAGCTTCATGGAAGCACGTTGACCATCCATCAATGAGTTACCATTGTTTTTTAGAAATGTGGGTTTATCACTTGTGTAATTCCTAACAAGTGATGCTCAAATTGATAGCAAAAATAAACGATTTAAAAAATCTAACCCAATCTGAGCTTCACCTTTGTACTTAGTTGCAGAGTATCATGTTAGTATCATATTGCTATGGTTTCCATGGACACAGACATGTGGCTCACACTGTCCAATCATTTCAGAACAATTATTACCTGTGCAAAACATGAAAATCAGGAGTTAATTATAATTCACCATCGACTTTAGCCCACTGACAGCAGCATTAACCTACAGACCTTTTACAGTTAAAGGAACTAATTACAATAAATGCCATGAACCATTGTTAAATGCCAACTCTCATTTCTGAGCCATTTATTTAATAATCAGCTGCAGACTAGGTTCGAACAAAAATGTTAAACTAGGTGCTAATTATTACAGTGGTTGTTTTGTTTCCCTCACGGTTCACCATTCAACCCTGCATATTTTCTCTTTGATGGAGCAGTCCACTTACAGCTTATAGATATCACTGCGACACCACAAAACCTGGCAGACACTTCAATTGCAAAGTCAGCAGGTTGCCTGTAATTCCATGGAAAACTGTTTCATCTCACCACTATGGTATACTTAGACTTATAATACGTTTAAATTGTTTTTGTGAAAGTCTTTTTGACAAAATAGGAAACAGTTCAGTTACGTCCTGGGAGTGTATACTGCTGTTTTAATACAATTGAACCATTATGTACATGATTTGAACCTGACACTCATTTTAACCTTTGGTATGTCATCAAAGACTATGGCAAATTCCTACTGATATACTGTGGAAAGCATTATGAGTGGTTGCATCACTGTCTGGTATGGAGGCACTGATGCACAGAATGGGAAAATGCTGCACACGGTCATAGTACACTCTGACAGCTTCATCATGGGCACTAGCCTCCCCACCATCAAGGATATCTTCAAAAGGTGGGGTCTCAGGAATGATGCATCCATCATTAAGGACCCTCACCATCTAAAAATACATATATATTTTATATATATATATATATATTTTACATATTCTTTTTGCAACTTATGGTAATTTTAGTGTATTGTACTATATCGCTGCTGCAAAAGCAACACATTTCATGACACATATCAGTGATAATAAAAATCGATTCAGATTCTAAGCAACACACACAAAAGCTGAAAGATCTCAGAAGGTCAGGCAGCATTTATGCAAATTAATAAACAATTGACGTTTCAGGCCGACGACCTTCTTCAGGACTGAAAAGGAAGAGGGAAGATGCCAGAATAAAAATTTGGGGGAGGGGAAGGTGATCAGCTAGAAGATGATAGGCGAAGCCACGTGAGTTGGAAAGATAAAGGGCTGGAAAAGAAGGAATCTGACAGGAGTGGAGATTGGACCATAGGAGAAAGGGAGGGAGGAGGGAACCCAGGGAGAGGTAAAAAGAGGTAAGAGGACAGAAAGGGTATAGAAGAAGAGGGGAGAGGGAGGGATTTTCTTTTTACCAGAAGGAGAAATCGATACTCATGCCATCAGGTTGGAGGCTACTCAGATGGAATATAAGGTGCAGCTCCTCCCCCCTGAGGGTGGCCTTATCTTATCATGTCAGAACAGGAATGGGGATCAGAATTAAAAGGCTTGGCCTCAAGGAAGTTCCGCTTGGGCCGATGGAGTAGAGGTGCTCAATAAAACAGTTCCCCAATTTACGACAAGTAAATTAGGGGACAGATCCTGATTTAGGATGTAACTTCTGTCAACAACACAAACATGTACCTTCAGGAAGGTATCTCAAGTTGGCAACAGATGTACAGATTTTGTTCTTTATTTATATGGAGAGATATTAGGGGAAATGATTGCTCAAAGAGGTAACTTTGATCAAAAGTCTCCAAGGAGGTAGTTGAAGTAAAAACAATAGAGCCTTTAGGGAAGGAATTTTAGACCCTGAGGCACAGCGAGTGAAGACATGGTTGGCAAGTAAAGGCAAAATGTATTGGTGGTGCACTATAGACCATTGTAGTTTTGTAGTGTTGCAGTAGATTAGAGTGAAAGAGAAACTTGGACATTTTTGAGTGTTTTGCAATCAGGTTGGAGTAAGAAGTAAAATAAACCATTGTGAAGAGGGTAGCCTGTTATTTGCATTATATTGTGTTCTATGTAAAACAGTTGAGATTAGCTCTGAAATTCTAAATGCAGTGAAGGAGAAAAAACATGATCACCTGGGCTCAGGTTAGGACCTAGGTACATGGAATAAAGCTGTGGCCAATGACAAGAACATGCTCCATCCTCCCTTTATGTTTCTTTAAAATACTGAACAATGGAACAGGAGAATGTCGACAGACACTGTCAAATGTGATTCTTTATTCATTTAAGATCACTGCATCTCTGCATTCTGACTAGATTCTTCCAGTTTTTTCCCCCAATGATCTCCTCCTATTTCTATACTCACTGGTAATCTTGCGGATTCCTCTACTTCACTTTAGATATTGGATAGTGGAGATTCACACCACAGAACAAGGGATATGAAGATTGTCTGCTGGAAGGCGTATTAAAGCTGAGTATGAAAAATATTTTGTGAATGCTTTTGAAAATATGTAAATATCACTGGTCGAAGATTGTAACTTAAATCCTAATCAGTGTTATTCACCTCTTGACTGTAGACTCAGTACTTTGAACAGCAAATGTAACTTCCCATCTAAAAATCTGTGATCATAGTTCCAGATTTATTTAACACACATACATTGAATCATACAGTGAAATGTGTCATTTATAATAACAGCCAATACACCTAAGGTTGTGCTGTGGCAACATGTAAGTATTGCCATACATTTTGGAACCAATATACAAACTTTGTAGTATATCCACAATGTTCAGCAAAACAAAACAACTACAAAACAACAACAACAAAACATGCTCTTTTCCCTCACTTCCAACTTCCTATCCACCCACTCACACAGACAAACAATTGTTCAACCCTGGGACTCACAGACATCAAGTCTCCAAACTCCAGTCCCAGGCTCATCCTCAAAGACACCAGGGCCCTTGACCTCTGTACAATTCAATGCATGGGTTTCGACCTTCAGGTCTTTCCCTCTGGACTTTGCTGATCTCTGGGTATTAACCCCAGTATTTGATAATGTTGAGTTTGACTTTTGAGCTTCGACTTCTTGACTAGCATGGTGGAATTTTGCAGGGTTGGGGGGTGGGATTAGTTGTGACTCTCAACAGTATGAATGCCCAACACTAGATTCACTGAACTGTGTCTCCTCAACACCTGCTGCCAACTTGGCCTCTGGGACCATTGACCTTCAGGGGCACTCTGCTCTGAACTCCAAACACCAGGTCCTGACCCTGACACTAATGCTCCCTCATCCCTGTCCTAGAACCTTAACCCGACCCCTAATTCCCCATGCTGTCTCCCCAAATTTATGTTTGCTAAACAAAAATCAGAACTAAGTCTGAGCTACGACCTCGACGGACATTGCAGCTCGATGCCCTCTTGACTAGAGGATATGAAAACACACAACACTTCGTACTCTCAACTAGTTACAAGCAAAATCTAAGAATTTTGAAAAAATAAGCAGATGGAACATAAACTATACCTGCTTGATGTCAGTTGTTTATGTGATTCAAAAATCTGAATCTATTAAATAATTAAGTCGGGGGAAACACATTTTGATAGAAATTAATGCAATAATCATAGGCATGCAAGCAGCCGTCCAATAGCAATGCAGGAAATTAATAAAAAGGTTTTTTGTATTGTTACTGAGCATTCCCTTAAAATTGCTTGACAATGTGATGTTATCAACACATCTACTAGCTATTAAACTCAGATTTGATATTAGAACGACAAATATCATTGGATAATGCATTTGGAAAATGGAGTAGAATGTTGAGTATTCATTCCTTCAAAGGTACTTTAAGTTGCTGTTGTTGAATATTTGGAAAATACCAGGAAAGGTAAGAGTGAGAAATGGAAATCAAGGTACAACAGAAGCAGCTGAGTTTGTTTACAGTGACAATTAATATTAAAGAAACACAAGACAATACTAAATAAAAACTCACAATGATGGTGCAATTCACAATTCAAGGTTAATTCCACCACTGAAGCTGCTGGAAGTCATTTCCTCTCTGACTGGGAAAACCTGATTTCCACCTGCCTCTAATGCAGGAATTCCCACCCTGGAGTCCATGGACCCTCCGTTAATGGCACAAAAAAGATTGGGAACCCTTAATGGGAGGATCCAACCTTCTGCCCACCTGACTCTACTCCATTCCAAAACTGCCAGGAAACGTAGGTATCTTATTTTGTCGGAGAAAATGTTCTTTCTCCAAGGTCGAAGTTGCATCTTCATTTTGAGTTCAGTATATCCCAAAATGCATTGGGGTCCCTCAAGCTCCTTTTGATGAAAGTGATGTTTGCTGTTGGGAAGCAAAAGAGCAATTTGTATTCAGGAAGATCAGATGAAACACATGAAATAAGAAGATCAGATGGCCCTTATTCCATGTGTTTAATCTGATCTCCTTTATGGATAAATATTGCAAGGATTTCATAGAAAATACCACATATTTCTTCAAGTCATGCAGTGGATTCTTTACATTAGCCGAGAAGGTAAATGGGGCCTTGGTTTGACATTTTACACAAAAAGATGGCTATTGCAACACTTTCTCAATTCTTCCATGGAGATGCCACCCCAATCGTTTCACTGGAGAAAAATTCAATTCTCACTCCCCTTTGATTCCATGATGTTAAGAGTGCTCAACTGAATCACTGAGGATCTCTTGTTCCCAGCCTGAAACCCAAATTAACAGCAAGCAAAGCCATGTTGATAATTCCTATAACACGGAAGTGCTAAATGATTGACAATTATCAGTTTTGACAGCTTCTCAGATTCTCTGAAAGGTCGGTATTTTTGCCACATTTAGACTTCCTGAATCAGATAACTACAAACATATTTTGAATACTTTCATTTTCACAAATCCTGACGATTACCGATGATCAGAAGCAAATACCTGCCATGTGAGCCTCAGTAGAGAGCACTGAGATTAATTGAATATCAATTCACTCTTAAAATTTGATAGCTTTCTTCAGCTCCATGTATATATAAAAAAAATCAGAGGTATTTTTCAGTCTTGGTGGCCTTCCTATTCATCCCATCTTCCTTGAAGCTAGCGGGTGCACTAGTTACCTCTTCGTATTGATGTTGTACAGGGAAATCCATCAGGATTGAGGCTGACTTCCTTTCACTGCAACTTTGTAGGTTTTGGGGCAGTTAACGAGACCATAAAGGCAATTGCAGGCTCCTTCATAGAGGGCGGATGATGGCTGACAGAGAGACAGCTTGTGAAGTGATTGACACTTTGTGCTACTTAAATAGAGCTTCTGTGTATCCCTAATGCATAGACTTAAGGTTCTCATTATCTGTGGTTTAAATGGTGACCCACTTTAATGAAATAGCTCACTCACACAATTAATAATAAGTCCAATCAAACCTCCTTTGTTAAATCTTAAAAAAGCACTGTCATAATCCAGAGATATATTATGAACACTCGACTGTTACATGCCAGTTACATGGGTGGATATAGAGAGGCAGGGATGTCCAGTTTTCAAGTGAACTTTTGATTTCTTACATGAGTAGAATAATACTTGCTTAAGTGAAATAAAAAAAAAATATTAAAAAATTGTTCTCTCTAGGGGTTCTTTACACTGAGCAAAAGCACACCCATTGTCCGCTAAAGATCCGGAGCCCTTTGTCCTGTGCTATTCCCAAGTCCCCAGAGTAACTTATTGTTGGGTGGAGTCATCAACATAATAGTTTATTGGTATATTGAAGCTTTATTGGTAACAATACTCCTTGGATCACAAATCATAGACTGTTGCCTGATTATTGTCAGTGACCCATTTTTTTATACATTCCACAAACCACTCAAGAATTAAAAACACCATTTTGAAAACCACTGTGCTGTACCATCCAGAATGTTGCTTCTTCCCAATGAGAATTCACAGATGAGTATTGCCCTTACTTCCTACCTAATCTTTCTATTTCACCTAATGCGATTCATGATGTAGCTCCGGAGGTCACGGTAACGGAGCGATTAGCGCAATACTATAACAGCTTAGGGCTTCGGAGTTTGGAGTTCAGTTCTGGCGCAGTCTATAAGAGCTTTGTTCATCCTTCCTGTGAGGGCAAGTGTTTCCTCCGGGTGCTCCAGTTACCTTACACGGTCCAAAGACGTATCATTTGGTAGGTTTATTGGTTATTGTAAATCGTCTTGTGATTAGGCAAGAGCTAATAGGGAGGTTGCTGGGCAGTTCAACCCAGTGGGCCGGAAGGGACTTTTCTGTGCTCTATCTTTAAATAGTTAATGTTAAATAAATAGAGTGCCTTGAAAAAATATTCAGCCCCTACAACTATTTTTACATTTTGCTGTCTCATTTTCTAAATTTAAGATATATTGAAGCAGGATTTTTTGAGCTAATCTACAAGATATTGTGCATTATGTCAAATCAAAAGAAAAATATCAAAACATGTCAACAATTTACTAAAAATTAAAAATGAAAATTGAGGCTGAAAAAGTATTCATCCACTGTGCTAACTTTCCTCGTGTGTAATCCTATATATTACCTTATCAACTCGTCCAATTTGTTGATGTAGAAAATAGGAGGATCACCTGAATAAATCCCTCCTCTCTCTGTGAAGCTCAACACTAGGTCAATTTTCAACAGACCAAACCAAAATGAAGACAAACAGCATTCAAGGCAAATCAAGGAAATGATAATAGAATAGCACAGGGCTGGGGAAGGGTGCAAGATTGTTTTATATTGTAACTTCAAAACATTAAACTAATTCAAAGGAAGAAACGGAAGTCTGAAATGTGAGTCTTACTTTGTGTTTACTTTAAACGGGTTGTGCAAGTAACACGTGGTAGTTTGATGACGTACGTTACTCATGTATTTAGACATATAACTCGTAATAAATTAAACAAACAAGAGTGCTTCATCAAACAATATAGTTACAATATTACTTAAATACTATTGAGATATTAAATACACAACACTTCTTCCTGCTCAGCTAGAAACTGCAACTCAATATATAATGCATCTCACTGTATACCCAGTAATAAGATTACTGTATACAGATATTATCAGCATCATAGATTTTAATCGCTGTGAAGGATTTCCTACTCTTGTGGGATACTGTCTTTCCTGACAAGAGGAATCCCTTTGTTTGGTAGGTAAGACTTGCGGCTGTGAAACAATCTCAAGTTCTGGGGCCTCCTCAGTGGTGGTTGTAGAAATTGACTCTGAGCTAATCAAACTAAATGTCTTGCCTTTAACCTGAAGGATATTTTTAAATTGAGTAATGTACAGGAGTGAGAAAGAATGGCTGTTTGATTGGTGCCACAACAACTTTGTGCTGAATGTCAGCAAGACCAAGGAATTGATGTGGAGTTCAGGAAGCAGAAGTCAGCAGAATACACATGAGTCTTTGAGGAGTCAGTGGTGGAAAGGATGAGCAGATTCAAATTCCTGGGGGTCAACATCGCCGGGGGTCTACTCTGGCCCAACAGTCTGATGGAACCACAAAGACAGCATACGTGGAGTTATACTTCATTAGGATATTGAACAGATTTGGTACATCACCGAAGACTCTTCTAAAATTCTACAGATGTGCAGTGGAGAGCAATCTAGCTGAATGCCTCAGAGCCTGATGTGAAGCCTCCAATACACAGGATAGCAAGAGGCTGCAGAGGGCTGTAGATACAGCCATTTTCAACATGGGCATAACTCTCCATGCCATTGAGGACATCCTCAACAGCTGGCGTCCTAAGAAGATGGCATCCATCATTAAGTACCCACAGCATCTGGGGCGTACTCTCTTCACCTTACCACTATCAAGGAGGTGATACAGCAGCCCTAAAAGCACACAAAATGTTTTAAGAACCTCTTCTTACCCTCCACCATCAGATTTCTGAATGGTCCATAAACACTACTTCATTATCGTTTTATTTTGGACTGGTTATGTATTTTTGAAACCAATGGCAATTTTTATGTCTCATACTGTACTGCTACTGCAAAATAAGAAGTTTCATTTCAAAAGCAGTAATAATAAACTTGATTCCAATTCTGATTTCAATGTCACTAAAATATCCAAGTAGATAACAGGGTACGGTATTTATAGAACTGGAAATTAAATCAAATGTATAGAATTGAGAGTCAATCAGGTAAATCATTAACACAGTTTCAATAAATCAGGCTACAAAGAAAAACAATGATTACTGCAATACTCGTGATCTCATGAATATCCTTCAATAATAATTGTTAAGCAATCCATTCTTGCCTGCGCCACACTCTCACAGACTATAATCTTACCACTTTCAAGGAAAACAGATGGGCAGTAAAACAACCTAGTCAAATACTATTAATATCCATGGATAGTTTTATATAATTTGCAGTGGTATCTATTAATAATATAGTTGATTTTACAATAGAAGAAAGCTTTGTGTCTCAGAAGGCACATTAACCCAGAGACAGTGTACTGGAGTGCAACCCAGTCCTTGATGCAATATTCATTTGGGCACAGGACCCATGGCATCATGCGAATCATGTTCAACCTTGCACCTTTCCTCCGTTGGCTCTCTCATTATGCAGCAAGCAATGAAACCTGGATAGAATAATGGTCATGAATTGCAGGGAGGTCAGTTTCGTACAGAGTTACAGGGATTAAGGATCAAGCCAACTATCTGCAAAGAGGGGGTCAGAATCACAATCAAATGAAGGAGTAGAGAAAATATATGAAAATATCTGGCTTTGGCCCATGGAAACACTATCTGAATGGGGGAAGGTAATGAGAGTAGATCGGCAGGTAGGAGAATCTTTATGTTTCTTATCAGGTCCACTGCATAAGTAACTTAAGAGCATACCCTTTATAAATTACATTCAGGCAGGTTTCACTAGCAATATGAAACATGTTTTTACAAGTACACCAAGAAATTTGAATGTTCTTTATACCACTGTGCAAATCAAGGTGTCTCTACAAATTTGCCAATGTTATCTGACAAGAAGCATTGAGTAAATATTCTCCTTGCAGGCAAACGCTGCATTGAGCAAAGACATTTTTCACTCAGTGCTTCTTGATTGCTCTCCATGTGAAGACTTCCTGCAACCAAAGGAAATGTTAAAGGCAAAATTCAAACATTTCATTGAGCTGTGGAAGCAGTGAACAAACAAAGAACTCAGCAACATATTAAGTTCTGATCGGGAAATCAACCAAAGAAAGATAATCTTAAGTTTCCCTCTCGAAAAGTACAGTAGAGTGAGGTTAGAATGGAAGGAATTTCAGTTCTTATCATTCAGAATGAGAGTAATGCTCTTACATAAAATCAGTGGCTACTTTATTAGTTACCTCCTATACCTAATAAAGTGGCCACTGAATGTACATCCATGGTTTTCTGCTGCTGTAGCTCATCCATTTCAAGGGTTGATGTGTTGTGTATTTAGAGATGTTCTTCTGCACATCACTGTTGTAATACATGGTTATTTGAAATACTGTGTCCTTCCTGTCAGCTTGAACCAGTCTGGCCATTCTCTTCTGACCTCTCTAATTACCAATGTATTTTCACCCGCAGAACTGCTGTCACTGGATGTTTTTTGTTGTTTTTTGCACCATTCCCTGTAAACTCTAGAGACATTTGTGCTTGAAAATCCCAAGAGATGAACAGTTTCTGAGATACTCAAACCACCCCATCTAACACCATCAATTATTCCATGGTCAAAGTCACTTTGATTACATCTCTTACCGATTCTGATGTTTGTTCTGAACAACAACTGAACTGCTTGACCATATCAGCATACTTTTATGCATAGAATTTTTACCACATGATTAGTTGATTAGATATCTGCATTAATGAGCAAGTGTACAAGATTACAGGAGTAAGTGCATTTTCTGCTATGACTACAGCACTCAGTAATAATTATCTAGCAAATTATGTGTTTAAATCATAAAGCAATATATTTAAGGCATATAGAAACCATATTTAAAGAGTTCATTTGTTATTTTCTAAATGTTTTTCCTTCAGCCTCACAAATTAGTCAAAATCACATTATCTACTAGCAAAAATATCTTACAGAAATACTACGTATAGGTACTAGAAGTATAGCTAATGACAACTCAGATCAAAGGGATTGATGAATGATCGAATTATTCACCTGTATATGGTTGACCAGTTGTATGACTTGGTACCAGTCAAAGGGAAGAGCATTTGTCTGAGTTCTACCCTTCTAATACTCACTGCTTGTTTAAATTGTATAGCACAATAGAAATTTCAGACTGAGAATGGACTTGCCTTCTTAAATGTGCTTGATACAATTTTTGAGCAAATTACACATGGCTACTTTGTGTTTTATCCCAGCTAAGGAAGTAACTTACACAAAACATCTACATCGGGATCCATTGTCACTACAGTGCTAATTGCTTAAAAACAGGAATGCATAACACTGTTCAATAATACAGACTACAGCCTGGCAAATACAACCTGCAAACCTGGGAAGCATAACTAGCACCATTTGTTGTTTCAGGTTTTTGTTTTGTTGGGAAAAGTTCACAGGGCCTCTCAAATAATTCCCACAATCCCCATCAAACGCATCTGTCCTGGTTAATGAGGTTCTTCCACCTTGGCTCTGCCAAGAAAGTATTAGCTATGCAGCTCATTTACAGCTTTGAGCTGCCTGATAAAACTGAATGAATGCTGAGCACGTTGTTGTGAAATGAGTCTTTTGTCATCTCAATGAAACAAGCCTTTTGATATCTGGAAAACAGTTTGGTTACACTGCCCCATCCTCATTCAAATTCAAAATGACCTCACATTTTTCACTAGCAAAGAGGCAGAAAGGCACTGAGAAACAGGAAACAAAAGGCAATGAGCAGTATTAACAAAATAGCTTGGTAGAAGTACTTCTTGTGGCAGTTGGTAAAATTCCATCTTCCCAGGAATATACTGGTGTAATTCTATACTCCCATCATAGACAGCAGCTTCACGTCAGCCATTACTGTCTGGTTTGGTGCAGCATCTTCTCACAATACACAAAAGCTACAGTGAATTTTCGGTCCGTAGAAAACTCACTTGCCTGCAATCTACAATTACTGCAAGACTTGTACGTGTCCAGGACAAAGAATGGGCAAGAAAAAGTAAGTGGACACTCACCACCTCGCGAACTATCTTTTCCAAAAGCTCCCTTCTGGAAATAAAAACTTCATGTCATCTTAAAAATTTCTTCCCTCAGGCAGCTAAGTTAGCCCCCCACCCATCTCTATCTAGTACCTCAGTCACTCCACTGCAATGCACACACTTTAAAACACTTTTTGTAATGCTGTTTATCTAGTATTTATGCACATTTTATTCCACACCCATACTTCAACTTTATTTTTTTTAGTCTTTATTATTGTTGAATGTTGTTTTTTTTTCACATGTTGCACCAGCACACCACAGCAAATTCCAAATACATGTAACTGTCTATGGTGAGCAACATTGATCCTTAATTGTTGGGAGAAAAAATATACATCTTAAAATGATTCTAAGTGAATAGTACAACAGGAAATCAAATGTTATGTTGTAAAATGCGTAAAATGCCACGTACCTGAAAATTCTGGTGGACAGGTGCAGTCGTAACCTCTTCCTTCAAGACCTTCTCTCCTGTCAGCACAAGTACCTCCATTTAGGCAAGGTCTTGTTGAACAGGCATCATACTCATCACAGAAAAGACCAGTGTAGGGAACCTGGCAAAGACAGTAATAAGCTGCCTGCCAAGGGTGAGTTTGACATTTTCCTTGATTTGAACAAAGTGCTGAATGGTGAGAAGCTTTGCAATATTCTGGTTTTATAGTCAGTTTAATCCGAAGGCCAAGTCTACATAATGGAGATCCACCATCCTGTACTTCTACAAGAAAATGCGTTCCAACAGTCAGCCACTTAGGGTCAATCCGCTGTGTGCCCTTTGCTCTTCTACCAAATAGAAGCCGGGATTTGGGAAAGCTTTTCTCAGAACAATTTACAAATTCTGCCTCTGAAACATTCGCCAGGTTCCTTCCATGCTTCACAAATGATGGACCTGGCAAAAGAAAAATGTTGACTCCCAATTGCACTTCCAAAGGGCAATTCTGGGCCAAGTTAATAAGGGTATTGCTGGAAGAAATATTCCACATGCTAAGGCTCCAGCATTCTGTATAGAAGTCTGAGCATACAGTGTGGGTAAGTGTCCAGTTCACATGAAGCTGTTTAAGGTCTGGATGCCATTCAATAACCTCATCTCGCTGACACACTGTATGTCCATTAGCATTCCAATTTGGGAGTGAATGCAAGATACAAACTGCTGTTATAACTTGGAAATATGTGGTGGCTGCTTGAATCATGTGGGCTCTAGTTTTGCCTGTCATAGTTTCCAGTCAATAAATTCAAGAACAATAGAAACAATTTTCCCATAAGCTCAGTGTTCTTCTTTAAACTGTGACAGGTAATGATGAGAATCAGTATGTGATCTGCAACCAGGAGCTTGCATATCTGTCTCTTCGTCCAGTAGATTGGAATATGATGTACTTTCCTCCAAGGTACTGACTCTAATATTCTATTTGTTCAAATGCACCAGGAGGTTGGAAGTGAATCTGAAGTAGAGAAGAAGAAAACAAGTCATTAAGTTACACGAACAATCACTTCAAAATTGCTCAGTATATTAATGATCCCTCCTTGAAGCAAGACCACAACGTTTGCACTGGATTCACATTCTCTTCATTTGAGAGCAGCAGGGAACATAACATTCACATTTGTCCTGTTCTGTTGTATAATCCTTTCGTTACTCAACTCATCTCTGCATAAAAGACCAAACAATTTCAAATTAAAAAATGAAGAATAGGTATAGATTATTAAATATCTTCAATCAACACTTTAAAATAAAACATTGATTACTATTCACAAAAGCAGTGGAGGTATAGTAATTTGACTTGAAATTCACTTGCTTAGAAATGAGATGGATTATTTCCCAAATGCCTCCCCACCACCTTCAGCAGTCCCAGAGTAATTGTCAATCACGATATTCATTCACAAAGGAGCAATTACACATTTGTCAATACAGGCACAAACTCACAGAGAGCAGTGTGTTTGACTTGGGTCAGAATTTATGACAGTAGCCTCAAACTAAAAGATAAATGGAAGTCAATAATGGCATGCTTTTTTCCACCCTTTGAATCTAACTCTACAGAAATGCTGAAAAGTATGTCAAGTTTTGAATTCTCTTGCATAACATTGGTAATTCATAATTTGAGGAATTTAATTTTCAGTTTAGCTGAAATCAAAACAACAACGTGAGATGCTTGCTTAGGAAGTTGTCCAAAATACACATAAATCAATGTATTTTTATGCTCCTCTAATGAGAAATAATAATGCCAATGGAGCAATAGGTGTTTATTTTTATCTAAATGTAGAACTATGGGATGATTTACAGCTGAACATTTGGCTTGCATTGAGAAGGCAGAGTTTTTATTGATACTGAAATTCGACTCCCCTTTGAGGATAGTTTCTGTTGCAGCCTGGCAGACTCCTCATATAGAACGGTCCATAACAGCAGATGATTCCATCTTGGCAGAAGCAAAACCCTTTGGGGAAGATTGCAGCTGTATACCCGACCTCTCTCCTGCTGGCTCAGATGAGTTCTAAAGAAGGAGGCTGCTTCCTCTTTCCCCTTTGATGATAGAGAGATGGAAAATAATTCAACCTAAACAAAGAAGAATAATAGTTCTTTCTTCCCTTCAAAAATAAATTATTTCTATAAACACAAGGGATTCTGTAGTTTCTGGAAATCCTGAGACACACACATATGCAGGAGGAACTCAGCAAGTTGGAGCTATTTCAGCAGATGCTCTCCGACTTCCTGTACTGTCTCCTTCGCTATTTTGATGCTCATTTTTCTCACTTAACTCAGCTTAACAACTCACGCAATATCCACTGGATGTTAATGTTTATTCCCACAGTGGGAATACAAAGACAAAAGGGCACAGCTGCAGACATTGTTATTTATTGAGATACAGTGTAGAATAGGCCCTTCCAGCCCTTTGAGTTGTGCCGCCCAGCAATCCCCCAATTTAATCCTAACCTAATCACAGTACAGTTTACAATGACCAATTAATCTATTAGCTAGTATGCCTTTGGACATTGGGAGGAAACTGGAGCATCTGGAAGAAAGCCACGCAATCACGGGGAGAATGTACAAATTCCTTACAGGTAGTGGCAGAAATTGAACCCGGGTCACTTATACTGTAAAGCATTGTGCTAACCACTATACGACTGTGCCACAATCTGCATAACAAAACTACAGCCAAGGTATAAACAGAAAGAACACGAACACGAGAAAATCAGCAGATGCTGGAAGTCCAAAGCAACACACAAAATGCTGGAGGAACTCAGTAGATCAGGCAGCATCTACGGGTAAGAGTAAATAGTCTACATAATACCCTTCTTCAGGCCAGAACAGAAGGATGTATCTTCAGCATTAGCTTCCCTATTGCTCTAACCTCTTGCAACTCATAATCCTGAGATCTCAGAGCTCCAACAGCTCTGGCCTCCCTCACAGAAAACTCTCACTGTTCCTCCATGGCACCAAGCCTTCAGCAGTAAGTCTTTCAAACTGTTGTTTTTCCTTCATTTTCAACGGTTTACATTGCACTATGTCCTTTCTGTCAGATATCTCTGTTACCTCTGCTACCTCTTCTGACTGTTTTTTGTTTGTACTCCTCCCTCTATATATTAAATTTTGTTTCTTCTACAACTTTCCCCAGTTGTGAAGAAAAGCCTGAAACATCAGCACTCTCCAACCAGATGATATCTGATCCTCAAACTATTCCCTGCAGTTCCATTTTTATATTCTAAATTTGGCAATTTCTCCACGAACCCTCTGTCTTGCAGATTACTCCTGTGCTTTAAGAGCTTTTATAAAACCTACCTCCTCCTGTGATATAGTATTATGTCCGATAATATTAAAATTATATCTGTAAGCTCTTTGAGGAAAAACAGTCTTAAGGGATTGTGCATTGCGACTAGCTTAAGGAAACAAACACTTGTAACCTCATTGAAGGTTGACTACCATAAATGCATTCAGTTTAGTTGAATTTCAGCATCAAAATGAGAGAAGAGGAGACAGTAGCACTCAGCTGTAGAACATGAATCTTAACTTTCTCTACAACTTAAAGATTATTTTTCTTCTTACAAAGGGTCTTTGACTAATGATCTGTCTGTTTCCCTTTCCACCACTGCTGCCAGATCTACTGAGTGTTTCTAACATTTTGATTTTGTTTCAGCTTCCAGATCTGTAGTTTTCCTCTTTTAAAGGCTGAATTCACAGATGTAAAGACATGAAGAAATCATTTGCAGCCAGGAGCTACTAGGTACCTTCAATCTGTGCAGAATTAGATTTCTGGAAAGTTAATTAGTAGGGATTGTAGGAATAATGGAAGACTGCAGCATTCCATACTGGTTTAGTACTTTTAATAGTTCAGCACACTATGGTATTATGCTGAGCGACATATTCACAAGCTACTCTGTTAGCATATTCTTTGGCATTCAATGAAAATGTTGTGGAGGAGCACTGCACAGGATCAGAAAAATCAGCAGAGGGCTGTAAATTCAGCCAGCTCCATCATGGACACTAGCCTCCCCACCATCAAGGACATCTTCAAAGTTCAATGCCACAAAAAGGTGTCATCCGTCATTAAGGACCCCAACCACTCAAGCCATGCCCTCTTCTCATTATTACCATCAGAGAGGAGGTATAGGAGCCTGAAAACACACACTCAATGTTTTAGGAACAACTTCTTCCCCTCTGCCATCAGATTTTTGAAAAGACAATGAATCAACTCATGTATACTACCTCACTATTTTTTGCTCTCTTTGTAAATTATTTAATTATATTTCTTATTATAACTTATAGCCTGTTTTATTTATTAGACTGTACTGCTGCTGCAAAATATCACATTTCATGATATATGTCAATAATAACTTCGATTCTGAATCTGAAATGCTTTCTTATTGTTCAAGTGCACTAGTTAATATACAACATTTAAACATCAAGTAACAAATTTGTCCTTTGCCTTTTGCAACATCACAGCTGGTATCCACACCTCTCTACTACCAAAAGGATCAGTAAATGTTCAGAAGGGAACAGATAAGTTCAAACTGTAGAATCATGTCTTAGTGCTCTATTGGAAGTTTCTTATGTATTTCCCCTATTAAATTTACCAGATTCCTTTTAAAATCATCTTGCAAATTCCTCAGCTGCCCTATGTGAAGGTAGTGGTGGACAATTTTGGAATAATGGCCATGATGTCCTTCATTCTTGAATAGTATGCGGGAAATTTGACAGAATCACCTGTCCCCATGTTGGTAATATGCTTATAATTTATGAGAACAAGCTTATGTCAATACAACTTTCTGCCAGATAAACAACACAGAAAATCGTTGTTTACACAGCAATATAAATTGATAGCAGTGATTGAGATTGGTGATAGTAAATGTGCAGAGCGTAAACAAATTAGGTTTTCTACAAATCTATAATTGACGCCCACCATTGATCAGAGATAAATTGAAGGTTTTCATTTTGCTGGATGTGTAATGACATCCGGTACTAACTTAATCAATATTATTCAACTTGAACATTAAACAAGATGCTTCACAATATGCAGAACTATACAAGGAAAAAAAACAATTACCTCTGCTGTTTGTAATGACAAAATACATTATTGAATATCCTAGCCCCAACAATAGCATTTGCAATTTGAAGGTATGTGAAACGTTCTTAGATGCCTCTCATTGACTAAGTGCATTGTTGGTATTCACTTTATTAAGATCGATAACCATGTCCATAAATATACATTGAATCATTTTATAATGATATTTTACTCTATTACAGGAAAGTCATCTCTCCCCAGAGCTGTGAATTAGCCAGGAATCAATTTAACTTGTTTCAGTATTACCCAGTTATGCAACACTCGTAGATGCACATCTGCAGGGTAAGGGCAAGGAACTTAAGTTTTGCCCAGATTGATAGAAAAGTAAACTACCTGATGTTTATTTAAATAGTTAATGCCACTGCACTGTGTAAATTTGAAATAAGCAGAAAATGGCATTTGGTTATGACAACACACAAAAATAAAGACAAATACTGTACATATTCACAGGGAGACATGCATACAGATAAAAACACATAACTTATGTTTCCTTTGATACCTCATTTAAAGATAGACGATGGACCAGATACCTGCATGATGGTATGCTGGTTATATGGAAGAGTACTGGACAGCCTGTGTATCTAACTTTGGAAGAAACCTCACAAATGTTACATTCAGAATAAGCGATGCTGGCTGGAGCAGAAATAAAGACAATGAATTTCATTCCTCACTCATTAATAAATGCTTCACCTTCTGGTGCCATGCAATGTCCTTGCTTGAGGAACCTTAGTGGAAATTTTGTAAAGGTATTCAAATAATAAGCAGAATTAATACAGCAGATATCTGTAAGCAGTCAATATAATTGTATCAACAGATAGGAGAGTCAGTGACAAGAGGACAAAGATAAAAAGCGCTTAGCAAAAATGCCAAACGAAAGTGAAGAGAATTTTTATTTACTCAGCAAGTAGAATGCACAGCAATGACAGTAGATTTAGGAGATAGTATGGAAAATAGGCATAACTTCTAGCTCTTTCAGTGAGCCAGAACATGCCCTAAGACAAATTGAACAATTGGTCAGCATGATTCCACTTTGACATGGGATAAAATCAAATTCTCTTGTTCATTAGAACCTGCACTGCTGTAATGTAACAGATGATGAGATTGACCTTCTATTCATCACATAATTAGAAAAAAAGAATCAAAGTGCAAACAGGGATACTTGGGATCTTGATTTTGTCAATACAATCACATTGACTGGTTATAGATACCTGCCGTAAAATGTATGAGGAGCGTTAGATGGGCCTGTACTCGCCGCAGTTTAGAAGAATGAGTGGGGATCTCATTGAAACCTTTTGAATATCGAAAGGCCTAGACAGAGTCATAAAGTCATAGAGAAGTACAGCATAGAAACAAGCCCTTCTAGTCCATGCAGAAACCATTTTAACTGCCTACTCCCATTGATCTGCAGTGGGACCTCCATATCGCAACTTTCCATATATGTATCCAAACTTCTTTTAAAGGTTGACACTGAGCTCACGTTCATCAATTGTGCTGGCAGCTCATTCCACACTCTCATGATCCTCTGAGTGAAGAAGATTTCAGCTCATGTTCCCCCTTAATCCATGACCTCTGGTTGTAGTCCCACTCAACCTCAGTGGAAAAAGCCTGCTTGCACTTACTTTATCTATACACTTAATAGTTTTGTATAACTCTATTAAATCTCCTCTCAATCTTCTATGTTCTAATAAAAAAGAAACAGTCCTAATCTTCCCTTATAACTCAGGTCCTCCAGACCCAGCAACATCCTTGTAAATTTTCTCTGCACTCTTTTAGCATTGTTTATATATGTCCTGTGGGTAGATGACCAAAACTGCACACAATACTCCAAATTAGGCCTCTCCAATGCCTTATACAACTTCAACATAACGTCTCATCTTCTACACTTAATATGTTGGTTTATGAAGGCCAATGTGCCAAAAGCTTTCTCAATGACCCTATCCACCTGTGACACCACTTTCAATGAATTACGTACCTATATTCTCAGATCCCTTTGTTCTACAACACTCATCCGTGCCCTACTGTGTAAGACTTTCTCTGGTTGGTCCTACCAAAGTGCAAAACCTCACACTTTTCTGCATTGAATTCCATCTGCCATTTTTCAGCCAATTTTCCCAGCTGATACAGATCCCTCTGCAAACCATGATATCCTTCCACTCTGTCCACTACACCCTAAACTTGGTGTCATCCACAGACTTGCTGATTTATTTAAACACATTATCATCCAGGTCATTGATACAGATGACAAACAACAAAGGACCCAGTACCTATCCCTACAGCACACCACTGGTCACAAGCCTCCAGTCAGAGAGGCAACCCTTTACTATCACTCTCTGGCTTCTTCCACAAAGCCAATGTCTAATCCAATTTATTTCCTCATCCTGAATGCTGTGCAACTGAACCTTCTTGACCAGCCTCCCATGTAGACCTTGTAAAATGCCTTACTAAAGTCCTTGTACACAACATCCTGCCTTCATCGTGGTGACATCCTCGAAAACTCTCTAAGATTAGTTAGACATGGCCCATCATGCATGAAGCCAATCTGACTATTGCTCGTCAGTCCATATCTATCCAAATACTCATATATATGGTCCTTTAGAATACCTCTCAATAATTTTCCCACAATTGACATCAGGCTCACTGACCTATAATTTCCTGGTTTATTGTTCATGCCTTTCTTAAACAGAGGGACAACCTTGTCAACCTTCCAATCCTTTGGTACCTCTCCTGTCTCTGAGGATGCTTTAAATATCTCTGCCAGGGCCTTAGCAATTTCTGCCCTTAATCCAATATTATATGCTCTCTCATTTGGGACTTCTATGTACTGATGAAGGAAACTTACCTGAAATCATCTTGACTTCACCAAACTTTGTTCCCATTCCAACCTCACTCCTTCCGAACATTCTGCTCTCCACTCCCTCCGCACTAATCCTACCCTTACTATGAAACCCGCCGATAAGGGAGGTGATGTTGTAGTCTGGCGTACTAACTTCTACCTTGCCGAGGCACAGCGACAATTATAATAATAAATAAATAAGGGATGGGGTACAAACGGGAATGAAGTGGATGTCCTCCTTTTTTAAAGAAAGGGGCTTCCCTTTCTTCACCATCAACTCCGCTCTCAAAAGCATCTCTCCCATTTCACGCACATCTGCTCTCACCCCATCCTCCTGCCACCCCACTAGGAAGAGACTTTCTCTTGTCCTCACCTACCATCCCACCAGCCTCCGGGTCCAACATATAATTCTCCGTAACTTCCGCCACCTCCAATGGGATCTCACAACTAAGCACATCTTGCCCTCCCCCTCTCTTTCTGCTTTCCGCAGGGATCGCTCCCTATGCGACTCTCTTGTCCATTCGTCCCCCCCATCCCTTCCCACCGATCTCCGTCCTGGCACTTACCCTTGTAAGCAGAAGTGCTACACATGCCCTTACACTTCCTCCCTCACCACCATTCAGGGCCCCAGACAGTCCTTCCAGGTGAGGCGACACTTCACCTGTGAATCGGCTGGGGTGATATACTGCATCCGGTGCTCCCATGCGGCCTTCTATATATTGGCAAGACCCGACAAAGGCTGGGAGACCATTTCGCTGAACACCTACGCTCTGTTCACCAGAGAAAGCAGGATCTCCCAGTGGTCACACATTTTAATTCCACGTCCCATTCCCATTCTGATATGTCTATCCACGGCCTCCTGTACTGTCAAGATGAAGCCACACTCAGGTTGGAGGAACAACACCTTATATTCCGTCTGGGTAGCCTCCAACCTGATGGCATGAACATTGACTTCTCTAACTTCTGTTAATGCCCCACCTCCCCTTCGTACCCCATCCCTTATTTCTTTATTATTATTATTTTCTTTTTTCTTTCTCTCTTTTTTCTCCCTCTGTCCCTCTCACTATACTCCTTGCCCATCCTCTGGGCTTCCCTCCCCCTCCCCCTTTCTTTCTCCCTAGGTCTCCCAACCCATGATCCTCTCCCTTCTCCAGCCTTGTATCCTTTTTGCTAATCAACTTTCCAGCTCTTAGCTCCATCCCTCCTCCTCCTGTCTTCTCCTATCATTTTGGATCTCCCCCTCCCCCTCTCAAATCTCTTACTATCTCTTCTTTTAGTTGGTCCTGACGAAGGGTCTCAGCCCGAAACGTCGACTGTACCTCTTCCTATAGATGCTGCCTGGCCTGCTGTGTTCACCAGCATTTTTCAGCATCTGCAGATTTCCTTGTGTTTGCGAAACTTACCTGAACACAGATGACAAACTCTATCCCATCTAGTCCTTTTACAGTATGAGATTCCTAATCAATGTGATGTGGAGAGGATGTTTTCCATAATGGGAGATTCTAGGACAAGAAAGAATAGCCTCAGAATACAAGGACATCCTTTTCAAATAGAGATGAGAAGGAATTTCTTTAACCACAGTGTGGTGAATCTGTGGATTCATTGTAACAGACAGCTGTGAAAGCAAGTCAGTCGCATGCATTTAAAGCAGAGGTCAATAGGTTCTTGATTAGTAAGGGTGTCTTAGGTTACAGGTAATGGGGAGAAGGCTGAAGAATAGAATTGAGAGGAATAATAAATCAGCTATAATTGAATGTTGGAACAGACTCAATGGGCCAATTGGCCTAATTCTGTTCCTGTGTCTTATGTATTTAATGTTGTAAAAATGGATTCTCTTTCTATGACAGATCAGATTTACTGTGTTCAACATACTGTAAGTTGGAAATTTCCAGCAGTCAAGATCTACTTCAATAATTTCTCACAACAGTGCTCTTTCAGTCATTTTCCTACCTACTGTGGATATACTCTGTTTCTGCTTCAGCAGAGTTAAATGATGCACAGCCCAAACATCATAACACCAAAAGTACTGATAAGAAGAATGGAAGAGTATTCATCAAGGAAAACGTGGCAGTCAGTACCTGGAGACAGAAATACTTTGATGGATGGATAGATGAATTAATTTATGAGGATGTTACCAGCACTAGAAGCCCTGAGTTATAAGGAGAGTTTGGCCAGGCTGGTAAGAGTGTTTGGACAGTCTCCAGTTAGTTTTTGTACATTATATGTGTTCACTCCATGTGGACTGTTGGATCTTTGGGTCTCGAGACAAGCAGTCTGATAGTTGTCTGAAATGATGGCAAAACTGTTCCAACCAGATGAAATCAGAGCTCAGCCATCAGAAGACTCGCCTCCTCTTCATAATAAGTTAAAAAGATCTCATGAACTGGGCCTCCAGGAAAAAATAGCATCCCCACTGGTTCCAAAATTTGGAAGATCTCACAGATATTCACAGGTTCATCTCCCTCATCTGGGAAGAGAAGGACTTTCCAGTGAAACTCAGGGACCTTGCACTTATGACAAGCTTCAAATAAGGACTAGATACATTCAACTGCAGGAACTACAGAAAGATCTCCTTGCTGCCTGCCTCTGGAAAAGTCAGCACCTGGAACGTCCTGATTTTTTTCCCTCCCTATGGCCAATGAGCTGCATGCCAATCACATTATGTATTCCATCAGTCAAAAGACATGTGATCTTCAACTGCAAGAAAGTGGTGGAGAAAAATGTTTAACATCACAGATTGATCCTTCTGTCATACAAGACTCTGACTCTGTCATCAAAGGATGGGAGGAAAGGGAGATGAATTAAATTTTGCTTCTCTCATTATATTCAGTGCTTGCTTTATGGTGGCATAAATGCCATGATTCTAACCAATATCTACCAAATACACAATGCCAGTGCAGACTGGTGTTAAACAAGACTGTGTTATTGCCTGAAAACTCATCTCAATCCTGAACACAATAGTGCACTTCGTTTCTAATGAGTCTCCTGTTGAAGTGAAGCAAATCCACAAAACTGTTCAAGGTCTCCCCAAATGTAGTCAATGAGATTCAGTGCTATATACACTACACAACATTATTTACACTTGTACGTGTGTATAACTGCAGGCTGAGATCCAACTCATTGTTGATTCATTCATTGAAGAATACAAAAACATGAGCATTGCACTTGCAACTTCAAAAATAATGTCCCTTCTTACAGTTTGCCCCTGCTGTACAGCACCTTCACCCTTACTCCAAACAGAGAAAGTCCACAAAGAGACCCTAGTAAACACACACCTCTTTCCCATCTTTGGAGGCACATTTAGCAAGACAGATGAAACTTTTTAATGGCTTTGGATTTGGTTTATTATTATCATCACATGTACTAAGACATAATTAAAAACTCAGTTTTGCATGCAATCCATACATATCATATGAAAACTGAAGTACATTCCAGAAAGATCATTACTAATGAATCCACAATCTCTTCAGCTACCTCTTTCAGAACCCTGGACTGTAGCCCATCTGGTCCAGCTGACACTTCTGCCTTCAAGCTTTTCAATTTCCTAGCACCTTCTCCTTGATAATAGCAATGGCATTCCCTACTGCCCCCGACACACTTGCATTTCTGGCCTTCTGCCGGGGTCTTCCACAGTGAAGACTGATGCAAGATTCATATTAAGTAGATCCAACATTTTTTTGTCCTCCATTACTATCTCTCCATTGTCATTTTCCAGCAGTGTAACATCCACTCTCAACTCTATTTCACTCTTTACACATCTCATAAAACTTTGTGCATCCTCATTTATATTATTGGCTAGCTTACCTTCATATTTCATTTTTTTCTCTCCTTTTATGGCTTTTGCAGATGCCTTCTGTTTGTTTTAAGAATCTTCCCAATCTTCTACCTTCCCACTAATTTTTTCTATATTATATGCCCTTTCTTTTGCTTTTATACTGTCTTTGACTTCACTTGTCAGTTATGGTTGCCTCATCTTCCCTTTAGAAGACTTTATCTTTGGGATGTATCTATCTTGCACCTCCTGAATTGCCCCAAGAACATTAGCTATTACTGTTCTGCAGTCTTTCCTAATATTGCCCCCTTCCAATCAACTTTGGCCAGTTCTTCTCTCATGCATCTGTAATTCCATTTACTCCTGTGGAATACTGATACACCCAACTTTAGCTTCTCCTTCTCAAAGTCAAGTGTCAAAGTAAATTTATTATTAAAGTATGTGTACACTATGCATCCTTTGGATTTGTCTCCTTACAGGCCACATCAAAACAAGAGACCCAAAGAATCTATTAAAAAAATACAAACATTCAATGTACAAAGATAGAGAAAAAAAACTGTGCAAACAATAAAAGTAAAACAAGTAGCACTTAGAATGTAAGTGAGTCCTCAGACATGAAGCCTGGAGCAGTCAGAGCAGGCAATATGAATTCTATCATATTATGTTCACTGCCTCCAAAGGGTTCCTTTACTTTAAGCTTCCTGAGAACGTCCGGATCATTATGTGATGCCCAATCCTTAGTGGACTCAACCACAAGCTGTTCTAATAGACCACCTTGTAAGCATTCTACAAATTTCCTCTCTTGGGATCAAGCACCAACCAGATTTTTCCAATCTTCCTGCATATTGAAATCCCCCAAGACAATCAAAACGTTGCCATTTTGACATGCATTTTCTGTCACCCATTATAATTTGCAGCGCACATCATGGCTGCTGTTCAGAGGTCTGGAAGTAACTCCCATGAGGGTCTTTTTACCCTTGCAGTTTCTTAACTCTACCCACAAGGACTTTACATCTTCTGAACCTATGTCACTTCTTGCTAAGGATTTGATTAAATCTTTTACTAGCAGAGTCGTCCATCCTTTCTGTATACATGCCTGCCCTTTCGAGCAATGTGTATCCTTCAGCCATGACTCAGAAATGGCCACAACATCATACCTGCTGATCACTAACTGCCCAACAAGATTATCTACCTTTTTTCCGGATTCTACATAAGTGTATAACAACTTCAGTCCTGTGTTCATTACTATTTTTTGATTTTGGACCCTGTTACACTTTAACTTATTCCACTGACTGCAATTTTGTCCTATCATTTGCTTGTCATTTCTCACCACACATTGTATCTACTTTTATACCAACTGCCACAAACTCAGTCCTGTCACTCCAGTTCCCATGACCCTGTCAAATTAGTTTCATCCCTCCCTCACAGCTCTCACATAAAGCTTGAGTTTTAGTTGCATAAAGATTGAGCTCCAGACCAGACAGACTACACCACAGAGTTCTGGAAAAGGTAGCTGAAGAGGTTATGGATGTATTAATAATAATCTTTCAAGAATCAATAGGTTCAGGTAGGGTTGCAGAGGCCTGAAAATTTTCAAGTGTCACTGCGCTCTTCAAATAGGGTGGAAGGAAGAAGGAAAGTATCGGCTAGTTAGCCTTCTCAATGGTTGGGAGGACGTTGCAGTTAATAGTCAAAGATGTGCTTTCAGAGTACTTGTAGGAACATGTAAAATAGACCAAAGTCAGCATGGTTTTCTTAAGGGAAAATTTTGCCTGACAAATCTGTTGGAATTGTTTGAAGAAATGACTAACAGGATAGAATATAGAATGCCTTGGGGTTTTCCTTAATCCTGTCTGCCAAGGCCTTCTCATGACCCCTTCTGGCTCTCCTAATTCATTCTTAAGCTTCTTCCTGCTAGCCTTATAATCTTCTAGATCTCTATCATTACCTAGTTTTTAGAACTTTTCGTAAGCTTTTCTTTTCTTCTTGACTAGATTTACAATAGCCTTTATACAACACGGTTCCTGTACCCAATCATCCTTTCCCTGTCTCATTGGAACATACCTATACAGAACTGCATGCAAAACATCCCCTGAACATTTGCCACATTTCTTCCATACATTGCTCTGAGAATATCTGTTTGGAATTTATGCTTCTAAGTTCCTGCCTGATAGCCACATATCTCCCTTATCCAATTAAACGCTTTCCTAACTTGTCTGTCCCTATCCCTCTCCAATGTTCCCTTTATTCAAAAAACTGAGTAGAAATAGGTCAGGAAATTATAAACCAAATGTATCTTAATTTAGTGGTTGGTAAGTTGATGGAGAAGATCCTGAGAGGTCTAATTCTGCTCTACGTTTTATGGTCTTTCCAACTGCTTATTTCAATCCCTTACTTCCTTAAATTTGCTTCTTATGAGAAGCATTTGTCCAACTGTTGTTACACCTCCATAAACATCATCAAATGCAAATTCCTCAAAAGTTCTCTTGGCTCTCCTATAAGGTGCTTTAAGGTCTTTTTCTTGAGGAAAGAGAAGCAGAATAAACAGTGTAAAGACAGTAAGGTAGAAGGGCTGAAATGTGTGTACCTCAATGCAAGAAGCATCAGGAACAAAGGTGATGAACTGAGAGCTTGGATACATACATGGAATTATGATCTAGTGGCCATTACAGAAACTTGGCTGGCACCAGGGCAGGAATGGATTCTCAATATTCCTGGTTTTTAGAGCTTTAAAAGGGATAGAGAGGGCAGAAAAAGGGGAGGAGGGGTGGCATTACTGGTCAGGGATACTATTACAGCTGCAGAAAGGGTGGGTAATGTAGCAGGATCCTCTTTTGGATCAATATGGGTGGAAGTCAGGAACAGGACGGGAGCAGTTACTCTATTGGGAATATTCTATAGGCCCCCTGGTAGCAGCAGAGATACAGAGGAGCAGATTGGGAGGCAGATTTTGGAAAGGTGCAAAAATAACAGGTCTGTTATCATGGGTGACTTTAACTTCCCTAATATTGATTGGCACCTGATTAGTTCCAAGGGTTTAGATGGGGCAGAGTTTGTTAAGAGTGTCCAGGACGGATTCCTGTCACAGTAGGTGGACAGTCCGCCCAGGGGGAATGCCATACTAGATCTAGTACTAGGTAATGAACCGGGTCAGGTCACAGATCTCTCAGTGGGTGAGCATCTGGGGGACAGTGATCTCTGCTCCCTGGCCTTTAGCATTATCATGGAAAAGGATAGAATCAGAGAGGACAGGAAAATTTTTAATTGGGGAAAGGCAAATTATGAGGCTATAAGGCTAGAACTTGTGGGTGTGAATTGGGATGATGTTTTTGCAGGGAAATGTACTATGGACATGTGGTTGATGTTTAGAGATCTCTTGCGGGATGTTTGGGATAAATTTCTCCCGGTGAGAAAGATAAAGAATGGTAGGGTGAAGGAAACATGGGTGACAAGTGAGGTGGAAAATCTAGTCAGGTGGAAGAAGGCAGCATACATGAGGTTTAGGAAGCAAGGATCAAATGGGTCTATTGAGGAATATAGGGAAGCAAGAAGAGAGCTTAAGAAGGGGCTGAGAAGAGCAAGAAGGGGGCATGAGAAGGCCTTGGCGAGTAGGGTAAAGGAAAACCCCAAGGCATTCTTCAATTATGTGAAGAAAAAAAGGATGACAGGAGTGAAGGTAGGACCGATTAGAGATAAAGGTGGGAAGATGTGTCTGGAGGCTGTGGAAGTGAGCAAGGTCCTCAATGAATACTTCTCTTTGGTATTCACCAATGAGAGGGAACTTGATAATGGTAAGGACAATATGAGTGAGGTTGATGTTCTGGAGCATGTTGATATTAAGGGAGAGGAGGTGTTGGAGTTGTTAAAATACATTAGGACAGATAAGTCCCCGGCGCCTGACGGAATATTCACCAGGCTGCTCCATGAGGCGAGAGAAGAGATTGCTGAGCATCTGACTAGCATCTTTATGTCCTCGTTGTCCATGGGAATGGTACCGGAGGATCGGAGGGAGGCGAATGTTGTCCTCCTGTTCAAAAAAGGTAGTAGGGATAGTCTGGGTAATTATAGACCAGTGAGCCTTACATCTGTGGTGGGAAAGCTGTTGGAAAAGATTCTTAGAGGTAGGATCTATAGACATTTAGAGAATCATGGTCTGATCAGGGACAGTCAGGATGGCTTTGTGAAGGGCAGATCGTGTCTGACAAGCTTGATAGAGTTCTTTGAGGAGGTGATCAGGCATAGAGCTGAGGGTAGTGCAGTGGATGTGATCTATATGGATTTTAGTAAGGCATTTGACAAGGTTCCACATGGTAGGCTTATTCAGAAAGTCAGAAAGCATGGGATCCAGGGAAGCTTGGCCAAGTGGATTCAGAATTGGCTTGCCTGCAGAAGGCAGAGGGTGGTGCTGGAGGGAGTACATTCAGATTGGAGGATCGTGACTAGTGGTGTCTCATAAGGATCTGTTCTGGGACCTCTACTTTTCGTGATTTTATTAACGACCTGGATGTGGGGGTAGAAGGGTGGGTTGGCAAGTTTGCAGACGACACAAAGGTTGGCGGTGTTGTAGATAGTGTAGAGGATTGTCAAAGATTGCAGAGAGACATTGATAGGATGTAGGAGTGGGCTGAGAAGTGGCAGATAAAGTTCAACCCGGAGAAATGTGAGGTGGTACACTTTGGAAGGACAAACTCCAAGGCAGAGTACAAAGTAAATGGCAGGATACTTGGTAGTGTGGAGAAGCAGAGGGATCTCGGGATACATGTCCACAGATCCCTGAAAGTTGCCTCCCAGGTGGATAGGGTAGTTAAGAAAGCTTATGGGGTGTTAGCTTTCATAAGTCGAGGGATAGAGTTTAAGAGTCGCGATATAATGATGCAGCTCTATAAAACTCTGGTTAGGCCACACTTGGAGTACTGTGTCCAGTTCTGGTCACCTCACTATAGGAAGGATGTGGAAGCATTGGAAAGGGTACAGAGGAGATTTACCAGGATGCTGCCTGGTTTAGAAAGTATGAATTATGATCAGAGATTAAGGGAGCTCAGGCTTTACTCTTTGGAGAGAAGGAAGATGAGAGGAGACATGATAGAGGTGTACAAGATAATAAGAGGAATAGATAGAGTGGCTAGCCAGCACCTCTTCCCCAGGGCACCACTGCTCAATACAAGAGGACATGGCTTTAAGGTAAGGGGTGGGAAGTTCAAGGGGGATATTAGAGGAAGGTTTTTTACTCAGAGAGTGGTTGGTGCGTGGAATGCACTCCCTGAGTCAGTGGTGGAGGCAGATACACTAGTGAAGTTTAAGAGACTACTAGACAGGTATATGGAGGAATTTAAGGTGGGAGCTCCTATGGGAGGCAGGGTTTGAGGGTCGACACAACATTGTGGGCCGAAGGGCCTGTACTATTTTGTACTATTCTATGTTCTATGTTAAATCATTATGTCATCACAAACTATTGTTGCTGTTAACATTAGGTGACAGCTATCAGGTTCACTGAGCCACACTCAGCTGCAAGTCTTTAGAAGGAACAACATGTTCCAGTGGAGAAATTAGCATGAACCTTGCTCATCCTTCGCTCATTATGCTCTAATTGATCAACCTGCTTCTCTCAGTAAGGTTCTCCCTTTATTTTTTCCAACAGCTTACCTTGTTCTCTTAAGGACATCTGTAGATAAAGTTCAATAGGCACTGGCCTCTTCTATGTTCTTATTCAGTTCATCATTCCCCCTAGATTTCTATTCAGAACACCTCTTTTTCAATTAACGTCATGAAGTCTTTCATTTTGATTTGTAAGGCTTCAATTAGTCCTCATCACAAAAATGTCATGTTCTTCCAATTATACTTTGGTGAAAAAAAAACACCAGGTTCTCGGGTTTAATCAGAGGTCCATGCTCGCTGAGTCAAGATCAATATTAGGTAGATTGGGAACAGATTAACTATACTCAGATGTAGCAATCTATTTGAAATTTTGTGATAGCTTTAGCCCAGGGTTTTAGGATTAAGACGAGAGATAAAACTACAAGAAGACAGCCTAGAAATTTCTAAATATTGTGAGAATCTCTCCTGCTTGCAGGACCAGATGCAATATAAATGTGATTACACAGGGAGTTCAGATATTTGTCATTTAATACTGAAATAAGGCATATAATCACAAATCCCACAGGTTATTAAATAAGATAAATAACCTACAGACAAGAGAAAATCTACAGATGCTGGAAATCAAAGTAACAGACACAAAATGCTAGAGGCACTCAGCAGGTCAGGCAGCCTCTATGGAAGAGAGGAAACAGTCAAAGTTTTGGGCTGAGACCCTTCATCGGGACATCAGGAAATAATTTTCCTGCTTTGCAAACAACCCCAGAATTAAGAGCTTTGGACAAACCATTGACTTTGAATACCTTATTTATCCATCCCAGATAAGCAGATAACTGTACTTCTGAGCAATTATTTCCAAGAAGTAAATTGTAAACTGAATCAAACCAACCACACTGCAACAATACCCTATCTGTATCATAGTTACCTTAACTACAATCATACCTTTAACGATGTAAGAACTTCACCTTTTATAGGCCAGTATTGCAAGAAGGAATGGGATGTAGATTTTAGCAAGAATGGCCTGTTTGCTTAGAAGCTCCTCTAAAGGTCCCCACTTGCTGTGTAAATTAAGAGCTGAAAGGACTAACTTCCAGTGTCTTGTAGTTAATACAATGCTGAGACATGGTGCCAGAGTGTCACTTGATAAAATTACTAAGCTGCAACATCATATTTGAATAAAGGTATTGAACACTTGCCGGCTGGTGGCACAGTGGCATTAGCACTGGACTTTGGAGCGAAGGCTTCCGACTTTGAAGCCAGCTGGCTCCCTTGCATGCTTTCCATCCGTACTGGGTTGAGCGTCGACCTAGCAACTCGGCCTCATAAAAATAAGAAAGTCTGCTAAAAAAAAATGCTGTCATGACTCATGACGGCATCCTGATGACTCCACTGGGAGTTAAGGGTTTTTCTTCTTCACTGAACACTACATGCAATCCTTCCCAATTGATAGCATGTGTTGTGCACTGAGAGATGATAAGTTGTGTGAAATAGTTGAAAAGGTACACGACAGAGGGATAACTATAACATGCAGGTAGATGGAATCAGTGAGAATAGCATCCTGGTCAGCACGGTCATGATGGGCTGAAGGGGCTCTTCCTGTGCTGTACTGTTCTATGTTCTACAACACATGGGATCGTCACAAATGTTGTGAAGCCAAGCACAACTGAAGTCAAGGCAGTGAAGGAGATATAGAGTGTGCCAGATATCACAGGAATGGAGGTGGTCACGTTCCGAGCTTATCCAAGTGAGATGGGACAACTGCTTGGATAGCTGGAGGGATGTGGATCAGTGTTGATTAAACAACCATGAATAAGTAGTCAGAAGAATCAGAGAGACAGTTACAGCTTGTGTTACAATACTCTTTTATGATTAGAAGCTGATCCCAGAGACAGTTCAAAATAAAGATCTTGGAGAAACAATCCAGCAGGTATCAGAGCTAGCATGTGCAAATAATGTCCGACAGATGTGGAGATACAATATACAAAAAAACTGAACAGAGCAACTGGTCTGTTAGTTCTGAACATAGAATAGCACAGCACTGTATAGGGCCTTCAGCCCACAAAGTTGTGCCAATCCTTTAAACTTCTCTGAGGTCAATCAATTGTTCTCTCCCACATAGCCCATTCACGTGCCTATCTAAGAGTCTCCTAAACGTCCCCAATGAATCCACCTTAACTACCCCCAGCTACCATTCTCTGTGTAAAAAGCTTTCCTCTGATATCCCCCAATACCTTCAATGAATCACCTTAAAGTTATGTCCCCTTGTATTATTCACTTCTGCCTTGGGGAGAAAAAGGTCTCTGGCGGTTCACTCAATCTAAGCCTCTTATCATCTTGTACACCTTTGTATTGGAGAACTAGTATATACAGGGAAAAAACTGTGAAGGTTTTATCCAGTATGAGTAAACACATGGCTGTAACCACCATAAATGGTCAGAAAGTATCAAGGATACCGTGCAAGTCTATCAGATATGGATGCAGGAGATTAACACGACCAGCCACAGCAACACGATAGTGTGACTGGAGCAGGTAACTTTGATGGGATGGAAAAAGACACAATGTGAGTTGGGACTGTTTGGAAACCACACTTCCAAATAGGGCATGAACTGGATGTTCAAAGTAACCTGATCTTCAAAGCCAAAAGTGACCTTTCTTCTAAGCTGCAAAGGAAGAACTAAACTAGAATTTTCAGCCCACCAGTCTGGGAGTAAATGGTTACCTCCACCAAAATATCTTTCAACCAGAATTGTATAGCAAGAACACTACCTTGTAAGTCCTTTTTCCTAACACTACTTTGTTTTCTAATTTATAATTACTTTGTGTTAATTACTGCACTACTATCACAAAGCAGTACATTTCACCTCAGATAAGACAGTCATAATAAAGCTGATTCTGATTCTGATAAGGGAAATTGTGTATTCATTGCAAGATCTTCAGATCTGTAGAAAAGAGTCACCGAAGGAAATATATTGCCCTCATCAAATCGAAGGAGACCCCAGGCAAAGGTCAGGTCAAATCTTTTTACTTAGGTGAGAAAATGCACCTGGAGACACTGGACAACGAATCATCATTCTGGCAGACAGATTAGAGAACACACGCTTTATTAACAATTATCTGAATAATCTCCAGATATGAACCAGTCTTGGTGCAAGGTCTTGACCAAAACCATTGCCAAATCCTTTGTCCCACAGATGTTGCTCAAGCTGCTAAATTCCTCCAGACAACTGTTCCTCCTGATGTAACATTCCTGGGCCTTTGTTTACCGATGAGGATCTGTCATCAGCAGCAGATAACGTAGGTTTCCAAAGGATTTTGATCACGAGACAATATTTCCTCACCTTGCATGGAATAATAGAGGCACAGCAGATTCTCTGAGAATGTCCAAAGAACTGCCAAAAGCCAAGTCAGCCAGACCTATATTACAGCAACTCTACTTTCTGCAATATTTCAAGGAATAACCACAGCTCAATACTTGGACCAACCAGTAGCAGACTGGAAATCTACTCAAAGAACAAAGTTTAAAGTAAATTTATTATCAAAATACATATATGTCACCACACACAACCCTGAGATTCATTTCCTTGTGGACATTCACAATAAACAAAAATAGCAATAAATATACATAGAACATACGACCGTAAGATATAAAAGCAGATTTAGGTCATTCGGCCAATTAAGTCTGCACCACCATTTCATCACGGCTGATCCAGTTTTCTACTCAGTCCCAATCTCCCTCCTTCTCCCCATATTCTTTCATGCCCTGATCAATCAAGAATCTATCAAGCTCTGCCCTTAAATATACATACTGACTTGGCTACCATGGTTGCCTGTGGCAAAGAATTCCATGGATTCACCACTCTCTGGCTAAAGAAAATCTTCCTCATCTCCATTCTAAAAATATGTTCCTCTATTCTGATGCTCTATCGTTTGGTTTTAGACTCTACCACCATAGGAAACACATCCACTCTATCAAGGCTTTCATCATTTGATAGGTTTCAATGAGATTACCCCTCATTCTTCTGAATTCAGGTGAATACAGGCTCAGAGCCATCAAACGCTCTTCATATAACAAGCCATTCAAACCTGGAATCATTTTTGTGAATGTCCTTTGAACCCTCCCAAGTTTCAGCATATTCTTTCTAAGATAATGGGTCCAAAACTGCTCACAACACTGCAAGTGAGGCCTCACCAGTGCTTTATGAGCCTCAGTACTACTTACATTCTAATCCTCTTGAAATGAATGTTAACATCTGTCTAGGTTCTTATCTGCCCCCCCCCCCCAACCTCTCTTCATATCATCTCCAAGCTTTGCAACAAAGTTTTCAATTCCATCATTCAAGTTATTAAAATATAATGTATAAAGAATTAGTCCCAACACAGACCTCTGTGGAACACAACTTGTCACCTGCAGCCAAACAGAAAATGCTCCCTCTATTTCCAGATTATTGTTGGGAGCTTAATGTCCAAGGATACACATTGTATGAATAGGACAGGTGAGAAGGCAGAGGGAATGGTGTTGCTCTGTTGATAAAAAATGAAATCAAATCATTATCCGCAAACTTACTAACCCATCCCTTACTAATCAATTTCCTTCGGGATCAATAAAGTATGACTATGACTATGACTATGACTATCCATCTACATTTTCATCCAGGTCATTTATATACATCACAAACAGCAGAGGTCCCAGCACAGATCCCTGTGGAACATCACTAATTACAGGCCCCCACCTCGAGTAAGTCCATTCAATTACTACTCTTTGTCTTCTAAGCACAAGCCAGTTCTGAGTCCAAACAGCCAATTCACTGCAAACCCTCTGCATCTTAATCTTCCAGATTAGCCTCCAATGAGCGACTTTCTCAAACACCTTACTAAAATCCATGTAGACACCATCCACTGCCTTAACCTCATCACATTCTCTTGTCACTTTGTCAAACGACCCAGTCAAGTTGATAAGACACAAACTGCCCCGCACCAAGTCAAGCTGGCTGTCCCTAATTGGCTATGGATTTCCAAATGCTCATATATCCTAGCCCTTCAAATTTTCTCCACCAATTTCACTACAACTGACATGAGACTCACCAGTCTATAGTTCTCAAGAATTTCCCCTGTTCCCTTCTTAAGCAGAGATAAAACTTTAGCCACTCATCAGTCCTCCAGGAACTCGCCAGTGGCTAGAGAGGACCTGAAGGTACTGGTCAAGCCATCAACAATCTTGTCCCTTGCCTCCTTCAATAACCTGGGGTAAATCTCATCAAGCCTTGGGAACCTATCCACTTTAATACTCATTAAGAGGCCCAACACTTTCTCCTCCTTTCACTCTAAATGCCATAATGTATTTATACACTTAGCACTGATCTTCTGGTCCTCCAAATCCTTTTCCTTGGTAATTACTGAAGCAAAGTACTCATTAAATACCTCATTCACCTTCTCTGCATCCAAGTAAATGTTCCCTCCTTTATCCTTGAGTGGTCCCACCCTTTCCTTACTTATCGTCTTGCTGCTAATTTATGTATAGAATGTCTCAGGATACACCTTAATCCTACTTGCCAAGGACTTTTCATGGCCCCTCCTGCCTTCCCTAATTCCATTCTTGAGTTCTTTTCTGGCTTCTTTATACTCATGTCCTTCTAAAGCTTTACATACTTTTCCTTTTTCTTCTTGACTTAATTAATCACCTCCCTGGACATCCAATGTTCTCTTACCTTTCCATCCCCATCATTTTTTTCCATCAGGAATATACCTTTCCTGTACACTGTGCAATTGATCTTTAAACACCCTCCACATGTCTGATGTGGATTTACCAGAGAAAAGGTGTTTCCAATTAATTCTTCTTGAGTTCCTGCCCTTGTAAATTGCCTGATCCAAAGTAAAACTCTCCTGCAAGGACAATATCTATCCTTGTCTAAAGCTATCCTGAATGTCAAGGAGTTGTGATCTTTGTTCCCTAACTTCTCACCCACTGAAAGGTCAGGCACCTGGCCGGGCACATTACACAATACCAGGTCTAGTCCAGACCCTCCTCTCATTGGACCATCCACATATTGATTTAAGAAACCTTCTTGGATACACTTTGCAAATTTTGTCCCCTCTAAATCTCTTGCACTAAGAAGGCCCCAGTTTATATTAGGGAAGTTGAAGTTCCCCATGACAACAACTCTATTATTTTGCCACATTTCCTTCCTCTGATTATTATCTATTCCTCAGTGTCCCGGTGGCTATCGTTGGGGTCTGGAGTACAATCCCATCAGTGTGATTTCACCCTTCCTGTTCCTGAGTTCCACCCAATGTCTGACTCCTCCATTACGTCTCCTGAGTGCAACTGTGATATTGTCCTTGATTAGTAATGCAAATCCATCCACTCTTTTACCTCCTCCTCTAGCTTTTCTAAAACTTTGAAAACTGTTACATTAATCCCCCATTCCTGTCCCTCTCTTAAACAAGTTTTAGTAATGGCACAACATCCTAGTCCCATGTACTAATGCATGCTCTAAGATTTTCACTCTTACCCATAATCCTCCTAGCATTAAAATATACACGCTTCAAATGTTCCGGCCACCATACCTGTTCTTTTGATTTTGTCTTTCACTACTTTCCCTAACATCTACCTTCCAGTCCAATCCTTCCCTTACTGACCAAGTGCTCCGGTTCCCATACCCTTGCAAAACTAGTTTAAACTCTCCCGAGTAGCATTACCAAACTTCCCGGTCTGGATATTGGCTCCCCTCGAGTTCAGGTACAATTCGTCCATCTTGTACAGGTCACCACTTCCCCAGAAAGGTTTCAATAACCAACAACTTGAAACTCTGTCCCCAACACCATCTCCTCAGACACTCATTCATCCATGCTATCATCCTATTCCTTCCAGAACTAGCCAATGGCACCAGGAGTAATCTGGAGATTACTACCTTGGAGGTCCTTCCCTTCAACTTCTTTCTTAATTTTATATGCTCACTGCATAGGACCTCTTCCCCTTTTCTGCCTCTGTCATTGGTGCCAACATGCACCATGATCTCTGGCTGTTCACCCTCCCTCTTGAGAATATCCTACACCTGTTCCAATACATCCTGAACCCTAGCACCCAGGAGGCAATACACCATCTAGGTGTCTCATTTGCAGCCACAGAATCTACTTTCTGTCCCCCGAACTATCGAGTCCCTTGTAACTACCACAATGCCAGACTTTACCCTTCCCTGTGGAGCCACAGAGCCTCAGTGAATAAAATAATAAATAAATTATATAAAGAATATGAGATGAAGAGTCATTGGCAGTGAGTCCTCAAGTTGTGGGAACAGTTCAGTAGTGGGATGAGATAAGATGAGTGAGTTTATCCTCTCTGGTTCAAGAATTGATAGTTGAGAGTTAATAACTGTACCTGAACCTGAAGGTATGTGTTTTAAGGGTCCTGTACCTTCCTCTCAAAGGCAGCATCAAAAAGAAAGTGTGGCCTGAATGGTGGGGTTCCTGTATAATGGATGCTGCTTTGCTGCGACACCACTCCATGTAGATGTGCTCCATAGGGAGGCTTTACCTATGAAGGGCTGAGGAGTATCCACTGCGTTTTGTAGATTTTTCTTTTCATGGACATTGGTGTTTACATACCAAGTCATGATGCAACTGGTCAATATACTCTCCATCACTTCTCTATAGAAGTTTGTCAGAGCTTTAGATGACATACCAAGTCCTCACAAACTTCTTAGAAGTGCTGCTGTGCTTTCTTTGTAATGGCACGTACATGCTGGACCCAGGTCTGATCATCTGAAATGATAATACTGAGGGACCCTTTTCACCTCCTCCTTCTGTAGTCAATAATCAGCTCCTTCATCTTGCTGACACTGAGTGAGAGATAGCTGTCCTGGCACAACAGAGCCACATTTTATATCTCCTTCCTCTATCCTGATTCATCACCACCCTTAATCCAAACAATGTCAGCGGCGTCGTCAGCAAACTTAAATATGGCATTGGAACTGTGCTTATCCTCACAGACATAAGTGTAAAGTGAGTAGATCAGGGGGATAAGCACACAGCCTTTTGGTGCACCTATACTGAAAGAGATTGTGGAGATGTTGTTGTCAATCCAAACTTACTAGGGTCTGCAAGTAAGGATATCAATGATCCAGCTGCACAGGGAGGTATTGAGGCCCAGATGTTGGAGCTCATTGATTAGTTTTGAGGGAATAATGGTAATGCATTCTGAGCTGTTGTCAATGAAGAACAATATCTTCACTGCATCTTCACTGTCCAGATGTTCCAGGGTTCAGTGAAGAGCCAGTGAAATAGCATCTGCTGTTAACCTATTGTGACAATAGGTAGATTGGGGTCAATCCAAGTCACTCCCCAGGCAGGTATCTTTCATCACTAACCTTGCAATGCACTTTATCATCGTGGATGTAAGTGCTACTGGATGATAATGGAAAGGATGCTATAAATTGAAATGAAAATTGTGGGAAGGAAACTAGAGATGCCAAAAGAGAGGCAGACAACTGCAGCAAAGGTATCAAAGCATTGTCAGTGGTAAGAGTGGAACTGTAGTGAGTATGAAGGCCAAATTACTCTAATACCAAAGATCCTCACCACCCAGGCCATGTTCTTTTCATGCTGCTGCCATCAGGTAGAAGGTCCAAGCGCCTCAGGACGAGCACCATCTGGTTCAAGAACAGACACTGCCCATCCTGCTCTTGAACAAAAGGGGATAACTACGCGTATTTAAGGGCTCTTATCTTGTTATTTCATTCTCTCTGATTATTGTTTTTTATATATCTTGTTAACAGCTTGTTATCCATTGATCCTGTTTTACTTCATCAGGACTAATTGAAAGAAGAGATTGTAGGAGATTTGAAAGTGGGAGGGGGAGGGGGAGATCCAAAATGATAGGAGAAGACAGGAGGGGGAGGGATGGAGCCAAGAGCTGGAAACCTGATTGGCAAAAGGGATACCAGGCTGGAGAAGGGAGAGGTCATGGGACGGGAGGCCTAGGGAGAAAGAAAGGAGGAGGGGGAGGGAAGCCCAGAGGATGGGCAAGGAGTATAGTGAGAGGGACAGAGGGAGAAAAAAAGGGAGAAATTTTTTTAAAATAATAATAAATAAATAAATAACAGATGGGGTACGAAGGAGAGGTGGGGCAATAACAGAAGTTAGAGAAGTCAATGTTCATGCCATCAGGTTGGAGACTACCCAGGTGGAATATAAGGTGTTGTTCTTCCAACTTGAGTGTGCCTTCATCTTTACAGTAGAGGAGGCCGTGGATAGACATATCAGAATGGGAATGGGATGTGGAATTAAAATGTGTGGCCACTGGAAGACCCTGCTTTCTCTGGTTGACAGAGCATAGGTGTTCAGTGAAACGGTCTCCCAGCCTGTGTCGGGTCTCGCCAATATATAGAAGGCCACATCGTGAGCACCGGATGCAGTGTATCATCCTAGCCGACTCACAAGTGAAGTGTCACCTCACCTGGAAGGACTGTCTGGGGCCCTGAAGGGTGGTGAGGGAGGAAGTGTAAGGGCATGTGTAGCACTTGTTCTGCTTAGCAGGATAAGTTCCAGGGGGGAGGTCGGTGGGAAGGGATGGGGGAGGGGGACGAATGGACAAGGGAGTCACGTAGGGAGCGATCCCTGTAGAAAGCAGAGGGGGGGAGGGAAAGATGTGCTTAGTGGTGGGATCCCATTGGAGGTGTCGGAAGTTATGGAGAATTATATGTTGGACCCGGAGGCTAGTGGGGTGGTAGGTAAGAACAAGGGGAACCCTATTCCTAGTGGGGTGGCGGGAGGATGGGGTGAGAGCAAATGTGCATGAAATGGGAGAGATGCGTTTATACTTTATTGTCGCCAAACAATTGATACCAGAACGTAAATCATCACAGCGATATTTGATTCTGCACTTCCCACTCCCTGGAGTACAAAATTTAAATTATAAATCATAAATAGAAAATATAAAAATGGAAAGTAAGGTAATGCAAAAAAACCGAGAGGCAGGTCCGGATATTTGGAGGGTATGGCCCAGATCTGGGTCAGGATCCATTCAGCAGTCTTATCACAGTTGGAAAGAAGCTGTTCCCAAATCTGGCCGTACGAGTCTTCAAGCTCCTGAGCCTTCTCCTGGAGGGAAGAGGGACGAAAAGTGTGTTGGCTGGGTGGGTCGTGTCCTTGATTATCCTGGCAGCACTGCTCCGACAGCGTGCGGTGTAAAATGAGTCCAAGGTCGGAAGATTGGTTTGTGTGATGTGCTGCTTCGTGTTCTCGATCTCCTGCAGCTTCTTTCGGTCTTGGACAGGACAACTTCCATACCAGGTTGTGATGCACCCTAGAAGAATGCTTTGTACGGCGCATTTATAAAAATTAGTGAGGGTTTTAGGGGACAGGCCAAATTTCTTTAGTTTTCTCAGGGAGTAAAGGCGCTGGTGGGCCTTCTTGGCAGTGGACTCTGCTTGGTTGGACCAAGTCAGGTCATTTGTGATATTGACCCTGAGGAACTTAAAGCTTTTGACCTGTTCCACTTGTACACCACCGATGTAAATGGGGTCATGCAGTCGGCTACTCCTTCTGAAGTCAACAACCAATTCCTTCGTCTTGCTGACGTTGAGGGATAGGTTATTGTCTTTGCACCATGCCACCAGGTTCTTAATTTCCTCTCTGCACTCAAACTCATCATTACCCGCGATACAGCCTACAATTGTTGTGTCATCAGCAAACTTATATATTGAGCTCGATGGAAACTTGTCTACACAATCATGGGTGCACAGTGAGTACAGCAGGGGGCTGAGTACACAGCCTTGTGGGGCACCGGTGCTCAGAGTGATTGTAGAGGAGAGCTTGTCCCCTATTTTTACAGCCTGGGTCCTGTCTGTGAGGAAGTTAAAGATCCAGCTGCAGATCTGAGTGCCAAGGCCTAGGTTCCGGAGCTTAGGAATCAGTTTGTTTGGAATGATGGTATTAAAGGCAGAGCTGTAGTCAATGAAAAGGAGAAGAGCAGAGTTTGATGGTAGAGGAAGGGAAGCCCCTTTCTTTAAAAAAGGAGGACATCTCCTTCGTGCTGGAATGAAAAGCCTCATCCTGAGAGCAGATGCGGCGGAGACGGAGGAATTGCGAGAAGGGGATGGCATTTTTTCAAGAGACAGGGTGAGAAGAGGAATAGTCCAGGTAGCTGTGAGAGTCTGTAGGCTTATAATCGACATCACTAGATAAACTGTCTCCAGAGATAGAGACAGAGAGATCAAGAAAGGGGAGGGAGGTATCGGAAATGGACCAGGTAAACTTGAAGGCAGGGTGAAAGTTGGAGGCAAAGTTAATGAAGTCAACGACCTCAGCATGCGTGTAGGAAGCAGCACCAATGCAGTCATGGATGTAGTGAAGGAAAAGTGGGGGACAGATACCAGTATAGGCCTGGAACATGGACTGTTCCACAAAGCCAACAAAAAGGCAGGCATAGCTGGGACTCATACGGGTGCCCATGGCTACACCTTCAGTTTGGAGGAAGTGGGAGGAGCCAAAGGAGAAATTATTAAGAGTAAGGACAAATTCCGCTAGACGGAGCAGAGTGGTGCTAGAGGGGAACTGGTTCGGTCTGAAATCCAAAAAGAAGCGGAGAGCTTTGAGACCTTCCTGGTGGGGGATAGAGGTACATAGGGACCGGCCTGCTGCATTCACCAGCAGTTTTTGTGTGTGTGTTTCATGAATAAAGTACCTTTGTTGATAGTTTAAATTGCAATTCTTTTTGGTATGTGACAGAATTAACTGGGGAAATACTCTCTTACAATCTCACTGAATACCAAGATTGAAAATAAAATAAAGATTCTGACATGGCTAAATTTTCCCTGGATGAAACAGAAATGATCATTAAATAAGAAACCTCAACTTTTTCCATAACTGGCTCCAATTTCTCTGATGGTTGTAGGCAGAGATTTAGGGACAGGACAATAGGTGCACACAGTCACAACAATTGAAACTGATATGTGCAAGAAGAACTCTTTCAACTGTGAGGAAATGCTTCCTTCCACTTCTGACAAAATTTAAGCAATGCCCCCCCAAAGTGCATTAATTATGAATACACAAACAAATTAAATTGGCTGCTTGGAAACACATAAGTGACAGCTGGTACAGCATACACATTTGGATGTCATAAATCTAGCATATTACTCGTGAAGTATGTGAAATTTTACAGACACATTGCAAACACACTGTTTTTGATTTATATAAATTATATTGCATTGATCAATTTATTGTATTGATTATTTTTAATGTAATTAAGTTCAATATATAAGCAAGACAAATTTGCAAAACACCTTTTTTAATGCATGCTCCTCTTTAATTAGAAGAAATAGTGAAACATGCTCATATGTAGCCATAGGATGGAATGACAGTCCATTAATCTAATGATCTCAAAATAAATATTGATCAATAAACATCAACTAGGAACCTACACAAATACCTTACTGTATTTATTACATCGAGTAGTGGAGATCTGCTTATGCATATGCATATATTTTTATATGGCGTGGCTGTTCCAGAATTTGGCAAGGGTCTCTCTAGAAAAGTGTTAGATTAACTATATCTAAACAGGTATACTGTGCCAGCTGTCACTACTCTGTTTCTAAACAGCCAATTTAGTTTGTTTGCATATTCATAAATGGATGAAGAAGTAATAGAAGCCTCTTTACTTTATGCAGTTAGGTTGAATCTCTATATATTTTCCCTTTGCCTTTCATGGCTGTTTTTCTGTTATGTATTTATTACTGCTCCGGACTCTTTCTCACTGCAGTGCTTCGGGATGTTCTCCCTTCAGTTTTTCCCACATTTTCTAAAACAGATCTCTGCTGCTTACTTCCTGAAGACATTTACATATTGTGCACAGGATACAAAACAAAATGAAAGGCTTTTTGGCAACAGATTACTGTGTCGGCATGGCAGTACAGTGGTTAGCACAATGCTTTACAGTACCAGCAACCCAGGTTCATTTCCCACTAGGAGGCTGTACATTCCCCATGGCCATGTGGGATTCCTTCAGGTTCTCTGGTTTCCTCCCACAGTCCAAAGATGTACCAGTTGGTCAATGTAAATTGTCCCACGATTAAGCTAGGATTAAACTGGGAGATTTTGGGGTGGCACAGCTTGAAGGGCCACAAGGTCCTATTCCGTGTTGTCCTTCAATAAGTAAATACATACATAAAATTATTTATGTTTCACATGAGTGATCTCTCACTCTCAAACCTCCAACAATTCTTTCTTCCATTACCTGTTGATCAGCTACCTTTTTAATGATCAAGCAACACACATAAACGTTGCTGGTGAACGCAGCAGGCCAGGCAGCATCTCTAGGAAGAAGTACAGTCGACGATTTGGCCGAGACCCTTCGTCAGGACTAACTGAAAGAAGAGATTTGTAAGAGATTTGAAAGTGGGAGGGAGAGGGGGAGATCCAAAATGATAGGAGAAGACAGGAGGGGGAGGGATGGAGCCAAGAGCTGGACAGATGATTGGCAAAAGGATATGAGAGGATCATGGGACAGGAGGCCTAGGGAGAAAGAAAATGGGGAGGTGGGGGGAGAAAAGCCCAGAGGATGGGCAAGGGATATAGTGAGGGGGACAGAGAGAGAAAAAGGAGAGTGAGAAAAAGAATGTGTGTATATAAATAAATAACAGATGAGGTACTAGGGGGAGGTGTGGCATTAGCAGAAGTTTGAGAAGTCAATGTTCATGCCATCAGGTTGGAGGCTACCCAGATGGAATATAAGGTTTTGTTCCTCCAACCTGAGTGTGGCTTCAATTTTACAGTAGAGGAGGCCATGGATAGACATATCAGAATGGTAATGGGACGTGGAATTAAAATGTGTGGCCACTGGGAGATCCTGCTTTCTCTGGCGGACAGAGCATAGGTGTTCAGCAAAATGATCTCCCAGTCTGCGTCGGGTCTCGCCAATATATAGAAGGCTGCATCAGGAGCACCGGACTCAGTATATCACCCCAGCCGACTCACAGGTGAAGTGTTGCCTCACATGGAAGGACTGTCTGGGGCCCTGAATGGTGGTGAGGGAGGAAGTGTAAGGGCATGTGTAGCACTTGTTCCGCTTACAAGGATAAATGCCAGGAGGGAGATCGGTGGGGAGGGATGGGGGGGGGGGAACGAATGGACAAGGGAGTCGCGTAATGAGCGATCCCTGCGGAAAGTGGGGGGTGGGCAGAGGGAAAGATGTGCTTAGTGGTGGGATCCCGTTGGAGGTGGCGGAAGTTACGGAGAATAGTATGTTGGACCCAGCAGCTAGTGGAGTGGTAGGTGAGGACAAGGGGAACCCTATTCCTAGTCGGGTGGTGGGAGGATGGAGTGAGAGCAGATGTGCATGAAACGGGGGAGATGCGTTTGAGAGCAGAGTTGATGGTGGAGGAAGGGAAGCCCCTTTCTTTAAAAACAGAGGATGATTTTTAATGATTCCCTTTTGTATTGTTTCAATTTATGCTTCCAAAGACACTATACACTGAAGATCTGCATTTTGGAGCAATATTCTGCTGGAGGAACTCGGTAGGTCAGGCAGCAACTGCTGGGGGTAGTCTGCGGCGGCAGATGGAATCAACAGCATTTCAGGTCAAAACCTTGCATAACGACCTGAAGAGTTTTGACCAGAAACATGCACAATAACCTTTTCCTACACAGTTGCTGCTTGACCTGCTGAATTGTTCCAGCAGATTGCTGCTCGTCATTCTTATGCAGCTCCACAATCTAGTCACACTTTGGCTAAAGGTAGTTGTCCTGAATTCCCTACTAGATTTATTAGCATCTTAAGTGTCTTTTTTGGACAACCTGTGTCAGAGCTGTGTGAAAAGAGCTACCTTTTCATCAAGAGGGTGACTGAGATTTCAAAAGCAGAGTTTTGCAGCGGCCTCTCTGAGTTGAGAAATGATGAATGAGTAAACGGGATTCATAAGAAAGGGGACAACAAAAATAATTCAACTGTAAGCAGAATGGCCATTAATTTGCAGTGTGCCAGTGTTTCGAGTGGTGTTAGCTCATCAGGCTTGGGTGAGGTAAATTGTGTTGTAAGTTACTCTCTCCCTGCCCGTATTTGTTCATTCCTCATCCATTAGGGCAGGGGTCCCCATCCAGTTTTGCACCGCGGACGGGTTTAATATTGACAATATTCTTGCAGACCGGCCGACCGTGGTGAGGGTGTAGGGTTTCCAACTTTCTCACTGTGTTTACTCCGAGAAAGACCACCATAACCATGAAGCCTTGCGCAGGCACCTGTGTGTGCATGCGGGACATGCCATACATGCCATACGCATGCGTGTACGTGCTGATTTTTTTTTACAAATCTGTTTTGGCGATTCTGTTCAGTGAAACTACACTGTACATACATTATTTCTACTTTATATAGGCTGTGTATTTATCATATCATTCCTGCTTTTACTATATGTTAGTGTTATTTTAGGTTTTGTGTGTTATTTGGTATGATTTGGTAGGTTACTTTTTGGGTCTGGGAATGCTGAAAAATTTTTCCCATATAAATTAATAGTATTTTCTTCTTCACTTTACACCATTTTGGCATGAAAGGTTTCATAGGAATGCTCTACCTTGTGGGGGGGCAGAGCTGGGACATGGGTGGTCCCGTATAGGACAAACCAATTTAGCCCAATATACGGATGTCCCGGCTAATATGGGACAGTTGGCAACCTTGAGGGTGGGGGTGTTAATCATGACCAGAATATAGGTGATAAGTCAACTGTAAGTCACTTATAAGTGGCTAATACACTCAATTTCGTTTCTAAAAGGGTTTATGCAACAAATTTAATATTAAACACACAGCACATATTTTCCTCGCATGAATATAGTGATAAGTCAATTATAAGTCACTTTTCAGTCAATAGCATCATAACATTTTAAGTAACATTTGGATATTAAACACACAGCACATACTTTCCTCAGATGAACATATAAAATCATTGCAACACACCAATATCGCTGAATCAGTGGGATTGTTTTCCTGCAACAAGACAGTCTCATCGAGGGGCGATGGGAGACAACGATCCTCGAAGGGGGTTCCTTGTGTCCAGCCTATTCTGCGATTTAGTTTTCGTTGCATTCATTGCAGTAAACTCCGTTTCGCAGAGATATGTTGGAAATGGAAGCAACGTTTTCAGTGCTTCCGTGGCTATCTCAGGATATTTAGCCTTGACTTTGATCCAGGATGCGGCAGAGATGTTAAGTCAAACATACTTTTCAGCCCACCGTCATTTGCAAGCTCGAGGAGTTGATCTTCTTCCCGCACTGACATGGATGACTCGTGTGTAATGACCTCACGTGCATTCAAGCAACATAAAACGCAAACAATCTGCAGAATTCCTGTTGTTCGCGTGCATTCAAGTTCAACAGTGGGCATGACAGGGAATGAGGAAAGGTGCAGCTGACTCATATCGCCAAATCATCTTGTTTCCTCGCAGCCTGGTAGCACATGCTTGGTGGCCCGGTGGTTGGGGACTACTGTATTAGGGGATAGTAGCTTAGTGAGAATGGCTCCAGGGGCAGTGTTTTGTACTGCATATGGGATGTGGGAAGTCTGACAGACCTTCCATCTCCCAGATAAACACATCTGCACCAGGTGCACCAGGGAACTGGAGCTGCAACTCAGTGACCAGCGACTCATACGGGAGAATGAGGAGGTGATAAGACAGGAGCTACAGGGAGGAGGTTACCCCTAGCTTACAGGAGACAAGTAACTGGGCGACTGTCAGGATAAGGAGAGGAAATGAACAACCAGTGCAGAGTACACCTGTAGCCATTCACCTCCACAATAAGTATACAAATTTAGATACTATTGAGGGGGATGTCCTACTGGGGGGATTCACAGTGACTGGGTCTCTGGCACTGAGTCTGGTGCTGTAGCTCAGGAGAGCAGAGGTGAAAAGGGCTGCAGTGTTGGAGATTCCTTAGTCAGAGGAACAGAGACGAGGTCTGTGGGCACAATAGAGGCATTTGGATAGTATGTTGCCTCCCTGGTGCCAGGATCAGGGGTGTCGCTGGTCAGGTCCACGATATTCTCAAAGGCGAGGGTGAGCATCCAGAAGTCTTGGTATATATAGGCATCAATAACATAGCCAGACAAGGTGAGAAGCTCCTGAAAAGAGATTTTAAGGAGCTAGGTAGAAAGCTGAGATATAGGACCTCCAGTGAAGGACCTCTGGATTGCTGCCTGTACCACATGCCAGTGAGGGTAAGAATAGAATGATTTTGCGGGTGGCTGATGTAGATTGGGAAAATTGTGTTCGTGCTGGATTCCAATAGAGTGAGTTTCTAGACTCCCTACAAGATGGGTTTTTAGAGCTGCTCATAGTTGAGCTCACTAGAGGATCAGCTGTTCTGATTTCGATGCTGTGCAAAGAACAGGAATTGATTAGAGAGCTTAAGGTAAAAGAACCATTAGGGAAAAGGGATCATAATATGATCAAATTCACCCTGAAGGAGAAGCAAAGGTCAGATGTAACAGTATTACAGAGGAGTTAAAGGGAAGCTAAAGTCAGATGTAATAGTATTACAGTGGAGTAAAGGGAATTACAGAGGCATGAGAGAGAAGTTGGCCAGAATTGATTGGAAAAGAACACTGGCAGGGTGATGGCATGGCAGCAATGGCAGCATGGAAGGCTCTAGCTGTGGCTGACTGGCAGGAGGCAAAGAATGGGAGTAAAGGGTGTCTTTTCTAATTGGCTGCTGGTGACTACTGATATTCCACAGGGGTCCAATTTTATTTACATTATATGTGGATGATTTGGATGATGGAATTGATGGTTTTGTTGCAAAGTTTGCAGACGGTATGAAGACAGGTAGAAGGCAGGTAGTCTTAATGAACTAGAGGCTACAGAAGGACTTAAATAGATTAGGAGAATGGGCAAAGAAGTGGCATATGGAATACAGTGTCAGGAAGTGTATGGTCATGCACTTCAGTAGAATAAATGAAAGAGTTGTCTATCTTCTAAATGGAGAGAAAATACAAAAAAAAAACTGACGTGGAAAGGGACTTGGGAGTCTGTGCAGGATTCCCTAAAGATTAATATGCAAGTGAGTTTGTGGTGAGGAAGGATGTGATATTAGCATTCATTTCACGAGGACTGCAATATAAAAACAAGGATGTAATTTTGAGACTTTGTAAAGCACTGGTGAGGCTTCACTTGGAGTATTGTGAGCAGTTTTGGGTCTTTTAGTTAGAAAGGGAGTACTGAAACTAAAGAGGGCTCAAAGGAGGCTCGTGAAAATTATTTTCCAGGTTTGAACAGTTTGTCATATGAAAAGTTTTTGGTGGATACAGATCTGTATTCCCCAGAATTCAGAAGAATGCGGGGTGACCTCATTGAAACCGATCGAATGGTGAAAGGCCTTGATAGAGTGGATGTGGAGAGGATGTTTCCAATGGTGGGAGAGTCTAAGACCAGAGGACACAGCCTCAGGATAGAGGGACATCCTTTTACAATGGAGATGAGGAAGAATCTCTTTAGCCAAAGAATGGTGAATTTGTGTAATTTGTTGCCACAGGCAGCTGTGGAGGCCAAGCCTTTATGTATTTAAGGGAGATGTTAATGGATTCTTGATGGTCAGTGTGGGAGGGATACAGGGAAAAGGCAGGAGATTGGGGCTGAGAGGAAAAATGGATCAGCCATGATGAAATGGCGGGCCAGACTTGAGGGCCACGTGGCCTAATTCTGCTCCTATGTCTTAAGGTCTTATGATTCACTGAGTCCATGACAGCCATCAGGCAAACATTTATACCAATCCTATATGCCATGCAGAGCATTCTAGCTGGTTGCATCATTGTGTGGTATGGAGAGGCCACTACACAGGGTTGAAAAAAAGCTGCAGAGGGTTACAAACTCAACCAGCTCCATCAATCTTCCAGCATTGCGGACATCTTCAAAAGGCAATGCCTGAAAAAGGCAGCTCCCATCATTAAGGGTACTCATCATCCAGGACATAGACTCTTATTACTACCAGAGAGGAGTTACATGTGCCTGAAGTTGCATATTCAATGTTTCATCCCCTTTACCATCTGATTTCAGAACGGACAATAAACCAACAAATGAACAGCACCTCCACTATTTTTGTTCTCTTTTTCACCTACTTAAAGTATTTAGTTTATTTTTGCAAATATTTCTTCTTGTGATTTTTCGCTTTAGATGTATTGCATTGTACTGCTGAAGTATAACTGCAAATTTCACACCAGATGTCAGTAATAATAAACCTGATTCCAGTTCTGATTCATTTACTAATACTATTTTATTCTCCCCATTATCCCAGCAACACTTAGAGACTAACACTCAAATAGACACTTAACCTACCAATTTGTATATCTTTGGGTTGTGAGAGGAAACTGGAGCACCTGTAGAAATTCAAATATTCACAGGACACACCTGATATCAGGAGAAGCCTGGATTGGTAGAACTGTTAGGGAATAAGTCTACTAACCACTCTGCTATGTCGCCCACTGCAGTACAGTTAGTTAAGCTGCTGCCTCACAGTAGTATTAATGCATGACCTCCAATTTCCATCTCTGCCAATTTCCAGAATCTGATTACAAGATCAGATCAAGCAGCATAAATGGCAATCCTACCCTTTATTGGAGCTGAATTTTGTGATTGATTTCATCAGCAATTTTGCACAGCAAAAAGGTATTTCCCTGCTTAGGTATCCAACTGAAATTACATTCCCATTGCATGATAAACTGTGAAGACTATATATAATTTGTATCAAGTTGGACTCTGAAGCCACAGTTTGATGCGAAACTAGTGCTGGCATACAACCTAATCAGAAAATCCTTATTAAATGTATTAAACTATTTAAAGGTTCTTACTGTTTTTAAGCACTCTCCTTTTCCTCTTTCCCTGCTAATTGACCTCCAATTAGCTTACTAAAGGCAACATTTTCTCTTTTGGAGAAATTGAACATCAAATTTCATTCAAAGCAAAGTGTAAGCTTTGGTGTTTCTCATTTGAAATTCATGTCCTTTATCATTGAAACAACAGGCTGAATTAAATATATTAATATCAAATTTAATTTAGAACATCACATCACATTTTCGAGATATGAAGTGAATTATTTCCTTATTATTGAGTTCCAGTACTGAAGACATAAAGCAGTATACTTTAATGGTAATAAATGGTAATAACGAATGCATATATAGAGTTGATTATTTTATGGTGAATTTGTAATTGAATGTGAAGAAGCTGCATAAATATAATTCAATAATATGTCATCTTGACTTGAACTGCTATAGTAAAATAACCCAATTTCTGTACGATATACTGCTATAGCTAATGTATCTAACATAAGGATATTACTATGGATGCAGCTATCGAGAAGTCATAGCACACACAGAAGAGAATGGAACACACACCTTAGGCTGACATTTCAGAAAGAATACTGCAGTGATAGAAGTACTTCTGTTTAATGTATAGAAAATGATGGAGGAACTCAATAGTTCAGGAAGCACTTTTGGAAAAGCATAAACAGTTGACGTTTGAAGTGACTTGGCCTGAAACGTTGACTCTTTATTCCTTTGCTTAAATGATGCCTGATGCAGGACATCTTCAAGGAGCAATTCCTCAAAAAGGAGGCATCCATCATTAAGGACCCCCATGACCCAGGACATGCCCTCTTCTCATTGCTACCATCAGGGTGGAGGTACAGGATCCCGAAAGCACAGACTCAAATATTCAGCAATAGCTTCTTCCACTCTGTCATCAGATTTCTGAATGGGCATTGAACACATGAACACGACCTGACTACTTCTTTTTCCCCCTTTTTGCACCCTTTATTTAATTAACTTAAAACACACACACACACACACACATTTCCTACTGTAACTTACAGTTTTTTTATTATGTACTGCTGCAGCATAACTATGAATGTCATGAGATATGCCGGTGATGTTCAATGTGATTCCGATTCTGTTCAGTTCCTCCAACATTCTGTGTGTGTTATGCTGAAGAGTCATGGCCAGTTTCTGGTCCACCCTGGGAAACTGCCAGCGGAGCTCACTTGGCAAGAGTGGGACTTCCACACGTACATCGGAATGCTAAACCTGCTGATACTCTCATGAATAAATATCTGGCTACTATTTCTTTGCTGTTTGAGGGATCTTTCCATGCAGAAACTGGAATTTGCATCCTGCACCAATAAGTTCATTCAATTCCATTTCATTAGCTGTTATGTGCTTTGGGACTCTGCAATAACCATTAAAAATATCATATTTTTTTTTGCTTTGCAAACAATAAGTACACATGATTACAGCTTTCAAGCTTTGAACTATAAAATCACTTGAATCATTAAAACATTAAGTTAAAATAATTTAGAAAGAAAAGACTAAATTTATCTATTCTACAATTTAAGTGTTTGCATTCAAATGAAGATTTTACAAGTCACATTGGTGATGTGTATTTCCTCATATAATGGTAAGAAATCCACATTTTAAAAAAAAAGCTCCACAATTAGACTCCCTGTGCTGTCCTATAATAAAGACATATACTTTGTACTTGCAGCAGGACTTCCACCTGCATCCCTCTGAATGGTTAGATACCTGCATTTCTCTTTGCATCACTGGCCAAAGCCAGCAGAACTCAGACTGGTGGTATGCATTTCTAGTTTTCCTAACATTACGTGTGGTTAAATTTGAAATGATCAAATAGTCTAGTACACTCACAACTTTTGATAATGTTCAATGGGACAAACTGATGGAGTAAATGTTCAAGTTTCAGTAATAAAGCTGTCAAAGCAATTATAATTGCCCTATTGCATTAATTTTAATGCTTAGGGCTCAACTAAAGACCTATGCACAGTTGAATAAAAAGCCCTGAAAACTATTTACTTGAAATTTGAGTAATATCCATAAGTGATAATATAATTTCCAACTTAAGTTTATGCTTTGTATATTTCAAAATAGTGCCCATCTAGAACAGACTGCAAAATACTCAGACCTGCTATAAAACTATGTAGACTCACAAAATGCAATTGGAAATTTTCAATATTTATATCTGTTTATGGGCTGTCAAGGAGCTCCCTAAAATTACATTTATTTTGAGTACTAAGAGTGCCTTGAAAAATTTGTTGATTTTGCCTCAACTGGTGGAGGAACTGTGTACGTATATAGCTCGCAAATGTTGATATCTTATGGTTAAGTTCATGCTTAGTTCTTTAATTTTGGGTGATTCGTCAGTGAGTTTCATTAAAAATGCTCGACATTGATAGTAAACCACTCTTTGATTATTCGCCAATTAAAGTGATGAGGGACATTGAAACACCATCTGCCTGGCTTTTTATTACCGAGGTATCATTCTGCCGCTGGAGAGGAGAGATTGCCTTTTTATCACTGATGAGATTACTCTGCTATGGAGAGGGGAGACTGCTTTTTTAATCGCAGGTGAGATCCTTCTGATATGAAGAGGAGAATCTTGCCCAGGTTTTTTGCATTTTGGATGTGAACTTGGACTGTGGACTATTTTTTAGTCTTATGGTTTTTTTGTGTTCTGTGTTTTTTGCCCAATCTTTCTTGTTTCTTTTGTGTGCAAGGGCGGGAGATTTGAGGTCCATGTTCCTTTTCCTGCCATTCTTTCCTTTCTTGACTATCCAGAGAGGAAGGATTTCAGAGTTGTATACTTTGAAACTTAAATATTTATAAGATTTTATGCACACTTTGAAAATGGGAATAACACTACACCTGCAAGAATCCCTACAGCATCCTTTTTTCTGTCTCAGAGACCGATTTGTTCTTAGCCCCTGTTCTACTTGCTTTATGAGACGGAATCCAGAGGTCCATGAGCCAGTAATCATCGAAGGATCAGAGGTGGAGATGGTCAGTAACCTTAAATTCCCAGATGTCACTATGTCCTGGACCCATTGTATAAATATAATTGCGAAGATAGGACGACTATGCCTTTTACTTTCTCAGGAGTCTGTGGAGACTCGGCATGTTATCAAAAATCTTGGCAGACTTCCATAGATGTGTGATGGAAAGTGTGCTGACTGGCTACATTACAGCCTGGTATGGGAATAGAAATGTCTTTGAGTGGATAATCCTACAAAAGGTAGTGGATTCAGCCCAGTACATCATGGGTAAAACCCTCCCAACCTTTGATCACATCTATATGAAATGTTGCCGTAGAAAAACAGCATTCATCATCAAAGATCCTCACCACCCAGGCCATGCTCTTTTTTTATTGCCATCAGGTAGGTTGTACAGGTGCCTCAGTCCTCACACCACCAGGTTCAAGAACAGTTACTACCCTTCAACCATCAGGCAGTAGAATAAAAGGGGTTAGCTACACTCCTTTATCTTGTTATCTCATCTTATTATTTATTGCTAGTTATTTATTATCTGCATTTGTACAGTTTGTTTACAGATTCTGCTGACGGTTACTGTCCTATAGATTTGCCCACAGAAAGAGAATCTCGGGGTTATATGTGGTGACATGTATGTACTCTGATAATAAATTTTACTTTGAACTCTATAGGCACTTAATAAAATGAACGTGAAGCAAGTTTTATATCTCTTCCTTAACTTCTGAAAGAACCATGGATCAAATAAACCATCAGCAACTAACAGCTGGTTGAGTAATATTGCAACAAAAAATCCTTGCACTCACCATCAGCTAGACTAAGGAATGGTTTGTGGAGGTTCAGAGGGGAAAGTGAGGAAAACAAGCACCAGTCCATATTGAGGAGGGAGCGGTGGAGAAGCTGATCCACTCCATGATCCTGGGTGCCAACATCTCAGAGGATCTATCTATATACCAGCACCTCGACTTGGTTAGGAATTTTCAGGCGATTCAGCTTGTCACCAAGGAGTCTCACAAATGTTTATAGATGTACGGAGTATATTATTCTGACTGGTTGCATCGCCGTCTGATATGAGGGCTCCAAGGCACAGGACTGTAAGAGGCTGCAGAGGGTTGTAGACTCAGCTGACTCCATCATGGACCTCCCCACAATAGTGGACGTCTTCCAGAAGGCATCATCCACCACTACTGTCATTGCTTCCATCAAGGAGCCTGGAGACGCACACTCAGTGATTCAGAAATGGCTTCTTCCCCTCTAATATCAGACAGCTGAATGATCCAACAATCATGTTATTCCCTTTTTAAACTATTATTTTCAATTAATAGTAATTTTATGACTTTGCAACATATTTCTGCTGCAAGACAACACATTTCACATCATATAAGTAAATGATAATAATCCTGATTCTAAAGAATATTCTTTTCAGTAATCTCTTTCTAATTCATTTATAATTATCATGCACACACATTCTTAAGACACAAATTGACAATTTGCAGTGAAACAAAGTCCATCTTACACATCACATACAACATATCAGGCTATTTGGTCATTGTACTAACTAAGCAACATGCTGATGTTGAGTATAAGCATTTCACAATCTACAAAACAGAATGATTTTCCAACTAACTGAAGAAATATCGCATTTTGGAGGATATGAAATATCTTAGAAAACATCAGCTCAGCCCAACTGATCGAGCTAACCTGGGCTCAATTAGCACAGTCATTGTGGTTTTGAGCTTCTGGCACTCACCGTTAAAGCTGATCCATAAAGAGATATTCAGTTGAAAGGAGATCACACTTCTTCCAGAAACAGTCAACAACATATGTTTGCTTTCTTTGGCTCAGAATAACTAATATATAATTGGGGAAGCAATATTCTGCAACTCTTCCCCATGACATTTGTTTTTACTTTGTTTTCCCATATGCTTTTAAAATCCTTCAACTTGGTAGGTCAAATAAATGAGTTTAATTTCTACCACCTACAAAACTAATGTCCAATTATAAGAATCTTTTTAATAAACCATTAAACCAATTAGACATCAGAAGTTGCTATTTTACCAGATTGTCTTAAGTCCCTTCAGCTTTAAGCTTTGGAGTTTCAAAAATAAGATTTTTTTTTCCTTCTTCTGATATTACAGACAACCTTTCACTAATATTCATAATTACAAGTAATTTGTTATGCAGATACATATATTAACTATTCAGTTCATATGCAGATAAAGATTGCTTGTTCACATCTGCCTTCTTGAGAGATCTAAGAAATGTTTCTCATTAATAAACTCTATCTTCTTTTCAAAGAGTAATGATGGCAGAAGCTAGCTGCATAATTGAAAGTGCTATTTCCATTTCTCTTCATGTTAGGTTTCCTTTTGACAAATGCATTTCAAAAGGTCTTAGGAACACGCACCTACAAGTAAGCAGCATAAAAAAATCTTTCCATTGCATTCCATTTCAAAGTTTCATTGATGAGTATTCTATAAAATGCATTTAATGAAGAACAATTTATATACTGTATTTTATATATTTGTAAACAATGTACTGTGTGAATAGATGTGAGTGAAAGCCAACAAATAGATTTTAAATAGAGCACAATTTGATTTGTAAGTACAGAGAACAATGATCAACAAACTGTGCCTCATATAAAATGCCTCATAGCTCTTAAGTGCACTTTGAAGCCTAATTTTTATTTTGAGCAAAACAAGGACAATTCAGACTATAAAAGCAAAGAGACATAGTGGAATGTATTGAAATAAACTGTTGAGGGCTACAAATGTTTAACAAAAGGGAGTCCAAACTCTGAACATGGACAGCTGACTGAATGTTGGAAATTGGGAGTAAGCTGGTAGCTACAATTGGACTGGAGAAAACCACAGGCCAATGTGATAGAATGGGGTCTTCTAGGGCTTTGAAGGCAGGGTTTTGAGTGTTGCAAGATCAAAAGATGGCTAAACCAAGAGGAAAGGCAGATCAACAAACATAAATCTATTGCTCTCAAAGGAGAAGTACAAAAGTTGCAGTTTGAATGGTGATAGAAATTTACAATTTGTTTCAACAGCTGTTCGCATAAGGAAAACAAACATAATATGTAAGCACATTATACTATTAATAAGAAAATAGGAGGGGCAACATGGAAATTTATCTCGTATTTCACCTCATGACACTCACAGTTGTGGGCTTACAACAGGAACAAAAATCTTCCACACCTCATTCTCAAAAAAATAATCTGGCTCTGAATACAAGTTATTGATAAAGCTATCTAGTAGAGGAATTAATGAGGAAAGTTAGAGAAAGAGAATATTAAAAAAAATCACAAAATAAAATGCAACTCTGGAAGAAATGGATCCAAATTCAGTTAGTTGAGTTGTGTCCCAGCAGTAACCTTCCGGTCAATGTCAGTAAGATGAAAGAGATGATTGTGGACTTCAGGAAGGGTAAGAAAAGGGAACACAAACCAATCCTTGTAGATATATCAGAAGTGGAGAGTGTGAGCAATTGTAAGTTTCTGGGTGTCAAGATCTTTGAGGATCTGACCTCAAATATCTAACATATTGATGCAGTGTTTCTACTTCATTAGGAGTTTGAAGAGATTTGGTCTGTCAACTAGAACACATGAAAACTTCTACAGATGTACCGTAGACAGCATTCTGACAAGCTGCATCACTGTCTGGTATGGAGGGGGCGGCTACTGCACAGGACTGAAGGAAACTACGGAAATTTGTAAAATTAGTCAGCTCCATCTTGGGTACTAGGCTCTGTAGTACCCAAGACACCTTCAACGATCATTAGGATCACTGCCTCAGAAAGGTGACATCTTTTCCCCGGGCATGCCCCCTTCACATTGTTACTGTCAGGAAGGAGGTACAGAAGCCTAATGGCACACATTCAGCGATTCAGGGACAGCTTCTTTCCCTCTGCCATACCATTCCGAAATGGACATTGAACCCTTGGACACCACCTCACTTTTTGAAAAATATATATTATTTCTGTTTTTGCATTATTTTCAAGCTATTCAATGTACATAACCAAACATATGATTACTGTAATTGATTTATTTATATTTTTTCTTTCTATATTATCATTTATTGCATTGAACTGCTGCTGCTAAGTTAACAAATTTCATGACACATGCTGGTGATAATAAACCTGATTCTGATTCTGACTGTGGTATGCTAGTGCAGTGTAAAAAAAACTGAAGATGGATGAAATAAAAACAAAATGCTATAAATACTCAGAACGTACAGCAGATTTGAAAGAGTCATAAAATTTGTGAAAAAAATGGATGCTTAGAGAGGGAAAATACAAATAAACATAAGAACTACTCAAGGCAGGGCCACGGAGGCTGCTGAGCGAGTCAGGCTACGCTATGGAAAGTCTAAAACAGTGGAGAGTGGAGAAAGTAAAGTGCTTTATGTTTCTCTATTCTAGTCTTCCCTTCAGTAATTTATTTTTCATCCTTCTTCAACCAACCTGTGAATGTTCTGTTCTTCTCTTAGACCAGATTTCTGTTTCTATTGACTTATTCACTCTCTGATCTCCATTCCATTCCATCTTCACAGATGACATAAAAGAACTACTGTTTCACTTTCCACAGATGCCTACTGACCCACTGAATGTTTCCAGCATTTTCAGGTTTTATTTCAGATTTTCCTGCATCTGCAGTTTTTGAGTATTCATATTCCAGATGGGTGACCTGGAAAAAAAACTGGCCATTTCTGACACCAACATGATGCCATCACAGATTAGATTTTTTTCACAAAATGAGAAGTGTAAAACTGAGCAGTACTATTACAAACAACACCTATATACTTCCATCCCCCATCAGGAAGGTCTCAAAGCTCTACGCTTCTTTTTGGATTCCAGACCTAATCAGTTCCCCTCTACCACCACTCTGCTCCATCTAGCAGAATTAGTCCTTACTCTTAATAATTTCTCCTTTGGCTCCTCCCACTTCCTCCAAACTAAAGGTGTAGCTATGCGCACCTGTATGGGTCCTAGCTATGCCTGCCTTTTTGTTGGCGTTGTGGAACAATCTATGTTCCGTGCCTATTCTGGTATCTGTCTCCCACTTTTCCTTCGCTACATCGATGACTGCATTGGCGCTGCTTCCTGCACGCATGCTGAGCTCGTTGACTTTATTAACTTTGCCTCCAACTTTCACCCTGCCCTCAAGTTTACCTGGTCCATTTCCGACACCTCCCTCCCCTTTCTAGATCTTTCTGTCTCTGTCTCTGGAGACAGCTTATCCACTGATGTCTACTATAAGCCTATTGACTCTCACAGCTATCTGGACTATTCCTCTTCCCACCCTGTCTCTTGCAAAAACGCCATCCCCTTCTCGCAATTCCTCCGTCTCCACCGCATCTGCTCTCAGGATGAGGCTTTTCATTCTAGTACGAGGGAGATGTCTTCCTTTTTTAAAGAAAGGGGCTTCCCTTCCTCCACTATCAACTCTGCTCTTAAACGCATCTCCCCCATTTCACGTACATCTGCTCTCACTCCATCCTCCCACCACCCCACTAGGAATAGGGTTCCCCTGGTCCTCACCTACCACCCCACCAGCCTCCGGGTCCAACATATTATTCTCCGTAACTTCCGCCACCTCCAACGGGATCCCACCACTAAGCACATCTTTCCCTCCCCCCCCCTGCATTCCGCAGGGATCGCTCCCTACGCAACTCCCTTGTCCATTCGTCCCCCCCATCCCTCCCCACTGATCTCCCTCCTGGCACTTATCCGTGTAAGCGGAACAAGTGCTGCACATGCCCTTACACTTCCTCCCTTACCACCATTCAGGGCCCCAAACAGTCCTTCCAGGTGAGGCAACACTTCACCTGTGAGTCGACTGGGGTGATATACTGCGTCCGGTGCTCCCGATGTGGCCTTTTATATATTGGCGAGACCCGACACAGACTGGGAGACCGCTTTGCTGAACATCTACGCTCTGTCCGCCAGAGAAAGCAGGATCTCCCAGTGGCCACACATTTTAATTCCACATCCCATTCCCATTCTGACATGTCTATCCATGGCCTCCTCTACTGTAAAGATGAAGCCACATTCAGGTTGGAGGAACAACACTTTATATTCCATCTGGGTAGCCTCCAACCTGATGGCATAAACATCGACTTCTCTAACTTCCGCTAATGCCCCACTTCCCCCTCGTACCCCATCTGTTACTTATTTTTATACACACATTCTTTCTCTCTCTCGCTCTCCTTTTTCTCCCTCTGTCCCTCTGAATATACCCCTTGCCCATCCTCTGGGTGTCCCCCCCTCGTCTTTCTTCCCGGACTTCCTGTCCCATGATCCTCTCGTATCCCTTTTGCCAATCACCTGTCCAGCTCTTGGCTCCATCCCTCCCCCTCCTGTCTTCTCCTATCATTTTGGATCTCCCCCTCCCCCTCCAACTTTCAAATCCCTCACTCACTCTTCCTTCAGTTAGTCCTGACGAAGGGTCTCCGCCTGAAACGTCGACTGCACCTCTTCCTAGAGATGCTGCCTGGCCTGTTGCGTTCACCAGCAACTTTTATGTGTGTTGCCAGTACTATTACAAAAATTGTTTATCACTACACATGAAACTTACATGTTAAAATCATACCGGTCATGTATCAGCTCAATAGGAAGTTTCCCATCCTTCCTTCCTCCTGAATCAAGAATGCATATGGTGCAACAGATGATGGACAAGAATTTTACTAAGGTTTGCTTAAATCCCTGGGACTATGCTGAAAAACACAGAACTGTAGAAGATGCTGTCTGGATCATTGGACATTTGACTGGAGATTATTTTGTTTTATTGCATCAAAACATTGTAACTAATTTGAAAGCCAAACAAGGAGCCAGGAAATAAATGAGTGTACTTCATTTAACTTCAGGCAAGATGCACACTCATGGCACAGTGGTGTGTTGATGTGTATCATTTATCTACTTTTACATACAACCTGTAATGAATTATTTAAACAAAAAATGCTTAAACAAAAACATATTCACAAGATTACTTGAATATTACACAACATTCCTCTGTGCTTAGCTATAAACTCAAATGTGAGGAAGGTTAATTGGTCATTGTCAATTGTGATATGGCTAGGATTAAGCTGGGGGATAGTTGGGCAGTGTGGCTTGAAGAGTTGGGGTGGCCTACTCCACGCTGTATGTAAATAAAGAAATATGGAATGCACCTCTCTTAGCAGGTGAAGCTTATGGCTCATTATGTGGAATGACTGAAGCAGCTGAGCGAGTGAATCAGCATTAGGTTTAATAGCATTGGCAAATTTCATAACATTTGTTGTGTTTGCTGCAGCAGCAAAATACAATGCATAATAATATAAAAACACTGAATTACATATATATGTATATATTATAACTTCAGATAATAGTTAAATTAAGTAATACAAATAGGAATAACAATAGAAATAAAAAGAAGTAGTGTGGTAGTGTTCTTGGGTTCAATGTCCATTCAGAAATTGGATGGCAGAGGGAAAGAAGCTACTCCTTTGTAACTGCATCAATATGTTGGATCCAGGTTAGATCATCAGAGATATTGGCAACCAAGAACTTGAAATTGTTCAGGAATGGTAAGTGTTCCCTCGTTTTACCCTTTCTGAAGGGTAGGTGTCCTAAAAATTACATTCCTAGCTCAGCTCAATTGCGTCTCTGTCTGCTGTTTCCATTGATACAGCTATTTCAACTGCTCTTTTAAATGTAAGTTGTGCTTCAGTTAGGAGCTATTTTTGAATGCTTTCTTGTAAGCTTCCAAAAAATAAATGATCTTTCAGTAATTCATAAAGCCCAGTACTGAACTGTTAATGCTCAGACAACTTCTTCAGTTCCAGCACATACACTGAAATGGACTCCCCTTGCATTTGCTTTTACTTATGAAGTCTAAAGCACTCTGCGATCAACAAAGGTTTCAGTTCTGAATGTTTCTGCATGACTTTCATGATATGAACAAAGCTCAATTCAACTGATTGGAGTATTTAAACTTCAAAGCAAACTGTATGCCTTTAAACCCAATGTACTCAGCAAAACTGATGTCCATTTCTCATTCATTACTCCATTTACTTTAAACACTGTTCAATCAGTTCAGTATACATGTTTCAGTTACCTTTTGTATAATCAAATGCATCATCATTCTGATGTAACCAGCCATTTCTGTTCTTTTTTATGATTATTGTCAACTGATACTCATTGTTTATGAATTTTTTGGTTTCTTGCCTTATTTAAAACCCGAAATGTTTGTCCATTCCTAAGGAAACCATTTGCTGTGCATTTTCTTTTTACTTAACTAATTCTTTTTGTTTAAACTCAAATGTTTCACTGTGCTTTTTTTTTTAACTCCAGTGTCTCACTGCGTTTTAACAGGTAGGTAGTTGCTTCAGGTTTGCTTTATACTTCCTTGTCATCACTGTTAATTTTTGTAACCTCAAAGCATTAAAACTAATTTAAAACAAAACAAGTTGTTGGGAAATAAACCTGTACTTCGATTTCATTTTAAGCAAGATGCACTCCTACGACGTATACTATTTATGAACAGTACTTTTACATATAACCCATAATGAATAATTTAAACAAATACTGCTTAATCAACAACTTATTTATAAAATTACTCAAAATGTTACTGAAATATTAAATGCACAACACGAATGTCATTGGCTCTGGGTGAATATACATTACAAAATGGAGAAATGCAAAAAAAGGTAGGATATTTTAGAAGCAACCTTTAGCAAAATAATTCTCACATTTCATCTTTTCTCACCCATTGCCCAATAGATACCATGAGTTGCTATATCTATTGATAACATTAATAGTTAAACAATGTGTATAAACACTTACATTTTCACTTCAATCGCCTGTTTGAAGTGAGCATATCCCTATTTGCTTCAGTGAACAAATTAATCAAATGACAGCAAGTCTGAAGAATTTAAACATCCTCTGATAAGGAAGAAGCACTGGCCCCCAACAAAAACCGGCAGACCATGAGAAGGTAGAGAATGGCAGTTTTCATTTTCATTATAAAATGAGAGCAAGTTAACGAGGTACAAGCATAGATCTAGTGCCAAACACCTCACCTCTTGAAGAACAGAAATACTGACATTAAGATGACCTGAAGCTAAGTAGAATTAGAATTAGTTCATTATTGTCACAGGTACTGAGATATAATAGAAAGCTTATCTTGAACCCTGTTCATACAGACATCATCATCATCAGGTGCCATGCCCAGTTTGAGCTTTGACTGCCATGGCCCACACACTCCTGTTTTGGGTCAAGTGGATCAATTCATTGGTACTTATTTCCAGTTCTCTGGGTGCTGTCTCCATCATCATTTGTCTGTCTTCCTCTTGCTTTCTTCCCTTCAATCTTTCCCATAATTACTGTGCATTCTAATTCCTCTTTCCTAGTCACGCCCAATGAAGTTACGTTGCCTTTTCATGATCTCATACATTATTTCTCTTTTTGTGTTTGCTCTGTTCATGACATTCTCATTAGATACAGACATACAGATCAAATTATTACATAGTACGTTGAGGGAGAACATGACAAAACTATAACAGAATGCAGAATCCAAAGTGTAACAACTTCACAGAACCTGCAGAGCAGGTGGACAATAAAGTACAAGATCATAACATTGTGAGGTGAAGAGTCCAAATTATTGTACCAATTACAAAATGAAGATGACCATAATGATCTAATTCTCATATTTTATTGCTTCGTTGTACCATAATCTATGCTTGCTTACAAGCTGCAGATAATGTAAATGTATACTTCCTTACAAGCTGCAGATAGTGCAAGTATATACTTCCCTCCTGTCATCTCAGAATCAGTGAAATACATAAAAATTACCATAAATTTCAGTAACAAATACATAGAAAATTAAGTTAAATAGGTAGTACAAAAAGAGTGCAAAAATAGTGATGTAACATTCATGCGTTGGTTCATTTCTGTTCAGAAATATGATGGCAGAGGGAAGGCATCTGTTCCTGAAGTGTTGAGTGTGTGTCTTCAGACTCTCGTACTTCCTCTTTGATGGCATTAATGCAAATAGAGCATGTCATGTATGATGAGGACCTTAATGATGAACACCCTCTTTTTGAGGTATCGCCTTTCGAAGATGTCATCAAGACTACATACTCTAATATCTTAACTTACATAGTCTAGAGTACTCAACTGCCCAAATGGCAGCAGCTGAAAAGAATGAAGGCATTGAAAAATGTACCTCATTAATTCCCTCTGACAATCCAATTACTAACACATCATATATTACAGAATAGTTTAGGGATACTATCCTTACATGATGAGTTAAAAAGCATGTGATCTCCAGGCAAGAGGGGATGAAGCTAGCTGAAGCTGCACATTGCTAACAGACAACACTCTATCGAAGTTGTACAAATCAGTTCTTGTGGAGCAACGAAGAGAGCTGTGAGACATCAAACTAGGTAGTACAAGGATAGGGCAGCAAGCACAAAGGAAAGGCAAACATTGCATGTTTCCTTCCAGCCTGAACAAAGTTATGCATGGAAATAGATAACTTATCCTCCATTCTTATTGGGTGTAAACCCTACAATCAGCTGCCCAATAATATCATGGTGATACTTTCACCACCATTCAACGCAGCAAATAGGGATGAATATTATACTGCCTTCATATGCTACACCCATACTCCTGAAATGAAATTAATAAAAAATAAAACATTAGTATTCCCATGTGACACTCTTACTGCAATTCAGATTTAACCTATAGATTTCAACATCATCTGGAATCAGTCAGTCCTGGCAAGTGCACAGATTCTGGCTGCTTGCTGCTCTCTATGCATGCTACAGATTTAAAACTATTGCTGCTGCCTTTTGTGTCATCCTGGCAAGACCTGGAATCATGGAAACACATATTCACTGTCTCCTTCACTGCCACTGGCAATTCTGGCCCTGCTCGGGACATAGTCCGGCGATAGCTCCTTGGAGAAGCAGTCTCCAAACCCTTTGCTCTTCCTTAAGCATCATGTAGGATAACTGCTTCCTGAAGATTCTTGGAGGAAGGAAATTCCTGCTGATGACTCTCCTCGAAGACTTAGCTCAGTGGGCCCTGCTTATTCTCCCCACCAAGCAGAACATCACCAAAGTCTGCCAGTGATGGCTGCTGAAGTTTAGATATTAGGATACAATCCCACTCTTCAGTAATATCAGAGATTGATTCACTACAACCAATCTACCTACAAATAAATTACAGTAAAGGTGAATGAGTGACAATCTCTTGAAATGACACTGGTATGAGTGAAAAGCTTATCCATTGCTTAGTACTCATTTCTCCATTTTGTTTGAACATACACTCAGTGGCCATTTTATTAGGTACACATGTATACTTCTCATTAATGCAAATATCTAATAACCTAGTCATGTAGCAGCAATTAATTCCATAAAAGCATGCAGACATGGTCAAGACATTCAATTGATGTTCAGAAAGGGGAAGAAATGTGATTTAAGTGAGTTTGACAGTGAAATGTTTGTTGGTACCAGACAGGCTAGTTTGAGTATCTCAGAAACTGCTGATCTCCTCAGATTTTCACGCACAACAGTCTCCAGAATTTACAGAGAATGGTGAGAAGAACTAAAAAAACAAAAGTTCCAGTGATTGGCAATTCTGTGGGCAAAAACACATTGTGTAGGAGATAGGTCAGAAAAGGATGGCCAGACTGGTTCAAGTGGACAGAATATCAACAGTAACTCAAATAAGCATGTGTTACATCTGTAGTGTACAGAAGAGCATCTCTGATCACAAAGTACGTTAAACCTTGAAGTGAATGGACTACAGCAGCAGAAGACCATGAACATATTTTCTTTAGCCTCATGAGGTAACTAATAAAGTGGTCACTGGTGTATGAGATTGGCTGCATTGTTGCCAAGCAATGTTATAACACCAATGTCAAAACAGCATCATAAACATATTAAGCATCTTGATCTGCTTACTTTGTATGAGCCAGGTATACCAACACGCTCTTCCATGAATTCAATCACCACCCAAAATCCAATTTCACTGCCAGACAGATTCAGTATAAAGGAAATATGTTAAACTGTTTCCAACTTATTGCAGGGACAAGCTGATATTCTTGGAGATAGCATGAGTGAGACAAAAGGACAGTAGCATCAATTTTTGAGGACAGCTTTGGAAAGATTAATTCTAAGAACATGACTAATGATTCAGAAACAAATTGGCACTTCACGACAGCAAACTCCAAAAATATTGTGCAAGGGCTGTAAAGATACTTCACTTTATTTTATTTTACTTTATTGTCGCCAAACAATTGATACTAGAGCATACAATCATCACAGCGATATTTGATACTGCGCCTCGTGCTCCCTGGAGTACAAATCAATAGTAAATAGTAAAAATTTAAATTATAAATCATAAATAGAAAATAAAAAAGGGAAAGTAAGGTAGTGCAAAAAAAAAACGAGAGGCAGGTCCGGATATTTGGAGGGTACGGCCCAAATCCGGGTCAGGATCCATTCAGTTGTCTCATTACAGTTGGAAAGAAGCTGTTCCCAAATCTGGCTGTATGAGTCTTCAAGCTCCTGAGCCTTCTCCCGGAGGGAAGATGGACGAAAAGTGTGTTGGCTGGGTGGGTCGTGTCCTTGATTATCTTGGCAGCATTGCTCCGACAGCTTGCGGTGTAAAGTAAGTCCAAGGACGGAAGATTGGTTTGTGTGATGTGCTGGGCTGTGTTCACGACGTGCTGCAGCTTCTTCCGGTCTTGGACAGGACAACTTCCATACCAGGTTGTGATGCACCCTAGAAGAATGCTTTCTACGGTGCATCTATAAAAATTAGTGAGGGTTTTAGAGGACAGGCCAAATTTTTTTTTAGCTTTCTCGGGAAGTAAAGGCGCTGGTGGGCCTTCTTGGCAGTGGACTCTGCTTCGTTGGACCACGTCAGGTCATTTGTGATATTGACCCCGAGGAACTTAAAGCTTTTGACCTGTTCCACTTGCACATCTATATCCAGGCAATATTCATATAAGGCTCATGTCGCATTTCAAAAAATGATCTTTGCCATCTGCGGCAAATCTATCAATGAAGTTTTCTTAAATTGTCGAAATCAACTATGGGAAACTTGTTAGTTCTTTTGTATGTAAAAGTAAGTGAAAAATAACAGTAAATTCAGTCTGCCTTTGCATATGTCTCTGTAGAGCAGCAGATTAACTAAAATCTGATTTCTTGACCATCCTCAAACTTTACTTGGTTAACCTGGTCTCAGTAGAACAAATTACATTTCTCGTACCTACAGAAATCTGAACTGAAAGTATTTTAATTCATTTGATCTTTGCAGAATTTATCTTTTTTCATTGTAACTTGCTTTACTTCAACATCTGACTTCAAGCACACCGCCCTCCCCACTTTGTGATCCGTAATAATGCTGACTAAGTTTGTCTAATGACCTCCAAATGATTCTACCTCATGTATTGCTTTGTATCTATCGACCTGTGTCTCTGACATCAATTGCTATGAAGTGATTCGAGCGATTGGTTATGGCACAAATCAACCACAGCCTACCGGTCAACCTCGACGCTTTGCAATTCACCTACTTGAGCAACAGATCAATGGCAGATGCCATCTCTCTGGCTCTACATTCCTCCTTAGAACACCTATAAAAATCACAAAGAGAATGGGTCCCAGAACTGATCCTTGAGCACACACCATTTGTCACTAAATTCCATCCAGAATATGACCCGTCTACAACCACTCTTTGCCTTCTATGGGCAAGCAGATTCTGGATCCACAAAGCAAGGTCCCCTGAGATCCCATGCCTCCTTACTTTCTGAATAAGTCTTGCATAGGGTTCCTTATCAAATGCCTTGCTGAAACCTATACACACTACATCGTCTGCTCTATCTTCATCAATGTGTTTAGTCACATCCTCAAAAAATTACATTAGGCTTATAAGGCATGATCTGCCTTTGACAAAGCCATGCTGACTATTCCTAATCATATTATCCATCTCCAAATGTTAATAAATCCTGCCTCTCAGGATCTTCTCCATCAACTGACCAACCACTGAAGTAAGACTCACTGGTCTATAATTTCCTGAGCTATCTCTACTCCCTTTCATGAATAACGGAACAACATCTGCAACCCTTAATCCTCCAGAACCTCTCCTGTCCCATTGATGATGCAAAGATCTTTGCGATAGGCTCAGCAATCTCCTTCCTCACTTCTCACAGTAGCTTGGGGTGTATCTCATCCTGTCCCGGTGACTTATCCAACTTGATACTTTCCAAAAGCTCCAGCCATCAGCTTTCTTAATGTCTATATGCTCAAGCTTTTCAGTCTGCTGTAAATCATCCCTACAATTGCCAAGGTCCTTTTTCATAGTGAATACTGAAGCAAAGCATTCTTTAAGTAACTTCGCTATCTCCTCCAGTTCCATACACACTTTTCCACTGTCACACTTGATTGATCCTATTCTCTCACATCTTATCCGCTTTCTCTTCACATACTTGTAGAATGCCTTGGGGTTTTCCTTAATCTTGCTCACCAAGCCTTCTCATGGTCCCTTCTGGCTCTCCTAATTTTATTCTTAAACTCCTTTCTGCTAGCCTTATAATTTTCTAGATGTCTATCCTTACTTAGTTTTTTGAAACTTTGATAAGCTTTTCTTTTCTCCTTGACTAGAATTCCAACCGCCTTTGTACACCATGGCTCCTGTACCCTCCCATCCTTTCCATCCGCTGAAAATTGGTTACATTTCTGCTGTACATTTCCCTGAGAACATCTGTCTGCAATTTATGCTTCCAAGTTCCTTTCTGATAGTTTCATATTTCCTCTTACTCCAGTTAAACACTTTCCTAACTTGTCTGTTCCTATCCCTCTCCAATATTATGGTAAAAGAGGTAGAATTGTGATCACTATCTCCAAAATGCTCTCCCACTGAGAGACCTGATACCTGACCAGGTTCATTTCCCAATACCAGATCAATACAGCCTCTCCTCCTGTAGGCTTATCTACATATTGTGTCAAGAAACCTTCCTGAAAACACCTAACAAACTCCACCTCATCTAAACTCCTTGCTCTAGGCAGATGCCAATCAATATTGAAGAAATTAAAATCTCCTGCCACGACAACCCTGTTATTATTGCATCTTTCCAGAATCTGTCTCCCTATCTGCTCCTCGATGTCCCTGTTACTATTGGGTGGTCTATAAAAAACACCCAGTGGAGTTATTGACCCCTTCCTGTTCCTAACTTCCACCCACAGAGACTCAGTGGACAATCCCTCCATGACTTCCTGCGTTTCTGCAGCCGTGACACTATCTCTGATCAGCAGTTCCACACCCCCACCTCTTCTGCCTCCCTCCCTGTCCTTTCTGAAACATCCAAAGCCTGACACTAAAAAACTCTGATCATGCTTTTCCTTGTACCAAAATACAAACCAGCTCAAATAGTTGCTGGATCCACTCTTAGCCCTTTTTTTCTCCTCATCTGCCTATCACCTCCCTCTGGTTCCACTTCTTCATTCCCTCGCATTGTCCTCTCTCTTATCCAATCAGATTCCTTTTTCTTCAACATTTTACCTTTTACCTATCACCTCCCAGTTTCGTATTTCATCCTGCCCCTTCCACTCCACAGTGCTATATATACTGCCCTCACATGTTTTCACCTATGACCTGCCAGCTTGTACACATTCTCCTTGCCTGATTTCTTACGCTGGCTTCTGCTACCTTTCTTTCTGTCCTTGATTAAGGGCCTTGACCTGATTCATCACTGTTTATTCCCCTCTGTAGATGCTGCCTGACCTGCTCAGTTCCTCCTTCATTTTTCTATGTGTTGGCCTGATGCAACTTGTTTGGTTAACCTGCTGCCGATATAAGCTATAGCATAACAAAATATATGGTTTAGAGGTAGGAGGGGCATTTATTTGTTAGGTAAGGGTGGTAGTTGATATACCTTTTTGGACAGCCTTTTGCAGAGAAACAACAGTGTGCAGCTGGTGCATATGAAATCTATTGATAAGTTCATGGTGTGAGATCAATAAAATTACTTCCTGCACCATGATTGGATCAGGTTTTGATCTCCCAGATCATCAACTTTCATGAAGCTTTTAATTTGGAACTGCACTTCTTCCTGGTTAAAATTTTCTGTGCGACTTCTCTCTTGGTCTCCATTCTGCTATTATCTTCAACTCATCATTAAAAACCTGGGGTGCTTACTTCCTCGTCTAGTTTTGTACTTTGATGGTGAATATCCCGAGAGTCACATGATAAGTTGTACCACAGGTTATGGGGAGGGAACACTTGTTTTTAATTGTACAATGCTTTGAAATGGTGCTGCAAATATAAATACAGTAAACACACAGGCAGAGTAAAAGAGGGTGAGAGAGAGAGACAGTGAGAGAAGGAGAATGAAGAGTTGGAGAAAGACAGAGTGAGAGAAGATGAGAGAGAGAGGTGGAGAGTTGGAGACAGTCAGTGGGAGAAGGTGAGATTGAGCAAGATGGAGAGTTGGGGAGAGACAGGCAATGAGAGGAGGTGAGAGAGAGAGTGAAGAGTTGGAGCGAAACAGAGAGTGAGAGAAGGTGAGAGAGAGACAGAGAGGTGCAGAGAGACAGTGAGAGAAGGTGGGAGAAAGAGCTGGAGAGGTGGAGAGAGACAGACAGTGAAAGGTGAGAGGGAGAGATGGAGAAAGAGAGGCGCACAGAGAGAGAAATGTACAGGGACGGCGTGTGTATAATTGAGTAGGAGCACTGTAAAGAGGGATAGATATCTATTTATCTGTGTTTATATCTGAGTGGTGTGAGTGTGGTAGCTGGTTGTGATAGACAGCAGCAGAAATATGGTATGGTTCACAGTATTGGAACACATATCAGGTTATGGATTTTCTTGTGACATTGCTCATATCTGCAAGGAGAAAATCTCTCAGAGAATAGCCTGGCTCTCTTTTCATATCATCTTTGAATGCCCTCTGGCGCTCTGCTCTCAAGGACGTGTCTTCTGCACTTCATCTTATCCATTACGATGTTGCAATCATTATAAAGAAACTGACCATCATCAAAATTGTAATTCATAGCAAATCACCACAAACTCTGCTGTTTTGAATGCACATTATTCTCATATTGCATCTTCTCTGTATACAATTATCTTCAGCATTTTTACTTACTGCACCACTAGCAGATTGCAGAATGTGACTGAGAGTACAACACAGTCCTGCTCCTTTTCTATTGTTACCCTGAAGGTTGCTTAAGCTGTACTTCAAATTGCAGAATGATCTAATGCAAACAAATCAAACTGTCTTTGGAAAAGAAAGCAATAATGGCAAACCTGTGTATTGTAGCTGTAGAGAAACTTACGAGGATAATGATAAAATTCCTCATGGATTGTAGTGTAGTCCAACATAGCATTTGGTCATGTGACAAAATGAGTGCCCGAGGATCAGGGTCTCAGATCTAGTACAAAACTTAAATTGCATTCAGCTGTGATACCTGTCCTCCTGTGTGCTTCTAAGACTTGTACTACCTGCAGGAAAGACACTATGCATGCTGACTCCATAGAATCCTCCAAATCCACAAGCTAAGTAAGCTAATACCACCAGTAATGAGGTCCCAATGATACAGTCCATTCCACTGAGCAGGCTGCATTGTTTGTATTCCTGACATCAATCTCCTGAAGCAAACCTCTGTCTCAGATAGAGATTATAGATGGCCGGAGTGCAGGTGTATTTAGGATGGCATTGAGAATCGAGAGTCCATGCGCACAGTAGCCCATGGTAGATAGTGGAAAGCGGCACCTCACAAACCACCTGCACACCCACTGCACAGAGCACCATCTGTGGTTCCACACATTTGCCTTGTCAGCCACCTCAGAACCTACAGAATTGGAGTGGAAACAAGTGAAGATCAACCCCAAGGAAAGCATGCAAGTTGGAGATTTTTTAAAATGTTGTGGTGATACATGGAGACAAAATCACATATTCCACCGATTTGCTATTTATGCAAGTTAGATCAATGTTTTATTCATTTTCATAAAATTATATCAGTCAGTCAAAACAAACAATAAAGAGGATTCCATTGAAATGTATCACAGGATTTTAAATGTGCCTGCAGAACTCATTAAGGTGTGACTTGGGAGCAGGCCATCTTTCAAGCACATCTTTGGCATGTGCAGTCAATGGCAATTGTTTAATTCAGCACAAACAAACTGAACTATCATGAGTGACAGGTTTTATTGAGTGTGGTTTGAACATAATTTGCTGTGAATGTCTTAATATTTTGTCACTTTAGCTCAGCGTTTGCCAACAACTGTAGAAAAACGATACCCTGGTTTGGCAACATCTTCATTTTTAAATCCTCAATTTTGCTTTCCGTTTTCTTCGCCTCAGCCACTCCCTATTTTTCTAATCTCTCCAGGTCCGCAAGCAGGTAATATTTCCAGTTTTGGAAATTTTCACGGATGATGGATGATGTAGCTGAACATCTTTTCACCAGTCTTTGGAATTTCCCAACCAAATCTTTCTGCCCATCTACCTAATGAAGTCCATCTCTGTTTCACCAACTGTGATTTATCGGCTATTATATAATCTCTTATATCCCAGTGCTGATAATCTCTGTGTTCTGGTTCAGATAATTACATCAACAGCATGACACAAATGTAATTTGTTGTTGTAGAGAAGCTAAAGTTGTTCCCTTTGGAAAAGGGAACATTAAGAGAGGTTTAATGGAAAATTTGGTGGAAGGAGCAACCAATCGTTTCTTGTTTGTGAACCTTGTTGATGTGTATATTTACAAATGTGAAATAAAAATGGTTGATTCATCCAAAGGGTTTTCAGGCCTGCCATAATCTTAAAAAAAGTGCCTGAATATTTCAGGTGGGTACAATGGAGACTAGAGCGAATAGTGTTTGAAAATGCACACAGGAATTAAATGGCATCTATTCATTCTGGTGCAGAACTCATGCAAGATTCATGCTAGAACCTCAGCAACAGGAATTTGGTTACCAGCCAGTAGCAACATGCTCAATATCTTTCCAAAAGACAGAATTCAGCCAACAGCCACAAGTGGGATCCCTGGCAATATCAAATAAATGGAGGTCCTCATTGTCTGAACCTGATATATTATTCCGTGAATTTTGAAAGTTTAGTAGACACCCAGTTATAGAGCATGGTTCGAAAGCCCTTGATGAAAGCAAAGAGAAGGAAAGAGATCCTCTTCATAGGAGTTCAGATTCAGATTAATTTACTTATCACACTTACATCAAAACATACAGCAAAATGTGTCATTTACATTAACAACCAAACAGCAGAGGATATGTTGGTGGCAGCCCCAGGTGTCGGCAAAAATTCCGGCACAATATAGCATGTTCACAGTGTTCAGCAGTACAACACAAGCAACAACAATAGCAACAAAACAAAATAACAACCACAAGACAAGTACCACACAGACAGGCCTCCAAACCAACGAAAGGGTAGCTCTGGGCCTCTAACCACAGACCTTGCCTGTAGACTACAAATATCAGGCCTCCATCTTCCAGTGCCTGGCCTGCACTTGAAAGCCTCCAACTTCTGGACATGACAACATTGATATCAACCTTTGGACCTCAACATCTGGTATCGATCCCCGGGACTTATTAATCAAAAGAATTTGAACTCTGCACCTGACCTTTAAGGACCTTTGATCCCGGGACTCGCCAACCTGGGGGGGATCACCAGCCCTCATCCTTGGAGCTTGCCACCATGCTCCTTGACCATGGAAATCTCTGGTCTATGCCCTCAGTGCTTATTAATCTGGCACGAGGGAATTGCTGGTCTTCAACTGTGGAGCACTCCAACCAGAACTCCAATCACTGCTCCTGCACCGGATCTTCATTTACTGCTTATGACCTACTCCCTCACCCCTGTCCTTAAACCCTATCCTGACACCTAACACACCACGCTGTCCCCAAAATCATTCCTACAAAACTAAAAAAAAACTAAATCTGAGCCAGGAATCGCTATTAGCAAATGGCCAAGCTGGTATTTGTGTTTGACTTGTTTTTCATATTTTCTGTGAGGACCTGTAAAACACAAACTTGTCAGACTTTATTTGCTGATATTGAAGTTGTTCTACACAGATACTAGCACTCGTACTGGGGCACTGCTAAATCTACAACTCGGCTCCTTTCCTTTATCCTCAAGGGATCATTCCATTCTACTGCAACCAAGGTAAACTAAAGGAAAAAACACTTTCTCACAACGTGGATCCAATATGTGGTTAGCAAATTTAAATTGTAAAGCTTCTGAGAAGCACTGAAAATCAAAAAAAAAACTGCAGATACTAGAGGTATGAAGTAAAACAGGAAATACCTGAAGCATTCAGAAGATTAGCAAGCATCTTTGGAAAAAGACAGACTGAAACACTTCAGACTGAACCCTTTCATCACAATTGCGAATCTGATGAATACTTTTAACATGAAACTTTAATGTTTCTTTTTCTATTGTAGTTGCATAAGGTGCTGGGTGTTTCCAGTATCTGTTGTTCTTATTTCTGAGAAGCAGAATCTTACTAAAATCAGGTTAAAAAGCTTATAGCAATCAGAATCACATATATCCACAAAGGTCTCCCTCTGATTACAAACCCCTGACTTACCTCCTGTACCTAATAAAATGGCCATTGAATATGTGTTTATGGTCTTCTGCTGTTGTAGCCCATCCACCTCAAGGTTCAGTGTGTGTGCATTCAGAGATGTTGCCTTCCTGTCAGCTTGAACCAGTTTGACCAACCTCCGCTGACCTCTTTCACGAACAAGGCATTTTTGCCCACAGAACTGCTGCTCACTGGATGCTTTATGTTTGTTTTTCACACAATTCTCTGTTAATTCTGGAGACTGTTGTGCAAGAAAATCACAAGAGATCAGGAGTTTTGGTGATATTCAAAACCACCTTGTCTGGCACCAACAATTATTCCATGGTCAAAATCACTTAGATCACATTTCTTCCCCATTCTGACATTTGATCTGAACACTAATACCTGACTGAGGAGAGACTGGACCTCTCAGCCAATCATGTGGCAGCAACTCGGTGCATAAAAAGCATGCAGACATGGCCAAAAGGTTCATTTGTTGTTCAGACCAAACATCAGAATGGGAAAAAATGTGACCTAAGTGACCTGGCCGTGGAATGATTACTAGTGCCAGATGGAGTAAAGTATCTCAGAAACTGCAGATTGCCAGGGAGTTTCAAACACAACAATCTCTAGTGATTACAGAGAATGCTGCGAGAAACAATAAAAAAAACTAAACAGTAGTTCTGTGGGCAAAAATGCCTCGTTAATGAGAGAGGTCAGAAGAAAATGGCCAGACTGTTTAAAGCTGAAAGGAAGGTGACAGTAACTCAAATAAGCATGCATTACATAATAGTGTGCCGAAGAGCATCTCTGAATGCACAACATGTTGAACCTTGAAGTGTATGGGGTACAGCAGCTGAGGACCACAAAGCTACACTCACTGGTCACTTTATTAGGTACTGGAGTTCCCTATCAAAATGGCCACTAAGTGTATGTTTTAATGTACATGTGATAAGTATATCAGAATATGAATCTGAAATCCTGCATTGTTTTTGATAATGCCACAGGCATGTAGAGATTCAGAATGTGTTAAGTAAGGGTTTGAGCTATGACAAGTCCACTTACAATGTATTCTATAAGTATAAATTCTTAGAGGAATAATTTACAATGGTTTTGGATTAAAGCAGATGTTCCTTCAGGAGGAGGGCTGTAATCTAAAGAAGAAATCTGGCAATAGAATCAAAGTTCACCAACTCTGTTATTATGCTTCTGCAAAACCCTGGATATCAAAGGAATAGATTACCTCAATTTCTGCTCACTCGACAACACAGCTCACTGTGAATAACAGACACCTAATTATGCTCTAGTTGGGAAAAGGGAGATAGAGGTGAGGAGAATTTTGGTCATGAAAATCCTGTTTTTTAAACTGTTGTCAAAACATATTTTTCCTTTATCGATCAATCCAGCATCATACTATAATAACGTCACAGCAGAAGCAGTAAATCTGAAGAGAAATAATATGCATCCTAATAAACTCTGAGCCAAAGAACTTGCTTATGGAATGAATTTTACATAACCAGATGCCAAAATGATCAAACACTTCCAAGCAGGCAGAATTATATACTGTCTTCCTTCTGATTAGTTTGACAGCTTATTTTCATAAAGAAAACAATGTGTGTAAATGAAGAGAGGCATTGGATGTTATTCTTCTTTAATTGATCATTGTTTAGCTACCATTATTAAATTCTCTGTGTGGTAAAACAATAAAACATGAAAACTTCTGGGGGGGGGCCGGGGGGGGTTGTTAATATTTTTTCTAGGCACCGTAGATTGTGCTTTACAGTAGACAGAGCTATTGCTTCACAATTGAAAGCCTAACCATGATCCTGACTCTTGGATGGTCTATCATTCTAGTCCACCAGAACTAATTGTAGAGAAACTCTTCTTATCCCAGCTAGGTCAAAAAACTGAATACATGGTTATAATCTGCTACTTATTGGTTTGCTTCTATTTATAGTTGATTTCCTGAGTGTCACTCATAGCAATAAATAAACAGATGCCTTCAGTAGCTTCACACTTATCATCGTTTTTAATCATCTGCCTCTACTTCAGTGTGCCATTTCTTTTGTATATCTTCATTTGTTTTTAACTATTTTTCTCCCTTTCCTCATGTTAATCTCCTCCTCCTCAACTTGTTCCATCAATTCTCCCCATACACTGCTTTGCAATTGGCAATGGGTACCCTGAAACCGCGTCAAATAGCATTATGCTTTTTGGTGCTATGCAATGGAATTAAAACACAAGGCTTCTGCATGAATAACAGTCGGCAAAATTTGAAACAGCACTTCCAGACTTGGCACACAGTACATATGTGACGTGCTGCCATGCATAATGGTCGGCCTGTAGGGAGCATTTACTATGGAAAATGAATCAGAGTTTTCTGCATTACGAATTGCATTAGTTACATACGTTTCTACTGGTATTCCATTTTCTACAACCATGTTACTTAAAGGTCTGCTGATTGCCTTACCCGCGTACAAAAATGCAGGCGGTTGCCTGGTTATTCAGGAATGCACTGAAGGTTTTCACAATGACTTTGAATGAGATACATTTTCATTTCTTCATTTGTCAAGCATCACCTTTATTCACCATATACATTTACATGTATTAGGAATTTGCTTATGTCTGTTAGTCGGAATGCGACCTACAAGAAACTGTCATGGGTGCCATGATAGCATAGTGTTTGCATGACACTATTACAGCTTGGGGCATTTCAATTTCACCAACATCTGTATTTTCTCCCCATGACTGTGGGGATTTCCTCCAGGTGCTCCGGTTGTGTCCCATAGTCGAGAGATGTACAAGTTAGTAGGTTAGCCTGTCATTGTAAATTGTCCTGTGATTAGACTTGCATCAGACAGATGGGCTGCTGGGTAGTGCAGCTCATGTTGAAAGAACCTGTTCTGCACTGTATCTCTAAATAAAATAAATAAATAATAAATAAATGAAAACAATAATACTTGACAATTCTGGAGAATAATGAATTATATTACAAATAAAATAGAAGTTAAAGTATGGATATGGAATAAAACGTGCATAAACACATATATATTAGCATGTATTTGCAACATAAGCAGCATTATAAAAAGTGATTTAAAGTCCTTACAGAAGGGGGTAACAGATGGAGGAGGGTGGGGGTTGCTAACTAGAATGGTTGATCAGATCAGCTGCATGGGGCAAGACATTCTTAAAAAGGCATAAAGTTTGTGTGTTAAATGTTACATCTTTGGCAGAGATGCATCACTGGTAGTTTACTGCATTGGCTGGAGACATGGGGCAAATGATAAAGTTAGGGCGTACATGTCCTGGCACCTTGTGAAATATGTGAAAGGAAGGCTCATCCATGGACTCTATCCACCAAATGTTCAGGAATTAAGTCTTCTTATGAGAGTGTATGCAAGACAACAATGGTAGGAATTCCAGAGAGAGCTTCAGCAATGATCAATGCATGGTTTACCCTGTTTAAGGAGATCCATCCTGTCATTCTGAAGACAGCAGCGGGTGTAAGCCATTCATATATGGGCATGAGGAAGATCACCAGTACTTTCAACTTATGCAAAAGGGACTTTGCCTTTCAGGCTGAACTGTGTCCAATTCCACACGGGTTGTAGGCTTTCCTCGGGAAATGACACAGAAAGCACTCAGAGAGTATGCTAGGCTTCTCATCAGAACTTAGAGCTCTATGTGAAATGGGTGGCTAAATGCATGTGACTAAGCACTGCAGTCAATGCCATACAGGGAACATATCCAGCTTTTTAATTCTTTGGCCGTCCATATTATGTGACATATTTCAGTTGCTCCTCTACATAAATGTGTGCATCTTGGGGGCTATAGTCTGAACCCTCATCAATGGCTCCTGTTCTTCAGATGGGATAACAAAGTACATTCAGTGTGATGTTCAATGGACTTCTGGCACCATGGATTGATTGTGATGATACGATTGTGATGTCTCGACAACCCTGGTGGCATACTGCAGAATTTTCCAGAAGGGCTATATACTTGGATGCCATACATTCCATCCTTCATAACCTCACTATCAAAAATGCTCAGTCATTTTCAGGATCTCTAGCTAAGGGAAAAAGAGAACGAGGAGGTGAAAAGGAAAAAGGATGAGCAAGTTAACAGGTTGCAGGTGAGCAAAAGGCTAAATTTGTATGTGCAGTAGGTCCTATCCGATTTCTGTTCATGTCCTTCTCTAAGTTCTCCAAATCCTGGGATGAGGTAAAAGCATTAAAAGTGATGTGCCATACAAGTGGTTTCAGTACTTGTGATCACATGTCCATAGGAGAATCTATAATTCCCATTCTGCATTTCAACCCTGGAAAACCTCATCTGTAATTGTTCCTGAACTTTACCAAATTCTGCAGCAAGCTCATGCAAAGATGAACATAAATGGTTGACCACTTTCTACAAAATGGCAAAGCACACCTCGGGAAGCTATTGAACAGTAATAAAGCTTTCTTTCCATTTAGCAGCCACTGATGACAACCACACAAGGTAATCTCCATCTTTGTGTGTTTCACTGCAAAGTGCTTCAGTACTGGACAGATAGACTTTGCTATGCCAGGTTTCTGAATGTCAAGAGGAGTTTTATCAGGATACTGCCTGGATTGGAGAACATGTCTTATGAAGATAGGTTGAGTGAGCTTGTGTTCTTCTCTTTGGAATGAGAGGTGACTTTATAGAAATGTGTTAGGTGATAGGAGGCATGGATTGAGTGGACAGACAGAGAATATTTTCCCCAGGACAGAAATAGCTGATACAAAGGGACATAATTTTAAGGTGATTGGAAGAAAGTATAGGGAGGATGTCAGAGTGAAGTTTTCTTTTTTTTTACACACCAAGTGGATCACACTGCAAGGGGTTGTGGCAAAGACATATACATAAAAGGTATTAATGAGAATCTTTGATAAAAGCATGAGTGAATGAGAAATGGAGGACTATGTGGAGGAAAGGATTGATCTTGGAGTAAGTTAAAAAGACGGCACAACATTGTGGGCTGAAGGCAGGAATGCATACCAAGGTAAACATGAGGAAATCTGCAGATGCTGGAATTTCAAGCAACACACATAAAAGTTGTGGGTGAACGCAGCCGGCCAGGCAGCATCTCTAGGAAGAGGTACAGTCAACATTTCGGGCCGAGATCCTTCGTCAGGACTAACTGAAAGAAGAGCTAGTAAGAGATTTCAAAGTGGGAGGGGGAGATCCAAAATGATAGGAGAAGACAGGAGGGGGAGGGATGGAACCAAGAGCTGGATAGTCAATTGGCAAAAGGGATATGAGAAGATCATGGGACAGGAGGCCTCGGGAGAAAGAAAAGGGGGAGGGGGAAAGCCCAGAGGATGGGCAAGGTGTATAGCAAGAGGGACAGAGGGAGAAAAAGGAGAGAGAGAAAAAGAATATGTGTATATAAATAAATAAATAACGGATGGGGTACGAGGGGGAGGTGGGGCATCAGCGGAAGTTTGAGAAATCAATGTTCATGCCATCAGGTTGGAGGCTACCCAGACGGAATATAAGGTGTTGTTCCTCCAACCTGAGTGTGGCTTCATCTTTACAGCAGAGGAGGCCGGGGATAGACATATCAGAATGAGAATGGGATGTGGAATTAAAATGTGTGGCCACTGGGAGATCCTGCTTTCTCTGGCACACAGAGCGTAGGTATTCAACGAAACGATCTTCCAGTCTGCGTCGGGTCTTGCCAATATACAGAAGGCCGCATAGGGAGCACCGGACCCAGCCGACTCACAGGTGAAGTGTCGCCTCACCTGGAAGGACTGTCTGGGGCCCTGAATGGTAGTGAGGGAGGAAGTGTAAGGGAAGTGTTCCGCTTACAAGGATAAGTGCCAGGAGGAAGATCGGTGGGGAGGGATGAGGGGGCCAAATGGTCAAGGGAGTCGCATAGGGAGTGATCCCTGTGGAAAGCAGAGACATGGGGGCAGGGAAAGATGTGCTTAGTAGTGGAATCCAGTTGGAGGTGGCGGAAGTTACGGAGAATTATATGTTGGACCTGGAAGCTGGTGGGGAGGGTGGTATGTGAGGACAAGGGGAGTCCTACTCCTCGTGGGGTGGTGGGAGGATGGAGTGAGAGCAGATGTGCGTGAAATGGGGGAGATGAGTTTGACAGCAGAGTTGATGGTGGAGGAAGAGAAGCCCCTTTCTTTAAAAAAGGAGGACATCTCCTTTCGTACAAGGTTCTGGCTCAAACCAAGGACCTTGCTTAATAGTGAGGAACCACAGAATTCTCAAAAAGTCAACATCCCAAAACAAAACATTCATCCAATGGAGGCAGCAGCTGGACCAGATCTTCTGTACAGCTCTGAACTGGACAGAAACAGGAAAAGGAAGGAGTGATCAAATTTTACCTTAGTAAAATCACAAGTCAAGTCCTCATGGTGACTGCAGTAGTGAAAATCAAATAGTGTTTTCTTTAGTCTTTTCCACGGAATGCTGTGATATTGATACAGTTATAGCAGACACCATAACGTGCCTTCAAAACTTGGATGTCATTGCATAGTTTGTTGCCATCATCATTTCAATTTCAGAAGACATCATAATTAAGCAGTGTTTCATCATCAGCAATAGTATTCATGAAGATTTCTCAACACCTTTAGAACAACTAAATTACTTTAAGCATCCTGATGGAGAAGTATTTGGATAAAAGTCTCCGTAGCAGATACTCTACTACTATTTTTGTATTGATCAAGGCAGGAAAGACATGTCCTTTGTAATTTCAAAGGCTCAGAAAGAGTGCTTCTGCTTTTTGCTGAGCAATAGGGCTGAAGTCTGAACTGAGAGCAATTCCCTAACCAGGAGTCTCGTGAGCCGTGAGATGATGGGCTGATGCTGTAGCTTAGACTATCAATACTATTGCATCGACTATTGCAATATCAAGAGAGAGGCATACAAAGACGAAGGAGAACATCCCTTTTGCAGTGAATTTCAGAATAGTTTAAGAGCTTGACAGTTTTTGAAGACAGGATCAGTGAAGAAGACTGGCCATTCTGCTAAAACATTTCAACTCCCACTTGAGAGTTCGGTTACAATAGTGGCCCCATAGATCCTAAATGAAAAGTTGTTTTTTAACGAAGAAGGAATAAGTGTTTCCCATTTCATTTAAATGTATACTTTGCCCTTCCCATGCAATTTCGGAGAGTCTTTGTGGTAGTTATGGTTGATTACTTTATCATTTAGATACTAGAAAGAGATCAGACCCAACATTTCCATTCTATTGTTGTGTATATTAGTCATACATTGGTTCAGCCCCAAGGAATGGTAAAGTTCCCTGCTATTATTTTTTCTACACTTTTCTTCTGGAAAACACAAATCACACCATCACAGGCACATGTCCTTGCTGAAGAGAAATGTGAAGATCCTTCCAAATTTTACCCACACAAAATAAAATAAAAATGATAGCCCATGTGATGTGTTTGTGTTTAGACATACAATGCAAAATGCTGATGATTACACAAAACATAACTGCACTCTGCAAAGTTTTATCGTTTTGAAGCTGCCTTTATTGTCACATTTGCTCATTTTATTGCAATGGATAATGATTTACATTCATGTTAATTTAATGTCAAAAGAAACTTACTAGTGATTATGACACAGCATTAATTTTAGACCCTTATCTGTGCCCTCATTGGAAATGTTCTCCCTTAATTTACTTCCACACATTGACCTCACTGAGGCTGAATCCAGGTGGGTGGAAGTCTGCTTCATTCCTAATTTGATCACTTGCTGATGGACATGATGAACAATGGTAATCAGCTTTGGCCTGGCAGGAATGTCTCTGCAATTGAACTGTATTGGGCAGAGGGGCAGAAATCTGGAAGAATGGGTTGTAAACACAAGAGGTTCTGCAGATGCTGGAAATATGGAGTAACACACACACACACACAAAATGTTGGAGGAACTCAGCAATTTAGGCAACATCGATGGAGAAATCGATGCCAAGACCTTCATCAGGACTGGAGAAGAAGAGGGAAGAAGATAGAATAAGAAGGTTTGGGTAGGGTAAGGAGTACAAGCTGACAGGTGATAGGTGAAGCCCGATGAGGGGGAAGGTGAGTGAGTGGGGAAGAGGTGCTGAAATAAGAAGCTGGGAGGTGATAAGTGGAAAAGGTAAAGGGCTGATGAAGAAGGATTCTGATAGAAAAGGAGAGAGTTGTGGTATCCACATGACAACATCATCTGAGTATCGGAAAGAGGAATGCTGACATTTTGATGGAGACAGCACTTTATTGCAAAACAATGCTTATATACTTATGCTGGGTCCTACAACAGAACATAGCAGAGGGTGTGATTCTGGTATAAACCATATTGTCCTCCTGACATCAATGTCTCTGAACAGATGCACAACCACAGTCTGGCAGCAGCTTCAACTCCCTGTTCTTGAAAAACAGCACACCGATCTCAGGTGACAGCAATATTCTCAAAGGCTGCATCCCTTTGCTCTCGCAAAACAGCAGTCTATCTCTGCAAGCAAAGCAACAAACGCAAATGCTGGAGGAATGCAGCATCTCTGGAAGGGAATGAACCCTTGAGGTTTTGGATGATGAAAATGAGGATATAATTGGAGTAGGCTATTCTTAGGCCTAATTTTGTTAAGCTCTCTTCTTACGGCAATCTTGCCATCCTGGGATTCAATCCAGTTGAATATCAGGAATACAGAGGAATACACTGGAGTGACAAGTACAAAACTTTTCTTAAAAATGTTCTCAGTTCAATAATAGATCAAAAGTAAGACAAGAATTGTTCCCTGATACCAGATATGAAGATACTAAACTGTTTCACGTCAAGAAATTAATGAATAAATTATGTATCCATTGACTTGCAGAATCAGAAGATGTTGGTGATTTATCTTCCAAAGCTTTTATCCATCCTAATCTTTGTTATTTTTTTGGAATACTCCCCCAACCCAAAAGAGCTGATTAATACCAATCCTGCTAACAACAATACAGACCACAAGGGATCAACTAATAGGAGATGAAAAGTCAAGGTCATATTTGCCAACTTGTTAAATGGTATAACAGATTGCTCCAATACTTGACTTTAAACCGTCAGCTTAGCCAATGATTAATGTTTAATAATATTGAAATTACAAAGCAAGATGTTTATAGTTTCAAAGCACATTAATAACACTATGAATAATGAATCATTTGAATGAGCACTGCAATACAACTAATAATTTATTAGTGATATTTCAGTACAAAGATAGAATTATGGCCAATTTACAAATAATTAATAACATTATACAACACACCATTAATTTGTGGTACATGCCGCTTATGAAGGATGTAACAAATCTTTTCGCTCATTAAATGACCCTGTCAAATTTACTTCTCCGTTCTTGTGGGTTGTTAGTCAGGCTATTGTTCTGCTGACATTATCATTAGGTAATAAATGAATAGAATTAAGATTAAGTAAGTACTAAATCAGTAAAATTCACATAAGTTAACTATCAATGCAAAGCTACTGATTCAGATCAAAACCCAATTTATTATGCCAGAGGTTTCATTTTCAACTTTCTTATCCTTGGTGTGCGTCAAGTTCGCTGATCTTAACTGCAGTGAGAGCTTAGTCCTTGCAGAATGACTCAGCTCCTAAGATAATGAGAAGAAAAAGTAGTCTTTACATAAACAACCAGCCAGATCAAGTGATGAAAGACTGATACGTTTTTGATGTCAGCCAGGTTGGAACTGATGGTTTGGATGATATATATTAGGTTACACTACCTGAGTCTTGAAATAAACACAGGAACCCAATCTAATGCAAATGTGTTTCATTTCCACAAGAAAACAAGCAAAAATATTCAACTCTCATAGAGTCATAGAGAAGTACAGCTCAGAAACAGGCCCTTCAGCTTATCTTGTCCGTGCTGAAACTATTCAAGCTGCCTACTCCTACTGACCTGTGTTGGGACCATAGCCCTCCATATCCCTACCATTCATGTACTTATCCAAACTTCTCTTAAAGATTGAAATTGGGCTCATATGCACCACTTGTGCTGGAAGCCCATTCCACATTCTCACAACCCTCTGAGTGAAGAAGTTTCCCCTCATGCTCCATTAAAATAGTCACCTTTCAACCTTATCCCATGACCTTTGGCTGTAATCCCATGCAATCGCAGCAGAAAAAAAACTACTTGCATTTATCCTTTCTATACTCATAATTTTGTATACCTCTATCAAATCTCCTCTCAATCTTCTACATTCTGAGGAATAATTTCCTAACCTATTCAATCTTTCCTCCTATGCAAAGTTACATAAATCTGTGAGTGTACCTTGTGTAGACTTTATCAGCTTGCTAGAGAAATGATGCAATTGGTTTAGTGTGTTTCTATAAATGCAGGTTTGGATTGCAGGATTATGTACAGCATGAATGAGACTTCTGCTCAGCAGAAGGTCATGTTTGAGCAAATATATTATCAAGTGTCATGATAATTGATAGAACACCATCTGCGGGAATCATTGAAGTAGGTGCTAAGTGACAATACAGCAGGAACTAAGAGATATTGAATTCAGTAATACCATCTGTTTGTTTTCAGTGATAGAATTGGATGAGTTAAAGGAAGTTACTAAACCACACTTGATGAGACAATAGATCTTGTGCAACAACTTTATTGATGAGACCTGAAGGAAACACTGCATGAGCTGGACAGGCAGTATATTCTACTTAAGAGGACACCACCAACTGTGGATCAAATCACTCATCAATAACAAAGTGTGAAATTATTGCATATATGTACATCCAGTGGCCACTTTATTAGGTACACCACCACGCCTGCTTGTAAATGCAAATATCCAATCATGTGGCAGCAACTCAGTGCATAAAAGCACACAGACATGGTCAAGAGGTTCAGTTGTTTTCTGACCAAATATCAGAATGGGGAAGAAATGTGATCCAACTGACTTTGACTGTGGAATGATTGTTGGTGCCACACTGGGTGGTTTGAGTACCTCATAAACTGCTGATTCCCTGGAAGTTGCATGCACAGCGGTCTCTAGAGTTGACACAGAATGGTGCAAATAACAAAAAAAAAAGCATCCAGTGAGCAGCAGTTCTGTCAGGGAAAATGCCTTGTTAATGAGAGAGGTCAGAGGGGAATGCTCAGACTGGTTCCAGCTGACAGGAAGGTTTACAGTACCCCAACTAAACACGTGTTACCATAGTGGCGTGCAGAAGAGCATCGCTGAACACACAACTTGTCAAACCTTGAGGTGAATGGGCTACAGCAGCACAAGACCACAAACATACCCTCAGCGGCCACTTTATTATGCACAGGCGGTACCTAATAATGTGGCCACTGAGTGTATATATCCTAAGGACTCAAAGAAAAATAATACAAGAAGCATTATCCACTGGAAAAGATGGAGTGCAATGTGGAAGTAAGTGCACCAGTTGTAGGACTGGGAAAGGTTTTGAGAGTAACCTAGGTAAAGAACTGCAGCAAATGTTAGAGTCAATACACACTGCAGACTCTGTACACTGGTGGTGAAGGGAAGGAATGATGAGGGTGATTGATGGGATGCTACTCAAGCTTTCTTTAGAATAGTGTCGAGTTTGTTCAGAACCGAAGATCCACACTCAAAAAGATAAACTGTTTCTGCCATCCCAGGAATCCAATCATGTTCCTGACTTATACCTTGACCTGTAAGGAAATAAGCTACTGGCAACAGGATTCCCAGCCTCTTAACTGGTCATTGCTATAATTATGAGTCTGGTCCCAGAGGAGTTTCTGATCAGTGGTGAGACCTAGGATGAGGACATGGGGGATTCAGCAATCAGAATTAATTTCATCTGCCATTGTTCCACCCAACCTACCAGCTGATTAATGCCAAACACATGGAAAAACTTTTCATTTTGATTGTGGTGTTGACAGAGAGGAGGACAGTGATAGCAGAAATAGGTGTTCTCAAACCAGGTAATAGTTAATACTAGCAATTGAGAGAAGAGAACCCAGATAAGGTGAGAGGGGGTAATTTCAATGGAAGTATGAAGAGTAAGCTATTTTTTTTTTAATACACAGAGTGGTAGATGCATGGAATGCACTATCTAGAGTGGTGGTGGAGACAGATACATTTGGGACTTTTAAGACATGGACATTCATCGGTGAAGTTCAATGGCAATAATGTCCAGTTAGACGATAGAGAATTTATCACAATTTATATCCATTTACCACATTTAATGTAAAGAAATTCCAGCATGATTCATTGGAATGTTATCAAACTCTGACAACCTCATTGCAAAGAGACCCCAGATCTTGTAAGGCCAAAAGTTTAGTCAAATTTAAAGAATGTTTTGGAACTGGAAAGCAATATAGAAAAAAAGAAAATAAAGGAAACTTAGTGGGGGCAACTATAATCCAGAAGCAGAATCCAGAGGTGAGAGGCAAAATTGTGCAGATGTTATAGGAATGACTTGGTAACAAGACAGGATAGCTAATGCACCATTGTATTTACTCCAAACATAGTCATAGTCATAGTCATAGTCATACTTTATTGATCCCGGGGGAAATTGGTTTTCGTCACAGTTGCACCATAAATAATAAATAGTAATAGAACCATAAATAGTTAAATAGTAATATGTAAATTATGCTAGTAAATTATGAAATAAGTCCAGGACCAGCCTATTGACTCAGGGTGTCTGACCCTCCAAGGGAGGAGTTGTAAAGTTTGATGGCCACAGGCAGGAATGACTTCCTATGACGCTCTGTGCTGCATCTCAGTGGAATGAGTCTCTGGCTGAATGTACTCCTGTGCCCAACCAGTACATTATGTAGTGGATGGGAGACATCCACTATCGTCACTATAAGACCTATCGTTATATATTCTTAAGATTATTGTGTTTAAACCAATGAATATCTTGTCAACGTGAGAAGATTATGTATGGCCAGATGACTGATCTAAAAACAGATTTGGGACATTTCTGTTTCATAGAGTTTTTTTTTTAAAGAATTGAACAAAATGTGATTTCCTGGGAGGATTTGGATAATTTTTTGTGGGGATCTAGAAGTCCATGGCATGGACAACTGTTAATCCCCATACCTAATTTCCTGGTATAGATAGTGGTGAGCTGATTTCTTGAACCACGTCGGTTCTTCTGGTGAAGATGCTCCCACAGTGTTGATAGACTGCAATATGCAGAGCCAGCATGGTGAAGGATTAGTAATGTATTGCTTGCTGAATGACACAGAAGGGTACTTGTAGTAGGTGGTATCCCATTACACACGCTGCCCTTGTCTTTCTTGGCGATGATATATTTGGGTGATGCAGGCAGAGTAGCCCAGTAAGTAATTTAAGTACAACTTGTAAACAAGTACAGTCTACTGTTAGTTGACAGAATAAATGCATAGAAGGGTGGAGGCTGTTTACACTACTTTGTCTTGGTTGAGTTTCCTCAGGGTTGTTGAATTACACTACTGTGTACCAGAATTGAGGGGGTGAGGTTATTGATGGAAAATGTGGGGATGAATAAGATAAGATTATTATAGAAACAGTGCAAATATATGCTTAATGGACAATGTGGACATAGAGAGCTGAAAGGTTTGTTCCCATGTTCATATACTGGACCACACGGCTACAGGTTGTATTACTGCTGTTGCTGATGATAGACCTTCAGTGCCCTTGCCTCACAGATGTCAAGTTTGAAAGCCCAGATCTCCTTTGAAACATTCATCACGATTGAAAGACCACACAGCATGACAGAGGGTATCTTTGGTATATAGATAGGAGCTTGTGATGGTAATTTCTAACAATGCTTTTTGATGGAGAATAGGTGATCATCAAAGTGGTCTCCTGATCTACATCAGGTCTCCAGTTCTCCCAGTGTGGCCTCCTCTATATTGTAAGATCTAATGTTGATTGGGAGACTGCTTTACCAAGCACCTACGTTCCATCTGCCAGAAAAAGCGGGATCTCCCTGTTGCATTTATTTCAATTCCTCTTCCCATTCTCATTCCAACATATCAGTCCAGGGTCTCCTCTACTGCCTGATGAGGCTGCACTCAGGTTGGAGGAGCAACATCTTATATTCCATCTGGGTAGGCTTCAACTAGATGACATGAACTTCAATTTCTCAAACTTCTAGTAATTGCCCCTCTGCTCCTTCACCATTACCCATTCCTGTTTCCCTCTCTCACCTTACCTCCTTACCAGCCCATCACCTCCCTCTGGTGCTCCTCCCCCTTTCCTTTTTAGGCCCAATTGCCTACCACTGAGAATATTTTCCATAAATATTGCCTGGGCAGGGCGAAAAACATTATCAAGGATGCATCTCACCCTAACTATAGACTTTTTCTCTGCTCCCACACCAGCAGGTACAGGAAGAGCTTCTTCCCTGAGGCTGTGACCCTACTGAACCTTACATCACAGCGCTAAGCAATATTGCATCCATATTGTACTGTCTCAATACTTTTATATTTGTGTGCTGTAGCACTTACTTTTTATTCACAGTTATTTTCTAAATAACACTATACTTTGCATTTCTGGTTAGATGGTAACTGCATTTCATTGGCTTTGGTTCTGTACTCGGCACAATGACAATAAAGTTGAATCCAATCTAATCTAATCTCATCTTTCTTCCATGGTCTTCTAGCCTCTCTTATCAGGTTCCCCCTCCTCCTGCCCTTAATCTCTTTCACCAATTTTCCAGCTCTTCACTTCGCCCCTCCCCACTCCTGGTTTCGCCTATCACCTGCTACCTTGTACATCTCCGCCACCTTCTTACTCTGACTGTTCCCCTTCATTTAGTCCTGATAAAGGGTCTTGGCCTGACACATCAAATGTTTTCTCTGTTCGATAGATGCTGCCTGGCCTGCTGAGTTCCTCCAGCATTTTGTGTGTGTTGCTTTGGAAACCCACATGGCATCGGAATTGAACTCAGAACACTGATGCCCCAAGCTGTACCGCACTAACCACTACACTACTGTGGCACCCTTAATGGGCATATGGAAATCAGTGGTACATTTGCACTGAAGACAGATCTTCAACATGACAAAGTTACATGAAAACAACAGATGAAAGGGGTATTGTGACTCAGCAGGGTGAACTGGCCTTTTAAATGATCAAAGCACTGACATAGCCCAGACAGGTATTAACTTAATTGATTCTGTAATTGGATTAATTCAAGAGATTTAGTGGACATAGAAATGGAAGGAGACAAAGTTTAGATTTATGTTTGACATCTGAAGTGTATTTGTACCCTGTGATAATCATCACTGAGGTGGACACAATTAAGGAGGAGCACTGGGGGAAATTACATTCACAATTGGGTTAGCTCGTTAAACTGAAGCTTTCTGTTTGGAGTAAATGAATCTGTATTTGCATTTCAAATACATTGTAACTTTTGAAATACCATCCCGTGTAACCTTTGAAGATGTATTTGTTTTTCCTACATCAATGTAACACTGGCCTTGGATACACAGTTTTAAGATTAAAACGTTGACATAATATCTGGTTTCACCAAGATAAAAGATTACTAAAATGGGTTTTCTTCAGAACCTTGAGACTCCCGCACCTCTGTTATTGGTGGGACTTCCCAATGGTAGAAGCAGCAGTTGTGTCTTTTTTCAATATTGTAGTTTCAGTGGAGGACGGTTTAATTGGTTCTTTTTAGAAACAAGATCAAGACCACCAAAATTGAACAATTCCAATTTACCAAATTATTTGGATACCACTCCCTTAATCCTCCATCCCAAATGACTTCCCTTTGGAAATTCAGCCCTCTCAACTTTAGTCTATCCATCATCCTTCCAACCCCTGCACTTTCCTCTGTCCTTGTTCCTCCTTCCACAGCCAGACACAGGTACTGGCATCTGCTGGATTACATCATTGTTTGGCGGAGAGGCCACAAGGATACTTGCATCACCCATTTTATGACAGAAACGGATGATTGCTGGACTGATCATCACCTATTCCTCATCAACCCGACCCCAAAACAACACTAACAACAGACTACCTGCCACAAGAAAATGAATGAAGTTTTCAATTACTCCACAAAGATAGCTTAGATCTTCATAGGCAGTCCCATGGGGTCAGGGATGACTTGCTTCCACTGCGGTTTTATGATTTATAAGGTGGTTAACAAGATCGCTGTGAAAATGGCAAACTCTTCCACTGATGGGTCTGAAAGAGCAGAAAGGTGAATAGCTTATGAAGTGAAACACTTCTGCCATGTATTTCCAATACATGGTCCTAAGCTACACAATACCATTTTGAGTGTCCTTTCCTCACATAGAGTGGAGATGGGTCAGAAATTACCAGGAATGAGAAAATAACACATTTTCCCTCCAAGTACAAGCTTGATTTTTTTTTTTTGCTTTACCCTTTTGCAAATTGATTCCCGCAATGCTCAAAATAGAAGATATATTTTAGGAATTTGGTTTTGGTCATGTGAAGAACATTTCCTGAAAACCAGTTCTGAATGAATGTTCACCAGAGTCTCAACACTGGGAAAAGAGCAAACATAGTATGCTTATCCTTTAATTAACTTTAGAGGATTGTACTGAAGGTGATTTGGCTGTGGGAATGGAACAAATCTTCAGAACTAATGGGGAAGTATACTTCTTTGATGGCACCATGGTGTTAACCTGATGAATCCCTGCCAACAGAAGCCACAAAATGTCCTCTATACTTGGACTGCCTGAAGTCCAAGATAATTAGCACTTATGAAGAGAGTCTTGGCTTCTCTATCAGTCAGAAATAGGACTGATTAAATAAGAATAGGCAGGAGATCCAGGAACTAATTAACTACCTTTAGTATCAGACTTAGCTCATGGGTGTAGTTCAGCTGGGGTGGCATTAGAGTTATACAAAGCATAATGCACCAGTGTCCACCCTCTCTGTAGCTTGAACTTAAATAGATATTGTAAAAAATGAAGACATAAATATATACTATACACTGTTATAAACTATGAAGTTATAATCATGAAGCATGATAAAAACACTAAAAGGTAATCAGTAACCCTACCTGAGATAGAAGGATCAGTAGTTCATGTTGAAATGACTAATTTATCAATCAATATAGCAAAGGAAACTTCAATGAAGCCTTGAAGGCCATGGTCACTGATAAAGACAGTGTGGAGATCAGTCGCACCGGCTTGAAATAGATAACTGGGCAGTGAATATATAGACCTTGAATAGATAAATGGAGTTTGAAACATAGTCACAATATATGTAGAAATCACAGCACTAGATGCTATGATAATGAAAGTTGGAGGGGTGGGTACATCACCTGTCACAGTTCAACAAGAAATTGCCTGAGCTGAACTAAAGACGGTGGGTGGAAAGGGACAGACAAAATATGGAATGGTATGTGATCAAACAGGTCAAATTATTCAGCCGTGTGTTGAGGAAGTACAAGGTAAAACATAGCATAGTGCAGAATAGGACTATTTATCACAGGCACCTCAAAGCACTGCGAATGTACTGTTACCTCTAGATCTGCAAAATTCCCCCAATCCACTGGCAAGATAACCAACAAAAGAGCCCAACATTCTCCAGCTTGCATTTAGAGGACTGAGCCAGCCACATCCTCACCAAATGCTAGAGATTCCTGGATCACAATCAAAGTGAAAACAAAATATTTGGGATAGCACTCAGTCCTTGTACCAAACACACATAGAAGATCCATAAAGGAGTACACTATATTCAAACTTTCCATGCTGTTAAGCACCGTATGCCCTAGTTGTGGCAGTGTGTTGTGGCTCCCACAACAGTCTCTTTAGCCATGTCAATTGACGGAGTTGAAATCTGCAGTAGGGATAGCTCACAACATATAAATTTGCAAACTCTGCATGTAGTTGGGGGCGGCACAGTAGTATAGTGTTTGCACAATGCTTTACAGGCCCTCAATCACAGGAACTCTGCAGAGAGTGCTGCGGACAGCCCAGCAGATCTGTAGATGTGAACTTCTCACTTTTCAGGACAGATATGTAAAAAGGGCCTGGAGGATCATTGGGGACCCGAGTCACCCCAACCACAAACTGTTCCAGCTGCTACCATCTGGGAAACGGTCATCATCATCATCATCATCAGGTGCCATGCCCAGTTTGAGCTTTGACTGCTATGGCTCACACACTCTTGTTTCGGGTCAAGTGGATCATTTCACTGGTATTCACTTCCAGTTCTCTGGCTGCTGTCTCCATCATTATTTGTCTTTGTCTTCCTCTTGTTTTCTTCCCTTCAATCTTTCCCATAATTACCATGCATTCTAACTCCTCTTTCCTAATCACATGTCCAATGAAGCTACATTTCCTTTTCATGATCTCATACATTATTTCTCTTTTTGTGTTTGCTCTGTTCATGACATCCTTGCTAGATATTCGTTTCGTCCATAATGTTCTTTGCATCCTCCTCAAAAAACCACATCTCCACTGCTTCAATTTGTTTCCTCATGTTACTAGATATTGTCCAACATTCTGAACCCTATAACGTAACTGGATAAACGTAACATTTCAGTACTCTGAGGTGGGTTGCCATGCCTGGTTTAGAATTGGTCAGTATACTCTTCATTCTCGTAAAGGTTTTTTGCCATCCTTATTCTTCTTTTGATGTCAATGTCACACCTGCCATCTGATGTCACCCAGCTTCCTAAGTAGCAAAAGATCTGTGCTTGTTTTACATCTTCCCCGTTTATTTTCAGACTACAGATAGGTTTCTCCTTCTTTTTGGGTATCACCATACAATCTGTCCTTTTGCAATTGATAGATAGACCAATGTTTGCACTTGCTTCAACAATTATTAGATTATTAGATTAGATTAGATTAGATTAGATTAGAATCAATCAATTGGGAAATGGTACCGCATAAAAGCCAGGACCAACAGGCTCTGGGACAGCTTCCTCCACCAGGCTATCAGACTGCTTAATTCATGCTGATACAATTGTCTTTCTGTGTTATATTGACTGTCCTGTTGTACATACTATTTATTATAAATTACTATATATTGCACATTTCAATGGATACATAATGTAATGATTTTTACTCCTCATGTATGTGAAGGATGTAAGAAATAAGGTCAATTCAATTCAGTACCGGTGACCCAGGTTCAATTCCCACTGCTGCCAGTAAGGAGTTTCTATGTTCTCCCTGTGACTGCATGGGTTTCCTTTGGGTGCTCCAATCTCCTCCCACAATCCAAAAACACACTGCTTAGTAGGTTAATTGGTCATTGTAAATTGTCCCATGATAAGGTTAAGATTAAATTAGGGGATTCCTGGCTTGCAGGGCTGGAGGGGCCTCCTTCATGCTATATCCCAATAAATAAATAAATAAATAAATAAATAGGTAGGTAGGTAGGTAGGTAGGTAGGTAGGTAGATACATATATAAATAAAGAGCAGCATGGGAGTGTAGCAGTTGGTATAACATTTTACAGCACAAATGATCAGTGATCATGGTTGAATTCCCCCAATTCCCGCTGTCTTTAAGGATTTTGTATAATCTCCCCATGACTGCATGGGTTACCTCAGGGTGCTCTGGTGTCCTTCCACATTCCAAAGATATACAGATTAAGGTTAGTAAGCTGTGGGCATACCATGTTAATGCCAGAAGTTTGGTGACAGTTGCAGGCTGACCCAGCACACCCTTGGACTGTGTTGGTCATTGACGCAAATGATGAACTTTGCTTGTATATTTCAATGTTTCAACATACCTATGACAAATAAAACTAACCTTTAAATCTTTACAAATGTCTATTTCTACTTTAATGAAGTTTACGACTTCTGTAAGGATTCTTTGGAATGGAGGATGTGCAGAGACATGACAGGTGTAGTCAGTTGGCTCAATGGAGCATAATTGGACTCCAGGTTTAAACATTCCACTTGAGTGCATTATTCAGAAGACTATCAACTGGGCCAACTCATTTAAATCATGAAGCCAGAACTCTGTCATATTAATAACACTGGAAGAAAATAAATGTAGTTTTTTTAAGTTGTTTAACACTTACATACACATACATGCACAAAGGCATATACTGTACCAAATGCAATAAAGCCAATCTCTTTGGGTGATCCAGGGAGAGAAGTCAGTCGAATCTTGAATCATAATCCTAAATAATGATCTGATTTGAAGAAAGGAAGAAAATGGAATATGCATTACATTTTTTCAGTTCTTCAAGTGTGTGTCAGATAGTTTCTATCCAGAAACATAGAATTTTCTTCATCCCATAAGGCACCTTCAACGCAACAAATATGGAGATCGTAGTCCGGGAAACTGTTGGCTGGAGGTTAAAATACAAAAACTGCATTTCACAGAAAACATAAAATGACTCATCTCATTAATACATTGGCCTAGAAATCAGGTTTTGAAAACAGCACTATCTTGCATGAGTCATGCAGTTCAATGGATTGGACATCGCATTTCAGTTGTGGAGGTGCACATGCGAGTTTGAATTGTGTGATATTAACTACCAAAAAACACTTACTTAGAACATTTGCTCCAAAAACTAGGTCACTTTTTTTCCTTGTGGAAATGTTATTAGAACATGGAATACCACGGAACAGTATAGGCATTTTGGCCCAAGATATTGTCCTGACCTTTAACCTACAAAAAGTTCAATCTAACCTTTCCCTCCTACAGAGCTCTCCATCTTTCTATCATCGATGTGTCTGTCTAAGAGTTTCTTAAATGCCCCTAATGTGTCTGCCTCTAACACCATCCCTGGCAGCACGTTCCACGCACCCACTACTCTCTGTGTAAAAATCCTATATCTGACACCACCCCCCACCATAGCTCCCTCCAATCATCTTAAAATTATGCCCCTCATATTTCTGCCCTGAGGAAAATGCCTCTGGCTGACAACTCAATCTATACCTCTTATACTCATGTATACTCTATCAAGACACCTTTCATCCTCCTTGACCTCAAAGAGAACAGCCCTTATACTCACTGGGACTATAGTCAAATTGTTGCAACAACACCATTTTGAGAGCTACTTCTGTAATATCTGAATTGCAATCTAAGTATCTTCTGAGGATAAAAGAAATTACAATAAGCAGCCCAGGTGATTTGGGTGTGATACACTACCAGTTTGTCAGTTACAGATCCTTGTCATCAAATAGGTGGTACTTTTGGGACCAGGCAGAAACAAGTGTCAAAGTCAGGCCAGACTTTCTCTGTGATATTAGCTAGCACTCAGGTGCACACCACTGTCCCATTGGAAAGAATAGGCTTCTGGTCCTATATGAAGACCTACATGAGATCAGAAGGAGACTTTAGGGGTTCTCGGGCAAGCTGAATGGTGTATCATGCATCCAAATTACTCTCCTTCTGTGTACAGTTTCATTAAATCTAGTCTTAACTTGAATCCTCTGAAGCTTAACTGTGACATGACTTCTTTCTTAGGGAAGTTGGTACACTTGTCTCTATATTCTCAGGGTAAATCCAGCTTCCTGGTGCTTGGTGAGATATGCCTCTCATCCCACCTACTCAATCCTCTTGGAATGATGGCCATGAGATGGGGCTTAATGTCATCAGTTAAATCATTTGGTGTCTTTCTCCTCCTCTATTGAAGGCTGGCGAGAGGTATGGTTATTTTCTGTACATTTTCAATGCCAAGGGACAAAGAAAGATCATTGTCAATATGGATGACCGACGCTGTGAGAAGAACCCAGCAGATGTAAAAATATATACAAGATAACTCATTGTTATCGCTAGAGAAGGCTGCTTAAATGTCTGGCAACAATGTAGCATAGATTCTTTACATGCAAATAATCTGTAACCTAAGAGCATAAGTGCCAAGGATCTGGATGACCCACAATCTCTGTGTATTTGGGTGTATAAAGCTATAAGACATAGGAGCAGAATTAGGCCATTCAGCCCATTAAGTCTGCTCCACTATTTTATCAGGGCGGAACCCAGATCCCACTCAACCCAATATACCTGCCTTCTCACCATATCCATTGATGCCCTGGCTGATCTGGAAATGATCAACTTCCCCTGTAACTATACCCACAGATTTGGCCTCCACCGCAGTCTGTAGCAGAGCATTCCACAGATTCACTGCCCTCAAATAACCGTAAAGGTTTTTCAGTAAATTCATGTACCATCAAATTTCTTCCTGCAGTGCTCTAAGTTGCATGGGAACTCACTTCAAGTAGTGGTTCTATTGGCTTTTTCCTGTACTCTATCCCTGGCTACCACCGTTAGGAGCATCTTTGAAAGATCTCTGGAGTCTTAATGTCAACTTGCATATAAATGAGGCAGCAGGTATGCAGTATTGAATACTAATCATCATGAATCATACATCAAGCAAAAGAAAAACAAAGCATTGTACACTCAAAGGCACAAATATTTTTGGCTGGAACACAAAATCAGTTCCATATCATGGCTACAGCAAAAGGTCGCTCTGTACCATAAGACAAGCTAAAACTACTGTATGTGGAGAAATAATAGACCAAATCTTGCTGCATTCTTCTCTTGTTTACAATTTTGTTGATATGCAAGTCAGTTAACACACTTGGAGTATTAAGAGACATATTACAAAAATGTACATTTAGAGACCATGAACCACTCTGTTATTGACCCACACAATTATATTCCACAATTTTAAAAATGTTTGACTGAAGGTGAAGAGTTAGACAATGGGCTAATTAAGAATAATCTTTCTGTCCGAAATGCATGGGAAGCCTGTGCCATATCGGGTGACCAACAGCCAGCATGTGGCTTACAGCAAATGCTAGTGGAGATCACAGTGACATCTGCAAGATTACATCCAGCCACTTAGCAAACTTATTTCCATAGACGAGGAATGGTCTGGAGAGAAGGGTGGAAGCAGCACACTTGTTCCCAGAAATGATTTCACATCAAAGCCTCAAAGATGCTGCAGCTGCCAGTGTTGTGACCCTATAAGTAGGCAACATGGGGTTTGGGTATTTCATCAAATGAAAACTAAAGAAATTTGGCCTGTCCCCTAAAACCCTCACTAATTTTTATAGATGCACCATAGAAAGCGTTTTCCTAGGGTGCATCACAACCTGGTATGGAGGTTGTCCTGTCCAAGACTGGAAGAAGCTGCAGAAGATTGTGAACACGGCCCGGCACATCACACAAACCAATCTTCCGTCCTAGGACTCACTTTACACCACACGCTGTCAGAGCAGTGCTGCCAGGATAATCAAGGACACAACCCACCCAGCCAACACATTTTTTGTCCCTCTTCCCTCCAGGAGAAGGCTCAGGAGCTTGAAGACTCGTACGGCCAGATTTGGGAACAGTTTCTTTCCAACTGTGATAAGACTGCTGAATGGATCCTGACCCGGATCTGGGCCGTACCCTCCAAATATCCGGACCTGCCTCTCTTTTTTTTTTTGCAATACCTTACTTTCCATTTTTCTATTGTCTATTTATGATTTATAATTTAAATTTTTAGTATTTACTATCGATTTGTAATCCAGGGAGCGGGAAGTGCAGAATCAAATATCGCTGTGATGATTGTATGTTCTAGTATCAATTGTTTGGCAACAATGAAGTGTAAAGTATGACAAGAGCTTCCATTATGATAAAGCATCAGGATGTAATATCAACTCCAGATTAGCTCGCAGAAAGGGTTACAGTGACCCTAAGACCATAATACATGGGAGCAGAATTAGGCCACTCAGCCCATCAAGTCTGCTCTGCCATTCCATCATAGCAGACTTATTATCCCTCGCAACCCTATTCTCCTGCCTTCTCCACACCCTGACTAACCAAGAAACTATCAACCTCTGTTTTAAATATTCTCAATGACTTGATCTTCACAGCCATCTGTGAGAATGAATTCTATAGATTCATTACCTTCCGGGTAAAAAAAACAAAAATCCATCTTTTGTATATAGACATCCCTCTACAGCCATTTGTGAGAACGAATTCTATAGATTCACCACCTTTCGGCTAAAAAAAAAAATCCATCTTATCTTTTGTATATAGACATCCCTCTTTTCTGAGGCTGTGCCCTCTGGTCCTAGACTCACCCACTAAAGGAAACATCCTCTCCACATCCAGTCCATCTAGGTCTTTTAACATTTGAGAGATATTATTTTTCTAAACTCTAGCAAGTACAGGCCTTCAGCGATCAAACATTAACCCATTCATTTCTGAATCATTTTAATCAACCTCCTCTGAAACCATTCCAATGCCAGTACATTTTTTCCTAGATAAGTGGCTGAAAACTGCACAAAATACTCCAAGTGTGGTCTGACCAATGCCTTATAAAGCCTTAGTCAACATCACATCCTTGATCATATGTAATCTAGTCCTTTCAAAATGAATGTGACCATTGCAATTGCCTTCCTTATCACTGACCCAACCTAAAAGGAATCCTGCACAAGGACTCGCTTGGATTTTTGAATTTTCTCCTGCTTAGAAAATAGTCTATGCCTTTATTCTTTCTACCAAAGTGCATGACCATACACTTCTCTACACTATATTTCATCTGTCACTTCTTTGCGTATTCTTCCAATCTGTCAAATTCCTTCTGCAGACTCCCCACTTCCTCAACACCATGTGCCTCTCCCGTCCATCTTTGAATCACCTGCCAACTTGGCCACAAAGCCATCAATTCCATCATCCAAAGTGTTGACATATGACATACAATGAAGCAGTCCCAATTCTGACCTTTGCGGAACACCACTCATCACCAGCAGCCACGCAGATTAGGTCCCCTGTTATTTTATTTCTTTCCTCCTGCCAATCAGCAATTCTTCTATCCATGTTAGTATATTTCCTGTAAAATCATGGACTCTTATCTTGGTAAGCAGCTACATATGCTGCACTTTGTCTCAAGCCTTCTGAAAATCCAAGTAGGCAACATCCACTGATTCTCTTTTGTCTCTCCTACCTGTTATAACCTCAAAGAATTACAAAAAATTTATTGGGTAAAATTTCCCTTGAAGGAAACCATCCTGACTTTGGCCTATTTTATCAGCGCCCCCACATACCCCAAAACATCATCCTTAATAATGGTCTCCAACATCTTCCCAACCACTGAAGTCAGGCTAACTGGCCTACAATTTCCTTTCTTCTGTCTCCCTCTCTTCTTAAAGAGTGGAGTTACATTTGCAATTTTCCAGTCCTCTGGAAATATTCCAGTCTGTATTGATATTTGAAGGATCACTACTAATGCCTCCACAATCTTTACAGCTACCTCTTTCAGAGTTCTACAATTCAGTCCATCTGCTCCAGGTGACTTATATACCTTAAGACCTTTCAGGTTCCCAAGTACTTTCTCCTTAGCAATAGCAACTGCACTCACTCCTACCCCCTGACAATTTTGAATTTCTGGCATACTGATAGAGTTTTCTACAGTGAAGACTGACACTGAATACTTAAGTTTATCCGCCAGTTCTTTGTTACCCCTCCAGCATCATTTTTCCAGCATTCTGATATGTCCTCTCACCTCTCTTTTATTCTTTACATATTTAAAGTTATTTTGTATCCTCATTTATATTATTAGCTAGCTTACCTTCCTATTTCATCTCTTCTCTCCTTATAGCTTTTTAGGTGTCTTCTGTTGGTTTTTAAAATCTTTCCCATCCTCTAACTTCCCACTAAATTTTGTTCTATTGTTATGGTTTTCCTTTTGCTTTTATGATGTCTTTGACTTTCCTTGTCAACCATGGCTGCCTTATCCTCCCTTTGGAATATTTCTTCATCTTGGGGATGTACCTACCTGAGAATTCTGAATTGCTTCCAGAAACTCCAGCTATTGTTGTCCTGCTATCATTTTTGCTTTTTGGCTATGCAACTCCTGCCCTTGAAATGAAGGCTGTCAATGTATCTGATGCCAACAAATTTGGTCTTCAAAGTGTCAATGTAATATTCATCTCAATGACCAAAAATCCACACAATTTTCATTGGCCCAGGTGCAAAGTGAAGTACATCTTCAAAGGATGAGTAGCTTTCACTGAGATACAAATAACAGACTGTCATTTCAACAGCTTTGGCTTCACTACTGTTATGTTCATGGAGTTACACAAAACCTATTGCAAAAAGTAAGTCTTCTAACATGATGTACGTCTCAACCTGAAATTGCCCGAAACATTGACTGTGCTTCCTCCTATAGATGCTGTCTGGCCTGCTGTGTTCCACCAGCATTTTGTGTGTGTTGCTTGAATTTCCAGCATCTGCAGATTTCCTTGTGTTTGCGATTTCAACCATCTGTTGAGTTCTTCATCAGTTTGTTTTTTTTTCATTTCAGATTTCAGCATCTACAGTCTTATATGTCTCCCAAGTCATTCAACCCCCTATTTATGCTCCGCATGTGCCTCTACCACCCATTTCTACCCTATTCTACAATATGGTCTCCTTTTCCTTTATATCTATTGAATTTACCTGGAATTCTTTAAAAATCCTTTCAACTACATTACATGCTACATTTCATCTCCTCTCAAGATGAATAAATCACCCCAAATTCTCTGTTGCATTATTTCAACTATCTTCTAGCTGCCCGACCTGAATCTGTCCAAAAAGGAACAGGGAACATCCCTATAGCAAGACTAATGCTTGAATATCATGGATATGGTTGTTACCGTGCATCTTAGAGGATGATGTTTTCACCCTCTCACTTATAAAAACCGCAGGAACCAATTTACAGAGTGAAAATTGTTGTCGAATACTATTTGTTCCTTGCTAAGGTATTATCAAAATTTAATGCTATTATTTTTCATTTTGCATTAATGGATTCATGCTAGCCTGTTGCCTTCAGACAATAACTCAGAGTATTAATAAAAATAAGCTGAATGTTAAGCTGAATGTTCTGTGGAATTTATTTATAATTCTCAAGCTTTAACCATTGCTTCCTGGTCACTAAGTTAGTTCCAACTAAAATTTGGCATTTATATACCAAAACCATTATAAGATTGTATAATGAAGATGATTAACAAATGCTTGTCATGAAATGCACATACTTAATGAACAAGTAACGCAAATTACTCTAAAGCATTTTCTACTGAGGACACAAAAATCAGCATCATAATAACATTAAACTGACAAGAACAACTGTAAAAGACCAAAGTAGATACAAGTGACTGGAAACATGTTCAAGATAAAAAAAATATGATGAGAAAAAAAACATCTTTAAAGGTACCTTCTAATCTAAAGCCTATTTCTTCAATGATTTTGAATGCTACTGAAAATAAAACACCTAATCTGGGATTTTAGAATGCAATGTTTGTTCCGAAAGCATTCAAAGCAAGAATATATTTTATCAATCACCAAATACCCATCAAAGTAACTAAATTAATAACATGGCAAAGTAGTTAAGCTGAATGCTTCAATTCACTCTGAAATAGAAGAATCTCATTGAAGCATACAGGATTCTATGGAAATATGACTGGATTGATGCTTTGAGGATGGTTCCACACTGGTGAGGAAATTAAAAACACTGTGTGTAGTCTGAAAGTATGTGGTGAACCACTGAAGAGGTGAATAAGAATTTATTCACCCAAAATATTTTCTACTCCAATAAATTTGAATGCTGAATTATTAAGCAACTTCAAAGTTAAATCAGGCAGAATTTTGGGCCAAAGGGGTATCAATGATTATGAGGATCAGGTAGGAAAATATAGCTCAATTCAGACCAGCCTTCACTTTTGTCAATAGGCTTGAGGGGTAATGCCCCATTTCATTTGTTCTTTATTGACATTTGTTTAATATCAAAAGGCAGAGAGTGATGAGAAATCAATCAATCTATATATGTCAGCTTGCAGTCTGGTGCACTGCAATATTTAGAACCTTTAAAGAGGAAAAATAAAGGAGTAATTGTTGCACATTGCAAAATTTGTACAGATCTACCAAAATTAGTGTAAGATGACTGCTGATTCCAAACAGTACAGCTCTTTTGAGAACCTTCAAATTTCTACTGGCAGCATCATCGGTCAAGTAATCACCAAATTCACATGACTTTCATTGATATTCACTTCTGTTCAAGCTGAAGAAAATTTAGGAAGCAACTGTATTTTTAATTCTATTTTATCATAAAAAGCAATCAGCTACCAAGATTCCGCAAACTGTAGGCTTTTGTCAAACTCCCAGAGGAGATGTATGCATAAGCAACAGCTCCTTTAGTTCTTTAATATTTTTGAAAATCTATTTTGGCAGCAATTTATGAAAATTGTTTTTATCCACATTGCATCCTGAGGGTGGGTGCATCCTGAGCTACTTCGAACAAAAAATTTCAAGAGTTTCTAAACACTGATGTTCTTACTAATTTTCAAATTCTCCCTCAGCGTGGATAATACTTTGTCATCTTTAGTAGACAGTTATTACAGATTCACACATTACAGACTAATCCACTTTTTTTTAGTTCCCTGCAGTCTATTTTATCTTATTTATCCAACCTACTATTTTTTGTCTATTGCCAAAATATTATTTCATTCTTTTCAACTATTTACTGAATTCCTTCTTTAAAATATTCAGTCGAACCCGATTCTACTATCTTGAAATTCTGGATCATCATATTTTCCACATGAAAATATTATCCTCCTTCTCCTTAATGTGTTTTTGCTAATTATCTTAAATTCTCTGATAGGCAATACTGCTGCTGTGTTCACATTCCCTTTTTTGTGCTCCATCAGAACTGGACTTTGCCTGAAATTCTACACAGTAAGGGTCGTAATGTCTTAAGATTCACACAGAAACCCAAATCCAGAAATCCCTGGCTCTCTTCTGTCTGTGATTTCCCAGCTGCTTTCTGCTACTGGGCTACACACAGCATCAAACTCAGCAAAGCAGTGGGAAGCTCATTTATTATATCTGCTGTAAAAAAAAACAAAATTTGTGTAGCAAATATTCATGTTTGTTTTTATGTGTTGTGTTTCTCCATTTCTTAAACTAATAACTTAATTAAAATGCTGTGTACTTAGTTTTTTTAAACCCAGGCAAACTGTTCATATTCTATACCTTCACAGTATGGTCCGGGTCAATTTTGACCCAGCCCAATTTTGACCCAGTCTAAGAATCCCCTCATAACAAGTGTCTATACCAAATTTTGAACCACAGATCTATTTAGAATGTATAAATGGCCTATCTGACATTAATAAATGGGTGATTAATCCTTAATTAATGTTTCAGAGATCTAAAATCCATTTCAATAGATACAGGTCAAATTTGACCCAGAACAGCTTCAATGTATAAAAATTTGTAGCACCTGTACTAAAGTATAAAATTTTAAAATATTTTCATTTTTGCACATTTTGGGTCACTTTAGGAAAAGTCATCAAGTTTTGGATAAAAAATGGCATTTAGGGTGTTTTTACTGCTGTCAAATGCCAAAACGGGTTAAATTTGACCGGAACAGTATGTAAGGGTTAAAAAGTTGCCTTATGTTTCACCATCTCAGGAACATCAAAGTGGCCAAAACAAAGCAATGTTTCAGCTTCAGTACATGAAATACAGTAACAATCTCTCTCGCAGCGGTTTCTGATATATTTTTACAATTGAGGGGTGTAATTTTCTTTGAAAGTGTTAACCACATCATTGGATTTGAGCAATTAAATTTACAAATTATGTAAACATAATTCAACTGATTGAAATTGATACTAACAGGACAAATCTCAATCTAGAGTCCTCCTCAGTCTTCAAGTAAATATGTTAACCTTGTTCATCCACAATTCTCAGTTCATTAATTCATTCAAAAAAAAATCTACTGATCAGGTCCATCTGTACTTTTGATGAAAAATAAATAAAAGTAACAACAGTGAATTTCTTGTCAAGCCGCCCACACTCAATGTTAATTCTGTGTGATCAGTGGAGCAGTTCCCAAATGACAACCTGAAAAACCAAGGCAATTTACACAGTAGTTGTATTACCAGTCTAGAATCCAGCATCAACACATTCATATTGCAATATGGTAGCTGGGAAATCTAAATTCAGGTTAAATATTCAAAAAAAATCATACAGCACAGAAATAGGTGCAGCTCATCCATTATCCACACCTGCATTTAAGCCCATATCCCTCTATACCTTGCTTATCAATGTACCCATCTAAACACCATGTAAATGTAGCTGTATCTGCCTCCACCACCTCTGGCAGCTCATTCCAAATATTCACCATCCTTTGTGTGGAAAAAACTTATCCCTCAGGTCTCCTTTAAATTTCTTCCCTGAAACCCATGGTCTTACCCTTTAGGTCCAAATTCCCCTGCCTTGCTTCGAAGATTCTGATCATCCATTATGCAGCACAGGAATAAGCCCTTTGGCCCACAGTGTTGTGGCAAGCTAACTAAACTGTAATTAAATGCCAAACTAAATTTATCCCTTCTGCCTCCACGTTGACAATATCCCTCCTTTCTGAACACATACATGTGTCAATCTAAGAGCCTCTTAAACACCTCCATTGTATTTTTCTCCACCACTACTCATGGCTGTGCATTCTAGGCACCCACCACTCTCTGCAAAACAAAAAAAAAATACCTTTGACCATTCTCCTTCTCATCTTAAAAGCATGTCCTCTAGTATTGGAGCATTTGATCCTGGGAGAAAGATATCGGCTATCTACTGTGTGGCTCTCATGATCTTCCATCAGGTCTCCTCTCAACCCCGCTACTCTAGGGGAAACAACCCAAGTTTGCCAAGACTTATAGAGCACCCAATCATCCAAGTAGCATCGTGATAAAGCTTCTTCCGCACCCTCTCCGAAGCCCTCGGGGTCATTCCCATAATAGGGTAAACAGAACTGAATGCATTGTACCAACTATGGCCAAAGTAGAGTTTTATAAATATTACTTCCTGACTCTTAAACTTGGTGCTTCAACTAATAAATGCAAACATGGCCTATGCTTTCTTCGCTACTCTAACAACCTGTGCCGTCACTTTCAGACAGCTATGGCCTTGGATCTCAGATATATCTGTTCATCAATGCCTCTCTTTCTACAGATGTTGCCTAAACTGCTGAATGGTTTTACTATTTTTATTTCAGATTTTCAGCATTTGCAGTTTTTTTTTACATTTTGCTTAATTTATGTCGTGAACATCCTGTAATGCAAAGCCATAACCTGCTGCAAAAAAGCACTATTGATCAAAAATTTGGCATAATGGGTAAAATGTGAACAACTGAGCTGACTCAAACAGGGAGGTTTCAAACAAGGAGGAATTGTGTGATGGTGTGGTATATCAGTACAAATTCTAGAGTTTAAGGTTGTGAAAAAAGTACAATTCACCATGGTAGAATAGTGGTTCGAGCAATGCTATTACAGCTCAGTTAAACTCCAGAGTTCAATTCTATGCTGTCTGTTAGAAGGCTATATGTCTTCCCCATGAACATGTGGGTTTCCTCTGACTGCTCTGCTTCCCTTCCACAGTCCAAAGGCGTACCGGTTAGTAGGTTAACTGATCATTGCAAATTGGCATGTGATTAGGCTTGGGTTATATAGGTGGTTTGCTGGGTAATCTGGCTCATTGTGCCAGAAGGGCCTATTCAGTGCTGCATCTCTAAATAAATAGAACAAACAGAAGTTGGCAAAGACAGCTATAAGTTGTGGAACTATCAGAGCCAAGCAAATGTACATGGCCATCCACCCCTTTGGACTCATTTTAGTTTTAGAGTAAGCTGGTCAAAAATTACTGCTATGAGATTAAGCACAGCGCTCCCTGCATAGCAGGTAATGACCCATAAGATAGATGCAAACCATCTAGTGTGGCCTAAACAAACACTCTTACTGTTCTCATGGACCATTGCCTAATGAAAGAGATAGGACTCATATCATTAATAAACTGTTGTAGTGTAAGTAATAAAGCCAAATCTCACATAGGATTGGGACACCCCACCGTGCACCCAATGAGATAAAAATTGCAAGTGTTGACCCAACACCTCTGTGATGTGTTGTTTCCACAGCAGACATGGATCTCCAACATTCTTGCTAAACAAACTGCAACGATGAGGCAATTTCAAGTGTAAATTCAGTTCCAGTGAGTTCTTGTGGTTTCATGCAGAACTGAATTTCTCCATTCAGTTTCACCCAAGTTCTGAATTTCCATATGTATACAGAGTTCCCGACCACTGGGAACCTGAACCAGGATCGTTTCAACAGAGAGTAACAACTATAATGAAGCAAAACTGGTGGTGGACAGTTGTATGAAGTGAACTTAGTTAAATATTTTAATAACTTATTGCTTTAGTTTTGATATCCTGTCAGAAAAATGTGCAATTTTTGACAGATTTGATAGGTGATTTGACTAGATTGTACTGGGTGGTGATGGCTAATTTAGCTAGTTTCCAATTATTTTTTCAAATATATAACAAAATAGAAATTATGGGAAAAATTAAGTAGGTCAGTCTGAAAAATATTTTGACCTGAAATATTAATTGATTTCCTTCCAAAAGATGCTGCTTGATCTGCTGAGTTCATTGACCGTTTACAGTTCTTATTTCAGGTTTCCAACTGCAAGTTATTTTGTTCTGGTATTTGAAGGCAGGGTTTGTTCTAATAAGATATTGGTATTATGTCATGGAAAGCAACTCACCACAGAGGTGTGGCCAGATTGGAAGCACAAGCTGACAATGACAATGAAGCATCACAAAAATTAAGGTGCACCAAGCCATAAAGCAAGCAGTCATGAAGATTTTCTGCTGGCAAGAGGGTAATTAGGCCATTCTTTATAAAGGCAGTTTCTTTCATAAAATAACCACAGCCCCAAGATCAAGTGATGATGAGAGTAAATTTCTCCTAACTGCAATTTTTTATAAACCTTCTGGAGAATTGAACAATTAAGTAGCTTTTTAGATATAAAACTAATGGGCTCTCAATAAATGTTTTAAATATATAAACAATATTATGGTTAAATCAGAAGTCATCCCATTGAAATGCATCATGGAACATATTCTAAAACAAGGTGGAGACGAAGTGTTCTAAATTGCTGTTCAATTGCATCAGATCATGGAAGATTTTAAGTCTGTCTACACAGATTAATCGCCACTTTATTAGGTACCTCCTCTTTTACATACCATTGTTGGTAATGCGTGGACAATATTTGAGATACTGTCACCTTCCTTTCAGCTTAAACCAATCTGACCATTCTCGTCTGATCTCTCTCATTAACAAGGCATTTTCACCCAAAGAACTGTTGGTTACTAGACATTTTTTGTTTCTCGTACCATTCTCTATAACCTCTGGAAACTGTTATACATGAAAATCCCAAGAGATCAGCAGTTTCTGTGAAACTCAAACCACCCCATCTGGCACCAACAATTATTCCATGGTCAAAGTCACTTAGACTTTGGTTTACAGGTGTACCTAATAAAGTGGGCACTGAATAGAAGTTTGAATGAAAACTTCAGTGAAAGTTTTGTTTCATAATTTTTACCCGGATTGCACTGGAATTGTAGACTGCGCTCTAAGTGGAAATGCATCATTGGCTGTAACAGTAATTAGCCCTGTATTTGACATACCACAATCTACCAGTTTGAAGTCATGTAGAGAACATAAATCAAATGCTGTGTGGTTGTCGATTTTGTCTTTGAAAACTTGTAGTCTTTTAGATTCTCAAAATCCTGCAGTGTAATCTTATGCAAACTAACTCTTGTGTGATTTCCTGGTATAAAGAGATGCTCAGGGTTCTGGTTCTGGAAAATGTAATTAGGTATTTGAAATTCATTTTGTGGTTTGTGAGGTTGTTTTCGATCAGTATTTCATTCTGGCACAACCTCCAAGGGTTTAAATCAATTGCTGAAGCTTTCAAAGGTCTACCACAATGAAAAGGGATAAATACCAAGAGTTATCAACTTTTAATGAAGACTCAGGAACTCTATCCTGATCAGCAGGAGAAAAATACATGGTACAATGATTGATCTGCACATACGAAAATATACCTGGAGAGTGATTCATGCAGACAGCACCTTGCTTATTTTAAAGTACAGTTATTTTTTTTATCAATGTACTGTATATCATATATAACCTTAAGATTCATTTTCTTGCAGGCACCCACAGGAAAACAAAGAAATACAATAGAAATCATGAATAACCATATATAACAAAGACCAACAAGCATCCAATGTGCAAAAGAGGACAATTTGTGCAAATAATAAAAAGGTAAACAAACTATACTGAGAAAAAGACTGCAGAATCCCTGAAAGTGAGTTCTCAGGTTGCCAAGACAGTTCAGTGTTGAGGTGAGACAAGCTGGTCCAGGAGCCCAATGGCTGGAGAGCAACAATTGCTCCCAAACCTGGTGGTGTTATTTACGAGCTTTGTATTAATAACTTCCTCAAAATTTAAAGTATATTTATCATCAAAGTATGTATATTGTATCCAACCTTGAGATTTGTCTCCTTTCCAGCAGCTACAAAACAAAGAAACCCAATAGAACCCATTACAAAAGAAAACCGTTGAACATCCAATATGGAAAAAAAAAAGCAATAATATAAAGCAAGCAAGTACTATTCAGAATTAAAGTTCACAGAAGTGAGTTCATTGCCACAAAGCCAGGTATCACTGCAGCCGGTCCAGATGCCTAGTAGTTGCAGGCCATAGCCCAAGTTCAGCACAGAGACATGTAAACCTCACTGAGCAGTGAGCTGAACGCTGGCCCATTCCTCTCCTCCAGCCCTGACATCCTGACCTTTTAATCTGGCCCAGCACTTAAATAGCCCAAGACTAAGCTTGTTCCTCGCTCTCGGATCCGGGCCACACTACCTCAACTCTATCTTGCCTTGGATCTGCTGCTTTGAATCGGCTCCATGTTCACTCGATTGGACCTGTACACACCACTCCACAGCTGCCCTGCACCTTCGAGACTTCCAGGTTGTCCAGGCAGTTCAGAAGCTCAGCTCCGAAAGGGAGGTTACGGACTATTGACAGCAGTGATCATTTTGCAGAAAAACTCTAATCAAGAAGTTTTGTTTGCTGCCAGTAAATTGTCACTGTGTCACACCAGCAGCATCTTATTCCTGATATGTTGATGACCAATTCTACATTTCTTTAGAAGAACACAGTAATCAAGTTTTGAAAAAAGGAAACTGAGAAGAATGAGTTTTGCTTTAAGATTATCAGGATTGACATTCAGTGAACAATCCTACTCCAAACTGAGTTATAGAGTTATACAACATGGAAACAAGTCCTTCTTCATAATGACCAAGACATTTATCTTAGCTAGTCCCAGTTACCTGTGATTTCATTTTCACTATGTAGCAAGACTCAATTTACCAGCCATCATCAGGAAAATGCTGGTGAACCTTTATGAGTTCTATGGTACTTCGGAAGATGTACTCACGCAATGGTTGCAGAAAGTGAATCCCCAAACAGTCCACAGACAATGAAGAATCAGTCATATGTAACTAAAGGTTACAGCTAATGATTTTGGGTGAGGTATGTTGGTGACAGAAGTGTGGAAACACTTGTGAGCTGCCCCCAGCATATCCTCAGACGGTGCTGGCCATTGATGTAAATTGATCATTTCACAATATGCTTCAATGTTTGGATGTACATGTGACAAATAAAGCAAAAACAGGATGAGAGAGAAATATTGAGATTGTGAGCAATCCAAGAGAGAAGAGAGGAAAGTAAACAAATAGCATAAAAAATTCAGGCAGGGCATATTGTGAGCATTCAACAGGTAGAGCATAATATATCCATTTTGATCCTTGTAATGTGACCAATCATCCTGCAAGGCTTTCCATTTCAGCTGCCCACCTGTAGTTCACAACTGGAACATGGATTTCAAAGATATAAGCAGTACACACATGTAGTAATATGGTAGTAGTGAAAATTAAGCATTCTGGAAATGTGTACAATCTTCCAAGTGCACAAGTCCAATTCCTTGATTAATTAATTTTCCATAATGGCAGTTTCTTACTCTGGCTGCAACAAGTGCTTTCTAGCATGAGAAGGCTTGTTGAAAATTCTATTGTTTTTTGAGGTTACTGGAGAAAAATGAGTGATTGGAGGATAGGAAGAGGGCTGTTACATCACAGGAGTAAAGCCAATTGATCCTAACTGTGAAGACCAAGCTGGAGTACATGTAAAACTCAGTGTTCTTTGATCTGGGTTCAATTCTCAGCACTGTCTATCTGTACACTCTCCACGGGACCCCAGAGGTTTCGTCTGGGTGCTCTAGTTTCCCTCCATATTCCAAAGACTTACATGTTAGGGTCAGTGAGTTTGGAGTGTGCTTTGTTGGCACTGGAAGCATGGCAACATTTGAGGGCTGCCCCCAGCACATTGCAAGCGATGATGAAAATGATGGATTTCACTGTATTTTTCGATGTGCCTGCGACAAGTAAAGCTCATCTAATCTAGTTAAATGGTAGAATTTAGGTGGACTTAATGAGGATTTGGAAAGAATGATATAAGATCAGTGAAGAATGAATGTAAATAGGAGCTCTGTAGTTGCTATGGCCTTAGTAGTCCAAAAGGCTTATGTGTGGACAGTATGACTCTCAGATTTCAGGTATAGTATTGGGTTGGATTTTGCTCAAGGAATAACTTTGACACAATCATTGCTCAATATCATTGATATGCAACTGGAAGCAATTAAAACATATGTGGTTCAAAGATCTCTACCCAAGATTATGATTTCAAATCAAGTGGCTTTTATTGTCATTTCAACCATAACTGCTGGTACAGTACACAGTAAAAAACAAACAACTATCCTCCAGGACCATGGTGCTACATGAAACAACATAAAACTACATTAGACCTCAGGCCTACATGGGACTACATAAAGTGCACAAAACAGTGCAAGACAATACATTAATTAATAAACAAGACAATAGGCACAGTAAAGGACAAATTACAATATAATAATAAATGATGTAAATGTAAACAATATAAACTGTTTTAGCAGGAATTGAGAAAGAAATGAGCGAAAATTACAAAGGGAGGGGGGAGGGGGAGAATATATATGTGTGTGTATGTGTGTGTGTGTGTGTGTGTGTGTGTGTGTGTGTGTGTGTGTGTAGGTTGGTGTCAGACTAGACTCTGGGAATTGAGGATTCTAACGGCTTGGGGGAAGAAACTGTTACAGAGTCTGGTCGTGAGAGCCTGAATGCTTTGGTACCTTTTGCCAGATGGCAGGAGGGAGAAGAGTTTGTGTGAGGGGTGCGTGGGGTCCTTCACAATGCTGTTAGCTTTCCGGATGCAGCGTGTGGTGTAAATGCCTGTAATGGCGGGAAGAGAGACCCCAATGATCCCTTCAGCTGTCCTCACTATCCGCTGCAGGGTCTTGCGATCCGAGACAGTGCAATTTCCGACCCAGGCAGTAATGCGGCCGCTCAGGATGCTCTCGATACATCCTCCGTAGAATGTGGTGAGGGTGGGGGGGTGGAAGATGGACTTTTTTCAGCCTTCGCAGAAAGTAGAGAAGCTATGGAGCTGGTGTTGAGGGGCCAGATGAGATTCTCCACCAGGTAAACACCAAGAAATTTGGTGCTCTTAACAATCTCAATGGAGGAGCCGTCAATATTCAGCGGACAGTGGTCGCTCTGTGCTCTCCAGAAGTCAACGACCATCTCTTTTGTTTTGTTCACATTCAGATACAGGTTGTTGGCTCTGCACCAGTCCGTTAGCCACTGCACCTCTTCTCTCTATGCTGACTCGTCATTCTTATTCATAGTCATAGTCAATACTTTATTGATCCCGGGGGAAATTGGTTTTCGTTACAGTTGCACCATAAATAATAAATAGTAATAAAACCATAAATAGTTAAATAGTAACATATAAATTATGCCAGGAAATAAGTCCAGGACCAGCCTATTGGCTCAGGGTGTCTGATCCTCCAAGGGAGGAGTTGTAAAGTTTGATGGCCACAGGCAGGAATGACTTCCTATGACGCTCTGTGTTGCATCTCGGTGGAATGAGTCTCTGGCTGAATGTACTCCTATGCCCACCCAGTACGTTATGTAGTGGATGGGAGACATTGTCCAAGGTGGCATTCAACTTGGACAGCATCCTCTTTTCAGACACCACCGTGAGAGAGTCCAGTTCCATCTCCACAACATCACTGGCCTTACGAATGAGTTTGTTGATTCTGTTGGTGTCTGCTACCCTCAGCCTGCTGCCCCAGCACACAGCAGCAAACATGATAGCACTGGCCACCACAGACTCATGGAACCTCCTCAGCATCGTCCGGCAGATGTTAAAGGCAGATGTTCTTACAGATGAGACCCATCACAGTCGTGTCATCAGCGAAATTGATGATGTGGTTCGAGCTGTGTATTGCTGCACAGTCGTGGATCAGCAGAGTGAACAGCAGTGGACTGAGCACACAACCCTAGGGGGGCCCCCGTGCTCAGTGTGATGGTATTGGAGATGCTGACCCCGATCCAGACTGACTGAGGTCTCCCAGTCAGAAAGTCTAGGATCCAGTTACAGAGGGAGGTGTTCAGGCCCAGTAGGCTTAGCTTTCCAATCAAGTGCTGAGAAATGATTTAAAGATATAAAGTTTTTCCAAAATTTTTCCAAGATGCAACATCTATGGCCACCAACTTCTTCAAATCCACTGAACAAAATTTAACTTCTGCAAGTACCAAATCAGTACTGTAGAACATTTATATATAATATTTAAATAAGTAGCATGGTATCCATAATATGACACAAGCATAACTCATTAGTACCTATTACTCTTAGGTCAGAATAAAAACATTTCTTTTACTTGAGGTGCCTGATGTCCTACTGATAATTTGTAAACCCAATGACCTGTTTCTATATTGCACAACCATCCACCTCTTGATTCTTTAATAGTTTTCTGGCAATTGCAACTCTGTCAATGGTCTACTCCCAACTATGTTACACGTTTAATGTCCTGGTTCACATGGTTCATATTTTTTCTCTGTTATGCTTTTCTGTTCTCTGTGTGCGCTGATTGTCTGGGTTACTGTTGAAGATGAGAGATAAGAGAACTGTGGGCCATCCAATGAGGATGAACAGATTCAGGGGAGGTTTCTCTAATGAAGGATGCTAAGGTTGGGCTTGGGGCTTTTGAGAGGGAAGAGAGAAGAAGCCGGAGAGATGAGGTCGGAGGAGTGGGGCTGGAATTCGATTAAGCCTGAGGAGATCGAAGGAGGATTGGCGAAGGGAAAACTGTGAGCTCCAACTTGTGCACATTAGACTGTTTCATTTAAAATGGGCCCTTTTTCTTGACTAACCCTTTAGTTAAATTAATTATAAAGCTAAATCTTTTAATGGTATGCGGAGTACTGCCTGTTACTCTGTGGTACTGATTTGTAACAGGGTAACAAATCGCGCAGCATCCACACAAACAGGGGGATTTGGGGGGGGGCGGGACTTGCACGTCAATCTCCCATGTTTGGCAAGGCCAGAGGGTGTCTTCCCAAGACTTACACAGCTGACAGAAACATAGTGTTACACAAGTTTGAATGAAATAGACCAGAAATCAGCTCTTACCTATCCAGTTCCAGGCAAGTTTGTAATGTGGCAAATTTTAATAACGTTCAATCACTGGCAGATAAAACTTTCATCTGAAACAATGGAAGGGCTCTGAAACCTGTGCCAACCAACTGGCAGGGAAGTTCAAAGACATTTTCAATCTCTCGTTGTAATATTTCGAAGCTCCCACTTGCTTCAAAAGGGCAACAATTATACCAGTGCCCAAGAAGAGCAGTGGGAGCTGCATTAATAACTATCATCCAGTAGCACTCACATCTATGGTAGCGGTTGGAGCGGGCAGCGGAGTGAGTGGTTTGCAGAGTGTAGGGCTTCGGTGGTAATGGGGAGAGGCAAGAGCGAGGCACCAACTCCCCCCCCCCCACCCCTTGGCGAATCAGCCCGGACAGACAGGAACAGCAGGGCTCTCACAGTTAACGGTATGAACTAACAGTTTGAAAAGTTCGTCTGTTTGGCGAGGTAAGTGGGTGAGTAGACTTATTTTTCCTGTTTCATTCCTGTAGAATTAGATAGCATGCCTGCAGGGTGAGTGCTTTGTTCAGGGTGTCAGATGTGGGAATCCTGGGAGACCTCCAGCCTCCCTGATGGCCACATCTGCGCCAAGTGCACCGAGATGCAGCTCCTCAGAGACCGTGTTAGGGATCTGGAGCTGCAGCTTGATGACCTACTGCTTATCAGGGAAAGTGAAGAGGTGATAGACAGGAGCTACAGGGAGGTGGTCATCCCTAGGCTACAGGGGTCAGAAAACTGGGTGATTGTCAGGAAAGGGAAAGAAAATGCCCGGATAGTGGAGAGCACCCCTGTGGCTGTCCCCCTCAGCAACAAATATCTTGTTCTGGATGCTGTTGAGGGGGATGACCTGACAGGGGATGCCCACGGTGACCGGGTCTCTGGCACTGAGCCTGGTGCTGTTGTGCAGGAGGGAAGGAGGGAGAAAAGGAATGCGGTAGTCGTAGGGGATTCCATAGTCAGGGGAAGGGACAGGAGATTCTGTGAGCCTGATAGAGATACCCGCATGGTGTATTGCCTCCCAGGTGCCAGTGTACGGGATGTCTCGGATCGGGTCCAGAATATTCTGAAGGGAGAGGGTGAGCAGCCAGTTGTCTTGGTACATGTTGGTACCAATGACATAGATAGGATAAAGGAGGCGGTCCAGAAGAGAGATTTCTGGGAGTTAGGAAGGAAGCTGAGAAGCAGGACCTCCAGGATAGTAATCTCAGGATTGCTACCTGTGCCACATGCTACCGAGGGCAAAAATAGTCGGATCAGGCAGATGAATGCGTGGCTGAGAGACTGGTGCAGGGCTTCAGATTCTTGGATCATTAGAATCTCTTCTGGGGGAAGTATGACCTGTTCAAAATGGACAGGTTACACCTGAACCCGAAGGGGACCAATATCCTTGCGGGAAGGTTTAATAGAGCTGTTGGGGGGGGGCGGGGGGGGGCGTTAAACTAATTTGGTAGGGGGATGGGAACCGGAATGATAGAGTGGAGGAAGGGGAAAACAGAAATAAATCTAAGATAGTGAACAGTAAAGATGTCAGCAAAGACAGGCAGGTGATGGGGCAAATTTGTAGCCATTGGGATGAGTTGCAGTGAAATCAAAGCAAAAAGTACCAAATACTGGTCTTAAGGTGTTGTACTTAAATACACGCAGCATAAGAAATAAGGTGGATGATCTTGTCATACAGCTACAGATTGGCAGGTATGATGTTGTGGCTATCACTGAGACGTGGCTAAAGGATGCATGTCTCTGGGAGCTGAACGTCCAAGGATACACCGTGTATTGGAAGGATAGGCAGGTAGGCATAGGGAATGGCGTGGCTTTATTGGTAAGAAATGAAATTAAATCATTAGAAAGAGGTGACAGGATCAGAAGGTGCAGAATCTTTATAGGTTGAGCTAAGAAATAGCAAGGGTAAAAGGACCCTGATGGCAGTTATATACAGGCCTCCAAACAGCTGCAGTGATGTGGACTACAAATTACAACAGGAAATAGAAAAGGCTTGTCAGAAGGGCCGTGTTATGATAATTCTGGGGGATCTTAACATGCGAGGGGATTGGAAAAATCAGATTGGCACTGGATCTCAAGAGAGAGAATTTGTAGAATGTCTGCGAGATGGCTTTTTAAAACAGCTTCTTGTTGAGCCCACTAGGGGATCGACTGTACTGGATTGGGTATTGTGTAGTGAACCGGAGGTGATTAGAGAGATTGAGGTGAAGGAACCCTTAGGAGGCAGTGATCATAACATGACTGAGTTCACTGTGAAATCTGAAAAAGCCACCGAAATCTAATGCGTCGGTATTTCAGTGGATTAAAGGAAACTATAGTGGCATGAGAGAGGAACTGTCCAAAGTCGACTGGAAAGGGACACTGGCGGGAAGGACGGCAGAGCAACAGTGGCTCGAGTTTATGCAAGAAGTGAGGAAGGTGCAAGACAGGTATATTCCAAAAAAGAAGAAATTTTCGAATGGAAAAAGGATGCAACCGTGGCTGACAAGAGAAGTCAAAGCCAAAGTTAAAGCAAAGGAGAGGGCATACCAGGAAGCAAAAATCAGTTGGAAGACAGAGGATTGGGAAGTTTTTAAAAGCTTACAAAAGGAAACTAGGAAGGTCATTAAGAGGGAAAAGATAAACTATGAAAGGAAGCTAGCAAATAATATCAAAGAGAATACTAAAAGCTTTTACAAGTATATAAAGAGCAAAAGACAGGTGAGAGTAGATATAGGACTGATAGAAAATGATGCTGGAGAAATTGTAATAGGAGATAAGGAGATGGCGGAAGAACTGAACGAGTATTTTGCATCAGTCTTCACTGAGGAAGACATCAGCAGTATACCGGACACTCAAGGGTGGCAGGGAAGAGAAGTGTGCGCAGTCACAATTACGACAGAGAAAGTACTCAGGAAGCTGAATAGTCTAATGGTAGATAAATCTCCTGGACCAGATGGAATGCACCCTTGTGTTCTGAAGGAAGTAGCTGTTAAGATTGTGGAGGCATTAGCGATGATCTTTCAAAAGTCGATAGATTCTGGCATGGTTCCGGAGGACTGGAAGATTGCAAATGTCACTCCACTATTTAAGAAGGGGGCAAGGAAGCAAAAAGGAAATTATAGACCTGTTAGCTTGACATCAGTGGTTGGGAAGTTGTTGGAGTCGATTGTCAAGGATGAGGTTACAGAGTACCTGGAGGCATATGACAAGATAGGCAGAACTCAGCATGGATTCTTTAAAGGAAAATCCTGCCTGACAAACGTATTACAATTTTTTGAGGAAATTACAAGTAGGCTAGACAAGGGAGATGCAGTGGATGTTGTATATTTGGATTTTCAGAAGGCCTTTGACAAGGTGCCACACATGAGGCTGCTTAACAAGATAAGAGCCCATGGAATTGCAGGAAAGTTACATACGTGGATAGGCCTTTGGCTGATTAGCAGGAAACAGAGGGTGGGAATAAAGGGATCCTATTCTGGTTGGTGTTCCATGGGGTCTGTGTTGGGGCCGCTTCTTTTTACGTTGTACATCAACGATTTGGATTTTGGAATAGCTGGCTTTGTGGCTAAGTTTGCTGACGATACGAAGATAGGTGGAGGGGCCGGTAGTGCTGAGGAAACAGAGAGTCTGCAGAGAGACTTGGATAGATTGGAAGAATGGGCAAAGAAGTGGCAAATGAAATACAATGTTGGAAAGTGTATGGTTATGCACTTTGGCAGAAGAAATAAATGGGCAGATTATTATTTAAATGGAGAGAGAATTCAAAGTTCTGAGATGCAACAGGACTTGGGAGTCTCATGCAGGATACACTTAAGGTTAACCTCCAGGCTCAGTCAGTGGTGAAGAAGGCAAATGCAATGTTGGCATTCATTTCTAGAGGAATAGAGTATAGGAGCAGGGATGTTATGTTGAGGCTCTATAAGGTGCTGGTAGGACCTCACTTGGAGTACTGTGGGCAGTTTTGGGCTCCTTATTTAGGAAAGGATGTGCTGATGTTGGAGAGGGTACAGAGAAGATTCACTAGAATGATTCCGGGAATGAGAGGGTTAACATATGAGGAATGTTTGTCCGCTCTTGGACTGTAATCCTTAGAGTTTAGAAGAATGAGGGGAGACCTCATAGAAACATTTCGAATGTTGAAAGGCATGGACAGAGTGCATGTGGCAAAGTTGTTTCCCATGATGGGGGAGTCCAATACGAAAGGGCATGACTTAAGGATTGCAGGGTGCCCATTCAGAGCAGAGATGCGAAGAAATTTTATTCGCCAGAGGGTGGTGAATCTATGGAATTTGTTGCCGCGGGCGGCAGTGGAGGCCAAGTCATTGGGTGTATTTAAGGCAGAGATTGATAGGTATCTGAGTAGCCAGAGCATCAAAGGTTATGGTGAGAAGGCGGGGGAGTGGGACTAAATGGGAGAATGGATCAGCTCATGATAAAATGGCGGAGCAGACTCGATGGGCCAAATTCTTCTCCTTTATCTTATGGTCTAAAATGCTTTGAGAGGCTGGTGATGGCTGGAATTAACTCCTGTCACAGACCTGAACCCACTGCAGTTTGCCTATTCCCACAATAGGTCTTTTTAAGAGAAAATCTTATTGGCTCTTCACACAGCCTTGGATCACCTGGACAATACATATAAAGAAGCTGTTTATTGACAACAGTTCAGCATATAACTCAATCAGTCCTGCAGTCTGGTTAGAAATCTCCAGAACCTGGGCTTCTGTATCTCACTCTGCAACTGGATCCTTGACTTTCTCACCAGGACATTGCAATCTGTGTGGATCAGAAATAACATCTCCACCTTGTTGACAATCAACACTGGCGCAGCACTGGCCCACTGCTTAGGCCACGCCCAACTCCCTCTACATCCATGATTGTGTGGCTAGGCACAGCTCAAATGTCATCTTCAAATTTGCTGATGATGTAACTATTGTGGCAGAATTTCAGATGGTGATGAGAGGGTGTACAGGAGTGAGATATATCCGCTAGTTCAGTGTTGTTGCAGCAACAATTGCACTCAATGTCAGTAAGACCAGAAAACTGACTGTGGACCTCAGAAAGATGAGGGAACACCCTCCATTCCTCATTGAGGAATCAGAAGTGGAAAGTGTGAGCAATTTCAAGTTCATGGGTGCCAATATCTCTGAGGATCAATCCAACATATTAATGCAGCTACAAAGAAGGCATAACAATGGCTATATTTCATTCAGAGTTTGTGGAGATTTGGTATGCCACCAAAGACACTCACAAATTTGTAGAGATGTACCATGGAGAGCACTCTACCTGACTGCATCATTGCCTGGTATAGGTGTGTGGGGGGGGGGGAGCACTGCGCAGGATGAAAAGAGGCTGTGGAAAGTTGTGAACAGTCTACTTCATCATGGACACTAGCCTCTGTAGTATCCAGGACATTTTTTAAGGAGTGTTGCCTCAAAAAGGTGGCATCCATCATTAAGGACTCCCATCACCCTTGACGTGCCCTGTTTTCTTTGCTATCAGCAGGGATGAGGTACAGGAGTCTGAAGACACACATTCGGCAATTCAGGAACAGCTTCTTCCCTTCTGCCATCTGATTTCTGAATGGACATTGAACCCATGAACACTACGCCAATACTTTCTAGGTTTATTTTGCACTACTTTTTTAATTTAACTATTTAATATATACATACTTACAGTAATTCACATCTTTTCTCTATTATTATGCATTGCATCGTGCTGCTACCACAAAGAAAACAAATTTCACGACATATGCCAGTGATATTAAACCAGATTCTAAATCTCATTCCTTCAGATTGCTCCATTTCCATCTTGGAAATGGAGATAGCTTCAACAATAATGAAACATTTTCATTATTGTTGAAAATGTCTTTATTTCCATCTTATTTCAAGCCTTAGTTTCATATAATATGCAATTTTCTCTATAAAATACCAAACTTTCTTGAAAATGCAGTAGACCACTCCAGAACACTGATTTCATTGTATTGTTCACGTCCATAAAATGGTTACTAAAACATATACAAAAAAAAAGAAAATGAAGTCATCAAAATTTTCTAGTTTAGCAGCTGGCCAGTTAGCTGAAACAATGGAGCCACTTTGATCCAGATGGCTCAGCCAATGAGAGCACAGGGTGTCACTGTTACTTAGCTAGTGAAAATCAGCAATACATATTATTGTATTCACAGACAATCCTTGAAATTTTAGCTCATCCATAAATACTACTTCGCAGATCTTAAGCTATAGCCACACAGCTATTTACTATGTAGCAGAATATTCTAAACTGGCACCCACAGGGGAATTGCTAAAAATGGACTGTAACCATTAGTCCACCTTAATTTACCAAGGTTATGTAATCTGATGTTGCAATATATTAAAATATGACCAATTTCTTGATATAAATGAACATAATTATGTAAAATAAATTTAACTATTTAACATCTTCCCTTGGCCCCGAGGAAATGTGCCGCTTGAACTACTATTTCTGGCAGCTCATTCCACATGTACGCCACCCTCTGTGTGAAAAAGCTGTCCTCAAAACTGTTTGAATAAATTGGAAATGATGCACCCAAAACCTCACACAGAACAATAATTATTAAAGATTACTGTAGTAACAATAGTTACAATAATCATAGATTGACTAGTTGATTACTGGCTCTTAACTGACAAGTGAATTATAGACTGTTATACAATGAGCAAGTTAGCTAGTATAAGATGGTGCCAAAATTAGCTTTATTGTTGAAAGAAAATGAGTTCTCCAACAACTAGTGTTCCCCTTGTGTCTGTCTATTTGGACATTTGGGTAGATGCTCCAGGATGGTGCAGAGAAGATGCTGTATTGTCATCTTTCAGATAGACATCAAAGATCCCAAGGCCATTATTTTGGAGAAAAATAAGTAAGATGCTCTACTATCTTCCTGCTAATATTTGTGGCTCTCTCAGATAGACAGGTACACACTCAACTTATTCCCTCCCTGCTTCTTTCAAATAGATTTTCTGTCTCTCTTTCCCTAAATTATGGGGAGTCTGGTAAACTCTTGACTATCAGGTAGCTTTGATTAATGTACATGTTTCAGTCTTGAAACTTCTGCATATGATACTGAGCACTTTTAAATTGTCACAAATCTTTCACAGAATTAGCTTAGCTAGTTCAGTGACTGTATTTGCATTGAACTACTGGATATTATCCTTATTCCTATCTCTTGGTGCAACATTCCTTGCAAAATAATGATAACCACCTAGGCTCAATAATGCTGAATCACACAAAATTGCTGCTGCTTTGCTGCTGTAAGGATGTGTTCCTACCAAGATAAATGTGTTGGAAGTGGGTCAAAACAGTCTGCTTAACCTTTCCTCAGACACCAAAGAAATCCAAGTGAAGCAACATTGTGACTTCCAGCAATAGAAAACTGCCAGCCACATTTCCACCCATCTGCACTCCAAACCCAACTTGTGCCTTCAACATTATGTCTCGGTGAACATTTGATCACGCTTAATCCATAATTTGATTTTAATATTCAGCTTCATTGTACAGTAAAGCACCTCATTTGAAATTTACCAAATTAGGAGCAATTGTTTGGAAATTGTTCCAAAAGTTCACTGATCGGTTAAAACTCTTGTTTTGTTGTCTTGTTTTTAACCTCATATGACTATTCTAATTGACAGTCTACTGGCTTGAACCAACTATTATTATATTGCAGTTATTTAATCTAAAGCTTCTCAGCAGAGAGAATAAATATGGACCACAACACATCATTAAGCTAGTCTGGGAAATGAAGCACATACAAAATTCTGAATCAATCAAAGCAAAGTCCTGATCCAAATACCTAATAAGAATATGCAGCCAGCAAGGTGCTGATACTACCAAGCAGCCTCAGCAGGTAATGCTGCTACCAACAGCAACTATATCGATCTATTATAGTCCAACAGGAATATGTGAATTTACAACTATCTTTCAAAAAATAATATCAAAAAGCTTTGCATTTATTTTCCTCTTTTCATGGCAGCAGATCATCCCAAAGTACTTCGGAGTCAATGAAGTTCTATTTCAAACAGCAGTCACTGTTCTAACGCACACAAATGCTGGAGGAACTCAGCAAGCCAGGCATCATCGATGCAAAAGAGTAAACAGTTGACATTTTGGGCCAGGACTGATGAAGGGTCTCGGCCCAAATTGTCGAATGTTTACTGATTTCCGTAGATGCTGCCTGACCTGCTGAGTTCCTCCAGCACTTTGTGTATGTTGGTCGGATTTCCATCATCTGCAGATTTTCTTGTCTTTGAGTCACTGTTGTAACCTAGGAATTATGGCAAATGGCTTCCGGGACCTTGACACCCAGCAGCATTGACAATTAAATCAGTTTTTTTTGGTCATGTTGGTGAAAGGGTAATTAATGAGGGAATCCTTTACTTCTCTTCCAATGTAATCCTCAATGGTGATTGCCTGATGTAACCACAAGATTCAAATTCTAACCTCAAGAAATCTTAACTGATCCACAGTTTATGTGCCTTGTGTCCTAATCTGGGTATGTTCCCTGGGCATCAATTACACTTGTAACAATGACGTTGAGATCATTTACATTGACTTCTGATTGTAATTCTGGTACTGACCTTCAGAATGGTATCTATTCCCACTCTGACCTTTTACCTCTTCTCACCTGTCTATTTCTTCCCCTTGGGTCCGATCCTCTTTCCTTTTTCCCTACTTTTCTCTCCTATCAGATTCCTTCTTCTCCAGCCCTTGACCTTTCCCATCCACCTCCTTCCTCTCCCACCACATTTTTATTCTGGCATCTTCCCTATTCCTTTTCAGATATCAAGAAGGGTCTGAGGCCAAAACATTGACAATCTATTCATTTCCATAGATGCTGCCTGACCTGCTGAGTTCCTACAGCATTTAGTGTGTGTTGCTTTGTTTTCAGATCCTTCCAGATAATGGCCCTCCATGTCTGTTTAACCTCCTACAACTTACAACCCTCTAAACTATCTGTTTAGATATTTTGCCCCCTTGTGCATCTCCCACATTATGTCACTCCTCCTCAGAGTTGGAGACTGAGCCCTGCTATTCCATTTGGAAATCTTCCAAAACTTCTCTCCTCCTTGTGAGAAGAGACCAGTGTCAGAGTGGAGATGCTCAAGAGGCTTCAGCATGACAAGGCTGAGTAAGGAGCTGGAAGTGAGAGCAGATCTTTAAAAAGGCTTCAGAGAAGAGGTACAGGTAAGAATAGGTAAAGTTTTTATTTTGTTGATCTTTAGTAACTGATTTATGAAGGCAAGATGGTACGGCAGGACAATGCCCCTCCTGCAAGATGTGTGTCGTCAGGCAACGTCATGGTTTCCCTGATGAAGACATCAATGGGAAGTGCAGCCTAATGGAGCTTTTGACAGAATTGGTCATTGAATCAGAGTGAGATTTGAAGGTACTCAAGGTCATCTGGAGAACTGAAAGCTATATACATAGATTAGAATTTTACTGAAGTAGTCGCACACGAAGTATAGGTTTCAGGTGGATGGGGAATAGCCAGTCAGTGTTGAGTTCACCTGCAGCCATTCCATCACAGACAGCTATACCTCTTTGGATACTGTTGAGCTGAATATTCTTTCAGAGGCTCGCAGCAGTTTTCAGATCTCTGGCACTTTGGTTGTCTCTGAGACTCAGCGCAAGGGTGCAGTGAGGCAGGGTGAGACTGATGGAAGACTCAACAGAGAAGGGGACAGACTGTAGATTGTGTGGCTGCAGAAGGGATGCCAGGATGGTATCCTGTCTCCTGGTTGCCAGGGTCAAGGATTTCTCTGAGTAGCTGCAGAAAATTTTAGAGCAGGAGAGCTAGAAACCAGGGTTTATTACACATTTTGGTACAAACAACATAGGTGGAACAAGGGATGAAGTCCCATAGAATGAATAGAGAGAGGTAGGTAAGAAGCAGGACCTGAAGGGCAGTGATCTCCAGCGCCATGTGCTGTTAAGGTTAGAAATAGAAAGATAGATCAGATGACTGTGTGGTTGAGGAGATGATACAGAGGGCAGGGATTCAGGTTCTTGTACAATTGGGATTTCTTAGAGTTTAAATGTGACTGTATAAGAGAGAGAGATTTCACTTGAATGAGAAAGGGACCAATATCCTTGTAACATGCGAGGAGTGGGGGCGGGGGAAGTGGAGTTAAAACTAAATTGGTTACCAGTGGGATCAAAGCAGGAACGGGTCATGGGATGAAGCAATAGCCAGCAAGAGCAAATTTTGTTATTAGGATAGTAAAGGCCAAGGAAAGCAATATTCAGTTAAACAGCATTTCAATACACAAACTTTAACAGGTCAGCTGGATGAACTCAGGACATAAATCCACTCTGAGGAATGGGATGTTCAATACAGATGCTATGGGTACAGGCAAGTGAGAAGGGAATGTTACTTTTTCGATAAGGGAAAATATATAGCAGTACTTGGAGAAGACATCCTTGAGGGAAATCATTCAGCTTGCTTCTCAGAATGGAGACTGATTGCAACTGATGTGCCATAGGGGTTGTTGTTGGGACCATGGTAATTTGTTAGTTGTACAAATGACTTGAACATGAACATATAAGGCTTTATCACTAGTTTTGCAGATGATACACGCTTTCTGCTAAGATCATGATGCACTCAGATGCAATGGCCTCTCTGGGTCCAATCAAAGGTGTAATAAGTTGTCCTTTATGTCTTTTTTATGGTTAAGACACTGCTGGTCAAGTGTTGCAGATCTACCCCACTATCAAGTTGCTTAATAGCAGTGGAGCTGGACTTGTTACACATGATGTTACAGCCTACTTCAGCCAAATTGAGAGGACTAGAATATAAGAACAAGGATGTGATACAGAGGCTTCATAAGACATTGGTCAGTCTGCACTTGAAGTATTGTGAGCAGTTCTGAGCCCCTAAACTAAAAGATGTGCTGGCATTGGAGAGGGTCCACAGGAGGAGAGCAAGAATGATTCTGGGAATGAAAGTGATAACATATGAGGATTGTTGGGTCTATACTCGCTAGAGTTTATTGAAACCTATCAAGTATTTAAAGGCATAAATAGAGTGGGTGTGGAATGTTTCCTTTAGTGGGTGAGTCTAGGATGACAATTAACATCTGTTGGATGATGCTGAGGATGTTCTACGAGTCTGTGGTGGCCAGTGCTATCATGTTTGCTGTTGTGTGCTGGGGCAGTAGGCTGAGGGTTGCAGACACCAACAGAATCAACAAACTCATTCGTAAGGCCAGTGATGTTGTGGGGATGGAACTGGACTCTCTCACGGTGGTGTCTGAAAAGAGGATGCTGTCTAAGTTGCATGCCATCTTGGACAATGTCTCCCATCCACTACATAATGTACTGAGTGGGCACAGGAGTACATTCAGCCAGAGACTCATTCCACCGAGATGCAACACAGTGCGTCATAGGAAGTCATTCCTGCCTGTGGCCATCAAACTTTACAACTCCTCCCTTGGAGGGTCAGACACCCCGAGCCAATAGGCTGGTCCTGGACTTATTTCATAATTTACTGGCTTAATTTACATATTACTATTTAACTATTTATGGTTTTATTACTATTTATTATTTATGGTGCAACTGTAACAAAAACCAATTTCCCCCGGGATCAATAAAGTATGACTATGAGAGGCCACAGCCTCAGAATAGAGGGGTGTTCATTTAGAACAGAGACGAGGAGGAATGTATTTTGCCAGAAGGAGCTGAACCTATGGAATTCACTGCCACGGACAGCTGTGGAGGCCAAATCATTGAGCACATTTAAAGTGGAAGTTGACAGGTTCTTGATGAGTAAGGGCGTCAAAGGCTGCGTTGAGAAGGCCAGATAATGAGGTTCAAAGGGCTAATAAATCATCATGAAGGATTGGCAGAGCAGACTCAATAGGCCAAGCAGCCTAATTTTGTTCCAATGTCTTATGATCTTTTAGCCACCCAGGGAAGAAAGTGTCAGAGGTGGTGTGTGGTCCTACAAATGGCGTAAATGATTGTCTTAGGCATTTCTCTTGTCATCACAAAACCCTGTTGGACATTGGTAATGTGGAAGGCTGCAAGTTCGATTCATTGGTTCATTGGCAAGTCAATGTATGGGGAGCCGCATAATCTCAGTTGTAGTGCAGACTAGGGCCTCATGCTGCGGCATCGCCTGTGGCAGCCACCCAGGGGAGGAGATGCCAGAGGCAGTGAGGGTGGTGTTCATGCTGGGTTGGAGGCTGGCCCCTCCTGTCTGTGCTGTCCTCTAGTGTTCACTTGGTGGAAGTCAAGGTGGACTGAGTTTCTCTGTGGCTACACTGTTTATTTTAAAATCATGTGATGATCAGACTGCTAAGCGCCTGCTCTTGCCAACAACGTCCCAAGCACCATCAATCTGTAGGACTTGTCACTCAAGCTCCTAGGCTATATTATTAATTTTTTGGGTGACTGTATGTTTACTGCTATCTTATATGTGCTATATGCGCCTTTACATGTGCTGTTTACGACTGAAGGTACTGTGTTTTGCACCTTGGCCACGGAAGAACACTGTTACGCTTGGGTGGATCCATGGTTATTCATGTATGGGTGATTGACAATTAAACTTGAACTTCAACTTGAACTTGAAAATCAGGAACAGGTGTTTGTTGTGAAGCAAGTTATTGATGATTACAAGGGGATCTTGATCAGTTATAGAAGCTGGCCAATGAATGGCAAATGGACTTCAATACAGATAAGGGTGAGGTGATGCATTTTGGAAAATCAAACCAGTGTAGAATATATACTATGAATAGTAAAGCACCAGCAAATGCAGCAGAGTAGAGATACTTAAGAGTACAAGAGCACAAGTTGCTAGAAGTGGTGTCATGAGCAGACAGGGTATGGAAAGAAATGATTAGGGTGCTGGTCTTCATCAGTCAAGACACTGAGTATAGGGATTTTACATTGCAGTTACGCAAGTCATTGGTGTGGCCGCACTTGGAGTCCAGTGTATAGTTTTGCTCCCCCTATGTGGTTAAACTGGAAAGAGAGCTGAGAAGATTTATGATGCATTGGGAGAAGTTCACCCTATAGAGGTTTATAAAGTCACGAGGAGCATAGATTGGATGGTAACACTCAAGAACAGCAGAGTGAAAAACAAGACTAGATGGTCTTAGGGTGAGAGGCATGTGGTTTTTGGGCCAAGGAGCCTACATCCTTGCTGTATTGCTCTATACCTCTGTCTCCCTCCTCTTATTAAAATGCTCATTGAAACATTTCTCTTCATTAAGCCTTCAGGTTGATAACCCATTCTCCTTTGGTTGAGTGTTAATTTTTCTCTTTGATTACCCCTCTGTGAAATCTCTCACGGCATTTTATTCCATTGAGGTATTACAGTATATGCAAGTAGCTCATTTCCTAAAGTAATGAGGATGAATTTTAGAGAAAAACAAAGAGAAAAAACAAGTCTGAGAGAGAAGTTTGAAATATTATAGACTGCAGGCAAGTCTGCGTCATGCAGAGCAAACATGATGACAGATTATATTGGGAATGTTACCTTGCTTGCCCACACCACGGATGCTGACTGACCTACTGTGTGACTTGAGTTAAGCTTAGTTGTCTGCTTTGCAAAACACAGCAAGCACAACTTTGGAAGATGAACATCATTGCTCCCAATCAGTGGCCAGTAAAGAGATCACCATGGGGATCTGTTCAGCTTGGCAGAAATGTATATTGACAAGATTGGAGGCTGATATTAAAACATAACCCATGCAATGCTGGCCTTCTTTGTGACTGTGGGGTAGCCTTTTATCATTAGCATCCCCCACAACTAAGTGCAATCTGAAAGACGTAACCTTTGAGGTACATATTTTAAAAAAATTACTACATTGAGATGCTTTGTGAATGTTGGCTGATTACTTAATCAGTGCTTGCTGTGTTAGCAAAGCATGTTACGCGCAAACTAGATGGAAATCAGATGAAACTGCAAGACAGATTTTTTTTAAATGCAGATTCAAGCAGACACACAATCTTTATAATGAAGAAGCAACAGCAGCAAATGTTTTCTCTGTATACTGAAATAGCACAACCTGTTTCATCTGACACAGCAGCAATACTACCACAATTGTCTGCCCACTATCAACCTCTGCTGTGCATCCACCAGCAAAATTCAGAATCCCAGCCCACTGAAGGAGGGAGGAAGCCTTTATCAGCTAGATTGATGAGAGTGTTGCTGGAAATCGGATTTAAAATCATACAATATTGCAGCACAGAAACAGGCCCTTTGGCCCATCAAACCCATGCCGAACTATAATTTGTCCAGTCCCATGGACACACACCTGGATCATGGTCTACATAACCCTCCCATCCATGTACTGATCCAAACTAATCTTCAAGTTTTGAACACCCAGGGTCCGTAGTATGAGAAGTCCTTTCAGAATCAGATTTATTATCACTGGCATGTAACGTGAAATTTGTTAACTTAGCAGCAGCAGTTCAATGCAATACATGATCTAACAGAGAGTAAAAATAAAATAAAAATGATAATAAATAAACAAGTAAATCAATTACGGTACATGTATATTGAATAGATTAAGTGCAACCCAAAGTTATTTGAAAACAGGTGTTGAGACTTAGACCATAAGATTTAGGAGCCAAATTAAGCCATTTACCCATTGAATCTGCTTTGCCATTTTGTCATGGCTGATTCAATTTTCCTCTCAGCCTGAATCTCCTGCCTTCTCTCTGCATCCCTTAATGCCCTGAGCAATCAAGAATCTATCAATCTCTGCCTTAAATGTACATAAAGACCTGGTCCCCACAGCTGCCTGTGGCAAAGAATTCCACGGATTCACTTCGCTCTGGTTAAAGAAATTCCTCATCTCTGTTCTAAAAAGGATGCTCCTCTATTCTGAGGCCATGTCCTCTGGACTTAGAATCTCCCATCATAGGAAACGTTCTTTCCACATCCACTCTACTGAAGCCTTTTGTGATTCAATAGGTTTTAATGAGGTCACCCCTCATTCTTCTGAATTCTAGTGAATTCACAACAATCAAACACTCTTCACATAACAAGCCATTCAATCCTGGAAGCATTTTTGTGAGCCTCCTTTGAATTGTCTCCAATTTCAGCACACCCTTTCTAAGATAAGAGACCCAAAACTACTTAACATAAACACGAAGAAATCTGTAGATGCTGGAATTTCAAGCAACACACATAAAAGTTGCTGGTGAATGCAGCAGGCCAGGCAGCATCTCTTGGAAGAGATACAGTCGACTTTTTGGGCCGTCAGGACTAATTGAAAGAAGAGCTGGTAAGAGATTTGAAAGTGGGAGGGGGAGGGGGGCAATCCGAAATGATAGGAGAAGACAGGAGGGGGAGGGATGGAGCCAAGAGCTGGACAGTTGGTTGGCAAAAGGGATATGAGAGGATCATGGGACAGGAGGCCTGGGGAGAGAGAAAAGGGGGAGGGGGGAACTAGAGGATGGGCAAGGGGTATAGTGAGAGAGACAGAGGGAGAAAAGGAGAGAGAGAAAAAGAATGTGTGTACAAAAAAATAACAATGGGATACGAAGGGGAGGTGGGGAATTAACGGAAGTTTGAGAGCAACACACATAAAAGTTGCTGGTGAACACATACTCCTTAACATACTCCAAATGAGGTGTCACCAGCGCTTTTTTTTTGTAAAGACTCGCCATTACGTCCTTGCTTCTACATTCTTGTCCTCTCAAAAGGAATGCTAACATTGAATTTGCCTTCCTCACCACAGACTCAACCTGCAAATTAACCTTTAGAGAATCCTGCACAAGGACCCAAGTCCCTTTGCACCTCAGTCTTTTTATATTTTCTCTCCATTTAAAAATCATGAACCCTTTAATTCCTTCTACCAAAATACATGAATATATGCTTCCCAACACTGTATTCCATCTACCATTTCTTTACCAATTCTCCTAATCTGTCCATGTCCTTCTGGAGCCTATCTACTTCCTCAAAACTACCTGGCCCTCCACCTATCTTCATATCGTCTGCAAACTTTGCAACAAAGCCATCAATTCTATCATTCAATCCATTGATATATAATAAAAAAGAATTTGTCCCAACACGAACCCTGTGGAACACCACAAGTCATGGGAAGACAACCATAAAAGGCTCCCTTTATTCTCCCTAACAAACAGCCACTGCTTTATCCATGCTAGAAACTTCCCTGTAAAACTATGGGCTCATATCTTGTTAAGCAGCTTTATATGTGGCATCTTGCCAAAGGGCTTCTGAAAATTCAAGTACATATCAAACAGTTCTCCTTTCTCTATCCTGCTTGTTATTTCTTCAAAGAATTCCAACAGATTTGTCAAGCAAGATTTTCTCTTGAGGAAACCATGCTGACTAAGCATATTTTATTATGTGCCTTGTCCTTAATAATCAACTCCAACTTCTGCCCAACCACTGAGGTCAGAATAACTGGCCTATACTTTCCTTTCTTCTGCCTCTCTCCCTTCTTGAAGAGTGGGGTGACATTTGCAATTTTTCAGTCTCCTGGAACCATTCCAGAATCTAGTGACACACACAAAATGCTGGAGGAACTCGGATGGCCAGGCAGCATCAGTGGAAAAAGAGTAAACAGACGTTTTAGTCTGAGCCCCTTCATCCGGGCCCTTTGTTGTGATTCCGGAAAGATCATTACTATTGTCTCCACAATCTCTTCAGCCACCTCTTTCAAAATCCTGGGGTGTACACAATCTGGTCTAGGTGACTTATCTACCTTCCGTGCTTTCATTTTCCCAAAAACCTTCTATCTATTTATGGTAACTTCACAAAGTTCATGAGTCCTGACACCTGGAACCTCCACCATACTGCTAGCCTCTTCCACAGTGAAGACCGATGCAAAATACTTATTCAGTTCATCCATGGTAGTTTATAATATGAGGTGTGGACATGGCATTGTCTGCAGCTGAGACCAGTGGAAATATTGGCAGATTGCAACATAAAAGAAACAAGTAAGATTGGATTGTACTCTCACTGACCACTTTATTAGGTAGTCCGGTACACCTGTTTATAAATGCAAATATTGTAGGTTTTTGCAAATTATAAAACACAAGGTGTTTTATAATTAAGAAAAAGACATAGCAACTCATTTATGGTACCTCCAAACACTGAGCAAAAAAGCATGGTAATAGCACGTTACATAACTCCGTCATCACATCAGATCAGCCTCTTGAAGTGAATCCAATGTCAGTGGCATGGTTGTGAATTATGCATGTTTCCACCAATTATATTACCCTACACTGGCCTCCCCAGAATTCACTAAAACCAGCATCCGCAGCTTTTCCAGAGCTCAGACAAGCCACCTGGCTCGGGTCCTGTGTTCCATAGGTGGAGGAAGAAGAGAGGCCTCTAACTTGTCCAGAGGTGTGTTGACACGTTCATGGTCATGTCATGATGGTTAAGGTACAGTAATGGAAACATCCAAATCTTGCTGGGCCAATTTAGGGCAATCTATCGAAATACATTCAGGTTTACCCCTCTTATCTGTGATGAAAATCTTGAACACTCTTTGAGAGGCCAACCAATAGGTCATGCCGTTAATAATAAACTCACATGGCACTCAGAACGGCTGCCTGTACACCAACCCAGCTGCGGATGACTGCAGACCCTCTGTTGGAGCTGTTCCAAGCCCCAGCAGGACCCATGGAAGACAACCATGCCAATACTCCATCAGGGAAGCCCTCAGAGCAGCCTTTAATGAGCGGTGAAACTGCTCACATAAGCCAATGGACTGTGGGTGATAAGCCATTGTGTGATGGAACTTAACACTGAGGTTCTGAGCTACCACAGTCCAGAGGTCTGATATGAATTAGGGACCATGGTCAGAGGAAATACCAGATGGGGTGCCAAACTTTCCAATTGAATTTGCTGAAAAGCCTTGAATGTGTAGGACTGGGTAACAATCGTGGGTGGTGACTTCGTTAAACTATCAGTAATTACCACATTGGTGGCAACCACTTAGGGATCATACAATGTGATGAAGCCCAGGGGCTATTTGACCAATGTATACTACTTTTGGTAATGCCACCCCCCACCTCTCCTTCACCATTCCCCAACCCCCTTTCCCTCCCTCAGCTCATCTCCCTGCTTGCCTGCCATCTCCCTGCTTGCCTGCCATCTCCCTCTGGTGCTCCTCCCCCCCCCCTGCATTCAGTTTCTTACATGGCCTTCTGATTTCTCCTATCGGACACCCCCTTTTTCAGCCCTGTGAGTCTTTCAGCAATCAACTTCCCAGCTTGTTTAACTTCTCCCTCTCCCTCCTGGTTTCACCTATCACCTTGTATTTCTCTCTCCCCTCACCCACCTTTTAAATCTACTCATCTTCTTTTTCTCTACAGTCCTACCGAAGGGTCTCGACCTGGCACTTTGACTGTAATTTTTTCCATAGGTGATGCCTGCCCTGCGGGGTTCCTCCAGTATTTTGTGTGTAGTACAATGGCAAGTCTTTCATAGAAACATAGAAAATAGGTGCAGGGGTAGGCCATTTGGCCCTTCGAGCCTGCAGCACCATTCAGTATGATCATGGCTGATCATCCAACTCAGAACCCTGTACCTGCATTCTCTCCATACCCCCTGATCCCTCTAGCCACAAGGGCCATATCTAACTCCCTCTTAAATATAGCCAATGAACTGACCTCAATTGTTTCCTGTGGGAAAGAATTCCACAGATTCACCACTCTCTGTGTGAAGAAGTTTTTCCTCATCTCGGTCCTAGAAGGTTTCCCCTTTATCCTCAAACTGTGACTCCTCGTTCTGGACTTCCCCAACATCGGGAACAATCTTCCTGCATCTAGCCTGTCCAATCCCTGTAGAATTTTATACATTTCAATCAGATTCCCCCCTCAATCTTCTAAATTCCAGAGAGTATAAGCCTAGTCGATTATCATATGAAAGTCCTACCATCCCAGGAATCAATCTGGTGAACCTTCTTTGTACCTCCTCTATGGCAAGAATGTCTTTGCTCAGATTAGGGGACCGAAACTACACACAATACTCCAGGTGTGGTCTCACCAAGGCCTTGTACAACTGCAGTAGTACCTCCCTGCTCCTGTACTCGAATCCTCTTGCTATGAATGCCAGCATACCATTTGCCTTTTTCACCGCCTGCTGTACTTGCATGCCCACTTTCAATGACTGGTGCATAATGACACCCAGGTCTCGTTACACCTGCCCTTTTCCTAATCAGCCACCATTCAGATAATAATCTGTTTTCCTGTTCTTGCCACCAAAGTGGATAACCTCACATTTATCCACATTAAATTGCATCTGCCATGAATTTGCCCACTCACCTAACCTATCCAAGTCACCCTGCATCTTCTTAGCATCCTCCTCACAGCTAACACTGCCACTCAGCTTCGTGTCATCTGCAAACTTGGAGATGCTGCATTTATTTCCCTCATCTAAGTCATTAATATATATTGTAAACATCTGGGGTCCCAGCACTGAGCCTTGTGGTACCCCACTAGTCACTGCCTGCCATTCTGAAAAGGTCCCATTTATTCCCACTCTTTGCTTCCTGTCTGCCAACAAGTTCTCTATCCACATCAATACTCTACCCCCAATACCATGTGCTTTAAGTTTGCACACTAATCTCTTGTGTGGGACCTTGTCAAAAGCTTTTTGAAAATCCAAATATACCACATCCACTGGTTCTCCCCTATCCACTCTACTAGTTACATCCTCAAAAAAATTCTATGAGATTCGCCAGACATGATTTTCCTTTCACAAATCCATGCTGACTTTATCCGATGATTACACGGCTTTCCAAATGTGCTGTTGTCATATCTTTGATAACTGACTTTAGCATTTTCCCCACCCCCGATGTCAGGTTTACCAGTCTATAATTCCCCGGTTTTTCTCTCTCTCCTTTTTTAAAAAGCCGGTTTACATTAGCCACCCTCCAATCCTCAGGAACTAATCCAGAATCTAAAGTGTTTTGAAAAATTATCACTAATGCATCCACTATTTCAAGCACTCTGGGATGCAGACCATCTGGCCCTTGGAATTTATCTGCCTTTAATTCCTTCAATTTACCCAACACCACTTCCCTACTAACATGCATTTCCCTCAGTTCCTCCATGTCACTAGACCCTCACTCCCCTACTATTTCCAGAAGATTATTTATGTCCTCCTTAGTGAAGACAGAACCAAAGTAATTATTCAATTGGTCTGGCATGTCCTTGTTCCCCATGATCATTTCACCAGTTTCTGACTGTAAGGGACCTACATTTGTCTTAACCAATCTTTTTCTTTTCACATATCTATAAAAGCTTTTACAGTCAGTTTTTATGTTCCCTGCCAGCTTTCTCTCAATCTTTTTTCCCCTTCCGAATTAAGCCCTTTGTCCTCCTCTGCTGGACTCTGAATTTCTCCCAGTCCTCAGGTGTGCCGCTTTTTTCTGGCTAATTTGTATGTTTCTTCTTTGGAATTGATACTGTCCCTAATTTCCCTTGTCATCCATGTTGGGAATCTCAGCCTTTGCAGTTGTCAGTTTTTCTGGGTCGAGTCTACATGCATGGGCATAAACTGACGGGTCAGTTGTAGAACTGTGGTGCTCGACTCCATGTTTTCTGAGTGTAGTGGAGAATGTGGACTTGGTGAGCTTTGGGAATTTGCCCAGCAGTCAAGTAAACTCACATGCAGTGGTGTAACATGTTTGACAGAGACATTGTGTGGAACCTACTGAGGGAGCAAGGTAACAACCCAAAGCCCTTGACATCCACAAGCTGGCAGTTCTTAAGATCAACCAACAGTCCTTGAGCAGACAGGAAATCTGCACCAAACAGTGGTCTAGCTACCTTAGCCAGGATGAAGTCCAATGTGTAATGTCACCTAGTGAACATAAGAACACAAGAAATACGAGCAGGAGTAGGCCATTTGGCCATCGAGCCTACTCCACCTTTCAATAAGATTATGGCTGCTCTGGCTATGGACTCACCTCCACCTACTTGCTTTCTCCCCCCACAATCCTCAATTCCTCTACTATCAAAAAATCTTTCCAACCTTGTCTTAAATATATTTACCGAGGTAGCCTCCACTGCTTCATTGGGTAGAAGTTTCCACAGATTCACCATTCTCTGAGGAAAAACAGTTCCTCCTCATCTCCATCCTAAATCCACTCCCCTGAATCTTGAGGTTATGTCCCCTAATTCTAGCAGAGCATCACCCATCGTGTCCTGTAAGCTTAGATCCTATTGCCATTGGCAACCTCCAGCGAGGTTTTGTTGTTCTTTTCCTTCTCATCAATAGGTGATGCTGGCAGCAGACTCACTTAAGCACCTGTGTCACATAGGAAGCGTCACACTGAAAGAGTGTTCATTATGAACAGTTGATGACACTAGCAGCTGGAACCCACATTGTTAGCAGACCTCTGAAGTCCTGACGTGCTGACACTATCAAAGTGGCAAGGTAGTCGACACGGCCCTTCCTTGTGTTCGTACCGAAACGAACGTGGTAAAAACACAGATCCGGGGTCATCTGTTTAGCAGCCGTGGGCGACCTTATATCAGGATCTTTGTTGACCATGCTTATTGAAGGAGAGAAAAGAGGAGGAGTGATGAACCATTACCTAGCTGAGTGTAGACTATTAGCCATTTTAACAAACTCCCTACAGTCCTTCACAGGTGCATTAGCAAGGTACCTGCAAACTTGGCTTAGTAAGGCCAGGCAAGGAGAGTAACTGGCGCACCTAGACTCTGATAGTCCAAAAGCCTATACAAGCTGAGTGTTCAGTGATTGGTATTTATTGTGTTCAGGCAGGTGTTCTCGTAGATTCACCACTCTCACAGCCGTAGAGTTGCCAAGCGATGCTACCACATAGAAATACTTGGTGTTGGCAGCAGTGATTTTTTGCAGTGCAGATTGGACCTTGGCTTGCACAAATCAAGGAACAGCATTATGCTCCCAAAACTCTGGCAGTTTTAAAGTGACTGCTTTAGCCGAAATTTTCAATAACTCTGGAATCGTCCCAAAGCATCAGGGTCATTAATGTAGGTCTTTGCAAATGAAATAAAGTAAGACATTTTCTGTTCAAGAAGAACTGTAACAATTCATTTATTCTACTACAAACACAAGACAAATGAATAGTAACGCAAACAACAGGAATTCTGCAGATGCTGGAAATTCAACAGTTTTTGTAGTTATGTCATCACACCAGACTACTCTCTTAAAGTGAATCCCAACTCAAAGTCAGTGGTTGTGAATGATGCATGTTGCTACCAATGATATTACCATCTAATCAGCCAATCATGTGGCAGAAAATCAATGTAGAAAAGCATGCAGACTTGGTCAGGAGGTTCAGTTGTTGTTCAGACCAAACATCAGAATGGGGAAGAAATGTGATCTAAGTGACTTTGACCATGGAAAAATAATTGTTTCCTGACAGGGTGGTTTGAGCATCTCAGAATCTACTCATCTCCTGGGATTTTCTTGCACCACAATCTCTGGAATTTACAGAGAAAGGTGCAAGAAACAGAAAACATCCAGTGAATGCAGTTCTGTGGGCAAAATAACCTTGTTAATGAGAGAGGTCAGAGGAGAGTGGGCAGACTGATTCAAGCCGACAGAAAGGTGACAGTAATTCAAACCACCCATCACACCACTGGTGGTGTTCAGAAAAGCACCTCTGAATGCACAAGACTTTGAATCTTGAAATCGGTAGGCTAGAAAAGCAGAGGACCATGAACATGCACTCACTGACACTCCAAGACAGACCAAATGAGGTGGCCACAGAGTGTATATTTATTCTGATAAACTTATACTTCAGAGGCATCTGTGATTTAAATAAAACTTGAGGCTTACATCGGCAATGACTAACAAGGAATTTAGAGATTTTGTTAAAGTTGAATGTGCCTTTGAATGGTCAACATCATATCGATTTCTGTTTGGTATTGTGAAGATTATGGGCACCACTAGCTTCAGAGACAATGGGCTGGATTGTTTTAACTCTGGCCTGCAGTAGCAGCACAACCTCACTGATTTCCTATAGCTGCAAAACTATTGGTGTGATCCTCGTGCTGTCACTGCTGCCCTTCCACATGACGTGGCAGTGGGCAAGAGCTGATCAGGCTGCAGACATCCACAGATCATACTGATGGCCTTATTATAGTTCATAGTGCAAGAAATCATTTCCTCTCTAATAAACATAAGTACTTGAAAAAAGAACTTTAGTGGAATATTAAACAAAATGCAACTGTAAGAACTTTTAGACAAATAAAGCTAACATTCGCAGGAAGCTTTCTCTCATTTTAAATAAAGATCTATGACTCATTCATAGATTTCTCTGTTAAGGGGAAAAAAGGTCAGATAATGACCTCCTCAGAAGAAATTTCAACATTCCATACTTTAAACTTGGACTGAAGACTTCATGAAGATATATAAGCAGTTTTGTTAATATTTCAGGCAGCAATATAGCATGAAGGTTGCATTGCAACTACAGCGTTTGCATTTCAAACTTCTAGCTCATAAACATTGAGTTGGTGATGGCACAGAATATACTTTGATACTTGTGATGTTAGCTCTGTATATTTTTAAACCTATTATATCAGCACTTGTCTGAAACTAGCAGTATGAGCAAGAGTGGCAATCTGTAGAGAATGACACTGAATTAATTAATTAAATGACACTGAATTAATTAAAGAACTGATTGCGGACTTCAGGAAGGAGAAGACGAAGGAACACATACTAATCCTCAGGAAGGAATCAGAAGTGGAGAGAGTGGGCAGCTTCAAGTTCCTGGGTGTCAAGATCTCCGAGGATAGTCATAGTCACAGTCATACTTTGATGATCCCGGGGGAAATTGGTAGGATCTAACCTGGTCCCAACATATCAATGTAGTTATAAAGAAGGCTATTCTTTATTAGGAGTCTGAAGAGATTTGGCATGTCAACAAATACACTTAAAAACTTATATAGTTGTACCATGGAGAGCATTCTGAGAGGCTGCATCACTGTCTGGTATGGAGGGGCTACTGCACAGGACCAAAAGAAGCCGCAGAAGGTTGTAAATCTAGTCAGCTCCATCTTGGGTACTAGCCTACAAAGTACCCAGGACATCTTCAGGGAGCAGTGTCTCAGAAAGGCAGCGTCCATTATTAAGGACCTCCAGCACCCAGCCCTTTTCTCACTGTTACCATCAAGTAAGAGATGCAGAAGCCTGAAGGCACAGTCAGTGATTCAGGAACAGCTTATTCCCCTAAATGGACATTGAATCTTTAGACACTACCTCACTTTTTTTTTTATAATTTACAGTATTTCTGTTTTTGTACATTTTAAAAAAAATCTATTCAATATACAAAATTGATTTATTTATTATTATTTTACTTATTATTTTTCTCTGCTAGCTTATGTTTTGCATTGAACTGTTGCTGTTCAGTTAACAAATTTCACGTCATATGCCGGTGATAATAGACCCGATTCTGGTTCTGATTCTAACATTTCAGATCGATTTCCCTTTGTCAGAACTAAGAAAATTCAGAAAACAAATATGTCTTAAATTGCAGAAAAGGATCAGGGATAATAAAGGCAGCGTTTGTGACAGATGCTGTCCCAGAGAGACTGAATACCACAAATGGTGATGATGCTAAGAGAGGACTCTGTCTCTTAACTGTAAGCAGGAGATGCAAATAAAAAATGAATGAAAACCGGAGAGAGGGAGAGAAAGAAGTAAATGCTTAATATGTAAACTGAAAAATATGACATCTGCTGGACATCTGAAATAGGAGAGAATGTTAGAAGTACACAAGTCAAGCGGCATCTGTGGAAAGAGAAAAATAGAAAGCACAATCATATGAAAGTTAATGTTCAAATTTCAAAGTAAATTTATTATCAAAATACATATGTCACCGTATACTACCCAGAGATTCAGGTTCTTGCAGGCATTCACAAAATAAAACAGAATCTATTAAAAACTACACACAGATAAAAATTGACAATGTGCAAAAGACAAACTATGCAAATACAAACAGAAAAGAAACTGAAATATTGCTGAGAACTTGAGTTGTGGAGTCCTTGCAAGTGAGTCCATAGGTTGTGGAATCAGTTCAGAGCTGAGCTTAGTGAGGTTATCCTCACTGGTTCAACAGCCTGGTATTTGAAGGGTAGTAAATGTTCCTGATCCTGGTGATGTGGAACCTGTGGCTCCTATACCTCCTTTGAGATTGCAATGTGAGAAGAGAGCTTGGATAGTGGGAGTCCTTGACAATTGTTGCTTTCTTGTGCAGGCTCCTTGCAGATATGCTCAATGGTGGTGAAATTGTTCATATTGAATGTTTAGTTCTGAGGGTGATAACATGACTAGATGTAAGGTGAGATGGGATTTGATTGTGTAACTCTCTCACCATTTTCTCATAATGAGTTAGCTAGCTAGCACTGTGAATACAAGCTAACGGCAACATAACTCGCAATGCATGGGAATAACGATGAAAACGCCATCTCCAATAAATAAACACATCTAGGGTAAATATGATTTGGGTAAACACAAACATAAAAGTTTGAATGTCCCTTTAAGGGAAAATATTGATTATCACCTGTATGAACACTGACATGTCTATGCAAATTTACCATTGGTCAGGAAGCAATAATTTAGCTCAGACCAGTATAAACTTTGATTAATATTACATGAAAACTATGTTAAACTATAACAAGAAAAATAAAAAGACAGGGGCCATTACACATACACTAACCTATAGTGTGCAAGTAATCATTGGAACTTATTGTTGCATCATCAATCCGGTTTGCTTCACTTTGATTACTCACAGTACCAAACAATTCTGCCTGAAGGCACAACGCAAGCAAAACGTAAGTTAATGTTCAAGGACATCCAAGGACAAGGTGTTAAACATTCCCTAATGTTGTGTGATAACTAGCTAATTAAAAGTTACTTGTACCTTCTCTGTGAGACCATTGTCTGCATAAGGATTTTCCAACAACAGTCTCTGTCCTTCCAAATGGGCCTGTGAGTGTTTCACCATATTCTCTTTTCTTGTTTGCCTCCCTTCTCCTAATTCAACAAGCCTAACTTATCAACTGACCCGCTGTATAATGTAATTAAAAAACATTACATTTGCCCAAAAGCATAGCTGTATTAATACAATAAAGCATGGTCTCAAACCAAGTTATTATAATTATAACAGTGGAAGAAGCCAGAGACAGGGAGATCAGATTGGACGTAAGATTGGGAATTAAAGCAACAGGCAATGAGAAGCTTAGGTTTATCTTTATCCTTGTAAATGGAGGTTTCTCTAAAGTGCTCTCTCAATCTGTATTTGTTTTCTCTAATGTAGAGGAACTCAAGTCATGAATAACAAACACATTACATTGAATTAGATGTGGTGCCAATGGAAAAGCATGGTATTAATGTCAATATTAATGTTATGCCTCATTCTCACTACTTGTTTTTTTGGAATTAATAGCATTGATACTCCACACTTTTGGAACTCAGATCATTCCTATAAAAAACTAGAATTAATTACACATATGCAGAGAACTTGATTGTCACAATGGCAGTCCAGATTAAATGAGACATGTCAGACAAAATTGGGATGGATACAGTCCTAATGCTGGCACTGAAAATAAGATTTTTTTTCCATTTGTACCACAGTGGTGTCAGCAAATAACAGCAAACTACTTAATGATTTGAGGATTTTTGTTCAAACCATATGGGAAGTAATTTAAATCAAACATCATGTTCCCCTCTTGTTGGAATTTGAAATAAGAGTGGGGTTGTTAAGGCGACATGCAGCTCCTTATTTCGGAAGGCAATTATTTCTTGACTATTTCCCAGAGATGATAACTTTGCAATTACCCACTAGGCTAAGTGCAAACAGATGGCAATAACCACTAAAGTTAATTTAATGGACAAATTACTATTGTTCTTTGGGTAGTAATAGCATTCAGGAAAAAATTTGTTTTGGATGTCTACTCTGTATGAACAAGCTGTGTTTAGTAAAAAAAAAGAAAAACAAATATCACATTAACAGCTCATGAAGCCATTTGCCAAACCAAATTGTTTTAAGGCAGCACAAAATTTCTAAATTTCCATCACAAATGGAAATTTATGGGAATAGAAATTTCCTGTGCATTATACAATGTTTTGGTGCACATCACAAACCTGCCTCACATTCTGTGTATGCAAAGTGTAGTTTCCAGAGTTTGTTCTGGCTTCTCTGCATGATGAATATAAACATGGAGTCTGCCAGGCATGTAGTGTAATGTCAAAAGGAGCACCATACCTGTATAAATGATGCTTTAACAATGTCTGAGACTGGAACTCTGCTTGCCTGATAGCAGGTCACCTTAGGATAAATGAGGCTGATGTCTAACAGTTAAAGGGGACCCACCCTAAACTCTTCAAAAAGAAGAGGAAGACAAAAGGTAGGGAACTGTAAGCAAGGCTCGATATTCAATGATAAAATAATTAATCTTCCAGATTCGCAAGATTATGAGAGGCATGGATAGAGTAGACAGCCAGTATTTTTTGCCCAGAGTTGAAATATCTAATACCAGAATGCATGCATTTAAACATAGAACATAGACATCTACAGCACATTACGGGTCCTTTGACCCACAATGCTGTGCCAACCATGCAACATACTCTAGAAACTGCCTGGAATTTCTCTACTGCATAGCCCTTTGTTTTTCTAAGATCTATGTCCCTATCTCAGAGTCTTTTAAAAGACCCCATAGTATCCATCTCCACCACCCACAATGTTCCACACACCCACAACTCTGTGTGAAAAACTTACCCCCAACATCCCCTCCGTACCTACTTCCAAGCAACTTAAAGTGAGAGAAGATAAATTCAAAGGAGGCATATGGGACAAGTTTTTTGTGGGCACCCATAATGGGCAGCCTGAGGTGGTGGTGGAAGCAAATATGAAAGAGATATTCAAAAGGCACTTGAATGTGCAAGAGCTGGAATAATAATGTCAACATTGTGTAATCAGAAGGAACTAATTTAGTAGGGCATTCAATTACTGATTTAATTTGCTCAGCACAACATTGTGAGCCAAAGAGCTTATTCATGTGTAATAGAGTTCTATGCTGCAGTCAACATCTTTTATCTTTGATAAAACAATTGATATACTTGCTCGAATTCTTTGAAGGTATGATGAGGGGAGTTGATAGAAGGGGACCAGTAGATGCTGTGTATCTAGATTTTGGAAAGGCATTTGATAAGGTATCACATTTGCTGGTACATAACACCTAGGCATATTGGAGGAAGTGTGGCAGCATGGTTTGAAAATTAGCAGTCACATAGAAAAACAAAATAGGGATTAATAGGACCCTTCCAGTCTGGAGGAAAGTAACGAATGAAATATCCCAGACACTGTCAATGGTTTATTATTTACACCAATGACCTAGAGAAGATATCTGTGATGAAATATAAAGTTTCAAAGTTTGCTAATAATATAAAAATATGCTTAAGGGAATTGAAAAGGACATTGTAATACTACAGCACGATTGAGTACTGCGCAAAAAACCAACATATAGAGATTAATATGAAGAACTATGAAGATATGCACTTCAATAAGAGGAATCAAAAGGTGGATCATCATCTGTTAGAAGACTGCACAAGAAAGCAACATTAATTATCTAGGGCCCACCATCTTCTCACTGCTGCAATCAGAAGTTGCTACAGGAGCCCCAAGTCCCACACCACAAGGTCCAGGGGTTGGTTCCATCAGGCTCCTGAACCAACCTGGCTAACTTTATTCATAGGAAGAGGTGCAGTCGACGTTTCAGGCCGAAGGGTCTCGGCCTGAAACATCGACTGCACCTCTTCCTAGAAATGCTGCCTGGCCTGCTGCATTCACCAGCAACTTTGATGTGTGTTGCTTGAATTTCCAGCATCTGCAGAATTCCTGTTGTTTAACTTTATTCATCTCAACATTGAAATGATTCCGCAATCTATGGGCTCACCTCCAAGAACTCTACAACTCTTGTTCCTAGGATTATTTATTTATTTGTTGTACTTGCATAGTTTATCTCCCCCCCCCCACATTGGTTGTCATTGTCTGTACTTTATTTTTATTGATTTTTTTGTTCTACTGTAATTGATACAGCATAAAACATCTCACAGATGGACATAACACATAATTATGGAAACAAAATGGAATGGTGGCCTTTGATTTGAAGGTGCTGGAGTTTAACAATAGAGGGGTTTTATTACGGTTGTCCAGTGTGCTGGTGAATACTGTGCAGAGTTTGGGTTCAATTACCTAAAAAATGATACAATAACATTAGAGATAGTCCAAAGTATATTCTAAACCAGTTCCAGGGATGACAAGTTCATCCTATCAAGAGTTAGTAGATAGTTTGTATTTATATTTATTGATGTCCAGTATAATGAGTGATGACCTTTCTCCAACAGCTGAAGACCCTATGGGGTTTTAACAAGGCAGATATTGAGAGGTGTTCACTTGCATCAGAGTTAGGAACAAGGGAGTTTACTGGTCATTTAGAACTGAGTTACTGTATGTCCAAATTTCTTCTCTCAGACAGCAGAGAACTTTTAGAATTCTCTGCCTACATGTGTGGTAGAGGTTAGGTTATTGAACATATTCAAGGTAGAGGCGGATAAGTATTTGGAAGTCTGAGGGTTATGGGCAGCACAGATGAAAAGTTAAAGCTCTTATAGATCAGCCATAATCATATTCAATGGAAGGGGATTTTCAGAATTAGAAAGAGCATCATGTTTAAACACAAGAAAAACATATGCAAGTAGTTCAGTGGATTGTGTTAATTGGGACACATTAGGACCAGTAAATTTTGGTCTACTTAAGCTGATGTCCCAAGTAGCTGAAGTTTCATGGAAATGGTTAAAAAAGGTATAACAAAGAGTAGAAAATTTATGTATTTAAATGAAATACCTAAATCAGAAAACTATCAATACTGTTATGATACTATAAAACTGTGTGCTTGTTACTAATAGTTATTGATGGGGGTATTCATATAGAGTATGCTTTTGTATTCTTTCAATTAAAAGTAAATGAACAAAATCAGTGCAGACACCTAGTGTAGAGAATGGACTATCAACAAGTGCATCATTCAAGTCTTCATTTTTATTGTATCTTTCAAGAGGATTGTCAATACATTCAAATTCTTCATAGTTTCTAACTTGAAGTAGTGAAATCATTTCATTTTCACTCCTGGCTGTTTCTTCCATCTCCAAGACTGAATACTTCAAACCATAGTGAGCAAAACAGTTCTGAATTGTCTTACTGTTGATTACCCACTAGCTGTCAGTGACAAAAATCACTTTTTTTTTATATAAAAGAAAACACAAACACACGCAACTGATGCCATTTAGAAACTGTTTGCTCTGAGCATGGTGTAGTGTCTAATGACTACACAAGTGCATGCATCTGGTGCGACTTAGAAACTGTCAGCAAGTCTTCTGCCCCAATTAAGTGGCATAATGTCCCACATAAACAAAGGGAATTCTAGCTATTTTCTTGATTTCTTACCATTTTGTTCTTTAGAAGTTATCCTAATAAGCGGCTGCCCCAATTAACCAGTGGCCCAATTAACCAGAATCTACTATAATAACCAATAATATTGAGCTGGAATAAAAACTGAAAGTGAGGATCAGGCAGCAACAAAGGAAGGAGAATCAGAATTAATGTTTTTGGTCTATGATCATTTATTAGAACTGGGAAAGAGACTGAACAATTAGGTTTATTCCAAAGGAAAAGGGTGCAGGTTGAACAAACCGAACAATTGCAATACATTTTGTAGGTGAGTCAAACAAGAGAACATGGCATTACTTTCACATCAGGTTTGTTTTCTTTTTTTTTTAAAAAAACATGTTGCCAATAGTAGGGCTCAGTGCTTTGGGCCCAATTATTCAAAATCTACAGCAACAATTTGGATTTTCAAGTTTTTGAAGTCCCCTTACAAGAGAGGAGGCTAGCAAGTGAAGTTTGAGCATACACCAGCTGACAATAAGTTACTAATGTGGATTCCACAGTTCACTATGCCATTCTTCTAGAGTAGCATAGTGCATCTCTAGCAGGAGTCTCGAGGAGGATCAATCCATCACAACATTTGAAACACAGATGGATGGATTTCTGGATTTACAGGAACCAAAGAATCTGGAGATAGTCAGGAAGATGGTGATGAGGTCAACGATCAACCATAATCTTGTTGAAGTGCAGAGAATGCCCAGAAGGACAAATACCCTACTCCTATTCCTTATGCAGTATAACTGTTCTGTTCATTTCATTTTTAATAGTTTTCAAATGCTTCTAAATGTCAAAAGCATTCAGATACCTTTCACAAGAGTGATCTTCTCATCTGTTGCAGGTTTCTGCAGTTTATAGGCTGTATTGCATTATATGGATTTGATGTATTCTTAAGGCCTCAATAAGGAGTGGAGGACTCTTCATCAGCAGGTTTGGATGTACAAGTCTGAGCCAATCGATAAAAGTACACTTGTTATCAAAGAATGTACAAATTATACAACCTTGAGATTCAAAGGCAGCCACAAGGGAAAAAACCCAAACAAAGCCAATTAAAATAAAATGAAAGACCAACACCCAAAAGCACAGAGGAAAAAAAAAGCAAATCATGCAAATATAACCTGTGGAGGCCAAGTCATTGTGTGTACTTAAGGCAGAGATAGATAGGTCTTGATTAGCCAGAGCATCAAAGGATATGGGGTGAAAGCAGGGGAGTGGGGATGACTGGAAGAATTGGATCAGCCCATGATTGAATGGCGGAGCAGACTTGATGGGCAAATGGCCTACTTCTGCTCCTATATCTTATGGTCTTAAGCAATAAAAGAAACAACATCATTCCAAACCAAATTGAGTCTATAGACCTGGAACAGCCAGTGTAGGCCCACAGCCTTGGTATTAGTTCATCACACAGGGGGCAAATCCCTGTGAAGCCTGCAGACACAAAGCTTGTAGCAGCTGGAGCAGTCCCATAGCCTCAGCCATTGAGATTGAAGAGTGAATGAGATTGATAGGATTGCTCCAAGAACCAGTGTTGATGCAATTGGCTGTAATGCCTAATTTTCCCCATCAAGAAAAATAAAGCAAAACTGAACTTAACTGGACAAGGTACGTAAATGCTATGGCTACAATGACACCTCAGAAATTTACTACTTGATATGCCATTATTTTCCACAATCTACAAGTGCACATAAGAAATGTGATGGAATGCAGTTCAATTGTTTAGTTTGGCATAGCTAAGCTATCCAGAACCTATTCTCCACACTCACCAATCCCCAGCACTCCAATCATGAGAGTCCTACCACTAAGGCGGCCAAGGACTTCAGTTGTCTGGGAGCACGACTAGCTACAATCTACACACCACCCCAACATGCAATAAAATCACCATTCCTTCACGGATGCTGAATCTTGACCCTACTTTTGTTTTTATATATAAAAGGACTTCCGTAACATTTACGTGAGAGGGACTGCAGGAGCTTAGAAAGGCAGCACACCATCATCTTCTCAAGAATGAAGAGAGATGGGCAGTAAATACTGGAGTAATGAATACTCAATTATGGAGAATCCAGCTGGCAAGAATGAGGGAAAAGCCTCATTCAGCAGAACATAGGCTTTATTCATCTTCTTGAGCATGCTGAGCACACACTCATGGTTCTTCTCTATTGTATTGCGCGGCTCAATGAGTCCAAAGAAATATATTCCTTACTCATGGCTGGACAGATTCACCCACCTATCAAGTTTAAAAAAATAGATCTCACTAACAAAACAAAAATCCTATTCAGCAGGCATTACATTCAATACCTACTCCACAAAATAGTGTAAAATATTCATTACATAATAAACACTAATAAACGTACAAAGCTATTTAACTTGATCTTAACCCTTTTCACTATGTAGGTATTCTAGAGGAACTCTTGCTTCCAAATTCTGCTGAAAATCAGAAGTATTTTATTATAGTTCAGCCTGAAACTCATGCAAGCCTCACCTATTCTCCATAGCCATGGATTATTCAATCATCGAATGCATGAAACATGCTTATGCAATTCTGTCTATTATTTATCATTCATTAATTAGAATGTCTCATCTGGATCAGGAATACCAACTACATGAGCACAAGAAAATCAGATAGTTTCTGTACATTATTCTGATTGTTGCCCCTACACTAAACCTGACAAATTCAGAAAATGTATCATATAATGATTATACACAAGCATAGCCCACTCATTGTAATCAATTTACTGTACACACAGCCTGAGGAAAGTTGTAATATACCTCCAAAAAATTGAGGCACCATTAGATATCTCTGCTGTTTACTTCTGACTTCTTATGCATCCCTCTTGCACTTGCTCTATCACTGGGAGGCCTTAGCTTCATTTTCCTAAACCCTCAATACACTTTCTACCCTCTCTGCCTCTTTTCTTCTTTGTAGAATGCCTTAAACTTTGAACCCTACTTTTTCAGATCTGTTGCCCTTTGTCAATATTTCCTAATGGGATTATGATCATCCACAGAAACAGGCCCTTTGGCTCGACATCCACGTTCGCCATCCTCACCATCTGCCTCACGTCATCTGCCACTGATTCTGCAGCCACAATTCACAAAATCCAATCAACCTAATCAAGCTCTTTGGCATACGAGGACCAGAACAACACAGGGCACACAGTCACTAGGAGATACTGCTCAAGGTCAGGATTAAACCCCACGTCCCTGGAGATGAGAAGCAGCAACATTAACAGCTGCACAACTTTGCTGATCACTCAAAAACACATTTGACCAGAGTCAAATTCTGATTGATGATGTTACTATGAATTGCCTTGCAATATTTTATTATATTAAATCACCAGACTCAAGTTGTCATGTTGTTTCCCTGCCCATCATCATCGTAATTGAGGTCAGGGATGGCAGAATTCTATTCCCATTCCCACACCATCCAAACATGCGAGAAGAAACAGGCATACATTCTCCTCTTACTTACCAATCCTCAGCAAGAACACTTCAAGCACACGAGTTCCACCTCCAAGGCGGCCAAGGACTTCAGATGTCTGAAAGCACCACTGCCTTAAATCTATACACCACCCCGATTTGGAATAATATCACCACTGATGCTGGATCTTGGCTTTACTTTCCTATGTGCCTTGGGAGAATTTACAGAAGGACTATCACTAGGGGTACTGTTCCAGTGTTAACAGCTTATTTATTTATAAACTAATTAACTATGTGTTCACCACAAAAAAAAAAAATGTTTCTTATTCCAAATAATGGGTCAATTAGATGTACTAGAAACACCTTTGTAATGTGTCCAAGGACTGGAACCAAAGTCAGTCTCCAGTTTGAACTGTGAGGGAGCTAAAGGCAATTGCACAGTTTCAAAAAGAATGTTGGCTGCTAGTTCATCTCCAGGTAATAGAAATCCACTAATGTATAGCCAAACAACAGGAATTCTGCAGATGCTGGAAATTCAAGCAACACACATCAAAGTTGCTGGTGAACGCAGCAGGCCAGGCAGCATCTATAGGAAGAGGCGCAGTCGACGTTTCAGGCCGAGACCCTTCGTCAGGACTAACGAAGGGTCTCGGCCTGAAACGTCGACTGCGCCTCTTCCTATAGATGCTGCCTGGCCTGCTGCGTTCACCAGCAACTTTGAAATGTATAGCCACATCAGTTTAAATCCTAGCTGGAGAGCTATGAAGGAGGAAAGGATCTTAGAGTGGGTTAAAATGTTGGCACAACATTGTTGGCCAAAGGGCCTGTGCTATGTTCTAATGTGACTATCCAGAATGTTTTGCCCAAACAGTTGTATGTGAATGCTGAGACAATGTCTTTTTCTTTTTTTTTAAATTTCCTTGGTAGAATAATTAACAAAATATTTTGGCATTGTCACTGCACAGTGACAATTATGAGGCCAAGGCATTAACTTATTTATGGCTTCTTTACTTACAAGTTATGTTTAACTTCAGGAGTAGAGCCATTCACCAGATCTTACTGTTAGTCATAATTACTTAACACAAACAGCTGAGATACAACTGCTGCTTTTATGTTGAGATGAGGAACTGAGTAATGCATCCATGATTTTATTAATTCATTTTAATAAATATGTTCAGTTATGTAATTGAATGCCTTCTAAGACTGGGATTCTAAACAGGAACAGGGTCAAAGTTCAAAGTAAATTTATTATCAAAGGATGTATATATCAGTCTACACTGACACCATGGTTACGTGGCAGTTAGGCTGACTGTATTACAGTTTAGGGCATTCCAGAGGTTGGAGTTCAATTCTGGCAGTGTTCTGTAGAGAATCTGTGTACATCATCCCTGTGGAATATATGGGTTTTCTCTGGGTCCTCCAGTTTCCTCCCACAGTACAAAGACAGACCAGGTAGGTTAATTGATCATTGTAAATGGTCCTGTGATTAGATTAGGGTTAATTGGGTTCATGGGGGGGGGTTAATGGGGCCGGGTGGCTTGAAAGGCCAGAAGGGCCTACTCCACGCTGTATCACTATTTTTTTTTTTTTTTTTTTTTTTTTTTTTAATACCTTGAGATTCACTTTCTTGCAGACATTCACAGTAGAACAAAATACAGTAGAATCAATGAAAAAACTACACACAAGCCAGGTGGACTAAAATGTAAAGTGAACATCCAGGACTAGGTAAGGGAGTTCTGAAATGTGTTTTCAGAACTGGAGCACAAGTTATTGCATTTATCTTGGAGATTTGTAGCAATCAGATTGTTTCAGGGTACCTACCTACTGGATCCTAAAAACATCTGTCAGAGAGATTATCCTGAGTATTACTTTATTAATGACAGTTGACAAATCAATCCTCTGCAAATTTGCCAATTCATGTCCATCTGCTAAAATTGAAGAATAATACTTTGGATAAGTAGTCACTAAATCATTTCTACAAAAACACTAAAAACCCTTGTTGCCATACCAACTGCACAGTTATAGTATGCCCCAGTTGGTGTTGAAATGTGTCAATTTGAACAGTAATTCCACTGAGGGAAAAATGCAGTTCAGAAGCATTGCTCTTTTAACACATCTTAATAAATAAATTTGTGAAAATATATGCATGCACATAGCAATAAATAGTCCCTTATACATTAAAGATGTCATGAGTAATCCTCTAACTCAAAAATATTATTTCAGTTGACCGACGTGACCTCTGTTTACATTGCCTTGCCTTGCGCCAGCAGTTTCTCTGTGTTCATATACAGGAAAGGGTTGAAAGCTGCCCTAATGCAGAACATTGTAAGGCTGGAGTGCTGTCTGTCAAAATGCTTTTCTTGCTCAAGGCACAACACCATGCAAAAGATTACGATTTGGATGAGCGTGGTTGCAGCAGAAATAATCTGATTCCTAGAAAAGCACAGGGAGGGATTAAATTACACAACTAATCATACCCCTGGCGCAACTAAGTTAAAAAAAACAATATTACAGCAAACTAGTAGAGGAGGAAATAACTATGTCAAGCAAGCAGATCCGGTGTGTAAGGTATACACAAAATAACACATTATATTACATGTTGTACATTACAACATAAAATAAAATTGTCATGTTCTTTTATGTACATTTTGTTTGCAAAATTTCACAATGTTATTTATAATATTACCTTCAAGCTTTGAACACAAGTTTCGACCCGATTCCAAGAGCATTTTCCAATTTATTCTTTCATAATTACAGGAATAACTATGCACTCTTAAATGGATTTTATTTTACTAATGTACTCTGCATTCCTCTATCAGTGAGATTAGAGTGGATTAAGAGACAAACTCAAAATCTGCACACTGAATTCACCCCAAGATCCCTTTGTTACTCTACACTTGCTAGCATTTATGACCAGTCCACTAATGTCTCCCTATAGGCCAGAACTTTCCTCCTCACAATCAATGTTGTAGTTGTTAGCAAGCCTCTTCATTAGGAATTCCTCATCAAGAGCTTGAGGAGGTTTGATATGTCATCAAAGACTAAGAAATTCCTACACATTTGTGGAAAGCATTTTGACTGGTCACAACATCATCTGGTAAGGAGGCTCCAATGCATAGGATCAGAGGCTGCAAAGGGGTTGTGGACTCAGCCAGCTCCATCATGCGTACAAACCTACTCACTGTTCAGAATATCTTCAAACACCAGTGCCTTAAGAATGCAGCATCCATCATTTAAGTACGCTCACCATTTGGGTCATGCCCTCTTTTCATGGCTACCATAAGGGAGGAGATACAGCAGCACAATCAATATTTTAGGAAAAGCTTCCTCCCCTCAGCCACCAGATTTCTGAATGGGTCATGAATTGATGAATATTACCTCACTATTCCTCTTTTGTAATATTTTATTTATAATAAATCCAATAGTGAGACTGAATTATAGCCATGAAACAAGTCTGAATCGTTTATATATTATGGAATGCATGGGTCCCGAGTCTGAATGACTACTTGTCCAGGTGCACTTAATCAACTATAATGAAGTACTTTGAAAGTTTGGTATTGGTGTAAATCAGAGGTTCCCAACCTTTATCATGCCATAGAGCATTACCATTAACCGAGGTGTCCATGGAGCACAGGTTGGGAACCCGTGGTGTAAATCATCTCTTACATCTGAGTTGATCTAGATCCACAGTATTTCAGTCACAACAGGTCTCTGGCTTTTCACTCTTCTCTAGACCACCTGGACAGCAGGAACACATACATCAGACTGCTGTTCATTGACTACAGCTCAGCATTCAATCCAATCATCTCAAACTTTTGTCAAGATTCTAGAAAATGGCCTCTGTACCTCCCTCTGCAACTGGATTCTCGACTTCCTCATCAATAAGTGAGGACTCGCAACATCTCCTCCTTGCTGACCATCAAAACAGGTGTCCCTCAAGTCTCCATGCTTGGCCCCTTGTTCTAATCCTCATGCAGATACGACTGTGTGACTAAGCACAGCTCCAATATGTGACCACTACACACTGCAATGGACAATATTGCTACAAACATGCAGAGCAAGAAAGAATTAAATGTCTTTACTGCATCATGTTAGCCACTGTACATGCTGGGTAACTTGCAGTATGGGAGCGACCAGCCAGGTCCTCAGAGATGAAAAAGATGTGCTCCCAAAAGCCTGCGCAAAAGAGAATGCCTCCCATGTGTAGGAGGTCCAATTGATTCACCACATGATCAATCAGCTGCATGCACATCATCGATCCACTACAGTTCAGCTGTTTTCTTCTAATTCTTTTCTTTGTTTAGTTTACGTTTTTGTGTGAATGTTGTATCTCTGATATTATGTGCCTATGATACTGCTGCATGTACATTTTTCCTTGCACCTATGCATACATATACTTGTATATACAAAAATAATTCCCCTTTCACTTTGTTTCTACTGCACCTCACTACATGCAGTCCTCTAATCACTACCATTTCTATGGAAAAAAAAACATTTACTTTCTCTCATAGAACTTACCACATTCCCTTGACCAAAGGTTTTATTTTACTTTTTTATTCAAATGCCAAGTGGGATATTGTGAGGGATTACTAATATCAAAATATAGAACTAGTGCTCTACCTTCACTGACTCACCTTGTTACCTCCTCAGAAAATTTAATTAAAATAAGCCAGATATGACATTTCCTTAACAAGTATAAGCTCATTCTCCTGCGCATAACTTAAACTTCTTTAAATAATGATTTATGGCAACTTGAAGAATGTTTTTCCAACCATTTGTCCACTAACATTAGATTACCCGGCCAATGGCTCTACGGTCTACTTTTATTTTACTTAGCCAATACAACCAGAAACTCAGTATAATTGTTAGTGTTTTTTTAAACATTATTATTGTTTTGATGACAAATACACAGTGAAACTCGGTGAAATTGCACCAAGGGACAGTTCATTGTGCTTAGAAACAGAAAGAACTCGGGTACAGATACGTACATTCGCTAACTCCATCAGATTGTGAACCAGAACTCTAGCAGCAACCCTCCCATTCCCCAGTTCCTGGTTCTGGTCATTATGGTACACAAAGCAGCTTGTAACGGTAGTTTAAAAGCACCTGGTGCTCAGTGATGTTGTCTGTGGCAATAATCACTCACTGGAATGCTGCTTTTTGAACCTTTTACCTGTCGACTTGAATGCATATCAATTTTCCAGTCCTTTTGGTCACAACTTAAACTCTGTCAATGGATATAAATTAATTACCATGCCAATTGATCACACCACACTGTTACAATCATCTGCACATTTTGGTGAAATTGTACCAAAAAAATTTCAGAGCCCTTCCTTCTCTTTCCCAAATAATCCCTTTGAGGATGGAAGAACCCACACAAGGAGCAGAATTGGCTGGATTCTGTGCATTAATATATTTATTATAATAAGGCAGCAGATGACCATGGTTGTGTTGGCAAGTGAGCAGTAGTTTCTGAATAAATAGGCGACATGCATGGTTTGAACCAAAGCAGCCCACATCTGAGATATCTGCTTGCAGCTCATTATAATGATGCAGTACTTGGCCTGCACCAGCATGGTCATTTATCACTTTAAGGCATGTCCACAGAATGCAGGTTTCGGAGATGCTAGCATCAGCTGAAGTCAACTGATTTAACCTGATCTGCATACAAACACAAGTCATCTGTATCCTAAATCTGAGTGGAAAGGTAGGTACTGTATCTATGACCAGCTTTTTGTAATGCCTTAATTTGCTTCCTTCTCTTCCTCTATGTCTTCCTGTTTCCCTCTCTTCCCAAATCCATCTATCTTCATCTGTCATGGCTAGATGGGGCCAAAAGACTGTATATTTCTATGAATTTATGATTCCTCCTGTTCTTCCCACTGTGATATGACAGGGTATGGTTGTGTCCACGTCACTGAGTTTCTGCAGGACATACGGCACAAAGGTATTGCTAGGGACCCTTCTATACAGTATTCTTCAGTGCAGTTGGCCCATGAGCTGAACACTCTCCTGGGACCATGTTAGTGGTGTGTCAATGGCCCATATTCAGTGATTGCCCAGATCTGTTGGAATCTTGACCAGAGTCAAAAGCCTGAATGTCTGAGAAATTAATCAAACTGAGATCATGCCATTTATCCAATTAAATGGCTGAGATAAAGCAGGCATATCAACTGAGTGTAAATAAAAGAACCTTAGAGCTCTCTGGGCCAAAACCAGAGATGACATAGTTCTCTGCCCATACCCATGGTCTGAGTGCCTCTATTATTCAGAGATCAAAGCCTAACCAGCTTTGAGTCCAGGCGAGCTGCACAAAAAAATGTTTTTCTTAGAATAACTGATGTTTTCCAGTGCTTCTAGAAAAGATCCAGAAGCAGGTGGACTAACTTAACTCCTTAGAAAAAAAAACTACTAGACAATTGTTTCTGTTCAGTGATTGAACACTCAGTTAAGGGGTATTTTCATGGCCAGAACATGATATCATTTCTTTTTCTTGCCACAAGGTGATATTATCTTCAATTTGATCACCTCTGCCTCTTGGATCACCTCACCTCTCGCAGCCATGGGCACAGACAGTAAGCTCCAATAATACCAATTAAATGATCACTAATATTTTTAATGTCTGGTAATGGTGATTGGGAGAATTCTGAGGTTCAAAGGGACTTGGGAATCCTCATGCAAGATTTCCTGAAGGTTATTGTGTAGGTTGAGTCGGTTATGAGGAAGGCAAATGCAATATTAGCATTCATTTCAAGCCGACAAGAATACAAAAGCAAGGATGTAATGTTGAGCCCTCACTTGAAGCACTGTGAACAGTTTTGGTCCCCGATCCAAGAAAGGATGTGTTGACATTGGAGAAGGTTCAAAGGTTCCCAAAAAATTCCAGGATTGAAAGGCTTGTCAAATGAAGAGTGTTTGATGGTTCTGGGCCTGTACTCACAGGAGTTCAGAAGCATGCAGGGTTGTCTCATTGAAACCTATTGAATGTTGAAAGGCTTAATAGAGTGGATGTGGAGAGGATGTTTCCTAAGGTGGGAGAGTCTATGACCAGATGGCATACCCTAAGAATAGAGGGGCATCCTTTTAGAATAGAGATGAGGAGGAATTTTGTTAGCCAGAGAGTGGTAAATCTGTAGTTTTTGTTGCCACAGGCAGCTGGAGGTCAAGTCATTGCGTATCTTTAAGGCAGAGGTTTAAAGATTCTTCATTATTCAGGGCATAAAGTGATATGGGAAGGTTGGGACTGAGGGGGAAAATGGATTAGCCATTGTGAAATGGTAAAGCAGACTCGATGTGCCAAGTAGCTTAATTCTACTCCTATATCTTATGGTCTTATTAATGTGGAACCTTTTGAAATCAACTGACAGGACAACTTAAACCACCATTCAGAACATCTGTTGGGGATTGACAGATCCAACTGTACAAAATTACTAAATTCTACTTAACTTAGATTATGTGCCTAATTTCTAATGTAGGACGTGCACCTGGAAACCCACAGCAAGCCTGACACCATCATTACGGATGCTCACAAAATCAGGCAGGGTCTGAATCACAGATTTCTGGACAATTGTTAAATACCATTCCACCACAGGAATTTCATGACTATTGAGCCTCTTTAAAGTTAAACTTTTTACCTTAATACATAACCTAAAAGCTGTTGCGTTTTGGTATGTGGCTTCGTTCTTTGGCCATGTCTGTTCTTCAACTGGAAATTAACACATTTTCCTAGCAGTATAAAGCGCTATGTTCCATGTGTGTATCAATGGGATTAGGCAGATTAAGAGTTCAGTTTGGACTGGATGGGCTGAAGGGCCCATTTCTATGACTTTATGACTCAGATTAGTAATCACAAGCTCTGTAGAATGGAGGCACCATTATATACACCTGGAGCAATATAATAGAAATACTACATTAAAAACAAATCAAGTATAACCATGCATATAAAAAAAAACAAGTAATCTAGCCAGGGACATTTCATCAAGGCCAAAACAACATTGAAATGAAACCCTTCAATTGAGTCAAAGGAAAAAATGATTAAAGGCAAGATCATATTTATTAACTGCAGATGGAAAACTACCACATGATACATAAATGTCACACTGTGGAAGGACAAACTTAAAAGGCAAAGGCCACCAAAGAACTACTTTGTTATGGAGAATTTTTGAAGAATTATTGCAATTGAAGGTGACTAAAAAAAATGAACATGTTATTACAATCATGATACCTGCACAAAGTCACAACATTACACAATCAAAAACTCAGTACTTTGCAAAGTAAACCCATACATTAGCTCAATGAATAGCCAATATGGCTAATGGGAAAATTCCCACTGGAAAAGTCAGGACCTTTCTTTGGAAATTTGTTTTCTTAATAAATTACGCAATATTTTATGTCCTTGACAAACTACTTTGAAAATCTAATCACAGTATAAGACTGCAAATGGAAGTTTACTGTGAGCACATTTGTGACTGCTCTCTACAGAAGTTCTTCAACTTCAAGAATAGTGCATTGGTGGAATATCACTCAAGTCTTGAGCAATACTATACTTGATAATTCTCAAAACTTGCTTGTTGATTTTTGTTTGTGGGAAACAAGTTTCATTAGATTCACAAGTTTTAACAGAATTATCTAATCACATGAAAGAACATTGCTTTCTTGTCTACTCACCACTCTCAAGCAACTCCCCATCTCGATACAGCAACCCCACAACAGTCAATTTCCTCCCTCGGAGTACCAGGTTCCAGTGCCTGAATGCTTCAATGGATCCCCAACCGGATGCCGCACCTTCCTCCGCCTATACATTTTACACTTCGAAGTCCAGCAGTTTTCATCTTCCACAGACTGAGCCAGAATTTCTTATCTCTCTCTATACTGGGCAAGCTTTGATCTGGGCCACCACCAACTGGGAAAATGAAACCACCATTTCAAAGAATATGAGGATTTCACCGCTGACTTGTGCAGAAAGTGGAAGGGAGGCAGCAGACTGGATACTTCACCTGCATCAAGGCTTGTGCTCAGTGATAGATTAGGATGTAGAATTCAGGACCCTTGGAGCAGAGTGCAGATAGAATGCAGCAACACTGCTTGCTGATTACCATCATAGCTTCTTGGAATGCTTGAAAGTTGAGCTGACTACTTGAGAGCAGCCCACTGACCTCAAAAGCCTCATCACTCTGGCCCTCTGTATTAAGAAACGTCTTTTGGAACAACCCTCCAGATCATCAGCCAGAATCCCAGTTCTGTTCCAGAACCATTTCAGGCTGCATCATTAACTCCCCCAGAGACTATGCAGTTAGGGAGAGTTCTTTTAACCTCTCAAGGGTATGAGAGTCAGTGGAGAAACAACTTGTGCAGTTACCGTGGAGCAGCCAATTACCCACGTATCAAATTCCTACTGCGTCCGAAAAACAGTGCAACCAGGTAGAGAAGAGAGGCCTTCTTTTTGGTAAGCTCCCCCTCAACCTCCTGTTTCGCTCCAGCACCTTAGGCCAACTCACTCTCTGTCCTCCTCCACATCCCAGTGGCTCTACATGCACAGAAGACTCTGGTGGATTCTGACACAGCAGGCAACTTTCTGAATCGGAAACCGTGTGTAGCTTGGGTTTTGTACTGAGCCTCTCTCTCACCCCTCCTATATTACAGCCATGGACTGATATCCCTCAAGGTCTGAGATGGTCAGAGTGTGTACAAAACCATTGGAGAGCACTCTGAGTCCAACCAATTCCACCAAATATTCCTCTCATCTTGGATTACCCCTGGTTTGCCACTCACAATCCTCACTTCTCCTGGTCATCCAGTTCCCCGCTGAGTTGGGGACCCACCTCTCAGACCACCTACCTGCAACTTCACCCCCTAAATCCATGGAGACGGAGGAAACCCTCATCACCAAATTACCACAGGAGTACCGTGACTTAACCATGGCCTTCAGTAAACGAGAAGCCAGCAACATGCTGCCTCACAGTCCACAAAACAACCTCCTCCCAGCCACTACTCCTCTCTGAGGCCATCTATTCTCCCTCTCCCCCTAAGGAGACCCAACCCATGAAGACTATACTGCCAAAATGCTACAGCATGGCTTAATTTGCCCATTCCAGTCCCCAGCCAGTGTAGGATTCTTCTTTGCAAAAAAGAACAATGGGGTTTTCCATCCCTACATTGATAGTGTGGACTCAACAAAATCACCATTAAAAACTACTCTCTTCGCTTGATTGATAGCACATTGGGAACAATCCAGGGGGCCCAGCTCTTTACCAAACTGGACAATAGAGCACATACTACCTGATCTGCATCCACCAGCGGGGAGTTTCATCAGAAACTACAGCCGAATCACCACTCCTCTCACCTCCATCACTAAGTCACCCACCTCTCAGATAACCTGGTCTGCTGCTGTGGACCGTGCTTTCAAGGAGCTCGAGATGCTTCACCACTGCTCCCGTTCTCCACAATCTGAATCCTTGAGGGCCTTTTGTGGTAGATTTATATATGTACGACGTGAACACAGTGGCCATCCTCTCCAAGCAGGGAGGATGGCCATGGGAAGACACTCTAGTACCTTCTTCTTACCCAAGTTCAACTCTATTCAGTGCTGTTTTGGAGTAGGGGACAGGGAGCTACTCACTATTAAATGGTCCTTGGAGAAGTGGAGACATGGTCTGATGGGAAACACCAAGCCCTTCTTGATCTGGACTGAACACCTGGACCCCATATCCATACAACAAACCAACCAGCTCAACTCACATCAGGCTCGCTGGCCCTTCAAGTAATTTAACTTCACCATATCCTCCCGACCCCATTCAAGAACACAAAGGTGGACACTGTCACAAAGGTTTGACTGTGCTGAAACAGAGATTGACTCTCAGCCCATCATTCCATTCCTCTCAGATCCTCGTCCACGATTTTCTGAGACCTTGCGAACCAAAACCGACAGGCCCTACAGTACAAGCCTGCTCCAGCCAAAACCTCTGACAAGTACATGTACGTGCACATGCTGGCAGCCAAGTAGGCTCACTTCCTCACTCCTCTCCAGCCATCCAAGTGCCTGACAAACTCTGGATTATCTGCGGCACCTATCCTGCTGGCCCACATTGATCCCAGATGCAGGACAGTTTGTGTCACTGCCTGCCCTGATTGTGCCCATTCCTATTCTTCCAACCAGCTGTCCTCCGGGCTCCTGGGCCCCCTACCAGTACCTCAACACCCATGGTCCCACATTGCCATGGATTTTGTCACCAACCCCCATTGTCCCCCATGGAGGAACAAACCATAGAGGTCCTGCTCACCAGGGCACTGGTTCAGCAATGCCAGAATGCTTGGAAAAAGGGCACAGAAAACTATTGTAGCTTCCATTAATGCCTACTGCCACCTGATTAACCACTGGCAGTGCCCAGCCAGACTGCTCCATATTGGAGACCACATCTGGCTGTCCACCTTGAGATTTATCCTTGCACATCAACTCCTGCAAGCTCTCCCTCCGATAAATTGGTTCCTTTTAAAATTATCCATCTCAGTAATCCAGTCACTAACCATCTCCAGCTGCCATCGTCCCTCAAGATCACACCTACCTTCCACATGTCCTGCCTCAAGCCCAGTGGAGAAAGTTGGGCCAGTGTACATGGATTCACATTGTTGCAGATAGGGTATGTGGTACCTGGTCAACTAGAAAGGGGATGGCCTGGAGGAGAGATCTTGGGTGCTGCCCAGTTATATTGTGGATCCATTGCTTATTGAGGAGTTCCACCAGAGACATCCAGATGACCTTGGATGGATATGGAGGACAGGGGGTCCCAAAGACCTGCACATGCAAGCTCCTCCCAGTCTCCATGCAGCTTAATAGGATCTACCTGCCGCTCATTTAATAACTCATCACCTGCAGCCTATTTAAACCCAGTTCTCATCCACAGTCCTTGTTGACTCATCCTGCCAGTCTCAACCGGTTGCTCCTAGCCTTCTGTTACCAGGTAGCCTGTTCAGTCTTGTAATGTGGCCACTTGTGGCTTATTATTTTGCAGATTATTATTAAAGTCATTGCTCACCGCTAAATAGTCTCCACTGCTCTACTTTTGGGTCAAGCCTCCACTACATTTCCTGACAACGTATTCATATAATAAGGGAAAATTTGAATTATTTTTACTGAAGCGCATTCTACATATATGGAATGAGGGAACATTTTAATTATTTTTACAGACAAGTATTCTACATTTATAGCAAAAAGACAGTGGTCTGGAAGATTCAATCTCTGTTGCTGAACCTTCCTAATCAAGATAGCTACCAAATTAAAAGGCCATTTTGTAGGACTTTTCATTAATAAGTAATGGAGGAGACAAATGTTTCATTACAACTCTGAGCATTTTATAAGTGAAACCTTTATAGTTCTCAAGTAAGTTATTTTGAATTGTTAATAAGTATTTGCAGTAGAACAGTATTCTACGACAGCAATTAAAATATGGAATTAAAGAGGAATAACTTATAGGTTTGCTGACTGAAACAGAATTACAGAATGATGGCACAATTTCAGAATTAATAATCCTTTGAACAATGCCAAAGCAGGATTTAAACAAATATTAAGGTAAATATACTGGGTAAACATTGTGAATTCGGGCACTCCAGTTAGTCCTATTTATAGTCATAGTCGTACTTTATTGATCCCGAGGGAAGTTGGTTTTCATTACAGTTGCACCATAAATAAATAGTAATAAACCATAAATAATTAAATAGTAATATGTAAATTATGCCAGGAAATAAGCCCAGGACCAGCCTATTGGCTCAGGGTGTCTGACCCTCCAAGGGAGGAGTTGTAAAGTTTGATGGCCACAGGCAGGAATGACTTCCTATGACGCTCTGTGCTGCATCTCGGAGGAATGAGTTTCTGGCTGAATGTACTCCTGTGCCCACCCAGTACATTATGTAGAGGATGGGAGACGTTGTCCAAGATGGCATGCAACTTGGACAGCATCCTCTTTTCAGACACCACCATCAGAGAGTCCAGTTCCATCTCTAGCCTTATGAATGAGTTTGTTGATTCTGTTGGTGTCTGCTACCCTCAGCCTGCTGCCCCAGCACACCACAGCAAACATGATAGCACTGGCCACCACAGACTCGTAGAACATCCTCAGCATCATCCGACAGATGTTAAAGGACCTCAGCCTCCTCAGGAAATACAGACGGCTCTGACCCTTCTTGTAGGCAGCCTCAGTGTTCTCTGACCAGTCCAGTTTATTGTCAATTCGTATCCCCAGGTTTTTGTAATCCTCCATGTCCACACTGACCCCCTGGATGGAAACAGGGGTCACCGATGCCTTAGCCCTCCTCAGGTCTACCACCAGCTATTTGATTTCAAAGAGGCAGTGCCTTTAAATTGTTCGCAGAACATTTTTTGAAAAGCAGTAGAAAAAAAAATCCCTGCAAATTGGCTAAAATGAGGTTGAGCTTGAAATTTGTATGTAGATGAATTTATATTCTTGGACGGAGCAAGATTGTTGAAAATCTTTTTCCAATGCCCAAAGCACCAGACTCCCAAATATTTGAGTCGGTGAATATTCAAATTTAAAAGTCATGAAGTAATAAAAACCACAGAGCACCAAAGTAATGATTATGAAAAGACAACACGAGTTCTGGTCACCTCGATATTGGAAGGATGTGGAAGATTTAGAGAGGGTGCACAGGAGATTTACCAGGATGTCACCTGGATTACAGAGAATGTCTTCAGAGAAAAGATTGAGCAAGCCACGGGCTTTCTCTTTCAAGCGAGGGTGGATGAGAAATGTCTCGATATAGGTGGATGAGATGACATCAGACATAGATAGAGTGCAAACTAAAGCCTTTTCCCTAGGGTAGCAGCTGGTAATAGGAAAGGGCATAATTTTAAGATTATTGACAGAAAGTATAGGTGATGTCAAAGGTAGTTTCTTTTCACAAAAAAAAGTGGTGTTCATGGAAGATACATTAGGAATATTTAAGAAACCCTTAGATAGCCACATGAATGATAGAAAAGTGGAGGGCTATGCAGAAGGGAAAGGCTAGATTGATCTTTGAGATTCAGGTTTAGGCTGCCTGAAGCGAGAACCAAAGGACACGGAAGAAATTTAATAACCCCACTTGTGTGGGAGTAAGTGTTGTAATCCTTCAAAATGGAGCACTGTGACATAGGTTCTCATCACTGTTACAACACACACTAAAGTGTAAGCATTGCAGCAGCCTTTTCTTTTTACTACTTTGATATTCACCATAGCAACTTGATGAAAGGTCACCAACCTCTCTCCCGTGGTGTTGCAAGAACAGCAGAGCATTTCCAGCATTCTGTGCTCTTATTTTCCAGCATCTCCTCCATTAGTTTTCTGGACCCTCACTTTTCCCTTTGAATGCCAGTCAGATTGCCAGAAACAACCATCGTCTCTGTGGACTGCAGAGGGAACTTTACAGGCAGAAAGACTTGGAGAGGTAATGGATTAGGTAATGCAGTTAGGTGTCATGGAGTGCCCAAAAAAGACCGAGGTTAGGGTAATAAGGGGCAAATATATGCAAGTAATGAACCTTCAGCTTACTCTACAGAAAGCAGAGGATACAGTCCAGTTCACTACAGGCAAAGCCCTCCCCATCACTAAGCACATTTACAAGGATCATTGACAGAAGAAAACACCATCCATCATCAAGGAACCCCACCATCCAGGTAATGGTCTCTTTTCAATGGCACCATTGAGCAGGTGGTACAGGAGCTTATGATAGGACACCAACTGGTTCAAGTACAGATATAACCCTGCAACCATCAGGTTCTGAACAAGTGTGGATAACTTCACTCACCCAACTCTGAACTGATTCCACAACCTACAGACTCACTTTCAAGGACTCTAAATTTTATGTTCACAGTATTATTTATTTCCATAGTTTGTCTTCTGCGCATTGGTTGTGTGTTAGTCTTTGTTTATGTATAGGTTTTCTAAAATTCTGTTGTATTTATTTATTTGTGTCATAAGTGCCTGCAAGAAAATGAATCTTAAGGTAGTATATGGTAACACAATGTACTGTGTGTACTTAGATAATAAATTTACTTTGATTTTGATTTCACATGTCTCATTTACTCCTTTTTCTGCTGTATGTCTGCCTTTGTTTATGTGGATGGTTAATCTGTGCTTCAATGTCCTCAATGATACCTCATCTGTATACCTTGCATCTCTCTAGGCACTTAAGAAATTTTATCTGTCCAGTAGTGAATAACTCATGAAGAGACTCCCCAGTTCGACAGACTGAGGATGCAGTGTAGAGGAAGCAGCAGCTGTGCATTATTGTACTGAAAGAACTGTGCTTGGGGGGGGGGGGTGGGAAAGAGGTAGAACCATCATGAAGGTTCCTGTAAAAACTGTTGTAATGTGAGCACGATTAAAAGTAAGTTAATACTAATTAGGATAATGCAGGTTTTTTTACTTCCGTTTTTTTTTTACTTCCAGTGTGCTCTGTATATAATGTTCCTGCCATGCTGTACAGGGTTGTGAAAGCCTCTGTATATACATAACGGTTTTGACATTTGAGATAAAGTTGTTTCTTTGGGCATGAAGTTGTTGAGTGTCCATTTTTCAAAGTAGAAGTTGCCACTTATTTTTGGCGACAAGGTAAACTGGTTTTGTGGATGTGTCGGCACATTTCAAACGGGAGCAGCAGCACTGATAAAGGGCCTCACGTTCAGATGACTACGTTTGGGACTATCTTTGAATTTGTGGAGTTAACGGAGGACTACCGGAGTATGAGGAAAGGTTGGGACACTTTTTCTGTGCTAATGGAATTACTGAGCCTAAGAAGCACTCTATTCTCCTGAGTGTGTGTGGGGCGAAGACTTACAAGCTAATAAGGAATTTAGCCACACCGCAGAAACTGGGGGACATTCCATATGACGAACTGGTCAAGCTCGTGGGAAACCACTACAATCCGAAACCTTCTGTGATAGTGCAATGGTGTGAGTTTCACAGCCATTTCAGGAAGCCAGGACAGTCTGTGGCCGAGCTTCGGCAAATGTTGGAGCATTGTGATTTCGGAGCGGGTTGGAAGACATGCTCAGTGATAGGTTGATGTGCGGAATTAATAATGATGGCATACAATGCCGCCTGTTAGGGGAAACCTCACTGTTGACTTTCAAGAAAGCCTTAGAGATTGCCCCAGGCATGGAGGTGGCTGCTAATAATGTCAAGGATATCCAGAAAGGACATGGGGTGTTGCAGTCAGTGGCAGTGCACCAAGTCAGGAGGGAGACTGGTAAACAAGCAAAGCGGGTAGAACGTTTCTGTTGTGGAGGGACGCACTACGCAAATGATTGCAAATTCAAAGACACTGTCTGCCATGCATGTAGCAAAAAGGGACATTTAGCTAACAAGTGCAGAAAAGGGCAAGATTAAGCCAAGGCAGGGGAAAGCTCAACAGGCTGGGGCAGCCACACACCATCTAGAAGCAGATGAAGAGGCAGCTTCATGTTTGGAGTGGAAGCAGATGGCAAACCACCAGAGCCATATTATGGCACAGTCACTGTCAGGGGAAAGGACATTAAGTCTGAGATTTCAGTAGCCCCTGAATCATCAGTCATTAGTGAGGAGACCTACAGGAGGATACAAGGGTCCAACCTGCCTCCCATTAGACTGTCAAAGCTCAAACTTAGGACCTATGCAGGGCAGCCCATACCTCATTTAGGGGTATGATATGGACATTTCAGCCGGGGGTCAGAAGGCTGAAGCCAGGCTAGTGATAGCTAAGGGCAGGGGACCCAGTCTTTTGGGTCGCGATTGGCTTTGCAAAATCTGGCTAACCTGGCATGAAATTAAGTCTGCACACATGACGGAGGACATTCTGCAGTGGTACAGTGACGTTTTCAGGGACGAGCTGGGCACACTGAAGGGTATGACGGTGAAACCCTATGTCAACCCTGAGGCTACACCACGTTTTTTTTATATATAAAAGAAAGACCAGGTCAGTGCCCTATGCCTTGAAAGGCAAGTCGAGGAGGAGCTGGAATGTTTACAGAGGCTGGGCATTATTGAGCCCATCCAATTTTCAAGGTTGGCGGCTCCCATTGTTCCAGTTCTGAAAGCAGACAAAACAATGAGGATATGTGGGGATTATAAGCTCACAGTGAATCAAAGCTCTAAGATGGAGGAGTATCCATTGCCACTGGTGGATGACCTGTTTGCGACCCTGTCAGGGGTTAAGCTGTTCACAAAACTGGACATGAGCCATGCCTACCAACAGCTGCTGCTCAACGAGGATTCAAAGGAGTGTGTCACCATTAATACACACAGGGGATTATTCAAGCACAATCATCTGGTGTTTGGAATGGCATCCAGCCCTGCCATTTTCCAAAGGACAATGGACACTTTGCTGCAGGGGATTCCGCACGTAGCACTATATGATATTTTGATCACGGGGGCTATGGAGGTGGAGCATCTGGCTAATTCAGAACGGATGCTGAAGAGGCTCTCAGATGCAGGGCTGCGGTTGAAACGTGGAAAATGTGTGTTCCTGGCAACAAGTGTGACCTACCTGGGACACAAGATCACAGCTGAGGGGCTTTGCCCTGTGGAGGACAACGTGAGAGCTATTAAGGAGGCCCCAAGCCCCAAGACCGTCATGGAACAGATCATTTTTGGGAATGGTGAATCATTATGGCAAGTTTATTCCTGACCTCTCAAGGGTTTTGACCCCACTGTATAAGCTGCTTCACAATGACACTAAGTGGCAGTGAGGTGAAGAGCAGGAGAAAGCTTTCAAGGAAGTGAAAGAACTCCTCCACTCAGCGAAGCTGCTTGTTCACTATGACCCAGACAAGGAGATCAGCCTTGCATGCGATGCCTCGCCCTATGGAGTCGGGGCATGTAATGGAGGACCGTTCAGAGAAGCCTACTGGTTTTGCTTCACGTACCCTGACAGCAGCTGCGAAGGGATATTTACAGCTACACAAAAGTGGCCTGGCCATTGTTTTTGAGGTCAAGTGCTTCCATCAATACCTTTATGGATGTGTGTTTACAATTTATACAGACCATAAACCACTGATGAGCCTGCTCAGTGAGACTAGATGCATCCCACCGCTAGCCTCAGCCAGGATACAGCATTGGGCTCTTACATTGTCAGCCTACCGGTACACTATAGTATACAGAGCGGGTGGGGATAATGCAAATGCCAGTGCATTGAGTCGACTACCTTTACCCGAGACACCTGTTGGTACGTATGTGCCACCAGAGACTGTTTTCATTGGAGAGTCTGTTAGAGACACCTGTAAAGACAACCCAGATCAAGCAGTGGACAGAGAGGAACCCTGTCCTATCCCAAGTCAAGACTTTTCTTTTACAAGGTTGGCCCAGAGTCATGGAAGGAGAGGAACTCAGGCCTTATGCCAAACGCAAGACAAAACTCAGTCTGCAGGATGGCTGCATTTTCTGAGGGGCGGGGGCGAGGGTTATCGTGCTTCCCCCTGGCCGTTCACAGATTGTGGAGGAAATTCATGAGACTCACCCAGGAGTGTCTCAAATGAAAAGCCTTGCAAGATCCTATGTTTGGTGGTCAGGAATGGATCAGGATCTGGAGAACAAGGTAAAATCATGCACGCAATGTCAGACTAATCAGAATATGTCACCACCAGCTCCTTTGCATCCATGGGAGTGGCCAGACCACCCCTGGTCTAGGCTACGTCTGGACTTTGCTGGCCCTTTTATGGGGAAGACGTTTCTTGTAATGGTAGATACGCATTCTAAATGGGTCGAAGCTCACATCATGAGCAACATCACAGCCCCCTCAACCATAGACAAACTCAGGCAAGTGTTTGCAGTCCACGGGTTGCCTGACACTCTGGTCACTGGTAATGGCCCGACGTTCACCAGTGAGCTGTTCAGTGAGTTCATGCAGCAGAATGGCATTCATCACATTCGGACAGCCCCTTTCCAACCCAACCTCCAATGGTTTGGCTGAACAGGCTGTTCAGACTGTGAAGGAAGGCCTGAAGCCAATGACAGAGGACTCTTAACATTTGGCTTTCATGTTTCCTGTTGAAATACTGCCCCGCGCCACAGACTACGACTGCCCGCACTCCAGCAGAGATGCTGATTGGGCATAGGCCCAAGTCAAGTTTGGACCTGCTGTGCCTGGACATGAAGGCAAAAGTGAGACAGACTGCTGTGAAAGCATGTCCACCAGTGACTTTGCCAGAGGGCGAGACACTGGCAGAGGAGTCAAGATCCCTTGAGGAGGACGGACATTCTCACGCAGACACACAGACCCCTCTCATGCCCCCAACACTAGATCCACCCAAAACACCCTCACCAGCAGTGCTTGCTGGGTCACTGGGGGTAGTGCACAGATCACAGCACACTCGTAAACCTCCTGACAGACTGAATCTTTGACGGGACAGTTTTTTTTGTTGTTGTTGTTGTTGTTGTTATTATTAGATAGAATGTTGAATCTGTCATGTTTCCCAGATGTTTTGTATTGATGAACTGCTGCTGAGATACTAGTACAAGTTTTCAGGGGTACGCAAGTTAATAACACCACTGTTTTTATTTCCTAGTTTTACATTTGGGGAATGTTGGATTTTAAAGGGGGAAGAAGTGTTATATCAGCATTATTAAAAGTTAATACTAATTAGGATAATGGAGGGGGGGGAGGGGTTTACTTCCATTCTTTTTACTTCCAGTGTGCTCTGTATATAGTGTTCCTGCCATGCCACACTGGTTGTTAAAGCCTCTGTATATACATAACAGTTTTGACATTCAAGATAAGTTGTTTCTTTGACTATGAAGTTCTCTAGTGTGCCTTTTTTCAAAGTACAAGTTACTGCAAAAACTCTCAGATCCTGACATCAAACATGTTATAAATGTGAAGTTAGATTCACACATTTTACAGGTGAGTTTTCTGAAATTAGAGGGTTGCAGTTAGATCGTTGGTTTCAGAAGCTTGCATGACAAGTCACTAAGGAGTAAGACACACACTAGTGTGGCTTTGAAAGTCTTGAAAACGGATCCTCCAAGGGCAGCCAAATTAGGAAGTATTCTGCTTGGCACAATATCTGGATCCGGGAGTGAATGCAAGAGAAATCGAGAGGGAAGTACTCAAAGGATATTTACCAAAGCCAGGAACCATCTTAAATCAAATGGCCAATGTGGGAATGCCAATTCCAGCAAGCAGTTCCAAGCCCACAGTACAGCAGTTAATGGAACAGCTTCTGGCTCCCTTGAAATACAAGTGGAAGTCAATCGAAGGATGGAACACAACATGGTACTTCGTCAAAAAACTAAAGACTGCAGATACTGAAGAACTAAAATATATACAAGATACTCAGCAGGTGAAACAGCATCCGTGGAGAAACAGATCAACAGCTTAGATTGATGACTCTTCATCAGAAAGGTCCTTGATGAAGGATTATTGACAAAAGATATTAACAAATTTCTCTACTCATTGATAACTCCTGACTTGATGTTGTTTCATGTAGCAATTCCTGTTATATTGACTCTTTAAAACATGCATGTGACTATGTCTATACCATTGACACACTCAGCGATTTAGGAACAGCTTCTTCCTCTCTGCAATCCGATTCCTAAATGGACTTTAAACCCATGAACACTAACTCACCATTTTAATATATTTTTTGCTGTTTTTGAATGATTTTTAATCTATTCAATATACATATACTGCAATTGATTTATTTATTTTTACTTTTGTTTTCTTCTATGTTAAATATTGTATTGAACTACTGCTGCTAAGTTAACAAATTTCACGTCACATGTCGGTGATTACAAACCCGATTCTGATTTTGATCTGCTTCCATTTATCTGTAAAGTAATACACCAGATCTTTCCTCTTTCATATTTGCATTGAGTTTTGCTGAAGTAAGAAATTCACCTAAAGACTGTAAGGAAACCATTTTGTGGTGGCAGCTGTGCTGTTGTACGAATACTCTCTGTAAGGGAGCGACACTTACCCTTTAAAAGTGTTAAATGCTACTGTCACTAGAAGCTTGGAGAACTCAGTGAAGCATCAAAGAAAACCTTATTTCAGAGGTTTATAGCATATTGTTAAAATACTAAGTACACTGAAATCAATGGCAACAGCAGTGTTCAGTATTTGATCAACACGATGAAGTAAATAGTTGGACTAAAAGTCAAGTGAAGTACAGAAAGGTGGACACCTTCCCTGTGGACCTTTGCTGCCAAATGCAAGGCACACATGATACAATCTGGAGGAACAATGACCAATTGATAGTCAACAGCTCTTGAGGTTTACTTTTACTATGAAAGATAGCAACTTGCAGATGATAGCGTTCCTTGGCAATTATAACATTTTTCCCACATGGAGTTGGTGAAGAGTTTAAGCAATGGCATCAATGGAACAATTGGAATGTTATGAAAGTGCAATGCATACCAAATGCTGGAAGAATTCAGCAAGTCGGGCAGAATATGTGGAGGGAAATCTGCGCTGTTGCTGTAAACAGAAGCAGGTGTAACCTCCTCACCTGAGCTCTTTTGTTTTGTGTACACTGAGGGAAAGGTGGTTGTTTTTACACCATGTCCTGGGCTCTCTATCTCCCTCCTGTACTTTGAACTACAGTTATTTGAGATACAGCCCACTATGGGGCTATCATTTGCAAACATGTTGATACATTTCAAGCAGAATCTCACCATACAATCACTGATGCATAGAGAGTAGAGTGTGGGGCAGCAATGTTGAGGATAATTGTAACGGAGGTGTTCCCTGCTATCTTCAGTGACTGCGGTGCATTGGTCATGAAGTCAAGGACTCAATGCGTAAACGGCAGCCCTATAAAAAAAAAAGATCATGACAATTCAATACCTTGCACTGTACTGCACTGAATTCTAAAAGTAAACTTCCCATAGGACAATTACTTTTAACAAGTGTCACATGTATTTTCACAAAGATAAAGGAACATCAAAAAAGTCAAGGACTCAATTGCAATGAGGTGTTGAATCCCAGTTCTATGGGTTTGGAGATGCGTTTACTTAGTAATATAGTATTGAAGGTTGAACTGTACTCAATGAACAAGAGTGTTACACAGGTGCCTTCACCATCCAGATGACCTAAATACGAGTCCAGGGTCATGTAGGTAGATGGTGTTTGCTATAGACCAGTTTTGATGGTAGGTGAATCACAGTGGGTTGGGATTGTCTGAGAGGCTGCATTATTTAGATGGTTCACATTAGACCTACTGACTCAACTATTATAACCTCGATTTGTAGCTTATAGGTGATAGAAAGGCTCTTTGGAATCACTTGTTCACTTGCATGTATTTATGACACACACTCCTTAAAATTTACCATCTTCATCATCATTTTGTACTTGCATGACATATGCAAAGTTTTTCCACGCGAGTCTGACATGTGGAAGTCTCTGCCTGATGCACAAACTTAGGAAATTCTTACCGTTCAACTAAACAAATGGATCATACACTCAGCGGCTACTTTATGAGCTACACCTGAATACCAGCTTGGTAATGCAATTATCTAATTGGCTAATCATATGGCAACAACGCAGTGAATACAAGCATGCAGACATAGTCAAGGGGTACAGATGTTCAGACCAAACATCAGAATGGGGAAGATATGTGAGCTAAGTGACCTTGACCATGGAATGATTGTTGGTGCCAGACGGGATGAGAAAGTGCTGATCTTCTGGGATTTTCATGTACAGTCTATAGAGTGTGAAAAACAAACAAAAAAAAATCCAGTGAGCTGCAGAGGTATGAGTAGAAATACTTTGTTAATAAGGTCAGAGAACAATGACCAGACTAGTCCAAGCTGACAGAAAGATGATGGTAGCAAAAATAGCCATGCATTACGTGTATAGAAGAGCATTTCTGAATGCACATTAAACATTAAAATGGGTACTCTAAACAGAAGACCATAAAAATACTCAGTGGCCACTTTACTAGTTACTGCATGTATCTAATGAAGTGACCAGTGAAATTTTGTTTAATGTGGCAAATATTTACTTTGTATGGAATGCTTTGGCCCCAAGTGTTCAAATTTCTCTATACTGTTGGCCATTCTTCTCTCATGATATCCTCCAGAATATTTTCACTTCCCCATTTCTGGCCTTGGTTCTCATATCTCCACTGTGAACCTTGGGATCTGATTCAATTACTTAGACATTGGACTCTGAAATCCTTTCCATAAATCTCATAGCTCTTCTCCTTTAGGTCACTCCTTCAAATCAAACCCTTCACCTGCACTGAAACCTCATTCCTTGGCTCAGAGTATTTTGCTATATTAAAGACTCCATATAAGGGCACATTGTTTTATAATGTGAAATGTCTGATAAAGTCATGGCAATGAAGCATAAAGTGACTCAATGCTCCATAGCAGAAGAGATGGTGTAAAACATTTAGTTCAGACCTAATTGTATGATAATATCACTCATATTCTGCTGTATAGAGCTAGCCCACATACAATTTGAGCAACACTCCAAAGGTGTTCCATTAAATTCAATTTAAAATAGCACAATCTGTTTGTTACAGCTGTTAGTAATAATGCAGTGAATAATGGATACACAGAATGTGGTGACCAGGATAACAAAACATTTAAAATACATTTTGTAGGAATGAAAGGGATCGCTGTACCAAACTGGTATAAAGAATGCTTCCTCCAGATATTTCCTTTCAGTGCATTCCACTTACAGAAAATAAAGAAAAAATTAACAACTGGGAAAGATCATGGGTGAGAAATTGGATAAGCCTCAGAAACAGCTATGGAAATTGCAGTGTGTAATTAACCTTTCCCCCTTTCTATCACTGCAGGCAGTGTACTAATTCTGGATGCCTGCTCTTTTTGTTCTGTGCTGTCAGCATGCCACATCCTACACATTGTCTGCATGTTTCAGCTTGGCCAGATTTTGCCATCAGCCACAAATCTCTGGCTCTGACCCAGCACTATCCTGTATATTTCCAGATCTCCAGATTCTTGGTCACAGATTTGAGGCCTATGATGTGTTGTAGTAATGTGATCACTCGAGTCAAGTACAAAGAACATAAGAAATAGGAACAGGAGTAGGCCATCAGGCCCATCAAGCCTGCTCCGCCATTCAATAAAGTCATGGCTGATCAAGCCATAGACTCATCTCCACCTACCTGCTTTTTCCACATAACCCTTCAATTCCCCAACTATGCAAAAATTTATCCAACCTTGTCTTAAGTATATTTACTGACATAGTCTCCACTGCTCCACAAATTCACAACTCTCTCGGAAAAGCAGTTTCTCCTCATCTCCGTCCCAAATCTACTCCCCCAAATCTTGAAGCTATGTTCCACAGGTCTAGTCTCACCTACCAGCAGAAACAACTTTCATGCCTCTATCTTATCTACCACTTTCATAATTTTACATATTTCTAGAAGATCTCCTTCCTTTCTACTGAAATCCAGCAAGTGCAGTCCCAGGCGACTCAATCTCTCCTGATAGTCTGAGTCTGATCTCCTCATCTCTGGAATCAACCTGGTGAACCTGCTCTGCACTGCCTCCAAAGCCAGTATATCCTTCAAAGGAGATGTCTCTGGATATTAGTGTGGATATACTTACGGAGAATGCCTGTGAATGACCTTGCTTAATATGGGGAGATTTCTGCATGAATAGATAGGTTGCTATCAGTTCTTGACAGATCGGAGTCGGGGTCCAGTGACATGGAATGCAAGATGACTGGGGAGCCCTCTACTGTAGCTTTCCTCTGTCTTCACTGCTATTATGATGTGTTGTCATATTCCACCAGTTCTACTGTTCAGGTCTTGGCTAGATTGATCTTTATTGAGAACCTTCCCCTTGACCCAATTGACATGATCCTCTCCCTTTACGCTACCAGGACCTAGGCACCATAATTTCCAATGTTTTGATGTACATGGACAAGCTAATCTTTAAGTTCTTAAAACTCTAAACATGTGCATAGCAACAGAGTTGAATGACAGTTTCTCCATAAGTATCAGCACAGAGCAGGAACAATTTTAATAACCCATCACAAGTTTTCAAGAACCAAATCCTCATACATATCCCAATTACACTTACATCACTCACGTACCACTAATCTGTGTTTGCCAGCAAATAAATCTAGTGTTATCACTTCAGGTGCATCATTTCCAGTCATGTGTTTCCCAATCCCAGCATGCACAGAGTCGCAACATTTCAATTACATTGGCCATATTAAATATACATGTTAAAGAATACTTCACAAACTTCCTCCTTCTTGAAGGTGATACCCAACCAGAAGCAACAAAAATGAAAGAAATCTTTAACTCACATAGAGGAAACCAAAAGGTTTGTGCTGACCATGATACCAATCAATTTTAATCCTGCCTCCATGCACATGATCTGTATCCCTCATTCTCTGGTTGTCCAAATGCCTCTAACTATTGTTATTGAATCTGTCCCACCATATCCAATGGCGACATATTCCCGGCATCCACAACTCTAACAAATTTGTCTCAAATCTTTAGATCCTCCCCCTCTCACCTTGAACCTAGGACCTCTATTAATTAACATTTCTATCCTGGGAAAAATACTCTAGCTGTCCATCCTCAATTCTCAATGTCCACAGTCTCGGAATTTGGAAACAGTTCTTATTTTCTCCCTTTTTGCCCTCAGTACCATCCTGCTCCCATCTTATTTCAGTTTCCTAAGGACTGAAAGTGGAGGGAAACAAACAGAAATGAACGAGCACCATCAACTGACTTAATGCCCTCTGCCACCAGTTCAGAGACAGGTACTGGCGTAATTTAGGAGTTAGCATCCAGAAGAGTCAAGCATTGGTGAATGTGAACAGGATCCAAGGAGGGAGCCAGCTGGTGAAGCCAATACCTTTTTTAAATAGAAGGATTACAAAGAGGTACCTGATGGAGCACTGAAAGCTGAGCAAATGAATACACTTGTTGCAAAGGAAGCCTTGAGAAGATGGACGATGAACATTGAGGAGGGCACCATCATCGGAAAGATGGCAGTAGGCTAGAAGCTCACCACTTGCAACAAGAAACGCAGGTCACCTCCACATACAGTGCTGCAAAACCACCATGATGCAGACTCTCATGACTAAAATTCACATACACTGCTGTAAAGCCACCATGATGTAGCACCTCATGACTGACATTATGGCTTCCACTGTTGGCAAAGGCAAACATGGGAAACAGAAGCGGGACCAAGTCATTTGGTCCCTCATGCCTGCTTCCACCACAATATGATCATAGCTGTGCATTACCTTCCTATATTAACACCATATCTATCTACGCACCCCATGACTCAAAATCTATCAAATTCCACTTGAATATGCTCAATCCTTTATTGAGCTCAAAGTCAGAACATTTTTACTTTCATGTTTGCACTGAATGGACTACTCATTATTTTGTGATTGTAGCCTTTAGTTCAATTACCTCAACCAGGAGAAACTGCCTTATTTATCAAACACCATTAGAGTTTTGTATGTTTCAATGAGATCACCTCTCATTCTTCTCAATTAAAGGATATAGGTCCAATATGCTCAATTTCTCCTCAAAGTACAAACTCCCTGGGATGAATCTTGAGTACATGCACTGAGAGTCACCACCTCATCCATCGAAGAATAAAAAATGTGTAATATTTATAGTGGATGCTGTTTATAAAATATCTTAAGGAATTTTGTTGCCTTAAAGTTGCTTTAGAAATACAAGTTACTTTTAACAAAGTGCTCCTTTCACAGCCATCTATAGAGCTTGCACACTAAAATCTGAAAAATCTATTACTTTACACTTCAGGCCTCACATTTCCCTTCAAGCACAAATAATGCTGCAATCAACAATTAATTCCAACTTTTTCTAAGGCATTGTTCTTCGCTGATTGTCCCACTAAACTTTTTTTGCTGAGCTACAGCTCCCAGTAGGATCTTAATAACCTTGTCAAGACAACAGTAGTTTTATGAAGGAAATTGCCAGGAGGAATACATTGATCTTTCTTTTCCCCCCACAAATTGGAATTTCTGATAACCATGAAGATTACATAAATCACTGATCTCAAGACACTTTTATAATCAGGGACTGCTTGACGTAACAATTTTATGACTACAGCCTCAGGTGACAATAATATTATTGAATCAGAATCAAAATGCAGAAGGCATTTTTTTTAAATGTCATTTTACTCAAAGGTTAATGCGAGTTAAGAAATGTTCCCTTACTCCACTGCACATGGTTGTCCAAATTTACTTGATGGCAGGTTGCAGCTTGAATAACACAAACAGATTCCCCAATAATAGAAGGAGTCAAAAATACAGTTGGCATGATAGTGCAACACAGGGACTTGGTCAGATCCATACTTTGTTCCACTGTAAAAAGCCTATACAGTGGGGTCGTGTTCATTTTTGTTGTGAGTACTGTCCCAATTGTTTGTTTGTTCAAGAAAGGAGGGATCTCAACAGTGCAACTCTAAAATAAAGTTTAATTGTGCTACTTTTAAATTTTGATTGACGAAGACCAAATTGCTCTGAAAAATTATTCTGTACCTTAGAATTATGAATAAAGTCAGTGTTTATTGTCCAATTGGAGACCTAACAGAAACATATAAAATCATGAAAGGGAAAGATAAAATAGAGGCAGGAAAGTTGTTTCCACTGATAGGTGAGACAAGAACTAGGGGACAAAGTCTCAAGATTCGGGGTAGTAAATTTAGGACGGAGATGAAGAAGAACTGCTTTTCCCCAGAGAGTGGTGAATCTGTGGAATCCTCTGCCCAATGAAGTAGTGGAGGCTACTTCAGTAAATATATTTAAGAAAAGATTGGATAGATTTTAGCATAGTAGTGGAATTAAGGGTTATGGGGAAAAAGGCAGGTAGGTGGAGACGAGTCCATGACCAGATCAGCCATGATCTTATAGAATGGCGGAGCCGCCTTGATGGGCGAAGATGGCCGACTCCTACTCCCATTTCTTATATTAACTGTGATTGTCCTTGAGAAAGTACTAGTGAGCTAACTCCTGAAACCATCACAGTTCTTCCGGCAATGTTGTTCCTATAGTTCTACTGGGGAGGGAATTTTAGTGTTCAGATCAAGTAAATATGAAAGGTGAAATATTGCAGGTCAGAATAATGAACAACTTGAAGGGGATTCTGCTGGTGGTGATATTCTTCCATACCTGATACCCTTGTCCTTTGAGGGAGAGTTGAGAGTTTGAAATCTGTACAAGCAACTGCAGTGCGTTTTAAGCCATCGATACTAGTAATGGAAGGAATGAATATTTAGTGTGGTGGATGAAGTACTATTCAAGTCGGACACTTTTTTCTAAATAGTATTAACTTTCTTGAGCTTTCTAATTGCAGCTATTGCATACAATTACTTACATTAACTATAGGTATATTACATAAGAGATACCACTCAGGTCACCAGATACATTTATATTTTGAAATTGGCATAATGATTTGGAATAACACCTTACTATTTAAGCCAACGCAGAACGATGAGCTCCTTATACCTTAATTAGTCACTTGCTTTTCAAAATAACAGCATAGATAGACGTCAAGTGTAATGGAAGTGAAAAACAAAAACGAACAAAACTACTTTACAGGACAAGGCATGCTGCTTGATTGACACCATCCTGCATCCAACACATTTACTCAACGACACTGGTGTAGCAAGGCTTCTTTAACATCGCCTTGGAAATGTGTGACCTCTACTATCAAGCAAGATGAGGACAGAGGCTCTTGTGAACACTACAACCAAAACGTTCCCATCCAAATCTCACATCACTCTTGGAAGCATGTTAATTCACCATCATCACTGTGTTTATATCTCAGAGCATTTTACTACAGCAGAGTGGGAGACATTAGAATAGCCACTAAACAGAAGCGCATTTCATATTTTTGTGTGAGTTGTCTTAGAATAACCATCATGGTTCATGAATAGAGCCCACCACCAATTTCTCAATGCAACCAAGTTAGAGATGGTAGGGATGATGTTGTGGGCATCACTGAGTTGTGGCTGAAAGAAGAACATGATTGGGAGCTTAAAATCTAAGGATACACATTATATTGAAAAGCAGTTAGGTGGAGGGGTGGGGTGGCTCTGTTGGTAAAACAAAAATTAAATCAAATCCTTAGAAGGAGGTAACATAAGATAGAAAAATGTAGAACCATTGTGGTAGAGTTAAGTTCAAAGTAAAACTTACTATCAGAGTACATACATATCACCACATACAACCCTGAGAATATTTTTTTCTGTCAGCATACTTAGCAAATCTATAGAAGAGGATCTGTAAACATCAGGAATAAACTGTATAGAAGCTGTGCAAATGCAGGTAATAAATAAATAGCAATAAATAACAAGCATGAAATAACATGATAAAAGTGTCCTTAAGTGAGTGTAGTTATACCCTTTTGTTCAAGATCCTGATGGTTGAGAGGTAGTAACTATTCTTGAACCTGGTGGTGTGAGTCTTGAGGCATCTGTATCTTTTATCAGATGACAGCAGTGAGAAAAGAGCTTGGCCAGGGTGGTGTGGATCTCTGATGATGGATGCTGATTTTCTACAGCAACATTTCATGTAGACATTCTCAATGGTTGGGACGGTTTTACCCATGATGTACTGGACCAAATCCACTACCTTTTGTAGGATTTTCCATCCCAAGCCATTGGAGTTCCCATACCAGCCTGTAATGCAGTCAGACAGTATATTTTCCACCGTACACCAATTTGATGAAGTTTTTGATGGCATGCCAAACCTCAGAATTCCTGAGGAAGTTGAGGTACTGTTCTGCTTTCTTCCCCAATTATATTTCTACAATGGGTTCATGACAGGTCCTCTGAGATCGTGACACCCAGTTATTTAAAGTTATTGACCCTTTCTACCTCTGATCCTCCAATGATTACAGGCTCATGGATCTCTGGTTTCCCTCCCCTGAAGTTTACAATCGGTTCCTTGGTCTTATTGATATTAAGTGAGAGGTTGTTATTTACAGCACTCAGCCAAATTTTCAGTCTTCCTTCTGTATGCTGATTCATCAGCACGTTTGATACGGCCCACATCGGCAAACTTGTTTATGATGTTGGAGCAGTACTTTGCCAATAAGAATTTAAAAAAACTTGACAGGCAATATATACAGCCTCCAAATAGTAACTAGGATGTGGGATATGAATTATAATAGGAGATAGAAAAGGCATGTAAAAAGGGCAATGTTATGATTGTCATGGGGATTTCAATATGCATGTAGATAGGGAAAATCAGGTTGGGGCTGGATCCCAATAAAGGGAACTTGTAGAATGCTTATGAGATGAGATGGCTTTTTAAGAGCAGCTTGTGGTTGAGCCCAATAGGTAAAAGGTATTTCTGGATTGGGTGTTGTGTAATGAGCCATATATGATTAGACAGCTTAAGATACAGGAACCCTTAGGAGACAGTGATCATAATATGATAGAAGTCACACTGTAGTTTGAGAGGAAGGTCAGATCAGAATCAGGTTTATTAGCACCAGCATGTGTCGTGAAATGTGGTAACTTAGCAGCAGCAATTTAATGCAATATATAATATAGAAGAAAAATAAATAAGTAAATCAATAACAGCATATAATGAATAAGTTAAAAATCATTCAAAAGCAGAAATAATATTAAAAAGTGAGGTAGTGTCCAAGGATTCAATGTCCATTTAGGAATTGGATGGCAGAGAGGAAGAAGCTGTTCCTGAATTGCTGAGTGTGTGCCTTCAGGCTTCTGTACTTCCTACCCGATGGTAACAGTGAGAAAAGGGCATGCCCTGGGTGCTGGAGATCCCTAATAATGGACACTGTCTTTCTGAGACACCACTCCATAAAGATGTCCTGGGTACTTTGTAGGCTAGTACACAAGATGGAGTCGACTAAATTTACGACCCTCTGCAGCTTCTTTCGGTCCTGTGCAGTACCCCACCCCCACATACCAGACAGTGATGCAGCCTGTCAGAATGCTCTCCACAGTACATCTATAGATGTTTTTGAGTGTTTTTGTTGACATACCAAATCTCTTCAAACTCCTAATGTAGTATAGTTGCAGTCTTGCCTTCTTTATAGCTGCATTAATATGTTGAGACTAGGTAAGGTCCTCAGATCTTGACACGCAGGAACTTGAAACTGCTCACTCTCCACTTCCAATTCCTCCATGATGATTGGTATGTGTCCCTTCATCTTATCTTTCCTGAAGTCCACAATCAGCCCTTTTGTAATACTGACATGGAGTGCAAGATTGTTGCTGCGACACCACTCTAGTTGGCACATCTCACTCCTGTATGCCCTCTCATCTCCATCTGAGATTCTACCAACAATGGCTGTATCATCAGCAAATTTATAGATAGTATTTGACCTATGCCTTGCCGTACAGTCATAGAGAGAGTAGAGCAGTGGGCAAAGCACACACCTGAGGTGTGCCAACATTGATCATCAGCAAGGAGATATTATCAATAATCCTCACAGATTGTGGTCTTCCAGTTAGGAGGTTGAGGATCCAATTGCAGAGTCATGTACAGAGGCCCAGGTTATGTAACTTCTCAATCAGGTTTGTAGGATGCTGAGCTAAAGTTGATGAACAGCATCCTGACATGGGTGTTTGTATTGTCCAGCTAGTCTAAGACCGTGTGAAGAGCCATTGAGATTGTGTTTGCTGTTGACCTATTGTGGTAATAGGCAAATTGCAGTGGGTCCAGGTCCTTGCTGAGGCAGGAGTTCTGGTCATGACCAACCTCTCAAAGCATTTCATCACTTTAGATGTGAGTGCTACTGGGTGATAGTCATTAAGACAGCTCATATTATTCTTCTTAGGCACTGGCATAGTTGTTGCCTTTTTGAAGCAAGTGGGAAGTTGAAAATGTCCTTGAATACTCCTGCCAGTTGGTTGGCACAAGTTTTCAGAGCCTTACCAGGTACTCCATCTGGACTTTCTGCCTTGTGAGAGTTCACCCTCCTTAAAGGCAGCCTAACATACAAAGATCCTCACAACCCAAGCCATGGTCTTTACTGCCATCAGGTAGAAGATACAAGTGTCTCAGGACTCACAACCAGGTTCAAGAACAGCTACTACTCCTCACCCATTAGGTTCTTGAACAAAAAGGGATAACTACATGCATACAAGGACAATTATCTTGTTATATCAAGCTCATTTTTATTGCTATTATCTGCATTTGCACAGTTTACAGATCCTGTTTATAGTTAATGTTCTATAGATTTGCAGGCTATGTCTGCACAAAAAAAGAAAAATTATCTCAGAGTTGTATGTGGTGACATGCAGGTGTTCTGATAATAAATGGATCTCATTGAAACCTAGTGAATATTGAAATGCCTTGATAGGGAGTATATGGAGAGGACATTTTCTATATGGGGAAATTCTGGGACCAGAGGGCACAACCTCAGAACAGAAGGACTTCCCTTTAGAACAGAGATGAGGAGGAATTTGTTAAGCCAGAGGGTGGTGAATCTGTGGTATTCTTTGTCATGGATGGCTGTAAATGCCAAATAATTGATTATTTTTAAAGCGGAGTTTGATGCATGGTTGTTGATTAGTCAAGGTTATGGGGAGAAAGCAGGAGAATGGGATTGGGAGGGATAATTAATCAGCCATGATGGAATGGCGAAGCAGTCGATTGGCTGAATGGTGCAATTCTGTTCTGTTGTATGGTTTCATGTTGTTACCTCTTAATTTGTTAATTGGAGTTTCATAGGCTTTACCGATTGTAGATTGTGTGGCTAGGCTGACGCTAGTCTATCAGACAGAAGTCTTCTCAGCTCAAGTCTGAAGCTGAAGATAAATCTGCCTTGGAGATAAAAGCACTGACATCAGCAAAATGTCTGCAGTGCATATCACATTACATTTGTTCGATCACAGCACAGGGCAGGTTGGACAATTAAGTGAATGTGATCCCAGGATCCACTGAAAACAAAAACAATACTCTATTGTTGCTCTTTACTGCTTATACTTTTGCCAAGAATTGATTTTTAAATTTTATTTAGAACTACAGTACAATAATAGTATCTTCTTGCCCAGCAAGCCTGTGCCACACAATTACACCCGTGACCAATTAACTTACTAATTCATGCATCTTTTGAATGTGTGAGACACACACACACACTCACTCAACAAACTCTTTACAGACAATAGTGGATTTGAAACCAGGTTGCTGTCACTGTAATAACATTGTGCTAACTATTACGCTACTATTTGGTATAGAGAAAAATGCTGAAGCAGTGTTGAAAGCAGCTTCTTGTTGGCATCACCTGCTTTTTGAGCAGGATGGTAGCATAGCAGTTAGCATAATGCTATTACAGTGCCAGCTGTCTGCAAGGAGTTTATACATTTTCCTTGTGACGGAATGAGTTTCCTTTGGGTCTTCCCACATTCAAAAACGCATGGGTTTGTAGTTTAATTGGTCACATGAGTGTAATTGGGTTATGTGGCCTTGTGGGGCTAGAAAAGCCCCAAGACCATGCTGTATCTCTAAATAACACTAATATTTAAAAATGTTTCAAGTTCTGTCATGTCCTATAGAGCTCACTTTCATTTATTAATGTTGCTTCAAGGAGTACATCATCATTTGGTAGTTTTAGAATTACAAATATGGTATAAACATAATAGTGAATTTTCTTTGTTGCATGGGTCAGAGTTGTACCCCTGACAATACCTATTGGGAAAAAAAACTCAATTAGCTTCCAGCATCTATTTGTTTTCCAATTATTAAGATGAACTGCTACTTCCCAATACCTTTGCTGGACCCAAGTGATTTTGCATTCAGATCAATGAAATCAAACAATTCAGCACAACACTGAGCAGACTGGTCCTGGAGGCCACAGGGGCTCTGAGTCTGTAATGACATAAATTCAATCTATTATCCCAAAGATCCAATGACTGGCTTGTAGTAATCAGTACTTGGAGAAAGAATCTGCAGCCTTTCAGTCTTTCTTGGGCTGACACTATTTAAATTTCCACCAGAATTTCATTACCCTTTGGAAGGTTAAAAGTTGAGGACTTTACTCCTCAAAATGTAGGAGAATGAGTAGATTGGAGAGAGGTATACAAATTTATGAGGGATATTTAGAGAATTAATGCAAGCAGGGTTCTTCCACTGAGTTTGAGTGAGACTAAAACTAGAAATGTAAACACGAGGAATTCTGCAGATGCTGGAAATTCAAGCAACACACATCAAAGTTGCTGGTGAATGCAGCAGGCCAGGCAGCATCTCTAGGAAGAGGTACAGTTGATGCTTCGGGCCGAGACCCTTCGTCAGGACTAACTGAAGGAAGAGCTAGTAAGAGTTTTGAAAGTGGGAGGGGGAGGGGGAGATCCAAAATGATAGAAGACGAGAGGGGGAGGGATGGAGCTAAGAGCTGGACAGATGATTGGCAAAAGGGATATGAGGGGATCATGGGACAGCAGGCCCAGGGAGAAGGAAAAGGGGAAGGGAGGGGACCCGAGGATGGGCAAGGAGTATAGACAGGAGGGACAGAGGGAGAAAAAGGAGAGAGAGAAAGAATGTGTATATAAATAAATAACGGATGGGGTACGAGGGGGAGATGGGGCATTAGCAGAAGTTAGAGAAGTCAATGTTCATGCCATCAGGTTGGAGTCTACCCAGACAGAATACAAGGCGTTGTTCCTCCAACCTGAGTGTGGCTTCATCTTTACAGTAGAGGAGGCCGTGGATAGACATGTTAGAATGGGAATGGGATGTGGAATTAAAATGTGTGGCCACTGGGAGATCCTGCTTCCTCTGGCGGACAGAGCGTAGGTGTTCAGCAAAACTATCTCCCAGTCTGCGTCGGGTCTCGCCAATATTTTGAAGGCCACATCAGGAGGACCGGACGCAGTATATATCCCCAGCTGACTCACAGGTGAAGTGTCGCTTCACCTGGAAGGACTGTCTGGGGCCCTGAATGGTGGTAAGGGAGGAAGTGTAAGGGCATGTGTAGCACTTGTTCCGCTTACAAGGGTAAGTGCCAGGAGGAAGATCAGTGGGGAGGGATGGGGGGGAGCGGGAAAACGAGTGGCCAAGAGAATCGCGTAGGGAGCAATCCCTGCGGAAAGCAGGGGTGGGGAGGGGCAGATGGAAAGATGTGCTTAGTGGTGGGGTCCTGTTGGAGGTGGCGGAAGTTACGGAGAATAACATGTTGGACCCGAAGGCTGGGGTGGTAAAACTAGAAGTCATGGGCTGAGGGTGAAAAGTGAAATGTTTAAGGGGAAAATGAAGGGGTGGGGGGGGTCTTCACTCAGAGGGTGGTGTAATGTGGAACAAGCCAGTGAAAGTGGTGAATGTAGGTTTGATTTCAACATTTCAGAGAAATTTAGATGGGTACATGGACGGCAAGTTTAAGGAGGGCTATGGTCTGGTTACAGGTCAATGGTACAAGACAGAATAGTAGTTTGGCACCTGCTAGATGAGCTAAGGAGCCTGTTACTGTGCTGTACTATTCTAAGACTGACTATAAATGGGAAGCCTGTGAAACTTGGCATCCTTGTTGCAAGTATTCAGGTTGTTAGTTGGGCCTTTCTTCGAAAGTGGAGTAATGTATTGACTCGCTTCAAGTTAGAAAGATAGCTTCCCTAAGGTTCTGAATTTTAATTATATACTGGTACTCAATGTTGTCACCAGTGGAGTTCTGGTGAAAGATCATTGACCTGATAAGTTGACTGTCTTTTCCTGGACATTTGCTGCATAACATGTTAGATATTTCCAGCTCTTTTGCTTTTGTTTTTTCTGCCAGGGGCTGTATATATAGAGGTGAGGTAATGGATTTCCCAGCTTTTCCCTGACATCGTGGACATCAGGGTAAGTAATAGACAGTCTTGATGAAGGGTCGTGGTCCAAAACATCAACTGTTTATTCCCCTGTATAGATGACCCTTGACTTGAGACCCTCCAGCATTTTGTGTGTTACTCAGTTACAGACAGCTAGTTGTCAGGATAGAAATACATTTCTGAATGCTAGAAAAACTAGGTATCAGCATGTGCCTGATTTATGTTTATCCCTCATGATATTTGATCTCCAAAATTTTGTAGAATGCAAAGTGGGAAATGGCCAAGCCATTGCCTCCCAAATGGAACAGTTGTGCCTTCCACTTCAGAATCAGGATCAGGTTTAATATCACTGACATGTTTTGTTGCAGCTAAACAATGCAATATGTAAAAATACCAAAACAATAATATGAAGTATACATACGCATAAAAATAAATTAAATAATTATGCAAAGAGAGAGCAAAAATGGTGTGATAGTGTTCATGGGCTGGTTAAATTTCCATTTAGAAATCTAAAGGAAGAATGAAAGAAGCTGTTCCTGAAACATTGATTGTGTATCCTCCAGCTCTTGTATCACCTCTCTGATGCTAGCAATAAGAAGAGAACCACAGGAGTGGACCATCTCTGTCAAAGATCAGTGTTACCATAACAATGTACCACATGAAACATTAAACCTTCACAAAGATGAGTAAATAGCATTGGATCAGCTAGTATATTTTTTTTGGCCTGACCAAAAAGGTGGAGTGAGATCTCCAGGAGAATGTCTGGGCCATGAAGTCATCCTTGGCAGCACATTGAACAACCACCTTTCTTCCTCACCAGCTGACAGCCTCTTTCTTCTCCTCCAACCCCTGCTACCTCATCCCCATCCCTGGATGCTTTTGCCACAAAGTCTAGAAAGCACAAGAGTAAGACAGAGTTCCTTTGACTGGACAGAGCAATTCCATTTTATGGTTCTGATGAATCTCTCCATTAGGTTCCCAGTGGTCTTGTGGCTGATGTCCCAATTTCCTCCACAGCACAATGATAAAGTCACGATCTGCAGCCTAGGAAAGAGTAGACTGCTGTAGTCCCTTTCATCCAATCCCTCATTTGTTTCAGCAAGCAAAGCATGGCAGTTGCTACAGACTGACTGCAAATTAATGACCCATGTGAGTTCTGCAGATATCTGACGTGTCTCACTGCAATTGTACAGCAGCTGCCAAGGTTACGGTGTGAGAATACTTCCAATTTCCACACTGTTCTGTGTTTACTGGAAGATCTGCTCTGGCACATATTCCTCACTGCCTAAATCTGTGAAAGCCCTGAATCCAGCTAAGTCTGCTTGCCCATGACACCTGTCAGTCTCCAACTGAGACAGCCATCCTTCCCATTGAAACAGTAGCAAGTAGCATTACAGATTGCAGGAAGGCATAGCAGATATGATACTTGCCATGGACAAAATGCTGTTATTTGAAAGAGTCTGGATGTGGGAAGCTCAGTATCAGAGAGATTTTGTAGGTAGAGCTCTGCCTGCATAAGGTAACAAATCTTCAGAAGTGCTGTGAAAACAGCCTCCAGATACTGTGAAGGGTCTCAGACTGAAATGTCAACTATCTATTCCCTTCCATAGATGCTGCCTGACCTGCTGAGTTCCTCCAGATACTCTGCTTATACGAGAGCTGAAGGCAGGAGTTCAGCTCCCCGCAGTTATGGGAAAGGGTTGGCATCAGCATCCATTTTTCCCTTTATCTTTTGAAGTCTGCTTTACCCCTGGGGCTCCTCCATTGATACCGACTTTGCAATGATGAGGCAGAAATAAGAGTGATGCTGCTGCCAAGCCCTTCACCACCCAGCATAGTGAGCCTCTTCATCACAAAGCCAGCCCCAATGACAAAGCAAACCCCAAAAGACCAAGTGTAGAATGGATGTTAGAGTCCTAGAATGCTTGCACCAGTATTTCTCTGGTCCCTGGATGAACAGAGCTGGTCTGTTTCAGGGGTCCTTGCAAAATTGCAAGTGATTGATCACCCTTTTAAGATTAAGCAGAGTACATTGTCCTGAATGTTGTTTCCAGCCCTATTACTTAAAGGATAGTTACTATAGAGAATACTCTTGTCCTTTTTGGACGAGGTACTAAGAAATCTTTTATGTCCCCTTGAGAGGAAAGGTGCAGAACTGAATTACCATCCCATCCAAAAGACAATGTTGAGCTCCCCAAGTCCTACATCAGTGATGGCAACCTGGATTTTATCAAATCTGTGACTTTATCCCATTGTCTTCTTCCTTGAAGAAAGTAAGCACTAAACTTGCTCATACGTAGTCCTTGGCACAGTCCAGTGTAAACTTTGCAATACATTTCTTTATCTGTAAACCACCATGTAATGTCCTGAGATTATGAAAGATGCCTCAGAATGTCCTACCTTTGAATTGATCTGGGGCACTAGTTTCTGGATGTGTATGAACTTTTTTTTATATAAAAGTCATCTGAGATGACAAATTAAGAATGGGCCAAGAACACAATGTTTCAAACCTCTTGAACTTCATCAGAATACAATGATAGATGCTCACAGACTTAGAGGTATGTTGTTGAGCATGTAGTAGGCCAAAATTGATAGGCACCTAAGGAATCAATAGATGTGGGGACTGTGTGGTGAAGTGGATAAGATCAGCTACAATTTTAATATCTGGCTTGGAGCCATAGCTCTATGTCGTTCACCATAACTCTGAACAGTCAAAGATTGGAAAAATTCAAACCATATTGCTGCCAGCTAAAACAGTAACAAGAGCAAATCCTCCAGGAAGTTTGCCAACTGCAACAAATACCTGACCAGAACAATTTGCCTGTATACTTTGAAGAAACACAAATGTATGCACCATCTCACACAAATACCTGCAAGTCAAATGATAAAAACAAAAGGATTAGGCACACATGCGACAATGACTGATCCACATTGACAGTAAGAATAAAAATACCTTAATTTTAATTGCTTGCTATAAAGAGGTCATTGATTTCCAATGAAGTAAAAGAGTTAGTAAAAAGTATCTGAGCAACAAATGCATTCCTGTAAGCAGAGTTGGAATGTTGGAGGATTTTCATGACCATTTGTGGTTGAAAAGGAGAATGCTTCTTTCAGCTTTATTGAAAAAAAACATACCTGGTCTCCTTTATTTAAAATCTGTCATTTAAATACACTGTTGTAGAGACAAATGACCACAGCAACAGTGATGAGGACTAAAAGCAGATATACATTTCTGAGTCAAATCGACGCTGTAGGAACGGCGTCGCCGCAAACCCTAAGCAGAGCCTACGCTGATCCCTACGCTGTAACCTGATTCGCACCTCTCCCAAATTGTAACTACGTGTCGTGGCAACACAGACCGCAACTATTGTAATCGCTCCATTTGGTAGCATCACATTTCCTCCTACACTGCAATAGCTTCCCATTTGGCGACTGAAGGGCAGGGAAGGAACTCTGGCTGCAATGCTTTCCATAAAGCTTTACAGACCTCCGAAATTATGGAGGACACAGTTCGCTTTTATGAAAAAAGACACTTGCTTTAAACTTGCTTACCCCAAGAAAGACTACCATGACCATGAAGCCTTGCACGGGCAGGTGTGTGCGCATACGTGACATGCCCGAATTGCAGAGTGACGCAGACACACCAACGCACAAGTATAAATGCTCACAACACGCGTAGGCCACTTGCGTAGGTTACGGCGTCGATTTGACACAGAAATATAAATCAGCCTGAAGTTCTTTGAGAAGTTGGTTATGGCCAGAATCTGCCTAAGCAAGGGCAAGGACCAGGAGCCGGACCCACTACAATATGCCCATTTCCACAATAGGTCTGCAATGGATAAATCTCACCGATTTTTCTTTCACCTTGGATCACCTGGACAATAGCAATGCCTCCATCAGGCTGCTGCTCAGGCTCAGTGTTTCAACACAATCATGCCCTCAACAAGATCCAAAAACTGGGCTTCTGTACCTCCCTCTGCAATTGTATCCTTGACTTCCTCACCGGGAGACCACAGACAGTGCAGATTGGACAAGGCATCTCCTTCTTGCTGACAATCAACACTGGCACACCTCAAGGATGCATATTTTGTCTACTGCTCTACTCTCTATACCACAACTGTATGGCTAGGCACAGTTCGAACACCATCTAAAAAAATTTGTTGATGACACAACTACTATCGGCAGAATTTCAGAAAGGGGAAGTCAAAGGAACACCGTAAGACATAGGAGCAGAATTAAGCCATTCAGCCCATCAAGTTCACTCTGCTATTTCATCATGCTGATCCCAGATCCCAGTCAACCGCATACACCTGCCCTCTCACCATATCCCTTAATGCCCAACCAATCAGGAATTTAGCGACTTCCACTTTAAATATATTTATGGACATGGACGCAACCTCAGTCTGTGGCAGAGCATTCCACAGATCCACCACACTTTGACGAAAAGTCAAAATTCCTCCTTACTTTTGTTCTAAAAGGCTGTCTCTCAATTTTGAGGCTATGCCCTCAAGATGAATCAACCACACTGCATCCACCTTATCCAGTCCTTTCAACATTTGGTAGGTTTCAATGAGATCCCCACACATTCTTCTAATTTCCAGTGAGTACAGGCCCAAAGCTACTAAACGCTCCTCATATGTTAAACCCTTCATTCTCAGAATCATCCTCGTGAACCTCCTCTGGACTCTCTCCAATGATAATACATCATTTCTGAGATAGGGGGCCAAAACTGTTGACAACACTAAGTGCAGCCTGACCGGTGTCTTATAAAGCTTCAGCATTCTCTGTTTTTAATATTCTATTCCCCTTGAAATAAATGCCAACATTGCATTTGCCTTCTTTACCACAGACTCAACCTGTAAATTAACCTTCTTGGAATCTTGCACAAGGACTCAAGTCCCCCGGCACCTCTGATGTTTGAACCTTCTCATTTAGTTAAGTTTGTGCTTTTGTTCCTTTTACCAAAATGTATCATACAGTTCTCAACACTCTATTCCATCGGCCACTTTTTTGCCCATTCTTCCAAATTGTCTAAGTCCTGCTGCAATCGCATTACTTCCTCAGCACTATCTACCCATCTATCTTCATATAATCTGCAAATTTTGCAACAGAACCATCAATTCCATTATCCAAATCATTGGAAAAATGTGAAATGTAGCGGTATGATACCAGTACTGACTACTGAAGAACACCACAAGTCACTCTCAGGCCCCGTTTATTCCCACTCACTGCCTCCTGCCTATCAGCCATTCCACTATCCATGCCAGTATCTTTCCAGTAATGCCATATAATTTTCTCTTGTTAAGCAGCCTCATGTGAGGAACCTTATCAAATGCCTGCTGACAATCTGAGTAAATGACATCCACTTTGTTCACCCTGCTTGTTACTTCTTCAAAGAATTCCACCAGATATGTCAGGCAAGATTTCCTGAAAACAGAAGCCATGCAGGCTTTGACTTACTTTGGACACACATCTGTCCTCATTGAGGGATCAGCAGTGAGCAGTTTCAGGATCTTGGGTGCCAATATCGCTGAAGATTTATCCTAGGCTCAAGGTATTGATACAATTACAAAAAAGGCGCAAACGCTACTATATTTCATTAGGACCTTAAGGATACTTGTCATGTCACCAAAGACTCTTGCAAATTACTACAAATGTGTCACAGGGAGTATTTTGACTGATTACATCACCAAATAGTATTGAGGAGCTACTGCACAGGGTTAGAAAAAGGTGCAAAGTCAGCTAGCTCCATCATGGGCGCCAGCGTCCCCAGCATCGAGCACATCTTCGAAAAGGTGGTGCCTCAATAAGGCAGCATTGATCATTAAGTTTCCCATCACCCAGGTCATGACTTCTTATTGTAACCATCAAGCAGGAGGTACAGAAACCTGAAGACACACACTCAACACTTCAAAAATCACTTCTTCCCCCAACTATTAGATTTCTGAATGGATAATTGACTCGCAAACACTAGTTCACTACTTTTTCCTCTTTTTGCACTACTTATTTTTTAATACACTTCTGATTGTATTTTTTATTATTCTGTATTGCACTGCAGCCATAAAACAATAAATCTCATGAAATATGCCAGTGATATTAAACCCGATTATGAATTCTCATTCTGATTTATTTTTCATTTCTTAATAACAGGTATGCCTAATGACACGTTTCCCTTAATTTCATGAAACATCATTTTAAGGATACTTCTACACAATACAAGCTGATTTTTGAATGCCCGTTTGGAATGTGTTCTCACTAGTAGATTATGCCATAAACAAAGAATTATATATTTACCTGTTGAAAATATTTGGATACAAATGTTCAAAATTAAACTATGCAAATTTGCTGTTTTACACAAATGGCTAAGGTCAGGCAATGATTTTGTTTGCTTGTTGCTTTTTTTGAATAGGATATGGATGCTTTCCAAGAATATTTGGAAAAAGAAACAGCCATATTGTTTCATCTAATTGGTAGGAGCAAAATAGAATTCTTTTGCAACACTCAGAGGAAGTGGGGAGTTAGATGTTGGGAAAGTGTGGGTGATTAAAGGTTAGAGGGAGCACAGAATTAAATAGAGGTGCCCTTAAAGTTAAATATTTTTCATTTCTATTTACATTCCATGAACAAATGGTGATTATTCACAACCGCATAAAAGCTGGGAACGATAATAGAGTCCCGGATGGCTAATTGCTTTATTTACAAATAATGTGCCATCTGCTGTCTACATTGGGCAAGGAAAATTCAGTTACAGGATTTGAATAGCAATATATACCAGAATGCCAAGTGGCAAAAGAGAAAAGTGCCAGTAAAAAAAATACAACAGATACTTCCTGTGTACTGGAATGAGATCTGGAAGGAAAATGAGAGGAATGGTCAATATGTTTTTCTTTTTACTAAGGATGCACCTCTGGTTGCCAAAAAGTTGTTTATAACCATGGAAGTTCATAAAATCAGAGCACATTGTAGCAAAGAGGGAGAACTTTAGTGGAGAGCCACGGCAGCATCGTGGTTTGTGCGACACTATTCCAGCTCGAGGCGTTCTGGAGTTCAGAGTTCAATTATGGTACTGTCTGTAAGGAGTTGGTATATTCTCCTTGTGAGCCATGTGAGTTTTCTCCAGTTCTTTTCCCCACAATCCAAAGATGTACCAGTTGGTAGGTTAATTGATCATTGTAAAATTGTCCAGTGATTAGGCTAATTTTAAATAGGTGGGTTACTGGGTGGTGCAGCTTGTTTGGCCAGAAAGGCCTGTTCTCTGATGTTTTTCTATATAAATAAATAACAATTCAACCCATTGTGACACTGCTAGCTCTTTTAAATAATTCAAACAAAGGCAGATTTCTTTCACCATTTCACGAGACCATAAGACATACTATAGGAGCAGAATTAGACCATTTGGCCATCAAATCTGCTCCACTATTTGATTATGTGCAATTTATTATCCCTCTTAGCTCCATTCTCTTGCTTTCTCCCATAACCTTGGACACCCTTAGTAATCAGAACCTATCAACTTCCACTTTAAATATACCCAGTGACTTGACCTCGACAGCTGTCCGTGGCAATGAATTTCACAGAATCACCCTCTGGCTAAACAAATTCCTTCTCATTTCTGATCTAAATGGACAACCTTATAATCTGAGACGGTGCTAATTGGTCCTAGACTCTCCCACTATAGGGAACATCCTCTCAATGTCTATTCACAGTTCTGCAAATTATTCCTATTCCAACACGTCAAACTCTCTTTTCAAAGATTCTATCGAATTTTTTCATTACATTCAGAGTGTATTCTACATCATAACTCCTTTTGCCTCAGGTTCTTTTGGCAATGGCATTAATCTGCAGCTTCTTAAAGGCAACCTTGCAGCCTCTGGAAACAGTTGCCCGAGGATACAATTATCAACGGGACCTCTTCTAAATAATGGAATTTGTTTTTTTTCCAAACCGGAGAGATTTTTTTAAAGCCCGAAATGCACTTCCTAGTGTGGTGGTAGAGGCAGAAGGACTACAGACTGGTCAGTGACGTTTAGATAGGCACATGAACATGCTGAAAATGGAGGGATATAGACATTTTGTAGGCAGAAGAGATTAATTTGTTAGCTATTTGATTTAGTTAGTTTGACACATCATTGTGGGGTGAATGACAAGTTCCTGTGCTGTACTGTTCTATGTTTTATCACACAAAATACTGAGGAACTCAACAGATCAGGCAACATCTATAGAAATGAATGAACAGTTGAGGTTTTAGGCCAAGACCCCTTATCAGAACTGGAAAGGAAGTGGGGGGGGCGGGGCAGGGTGTTACATACCCTGTAACTGGGTTGCCAAACCAGCAAAAATGGAACACTCGGAGTCTGGATTACGAGGAACTAATAAAGTTTTATTAAATAAACAAATAATACAGTACTCTAATCATAAAGATATAAATGTAACAGGTTAGCAATGATAATACACAGAACTAGGGTAATAGGAATCAACCAAGCTCTATCACAGTCTAGGGGTAAAATGATCAGTCTTAGTGATGCAGAGTTCATTTCAACTTAGTGCAGTTCGCAGTAATCGCTGTTGTACTGTTGGGGGAGGGGGGGACAGAGACAGAGACAGAGACAGAGACAGAGACAGAGACAGAGACAGAGACAGAGACAGAGACAGAGACAGAGACAGAGACAGAGACAGAGACAGAGACAGCCCTTTGATGTCTTCGCAGTTGTTTTCGGGCAGACCCTTTTTGATGTCTTCTATCCCGCTCTGGTCACTGACTGCGACCCCTCCGTTCTGGATACGGTCGTTCTTCTGTGGTGAACCCAGCACCCAGGCAAGGGCGGACACATACACCAGGTTCCCACCGATCGTACCTTTACACCCTGTGAGCCTATGGTTGGTTCCCACGAACCGGACCTCCAAACTCCCACCACTTGTGGGGGCACACCGCTCTTTCCAGGGTCTCGTTGTCTCGTGCCTTAGCGATCATGCTCTTTTTATCCCCCTGCTGGGGTATCACCTGTCCATCAAACTTCAAACAGTTCAGGTTCAAAGCAACCAGTCTGTCAATATTCTGAATTGTGTTTCTTTTCCATTAATCCCCCTCTCATCTCTTATTTGCAATTTGAATGTTTCTCCATTGTCTCTCTTATCTCTCTTATTAACATCAATCGTCCGATAGCTTGGTTTGGCGTCACGGGAAAGAAGCCAGAATAAAACTGTAGGGTGAGAGAAAGGAGAACAAACTGGAAGGTGATCAGTAAAGCCAGGTAGGTGGGGGGGGGCGGGGAGAGAAATTAAGTAAGAAACTGGGAGATGATAGGTGGAAAAGGTAAACGGCTAGAGGAAGAGGAATCTGACAGGAAAGGAGAATGGACCATGGGAGAAAGAATGAGGAGGGGCACTTGGGGCAGTCCATGGATTGACACATAGGAATGGGAATGGGGATTGGAATTGAAATTGAAATTGAAATAGTTAGCCACTGGGAAAGCTATTTTTTGCAGATAGAGCAAAGGTGCTCGACAAAACGGACCCTTTTCTACATTGGATAACACCAATATAAAAGAGGCCATATTGGGAGCACCAAACACAGTAGACAACCATGACAGATTTGAGGTAAAGCTTTGTCTCACTTGAAAACTCTTTGTGGCCTTGAATAGAGGTGAGCGAGGAGGAAGGAAGCGAATGGGCAAGTGTAGAACTTCTTCTGCTTGCTGGAATAAGAGTCAGGAGGGACATTAGTGGGGAGGGACAAATGGACAAGAGAATTATGGATGGAGCAATTCCTACAGAAAGCATATCATTGGTGGGGGGGGGGAGTGGTGAGGTTAAGATCTGTTTGGTGATAGGGTCTCGTTGAAGATAGTGGAAGTTGTGGAGAATGATATGCTGGACGTGGAAGAAGCTGGGGTTTTATACTACTTTATTTTCATTGCCATCAGATTTCTACTGAATTTTTGATGCTCAGGAGACTGTGACTGGGGTTTAAGAGGAATTATTGGAGTTAGGAGCATCAAGATCCAATGTGGCAATTATTGTGAAATGGAGGTGTTCTGATAGACAAATTAGTCATTAAATGATTATTAATTCTTATATTGGTACATTACACAAGGCAATTCAATCCCTGCTGTTGCTGTGAGCACGAAACTGCCTCGACTATTGATCTATTTGTGCAAGCCCAGGAAACTGGGTACGCTGGATGTGATATGCAGACTAGAAACAGGAGGCAGAATCATGCTCCTCTTTAAATAAGCTCTGCACAAGTATTGTATATCACTTCTGTCTGATTTTTCTTTGAGATAACTTTCAGTCAATAGAAAACTCTAAGTTGTCACAAGAACAGCTCTCGTAATTTGGCTATAAAAACATCGTCATGTTCTAGTTCAAGACTTGGAAATGGGAAAAGCTATTACATTGATTTAATGCTGAACTTTCACCAGACTGTTATCAGGTTCTTTGACAGAATATTACCTCCGCCATTGTCTTCCTTTTCAGGAACACTAGTGATAGAAAGATTAGTATCTGTTGTAAGATTATTCAAATAATGAGATAAGCATTATTAATCTTTAGAAATACTAAACAGCTTTAACTTTAATTGACATTCAATTCTAATCTTTTTTTAAAATCTACCAATTTCCTTCTTTTCCTGACTTTTTCATTTTTTTTTACAAAACAATATCTTATTGTTTCTTATTCACATCAAACTAAACATTTCACTACGTACTTTAATTCCAAATCCTAGACAGATTGCTCAATACAATAACAGAAGAATTTTAGAAGTATTATTCCTTAAAGTGAAGTACAAGTGGGAATCCCAAACCATCTTTTCTGGGGTTCAAATGCCCGATGGATATCACATAACTTGAATTCATACAAACAGAAATAAGACATTAAACTCCTCAAACCTAAATTGGGATTGTATAATACCATATCTGAACTACATGCTGCCTCCAGTTCTCTGCTATATTTCTTTAACTTAATGCCTATAACCAAAATTTGTTGAATAATTTCAGATCAAAAATGTGTTGGCCAAAAAGGAACCAGAAAATGCATAGACCAACTAGCCCTTTGATAAACTTTACCATATGCATAATGTATGACTGATGTTCAATCAAGTCAGAGATCACTGCAGCACAGAAACAGACTGTTCACCTCATCTAGTCCATGCTGAACTATTATTCTGGCTTGTACCATCAATCTGCACCCAGACCATTGCCCTCCATACCCTTACTATGCATGTACTTAACCAATTTTCTTGTAATTGTTGAAATTGAACCTTCAACAATCACTTCCCCTAACAGCTTATTTCAAACTTACATCACCTTCTGAAGTTCCCCCTCATATTCTCCTTAAATATTTCACCTTTTACCCTTTATGCATGACTTTTAGTTCCAGTCTCACCAAACCTTAGTGGAGAAGAAACCTGTTTGCATTTACCCTATCTATATCCCACATACTTTTATATATAATTTTGTTTGTTATTTTGCAGGTATTTTTCCATAATCAAGCAAGAGAGGATTCTACATCTACTTCTGATGAATGATGACAGAAATACAGAAAACAACCAGTGGAATAGGTCATCCAGCTTACAAGCTTTTCCACTGTTCAATAATTAAGGCTGATCATCCAAATTCAGTACACAGACTCTACATCCATTGATCCTATCAGCACATGAACCACATATAACTCCTTGAATCATTTTATTAACTTGGCTCCAATTAATTTCTATGGTAGACAGTTTATCATTCCCTAAAATAATTTTTTCCTCATCTCATTCTTAAATGACTTACCTTATCCTTAGTTTGTGATTTCTGATTCTGGATTTTCTACACTTCAGAAAAGAACTTCCTGCATCTAGGCTCCATGGACTCATTGAACATTTATAGGGTTCAATGAGATCCTCACATTCTTTTAAATTCAGATGATTATGTGCCCAATTATCTTAAATTGCCTTCATATGTTAATCCTGTCTCTCCAGGATTCTAATTGATGAACCTTCACACAACTCCCTGCATAAACACAGAGAATTATATGAAGAATTGCTTTACATCAGGTTATGCTAATTTTCAGCAAACTTTACTTTCAAAATAAACAATAATCAGTAATAAAAGTGACCTGATGCTTCAATATTTATACTAGATTAAGTTTTATTTGTAGTTCCATTCTCAGTGCAGCAGGTAGTGAAGTACAAGTAAGATCCTAGTCTACCATTACCATTGCTAAATTCCAATTTTGGTTCAATAGCTCTTTGTATAAAATGGCAAGAGCAATATCAATACCTACAAGATCAATATAACACCTGCAGGAACATCATAAGCCACCAGCCAAAAGGAAAATGTGATAATTTAAGTCTGTGATGCACAGGCCAGCAGCCTGTTCTGAGGTTGGAGGACTGTCTGTGTGGGTGTGTAGGTTGGAGGCAGAAAAGGGGCTCCTTTCACTGTAGTTGATGTGTTGCTTGTAGTGTTCTGTTTTCTTTTTGTGTTCTGTGTTGTTAAGCCAAACATTGCGGGCATGCTGTGTTGGCATCAGAAAGTGTGGTGATAATTGTGGTCTGACCTCAGCACATCTTCAGATTGTGCTGGTTGTTAATAAAACCGTAAGACCAGAATACATGAGAGCAGAATTAGGCTATTTGGCCCATCGAGTCTGCTCTACCATTCAGTCATAGCTGATCCTTTCTTCCCCACATCTTCCCCACTCACTGGCCTTCTCCCCATAACCTTTGATACTGTAGACAATCAAGAACCAACCAATAACTTCCTTAAATACACTGTTACGTACCCCGTAACTGGGTTGCCAAACCAGCAGAAATGGATCACTCAGTTGGAGTCTGGAGTACTAGAACTAAGAAAGTTTTATTAAAGAAACAAGCAACACAGTAATCGAAAGGATAATAAATGCAACAGTTCAGCGATGATAAACACACATGTGCACAGAATTAAGATAACAGCATCAATCAAGTTCTATCGTTGTCTAGGGGTAAATGACCAAATTTCAAAATGACTCAAAGTTCAGTCCAGTTCAGTTCGCAGTAATCGTTGCCATGGCGATGGACAGCGTGGGGGAAGAGAGAGATAGAACAGGAACAACTGATCATTCAGAACACTGCTTCACTCACAGACCGGCGAGATTGCTCACAAGCAACTTTTTGGGCGGGTCCTTGGTGATGTCACCTGAGGTCACCGACTGTGACCCCTCCTCCAGATGCGGTCGATCCTCTGCAGTGAACCCGGCACCCAGGCAAGAGCGGACACACACCGGGTTCCCGCTGATCGTACCTTTCCACCCTGGTCGTTGTCTGATACTTCTCACCCACTCATGAGAGGCGCACCACTTCCAGGGTCTCGTTACCTCGGATGGCGTGTGTGTGTCTTAGCGAACCTGTCCCTTTTTATCCCCCTGCTGGGGTATCGCCTGTCCATCACTTCAAACAGTTCAGGGTTCAAAGGGGGAGCCGCTCCAGACAGCTCTCTCTCTCCCACGTCCCTTCATTACACATCTCCAGACGCTGCTCCATTGTTCCTTATCTCTCCTTCCCCTGAGGGCAGGTGGCAGACCACTTGCTGATGTCACTGATGCTAACCCAGGCCAGCAAACATCTTAATTTTATGTGTATTCTCGTCACAACACCCAATTAACTGGCCTCCACAGCAGCCTGTAGTAACAAAATTCCACAAATTTGCCACCCTCTGGTGAAAGAAATTTCTCCGCATCTCTGTTTTAAATGGACACCCCTCTATGCTGAGGCTGTACCCTCTTGTTCTAGACTACCCCACCATGGGAAACATCCTATCCATATCTACTCTGTCTAGGCCTTTCAACATTCGAGAGCATTCAATGAGAAACTCCTCATCTTTCTAAACTCCAACAAGTACAGGCCCAGAGCTATCAAATGTTCCTCATATGATAACCTTTTCACTCCCAGAATTATCCTTGTGAACCTCCTCTGAACACTCTCCAATGCCAGCTCATCTTCTCTTAGATAAGGAGCCACACACTGTTCAGAATACAGAAGGTGAAACCTCACCAGTACCTCAGCATCACATCCCTGCTCTTATATTCTAGTCCTCTTGAATCGAATGCTAACATTGCATTGGCCTTCTTCACCAACAACTCTACCTGAAGTTAACTTTTAGGGCATTCTGCACAACAACTCTCATGTCCCTTGGCATCTCAGATTTTTGGAGCTTAGAAAATAGTCTGCACACTTATGCATTTTCTAACATTGTATTTTATTTGCCACATTCTTGCCCATTCTCCTAATCTGCCTAATTCTTTCTGTAGCCCTCCTACTTCCTCAACTCTACCTGCCCCTCCACCAATCATTGTATAATTTGCAAATTTGGCAAAAAGCCATCTATTATGTCATCTAAATCATTGATATGCAGCATAAAAAGTGGTCCCAACACTAACCCCTGCAGAACACCGCTAGTCACTGGCAGCCAACCAGATGAGGATCATTTTATTCCCACTCACTGCCACCGATCTATCAGCCAATGCTCGAACCATGTTAGAACCTTTCCTGTAATACCATGGGGTCTTAACTTGATAAGCAGCCTCATCTGTGGCAACTTGTCAAAGGCCTCCTGAAAGCCCAGATATACACATCCACTGCATCCCTTTATCTATCCTATTTGTAATTTCCTCAAAAAATTCCAACAGGTTCATCAGGCAAGATTTTCCCTGAAAGAAACAATGATGAATTTGTTCTATTTTATCCTGTGTCACCAAGTACTCCATAGCCTCATCCTTAACAATTGGCTCCAACAGCTTCCCAACCACTGAGGTCAGGCGAACTGGTCTATAATTTCCTTTCTGCTGCATCCCTCCTTTCTTAATAAGTGGAGTGACATTTCAAATTTTTCAGTTCTCTGGAACCATGCCAGAGTCAAACAGTTCTTGAAAGATCATTACTAATGTCTCCACAATCTCTGCCATAACCTCTTTCAGAGCAGTGGGGTGCAGTTCTTTTGGTCTGGGTGAATTATGTACCTTTAGGTCTTTCAGCTTTTTGAGCACCTTCTCTCTTGTAATAATAACTGCATTCACTTCTCTTCCCTCACTCCCTTCAATACCTGGCACGCAGCCAGTATCTTCCACATTGAGGACTGATACAAAATACGAATTTACTTCATCTGCCATCTCCTTGTCCCCCATTAATATTTCTCTAGCCTCATGTTCTAGCGGTCCTATATCCACTCTCAGTTGTCTCTTATTTTTTATGTAAGGAGTTTCTTCTTTTATGTTACTGTGAAGGCTAACAAAATGGCTTCTTTGTTATGTTATAATTAAAATGGCTTTTCTGTAATAATAACTGCGATGTAAGGAGTTCTCTCTCTCTCTGCTTGTTTGGGTTATATTATTGATAAGAGAAAGAAAGAACCAATTGGGATAGATGTTATTCTTTCTTCTGTGTCTGTAAGCTATTGTGTTTCGCGGGCTTTGGAGGAGAAGGCGCAATGGGGACAGGGAGAGGAGATGCGATGCTGTAAGCTGGCTGACGGGACAGACCCTGAGTGGGAGTCTGAGGCCCAGGGTCTTTGGCGAGGAGAGTAGACGAGGACAGACCTGTGTGGAGTGTCTGGTCGACCACAGTGGTTGGTCCCAGGCAGTCGGAGGGGATCGAATGGTGGAAAGAAGACTCCATTAATTGAGCGCCAACTGTTGTGCACAAAGTGGTTGAACTTTGATAAGTGTGGCACCTTTTATTTTCCTTTTATATTTTATCTCTATTAATTACATAGTTCCAGTAAGATCTATAAAGTGTAATCATTTAATCACATATGCTGTATTGTCTGTTATTTGGTGAGGTGGGATACATCACACGCATCCACGCAAACTTGATTACCCAGTTTGGCAGGGCTGAAGGCTGCTCCCCCTAGACATAAAGCGATATGAGCGAGCCTGAGGCTTACCAGGGGGGCTACATTTATATACTTGAAACAGATTTTTCTATCCACTTTAAAACTGTTTGCTTGCTTGCTTTCATATTTCATCTTTTCCTTCCTAATTATTCATTTGGTTGCATTCTGTAGGTTTTCAAAAACTTCTGAATCCTGTCTTCCCACTGATTCTTGCTTTGTTGTATGCCCTCCCTTTTGCTTTTATATTAGCTTTGACGTCCATTGTCACCCACGCTTCTGCTATTTTGCCATTTGAGTATTTCTTTGTTTTTGGAATACATCTATCCTGCACATCCCCATTTTTCCCACAAAGTCAAGCCATTGCTTCTTTGCTGACATCTTCTTTGCTAGCATCTCCTGCCAAATTAATTGACCAACTCTTCTCTCATAGAAAATTAAAAACATAGAAAACCTACAGCATAATACAGGCCCTTCAGCCCAAAATGATGTGCCAAACATGTATTTACTTGAGAATTTACTGAGGGTCACCCATAAGCCTCTATTTTTCCAAGCTCCATGTACCTATCCAGGAGCCTCTTAAAAGACGCTATCATATCTGCCTTTAGCACCATTATCGGCAGCCCACTGCATGCACTCACCACTCTGCGTAAAAATTTACCCCTGATATCTCCTCTGTACCTAGTTCTAAGCACCATAAAACTGTGCCCTCAAGTGCTACCCATTTCAGCCCTGGGAAAAGGCCTCTGACTATCCACACAATCAATGCTTCTCATCATCTTATACACCTCTGTCTGGTCACCTCTCATCCCCCACCACTCCAAGGAGAAAAAGCCGAATTCACTCAACCTATTCTCATAAGGCATGCTCCCCAATCCAGGCAACATCCTTGTAAATCTCGTCTGCGCGCTTTCTAATACTTTCCACATCCTTCCTGTAGCGAGGTGACCAGAACTGAGGACAGTACTCCAAATGAAGTCTGACTTCACATAAGTCTATAGAGCTGTAACTTTACCTCTTGGCTCCTAACCTCAATCCCACGGTTGACGAAGTCTAATGCACCGTATGCCTTCTTAACCACAGAGTCACCCTCTGCAGCAGCTTTGAGTGTCCTATGGACTCAGAATCCAACATCTTTCTGATCCTCCACACTGACAAGAGTGTTGCCATTAATAGTCTATTCTGCAGTCATATTTGACCTACCAAAATGAACCACCTCACACTTATTTGGGTTGAATTCCATCTGCCACTTCTCAGCCCAGTTTTGGATCCTATCAATAACCCTCTGTAACCTCTGACAGCCCTCCACACTATCCACAACACCCCCAACCTTTGTGTCATCAGCAAATTTACTAACCCATCCCTCCACTTCCTCATCCAGTTCATTTATAAAAATCACAAACAGAAGGGGTCCCAGAACAGATCCCTGAGGCACACCACTGGTCACCGACCTCCATGCAAAATATAACTCGTCTACAACCACTCTTTGCCTTCTGTGGGCAAGCCAGTTCTGGATCCACAAAGCAAGGTCCCCTTGGATCGCATGCCTCCTTACTTTCTCAGTAAGTTTTGAGAGGGGTACCTTATCAAATACCTTGCTGAAATCTATATACACAACATCTACTGCTCTACCTTCATCAACGTGCTCAGTCACATCCTCAAAAAATTTAATCAGGCTCGTAATGCACGACCTGCCTTTGACAAAGCACATTGACTATTCCTTATCATCTTATGCCTCCCCAAATGTTCATAAATCCTGCTTCACATGATCTTATCCATCAACTTACCAATCATGAGTAATTTCCTGGGCTAACTCTACTCCCTTTCTTGAATAATGGAACAACATCCGCAACCCTCCAATCCTCCGGAACCTCTCCCAATCCCATTGATGATGCAAAGATCATCGCCAGAGTCTCAGCAAACTCCTCTCTCACCTTTCACAGAAGCCTGGGGTACATCTCGTCCAGTCCCAGTGACTTATCCAATTTGATGCTTTCCAAAAGCTCCAGCACATCGTCTTTCTTAATATCTATTTGCTCAAGCTTTTCAGTCTGCTGTAAGTCATCCCACTGTAATTTCCTTTACTCAGCGGAAGTTCTGCTAAGTCAGACTTTACGTTCTCCCTATCAAATTTCAAGTTGAACTCAATCATATTGTGATCACTGCCTTCTAAGGGTTCTTTTGTCTTAAGCTCCCTAATCACCTCTGGTTCATTACATAACACCCAATCCGGTATAGCTGATGCCCTAGTAGGCCTAAAAACAAACTTCTCTAAAAAGCCATCTCGTAGGCATTCATAAAATTTGCTCTCTGGAGATCCATTACCGACCTAATTTTCCCAATCCACCAGCATGTTAAAATCTCCAATGATTATTATAACATTGCTCTTTTGACATGCCTTATCTATTTCCCATTGTAATCTGTAGTCCACATCACAGCTAATGTTTGGAGGCTTGTGTATAACTGCCATCATTGTGTATATTGCCTTTGCAGTTTCTTCACTCAACCCACAAGGATTCAACATTTTCTGATCCTATGTCACATCTTTCTAATGATTTGATGCCATTCTTTACTAGCAGAGCCACGCCACCCCCTCTGCCTGCCTTCCTATCCCTCCATTACAATGTGTAACCTTGGACATTCAGCTCCCAACTATAGCCATCCTTCAATCACAATTCAGTGATGGCCACAACCTCATACCCGATAATCTGTAAAAGTGAAACAAGATCATTCACCTTACTTTTTATACTTTGTGTATTGAGACATATCACTTTGAGTACTGTATTTACTACCCTTTTTGATTCTGCATCCCTAAAGCAATGATCCTCACACTGCAGACTGTAATTTCGTCTAGTCATTTACCCACCCTTCCTGTAAGTTTGACTGCATATTATCTTTTTTTTAACCATCTGTCCTATTCTGAGCCTCTTCACTCTGGTACATCCCCCCCGCCAAATGAACTTAAACCCTCCCCAACAGCTTTAACAAACCTGCCTGCAAAAATATTGGTTCCCCTTTAGAGTCAGGTGCAACCCATCCCTTTTGTATAGGTCATACCTCGCCCCAAAGAGATCCCAAAGATCCAGGAACCTGAACCACTGCCCTCTGCACCACCTTCTCAGCCTTGCATTTATCCGCCAAATCGTCCTGTTTTTACTCTCAATGGCGCGTGGCACAGGTAGCAATCCAGAAGTTCCTACCTTGGAGGTCCTGCTTTTCAGCTCTCTGCCTAGCTCTCTAAATTCTCTCTTCAGGACCTCATTTCTTTTATTCCTATGTCATTGGTAACAATATGTACTAAGACATCTGGCTGCTCTGTCTCCCTCTCCCAAACAGGGGGCAGGGCTTCAGATTCCTGGATCACTGGGGCATCTTTTGGGGGAGCTACGACATGTACAAAAAGGACGGGTTACACCTGAACTCAAAGGGGTCCAATATCCTAGCGGGCAAATTTAATAGAGTTGTTAGAGAGGGTTTAAATTGATCTGACAGGGGGATGGGAATAGGGCTGAGGAAGGAGAAAACAGAAGTAAATCAAATATAGCATGCAACAGAGATTACAGAAAGAACAGGCAGCAGATGAGGCTTAATCAAAGCTGGTGGCATGAGTTACAGGGCAAAAGAGATGTGGTACAGTTAAAACAGAAAACAACAAATACTGGACTGAGAGTGTTGTATTTGAATGCATGTAACAGAAGAAATAAAATGGATGATCTTAAAATTCAGCTACAGATTGGCAAGTATGACGTTGTGGCCATCTCTGAAACTTAGCTAAACAATGGCTGCCATTGGGAGCTGAACAACCAAGGATATATGGTGTATCGAAAAGATGGGTTAGTTGGCAGAGGGGTTGGTGTGGCTTTGCGTATAAGAAATAATATTAAATCATTGGAAAGAGATGACATAGGATTAGAAGGTGTAGAATCTCTATGGGTTGAGTTAAGAAATGGCAAGGGTAAAAGGACCCTAATGGCAGTTGTATACAGGCCTCCAAACAGCAGCCGGGATGTGGATTATAAATTACCACAGGAGATAGAAAAGGCATATCAGAAAGGCAATGTCATGATAATCACTGAGGGATTTTAACATGAAAGTGGATTGGGAAAACCAGGCCAGTACTGGACCTCAAGAGAGAGATTTTGTAGAATGTCTAAGGGATGGCTTTTTAGAACAGCTTGTTGTTGAACCCACTAGGGGATCGGCTGTGCTGGATTGGGTGTTGTACAATGATCTGGAGGTGATAAGAGAGCTTAAGGTTAAGGAACCCTTCGGGACAGTAATCACAATATCATCGAGTCACTTTGAAATTTGAGAGGGAAAAAATAAAATCTAACGTGTCAGTATTTCAGTGAAATAAAGTAAATTACAATGGCATGAGAGGGGAACTGGCCAAAGTTGACTGGAAAGGGACATTTGCAGGAAGGACAGCAGAGCAGCAATGGCAGGAGTTTCTGCAAAAGATAAGGGAAGTACAAGACAGATATATTCCAAATAAGAAGAAATTTTCAAAGGGAAGGACATTACCGTGACTGACAAGTGAAGTCAGAGCCAAAGTAAAAGCAAAAGAGAGGACATACAAAGAAGCCAAAGCTAGTGGGAAGATAGAAGATTAGGGAGCTTTTAAAAACTTGCAGAAGGAAACTAAGAACATTATTCAGAAGGAAAAGATGAATTATGAAAGGAAGCCGGCGACTAATATCAGTGAAGATACTAAAAGCTTTTTTAAGTATATAAAGGGTAAAAGAGAGTTGAGGGTAGATATAGGGCCAATACTAAATGATGCTGGAGATATTGTAATGAAAGATGCAGAGACAGCAGAGGAACTGAATACATATTTTGCATCAGTCTTCAGAGTGGAAGATGTCTGCTGTATACCAGACATTCAAGCGTGTCAGAGAAGTGAAGTTTGTGCAGTGAAAATTACAACTGAGAAGGTGCTCAGGAAGCTTAATGGTCTGAGGTTGGATAAATCCCCTGGACCTGATGGAATACACCCTCAGGTTCTGAAAGAGGTAGCTGGACAGATTGCGGAGGCATTAATGATTATCTTTCAAGAATCGATAGATTCTGGCATTGTACCGGATGACTGGAAAATTGCAAATGTTACTCCGCTATTTAAAAAGGGAGGGAGGCAGCAGAAAGGAAACTATAGACCTGTTAGCCTGACATCAGTGTCTGGGAAGTTGTTGGAATCGATTGTTCGGGATGAGATTACGGCGTACCTGGAGGCACATGACAAAATAGGCCAAAGCCAGCATGGTATCCTGAAAGGAAGATCCTGCCTGACAAACCTACTGCAATTCTCTGAGGAAGTTACAAGCAGGGTAGACAAAGGAGATGCAATAGATGTGGTGTACTTGGATTTTCAGAAGGCCTTTGACAAGGTACCACTCATGGGGCTGTTTAGCAAGATAAGAGCCCATAGTCTTACAGGGAAGTTACGAGCGTGGGTGAAGCATTGGCTGGTTGGCAGAAAACAGAGAGTTGGAATAAAGGGATCCTATTCTGGCTGGCTGCCAGTTACTAGTGGAGTTCCACATGTGTTGGTGTTGGGACCTTAACTTTTTACGATATATGTCAATGATTGGACTACGATATTAATGGATTTGTGGTTAAATTTGCCAATCATACAAAGATAGGTGGAGGAACAGGTAGTGTTGAGGAAACAGACAGCCTGCAGAGAGACTAAGATAGTTTAGGGGAATGGGCAAAGAAGTGGCAAATGAAATATATTGTTGGAAATTGTATGGTCATGTACTTTGGTGGAAGAAATAAACGGACAGAATATTATTTAGATGGTGAGAGAATTCAAAATGCAGAGATGCAAAGAGACTTGGGAGTCCTTGTGTAAAATACCCTAAAGTTTAACCTGCAAGTTGAGTTGGTTATGAAAAAGGTGAATGCAATGTTGGCATTCATTTCTAGAGGTACAGAATATAAGAGCAGGGATGTGATGTTGAGGCTCTGTAAGGCACTCGTGAGACCACACTTGGAGTATTGTGTGCAGTTTTGGGCTCCTTATTTTAGAAAGGATATACTGCCATTGGAGAAGGTTCAGAGAAGATTCACAAGAATGATTCCAGGAATGAGAGGGTTACCGTATGAGGAAGTCTGACAGCTCTTGGGCTGTATTCCCTGGAGTTCAGGAGAATGAGGGGGGATCTCATAGAAACATTCCAAAAGGCCTGAACAGATTAGATATGGTAAAGTTATTTCCCGTGGTAGGGGGTTCTAGATATGACTTCAGGATTGAAGGACGTCCTTCTAGAACTGAGATGCGGAGAAATTACTTTAGTCAGAGAGTGGTAAATCTGTGGAATTTGTTGCCACGAGTGGCTGTGGAGGCCAAGTCATTGGGTGTGTTTAAGGCAGAGATAGATAGGTTCTTGATTAGCCAGGGCATAAACAGTGTACGGGGTGAAAGCAAGGGAGTGGGGATGACTGGAAGAAGTGGATCAGCCTATGATTGAATGGCGGAGCAGACTCAATTGTCTGAATGGCCTATTTCTGCTCCTAAATCTTATGATCTTATGGTCTTAAATGCTGTAGACACGAACCGAGACGTTCCTCACCCTGGCACCTGGGAGGCAACATATGATTTGGGTGTCCCGTTCATGTCCACAGAATCTCCTCTGTCTGTTCCTGCAACTACTGAGTCTCCTATCAGTACCTCTCCCCTCTTCTCCCTCTTTGCCTTCTGCACCATGGACCCATGCTTAGTGTCAGTAACCTCATCTCCATGGCATTCCCCGGGAGGTCATCCCCCACAACAGTCTCCAAACCAGTACTTAGGGAATGGCCACGGGGTGCTTTGGGCTAACTTCTTTTTTGCCTTCCCATTCCTTCTCCTGACAGTCACCCAGCTACCCACCTCCTGCAACTTAGGGGTGACTACTTTCCTTAACTCCTATTGATGACCTCCTCACTCCCCCATACAAGCTGAAAGTCATCCAGCTGCTGCTGTAGCTTGCTAACACTTTGTCTTCAAGGAGCTACAGCTGGATGCACTTCACACAGATGTAGTTCCCTGGGAGACTTTGCACCTCCCAGGACTCCAACATCTGGCAAGAAGAACACACAACGGCCATTTGAACTGCACTAAGTACCCCTGACATAGTAAGAAAAAAGGGAAACTTAACAGAAACTTACCCGGACAACTTACACAGAGCCAACAGCTCTTCTGAGCCAAAGCCTGACTCTCCCACTCTCACCAGTGGCCCACTCCCAATAATGGCCTCTCCACTTGTGCCATCTGTACTTTTACTTACTCCTCGCTCCGCTGTTCCTGCTGCTGGTTGGGCTGCTGGAGTGCCATAGAACGTCCACAAAGCTCTCCCTATAAACGACCTGCGAGAAATCTCCTTGCTGTGCCCTGTTCCTGCATCTAGTTGGACCTCCAGAATGACACATTAATGCAAATGACACATTTCTCTGTATGTTTCAATGTACATGTGCTAACAACAAGCCAACCTCAAGTAACAAACAGGTTCCATGTTCACAGATGTCCTGCAGTTGATTCTAACCATAAACCAGAAAATGAACAAAAAACACTCAATATGGTAACCATACCTCCGCAGCACTGTGAATAATGGCATCAGAACCACATGATAAGAAAGAACAACTACTAAAAGCAGAAGGAAAGAGCAAACTAGTTCCAGCTGTCATAAGAACAAATTTATCTCTGCATGCAGTTTGGATTTTTGAATTTAATAAGATTATGGGAGCTCATTTCTACATTGGGACCAGTTAGTCAGGTGTTCCTTAGCCAAGGATATTCCAATATGTGCAAGGAATCAATTTTCAGGCAAGTTTAATGAGCTTTCTCTTTGGTTTTATCTCATGGCTGGAAAAAATATCTATCTTTAGAATTTGTATAGCTGATAGAAATGGAAACACCATTTAATTAATTTAATAGCAAAATTATTTCCAAAGAAAACAATTCTAACATAATTTCCCATTGCTCGCAACATCTTTATCACTGCAATAACTTTTATTTAAATTTTAAGAAGTTGCAGTCTGTCACCAATACAGATTAATGAACTGGAACAATGACCTATTCCAAAGGAAAAACAAATCAAGGTCATTCTTGCATTCAAAACATAAGAGAAACAACTTTCTGTTTGTCACTGAAGTTCTGAAGTTTCAAACTACATCAGGAACTCTGCCTTTGAAATGCTGACCATTTTTTTATCTCCATCGACATCTTTCTTTTATAAATGAGGGAAGGTTTGCCAGTTCTAGTCGATCTAACCACTGTACCTTCTGCCAAGGTTTGTTTTGTGTTACTGAGTAATCTATCAGCTCTTGATGGACTTTATGTTCTGCATTCCTCCTCTCTGGCAATCTTGGGATTTTGGGTAGTTCAGCAGTAAGTGTTTTATGTAAAATCCATAAACCTACTGGTAACATCTCAAAGAGTTCACAGACCTTTAAAGACTTATGAACTCTGGCAGATATCCCTTTCTACAGAAAAACTCTGCCTTTTATTCTGGTAAAAATGTTACTAAAAATCTGTTTTTAAATCACTCTTTCTCACAAGATGGACTCAGAAAAAGAGCAACTTGTATTTACAGAATATCTTTACCAATGAAACATCCCAAAACACTGCAAAGTAGCATTGCTAAACAGAAGACTGTATATACAGATAAGGAGCTGAGATAAGTTATTTTGCCCCACAGGCCTGCCTGCAATCTGAGTAGATCATGGTTCATCTATTAACATACATAAAGAAATGGAGGAACTCAGAAGGTCAGGCAGCATGTATGAAAATGAATAAACAGTTGAAGTTTTGGGCCAAGACTCTCATCAGGACTGGAAAAGGAGGAGGAAGAAGTCAGAATAAGAAGTTGGGACAGAAGGAGTGCAACCTGGCAGGTTAAAGGTGAGCACCTGAAGATGAAAGAATCTGATACGAGAGCAGGGTGGACCTTGAGAAAAAGAGAAGGAGAAGGGGCACCAGAGAGAGGTAATTGGTGGATGAGGTGAAGAGAAGGGGTAAGAGGTGAGCCAGAATGGGGAATAGAAAAAAGAGAAAAGAGGTAGTGGGGAGAAATTAACAGAAATTAAAGAAATCAATGTTTATTTATTTTTTGACTACAACACCTCACTGCCTGGTCTTCGTAATGCTGGATTCCATATTGTCTAAAAATCTATCTTGACATTGCATGGATCTAATGACAAGAACATGAGAATAAAGCCAGAGGAAAATATTTGGAGAGAAGTGGCAGACCACTGATTAAATATAGTCAGCAAGGATAATCAAGTTAGTGTATGATAGGTCATGTCTAACCAATCTTATGCAGTTTTTTTGGAAGTTACCAGAAAAGTGGATGAAGTTAAGGCAATGGATGTTGTCTACATGAAATTTAGTAAGGTATTTGACAAATCCCTCATGGGAGGTTGTTCAAGAAAGTTCAATCGCTTGGCATTCAGGATAAGGTAGTAAATTGGGTTAGACATTGGCTTTCTGGATGAAGCCAGAGAGTGGTAGTAGCTGGTTGCTCTCTGTCCAGAGGCCTGTGACTAGTGGTGTGCTAAGGGGATTATGCTGAGTCCTTTGTTGACTGTCATCTGTAGATGATAATGTGATTAACTGGATCAGCAAATTTGTGGATGACACGAAGATTGGGAGTGTAGTCGATAGTGAGGAAGGTTATCATGGCTTGCAGAGGGATCTGCATCAGTTGGAAAAGTGGTCTGAAAAATGGCAGATGGAATTTAATGCAGACAAGTGCAAAGTTTTGCACTTTAGTAGGAGCAACTAAGGTAGGTCTTACACAGTGAACAGTAAGGTACTGAGGAGCGTGGCTGTGCAGAAGTAGCTGGGAATACAGGCCCATAATTCGTTGAAAATGGTGTTACAGGTAGATAGGGCTGTAATGAAAACTTCTGCACATTGGTTTTCATAAATCAATTTATTGAGTGTAGGAGATGGTATGTTATGTTGAAGTTGTATAAAAGAATAGTGAGGGCTAAACTGGAGTGTTGTGTGCAGTTTTGGTCAGCTATCTACAGGAAATATGTAAACAAGATTGAAAGAGTACAGAGAAAATTTACAAGGATGTTGCTGTGTCTGGAGGACCCAAGTTACAAGAAAAGATAGAACAGATTAGGGCTACTCTTTAGAACGTAAAGGATAGAGAGGAGATTTGATAGAGGTGGTACAAAATTATGAAAGATATAGATAGGGTAAATGGAAGCAGGCTTTTTCCACTGATGGTTGGTGGGACTACAACCAGAGGTCATAGGTTAAGGGTAAAAGATGAGAAGTTTAAGGCAAACATGAGGGGAATCTTCTTCGCTCAGAGGGTCATGAGAGTGTGGAATAAGCTGCACATAAGTGTTGCATGCAATCTCAGTTTCAATGTTTAAGAGAAGTTTGGGATAGACAGTAGGGAAATGGAGGGCTATGATCCCGGTATACATCTATGGGAGTAGGCATTCTAGATGGTTTCAGCATGGGCTAGATGGGCCTGTTTTTGTGCTGTACTTCTCTATGACTCTATAATAATAAGCCTGACTTTGATACAAAGTGTAGTGGATGAGATCCAAGTTTAAAAGTTGAGCCATTCAAATAATTTTTTTTCACAATTCCAAGGTTCCTATGCTTCTGTAGCCATGAAAGGAAGCATTGGCCATACATCTCTACAGCCCAGTGCTGAGGGGGCAAAAATGTGCATATGTTTATTTCTTTAAAGAAAAATAAATCTTCAATAAAACCTCTATGGTAGTAAAATCAAGATTTTATTTAAATGCACATAGTGATGCAGTTAGTTCTCACTTTCTGTATTCACAATTGCACATTTTGATCAGGACTGATGGGACACATGATACAAAGCTTTATTAATGGATTGTATGCCATGGATAATCACATTGCCATATGACTCGGTTACAACTTAACTATGTAGGGAAGGCAGCTTTGCAGTTAGGTTTTTTTTTTCCCAATCTCTAAACTAAGAAAATCAATGATCTTGTAGCTTTTTCAAAGGTACATGTCACAGATACAGGCCATGAAATCAGACATTCCACCTCTCCCGGAAGTTCTGTGAGTCTCCCGCATATTAATAGTGGCTCCCTGATGCCCACAAATTATATACAATATCACGGAAATCAATTTTTTTGAGAGTAAGCGAGAGAGAGCGCGAGAGCGACCGAGAGAGAGCGCACGTGAGAGAGAGAGAGCGAGAGAGAAAGCAAGCGAGAGCACGCGTGCGAGAGAGTGAGAGCGCACAAGTGAGAGCGAAAGCAAGCGAGAGCACGCGTGCGAGAGAGCGAGAGAGAGCGAGCGAGAGAGAAAGCAAGCGAGAGCACTTGAGAGCGCACGAGTGACCACGAGAGAGAGAGAGCGAGCGAGAGGGCGCCATGGCAGAGTGTTCCAAAAAAAATATAAAACATGCATCACCCCAGACTACACTAAATTGTATCCCTGCTTAATAGGGGTCAAAATAATGACAGTGTTGCTCGCTGCACTGTTTGCAACAGTGACTTTTCTATTGCCCATGGTGGGTTAAGACTGTAAAAGACATGTTGAGGTGAGTTTAACAGGTGTCATTCGTTCATTAGCATAGCTAACGTTATTTAAACTAGCTGGCTAGCTGCTAAGGAGCTACTCTGTTGCAGACATCCCACCTCTCCCGGAAGTCTCCCTCAAATTGATGATACTACCTCCCTGAAATGAGTCGTTGCAGGGTGGAATGTCTGTGAAATGCATATACAGAATAGCTAAGAGTAAGGAAGTTCGTGTATGGTGTTGAATATCTTAGAGGCAGTTCATTCCATGGTGCAACCAGTTATAGCAAAAAGTTTTAAGTTCACTGCAGCCAGGCTCACTCAAATGTTATCAATGTTATTGCAATTGTGAAAAATGTGGCAAGGAAAGGTTTAACATAATGTCCAGGCCAGGATAGATTGTAGACAGAATGCAGACAGCCCAGACAAGAAAGGTCTTCGAAGAGCATAGTTTTCCTTTGCACGGCAGGGAACTGAATTCATTTTGGCTTACGGAGACAAGTTAAGAATGTAACAGAGGGATACAAGGAATACAAACCAACTAATGGACAAATTCAAGGTATCATTGGTTGTTAGCTTGTAGTTTCTATTGACTTTTAACACCTATATTGTGAATGATGGTTGATCTTGCAAGTAAGGAATTTGAACATACACAGTTTACCAAATGGTCAATATCCGTAACTGCATGAAAACAGCATCGCTTTGTTCAGAATGCAGAACTGTGGGTCACAAGGGCCATGTCGTCCTCCTTGTGCCCATTTAAACAAAGCGTAATTGAGGAACGAGTCTGGTTAACCAGTGCAACACAATTCCTGGCAGGATTTTCAATCATATTGCTCTGAAATATAATGCTTGACATTTCTTCATAGAAGAGCCAACTTTTACTATCATTGAAGGCTCAGAAATAAATATTATTTAAAGCTTTTCTGTAGGTCACCATCAGACTGCTCCAGACAGCTTCCTTTGACACTGACTCCTCCTTCCATCCTTAAACATACTGCTGTCCATGCCAAATTCTGCTCTTCCTCAATCATGTGAATGAAGAATTGATGCCTCCCTGGCAGCTACAGTGGCCACAAGTGGTTATTATCCTCATCTTATTCAGCGAGGCTTTTATCTATGCTTTCAAAGGAGCATTGTTTGTGATTCGTCAGAATGGCCCCTCATTCATACCTGTGCACAAGTTTGCACATTCCTGCACCACTCTTACAGTGGAAGTTAAGATCTATCTTGGCTTCCTGAATATACTTAACATATATTACAGCTTGCTGGCCACTGCTGTATTAGAAAGCTTGTTCACATTCACTACACCACAAGACCAAACACTTCACTACCTAGCTGCAAAAGCATATAGACCAGATCTACCAGGACAATTTGAATAGAGGACATTTCTCCTTAAATCTCCTGAATCTCACAGTAAACCTGGGATCATGCTTCCTGCTCTCAGGGATTGCTGTGGCAGTCATGATGAAGTATCTGGAAGAATGTTGGTGCTATTGTTCACTGGGCATTTACAGAATGTTATAGACCCAGTGCTCATGGTGATGAGATTTCTGCTGTGGGACTCAGCACTGGCTGCTGCAAGAAATCTAAGCTGTTCAGTAATAGTTGCAGATTCTGAAACTGCTCAGCTGCTCAATATTGTAAGTCCAATACTACTTTTATTTTAAAACATCATAGCCTAGGACGTGAGAAATCACAAATTCAACACACTCAGAATATAGAGTTGAAGAACAGCGTGTCTGAAAATATATATGCGATCTTATGAGAACAACGCATCAAAGGACTATTGAACATTTCACTCATTCTAAAAGCAAGACCACAAAGGCTGTGCTGCAGAGAGATTAAGGATATAATGTTGGAGAGACAGGAAGACAGAGAGAGGGAGAGCACCAAGTAGGCAATAATAACTGCTTGGAGAGCTTCAAAGGATAAACGTGCTTTACATAAAAGAAGAAAAGAAGAAAATGGGATCATCTGTTCAATAGTGAGAACTAAACAATGTAGATTTGAAAGAGAATGGATAAATGAGAAAACAGGTAATCAAAATGAAGAACTGCTAATCTGTGGTTCAATTTTGAAGCATGAGGAAAATGTAAGCCCCTATTCAAATGATGCAGCAACAAAGAAGCTACCAAAGCTTTCCAGAATCATACAAATGTAACCATTGGGGAGATACTAAACAGCTGGTTATACATGCTATAGCTACTAGGAAACTTACTAAATCATTACATGTACGTAAGAACTACGTAAAATATAAGCAGATATCTAATTATTAATCTGCAAAGAAAATAACAATTAAACAGTCAGATCCAACAGCATATATGCAGAAACATAAACATCCATATGTATCATTACCCAGGTATTTTCCAGGAGAATCAAGATTCACGCTGACCCACAGATTATTGTCATGTATCAGAGAATGTTTAAGAAAGACTGTATTCCAAAAGTTAATTGGCTGAAGTACATTATGCTGTGTGATAGCTGTTTGGATTCCTTTCCAGTTTGATACCCAAGCCTGATGTTATTTCAGATTTATATTTGGATTAGTTTATTATCATAAATACCAAGTTGCAGTGCAATTCCTTGCTCATCGGTGGCTCATGGAGTAAACAACAAACATGGTAATAATAAAATCAATAAATATAGTGATGAATGCAAAGCAAAAGAATGGTTCAGAGTCTAGCAATGCAAACTGAAACAGAAACACTGAGGAGACAATAATAGAAGAGGACGAATTCAGGGTTTGAGAACACGGCAGCACTGCTAGAAGGGGTGTGAAAGAAATGATTTACTTTCAAAATATCATCTTGAAACATCAAGTTTTTGTTCATAGAAAATGAATGTATGAGTCATTGGAACAGGACAGTTGAAAATGCAATGTAAGTTTGAAAACTTGTCGAACAACCATCCTCTCAAGAAATGAATGATCAATTGCTCTAGGCAACTTTGGTCAACACAGATAACATATCTCCCCACATAAACTCTATTGGTGTAATCTTTGTATTTCACAATGACACCTGCAGTGAAGTTTCATCTAAGCATAAGTGCGCAACAGTGTTGAGACAGAAGGTTAATCCTTGCAGCTGTCATGCTGAATGCAGCACTGGGAAAAATGGTCTGGGTCAGTTCTATCTAATATTACGTTTTTTTACATGAGAATTTGATGGATGTTTGTCTTCAGCAGATGGAGCCAAATTGCATGTTTGTCTTTCTATAAAATGTATTGCTGACAGTATGAGATTAAAATTGAGTTTATCTTCTTCTGTTGTTATGTTGACAGCTTTTGGTGCCAGTGTAAAATGCTACTTTTACAATATATTGTCTCTGCAATTTCATGGAATAAGAGAAGTGCCAATTATCAAAATGATAATTTTTACTTTTGAGTGGCAAAACCTAAAATACTTTATAATGAATCTGAACAAGAATCGAATGATAGGTTATATTTGAATAAGAAGTAAATAATAAAATAGTTAAAACTTTTTATTCAAGGTTATTACAAAAGTGTTTCACTCCTAATTTTCAAAATCAACAAATTCTCTTTTAGAAACAAATTAGCATCCTCTGTCATATTTACTTCTTAAACAATTAATAATTTATCAAAAATAAACCCAAACATCTTTACTCTAAAATGGTAGGATTTTAAACTGTTTGCAAAAGTTTACTTGCAAATTATTGGTTTTATCCCTGGCTTCTGATTCAAGAGAATATTAAATATCTTTCATGTTTGTTTCGTGTTGTCTTACAAAATTAGATAAACAAATCCAATTGATGTTCTCCTTCTACGACCAACACTAAACCAAGCACTAGGGAGACAAGTAACACCTACAATTCCAAATGAAATTCCAATGTGGGAAGAATACTGAGAGTGTTTTTTCACTAACCCATACTCAAGTCTGCCAAATAAATTGCAGACTGCCAAAAACTACAACGTGGAAACACAAGTCAGCTAAAAAGAGATTTTTGAGAAGATTTTCCTTTCAAAGCGATAGTAAGGCTAACATCATTTACTGTTACTTATGCATACATGGTACTACAAGGAACAAATGTACAGATAAATGGAAGTATCCAAAACCTGTTGTCCCACTTAGCGCACACTGCAAAAATGGGAACTCATACTTATGATAATTAGCCAATAAGTTCACAATGATAATTGAATTTCACTCTCTCTGTCATCAAAAATCAATTGTGATTACAAATAGTATTGAGTTTTATTCAATGAAGTTTTGAACTTTTAAAAGACATTTCAGCTTCTAAGTTTTACACTTTTTTCTGAGTCATTCTTCTTCTGTAGTCTCTCTCTTTCTCAAGATAATCCTTGTTTAACTCTTTCTATTTCTATTTCTGGGTCTGACTTGACAGCAAATTTACCCGTTTTAATTAAAATACCCATTCCTAATGTCTCAGTCCTTCAAGTTGAATTCCTAGACTACACTACCCAGGTCATACAAATGCAGCTTCATTCATCATCATCATCAGGTGTCATGCCTAGTTTGTGCTTTCACTGCCATGGCCCACACACTCCTGTTTCGGGTCAAGTGGATCAATTCATTGGTATTCATTTCCAGTTCTCTGGCTGCTATCTCCATCATCATTTGTCTTTGTCTTCCTCTTGCTTTCTTCCCTTCAATCTTTCCCATAATTACTGTGCATTCTAACTCCTCTTTCCTAATCACATGTCCAATGAAGTCATGTTGCCTTTTCATGATCTCATACATTCTCTTTTTGTGCTTGCTCTGTTCATGACATCCTCATTAGATATTCGTGTTGTCCATGATATTCTTTGCATTCTCCTCAAAAACCACATCTCCACTGCTTCAATTTGTTTCCTCATGTTACTAGATATTGTCCAACGTTCTGAGCCATATAACATAACTGAATAAACGTAACATTTCAGTACTCTGAGGAGGGTGTCATGCCTAGTTTAGTATTGGTCTGTATACTCTTCATTCTTGTAAAGGTGTCTTTTGCCATCCCTATTCTTCTTCTGATGTTCATATCGCACCTGCTATCTGATGTCACCCAGCTTCCTAAGTAGCAAAAGTTCTGTACTTGTTTTATGTCTTCCCCATTTATTCTCAGCCTGCAGGTAGGATTCTCCTTTTTGGATATCACCATACATTGTCTTTTTGCAATTGATAGATAGACCTATTTTTGCACTTCACTGTGCCATTTAAAGCTTTAATGTTCTCAGCAGCTTTGTAGACATAGTAATTATCAGTTGAAGTATGAAAAGCAACTTGCAAGAAATGGTAGACCAGAAGGAGTTATTTCCTCTGGTGGCAAAATGCATAAATTGAAAATAAGATCTAAGTTTCCAACAAGTACATCTTCACAAGGTTGATGAAAATATATTACTCTGTTCCCAACAAAGTATAGTGCTGGTATAATGAAAATTCAAAACTGAGACTTAGATTAGGTATAAAAGATTGAGAACTAAGATGACCAGATGGAGGCAAGGCACACACCAGGCATGATTTAATTGATGGAGGTGGATGGATGAGGGCTGTTAAATGACATATAAGACAGAAATAAAACCATAAGACATAGGAAGAGAATTAGGCCATCAAGCCTGCTCCATCATTTAATGATAGCTGATTTATTTTCCTTCTCAACTCCATTCTCCTGCTCTTTCCCTGTAACATTTGACACCCTTTGTGGATGATAACCTGACCAGGCAAGGAACATTAATGGTTAGATACTAACTGCTGAAACTGATTGGAGGACTATTGGCAGGGACCTAATCTCAGATAAGAATGTCAATGATAGAAATCCTGTTTGAGATGCAAAGAGCTTTCTGTTTCACTGTGATAGAATAGATACTTCTACTGTTTCTGTAATCAGCACTGACAGATGACCTCCTCTGGATGAAGAAACAGCTGTGAAATGTACACTGAGGAATGGTACCTCTTTTGTGTTTTATCCCTGATTTATGAGGGGAATCAATTTTAATGAAAGATGCAAAAGTTTTTTTTGTCAAGAGAATGGTAAATATGAAAATAAATTAATCAAAGGTGAACCCTAAATGACTTTTCACTTAAGGGAAATATGTGCATTTAAAGTGAATATTGAACAATTGTGCTGATGGTACTGCAAACAATAGCTGTACTTTTATCTTATTGGAGAGATCTGACAGTAGCTTCTGGATACTGACAAGGTACATGTACTTTAGAAAGTGAAGTAAAACTGCATCGAAAGCTCACCACACATCACTTTCAGCAAGGTCACTATTATAGGTCACTGACTCAAAAGAAAGTAGTGAATACATGAAAGATTTAAAGAAATCTATCCCTGGTTGGTAGTGCTAAATGCACTATATTGTAGCATCAAAGCATTGTACTCTGCTTCAAAAATTCCATTAGCTTCAATTGAAAGATTATTGAAGGGAAGTTTCAATATGCTGACAATACTGTACTGTATACCCAGTGCTCCAGAGTAGGGATAAAGTTCTAATATTTTAAGCATCAGATTCCATAAAGTATGGAGTTTTTATTTATTTTTGAGATGTAGATGTTACTAGCGAAGCTCCTGGAGAAAGTTTTTGTGAGATGACTGCATAAAATGTACCAGCGCAGTATTGTAACAGTTAGTGTAATGCTTTACAGCACCAGCTATATGATCGAGTTCAATTTCTGCCACTGTCTGTAAGGAGTATGTATGTTCTCCTTGTGGCTGTGTGGGTTTCCTCTGGGTGCTCTGGTTTCCTCCTGCATTCCAAAGACATAAAGATTAAGGTTTGTAAGTTGTGGATACGCTATTAGGTATATCTGTGTTGTTTGACAAGCTCTTGATTTGTAAGGGTGTCAAAGGCAGAAGACAGTAGGATGGGGTTGAGAAGAATAATAAATCAGCCATGATAGAATGATGGAGCATTCTTGATGTGCTGAATACTCCTTTGACTTATGGTCTTTAAATTGGTTAAAATAAATAAGGAGATATGGTGTGGGTTAAAGTGGAAGGGAGGAATCCTTTGTGTAATTATGAATGCTGACTGCCAATGGCCAGGTTGGCTGAAGACCTGTTTTCATACTGTGTAAGATTGGTGGTAGTGTACTAGCATCAAATTGGATATGGTGTCTGCACAAGCTGCATCAATTGTTTGTCTTTTCCTACAGATGAATAAACCACTTTTTTCAAAAAAAAGGATTGGAAATGTATCAAAAATGCAAAGAAACTATAATCTGACAATAATGCATTTCATACTTGTGCTTAATTCTATTGTTTCCAGTTCCCAAAAGGCCACCACATCTGGTGGAAACATTCAATATGTGCAGTGCACAATTTTCCAACTATTTAATACTAATGGACTTAAAACTGCATGCCCACAAGGCATCTGATCTTCCAATTGCTTTTCACCTTCAGAAGTGTAAAACATAATAAATTCAAATACTTCCAACTTTCTTTTCAATACCTCTAAATGCAAAATTTACAAGGTCTGAGATTCCACAGCATGACACGTTCATTCACATTTTTCAGGTCTGTTGCTTTACCTGCTCTATAATTAATGCATTCACAGGACTGCTTTGTCACTTGTCATGACTAAAGAATATGCTCTTCAATCAATAAAATGGCTGTCCTCTAAGAATAGATCTGTCCACGAGGTTTCATCTACTGAGTTCTACACAGATGTTCTAGCTGTGGTTTGGTGAATAATTATGTAAATCATAAGTTATTGGTTTATTTTATAATCATACCTAAATCTAATAGAAGAAAACAATTTAATCTTCTAAATTCGAAGTTCAAAGTAAACTTATTATCAAAGTACATAATATGTCACAATATACAACCCTAAGATTAATTTCCTTGTTGTCATTTACAGTAAATACAAAGGAACACAATAGAATCAATGAAAAACCGCAGACAACAAAGACGGACAGACAATCAATGTGCAAAGGACAACAAATTGTGCAATTGCAAAGATAAACAAAAAAAAATAACAATAATAAATAAAAGGAGTATGGAGAACATGAGTTGTGGAGTTCTTGAAAGTGAGTCCACTGGTTGTGGAGTCAGTTCAGCATTGGGTAAGTGAAGTTATCCTCTCCGGTTGAAGAGCCTGATAGTTGAAGGGTAATAACTGTTCCTAAATCTGGTGGAGTAGATCCTGAGGCTCCTGTACCTCCTTCCCGATGGAAGCAGCGAGAAGATAGCATGGCCTGGACGGTGGGGTTCCTTGATAATTGATGCTGCTTTCCTGCAACAGCGCTCTTTGTAGATGTGCTCAGTGGTGGGGAGGACTGAGCTTCATCTACTCCTCTTGGTACATTGGACATTGCGGTAGGAAGGAGAACCGTAAAAATACACATGTAATTATTTCTCAGTTTGTATCAAAGTTTTGCAGATCACAAGATTGCCTGAAAGATCAAGATTTTCCTGCATATTTTTAATAACAGTAATGGAATATAATTGACAGATCATTATTATGAAGCAGAATTACAGGAAATGGAGTAAATGACCGATGCCACTACATTGTATTGTATATTGCTATGACCCTTACACCACTTTGTCGAGATCCGTAATGAAGCAATTAATAAAGCTCAATGCTGCTTCGGGACGAAAGGCGACAGAAAAATTTAATTAAGGCTGTTTTTGTCTGCTCTGACAACTACACTTTTACTGAAATAAGGGATTAGAATCAATAAATAAATTGTTCAGAAGATTGTCAATGTCTAATCTACATAATCTAAGAAAAGAATAAGAATATGGAAAGATAAGTCGTGTATATAAGGTATGTATAGATGGCCACACTCAAACTGCTACTTGTACACTGCGTTGAAAATCTGTCTGAGTGGTGCCACAACAACAACCTCTTACACAACGTCAGTAAGACCAAGGATCTGATTATTGACTTCAGGAGGAGGAAGCCAGAGGTCCATGAGCCGGTCCTCATTGGAGGATAAGAGGTGGAAAGGGTCAGCATCTTTAAATTCTTCAGTGTTATAATTTCAGAGTATCCGTCCTGGTCCCAGCATGCAAGTGCAATTACGAAGAAAAGGTGGCAACACTTCTATTTCCTTAGGAGATTGGAAAGATTCAGCATGACATCTAAAACTTTGACAATCGTCCATAGATGTGTGGTGGAGAGTATATTGACTGGCTGCATCACAGTCTGGTATAGAAACACCTATGCCCTTGAATGGAAAATCCTACAAAATGTAGTGGGTACTGCCCAGTCCATCACGGTTAAATCCCTCCACACCATTGAGCACATCTACATAAAGTTGTGATGAGAGTCCTTGACAAGGATGAATTGGACTCAGATGCTGGGATATCAGAAGCAAGATTCGAGACACGGTATTACACTGGATAGGCGCTCAAAACAAACACTAGATGATATCACAAATAGGCTTATGATTGAGCATCAAACCACAGTTTAGGCACCCCTTAAATACTCAATTCTTGGCACTCAAAACATGATTACCAATTAGCGGGACTGTCCTGAACCTTTAAAGGGTCCACGCCAGCTCTCCATACTCCGGAATGTTTGAGCATATAAATCCTGGAAGTTGGCACGGTTGGTGGCATTTTGAAACAGGACACCTTCTCTACGGCCAACTCCTGATGTCCCTGGCTGCTTGATGAGGCAGTGATGGTAATCCTGGATGAGAGCTGGATCCAAGATATCTCTTTCAGGCACCCACACTTCACTTTGGGTCCAAATCCTTCCAAGTCCATGAAGTATTGCTGAACCCCTCGAACAGTATGCAAGTCCAAAGATCTTTTCACTGTGAAGACCTGTTCCCCCTCGATAAACCTGGATGGTAGCGGGGACAAGCAGCTGGTGCAGACAGGTTTTAGTTTAGAAAAGTGTAAGGTGGGATTGATCTTTACAGTCTTGGGGAGCTTCAAGGTGTAAGCCACTGGGTTTATCTGCTGCAGGATTTCAAACGATCTAATGAAATTAGGCGCCAACTTTCTAGATTCCACTCAAAGAAGCAAATCATGAGTGGGCAGCCAGACCTGTTGCCCAGGCTGTAAGGCAGGTCCCTGACTTCTGCTTTAGTTCTCCTTGGTCTTCGCTTTCTGGTAGAGTCCAGCAAAATCTCTCTTGCCCTAATCCATCTTTGCTTGCAGCATTGGATTGAGATCTTCGGCTGCAGGGACCCCAACCTTGGCCTCTTGTTCCAGAAAGAGAGGCGGAGGAAAACCAAAGTGGCACGTGAATGATAACATCCCATGCGCCGAATGCTGCAAGGTGTTGTGGGTGACGTCTGCCCACATCAGATGGTCACACTACTCACTCGGTCTTTCTGAGGTCAGGCTTCTTAGGGTACATTCTAAATCCTGGTTGGTCTGCTCCATCCGGCTGTTGGACTGCAGGTGAAACCCAAAGGAAAGGCTGGCTTTTGCTCCTATCAGTTTGCAGAACACCCTCCAGAAACGTGATGTGAATTGTGGACCACAATCCAAGACAATGTCCATTGGGAATCCATGGATCCTATAGACCTGGTCCAGGATGATTTCAGCCATCTCCACCACAGTTGTTAGCTTCGCCAAGGCAATGAACTTGCAGGCTTTCGAAAACCAATCAACAATTTCCATGATACGCAACTTTCCCTTGGATGGCAGGAGACTCATGACAAAGTCCATGGAGATGCATGCCCAAGGTCTTTCTGGAACAGGTAGGGAATAGGGGAGCCCTTAAGGTTGGGTCCGGGGCTCTTTGCTCTGGGCGCACACCTCGCATGCCTGCACGTACTGCCAAACCTATTTCATCATTCCAGGATACTAGTACCTCCTCTTGATAAACTCAAGGGTACTGGCGATCCCTGTGTGTGCAGTCATTCTTGAAGAATGTCCCCACTGGAGTACCTGGGACCCGATGGAACTTGGGACGAACAGCCTATTCGGAGGAACGTTCTTCGGAATCTCCCCTTGCGCTTGGCAGGGGATTAATACCCTAATACCCCTGCTGCCCTGGAGCAAAATAGTGGTAGGCTTCTCCTCTCGTTCCAGGGACAGAGCATCTGGCTTCTAGTTCTTCAACCCTGGTCTCTAGGTCAAAGCCGTTAAAGAACAAAACCCACTTGGCCTGCCTGTAATTCAGCCTCTTGGCCTCCTGATTATAGGCCAGGTTCTTGTGGTCAGCTCAAATGATAAAAGGGTTCTTGGCCTCCTCCAGCCAGTGACACCATTCCACCAAGGCTAACTTAACCACAAGAAGCTCCTGATTCCCAATGTCATAGTTCCTCTCTGCCGGGGATAGCCACCTGGAGAAGAAAGCACACGGGTGCAGTTTACTGTCCACAGGTGATTGTTGAGACAAGATGGCACCCACTCCAATGTCTGTGGCATCTACTTCCATGATGAATGGAAGGTCGGGGTTAGGAGAAACCAAGATGAGAGCTGTTGTGAACTGTTGTTTAAGCTCTGCAAAGGCAGCCTCCACTTCAACCATCCAGACAAAAGGGTCTGTGAATTTCTTAGTTTAAGCTGTCCTTAGAGCTGCCACTAAGCTAAAGTTCTTGATGAACTCCTGGTAGAAGTCTGCAAGCCTCAGGAATTGCTGGATGTTTTATATTGAATGGCGATGGCCAGTCTCTGACTGCCTGGGTCTCGGTAGGATCCATTTTGAGATTGCCATCGAAGGTCATGTAACCCAAAACTGAAACAGCCATCATGTGAAACTCTGACTTCTCCAACATGACATAAAGTCCAAGGTCTAAAAGCCTCTTTAAAATGTCCCTGACGAGAGTGATATACTCCTTCGTGGGCCTCAGGAGATTAGGATATCATCCTGGTAGACAAAGGCATACTTATGGAAAGTATCCCAGATCATGTCATTTATAAAGGCTTGGAAAATAACTGGAGTGTTCACAAGCCCAAGGACATGACCGTGTAGTCATAGTGCCCTGTCGGTGTATTGAATGCAGTCTTCCACTCATCACCTTCCCTGGTACGGACCAGATTTTGTGAATACCCTCGTTCCTTGGGGTAGCTCAAACACTGTATTCATGTGGAAGGGGATAGTGATTCTTGGCTACGCAGTTTAATACTCTTTAATGAGTGCATGGCCACAGGCTCCCATCTTTCTTTTGTACAAAGAAGAAGCCTGTACCGACGGGTGATGTGGAAAGCCGATTGAAGCCTGTGGCAAGAGCTTCCTTTATATACTCCTCCATTGTGCTTCGCTCTAGGCCAGAGAGCACATACAATTGACCTACGGGGGACAAGTACTGGGCAGCAGGACAATAGCATAGTAGTAGGGTCGGTGTGGTGGAAGGGTAGAGGTCTTTCCCTTGCTGAAGACCTCTTCCAAGCCTTTGTAAATCGAAGGGATTTCAACCAGTCAGGGTGGTGTTACCTCCTTCGGACTTTCCTTTGAGGATAACTCCTGATCTTCTTAGGTGACAGGGGTGATTTGACTGACCTGTCCCTATGCTCACAAAGTCCCTTCATAGAAACAGTAGCCAAATCAGAGTCCGAATGCCCGTCTGTATCCTCAGGCAACAGCAGCGAGGCGTTACAGAGGGTTCTTGCACCTCCAGGAATAGGCTTCAAGGATCGGCATAAAGGAGTCTTTTCCTTCCTTAAGACCTGGCTGCTGGATTCCTTAAGCTTAGTGGCAAGTTTCTCAGGCTGCTTGGGCATTTCCTTGGTCCTCTCCTGAACTATAGATTTCCTTTCTCTAGTTCCAGTGGTTTTCCAACTAGACTATGTCAGGACTCGCTCAGTCCTGTTGGCCAGAACCACTTGTCCCCTCTTGAGGACCAGACCAGGTCTCTAGAAGGCCTCAGGTTCCCTCGCACTGAAGACTGCCCCCTTAGTTGGCGTTGGTCATGAGAGAATCTGGGTGTCAGAACACTATGCTGCAAACAAGCCTCTTACAATGACTGAATCAATCAGAGATTTTCCCCTCCCTCCAGTCCACAGATGGGTTATACTGGGAAAGCCAGGGGCACCTGAGGATGAGGAGTATGAGTGGAGAGTCAATAGGGTAGAAACTAATGTCCACATGATCCCCTATCTTCATTGGCAACACCAGTCTATTGCTGGATCTGCCCGGACCCTAGCAGATGGCCATCCGAGGCATTTGCAGGCAAGGACTGGCTCAACTCTTGAAGCGGTATGTTGACCCAATGGCTGTTTCTAAATCCAGTAAATTATCCGCTGCCATAGAGTCCACAAATGATCTCATCTACCTCACGTTCTTACCCTGATGTGAACTCCGCCTTCAGCACAAAAGCATAATCCAAGGGATTAAGCATAGTGGCTGCTACTGTCACAATCCTCCCAATACTGGATGATCTTAGAAGTTCTCAAGGTGACATCTGGCCCACAGGTGACCTGCTTTTCCACAGTAAAAGCAGCAACCTTGAATCCAGTGCCAGGACTTCTCATCAGTGGATAGTCCAGTGCCACCAACCTGTATGGGTTTGACTGGATCTTCAGCAGGTGCAGGGTGGTCATGGTCTGCGCTTGGGAAGTGGAACTGAAATGAGTGGGGACTGGGCTTGAACTAGTACTGTTTGACCTCCTGACATTGTCCCACGCTCACTCTGCCAGATGATCATCAAGACAGATGGACTGGTCGATCAGAACCTCTAAGTTCTCTGCAAGCTGCCACAAAGTGAAGGCATCCTTTAGTTCGTCTCTGAGTCCATGGTGGTATAACGTGGCCAAGGCCTCCCGTTCCGATCACTCTCCTGGGCCAAGGTCCAAAATTCGATTGCATATTCGGCACTGACTGTCCATCCTATGGAATCTTCATCAGTGGTCTAAAGTTCGGCTGACTCTGATGGGGTGATGAAACAGCTTCCTCATGACGGCCCTGAATTCCTCCAAATCTGAGGAAACTTCTGACCTATGCTCCCAATGTGCAGTGGCCCAAGCCAGGGCTCTTCCAGTCAGAAGAGAGATAATGAAGACCACCTTTCCACTCTCCAAAGAAAACCGGGACAGCTGGAGTTCAAATACTGGTAAGCATTGGACAAGGAAGCTGTGGCAAAAACTTGGGTTACCACTGAATCTCTCCAGGGTTGAAAGATAGACTGGCTCTGCAGAGTGACTGACAACCTTGTCCGAGCAATCTTGGCTTCCTCCCTGCAATAGTTCCTGGATGTTTAACCAATTTCCCCCGGGATCAATAAAGTATGACTATGACTATTACTATCTCCAGCCTCTGTCTGGAAATTTTCTTGCTGTGGCTGTCCACAACTGACAAAAGGCTCCAGTAACCCATTGTTGGCTCAATCATACTGTGTTGAGAGTCCTTGATGAGGATGAATTGGGCCCAAATGCTGGGATATCCGAAGCAAGGTTTGAGACATGGTATTGCACTGGATCTGAGCTCAAAACAAACACTAGACAATATCACCAGTAGGCTTATGATTGAGCATCGAATCACAGTTCAGATGTAACTTAAATACTCAATCTTTGGCACTCAAAACATGATTACCAATTAGCGGGACCATCCTGATCCTTTAAAGTGGTTGTGTCAGTTAACCGTACTCCGGGAACTTTGAGTTTGCAAATCCTGAAAGCTGGCGCGGTTGGGAGCATCGTGTAACAGGAACCCTCTGATGGCCATGGCTGCTGGGAGAGGCTCTCTTCTTGCTCCTGCCATCAGCAACAAGGAACAGGAGCCTCAGGACTCACACCACCAGGTTCAGGGATAATTATTACCCCTCAGCTATCAGATTCTTGAACCAAAGGAGATAACTTTCCTCAACTTCACTTGCCCCACCACTGAAATGTTCCCACAACCTATGGATTCACTTTCAAGGACTCTTCATGTCATGTTTTAATTAATTAAGTTCACGTTTAATTATCATTCAACCACACCTGAATACAGCCAAGGTGCAAAACATACACAGCACATTCAAGATAGCAAGCAAGCATACAGTCACGCAAGATATATAAAACAAGTATATGTTTTCTCGATATTTATTGCTTATTTATTTATTATTATTATTTCTATTTGTATTTGCACGGTTTGTCTTTTGCACACTGATTGAACACCTATTAGTGCAGTCTTTGATTCTATTATGGTTATTATCCTATTATGGATTTATTGAGTATGCCTGCAAGAAAATGAATCTCAGGATTGCTAAATGGTGAAATGTACATATACTTCAATAATATAATTTACTTTGAACTTTGTACTTTTTAAACTTTGTTTTATTGGATTGTTTTTATATTTATTGTGACCTTATTGTTTTTATTGTGTTCTTAGTGCCTATTGTGTTTCTATGCTGTATCAGAACTGAAGTAACACTAACTTTGTTCTCCTTTACACTCGCGTGCTGAAGCATGACAATAAACTATTTTAAGTCTTGAATCTTGAAGCAGAAGTGACACATACAGTCAAAACTGAAAGTGCTCTTTCCAGCCTGTTGTGCATACATTTCTAATCTTCCAAAGGTAATTTGTAAAGGTATCAAGGCAATTCTAATTCTACAAAGGGAATTAAAATCATCAGAGCATTTAAATCATGTCAGGACTCAATTGTTCTGCCTCGGTTTCCTTCTTTATTCACACAAGACCAATGAAGCTATCAACAGCTCTGGGGATGTTGGATCAACTTAATCCATCCCTTAGCATGAGCCTCATTCCTAACCATACATTTGCTCAGTTTCTCTCCAAAGACAAAGCTAAGCTAATATTGGCTGCTGGGGTCTAATTTGAAAGATAAAATTGCAGAATTTAACATCATTGGGAGATTGCAATTTGAACTATTGTGCAGTACCAGTTTGTGAAAGACCTTATTATTTCTAAACCATCATTTCACCTCACCTCACCCCACCCGTCAGTGTGCCTTTCTCCATGCTAATAAATGTGTAGTTTAAAATATTGTAGAACATTGAATGAATGTCTGAACAATTCAAAATGACAATTTAACTCTTTGTGAGCTTACAACATGTAGAGTGTCTGTACAAGGTAAACATTGTAGGTCTGTAAGTATCTGAGGTTGGCTGATAGCAGCTGGATACTTTCTTAGTCTCTGGTACTATTAACTTGACAATGTCTGTTAACGATTAAAATATCTGTTGGTCACTTTGAGAGATAAGCTAATGGATTCTTTCTTAGTGTTTGTCAAGTTGGCTTGATAAATTCTTTTTGAGATTCAGAGTTTATTGCTTATATGAAATATTAATGCTCTTTTGTAACTAAAGGAATGTTAAGTCCAAAGTATTGTTGGACTGATGGATAAGGAGTGACCATTTAAGTGTCAAATTGATGTATAATGGTATGGTGAACACTGTGTTAACAAACAGGTGTTGTCTGAATGAAAGATACCAGGCTAAGTTAATGGCATGAGAACTGAAAGATCAAAAAGTTTATCTGTCTTTGTGTGTCTCACTATGCTTGTGGAACTTGTATTTATTGGGGTACCTTACCCTGGGTCTATGGGCTTCGCTCAGAATGGAAATCTTGATTGGTGTCTAGGACCCAGGGGTGGTTTCATGAGTCAGTAAGAACTCAGAGATCTCCTGACAACAGCAACAATCAAGTGGTGACTCGGAATCATGAGCTCTGAAATCTTTGTAACTTACTACATGTTATTTTGTGTGATTTCCGTTTTATGATACAGGTTGACTTTCTATAATCTGGCTCTATTGGGACCTGAGGAGTTCCCGATTAGTGAAAGTGCCAAATTACAGAAGGATCACAGTAAACGATAGCTAACCGCCTCATCATACCTTTAAAATATCATCTGAATCAGTACAAGTTAGTTAATAATGAAACGTAAATATTAAATGAGTAGCAAATGAAATTTTAATGAAGTAATATACTGTACAGGCACAGATAAAATAAAGGGTACAGGTAAATGTACAGGAATTAACTTACACAGAAAAGTTGAGCTCTTCCACTTCTAAAGTGAGACGTTTAATATATCTTCAGGCAAAGTTACATGCCTGCATGTGTAGGGTTGTCAGGATCATCAACATCTTCATTTTGAAAAATGAGTGAAGCATCAGGAACTGGTGCTGAAACTGGCACAACAGTTTCTTCAACAAACTCTGCTGCTGCTTCCTTGTCTGCTGAACATTTTTCACCACACACTGCACGAAACTGTAAGCCATGATGCTGCTTGAACCGATGAAGCCAGCCTTCACTATAGTCACACTCATAATCTAGTCCTAGTTCTTCATGGAACACTTCTGCTTGTTCCTTCGCTATATCTCCTGATAGTTCAACACCTTCACTTACACAAAGATTAAACCACATTATCAGCACTTTATCTAGTTCTGAACTTCTTCCATCTTTCATTGTTTTTCTCACGCACATCTGTTCCTTTGAGCCACTATCAGCAAAAAAATGTAGCAGTTTTTCTTTCTGTTTCTTTATATTGTACACTGTGGAAGAGCCAATGTTGTAACGCTCGCACAAGCTTTTTACCGATACACCACTGTCCAGTTTTTTTCAAGAGTTCAACCTTATCTTTAATGGATAATGTGCGGTGATTTTCACTTCACAGCACGAGGTCCATTTCCTTTACTCACTGGGGCCATAACTGGGGCTAAAAAAGAGCCAATGATATTAATAAATGCAGGAATCGCTTGTCTGTGCTTACAAGAGCGTGCCAACATGTGAACAGATCTACTGCAACCAAAACAATGCGCACATTGGTATGGTGGCCTGGAAATTTGAAATTACAGTTGCGCTGAAAATTTGAAATCAGTGCCGGATTATTGAAGGAACTGGATTACAGGTAGTCTGATTAGTGAAGGTCGACTATATTAAATTAGACTTTTGTTACTTTCTTGTGCTTGTCTGCTTATTAGCACATTTGGACACTCAGATTGTTCAGGATTAATTAATCCAGCCCATTACAACAACTTCTTGAGAAGCCCATTTTTGTTTCACCAGATCCTCTGGTCAGACAATTTTAAAGTCACCTTTCATCACACTACATTGATTGGCCTTACCTCAAACAATAACAAGGTGGCCTACAGGGAAGAAGTCATCTCTCTGACATAGTGGTGTCAAGAAAACAACCTCTCCTTCAATGTCACCAAAACAAAGGAGCTGGTTGTGGATCACAGGAAGAATGGAGACAGGCTATCCCCTATTGATATCAATGGATCTGGGGTTGAGAGGGTAAACAGCTTCAAGTTCCTCTGCATCCACATCACTGAGGACCTCACGTCATCTGTACGCGCCAGCTGTGTGGTGAAAAAGGCACAATAGTGCCCCTTTCACCTTAGATGGTTGAGGAATATTGGTATGAGTCCCCAAATCCTAAGGACTTTCTATGCGGCACAATTAAGAGCATCCTGACTGACTGCATCACTGCCTGGTATGGGACTGTACCTCCCTTAATCGTAGGACTCTGCAGAGAGTGGTGCGGACAGCACAGCACATCTGTAGTTTTGAACTTCTTATGATTCAGAACATTTACAAGGACAGGTTTGCAAAAAGGCCCCGTAGGATCACTGGGGACCCAAGTCATCCCAACCACAATCCATTCCAGCAGCTACCATCTGGAAAATGGTACCGCAGCATAAAAGCCAGGACCAACAGGCTCCAGAACAGCTTCTTCAACCAGGCCATCAGACTGATGAACTCACACTGATTTGAATGTACTCTATATTACATTGATATTACATTCTGTTTATTATAAATTACTATGATTGCACATGGCACATTTAGATGGAGACTTAACATAAAGATTTTTACTCCCCATATATGTGAAGGATGTAAGAAATAAAGTCAATTCAATTAAATTCTGTTGTTGAAAATAAATTGATGCATACTAGCAAACTATGTAGCAAACAACAGGAATTCTGCAGATGCTGGAAATTCAAGCAACATACATCAAAGTTGCTGGTGAACACAGCAGACCAAGCAGCATCTATAGGAAGAGGCGCAGTCGACGTTTCAGGCCGAGAACCTTCGTCGGGACTAACTGAAGGAAGAGTGAGTAAGGGATTTTAAAGCTGGAGGGGGATGGGGAGATGCAAAATGATAGGAGAAGACAGGAGGGGGAGGGATAGAGCCGAGAGCTGGACAGGTGATAGGCAAAAGGGAATACGAGAGGATCATGGGACAGGAGGTCCGGGAAGAAAGACAAGGGGGGGGGGTGACCCAGAGGATGGGCAAGAGGTATATTCAGAGGGAGAAAAAGGAGAGTGAGAGAAAGAATGTGTGCATAAAAATGAGTAACAGATGGGGTACGAGGGGGAGGTGGGGCCTTAGTGGAAGTTAGAGAAGTCGATGTACATGCCATCAGGTTGGAGGCTACCCAGACGGAATATAAGGTGTTGTTCCTCCAACCTGAGTGTGGCTTCATCTTTACAGTAGAGGAGGCCGTGGATAGACATGTCAGAATGGGAATGGGATGTGGAATTAAAATGTGTGGCCACTGGGAGATCCTGCTTTCTCTGGCGGACAGAGCGTAGATGTTCAACAAAGCGGTCTCCCAGTCTGCGTCGGGTCTCACCAATATATAAAAGGCCACATCGGGAGCACCGGACGCAGTATATCACCCCAGTCGACTCACAGGTGAAGTGATGCCTCACCTGGAAGGACTGTTTAGGGCCCTGAATGGTGGTAAGGGAGGAAGTGTAAGGGCATGTGTAGCACTTGTTCCGCTTACACAGATAAGTGCCAGGAGGGAGATCAGTGGGGAGGGATGGGGGGGACGAATGGACAAGGGAGTTGTGTAGGGAGCGATCCCTGTGGAATGCAGAGAGAGGGGGGGAGGGAAAGATGTGCTTAGTGGTGGGATCCCGTTGGAGGTGGCGGAAGTTACGGAGAATAATATGTTGGACCCGGAGGCTGGTGGGGTGGTAGGTGAGGACCAAGGGAAACCTATTCCTAGTGGGGTGGTGGGAGGATGGAGTGAGAGCAGATGTACGTGAAATGGGGGAGATGCGTTTAAGAGCAGAGTTGATAGTGGAGGAAGGGAAGCCCCTTTCTTTAAAAAATGAAGTCATCTCCCTCGTCCTAGAATGAAAAGCCTCATCCTGAGAGCAGATGCAGTGGAGACGGAGGAATTGCGAGAAGGGGATGGCGTTTTTGCAAGAGACAGGGTGAGAAGAGGAATAGTCCAGATAGCTGTAAGAGTCAGTAGGCTTATAGTAGACATCAGTGGATAAGCTGTCTCCAGAGACAGAGACAGAAAGATCTAGAAAGGGGAGGGAGGTGTCGGAAATGAACCAGGTAAACTTGAGGGCAGGGTGAAAGTTGGAGGCAAAGTTAATAAAGTCAACGAGTTCTGCATGTGTGCAGGAAGCAGCGCCAATGCAGTCGTCGATATAGCGAAGGAAAAGTGGGGGACAGATACCAGAATAGGCACGGAACATAGATTGTTCCACAAACCCAACAAAAAGGCAGGCATAGCTAGGACCCATATGGGTGCCCATAGCTACACCTTTAGTTTGGAGGAAATGGGAGGAGCAAAAGGAGAAATTATTAAGAGTAAGGACTAATTCTGCTAGACGGAGCAGAGTGGTGGTAGAGGGGAACTGATTAGGTCTGGAATCCAAAAAGAAGCGTAGAGCTTTGAGACCTTCCTGATGGGGGATGGAAGTATATAAGGACTGGACATCCATGGTGAAAATAAAGCGGTGGGGGCCAGGGAACTTAAAATCATCGAAAAGTTTAAGAGCGTGAGAAGTGTCACGAACATAGGTCGGAAGGGATTGAACAAGGGGTGATAAAACAGTGTCGAGGTATGCAGAAACGAGTTCGGTGGGGCAGGAGCAAGCTGAGACAATAGGTCGGCCAGGACAGGCAGGTTTGTGGATCTTGGGTAGGAGGTAGAAACGGGAAGTGCGGGGTGTGGGAACTATAAGGTTGGTAGCAGTGGATGGGAGATCCCCTGAGCGGATAAAGTCAGTGATAGTGTGGGAGACAATGGCCTGGTGCTCCTTAGTGGGGTCACAATCGAGGGGTAAATAAGAGGAGGTATCCGCGAGTTGTCGCTGTGCCTCGGCAAGGTAGAGGTCAGTACGCCAGACTACAACAGCACCCCCCTTATCAGCGGGTTTAATAATAAGGTTAGGATTAGTGCGGAGGGAGTGGAGAGCAGAGCGTTCCGAAGGAGTGAGGTTGGAATGGGGACAAGGTGCGGTGAAGTCGAGACAGTTGATGTCCCGTCGGCAGTTAGCAATAAAGAGATCCAGAGCAGGCAGAAGACCAGAGTGGGGTGTCCATGAAGAAGAGGAGGGTTGAAGATGGGAGAAGGGGTCATCGGTGGGGGTGGAAGAGTCCTTACCGAAGAAGTAGGCTCGGAGACGGAGACGGCGGAAGAAAAGTTCCGCATCATGGCGAACACGGAACTCGCTGAGGTGTGGGCGAAGGGGGACAAACGTGAGGCCCTTACTGAGAACAGAGCGTTCTGCCTCCGACAGTTGAAGGTCGGAGGGGATGGTAAAGACCCGGCACGGATGAGAGCTGGGATCAGAGGGGGGAGGGGGGAGGCTGGGTGTGTCAATGGAGAGGGGAGGGTTGGGGTGAGAGGAAGATGGAGCCTCTGAGGGCCCAGGAGTTGACGGTGGGATCTGAGGGAGACGGGATTGCAGAGTATTGGTGGGGGAAGGGGAGACGGGAGTCACAACAGCAGCACTTAAAGACCCGGCCTGGAGTTCAAGGCTGGAGTCGCAGTTGGTGGTTGCGCAATCACTTCGAATGTGTCCATGGTCGTTACTGGAGTCCGGGTTTTGAATATGTCCTGAGGTGTTGGACCCGCCGAGATCAATGGCAGGAGCCGCAATTGAAAGTTCATGCCTGCTAGCGTCGGGGCCGGCAGGCTCTGGAGTCCGTAGATGTCCGTAAACTATGTAGCAAATTGCTTTGCCTTTAGATTTAACTCATCTAAATCTGTCTTATCATTGAATATTTATTTTGTTTCTTTTTTTAACCTTAGTTTTAAAAAAATCATCTTTTCCCCAATAGGCACTGTTTGTATAATCTCCATGGTCCTGATAATAACTTTCTCTCAGCTGACTACTTGATTGTCTAAGGTCTCCAACATACAAAAGCTCCCCAGATTCCTGATTTCAGCCCTTATCTTAGTTATCATGTCTATATCTTATTTTTCCTTCGTACTATGATCTTTTTTTAATTACGCTGCTATGGATCCTGTTTCTACTAAGCCCACCAACTCTAGGGTTATATCCATTAAAGAAGATCCTCCTAAACCTTCTCCTCTTTGAAAATCACTTCAACCCCTACTTCCATCCCATACCTTGTCAAAGAACATCAATTCCTTTTGTAACTATGATCCTTTTTGGATACCACCATTCTTCCCACTGCCACCACTCCACTCACCCTACCATAGAACCCCTGCCAAGATTATTTTGTCCCATTCTCCAGCCAAAAGCCCTCATACAGCCCTGCTGCCATCTAAATTCCTTAATCTTTGCATGGAGAAAAACTCTAATGATCTCGAATGACAGGACAAGCTTCGGGGGCCAAGTGGCCTATTTCTGCTCCTATTTTATTATACTTAATGGTGTCCAACTTGAAAGAGATTGAAAGAGTCACTAGTAATACTCAACTACTCTCTAACACATATTTGGATACACCAGAATTTCTGGGCATCATTGCTTATTAGGTTCAAAATTCAGAGTTCAAACTAAATTTATTGTCAGAGCACAGATACAGTATGTCACCATATCCTACCCCAAGACTCATTTTCTTGCAAGCATTCACAGTAGACAAAGAAATACAATAGAATCAGTGAAAAACTACACACAAATAAAGACTGACAACTGATGTGCAAAATAGGACAAACTGTGCAAATGCAAAAAAAAAACAAATAATAATAAATAATTAAACAAATAAATAACACTGAAAATATGAGTTGTAGATAACTTGAAAGTGCCTCTATATTTTGTGGACTCATTTCAGTGTTGAGGTGAGTGAAGTTATCCTTGCTGGTTCAGGAGCCTGATGGTTGAGGGTTAATAACTATGCCTGAACCTGGTGGTATGAGACCTAAGGCTCCTATACTTCTTTCCCAATGGCAGCAGTGAGAAGAGAGCATGGCCTAGATGGTGGGTGCCCTTGATGATGGTTGCTGCTTTCTTGAGCGCTTCTTGCAGATGTGCTCAATGGTGCAAAGAACTTTGCCTGTGATGGGCTCAGATGTGTCCACTACATTTTGTAGACTTTTCCATTCTTAGGCATTAGCGTTGCTACACTTGGTTCAAATCACATACTGGCAAGAATTATTGTTGGATATGGCATGTACGTATATAAAAATACAGATACTCCCTAGGGTGGAAGAATATGAAATCAACTGTAGTTAACCAAGCAATGGAGGTTTAACTCTCTCTTGAAAATAAATTACCCTTATTTATTAGGAATAGATGAAGCAGCTAAATAAGATTTGTTTTTTATATTGCACTGTGTTATTAGTTTGAGACAATGGGGTTTATTGTTAGATTTGAGATACATGCACTCTATTATGTTTGAGCAGCTTTCCGTTTATGACACCAAGCATTTTCTTAGCATGTTATTATCTCTACCTGCTGGAGATTTTACATTCAACAAGGATGTTCTGACCTGCAGCTCAAAGAGCTAACCTCCAACAGAAAGGCTGTGTTAAAGGTCAAGTTTTGATCCTTTTTTTGCTTGCACAAGAAAAAGGGAGATTTCTCATTTGGATTTAAAGCAGAGAGACAAACTTTATTTTCCTTATAATAAATTCCAGTGAGTTTGGTGAATACTAACTTTAGTAAATACCAAAAGGTTGGTCTGCAAATAAAAGCTTACATTACTTCAGTTCATTCATTTTGAAATTGTGTGGAGATGGCAAAATAAATTGAATCCCTTTGAAAAATCTATGCCTTTTAGTCGCATATTGTATGCAAACTAAATAGTTTAACAGTTTGAAATTGGGCTTCCCTCAACAGAATACCATCAGTTTCTTCTTTCTACTCCGAGTTATTCTGCTTCTGCCTTCAGTTATGCTGCCAGTAGAACAGATATAAAAACATGAGCCATTCTTTAAAAATACTCAATCCACTTACTGTAAGGCTTGGCAGCACTGAAAATTTGATATTTTTAATATTAATATAATCCCTTTAAAAATTTAGGGACATGCAGTCCTACACATAGACAGCTCATTGTTGAAACTTTATTTTGTTGGGAATACCAAAAAAGGCCAAATTCGTTTTCTGAACATGCAAAATGAACATAAAGGACTGTATTATCACTTACAATTGCTTACAGGGCCAAGATTAAATGTCCAAGGATCAAATTAAAGATTGCCAGCAGTATTTGTCAAAACAACTTAAACGACATTCAAATTGCTGTCCATTAATTCACTGTCTAGTATCAACCCTTCTAAGGTTCAAAGGTTCATTTTTTTATCAAAGCATGTATCCCTATACAATTCTGAAACTTGTATTCTCCAGATAGCCACAAAACAAAGAAAGAACATGAAAGTCGTTCAGAGGGAAACATCAAACTAACCCCCCCCATACAAAAAAGAACAGCATCTGATCATCAACCCCTCCCTCCACACACAACAGAATAGGAACATCGACTCCCAAAAAACAACTCCTCTCTTGCAAAAAACATATCAGAGCACTAACAGAACATCAACACCCAAGGTTGGGTATTTACAGTCTTTTTTTTAGATTGCATCAGTACAGAAATGGGAAGGAAATTTTCCATCATGTTTACTGTTTTAATTGGGAGACTTATCAAGAAAAACCTCAACTTAAAACTCTCATCATCATGGACAAATTTCTGTTTAGCTCCAGAATCATTTCCATCCCCAAAACCCTCCAAAATTCCTTACAATCCTACCCACCCAACGTCTCTCATATGCATGGTATCCCAAACAAGGTAGAATGAAGAATGGGAGGCATATAGTAGTCTTTAAAGCTTATCATTGACTTCAGAAAGCAGAGCAAAGTGCATGTCCATGTATGTATCAATACAGCTGAGCTGGAAATGGTTGGGAGCTTCAAGTTCTAAGGTTTAAACATTACTAAAACCTTGTCCAACTTTGTAGACTCTAAAGCCAAGATAGGAATCCTACCCTAAGTGCAATCTACTTTATAACCATTGTCCTCAGGGTCTCTTGACTCGTCGCTTAACCTCAGCCCAGGCAGTATCAAGAAAGTACAATGCCATTTCAGAAGGTCATGTTTGCAGGGATGAGCCCTGGACCAAACATGTTGCTGTGATCATCTAGCTAACTTCTTAAATTAACTTGGAATTTTCAGTGCTGGTCTTTGTGTTTAGGAGCATTGAATGTAAAAGCAAGATATGCCATTGAATTTGTAGAAGGAAATTATCAAACCAGATTTAAAGACATCTTAATGACAATACAGTTAAAGTGTCTGTATCTACAATTTTAGGTACCATTTTTTGGGGAGAAATAATCCTTTGGCTTCACTTACCAAATGCTTGCAAGAGTACAATATTCAAGTCAGTGAGTTTGATCTTACATCCCAACGTTTGGTTGTCTTGACTTTGATGGTATTTAGAATCACTGATCAAAGGCAAATTTCTCTTCGTTGGTTACAAATGAACAATGGAGCATTAGATGCACTGAGATATAAATTGACCTAAAAGGTCACAATTATGAGGATGCCTTTTAAATCTGGAAAAGAGAATATTAGCACCTGTCTTTTGAAATGTTAAAAAAAAAATCAGCTCCATTAAAAGTACATCCTTCTTGCAGGTAATTACTAACAAAAGAACACAAATTTAGGATAGCTAAGTTTAATTAACTTTATACAAATGTTCATTACTTCCCCCAGTGGCTATGAAGGTATGGACTGAAAAGTGAAATTTAATTCTCTCCACCTGGCAGAAGCATAAAGGATATAATTAAAACCAGCAACACACATCAAAGTTGCTGGTGAACGCAGCAGGCCAGGCAGCATCTCTAGGAAGAGGTACAGTCGACGTTTCGGGCCGAGACCCTTCGTCAGGACTAACGGAAGGAAGAGCTAGTAAGATACTATGTAGTTTGCTTCACTGCTGTGGTTATGACCAGAAGAATATTTAATTCTTCAATAAAAACCTATGGCAGTGTCTTTTGTCTGGTTCAGGACACCTCATTGGCAGAAAGAGTATTGGAGCTATGAATTGCGTAGGACATAAATAATTTTTTTTTTAAAAAGTGCTGGTGATTTGCTCAGTTAAACACATCATGGAAGAGTCAGAGACTAGAAATAGTACATTTAACATTTCTTGTTGATCCAGAAAGAGCAACAGTCCTCCAGTGAAACTCAAGAGAAAGGTCAGAGTTCATTATATCTCTGTGACAGCTGTTTGAAGTCCAGTTCAGGCAGTCAAACAAAGATATAGGCAAACTTTGTCTTGATAAGTTAGAGCATACATAAAAAGCATATTGGCCAGGCAGCATCTCTAGGAAGAGGTACAGTTGACGTTTCGGGCCGGGACCCTTCGTCAGGACTAACTGAAGGAAGAGGTAGTAAGAGATTTGAAAGTAGGAGGGGAAGGGGGAGATCCGAAATGATAGGAGAAGGCAGGAGGGGAGGGGTGGATCTAATAGCTGGAAAGTTGATTGGCAAAAGGGATACGAGACTGGAGAAGGGAAAGGATCATGGGACGGGAAGCCTGGGGAGAGAGAAAAGCGGGGAAGGGAGCCTGGAGGATGGAGAGCAGGCAAGGAGTTATAGTGAGAAGGACAGAGGGAGAAAAAAGAGAGAGAGAGAAAAAAAGGTAGAAAATATATATATTAAATAAATAAGGGATGGGATATGAAGGGGAGGAGGAGCATTAGCGGAAGTTAGAGAAGTTAATATTCATGCCATCAGGTTGGAGGCTACCCAGACGGAATATAAGGTGTTGTTCCTCCAACCTGAGTGTGGCTTCATCTTGACAGTAGAGGAGGCCGTGGATAGACATATCAGAATGGGACTGGGTCGTGGAATTAAAATGTGTGGCCACTGGGAGATCCTGCTTTCTCTGGCAGACAGAGCGTAGGTGTTCAGCAAAACAGTCTCCCAGCCTGTGTTGGGTCTCGCCAATATATAGAAGGCCGCACCGGGAGCACCGACTGTACGTCTTCCTATAGGTTCTGCCTGGCCTGCTGCATTCCACCAGCAATTTTTGTGTGTGTTGCTTGAATTTCCAGCATCTACAGATTTCCTTGTGTCTGCGTTTTTTAAAAGCACATTGGCTGTTTGTCAGTCTTTGTTTCTTTTGCACATTGATTATTTGGTTGTTTCTTGTTTGTTTGTTCTAGTGATGTATACATATTTGATTAAAAAAAAACTCTGAACTTTGAATTTTGTTCCAAGACCAGGAGCTGACACTACTATAAAATAATATGCTTGTTTCTATCTCCCAGAAAATGCAAAATGTAAAGACAATACAACCGGTAACACTGATCTCATGGTGATTTTTTTTTCACTCTGGTAACCAGCCAATAGTGATGCAAGAGAAAAAAACTGAGATCTGTTTCCAAAATGAGGCCACTGTCCACAGGGAGGTTTGGAGAAAGCAGATGATAAATGGGCTGTTCCTCGTGCCAAACTCTGAACAAGTCAATGTCCCACTGGTTTACTCATATTAATGAAAGCCTATTGATGAATATAATGAAACAAATGCAACTTTGAAATCACTTTAAAGAAGAAAGATTACAAGAACAATGCTTAGCTCATCCTTTGAGATCCTTATGTCACTTTACCTTGGTATTACCTTAATATTGTTGGAAAATAAAACAAATGGAAATTCTGTTACAAAACAGTGGGGTTTAACATCTCAGTAAATCACCCACTACACATGGTTATCACAGAAACTGAAACTTATTTGGAGGAAACTCAGAATGATCTTTGGATACTGTGTACTGCAAATCATTTTAGTTCTTTTGAGAATAGGTACACTATTGAGACCATCTAAACGGGAATGGCTCATAATTTAAATTTCAAAGTAAATTTACTTTTAAAGTACCCACGTATCTGTCACCATTTACAACCCTAAGATACATTTTCTTGTGGCCATTCACAGTAAATACAAGAAACACAATAGAATCAATGAACATCTGTACCCAACAGGACAGACAACCAATGTGCAAAAGACAGCAAACCATACAAATACAAAAAGAAAATTTAAAAATGTAATAATAAAAAATAAGTGATAAATATAGAGAACATGAGATAAAGAGTCCTTCAACGCGAGTCCTTAGGTTATAGGGACCGTTTAGTGATGGGACAAGTGAAGTTGAGTGAAGTTATCCCCTCTGGTTCAAGAGCCTGATGGTTGAGGGGTAATAACTGTTCCTGAATCTGGTGGTGTGGTTCCTGTGGCTCCTGTACCTTCTTCCTGATGGCAGCAGCAAGAAGAGAGCATGGCCTGGATGATGAGGGCCCTGGATGGTTGATGGGTGCTGCTGTCCAGCGACAACACTCCATGTAGATGTGCTCAATGGTGGGGAGGGCTTCTGCAAAGACAGCTTGAAGTTGTAGTGAGATATGTCAGCCAATGCAACCTTATCACCAGGTTAAGTTTTTGAGCACAGTAGCATAGTGGTTTATAGTACAAACAACCTGGGTTCAATTCTGCCACTGTAAGGAGTTTGTTCGCTCTTCCCGTGTGTTTCCTGCAGGTGCTCTGGTTTCTTCCCACATTCGGGTGGTGTATGGGTTAGTAGGTTAATTGGTCATGTGGGTGTAATTGGGTAGTACTGGGTTGTTCCTAGAAAGGCCTGTTACTGTGCTGTATCTCTAAACAATAAAAATAAAATAATAAAACAGGCTAATTTTTTTCATTTTTACTTTGAAACAATAAATAAGTGCAATAGGCAATGTTTTAAAATACAATGGAACACAGACTTACAGTTGTTTATATACAGTGACACCACTGTTGCTTTACAGAATAAAGATCCCTGGGGAAAATCCCTATCAGTCACCTCTGGGGAGTGCTCTCTGTAGGTTATAATGCTTGATTTCATGCATGTAATCTGCATCATCTTCTAATCATTGTTTCTCACTAACAAAATCATCCAACCTTTAAAGCATGAACTTTATATGCTGCAGTTCAGAGACGCCTCTTACAAAGAGACTCTGTAGATAGTATACTGAAGTGCGGTGTTCAAACAGGCCCCTTTGGCCAAAAGTCATCTGAATTCTGTACATTCTATACCACCTCCATCTCATTGGCTTAGACCATGCTACTCACTGCCTAACATGTTGATCTCAGTAGTCTTCTGCTCAAAGTATCATTGAAATTAAATATGATGCTTGTTTTTGAATGATGACCATCTCGTCCTCAATGACAATGGGTATGGCTATTACTTAATGCAGTGACAACTGTGAATCATAACTTTTTACAGTAAATATTAAATGTTATATTAGATAATGACAGTGATATTGTCAAATTATTGTTCAATTCAAGATGTATCCACATGAGCTTTAGTCATCAAAATGAAATAAGCATTTATTGCACAATATAGATTTCAAAGATATTTCCTTTTGTGCTAGATGGATGATTTAGTATCATTTGACTTGTCATACGTCATCCTTTCTTCCTTTCTAATATCCTGAACAATACACATATATTGCAATCAAATCTATTCCAATCACTCTACTAGACAGTTATTCAGAGTGATAATGATTAACTAATCTCGAATGTGCCCACTGCCAGTTAACATATGACTGATAGATAGATTTAAGTCATAATATATGTTGTGTGAAATTCTGAAAGGTGGCTGTAGATTTGCTGCCCTTACTTTTAGCAGACTGAATTAATCTATTATTGCTAAGAGGATTTAATAGAATTAATAAGAGAGGGTATTTCCCCTGGTGGATGTATCCAGTGGAAATGGCGGTAGGTGGCAAGAAGACAGCACCAACTCTTGACAAGGTGATAGCAATCATGTGGCAAAGACAGGGTGAAAAGCCTCCCTTAAATCAAAAACTGGAAGTGACTGCATGGCACCAAAGAGTTCCTGGAAAACTATAGCCATTGAATGGATTTTTTTTCCATTAACTGGAGTTGTACCTGGTATGAAGGAATATAATTGAACGTTGTTGGAAACCAATCGAATCAGCTGTGGAACATCTGTCTTTGAATGAGTTAGGTAGCAATCTTTAAGGTACTGCTTCCAGTTAAGGAATAACTCATTAATGAACACACATCTTGAGATGTCTATAATTAAGGAATTCTGCTGATGAGTGCAGAAAATTCATTCCTGATTATCTTTAAACATGACTATCCCATCAACATCTCCTGACCATACTCCTCTTCCTCAGCAATTCTTTTTTATCCAAAACTATCCTTCATAGTTTCTCCTAATCAAGCCACATTCATGCACTCTCCTCACCAAGAGTCCCAATCCTGCAAGGAAATGTTTAAATGTTCTAGACATACAGCATTTCAACTTGCTCCAAACTGAAAAATCTCTTCTCCTGAGATTTGCCTTCCTCATCTTGACTTTTTCCACGTGCTCCACTTCCTTTATACCATAATGAACTCACTAGACATTATCTGTAACTGCACTGTCAGATCAATGCTCGCCAATTCTTTCCCCGAAACATCATACCTCTCGCTTTTCTTAAATCCCTGCCCTAGGACGAATATTTTGGTTACCCTTCCATTTCAAGCACGCTTCCCATTGATCAATCATAAAGCAGGAGATCCTGAACATTTTTCAAGATAACAATGGAAAATTTTTTTTGTTGACTCATCCAGCTCCTTCCACTGCAACATGGAATTTTGCCCTCAGACGCTAAAACAAGTGAATCTAGTTCTTGGTGGTCTTTTATAAGGTCCATTACTGTTTATATATTTTGAAAGCTGATGATCTTGCTCATATGTAGTTTATTTCATACCTTTGCAATGTTCTGCAGCATTTTATGGGTGATGAATAATTTAAAGTGCAGTGGCTGCTACTATATCGGGCGACAATACACACTTCATATAAAGGAGTGTATGTATTTGTAAATGAGCTGCCAGTAACAGTGTTTGAGCTGGGCACATTAACAATATTTAAAAGACATCTAGATAAGTACATAGTTTAAAGGGCTATGGGCCAGCACAGACAGATAGGACTATCTCACAATTAAGATGGAGGAGCTGGGTCAAAGGGCCTGTTACATTCTGTATGATTTGATGAGTATGACAGTATTTAGTGATGAAAACATTTCTTCTACTCAGAGATAAAATTGACATACTGGCAATCTAGATTCTTAATATTTGGTATAGAATGACACATTTATCCAGTGAAGTGAACAAGGTGGAGGAAAATAAAATATATGCATGGAAAGCTCAGACTAATGTCAGGAAATGAGATGTGAAGGAATCCCTGAGGTTATGTACTTATCAGCTTCAACATTTACAGCAATAGGTTGTCCTGATTTGCTTTTCCATGGCAATCATTATGCTTTATTCCAAATGAAAGTTTCTCTAATTAAAATACAGAATTCAGACATATTTGGGATTAGAAAAGTTGGTTTAAAATTAAAAAGCTTTTCATATCTATGAACACCATAGCTTCAAAGGAAGAAGAAAACTAGAGTTTAGAAGAATGTGGGTGCATGGCATTGAAAACGATCAAATATTGAAAGGTCTGGATAGAGGGGATATGGAAAAGATGTTTCCTTATAGTGATTGAGTCTAGAAGCAGAGGGAACAGTCTCAGAACAGAAGAACATCCCTTTAGAACAGAAATGAGGAGGAATTTCTTTAGCCAGAGGGTGATGAACCTGTGGAATTCATTGCTGTGGACAGCTGTGAAGCCAAGTCAGTGAGTATAATTAAAGCAGAGGTTGATAGGTTCTTGATTAACCGCTGCATCAAAAGTTATGGGAAGAAGGCAGAAGAATAGGGTTGAGGAGGATAATATATCAGCCATGATGGAATTTCAGAGCAGACTTGATGGGCTGAATGGCCTAATTCTGCTCCTGATCTTAAAAGAATAAGAGAATATGCAAAGAAGTATGTCGCAAACAACAGGAATTCTGCAGATGCTGGAAATTCAAGCAACACACATCAAAGTTGCTGGTGAACACAGCAGGCCAGGCAGCATCTCTAGGAAGAGGTACAGTCGACATTTCAGGCCGAGACCCTTCGTCAGGATGTACCTCTTCCTAGAGATGCTGCCTGGCCTGCTGTGTTCACCAGCAACTTTGATGTGTGTTGCTCAAAGAAGTATGTCTGCTGTTTCCATCGGTAATGGGAAATTGTATATGAAGAACTTTTAAAGTGTTTCCACTGTCACAATATAGTAAGCATGCACACAGGAAAACCCATAGCCAACAGTGGAAAATGTTCAGAAAATCTGCATGAACAATGACCTGGATTTATCTACTCTCCTTCATAATAGGTTTGATTCATCTTTAACTTTTGCCTGAGAAATGGGCCTCTGCCAAATAACTGATTCAATGTAGCTCTCCTTGAGCAACCACTAAGGTCTCTAAGGTGGTACCTGAACCCATAATCTTTTGACTCAGTGATATGAGTCTTTATGATGTCAGCCTGAATTTATGACTACTAAAATGAGTAAATGCAAAGTGAAGCTGTGTCATTGAAATATGAAATGACATTGATATTGTGAACTCCTAAAGAAACTCTAAGGTTGCTGTGATATTTTGCAAATTTTCATAGTTTTTATTGTTTGAAGTAAGGTTTGAAGACTGCTACAAAGCAGTAAGTTTACACATTCCAGAATGTACAAAAGCTTTTTTATAATTATTGATGAAAGTACATCAAAGTCACAGCAGGCAATTTGCTGGATGTCTTACCACTGATTTCAAATGAATACAGAAAGCATTTTCAGTTTTATCCTAGACTCATGAGCAAGGATACTGTGGAGTAGTAAAGCATCTCAAGCCCACTAAAGTAAACATAAGCCTAATCACAAGGGCCTGAAATGGAGAATGTTATCCTGACGATTGATTTGGCTATAAGATCTACTGTATGTGTAGATTTTCTTAAATACTCATGATCGCAGAATATTGACAAGTTACACACACAAAATGCTGGTGGAACACAGCAGGCCAGACAGCATCCATAGGAAGATGCACAGTCGACGCTTCAGGCCGAGACCCTTCGTCAGGACCCTTCGAAATCCTGATGATGGGTTTTGGCCTGAAACATTGACTCTGCTTTTCCTATGGATGCTGTCTGGCTTGCTGCATTCCACCAGCATTTTGTGTGTGTTGCTTGAAATTCTAGCATCTGCAGATTTTCTTATGTTGACACTTAGCTCTTTTCGTGCTTTCACTTTAAACCCACCAGGACCCTATTTCCCATATTCCTTTAAAGTTGGGGCCTCATGCTTTCTCTGATGCCTGGACATTCCAAACACACGTGATATCTGAGAGATGAAATTCTGACTCATCTCCATCTAAAATAGGCAGAATTTTATTCTGAAAGATATGCTCCTTAGTTCTAGGTATCACCACTTGGGAAAACATTATCTTAGCATCTGCCTGTCAATACCCTTTAAAATTGCACATATTTCAATCAGAGCATCTTTCTTTCACCTATATTTCAATGTGTAGGACCAACCTTTCTGCATACAAGTTCAAGTTTGTTGTTATCTGACTGTACATATATACAACCAAATGAAATAATGCTCCTCTGGACCATGGTCGACCCACAAAACATATATCATACATATCACATTAACCAAAATATTACCAGAAATATGCAAATAGAATATAACTAAGAAATGTATGTAGCACACAGCACAGGTAAACAGAAAACAGTAAACAGCTCATTATCCAAGTGATGAGACGTCAGTGTTGGCAGGGTATTCATTAGTCTCACAGCCTGTTATCCAGTCTGACTAATCCCTTCATACAAGGAATTAATCTGGTGAAGCTGCCTCCAAAGTAAGTACAGTACATCCTTCCTTAGCTACAGTGTGGAGTCCAAAACTATGTACAGTTTGAAAAAAACGTTTAAAGTTCAAAGTAACTTTATTATCAAAGTGCATTTATGTTACCATTTCCCACCATGAGATTCAGTTTCTTGCAGGCATTCACCGTAGAAAAAAGAAATATAAAAGAATCAGTGAAAACCTACACACAAAGACTGACAAACAACCAGTATGTAAAAGAAGACAAAATGTAGGTCCAGTCTCATCATCACCCCCTAACCTGTTCTTTAACAGATTTGACATTGTGGCCCCTGCCCATCCCACACATGAGCCATCTGTTGTTGGCCCCCAACCAACACATATTCCACTCTCCCCTCCTACCCTTCCTCACAGTCCCCCACCCTGCTCTCATGACTATACCCCTTCCCCACACGAAACCACCACGGTGGGCTTCACAGCTGAACAGGTGAGAAGACAGCTGAAACATCTCAACCCAAGCAAGGCTGCAGGACCGGATGGTGTCAGTACAAGGGTGCACAAAGCCTGTGCCCCTCAGCTATGTGGAGTACTTCTCCATGTATTCAACCTGAGCCTGAGGCTCCGGAGGGTTCCTGTACTGTGGAAGATGTCCTGCCTCCTCCCTGTGCCGAAGACGCCGCGCCCCAGCGGCTTCAATGACTACAGACCGGTGGCATTGACCTCCCGCATCATGAAGACCCTGGAGAGACTTGTTCTGGAGCTGCTCCGGCCTATGGTCAGGTCACATTTAGATCCCCTCCAGTTCGCCTACCAGCCCCGACTAGGAGTTGAGGATGCCATCGTCTACCTGCTGAACCGTGTCTATGCCCACCTGGACAAGCCAGTGAGCACTGTGAGGGTCATGTTTTTTGACTTCTCCAGTGCGTTCAACACCATCCGCCCTGCTCTGCTGGGGGAGAAGCTGACAGCGTTGCAGGTGGATGCTTCCCTGGTATCATGGATTGTTGATTACCTGACTGGCAGACCACAGTACGTGTGCTTGCAACACTGTGTGTCCGACAGAGTGATCAGCAGCACTGGGGCTCCACAGGGGTCTGTCTTGTCTCCCTTTCTCTTCATCATTTACACCTCGGACTTCAACTACTGTACAGAGTCTTGTCATCTTCGGAAGTTTTCAGATGACTCCGCCATAGTTGGATGCATCAGCAAGGAAGATGAGGCTGAGTACAGGGCTACAGTAGGAAACTTTGTCACATGGTGTGAGCAGAATTATCTGCAGCTTAATGTGAAAAAGACTAAGGAGCTCGTGGTAGACCTGAGGAGAGCTAAGGTACCGGTGACCCCTGTTTCCATCCAGGGGGTCAGTGTGGACATGGTGGAGGATTACACATACCTGGGGATACAAATTGACAATAAACTGGACTGGTCAAAGAACACTGAGGCTGTCTACAAGAAGGGTCAGAGCCGTCTCTAGTTCCTGAGGAGACTGAGGTCCTTTAACATCTGCCGGACGATGCTGAGGATGTTCTACGAGTCTGTGGTGGCCAGTGCTATCATGTTTGCTGTTGTGTGCTGGGGCAGCAGGCTGAGGGTGGCAGACACCAACAGAATCAACAAACTCAATCATAAGGCCAGTGGTGTTGTGGGGATGGAACTGGACCCTCACGGTGGTGTCTGAAAAGAGGATGCTGTCCAAGTTGCATGCCATCTTGGTCAATGTCTCCCATCCACTACATAATGTACTGGGTGGGCACAGGAGTACATTCAGCCAGAGACTCATTCCACCGAGATGCAGCACAGAGCGTCATAGGAAGTCATTCCTGCCTGTGGCCATCAAACTTTACAACTCCTCCCTTGGAGGGTCAGACACCCTGAGTCAATAAGCTGGTCCTGGACTTAGTTCATAATTTACTGGCATAATTTACATATTACTATTTAACTATTTATGGTTCTATTACTATTTATTATTTATGGAGCAACTGTAACAAAAAACAATTTCCCCTGGGATTAATAAAGTATGACTATGACTATTTCATGTATACTCCATAGTCCTTGAGTCCTTGTAACATGAGTGATGACAATGTTGAGTTTTTGTCTTTGGAGTGTGGGAGGAAACCCGCGTGTTCATGGGGAAGATGTACAAACTCCTAATAGACAGTGGCAGAACTGAACTCTGAACTCCAGGCTGTAGCAATGTGGTGCGAACAACTACGCCTCTGTGGTGCCCACGTGCTGGGAAGGATTGGTAAGTGCAGTGTTCAAAATATGTTTTCAAACATGGAAAAATAATGGAGATACGAATCAAAAATTGTAAAAGACTCAGGTGTTTCTACCATTTATTATCTGCTCCTGGCAAGAGTACCTATTCATAGAGCCATGCCAAATAATCAAATCTTCAAGTTCAAGTTCGGTTTAGTGTTATTCAACTGTACATGTGTAAGTGGCCAAACGAAACAATGTTGTGCCAGACCAAGGTGCACAACACAATACATATAACTCGCACACGCAACACATAAAATAATATTACCTCAAATAACTTAATAATAATGAGCATTTACAACACAAGTTTAAAAAGTAAAGGAGTATAACACAACTGGTGCTTCATATGTGATGAGACCTGGGTGGGGTAAGGATTTCAGTCATCTTATGGTTTGGGGAAGAAGATTCAATAAGAATCGTCTCTCAGACCACTGACTCCATCATGCTGTTCCTTTGACAGAGATGGACTAAGCTACCCATGCTCAAATCCAACTTAATTCCAGCTAAAGATAAGAACGGACTGATTTTGTCTCCAATAGTCCACACTGTCTTGCAGTGCAAACATGAGAAGGTCATTAAGAGGGAAAAGATGAACTATGAAAGGAAGCTAGCAAATAATATAAAAGAGAATACTAAAAGCTTTTTCAAGTATATAAAGAGTAAAAGACAGGTTAGAGTAGATATAGGACCGATAGAAAATGATGCTGGGGAAATTGTAATGGGAGATAAGGAGATGGCGGAGGAACTGAACGAGTATTTTGCATCAGTCTTCACTGAGGAAGACATCAGCAGTATACCGGACACTCAAGGGTGGCAGGGAAGAGAAGTGTGAGCAGTCATGATTACGACAGAGAAAGTACCCAGGAAGCTGAATAGTCTAAAGGTAGATAAGTCTCCCGGACCAGATGCAATGCACCCGCGTGTTCTGAAGGAAGTAGCTGTGGAGATTGTGGAGGCATTAGCGATAATCTTTCAAAAGTCGATAGATTCTGGCATGTTTCCAGAGGACTGGAAGATTGCAAATGTTACTCTGCTATTTAAGAAGGGGGCAAGGAAGCAAAAAGGAAATTATAGACCTGTTAGCTTGACATCAGTGGTTGGGAAGTTGTTGGAGTCGATTGTCAAAGATGAGGTTATGGAGTACCTGGAGGCATATGACAAGATAGGCAGAACTCAGCATGGATTCCTTAAAGTAAAATTCTGCCTGACAAACCTATTACAATTTTTTGAGGAAATTACAAGTAGGCTAGACAAGGGAGATGCAGTGGATGTTGTATATTTGGATTTTCAGAAGGCCTTTGACAAGGTGCCACACATGAGGCTACTTAACAAGAAAAGAGCCCATGGAATTATGGGAAAGTTATATACGTGAATAGAGCATTGACTGATTGGCAGGAAACAGAGAGTTGGAATAAAGGGATCCTATTCTGGTTGGCTGCCGGTTACCAATGGTGATCCACAGGGGTCCGTGTTGGGGCTGCTTCTTTTTACATTTTACATCAACGATTTGGATTATGGAATAGATGGCTTTATGGCTAAGTTTGCTGATGATATGAAGATAGGTGGAGGGGCCGGTAGTGCTGAGGAAACAGAGACTCCGCAGAGAGACTTGGATAGATTGGAAGAATGGGCAAAGAAGTGGCAAATGAAATACAATGTTGGAAAGTGTATGGTTATGCACTGTGGCAGAAGAAATAAACGGGCAGACTATTATTTAAATGGGGAGAGAATTCAAAGTTCTGAGATGCAACGGGTCTTGGGAGTCCTCATGCAGGATACCCTTAAGGTTAACCTCCAAGTTGAGTCAGTGGTGAAGAAGGCGAATACAATGTTGGCATTCATTTCTAGAGGAATAGAGTATAGGAGCTGGGATGTGATGTTCAGGCTCTATAAGGCACTGGTGAGACCTCACTTGGAGTACTGTTTTGGTCTCGTTATTTAAGAAAGGATGTGCTGACATTGGAGAGAGTACAGAGAAGATTCACTAGAATGATTCCGGGAATAAGAGGGTTAACATATGAGGAATGTTTGTCCGCTTTTGGACTGTGTTCCTTGGAGTTTAGCAGAATGAGGGGGAACCTCATAGAAACATTTCAAATGTTGAAAGGCATGGACAGAGTGGATGTGGCAAAGTTGTTTCCCATGATGGGGGAGTGTAGTACAAGAGGGCATGACTTAAAGATTGAAGGGTGCCCATTCAGAACAGAGATGCAAAGAAATTTTTTTAGCCAGAGGGTGGTGAATCTATGGAATTTGTTGCCATGGGTGGCAGTGGAGGCCAAGTCACTGGGTGTATTTAAGGCAGAGATTGATAGGTATCTGAGTAGCCAGGGCATCAAAGGTTACGGTGAGAAGTCGGGGTAGTGGGACTAAATGGGAGAATGGATCAGCTCATGATAAAATGGCGGAGCAGACTCGATGAGCCGAATGGCCGACTTCTGCTCCTTTGTCTTATGGTCTTAAGATATTTCAGGATTCAGAACAAGGGAACGGAAAGGAGGGCTAATGATCCGATGGGTGGCTACATAAACATTGCAAACAGAACTGCGAGCTTACTACTCACAGCCAGAGGTGCAAGGATAGAGCTGAACTGCCAAGGTAACTGTCAATAGAGTGGGGAAAGGAACAATATTGTGAGGAGTAACTATGCGACTCTTTCAGAGAATAAGAGAACAAGCAGAAAGGTAAAAGAGAAGGATTGTGCCTACAGCATCCTTCCTGCACTAACCAAAAGGGATGAGGCTAGCACGAAAATGAGTAAGTTATTACTTAGTAGCTAAATAATGCAAGAGAATCAATACACACTCATCAAATACTGTTCAAGCTGACAGACAATTGTGACCTAAACTTAAGCACCAATACTTGAGGGAAATACAACACAAAAGGGACTAAGATATGAGATGCAGCCTCACCTAAATGTGGCTTTTACAGGAAACTGTCAGGAATGTTCCAGTAGGTTCACAATATTACTCAATTTAGATTTTAGATTTTAAAAAGTTACAAAGTATTTCTGACACGTAAACAGAGCATCAGGCCTAATTAGACTGTACCATATACATCCTCCACCGCAGTCTCTTCCTATCCCAATTCATCTAACCTTCCTCATCCACTATCTATGCTGAACCAATGGTTGAAAATTCTAACCATTCTCTGGAGTGAAGATGTCCCTCCTCATTTCTCTGTGGTATTAGTTGATCATCTGCTCACATTTACGACCTCTGCTTCACTTGTAAGTGAGACTAGATCTAGTAATGCGAAATGAAAAAAGGTAATAGTATGGAAAGGTTGTTTAAGCTAGCTTAGAATATTGTGGGGACACAATGACAGAGCATAAAATGAACAGAATAAACAAAGTAAATAGGAAAGAACTATTTCCCTGAATAGAGTCACAAAACCAGGCTCCACCATACCAAATACTTTTGCCATCTTATGTGCTGAGGTAAACCTGTTCAAGGAGAGCTTCCATCCCATTCAGGGTTAACAATTAATTATGTCAGGTGATCACAGAGATAGTGCGGATTATTGGAAGTTTTACCCAGCTTCCATCTGGGGATTAAACAATTTAAATCAGGATGCAGGGAGCAATTGTTATGATCAGCAAAACAGGCCTCATCTTAATCCTTATATATTTTCTGTTGTGAAACTGTAAGAACTGAAGGGAAAAGAAAAGTTGATGAAAATGTGTTCTGCAAGTCCACATCCAGCAAATGATGAAACACACTCCAGGGACAAATGGAAACTGTCCTGCTTTTGCATTTAGAATAGTTCAAAATCCACATGATCATTAACTTGTGTTTGAACAGAATACTGAATGCTGAACACCATTCACTACAGATGGCGACCACAGCATCATCCCATGCAATTTATTATTCCTATTCACACTTGCTGTTTCCCAAGACAAACCTCCAGACTGATGCCAGAAGAACATAAGCTACTTTGTAATGTAATTTGCCCTTATAGTTCAAAAACTCCACACAGAATATTGTCTGCAAAGTTTTACATGACATTTGTTTTGTGTGGCAAGGTCATCCCTGCTAATGTGATGATCTGAAACTGTGAATCCTGTGTGCAGAAGTCCACAGGCAGGATTAAACTCATTAGATGATTATCTATAGTTGTTGAAGGGTGCATTAAGTTACTGGACAATTATTAGCTTTGGTTCTTCAGTACAAATGCACCAGGGTTTTTGTCAACATATTAGGAGAGTTCAGCATTGAAATTCAATAAGATAATGATTCTATTTTTATGGACTGTGCAAATGAGCTTGTGTAGATCTGATCTCTGAATGTGACCAGCACTTAATAATACCCCGATGCATATTGGAATTGTGATTTGTCCCACAATGCAGTTCTGATGAGGGATCATTGAGATAAAATTCCTCTTTTCTTTCTCTTTCTGCAGATGCTGCTTGACTTGCCTCTGTAGGGGAAAAATAGTATGAGCTGAGAACTAGTAAATAGTGATGTTCGTACAGCGTGCTAAAGTGGTAATCATCTTTGAGGATTGTCACCTCGTTGTGGTGGAGAGACTTGTGAGTACCTGAGATCCCAAGAGTGAATTGTTTGGAGCTTAGCTCCTGGTAGGGCCACCCATGGTGGTAAGATCAAGGGGAAGTTTCCAAACAAAGAGTGATCCAAAGGTCAGCGAGCCCCTGGTGGGTAAAGGAATTGTTTCAATGTTATCATCAAAATCAGCCAGAAGAAATTCAACATTACATCTAAAAACCAGGAAGACTTTGCACTCAATAGATAACAGCTGGAGGAAATCTACTCAAGAGGGAGCTGTGCTACATGAGAACGAGCAGCAGCTGTGAAAGGAGAGACTGAAAAACCAGAAGACCCAGCCACTTAACTACTGCCACCATTTACTCATGCTCACCTGCAACAGAATATGTGGAGCCCAGATCAGCCTCTACAGCCACCTGAGGACCCTCCAACAGACAACTTCTTAGGAGAATATCAGACTCTACTCAAGTGGTCCCACTACCATTAACGGGGAAAAGTAGAGACATAGAATGCAACAGTTACAAGACTCAAGTCTCAGGAACTTCATCTGATTATGTTATTGCATGCACCCATTGTACTAATAGAAAACTGGATTTACTATTGGGCCTCTGGATAATCATTTTATTCTTAATTGAGTCTTCCTGTTGCCACCATTCTGTTATTAAAATGTAGTTTTCATGGTAGCCTCAGCAATTGAGAATGTAAAAGCTATATCTCAGAAAGCTCAGATTTGGCTATTGTTGATGAGTTGAGTTCAGATGCAGCAATGGATCAAAGTTCAGTTTTCCCGACACACTTGCAACATCCTATGTTGTTGCCAGATCTTTGGCGGCACTTGTGTGCTGCCCCTGGTGCATCCTTGTGCATTCTACTCTATCCTTCAATTTGATAAATACCTAAATCTGTATCTCACAATTTAATTCATTTTGATTCAGAGAATGGAACATTTACTTTACAGAGACAGGAATCGCTCCATGGAGTACCATAATGCCCCACACGGTTATCTGAGTTCTCAGGATCATTTTATAGCTTCTACTTTCTGTTTAGTTGTGCATTTGATTTCTACTGAAATTTAGAAGGTTATTTGGTGATTTGATAGAAATTTTCAGGAGATTAAAGGGAACTGATCTGTTAAGTAGAGATAAATGGGTACAGATTGATTCACATAGTGTGTTTTTTTTTGAGAGCTGCCTAATCCAAACTTGATTAAATTGGTTTAAATTGTTTTGGATATCATTTCTTCATTCAAAAGAAGATGACTGTGGCTGATAGAGACATCATTTGTCCACAAAGGCACACAGGTGCAGGAGTTTCAGCAGACGAGTATCATATGGGCCAGTCATCTTCTACAGCTTCACCTTGTCAGAACTGGTGAAAATTGATGATGATTGCACAATGGTTGGTTCAATTTGCAGCTCCCTTGTTAATGAGCCAGAAAGACCTGGAAAATATACAGGCTCACACTGAATAAAGGTAGCAACAGTTGTGCCACATATGTCTCAGGGAATCACTGTCTCCAACAAAAGTGTATCAAGGAAATGAAAGAAACTGTAAATGCTGAAATTTGTACCAAAATATAACTGGATAAGTCCAGATTCTATATAATAATAAACAGATTTTTAAAATCACAAACATAATAGGTTCTGCAGAAGCTGGAAATCCAGAGCAACACACGCACGCGCACAATGCTGTCAGAAATCAGCAGGTCAGGTGGCATCAATGGAAATGAATAAACAGTCAAATTTAAGGCTGAGACCCTTCCCCCGGACTGGAAAAGAAGTTTAAAACTGTCCCAGATAAATTCACAATCTTCACCATTCCACACCCATGCCGTCACTGCATTCTGATATTTCCCAAATCTACAACCTGTACAATGTAGGTAGAAAAAGCAGGGGGGACCTTCTATCTGCATGTCAAACATTTCCCTAACTTGGAAAATATTATCTCTTTCTTACACCTTCTCAGGGAAAAAAATACAAACATGGCATAAATACTGGCCTTGCACCCCATGATAAAGCACACAAGATCTACACAAGATCATGACATTCAACAATCTAAAGACATCATATGGTTATAACCCAAAGATCTATTCTCCATAACCCCTGGTATGTGGATCTGTGGCTATTTATGAAATACTGGGATATTACAGTGCTTGAATGACCAACAGTAGAAGAAAATGTTTCTATATTTTTGAAATTCTGGGCAAGCTAATACCGCACAAAAATACTCGGGTAGGAGTTACACTGATCTACTCCTTGGAGATCCAGAAACCATGCAAGGGAAAGCACAGCCTACAGTACCAAAATTATATTTTGGGCTTTGCGTGCTTCCCATTGTAATTTATTCTCTAAGAATGCTCTCTGTTCTAGGGATTCAACTTGATGAGAAAGGCTCAGTCCATGATCATGCAAAGGTTTCCTTACGTATTCAATAATTTAAAATGGCTGACCTCATTATTTTCTTACAATACACAGGCTTAATTTAAATAATTTATCTCCATTGAGACAAGAATTCTTCAATTACTGCTGGACATTAAAAACGCAAGAGGTAATGCTGTACTTACATGAGCAACACGTTTAGAAATGACCCTTGCATTTTCTGATGCCTCTAGGCAAACATTTTCTTGTGGTACTTGTAAATGTGTCATGTTAAACAGCTGGTGGCAATGGAGATTAAACAATGTCACGTCAGTTGCTATATTTCACACAATAGGAATTTGTACTTGCTTTCAGGATTCAGAGAAGGCCAAATCTTCATGTCTATCTTCCACCTTGTTTGCCAAAGTTTCTAAAGGTATAACTAATGCCAATAGGCTGCTCCAAGGCAAACTAAATTGTAGGCCATTTGTTAGCTCCATCTGTTAGACAGAAGCCAACATATTACTTCACTGTCAGAATCCCACCCCACAGAGCTATCATTGCAGAACAGATCTTTTTGTTAATGATTCAATGCTGGGTTTTTCACAACATATTAAAATGACTGAAACTATCAAAGGGTGGCATCAGAAACAGATATTCGTAGTACTTTGATCATGAACTGAAACACATAGAAGGTAATTTTGACCTTGAGTGATTGTGCAAAATGACTGATTGTGAGTTGAGTATCACAAGTTACATTACTTTAAACTGGTCATCAGAGATAATAATGGAAAGGATAATTACCAATGCAACTGTTCATTTGCTAACATATTGTCACATTAAGTTAAAATCATGCCAACAGAAGCAATATTAATTGCTGATAATTTGTCCCTAACAACAATACTAATTGCCACTAACCTTAGTAAATGATTCCCACAAATGTCCAACAATATCTATGTCAAGAAAGCCTTTTGCAGCATCTCCTGCCATTAGACACTAAGTAGATGAGACATTATTACTGATTTGAAAACCAATTAAAGAGCCTTTGCAAACAGCAAGTAACTGTATTTTGTTAAAACAATATACAGTGGATGGTCACTTTATTAGGTACTCCAGCAGATCTGGTTGTTAATGCCAATCACGTGGTAGTAACTCAATGCATACAAGCATGAGCATGCAGACATGGGCAAAAGGTATAGCCATTCAGACCAAACATCAGAATGGGGAAGAAATGCAATCTAACTGACAGTGGAATAAATGTTGGTGCCAGACAGGGTGGTTTGAGTATCTCAGAAACTGTTGATTTCCTGGGAGTTTCATACACAGCAGTCTCTAAAGTTTACAGAGAATGATGGGAGAATTTTTTTAAAAAAATCCAATCAGTGGCATTTCTGTGGTTGAAAATGAGAGAGGTCAGAGGAGAATGGCCAATGGTTGAAACTGACAGGAAGGTGACAGTAACTCAAATAACCAGGCGTTTTATCAGTGGTGTGCAGAAGAGCATCCTGAATGCACAACACATCGAGCCTTGAAGTGAGTAGATGACAGGAGGTACCTAATAAAGTGGCCACTGAATGGACAAAGGCCAGCAATCAAATGAAAAATGTAGAAAATTAGGTATTGCAAACTTCCAATTCAGTAAAGAAGGCATTAAAATCCCTCACTCTCTGAAATACTAATTGAACAAAATTATTACGCACTTACATAAAATTAGATTGCTTTTGAAGAGAGTTTCCAAAGCAGTAATTATGACATAAACCCAACCTACAGTTTGAGAGTGGTAATTGTAGATTCTACTTGTTTCTGCCTTGAGCACATTCTTTTTTGGTCCAAGCTAGCAGTAATGTGTGCAGCATGTTTAGGCCCTCACACAGTCTCTCTCTCTTTCCCTCTCCCACATGTCAGCTCTTTCCTTCACTCATGCTCCAATTCTGTCCTCCCATCTCTGACACTCACTCTCTCCCTCCATCATACACAGCACTCTGTCTCTGCTCTCTCTCTTCGTCCTTCACACACAAAATCTCTGCTCTCCCAGTCTTTTTCACACATTTACTCTCTCTCTCTCTCTTTATGTCCCCTCTGTCCCTCATTTTTGTCTTCCTACCTCAGGCATTGTCTTTCCTTCCTCTCTTCTTCTCACTCTTTGTCTCTCTATTCTTCTTCTTCCTTCTGAATGCACCCACTCTCCCAGTCCCATCTCTCTGGCTATATCTCACTCAGATTGGAAGAGAGAGGGAGGGAGGGAGGGAGGGGGGGAGTGAGAGAGAGAGAGAGAGAGAGAGGGAGAGAAAGAAGGAGAAAGGGAGAGAGGTGGGGGAAGAGAGAAAGAGTGAGTGAGGTGGAGAGGGAGAGAAAGAGAAGTGAGAGAGATAGAGAGAGAGAAAGAGAGGGAGGGTAAGAAAAATGGAGAGAGGGAGAGGTATACAGAGATAGCCAGAGAGTGTGTTACAGGCTAAAAGAGAGAGAAGGAGATGTTGGAGTGTGTAAAGCTGCACCAGCATCACTTATAAGGACATGCAAAGGGTTCAGTGCTCACAGGTATAGATCATATTTCAATGAATGTCAGGGAGTGTTTGAAGTTGTGGATGTGGTGAGCTGTACACAGAGCTTAGAGCAAATTACACTGGAATCTGCTCTGGATCGACTTCAAAAAATATTTGCAGCATGGTAACAGGCCCTTCAAGATCAAGCTGCCCATTTACACCCATGAGATTAACTGACCTACTAAGCCAATGTCTGGAATGTGGAAGGAAACTGGAGCGAAGTCATGGGGAGAATGAAGAAACTCATTACAGACAGAGGCAGGAATTAAACCTGCATTGTTGGCACTGTAATGGATACTGCTAACCGTTATTCTACAGTGCCCCCCAAGAAGCCCATTCTCCATCACTGAGGGAGTGAAGTCACCGTCAACCTCCAAGTTATCAGTGACAAATCCTGCCTCACTCACCTACAGGTCCTCACTGATGAATGATGGCTGTGAAAAAACAGCAGCTGGCTCCCAGCAGGGACCACAAGATAGTTACTTTCACTGGCAAGTATAAAACATTTTTATAAAGTATGAAGACTATTTATGTAGTTTAAACTGTTACCCCTGAACCTGCTGGAAACAAATATACCTACTGGTTTTTGCAAATTACCTCTTTTAACAATCAACAGTAATTTCTACTCTGTTGTCAGTCTTCACAACTCAATGAAAGTTGTATAGTTTAGCTGAGGCCTTAATTATGGCTAAATGCACCAACCAAATCCCTCACAGACTTGATGCAGAGGATTTTAGCATGGGACCATTTTATAAATAGCTTAAATTTTATATTGGTTCAAGTTATTTCACCTTGATTGCAGAGAAGACTGAAAACATGGCAGGTTGTGAATCAAGCTGGATCATTTATGACAAGTTGGTGCTTTAAACTACACATGGGCAAAAATCCCATAGCAGCAGTCAGCGACTGCCAATAATTTCACCCAGACCATTAAGCAGAAAACCAGCTCAGAGGAGAGGAGCTTTTTTTTATATTATTCAACAGAATATCCTGAAATTGAACAGAAGAATTTCAGCCACCAAATCAGTGCAAGAAGTGAATTGTACAGATTAGTTTTTAGCAGCCAGCATTACAAAGCTACTCAGAGGTAAGGGGAAGAAGAAATGTGCACAGAAAGCTCCCAAGTCCAAGGCAAATGGATTACCTGAATAAATGAGCTATCTAGGGATGATAACAGTGCACAGTAAAATGAGGCTAAGGCTTGGAGGGGGTGGGGGGGATGGAGGTTGTAACTGACATGCACCACTAGCACAGAACCTCAAAGATAATCAGTCTCCAACCTGCACTGTCAAAAATGTTAGTGATTGCTTCACTGTGTAAACTGCAATTAGTTCAGCATCTCAGCCAAATAGCCTCTGCATTTACATGCATATAATGAACCACATCACACAAAATTATGGGTGTAAGTTGGATAAAACCGACAGTCAGGACACAGGAAAATGCAAATGCTGAAATCTGGAGCAACAAACATGAATTTTGAGGAACTCTGGATTGCGCAGCATCTGTTGGGGGAGCAAGGAATGAACCAGTCAAAGCTTTGGGCCGAAACCAGATGAAGATGGCCTGATAGTGAGTTTGCAATTACGTTCATAAGACCGATAACAAATTATTTATTCATGTTGAAGAAGATAAGCACTGGATATTATGGACCTGAAATTAACAATGAGGTTGTTGATCCTTGATTCCTATTATTCATTCATTTATTTGGATCCCTGGGTGAAACTGACAGCTTTAAAGCCAGCTTTATTGCCCATTCTTAATTGCTCTTGAGAAGGCAGTGGGAGCCTACTTTTGAACTGCCACAGTCCTTCTGGAGAAGGTATTCCCAGTCTCAGTCACTGCCTAGCATTTCTGCCGGAGCTGTCCTGCCAGCTATAACTATTGAGAGATCTAATTTTTATCCTTCATCGTATACAATGTATTATTTTGACCTACTGCCTTCAGTAACTCATTCTTGTATGACTTGAAATGCTGCCTAAGGTGGACAACTGAATGTCCCACCATAGAAAAAAAAGCTCTGTTGATATTTGTCCGTAGTGCCCAGTCATCTGCTTGAACTATTGTCTTGAAATCAAGCCATTTTGCATCAATTCCATTCGACGCATAGATGCAAGTCTAGTTCTGCTCTGTCTGAAACAACTTCCGTGTAATAAAGAACTCCTCTCTATATCCTGTTGGACTAAATTCTTCTCAGTGAAGTGGTTACAATGGTGACACAGCCCTGATATGTTGATCTGGCCATGGATTTACTGCATTTGATAGACACTCAGTGTCCATTTTATCAGGTACATCTGTACACCTGCATGATAATGAAAATATATGGTTAACCAATCATGTGGCAGCTACTCAATGAATAACAGCATGCATACATTTTCAAGAGGTTCACTTCAGGCCAAACATCACAATGAAGAAATGTGATCTATGTGATCTTGACCATAGAATGACTGTTGGTGCCAGATGAGGTGGTTTGTGTATCTCAGAAACTGCTGATCTTGGATTTTCATGCAGAATAGACTCTAGAGTTTACAGAGAATGGTGTGAAAAACAAAAAAATAATAATCCAGTGAGCAGCAGTTCTGTGGGCAAAAACACTTTGTTAATGCGGGAGATCAGAAGAGAATGACCAGACTGGATCAAGCTGACAGGAAGGCAACACTAACTCAAGTAATCTCATGTTACAACAGTGTGGAGAACAGCATCTCTGAATGCACAACATGTTGAGCCTTAAGGGAGCAGAAGACCACACCAGGTTGCACTCCTGTACCAAATAAGTGGCCATTGAGTAAATGTACCTTCTTCTGATACATAAAACCTCAACACCTTCAGGAAACAGACAGCTGGTAAGTGGCTGCCATTGCATCTGTTGCATGATTTCACAACACCTGCCCTCAAGTGATGCTTGACCTTGTTTCTGGCAAGAGGTTTTAATGCCTGTGCCTAGTGATGTACGAAACTCCTTGGCACTTTTCACTATCAGTTCCATTGAGATTGCAATTTTACCAGCTGGGTTAAACACAATACTGTATGCTCAGAAATTCTAACTGAACCTAATCAGGCATGAATCTATTAAGCAGTGTGCTGTTTAAGAATTCACCAAGATTGCAATGTTTGGCCAATTCCTTTAATGAAAAAGAATATAATCACTGATTGCTTATCCTGCTCTTTAATTTCTCAGTTACAACCTCCACTTACTTCTGGGGCTATGCAGGGAAATAGTCTTCCATTTTCTGAACTTTTGTGAGCAAACATAGATTACTTTGTGTGAAGCTACCAGATAACAACATATACACTCAGTAGCCACTTTATGAAGTAACTACTGGACTTAATAAAGTGGCCACTGAGTGTACGTTCGAGGTCGTCTGCTGAGTAGCGCATCCACTTTAAGGTTTGACATGTATGTTCAGCAATGCTCTTCTGCACAACACTGTTGTAATGTGTGGTTATTTGAGTTACTGTCACCTTCCTATCAGCTTGAGCAAGGCATTTCATCCATAGAACTGCTGCTCACTGATTTTTTTTTTGTTTATCGCACCATTCTCTGTAAACTCTTGAGACTGGTATACATGAAAGTTCCAGGAGATCAGCAGTTTCTGAGATACTCAAACCACCTCATCTGGCACCAACAATCATTTCATGGCCAAAGTCACTTAGATCATATTTCTTCCCTATTCTGATGTTTGGTTTGAACAACATCTGCATGACTATGTCTGCATGTCTTATGCATTGAATTGCTGTCACATGATTTGCTGAATAGATATTTGTATTAATGAGCAGGTGTAAAGATGTACCTAATAAAGTAGCCATTGAGTGTATAATGAGTCTCAGAGCCAAATACGTTAAAAATAAACAATTATTCTATATCTCTTATAACAATCTTTCCTGCCTGCATGTTTTCAATGTGATCATCTAGTTGAGAAGGACGCTTCTATCCCCTCCGTGGTCAATGTGAAAGAGACTATACAAACTGTAGCACCACAGCCAAATTTGCTTCCTCAACAATGACTCTGCAGTACTCAAAGTTTATGTGCACCATGCTCGATTCACAGAAAATTATGGAGCCAAAGATTCACATAACTTGGAAACGGGTGTTTGCCTACTGAGTCCACGCTGATCATCAACTAGTGCCCTAGTCCTGTGTATTCTCCCTCATATTCCCATCAACATCCCCCAGGTTCTACCAATCAATGACAATTAGGTACAATATCATCATCATCATCATCAGGTGCCATGCCCAGTTTGAGCTTTGAATGCCATGGCCCACACACTCCTGTTTCGGGTCAAGTGGATGAATTCATTGGTATTCATTTCCAATTCTCTGGCTGCTGTCTCCATCATTATTTGTCTTTGTCTTCCTCTTGCTTTCTTGCCTTCAATCTTTCCCTTAATTATCGTGCATTCTAATTCTTCTTTCCTAATCACATGACCAATGAAGTTACGTTGCCTTTTCATGATCTCATACATTATTTCTCTTTTTGTGTTTGCTCTGTTCATGACATCCTCGTTAGATATTCGTTTCATCCATGATATTCTTTGCATCCTCCTCAAAAACCACATCTCTGCTGCTTCAATACGTTTCCTCATGTTACTAGATGTTGTCCAACATTCTGAGCCATATAATATAACTGGATAAACGTAACATTTCAGTACTCCGAGGCGGGTTGTCATGCCTAATTTAATATTGGTAGTATACTATTCATTCTCGTAAAGGTGTCTTTTGCCATCCCTATTCTTCTTTTGATATCCAAGTCGCACCTGCCATCTGAAGTCACCCAGCTTCCTAAGTAGCAAAAGTTCTTTACTTGTTTTACGTCTTCCCCGTTTATTCTCAGCCTGCAATTAAATCAGTGTCATCTGCATATCTGAAATTATTGATGTTTTTACCACCAACTTTAATTCCCAAAATGACTCTCATTTTTTGTAATATTGTTTCACTGTACACATTAAATAAATCAGGGGAGAAAACATAACCTTGTCTAATGTCTCTCTTGATTTTTGTAAACTGACTCACTTCTCCATCTATTCTTACAGCAGCAGTTTGTTCATAGTCATAGTCATACTTTATTACTCCCGGGGGAAAATGGTTTTCGTTACAATTGCACCATAAATAATTAAATAGTAATAAAACCATAAATAATTAAATAGTAATATGTAAATTATGCCAGGAAATAAATCCAGGACCAGCCTATTGGCTCAGGGTGTCTGACCCTCCAAGGGAGGAGTTGTAAAGTTTGAAGGCCACAGGCAGGAATGACTTCCTATGACGCTTTGTGCTGCATCTCGGTGGAATGAGTCTCTGGACGAATGTGCTCCTGTGCCCAACCGGTACATTATGTCGTGGATGGGAGACATTGTCCAAGATGGCATGTAACTTGGACAGCATCCTCTTTTCAGACATCATCGTCAGAGAGTCCAGTTCCATCCCCACAACATCACTGGCCTTATGAATGAGTTTGTTGATTCTGTTGGTGTCTGCTACCCTCAGCCTGCTGCCCCAGCACACAACAGCAAACATGATAGCACTGGCCACCACAGACTCGTAGAACATCCTCAGCATTGTCTAGCAGATGTTAAAGGACCTCAGTCTCCTCAGGAAATAGAGACGGCTCTGATCCTTCTTGTAGACGGCCTCAGTGTTCTTTGACCAGTCCATTTTATTGTCAATTCCCAGTACAGATTTCTGATTAGGCAGAGGTCTTTCGAATCTAGATCTAGAATTTTCAACCTAATCATAATCTGTTCATAATCTCATCTTTTTCCATGATAATGGTACTGTCCTTTGTTTTCAAACATCCACCTGAAGAACAGAAGAGCTTTTTACCAGTGATATTCTTGAATTGTTGATGTAACCTTTTTGGATCAGTAATAGGGATTATTTCTATTTGCTCACATTCCTGGTTTAACTATTCTTTTTTGGCTTTTTGACATAAGTTTTTAACTTTTTTATCTAAGGACTTATATTCTATAGGATTTCACTATAACAATTTGCAGTTTTTAATGAGCCTACCAACCAATATGCCTTAGGGATGTGGGAGGTAAAGCACCCAGAGCTTCTCACAGCCATAGGAAAAGTGTGTACTTTCAGAACATTTCAGCCTCTGAGCCTCTGAGGAAGCTGCATTTCATCATAGCATCAAACTAATGAGGCATTAGAGTACAGCTCAGCTCAATGTCAAGGTAACATTGGTGATCACATAATACTGTACATGAGGGTCAAGATGTAGTGGCCAACAAGGCAATTGTAATAATCTACTATTTCTCACACGAATATTGAAATAGTTATTTATCCTGTTTTCTATTTGTGAAATTTTGCATTTGCAAATTGACTTTTGCATTTCCTTTTGTAATCCACAAACACCAGAATTTTCTTCATAGAGTTTGGAAACTTCTTAGGTAGATCAGAACATATTGACAGTAAAGCTCTTCCCTTTATAAGGCAAGATATTTTGAGTCTTATCTAGTAGCTGCCTACCTGCATAGGCAGCAAAGATTCAAAAGAATCACTTTGAAGTGATGCACTACTAGCAGTTTGAAGAATGTGAAGCTTTGAAGGCCACTGTCAAATGGGATTTAAATATATTTTCCAAAAGCACATGATTCTTGACTTCTGCAAACCTGCTCCACTTTTCACCTTGTTGTGTATCTTGCAGTTGAAATCCTTATGAACCACAGAATGAATGACTATAAAGAAAAGTGGCCAAAAGTTGGGTAATTGAATTTTTATTGGAATTGACTGCAATATGGATAGCAAATTTAGAAGCAGCATGTCAAATTTTTTGTCAAAAGCAGCAAGAAGGCAGAGCTTAGAAGGGTTAATGGCGCCTAACGGCAACTCCTTTACTTGCATCTTCGGAAACAGCCTTATATCCGTCTTTAATATCTCTATTTTACCCCTTTCAGGATTCTTTTGAAGACCCTGACCTGGAGTTACTTGCTGACTATGGTTCTTTGTGAGAATCAGACCGGCTCTCAGGGTTTCACAACTGGCTGTTGTTCGGCATGCCAAGGGCTCCTCGACCTAACAGCTCCACTTGCCTTCCTAGGACTGAGTTTTCGTGGTTCTGGAGATGGGGGGCGGCGGGAGGTTGGAAATCAGAGGTCGGTGTCCGAGCTCGGAAAAAGTGACACAACAGACTTTTAACATCGTGAACCAGCGAGTTGTTTGTTTTTCCTCTCACTGTGAAACAGAGCCAACTCTTTCTCCCTTATTAGTGAGAGAGCAAGTAGTATGTCAAATGCTGGGTGAACAAGTATTCTTTGGGGTAACTGCAAGTCTGTCTTTGATGTTGCTTTGCTCACACTTGAGTGCTTGGTGCCGGGTACCGATCCTTTTTTTTTGCCGGTGGGTGGAGGGGGATTGTTGCTAGCTGCCGCTTACATGCGGGAGGGAGGGGAGCTGGGGGGGGGGACTTTGGGGTTCTAACATTTAACTGCTTTTTGGGGGCACTCCTCTATTTTTGCGGATGGTTGCAAAGAGAAAGCATTTCAGGATGTACATTGTATACATTTCTCTGACATTAAATGTACCTTTGAAACCTTTAAAAAATTATGTGATTGTACAGTAACATATACCTTTGCTTGTGTATTATTGAGTTTTTTTAATGTGGAGATATAACATAGTTACAGGTTCTTATGGCCCAATAAGCCGGTGCCACTCAATTGCACCCATGTAATCTGATAGGTGAGGGGCGGGGACCATGGGAGAAAGGGAATGAGGAGGGGCACCTGATAGGCAGGTGAGGAGAAGAGAAGGATTAAGAGGGGAGCCAGAATGGAGAATAGAAAAAGAAAGGTGGGGGAGGAGGAAATTAGAGAATTCTAAGTTCAACCTAATGACAAACCCATGTTAGCATTACACTAATGACAATGCTACCATGCCATCCAAAGAAGTTTTGTCTTTTTTTCTGCTACTTTGAAAATCCCCAAAAGGGGAAGTGCAGCACTAGATTAGTGTGTGGAGTGGACAGAGTAATCTCCTATTCCATATGTAATGAGTTTGCTTCCACCATTGAGACAGGCACACTTCTTTTACTCACTGCAGGGGAACAATGGTTCTGTTCCATTATTTCAGCCTTTGGAATCCCTGTTACACAATTACAAAGGACCAGCACATGCTTTTTTAACTTTAAATGTGTGAAACCAGAGATTATAAAAGATTAAGGACACTGGCACAAAATGCAAGTATGCCACAGTGCTCTTGTGGTCTATCAAAGTTCTAATTGATCAAAGATTCAGTGATTTGTGCAATAGCCTCTCATATCTTGAGCTGCAGTTGATACTTGAAAACGCTAATGGTCAAACAGCCCCTTGAGTCTACCTATCTGACAAGACTCGATTGAGGAAATTATTGTCCAGTTCTTGGTGGTCAGGTGGGGAGGACGTTGACGTACACCACCAGAGAATAGACAGGTTTCTAGAATATCCTTCCTCAAAAGTATTTGGTTTATGGGACAATTGTTATTTTCTCTTCTCAGACACAACATGGATATTTGCATAATACCATGATGATTTAACAGCAAACTGTAACAGAATGGCCCACTTCTGTTTTTATAATCCCAACCAAAAGTCTCAGCAGTGGCAAATATCAGACAAAGTGAAAAATTGCAAATGTATATCCTGTCCACAAAGTAAGACAATTCTAATTAATTATGGATAAGGCTCTCCAACCTGAAACATAATATGTTTCTCTTTCCACAGATGCTGTCACACATGTTAACCAAAGCTCATCTTGATTTGACCATTAAGCACTCAACTCTATGCCTTATTTCAATGTTGCTCCAAATATGGACAGAACAGCTTAATTTCAGTAGTGAAGAAACTGATAATCTTTGATCACAAAGCAGTATTTGATTGCACGTGGTATCAAGGTGTTCTGATAAACCTCTTGGATATATGAAATTATGCCTACTACAAAGGAAAATGACTGTGGTTGTTGGAGGTCAACGTTCTCAAATACAGTGCAAATAAAGGCCCAGGTAGAGAGGATGTTTCCTCTGGTGGGGGAGTCTAGGACCAGAGGGCACAAACTCAGAATAGAGGGACATCTATTTAGAACATAGATGAGGAGGAAACATTTTGCCAGAGGGTGGTGAATGTGTGGAATTCGTTGCCACTGGCAGCTGTGGAGGCCAGATCATTGGGCGCATTTAAGGCAGAGGTTGATAGATTCTTGATGAATCATGGCATGAAAAGTTTTGGGGAGAACGCATGAGAATGGGGTAGATAGAGAACTGGATCAGTCGTGATGAAATGGCAGAGCAGACTCGATAACCCAAATGCTGACATTTTGATCCTGTGTCTTATGGTTGTATCATTGCAGAGGCTCCTCAGTGCAGTTTCTTTGGTCCTTTCCATCTTCCACTGTTTCATCAACTTTAGAGTCATAAAGGACTATATCATAGAAAAAGGCACGTTAGCACAGCAAGTCCATGCTGAACTATTTTTCTGCGGAGACCCATTGACCCGCACCTGAACCATAGCCCTCTAACCTCTCCCATCCATGCACTATTCCAAACATCTGTCCTGCATGGGCTCTGATCATGTGTACAAATTTCAAATACGTGAAATGATCCATGACAACAAGTGACATAAATGTAACTTGACGTTAGAGTGCTGGGAATTACCATTCACAAGAGATCATTTGCGCATCTGCTTGACATGCTAGGACAATACAGATGCCATCACCTCTGGCATCAACATCCTGAGTGTCACAATTGAGAAAAGCTCATCTGGACCAACATAAATACAGTAACTACAAGATAGATCAGAGACTGTACTGAGTGACACAATTCCTGACATTCAAAAGCCCTTTCACAGACAACACAGCAGCAATATGATGGAGTATGCCATACTTGTCTGGATGAGAACATTCAAGAAAATGCTATAAGTTTGGCACCATCCAGAATCAAAATCTGACTCAGTTGATGCTCCACTTGTTTACAATAAGTACCCACAATAAGAAATTTGGCCTGCCCCTAAAACCCTCACTAATTTTTATAGATGCACCGTAGAAAGCATTCTTCTAGGGTGCATCACAAACTGGTATGGAAGTTGTCCTGTCCAAGACTGAAAGAAGCTGCAGAAGATCGTGAACACAGCGTAGCACATCTGACAAGCCAATCTTCCATCCTTGGACTCACTTTACACCGCACGCTGTCAGAGCAGTGCTGCCAGGATAATCAAGGACACGACCCACCCAGCCAACACACTTTTCTTCCCTCTTCCCTCTGGAAGAAGGCTCAGGACCTTGAAGACTCATATGGCCAGATTTGGGAACAGCTTCTTTCCAACTGTGATAAGACTGCTGAACGGATCCTGACCCGGATCTGGGCCCTACCCTCCAAATATCCAGACCTGCCTCTTGGTTTTTTTGCACAACCCTACTTCCCATTTTTCTATTTTCTATTTATGATTTATAATTTAAATGTTTAATATTTACTAATTTTAACTATTTTTAATATTTTTTTATATTTAATATTTGTAATCCAGGGAGTGAGAAGCGCAGAATCAAATATCGCGGTGATGCCTGTACTTTCTAGTACCAATTGTTTGGCGACAATAAAGTGTAAAGTATAAAGTAACTTCCTCTGAAAACATTTTGAAACCTAGTGATCAGTAACTTCACTAGAAGGTAGAGAAGGACAAGGAGCTTTAGTCTTGTGGAAATATCTTATTCATAAGCCTGATTTGGAAAAATACTGCTGTTCCTGCAATGTTGCTGGGTCAAAATCCTAGATCTCCCATGGACACTGAAGAATGTTGACAGAACGAGACCTATGGTGTCCAAGTCTGTAGTTCCCTGAAATAGTTAATATATTTTTATGGTGTGGTGAAGAAGGACTGATGGACACTTGCCTTTTTGGGGCAAAGAATAAATGTTTGAACATCATATTGCAATCTGACAAAACACTGGTTAGACTACACATGGAATATTGTATGGATTTATGGTCAGTACATGAGAGAAAGAATATAGTTGTGCTGCAGTGAGTGCAGAGGAATTTCACAAAGATGTTGCTGGGACTTTAGTTACAGAGAGACATTTTTCCCTGGAAAGGAGAAGGCTGTTTGAGACCTCAGAAAAATATAAGATCATGAGAGATATAGAAAGGGTAGGTAGTCAAGATCTTTTTTTCTCAAGATGGAGGTAACATACACAAAGGGCATAAGCTTGAGATGAAAGGAAGGAGTTTTAAAGGTAAGCTAACAGGCTAGTTCTTTTTTTGCACAGGGAATGGCTAACATCTGGAATATCCTGCCAGAGCAGATGGTGAAATCAGATAGAATTCATATGTTTATGTGGCATTTGGATATACACTTAAACAGTCAAGGCTAGATAGTGAGCAAGGAGGATCTGTGTTGATGGGCAAAATGTTGGCATGAACGTTATAGGCCAAAGGGCCTATTTCTGTGTTGCAGGAGTCCATCATTATGCCTATCACATACTCAAGGGCAAATAGGATTGGCAATAATGTTTGCTGTGCCAGTCATGTCAACATACCAGAAATAAAACTCATGAGTTTAAATGCCTTTAAATTCTGACTATACAAGTCCTTACAGTATATTATTTAATTATAAATAATTTAAAATTCCACTTTGTCTCATGGTAAACATTTTCCTACTAGGTCATTGCAAAAAACGAATAGGTTTATAAATGCTCTTCAGGAACTCTGCTCACCAGTCTGAGCTGTATTTGACAAAGTTAATTTAGTTGACCATGATTTACTAGCTCAAACAGTTCCTGATCAGTGATACCCATATCTTGAGAACAAATAAGGAAAAATGTTTATTGCTACCCAGTGGAAAATCATATGCACATGTGATGGCCGTCTGACAACTGCAAAATAAAGTAAATGTCGACTAACATCAGCACCTTATTATATAGATTTGACAGCCTCATTTTGCCAGTCACTGATAATAAGTGTTAAGAGTTTCCCTGTGGTATCAGCTCCTCTGCCAGAACAAATTACAAATTTCTGAGAATGATGATGGATTGCTGTGAATATGGTTTTGAGTATTTACCTAAGAAGGTAGTCGCAACTTTTTCTTTCAAAGTTATTTTGCTCTCTTTTGGACCAAACACAACTTAAATCAATAAATAAATTAATTACCTCAGTTCCACCAATATTCTTCACTAGGATCAAATGTAAGCACAGTTGATCATTTTGATTTAATTGGTTTAACGATTTTTTATCAGGAGAAAGAGACTTTGTTATGAATGATGATGTTTCATAATACAACAATCTGTCATAAGGAGGTGGCTGGGAACAGACTCAAGTGCAAGACATAGACACTGAAGTACTAGGGACAGGACTAGGAAACAGGGCGATGGCAAGGACATGGACAGGATAACCAGAAACCTGGAACAGGACTGAACAAGAGAGCTAGGAGCCCGGGCTTGGACTCCAAGCCAGAGACTGGACAAGGACCCAGTACCTGGGTCTTGCCTCTGGCTCGGACCCCAGAACTAGGCAGGGATGAGGCTTGGCAGGTAGGCAGGATGAGGCTGGAGTCTTCAGGCTTGAGGCTAGAGATTAGAGGCAAAGCTTGGCAGGAGGCAGGAAGCTGGAGTCCTCAGGCTTGAAGCTAGAGGCTAGAGACTTGGCTTGGCTTGGCAAGAGGCTGGAGGCTGGAGGCAGGAGACTTGAGGTGAGTCAAGGCTGGAGGCAGGAGACTTGAGACGAGGCTTAGCAGGCTCCTCCTGGGCAGGGCGCTGTTCACCTGGGCAGGGCGCGGTACTCCTGGGCATGGTGCGGATCACCATCTGACAGAGGCAAAGGATAGGAAGTGACAGAACAAACCCCAGGTAACGGCAGGACGGCCAGGCTTACCTAGGCGGAGGCAAGGAACAGGAAGGGAGCTAGGTACAGGGTGGCTCCAGGACAGGACTGCAGGTGATATGAGGCGAGAGTTACCGGCAAGACAGGGCAAGGCTTCTGGCAAAGCAAGGCGAGACCAGAACTTCAGGTGAGGCGAGAGTTATCAGCAAGACAAGGCAGGGCTTCAGGCAAGGAAACAGAAGGCAGAGCAAGGGATACAAGGAGTAAGGACAAGATCAATCCAGCAGCCACGCCCTGGTCTCTGAAGGTATTTATGCAGCCAGCTCCAACGAGCATCAGCTGCCTCAATTAGCTCAACAAGAACAGAAACAGGGTAGTTAGGAAACCAGGAGCAAGGGTCAATGGTCCGGACCATGAACCGGAATACAGACTTCACGGACCGGACCATGAAACAATCATGAGCTCTAGTAACAACATTGGCAGATGTGGCATTTCCAACGAATTTACAGTATTTTGCATTTTGTTCAATTTCTGCTATGGTTTTCATGAGCAGCAAGAAACATGATCCTTTCAGTAAGGTCTCATCAAGAAAAAAAAATCCTGATATGTTCAATTGCACATTCCCTTTTGTAATTATTGAATTTTCAAAAGCTGAAAGTGGAAAATGTACAGAGTAAGAAGGCTTTGGATCCATGACGATGTTTGAAAAACTGCTTAGGAGCTGCTGCATTTTACAAATCTGGATGTAAAATCAGAATTACACAGTGTTAACAAGAAACAAGATTCACGAGAACCTCTTATTTCTGGAGCACGAAATGGTCAAAATAAAATTATCCTTTATCTTTCAGGTTAAATAAAGGGTCTGGATCTGAAATGTTGACTGTCCATTTCCTTCCATTGATTCTGCCTGATCCACTTAGTTTCTTCAGCACTTCATGTGTTGCTCCAGATTCCAGCATCTGTAGTCTCCACTGCCTCCAGAATATAATTGGTGTTGAGAACTTTGCAAACGGAAAAGCAATAAATAGGCCAAAGAAGGAGACTGGAAACAATGAATCAAGGCATTCGCTTTGGAGAAGGCTTGTAAACTGAATGGGGTGGAGAATCAAAGGGCTTGAAGTAGGAAGAAGGAGTAGTAGAAGAAAAGATGGGTAAAGGCTTTTCCAATAAAAGGAGATACAAATGACAATGTAAATAATCAGACTGTACAGGATACTTAGTTTCACATACATATTTTACACACTGTTTCTGAACTCTGTGAATCGCAGTGCCATCCTGGAGGTCATCAGCCTTTCTGTACTGCAATAAAAGTCATTATCCATAATGAACCTTGCCAGAATACTGCAGGTATTTCATTTAGCAGCTCTATAAGAGCTGCTGTTCTGCTTTCAGCCTGCTTGGTTTATTGTGGAAGATAAGGGATGATGTGGAATGTGTGCCATCCAGTTAGTGGGAGGTTTTTTGGTGAAGGACGATAAGGTTTGGCTTGGGGCTTTTGTTCGAGAGGAGATGAAGATAGAGGACGCTGGGGAGAACCGGTCGTAGCATCCGATCCAGTGAGAGACCAGCTTGCTCGAGGTGGATTGTGACCATGTTAGTCGTTTGAATACTTTTTGCTATTTGTTGAGCAGAGTTTAATAAATGTTTGTTTGTTTTTATGAAACCTGCCTCAATTCATAATTCATTGCTGCTGATCACGTGACATAAATTGGGGGCTCGTCTGGGATTGTTCTGATTTTGAGCTTAAGTGCTTGTTTAATTAACTATCTGATTTGAAAAAGGGAAGTACTCGATTCTTTTGTTTGATTGGTCTGTGGGTGGTATTTGGCAGCAATGAATATTGATGGCTTTATGGAATTGCCAGACCCTGAGTTATTAGCGAAGGCAAAAACTGGTGATGTATCTGAGATTGCTAGAAGGTTGGATCTTACAGGAATTACGAAGGTTACAACAAAGCCCGTAATTCAGAGAAAAATTGCAGATCTCTATATAAATTTGGGACATTTTGGTAAAGATGTGTTTAATATATTTCCAATGAGTAATCTAGAGATGCAGTTACATATCAAACAGATAAAGTAAGAGCAATTTAAAGTGGAAGCAGTGGCTAAAGAAAAAGATAAACAGAGGGAGTTTGAGCAAGCAGTGGAGAAATTAAGGATGGAAAATCAGTCCTCTGGTTCTAGGAAACAGTTTGTAGCTAGTCAAGAAGTTATTTTGGCTCCTCCATTTAAACAGACAGAAGTAGACAAATATTTCCAACATTTTGAAATTGTGCTCTGATTTCAGGGAGGGAGAACGATAAATGGCCAGTGATGTTGCAAAGTGTAATTAGAGGTAAGGCACAACAAGTTTATACAGCTTTAACTGCTGAGCAAGCACTTGATTATGATATTGTGAAGCAGCATATATTGAAAGTGTATGAACTGGTTCCAGAAGCTTATAGAGAAAGATTCAGAAATTTGAAGAAATCCATGGAAAAAACTTGCGTGGAATTTGCCTTCAAAAAATCTGTGTGTTTTGAGAAATGGGTTTCCTCCAAAAATGTGAATGGAGAGTATAATAAATTAAGAGAGTTGATTTTACTGGAGCAATTTAAAAGGAGCATTCCTGTTGAAGTAAGGACATACTTAAATGAGAGGGACACTGCTACATTGCAGGAGTCTGCTAAATTAGCTGATGAGTATGCATCTTCTTCAGGTAGGATTAAAAAAAATAGCACAGAGAGTCAAGGTAAACCAGAAATTAAATCTGAAGTTAGTGAGAAGGGTAAGGATGAAGGGAGACATGTGAAGGAAAGACATTTTAGTCCTATTTGTAATTATTGTAAGAAACCTGGACATGTAATAGCTAACTGTTTTCAATTGAAAAAGAAAGAGAAGGAAGCAGTCTCAGATGCTTGTGTGCAGCATATTGAAACACCTGTAAAAACAGAGTTCAAAAATTACAAATGAAATTTTGTTAGAGTCTGACCAAGTTAAGAGAGGATATGAACATTTTATAATGGAGGGATTTGTATCCATGCAAGAGGGATCCACTCCTGTGCCAATTAAAATACTCAGGCATACTGGAGCTTCTCAATCACTTATTTTAGTCAGTGCTCTAAAGTTTAGTGATGAGTCTGACATTGGTGAGGTAAACTATACAAGAGGAGTTGGGAGTGCCCTTATGCCGGTACATTTGCATAAAGTAAATTTAAGGTCAGGGTTAGTTACAGGGCCTGTTAAAGTAGGACTACAACCCAGTTTGCCCGCGAATGGTGTTTCTGTATTGTTAGGAAATGACTTAGCAGGTGGACAAGTTTTTCCAGAAGTGTATTTGACAATAGAGCCCGTAGCTGAGGAACCACAGGTGGATTCTAACACAGATTCTTACTGTGTGGTAACCAGAGCTATGGCTAAAAAGATTGATGTACAGGATGAGGTTGTTACCCATGACTGTTCAACTCGGGATCCAAATTTTGAGGACGCATCAGAAACTTCCTTACCTTCATTGTTTGAACAAGATTAATGTAGTAAGTTTGACCATGAAGATTTGTCTTTATCTCGGAAGGAGATGATAGCACAGCAGAGTAGAGACCCTGACATTATCAAATTAAAGGACCAAGCTCTTCCAAGTAGTGAAATTGAGAAGGTGTCAGTAGATTATTATTTTGAAAAAGGAGTATTAATGAGGAAGTGGTGATCATCTACAATTCCTGTAAGTGAGGAATGGGAAGTTAATCACCAGGTAGTAGTTCCTAAAGTTTATCGAAATGAGATTTTAACTATGGCTCATAGTATGCCTTTGGGTGGCCTTCAAGGTGTAAAGAAAACTATGAACAAGATTTTTAAACATTTTTGCTGGCCCAGCTTAAGAAAAGATGTAGCGGCATTTTGCAGAACGTGTCATACTTGTCAAGTTGTAGGAAAACCTAATCATGATACTTCAGTGGCCCCACTGCAACCGATTCCAGCATTTAGTGAACCATTTTCCAAAATTATTTAAGATTGTGGAGGCCCATTGCCAAAAACTAATGCTGGACATCTATATTTGCTGACCATGATGTGCATAGCGTCTAGGTTTCAGAGGCCATACCACTCAGGAGTATAACAGCTAAAACTGTAACAAAGGCTCTTATAAAATTCTTTACTTATTTTGGCTTACCCAAGGAAGTACAATCTGATCAAGGTAGTACTTTTATGTCTGGATTGTTTCAGCAGATAGTTTATAAACTGGGAGCAAAACAGATCACCTCATCTGCATATCATCCAGAATCGCAAGGAGCCTTGGAGAGGTTCCATTCGACCCCTAAAATTATGATTAGGAGAATTGTGTGGAAAATGAAAATGACTGGGATGAGGGTGTACATTTACTACTTTTTGCAGTGCAGGAGGCAGTGCAGGAATCATTAGATTTTAGTCCTTTTGAACTTGTGTTTGGGCACAGAGTTCAAGGACCTTTGGCCTTGTTGAAAGAACAGTGGATTAATAAAGAAGTACACACCAATTTGTTGGATTATGTTTTGAAATTTAAAGGAAGATTACATAAAGTTTGTAGCTTCGCCAAGGAAAATTTAAAATCGGCTCAGGAGAAAGTGAAGACTTGGTATGATAAGGGAGCTAGAATGAAGTCATTTAAGCCTGGAGATAAAGTGTTGATTCTTTTCCCGGTGCAAACAAACCCGTTACAAGCTATATTTGATGGTCCTTATGAGATTCAATTTAAAGTTAATGATGTGAATTATGTGATAAAAACTCCAGGTCGAAGAAAACCAACACAGCTGTGTCATAGAAATATAATAAAACCATATTATGAGAAACAATCTGCTACTATGGCTGTTGTGGTCAATAATAATGAATCTGATCCCACTGGGAACTTAATGGACTATTCATCTGAAACTCATTTTAAACCCAACATTATTTCTGCCAGATTACCAAACTCAACAATTCTGGAAAATATTGATGAGAAATTAGCTCATTTACAGCCAGAGCAGAGAGAGCAGATGAAACAGTTAATTTTTAAATATAGGGATTTATTTCAGAATCAGAAGAATCAGAATCCTTTACTATCACCAAGTATGTTGACACATACAGGGAATTTGATGTCGGTTTCCCTGAGCTCTCGCTGTACAGAATCAAAAAAACAAACAAAACAATAGTGCAAATATCGTGAACTATGTACAATGAGGTGTACCTGTGTATGTACAGGTGGACTTTGTTTATAATAGACTAAAATTCAAGTGTTCATAAGACTTGTAATAATATCTCCTCCACAGTCTCCATCAGCACAGATGCACCACAAGGCTGTCTGCTTAGCTCCCTGATCTATTCGCCTTACAGTTATGACTGTGTGGCTAAATACAGCTCCCAATACCATATTCAAGGTTGCTGACGGCACCACTGTTGTAGGCCGAATCAAATGTGATGACGAATTAGCATATAGAAGGGAGATTGAAAATGTAGTTGCATTGTACCACATAAAAACTTCTTTCACAATGTCAGCAAGACTAAGGAGCTGATTATTGACTTCAGGAGGAGGAAAATAGAGGTCCAGGAGCACACTTTATCGGAGGATCAGAGGTGCAGAAGGACATCAGCTTTAAATTCCATGGGGTTATCATTTTAGAGGACCTGCCCTGGGTCCACCAAATAATTGCAATTACAAAGAAGGCACAACAGTGTCTCTACTTCCTTAGGAGTTTCAGCATGACATCTAAAGACTTGAAAAACTTCTACAGGTGTGTGGTGGAGCGTATATTGCTTGGTATGGAAACACCACTGCTCTTAAATGGAAGATCCTTTAAAAAGTAGTGGATAAGGCCCAGTCCTTCACAGGTAATGCCCTCCCCGTTATTGAGCACAGCTATATGGAGTGTTATCGCAGGAAAGCCGCATCTATCATCAAAGATCCCAACCACCCATGTCATGTTCCCTTCCCGCTACTGCTATCAGGAAGAAATTACAGAGCCTCAGGACTCATATCAACAGGTTCAGGAACAGTTATTACCCCTTAACCATCAGGCTCTTGAACCAAAGGGGATAACTTCACTTAATTTTACTTGCGCCATCATTGAAATGTTCCCACTGTCTATGGACACACTTTCAAGGACTGTTCATCTCATGTTCTTGATATTTATTGCTTATTTATTTGTTATCATTATTTATTTATTTATGTATTTGCACAGTTTTGTCTTTTGCATATTGGTTGAACATCCAATTTGTTGTGGTCTTTCTTTGATTCTATTATGAGTTTAATGAGTATGCCCGCAAGAAAATTAATCGCAGGGTTGTATATGATGATATATATGTGCATTGATAATAAATTTACTTTGAACCTTAAAGTTCAACTTCAAGTTCAAGTATATTGTCATTGAGCCATACACGTATATACCATCGAGTGAAACACTTTTTCAGACCAAGGTGCTCAGCACAGTACATATAGCTCACACATAAAGTAATATTACCACAAGCAAGTTAATAAAATCCATTTAAGGCACAAGTCAAAAAGTAAATAGTAGGATGCTTCTGTCACTTCATATGTGATGAGATCTGGGTGATGGCAGGGTGTTCAGTGATCTCACAACCAGGGGGAAGGAGCTGTTTCCCATCCTGATATTCCTTATCCTCATGCTGCGATACCTCCTGCTTGATGGTAGGTAGTCAAAGAGATTGTTGAATGGATGGGAAGTCCAATGCCATGCTAATAGCCCTGCCTACGTGGCATCCATAATAAATATCTCAGACAGGTGGAGGAGAGACTCTAATGATTCTCTGAGCAGTTCTCTCAATCCCTTGTAGGGACTTGTCATTAGACGCATTTCAATTCCTCTACCAGATAGCGATGGATCTGGTCAGGACACTTTCAATGGTGCTCCTGTAAAAAATGATTGGAATGGGGTGTGTGGGGTGGGGAGCCTTCTAAGAAATGGAGTTGCTGAGGTGCTTTCTTGGCTCTAGTGGTGGTATTGAGGGATCAGGTGAGAATATCCATTCTGTGCACTCCTAGAAACTTGCTGCTCCTAACTCTCCGTGGCGCTGCTGTTTATGTGCAGTGAGTAGTGGCCAGCCTGCTGTACTCACAATATTCTATCCGCCACTCCGTCTCCTCTCCGTACACTGCCTTGTTGTCATTGTTGATGAAGCCATCCACTGTTGTATCATCAGCGAACTTGATGATCAGCTTGATGGTGCTAGTGATGTTGGTGCCAACACCGACCGACTATGGTCTTTCCATCAAGAAGTTCAACTTCCAGTTACAGAGAGAGAGATGTTGAGCCCCAATGAGGACAGTTGACCCACCAGCCTCTGAGGAATTAACACATAAAATGCTGAGTTGATGTCAATAAACAGCACCCTGGTATATGAGGTACCATTTTCTAGGTGGGATAGGATGGAGTGGAGCGTAGAGGTTAAAGCATCATTAAGGTTTTAAAGGTACATTTAATGTCAGAGAAATGTATGCAACATACATCCTGAAAAGCTTTTTCTTCACAACCATCCACAAAAACAGAGGATTGCCCCCAAAGAATGAACAACACTTAAATGTTAGAACCCCCAAAGCCCCCCCCCATCTCCCCTCCCTCCCCTACATAAGTGGCAGCAAGCAACAATCCCCCCTCTCCCCACCGGCAAAAAAAAAGCATCAGCACCCACAACCGAGCACTCAAGTGTGAGCAAAGCAACAGCAAAGACACAGACTTGCAGTACTCCAAAGACTACTTGTTCACCCGGTATTCAACCTACCACAGGCTTTCTATCTCCCTAATAAGGGAGAAAGAGACGTCTCTGTTTCACAGCGAGAGGGGAGACACAACAAACAACTCATTGGTTTACGATGTTGAAAGTCTGTTGCATTGCTTTTTCTGAGCTCTTCCCAAAGATCTTGGGTCTCTGGGCAGACAGCCTTAGATCTTTCATCTCCCACGACACACCACTCTTCTGCTTGTACACCGACTTCCGAACCTCCCGTCTCCAGAGCCACGAAAACTCGGTCCATTAGTGGATCAATTTGAGCAATAAGTGAATTGGAAAGGGTCCGATGTAGCAGGAAGATAGCATTTAATGCAATCCACAACCAGCTGCTCAAAACACTTCATTATTGTTGAGGACCGTGCCCGTGGTCGGTACCCATTAAGGCAGGTTGCTATCACCTTCTTGGAGATCAGGATGATTGTGGCTGCCCTGAAGCCCATGGGGATAGTGGACTGTTCCAGAGATGTTGAAACATTACCTCATATAATACCTCATACAATATCTCTCAGCATTAGGCTGGAATAATCTGCAATGACCACATACATTAGAAGGATTCAAGTCATTTGTACCCACAAGGTTGACAAGCAGACTGCAGTCTGTCAGCAAGTGTACGGGTTCTGGTACAACAATTTGGGGTGCAGAAGTTCACATATATTTGTACTGCTGCAGGAGGATTAAGAAGACAGTCTCAATTGAGAAGAATGTTCTCTTGACAAGACTGATGTGAATGTGAAGTGTGATGGTTATGTTGCTATCAGTCTGCCCAGTGGATTGGAAGGAACATTAAGTCCTAATTCATACTTTCTTAGAGAGTTTGATAGAAGTTCAGAGACTATGATCTCCACTCTGGGAGTGTGCACACCATCCAGTTCATGCTGTCTTCTCACTACTATCATTGGGCAAAGAATACAAAAGCCTTAGATCCCATTCTGCCAAGTTTAATAACAGTTATTATCAAACATTGATCAGACTTCTGAAGCGTCTTGGATAATTTCAATCTCCACAACTCTTAACTTATTCTGCAACCTATGGACTCACTTTCAAGAATTCTACAACTCAGGTTCTTAGTATTATTGTCTTTATTTGCATAATTTGTCTTTTACACATTGGTTGTTTGTCAGTCTTTAGTTACATATAGTTTTTCATAAATTCTATTGTACACCTTTATTTTTCTGTGAATGTCTACAAGGTAGTGAACCTTCAGGAAGTATATAGAATATACTTCCCAGCACATCTGTCGTTATGAACTTCCCATGATTCAGGACATTTAAAAAGACAGGTGTGAGAAAAGGGCTGAAGGATCATTGGAGACTCAAGTCACCCCAACCACAATCTATTCCAGCTGCTACCACCTGAGAAACGGTACCACAGCATGAAAGCCAGGACCAACAGGCTCCCGGACAACTTCTTCCACCAGGCCATCAGACTGATTAACTCACGCTAATTTGAGTGTATTTCTATGTTACATTGCCTGTTCTATTTATTATAAATTACTATGATTGCACATTGCATACTTAGATGGAGACACAACATAAAGGTTTTTACTCCTTGTGTATGTGAAGGATGTAAGAAATAAAGCCAATTCAACAAACTTAGATAATAAATTTTGTATTGGCTTTGCAAGCCTCTTAGCTGGTAATGGGCAACAACTGTATCACATGCAATTGAATAGTGCAGATGACAGGGACCACTCAGGACCTCACTGCCTAGATATAATCTTACAGTAGTTCAGCTGGAGGTCTTCTCTCCAGGATTCAGGAGCTACTCAAAATTCCACAGAAACATCAACATGCCAAGGGAGCCAATCACTGTCCTTGAAGAGCAGAGAACAAATTCCTGCTCTCAATAGCAGTTATTAGCTGATTGTTTCTCTCAGTAGGCACTGAGACACTGGGATGCTAACTGTGAGCAGCTTGTCATTCTCCATGAACAAAGGGACGTTATATGTCAGCAGTTAGAAATTCTCCAGGAACACGGTGCACTTACCAGATTGTTCCCTTGCATTAGCAGAGAGATGCAAGACATATTCAAATCACTTGCTTGCTTGAGCAGAGATGGCACACATAAACATAGAACATAGAACTTAACAGCACAATACAGGCCGTTTGGCCTACATTGTTGTGCTGACCTTTTAACCTACTCTAAGATAAATCTAACCCTTCCCTCCTACATAGCTCTCTACTTTTCTATAATCCACGTATCTATCTAACAGTTTCTTAAATGTTCTTAATGTTTCTGCCTCTACCACCACCCCTGGCAGCACTTTCCTATTCTTTGTGTATAAAAATTTCCCTTATACTTTCTTCCAATCATCTTAAAAATCGATCTATGGTTCTAATCATCTTGTACACCCTTGTCAACTATCAGTCAGCTCTCATCCTCCTTGGCTCTAAAGAGAAAAGCCCTAGCTCACTCAACCTATGCTCATAAGTTAACTCATAAAATTAACTCATCTCTTCTGCAGGAATAGGGGTGTACATCCACCAATAGTTTGTTCACCACAACCGTGACTCAAACACTACTTTACCATGAACAATAGTCCAACTCAAACAGTGCAACAAGCCAATTCTGAGGAGAAGGTTGAAGACAGCAGGGCCCAAACAAGTGTGATTCAGGATCAATTTTGGATCTGCAGGTTAAACCAAAGGTGGAGCAGCCCGAGTGCCAGGAGATCAGTGAATCAATGTCAAGCTGATCACTTAAGACATCCTTTGGTGAGCATTCAATATGTCACCTCTCAGCATGGCCTTTAACTGTGCACTGTAGTCTACCACTCCAGCTGCTCCTTTATTCTGCCCTGGGCTGCAGTCTGAGACTAGCCTATCTCGGCCAAGAGTTTCTTGTTGAGTCAAAGTCATCTGTCTATCAGAAAATAATGTACCAGAAAAAACGTACCCTACCAGCAGCCAATCAGGGAAACTGTGCAGGATACCAAAATTCAGATACAAGGTTGTTTAATGACAAAGGCACAATGAAAAGTAATTTTACTGTAGATTATGCAAAGCAATATTGCAGCTCTATAAAATTTTATTTAGACCACACTTGGAATATTGTATTCAGTTTTGGTCACCTCAATATAGGAAGGATGTGGAAGCTTTAGAGAGAGTGCAAAGAAGATTTACCAAGATAATGCCTGGATTAGAAAGCATGGCTTGTGAGGAAAAAGTAAGCAAGCTGTGGCTTTTCTCTTTGGAGCAAGTGAGCATGATAGTTGACTAGATAGAGGTGTATAGATGATAACAGGCATAGATAGAGTGAACAGCCAGAGTGGTTTTACTCCAGGTCAGAAATAGAGAGGGCATATAAAAGGGGCATCATTTTAATGTGATTGGAGAAGAGTATAGAGGGTTGTCAGAGGTGGGATTTTTTAATCAGAGAGCTGTAAGTGCATGGAATGCACTGTCAGGGACGTAGGTCGGGACAGATACATTAGGAACATCTATGAAATTCCTAGATAGGAACACAAAAGAAAGATAAAATGGAGGGCAATGTGGGAGTAAAGAGTTAGCACAACATCGTGGGGAGATATGCTGTAATGTTCTATATTCAATGTGTTGCACTGCTCTATAATCTATGATTTTCCGTTTGTAAATTATTTGCTTTGACATCATAAAATATTTTTTCAAGACAGCAGCACTGTTGAAATACATTCTTATTCCATGGAAGCAACATCCTTCACTGTACTGTGATAAGTCGCACTGCTGTGACAGCTGACAGTATCTCATAGCTCACCGTGCCTTACTTTAGTAGGTTCTAATGTAAAGCACACCGTGAATTTGCTTGAGCAAAACCTTGAAAATAGCTAAACTTTGAGTAATGCTTTCCTCGGTAAATGCTATTGGTAGCTGACCATGTGACTGTGAAATTATAAGTGTTGTGCTTACCTACTACATAATCCTTGCAATAATTGCTTGTCATCCTTACCAAGTCCATATTTTATTTTTGTGATCCTTATCCCCTCCTAGTCTGATGATAATTACTAAAGCCACCTGAAAGAGGGACTGCTAGGAAAGATAGCAACCATGAAGATCAAACATTGAGATGAAGTGCCTGGTCTCCATTATTCTTTCCTTCGGAGGTATATTTTATGCAAAGGATGGAAAGCAATGTTTTGACTGAGAACATATTTGAGACATTCTTGGAAGAAGAGGTCTGTCTGACCCAATATTACAGGACAGTTTTATATGCTAAAGATCAAAGATAACAGCAGGACATTGTAGTTACTATGTATCTACAATGCTTCCTTTGAATTACATACAATTTTCAAACACTTCCTTCTTCTTACCCACGCTCCAGACACCCAAAATGAATGTTAATCAGCATTGTCCCTCTCTAGCTGCATTCACACATATGCAGAAATCAAGACACTGTGTTTTTCCTGGTTTGCAATCGACCCCAATCTGCAGCTCCAGGAAGACTATTGTTCAGAGTTGCATTTTAAGTTCAATCTACAATCCACATTCAAATCTGAAGATTAGTTGTTGTTGAAATATTTTTGCGACATACTCTAATTCCAAGATTAGATGAGGTAGCATTAATAACTGGTGATGACCTCTGCAGGGAAGAGTCATAATACATTGATCAGATTGAAAAATTTTTGTGTGAATGCAAATAAGGTTCAGGAACTCACTTATCCACGATACTCACTGGATATAGACCTACATGGAGAGATTCCAGGAAGTAAAATGCATCGTCGTGGCTTCCCATCTGATTAATGGTGTTCTAAAAATCTGTAGTAAGGAATGTAAATTGGAGCTGATTACTTAGTTAGCTCTGGGGAATTTTCTTCTGTGTGCTCCTTACTATAACTGTACCATTTAGAGCATCTATTACACCTTGTGTGGTCAGTGCCTGCCTGGTCTCCTCAGTTAATACAGATACCACTTTCAGAGTTCTTACTGGTCTCAAAGCTTTGCTGCTTTGTGTAGCAATGTTTCACTTTAGTCATCTTCCACCAGTGGCTGCAATCTTCAATTGGTAAGGTGGTACAACACTAGTCCTCCTACCTGTGTACCTCTCATTCCAGTTGTCCAGAGGTTGTGTTGTTGGAAAAGAACCCAGGAGCTAGAGGATCATCCTCATTTCCCCTAGACCTATTCCTCTGGGGAAGGTTGCTCAGTAATAATATCAAGTCAGGCAGATACCGCAGGATAATGGAGTCACATGACTTGCTTTGAATGTAGGGAAATTCTTCTAAACCACAATAACTTGCAGTAGAGGAATTGTGAATTATTCCTGTTCATACGATCATCAGTATCATTAAGGGAGCTCAGTTATTGGCTGTCTGCGTTTATGAGAAGCCAGCAACACTGAAAAACCTTATGCCATTATTTCAGTTCTACACAATTTCATCAGTGAAATCAAAGTACAATTGTCACCCAGTTTTCCAGGGTAATAGAGGGCAGCACTCCCCAGATAATTCAACACAAATAAATGTGGCTGTTTATGATTTAAAAACCTCAGGCATGCTTCACACAAGGAAATCTGCAGATGCTGGAATTTCAAGCAACACACATCAAAGTTGCTGGTGAACACAACAGGCCAGGCAGTGCCTCTTCCTAGAGATGCTGCCTGGTCTGCTGCATTCACCAGCAACTTTGATGTGTGTTGTCAGGCATGCTTCAGTTGATTTAAAGTAATATCTTCTGCCATCATCAAGGTGGAGAGCTTACTGACTAGTTGCAAATTATTTCAGTATATTATTAGCTAGATCAACAAACATGATTCTATAAATCATCTGTTACATACCTCATGGATATCTTGTGACTGTCTTATGACCATGATGTAATTGAGTAACTGATGAGTATGAGGTAATGGTCTTGTGGAGGTCACATGTTGTAATTTTCCCGTCGATGTGAGGTCACATGATGACATGTTCATCACAGGTATAATAGGGAGACTCCTGGGGTGACGCAGTTAGTTTCAGTTTCGATCGTCGGTCAGATACTCTGCTATGCTGCGTATTCGTCCCATGATGCAGTTTAGTTTTAAAACGGAGTTTTACTTTCTATTGTAGGATACAGAAGTATTGGGCCGGCAGCTTTACCAATAGCTCCCTGCTTTGTTGGTGTACCTTTTCAGTCGTATTGGAGAGTGAAGACCTTACTAAAGTACAGGAACCTGAAGGATCCGAATAAAGTTGGAGTCATTCGGCGGTTTAATGAAGGATTGATCTTATTGAGGATTCGTTCAGAATATGGTGACCTGTATCTGAGATAACTCCTGCAAGAAGCAGGGAAGTTAGTGCAGGGTTGATCCTCCAGAGGAAAAGGTCAGTTCCTTTAAACCGTTTTATTTCCATCTTCGTGAATCTTGCGGACGAGGCAGGTTCTAGCTGGGATCATCTGTAATGTCAAGTCTTCGAGGAAATATTTACTTCAGGAAAGTCTCTCCTAATTGACTGTATAAATCTCTTGGACTTTCGAATTTACTATTCTAAGAATTGTGTTCGAATTTACCACTTTAAGAACTGTTTTGGCATTTACCCTTTTAAGAACTGTTCCAGAGTTGCCGTATAGCAGCTAACTTCTGGTTAAATTAGTCACTTGAATATTTTTCGCTATTGTTGATCAGAGTTTTATAAATGTTTGTTTGTTTTTATAAAACATGACTCAATTGACATATTCATTGTTGCCAGACATGTGACATATCCAAAGAACATTCAGTAATTTTTCTACGTAGTTAACAAGAATCCTACCACCAAAGGGATCCTACCACCAATCATACCTTTACCTCCCTCCTTCTCTCTGATTTCTAGAGAGATTGCGCCCTCTGTGATCACCTTTGTCCATTAATCCGACCCCACAAATCTCCCTCCTGGTACTTGTCCCTGCAAGCAACCAAAGTGCTACACTTGCCCATTCACCTCCTCCCTTATCTCCATTTAGGGCCCCAAACGGTCCTTTCAAGTGAGACAAAACTTCACCTGCAAATATGCTGGGGTCATCTATTGTACCCAATGCTCCTCATGCAGCCTCTTCTACATCAGCAAGACCCGTCGTGAACTGGGGGACTGCTTCATCAAGCATCTCTGCTCCATCCACCAAAATCAGAGCTTCCTGGTGGCCAAACATTTTAATTTCAATTCCTATTCCCATTCTGACATGGCCTCCTCTTGTGCCAAGATGAGGCCAGATTCTGGGTGGAGGAACAACACCTTATATTCTGATTGGTTAGCCTCCAACCTGATGTCATGAATATCGATTTCTCCTTGTGGTAAATATGTTTTCCCTTATCGTCTCTTCTTCTTCTATTCTCCACTCTAGCCTCTTACCGCTCCTCACCTACCTATCACCTCCCCCGGGTCCCTTCCTCCTTCCCTTTCTCCGACAGTCCACTCTCCTTTCCTATCAGATTCCTTCATCTCCAGGCCTTTATCTTCCCACCACCTGGTTTCACCTATCACCTTCTAGCTGTCCTCTTTATTCTGGCAACTTCCCCCTTCCTTTCCAGTCCTGAAGAAGGGCTCGGCCTGAAACATCAACTGTTTATCCATTTCCATAGATGCTGCGTGACCTGCTGAGTTCCTTCAGCATTTTGTGTGCATTGCTTTGGATTTCCAGCATTTGCAGACTTTCTCCAGTTTATGATTTATTTTCTGTTTATAGTCAAAGACAAGAGAATTGATCCCAATGCTGCTTCTCATGTGGTTTTTCAAGTTGCCATAGCATTGCATCTATCACGTGGTTCACTGCCTAATGTGATAGGCATTGAACTAAATGAGGTGTGTTATGTGTTTGAGCAAAAAAAATGGTTCAACTTTATGGACCACCTTTATCACTTTGATTTGTCAGATTGTCCATTGTCCGATTATAACATACCTTAATGTTGCTTAGTTCTATCAACAAGATTGCACCATTCTCTCATTTGTATTTTTTCTTCACTCTGATAACTAGAACTGTCAGCTCATTCTTAGTCTAGATTTTCTTCTTCAGTCACTGTCCGCCACCTATCTCATCCCATTGCATGGTCAGTTTTCCTTTGGCTAATATGTTTCTATGATTATTAACTGGCTCACAAATAATCAGAAGCATAGAATTAGAACTATTACAGCACAGAATGGGGCCACTAAGCCTGTGAATGCTCGTTAGAGCAATCAAATTAGTCCCATTCACCAATTTAACAAAATTCTGCAATTTATTTCCTGCCAACAAATCTCCCTAGACCAATACATTTCTAACCTTCAATATCTCCATTTTGCCATTTTTTTCCACCACAGTGCAGTGAGTGATTTTCGCCATTCTGGTGCCCACAAGCTTGCAGCTGGCACATGATGTACACATTCATGCAAATCCTGCTCTTTCAGATGGATACCAGTTACATTGTGAACTCTGGATGCAGTATGGCCACCTTCTAGAATGAATCATTAGATAAACTTTCAGCCTCCCTGTTGGTCCACAGTGACCTCTTAATCATGAAAATTCAACATTTGTGCATGATAGCTGAAGACTCCTCCAATGTACTTGGTCCTCCAGGGCAAATTAAACATTCTCAAGTTCCTAATTCATGCAGGGATTGCAGGTAATTGGTCTCAGCTGTCAGTTTATCACCTTATTTAAGTCGTTTGGGGCTATTCACATTATACTACTTAAAAACAACTGTTATTTTTTCCATTTTCTACCAAGGATTAATTAGTATTTAATGGTGTTACTTTTCTTACAAATAACTACTGTCTGAAGCCTTTACAAATGATTACAATAATTCTACGTACTCAATTGCAACTTTTCTTTACTTCTCCATATGAAATTCCCAATTGACTAAGTTTCTGATTTTAGCTCAGCTCCACACTTTACTCTTCAAGTCATCAGCAAAACCAGATACTATTATAGACCTGTGATTCAGCACAGGTTGACCACAAAATGAAGTAATCTTTTATTGCTGATTAGCTGTTTAACTATTGTAGACAAGACTACTAACTACTTCCGAAGAGCATTCAAAATCTGGCAAGTTAAAATTCTACATTGAATTCCAAATACTTAAACTAAGAGAGATCCAGTCATTAAACAATTGCCATGATGGCCAATTTCCTGTTGGTAGCACATTCCAACATGTTCTGATACATATTCAACAAATAAAATGATTAGAAGAGTTCTGGTATCCCTATCAAGTATAGAAATCTAAATTAGATTCCCAGAAAGACAAGCAACTCTTCAGTTAATAACATACGCTTCAAGGCCTAGCTAATAAAGCAATAATATTGTCACTGTGATATCTTGCTAACCTTGCTGTGGTAAAGGCTGCAATGGAATAAACGTTATCACAAGAATCTGGAATATTACCTGCCCTAAAGCAAGATAACGTTTTTTTTTGCATTTAATCTTTCCGTAATATTTGAATAATATTGTAAACGTTGTTTGATTGGGCATTCTTGTGTTTACATAATTCATTATGAGTAATATATAAAAGTATAAGAATGGCATACGTCATCACACCACCACATCATAAATGCATACATTACAAAAGTAAAATGAAACTAAGTGTAGACACATTATTCCCAGTCCTGTGTCTTTTAAAAAAAATAGTTTTTAAGTTTAGGAGTTACGAAACATAACAGTGGCAAAAATTAAGTTTTAAAATGAATCGAAGACAACTACCTACCTGTTAGAGTGCAGCATGCTTTCTTCGCAAGAGTAGAGAAATGCTTGAGTTTTAAAAAATCACAGCACATGCTTCTTTGGGAATGGACAGAGATGGTTAAATTAAAAAGGCGGCAGAAAATGGACAGAATGAATGGGTTCATAAACAGTAAATACCAGGTGATAATAATCATAAATTTAAAAAAAAAGCAGAAATAGCTGGCTACATCAAAAAGATAGACACATTGGATTGCACAATAGATAACTGGGTTTTGTATACTGAGTGAATTGAGCAATATTTTGAAGGAAATTAAATAGCCAATGAAACATGAGTGCCAGCTTTGCTGAATGTATTTGGTGGAAAGGCATACAGTTTGCTTAGATGTTTGACTGCTCCAAACAAACCAGCCAAATTGAGCTTTGCTGATATCATGAAATTAATGAAGGAACATTTAGAACCAAAGCAATTACTGATTGTAGAATGCTTTAGGTTTCATAAGTGAAATCCAAAGGAAGAGTTTCAGTTTCCATGTCTGAATTGAAGAAATTCTCTGAGTATTGCCAGTTTACAGATGGACTTAATGATGTACTAAGGAATCATTATAATTTGTGGAATCTTACAAGAAAGCATTCAAAAATAGCTTCTAACTGAAGCACAATTCATATTTAAAAGAGCTGTGAAATCAATGGAAATAGCAGTAAAGAAGGAATTGAGTTGCAGTCTGGAATGAAAGTGAATGTGAATAAAATTGCGGCATCTAGATGGAGGTATACCTGGCTGAACAAATTGTGCTATTGCTGTGGCAGGAACTCACATATACCACACCAATGCAGCTCTGAAGGTAACCTTGCAGAAAATGCAATAAAGTCAGACACATACATTCAAAGAGCATTCTGAGTGGACAAAAATAAGTGGACTACACAGAGAACAGAAAAATATAAAAACTCAAGTTGCTTGTCAAAAGGAACACTAACGTGTATGCTATTGATTGGTAATCTGATAATGATGTGAGTGATACAGACAGAGTAGCCTTAAGATTTACAGTGTGAAAATTAACACCAGACAAGCAATGTAGCTTACACCAGTAGAGAACATCAATTTAATTGAAACAGAATTAGACACAGGCTTGGCTGTTACTGCGATTCCTCAAAATGAGCAGAAATAGCATTTCAAAGATACTGCAAGTATGTAACTAAGAACTTATACAAGAGGAAAGAAATGTGGAAATTACATTCAAAACAGTGAAATACAACAGCTAACAAGCCACATTTGGGCTTGTATGCAGTAAAAACAGGAGGGCCAACATTGTGGAGTTGTGATTATCTGAGACAACTACAACTTGTTTGGAGATTCATCCACAATTTGCATGCCACATCCCCTGTAGAAGAAGCAACTGAAAACAAATTAGGAAAGGAACTTAATGACACTACAGCAGTCCTCAAGGATGGTATTGGAAAACACAAACATAAAGGGTAAAATAGTGTTCATTGAAAATGCAACACCCAAGTTTTATAAAGCCCGTCTGGTTCCTTAAACCATCCATGATAAAGTAGCCAGTGTGCTAGATCACATGGAGGCTGAAGGAATTCATTCAAAGTTTGAGTGGAGCCCGTAGGCAATGCCACTGGTCCCCGTAGCCAAGAAGAATGGATCTGTCAGAATCTGCAGCAATTTTAAAATCACCAGAATCCCAGAACTGAAAGTAGATCAATACTTTATGCCTAGGATAGAGGATAAATTTGCAAATTTTTCTGGAGGAAAAGACTTCAGCAAAGTGGACTTAGTGGAGGTCTATCAAAGGGGCACATGGAAGAAAAGCCCAAAGTGTTTCTCACCAGAAACACTCACAAAGGGCTTTACTACTATAATAGGCTTACTTTTGGAGTAGCATCCGCCCCTGCATTCTGGCAGAAAGCTATGGGCCACGTGTTGCTAGGCTGCCTGGGCACTCAGTGGTACTTGGATGACATCATTGTTACCAATGAGGATGGCAAGGATCATCTCCCAAATCTCAAGACAATGTTAGAAATTTTGGAAGATTATGGGCTCAGAGCATAATGTAACAAGTGTGAATTTTTAAACCATGTATTATTTACTGTGCTCACAGCATTAATGCACAAGAATTACTTACGTGTGCTGAGAAAATTCAAGTAGTGATGGATGCTCCAAGGGTAAAAGACATGTCACTGTTGCAGTCCTTTTGAGGATTTATCAATTAGTACAACAGGCTCTTGCCAAACCTGGCTACTGTGCTTCACCCATTGAACTCATTACTACAGATAGGAAAGAAATCGCATTGGACAAAGCAGTGTGAGGTAGCTTTCCAAAAAGTAAAGGAAATGGTGATGTTAGACACTGTACTTGCACATTATGATCCACAACATCCAGTGAAGCTCACCTGTGATACTATGCCTTATGGTATAGGTGTAGTCATGTCACATGTTGTGAGTGATGGAAGTGAATGTCCCGTGGCCTTTGCATCATGTTCCCCTACTGCTGCCAAGAAAAGTTATGCACAGATTGACAGAGAGACCTTGAGTCTGGATTGGGATGTAAAATGTTTCAACCAGTACTTGTATGGGAGAGAGTTTACCCTCAGTAATGACTATTACCCACTAGTGTTCATTTTCAATCCACAGAATGGCGCTGCACGTATGGCAGCTGCATGAATGCAGAGATGGGCTCTGTTTCTTGGAGGACATGATTACAAGATCAAATTCAAGAGGATGACTAATCATGGAAATGCTGACAGAGTGTCCTGTTTTCCCTTGGAAAAGGAGTTACCAAAAAGTTACCGAAGAGGACACTCCTTTTGATGTATTTTCCCTAACTCAAATCGCAAGTTTCCTGAAAAGGTAGAAGTGATCCAAAGTGCAAACAGGAAAGACTCCACACTGTCTCAGATCTACATGGCTGCCCAAGATGGCTGGAACGTGCAGCAGAAATTGCAGTTTCATCAGGGATGAACTTGCCCTTGATGGGGGTTGCTTTACATGGGGATTGAGAGTTGTTGTACCATCCAAACTAAAATGTTGTAGGAGCCATATGCCAGCCATCTAGGCATGGTCAAAATGAAAGTGTTGGCTTGATGCTTTACTAGTGGCCTGGGATAGATCAGCAGATCGAGCAGCTTGCCATGCACTGTTCAGGATGCAGACACTCCAAAAGATGCTAAGAGCAGTGCCTCTCCATCCGTGAGAATAGCCTGCATTGCTCTGGCAGAGTATTCATGTGGAATTTGCTGTGCTTTCATGGGCACAACTTTCTTGGTAGTAGTCAATGGAGCTACAAAGTGGTTGAAAGTGTTCCCAATAGCCTCCACTACAGCCTCGCACACTGTTGCTGTGTTGAGAAGCCTCTTCTCAAGGACTAGTGTTACAAAACACTTCTTCAGTGACAATGGACCCACAGTTTGTTGTGGAACAGATTCAGTCATCCCTGAAAATGAATGGAATAAGATATTTTACATGGGCACCATACCACGCAGTTACAAATGGCTTGGTGGAAAGGTTTGTTCAGGGTCTAAAGAACGCACTACAAAAAATTTCAGCAGAACACACCACTCTGGCGCTCAATCAGAATCTCGCCAATCTGGAGACTACACATCAATCAATTAAAGTTGGCAGCGTCAATTGTTAGAGAAGAAAGATGTCCAGAGCTATCAGAACCACGTCCTGCAGTCCCAGAGTCAGCTCCTGAGGAAGACACAGAATATAAGAATGTTTTGCAGCCACAGGTTCACCCGCCAAGCAGAATGCTCTCCCTTGTCAGGAAAGGTGTATCCCACAAGAATAAGAAATCCTTCAAAGCAATTAAATCCTTAGGCCTGATGGGACAATTTAAAATTTACGTGCTATGGATGTCTCTACAGTAGTTGTATAATATGGTATATTGTGTGTGTATATGAGTAATATTGTAAATATATTGTTTTATTAAGCATTCTTTATTTGTTTACATAATTCATTATGGGATATATGTTAAAGTACATAAATGGCATTTGTCATCACACCACCACGTCATATGTGCGCACTTCACTAAATTAAAGCAAAACTAAGAATGGACATGTTGTTCCTGGTTCTGTGTTTTTTTTTGATTAGTGTTATGTTTTGGAGATACAAAATATAACAGATTTTACTTTACGCTAACAATTGTTCGTACAACCATACTGAGGAGTGATAGAGCACCATAAGACCATCAGACATAGGAAAAGAATTAGGCTATTTGGCCCAAGGAGTCTGCACCATATTTCCATCGTGGCTGATTTATTCTCCCTATTGATCCCATTCTCCTGTGTTCTCCCCATATCCTCTAATGCCGTCACTAATCAAGAACCTATCGGCCTCTGTTTTTAATATACCCAGTGACTTGGCCTCCACAGCTGTCTGTGGGAAGGAATTCCACAGATTCAAGACCCCCGGCTAAAGAAATTTCTCCTCATTTTTGTTTAATTGGACATCCTTCTATTCTGAAGCTGTGGCCTCTGGTCCTAGATGCTCTCACTATTAGAAACATCCTTTGCCTGCGTGTCTACTTTATTTAGGCCATTCCATATTCGATAGGTTTCAGTGAGATTTCCCCGCCCTCCTGTGCACCAATGCTGCTGATGTGACAGGTTGGAATGAACTTTACTGAAAAATCTTTGAGCTAAGCATTCAAACATGCCAGCCTTCAAATTTCAGTCACATTTTCAACCACTTTTCTCATTAAGACAGAGAACACTGACTTTTTTTTTTGCAACTATAAAATCCTCAAAATGCAGCAAATTGTTTCACAGACAATGAAGTTATTTTGAAATGTACTTGCTTGAACATAGATAGATAGATAGATGCTTTATTGATCCTGAAGGAAATTAGTGTCACAGTAGCACTTTAAGTTCACAGATATACAAAACTAGAAGAACAGTAAGAAGAATAAATTAAAAAAAAATAAGTTACCTCAAGCAGTCTAACAGGAGGGAGTCATCAATTCCCTGGCTATAGATTTTATTGTTATAGAGCTTTATGGCCAAGGGTAAGAATGACCTCATATAGCACTCTTGGGAGCAGCATAGTTGTCCTAACCTATTACTGAAAGTGCTCTTCTATTCAGCCAAGATGGCATGCAGAGGGTGAGAAACATTGTACAGAATTACCAGGATTCTCTGTAGGGTTGAACACACAGCATCCAATTTGGGTTCTAATATAGTCGGGCTTCCTAAGGCACTTAATTGGAATATTGGCAAAGAAAATTTAATACCTTGAGACATAGAACACCTTATGATAATGCAGAAGGAGGTAATTAAAGACACTGAGTCCTTCCCAGCTCCAGATAGAGAAGTCCTATTAGTCCTACTCCCTGTCTTATTTCCTTGTAACCCATTCTCCTTCTTTTGTATTCTCTGCCAGCTATTCCCTTTGATATTGTTTTTGTCTCATGTGGCATTGGCTTGCCGGGCTGAATGATTTGAGGATAACAGCACAAAAATGCCAATCAAATAAATTAAGATACAGATCAATCATAATCTAATTGAAACGTAAAGCAATCTTGATGTGCGGAATGCCATTGTTCTATCATTACAATACTACAATTATAACCGGAAGGGTTAAAATATAGATTTCCATTATGTAAGTAATAATGCAGTAGGCTTGATTGGCTGATGTCCAACTTCTGTTTCTAGATCCACAACCACAGCCTATCACAAATAGCTCAAAGGAGAAGAAATTACTTTGATTTCACTCTCAGTGAGAAAACACACCAACTGAATATTTAAACCATTTTTGTTTTTGCTGATCTATTCTCAACCTGAATATGACCTTTACTTTTTACACCAATTATCTGATGGACTGATGTTGCACATTCGTGATTATGGATTGCATTCTGTTATACTGGTAAGGGGGAAACTGTAATGACAGGATAAAATTACAGCAAATTTTGAAATATGCAGAAGCACGATTCAGCAGGTAACAGTGGACTCTGCTGTTTATGCTAACTTTCTCTTCCCAAGGCTAGGGATCATTACATTACTTTCCAATCTCAATCTACAGATAGATAGAGATTATTAAATATTAAAACCAGTGTAATTAATGGCGACTATCATTGTAAAGCTGAGAAAAAAAATTATTGCTGAAACATCTCTCTGATCCAGAAAAAAAACAGTATTATTTGAGTGAAGACTCATTTTCATAGGAAAAAATGCTGAAATTATTTTTAAAGTAATAATTTTAGGTATTTTTTTCCTTTTTATGCTGCTACTTTAATCATTTATGCATTTATGCACTGGTGCAATTCTACACTACCTCCGTAGAGATCACCTTCACATCAACCATTACAGTCTGGTTTGGTGCAGCATCCTCCCACAATACAAGAAAACTACAGTGAACTGTCAGGCCAGTTAAAATGGTCATTAGCTCCAGTCTACCATCACTCCAGCCTGCGTCACTTATAACACTGTTTATATTGTAAATATGTCTTTATGCACATTTTATTTCATATCCATATTTTAACCTCTAAATTAATACTTTATATAATTCTTTATTCTTTGCATGTCATTGTTGAATGTTTTTTGTTGCATGTCGTGTCAAAATATCACAGCAAATTACTAATGTACGGGGGCCCTTTTTTGGTTGGCTGCTGTCTCAGTCAATGTACAGTTCATGATGAGTAAAGCTGATCCTTATTTCCCGATATTCCACCTGCGTCATGTAAAATGATTTAAATGAACACTTGTTTTACTGCTTCTCTACTTCTTTATAGTTTAAGTGTCTCGGTGAGGATCCTTCAGTGAAGAACCTTGCTGCTATTTGACTTCCTCCAAGGTGTCACAATATTCCTGCTTTGGAGAATATACTGAAATGGACTGCTGAAGACTAGAAATTTCCATTGACACTCTGACAAGTTTCTGGGCAACAGTAAACAAGATAAATGATAAAAGTTACTCACAGCAAAATACAGGTTATTATCTTCTTCTGGGTTTAATTTTCACAGTCCTAATTTACGCTTTTGATTTCGTCTTGTTCTGTTTGATGATTACATATTGATCATGTCTGTGGCCTTAACCCTTTGAACACCACAATTTGATTTCAATTGTAAAACTCATTTTGACAGATTCATTACTTCTATTGGCAGTTTTCTGAAAATTATTAATTTTAATGAAAGCTACTTGGTACATTAAACCAATGAGAATATCTCACATATGTATTTATTTTCAAAGTTTTTGTGGATATTGGTTGTGGTTTATCAAATCAGAGATCAATAAATCATGTAGCTCTGGAAAGGAAGTTCGGACATATTTGTTGATGTGCGCTGCAGAGAAGGAATGAAACCACATCTATCTACCTAACATACAAGTCAAGAAAAGAAAAAACACTACTTGATTGACTGTGTAGAGTTGCCCAGCACATCACTTGGTTGTGGTCATCATTTCTACTTTGACAAAAAGCTCATCAACCCTTTCTCTAGGCATTTCTAGAGATAGAAGAGATAACTCTGGTCCTGACAGTTTCACCTAAAACCTGAAAAATCTTTGGTGAAGTTGTTTTTCTTTTGCAGTGCTGAACTTAACTCCTATATCAATTAGTGTCATAGAAGCAAACTTTTATTTAAAAAGTGCTTCTCATGTCCATGTAACACTCAAAAACATATCATACAATCACGCAGCCATTTGCAAAAGCCATCGTATTAATAGTAAGGTCCCGTAACCAGCAATTATCATGTGACAAGCTGATGATTTTGCTTGCAGAATATTTGTTGCAGTACATTAGCAGAATTCTCATTTTCCTATTAGAACAATAAGACAAACCTTGTAAAGGTCTAAGATTTTGGAAAAGCTCTTGTTTTAATTCCAAGCCAATGTTAAAATAAAAACCATGTTCAGGACTATGGTGTGCAAGACGGTAAAGCTTAGCATAGATGATATAATATTTTGGAATTGAATCAAGTAGTCCTGCAACAACTTATGTAAACAATTACATTTATAAATTGCATCACATGTACCTAGATACAGTGAAAAACTTTGTTTTCCATGCCATGCATAGAGATAACTTCATCATAAAACCATAAAGCAAAGGAGCAGAGTCAGGCTATTCAGCCCATTGAGCCTGCTCCGCCTTTCGATCACGGCTGATCCTGGATCCTACTCAACACCATACACCTGCCTTCTTGCCATATCCTTTGACTTGGCCTCCACCACAGTCTGTGGCAGAGCATTCCAAAGAGCCACTACGCTCCAGATAAGAAACCCTCTGTTCTAAGAGGTCGCCCCTCTGATTTGAGGTTGTGCCCTCTAATTTTGGATACCCCCACAATAGAAAAAGTTTTCTCCACATCCACCCTATCTAGTCCTTTCAAAATTCGGTAACTTTCAATGAGATCCCCATGCATTCTTCTAAATTCCAGGGAGTACAGACCTAAAACCGCCAAAGTCTCCTCACCTGTTAACCCCTTCTTTCCTGGAATCATCCTTGTGAACCTCCTCTGGGCTTTCTACAATGAAAACACATTCTTTCTGAGATACGGGCTGAAAACTGTTGACAATATTCAGAGTGCACCTGACTAGTGTCTTATAAAGGCTCAGCATTATCTCCTTGCATTTATATTCTAATCCTCTTGAAATAAATGTCAACATTGCATTTGCTTTCTTTACCACAGATTCATCCTGTAATTTAAACTTCTGGGAGTCTTGCACAAGGACTCCCAAGTCCCTCTGCACCTCTCATGTTTGAACTTTCTTCCCATTTAGATAATAGTCTGCGCTTTTGTTCCTTTTACCAAAATGCATTATCATACATTTTGCAACATTGTATTCCATCTGCCACTTTTTTGCCCATTCTTCCAATTTCTCCACGTCCTAGTGCAATTGCAATGCTTCCTCAGCAGTACCTACTGTGACAAGAATACACATAGATTAAGATGTTAGCTGTCCTGTTCTGGCACCGGTGGGATCAGCAGTTGGTCTGCCACCTCTCTTCAGGAGAGAGAGAGATAAGGAAAACAATGGAGCAGCATTTGGAGATGATAATGAAGGGACGGGAGAGAGTAACGGAAGGAGAGCTGTCAAGATCGGCTCCCCCTTTGAACCCTGACCTGTTTGAAGTGATGGACAGGCGATACCCCAGCAGGGGGATAAAAAGGGAGAGGTTCGCTAAGGCAGGACACACACGACACCCCGAGGTAACGAGACCCTGGAAGCTGTGCGTCTCCCACAAGTCAGTGGGAAGTTTTTTGGACGGCTGGTCGCGGGACAAGCCATAGACGCACAGGGTGAAAAGGCACGATCGGCAGGAACCTTGTGTGTGTCCACCCTTGCCTGGGTGCCAGGTTCACCGCAGAGAAACGATCGTATCTGGAAACGGAGGGGTCACGGTCGGTGACCTCAGATGACATCACAAAGGGCTAGCACGAAAGCTGACTGCGAAGGTCTGTGTGTGGAAGCTGTTTGAATATTCATTCGTTTTGCTCTCTCTCTCCTTCCTCCCACTGTCTGCGAACTGAACTGAACTTTGCGTCACTTTGAAACTGGTCATTTACCCCTAGACAACGATAGAGCTTGATTGATCCTGTTATCTTAATTCTGTGTACATGTGTGTTTATCATTGCTGAACTGTTGCATTTATTATCCTTTTGATTAGAGTACTGTGTTGCTTGTTTCTTTAATAAAACTTTCTTAGTTCTAGTAATCCAGACTCCAACTGAGTGATCCATTTCTGCAGGTTTGGCAACCCAGTTACGGGGTACATAACATAAGTGGGGTCTCGTCCGGGATTTTGAATGCTAAATTTGGGACGGAGTAAATTGAATGGGTCAAAATTCCCGAAAGAAAGAAAAGACAAACAGCAGAAATGGAGGCTGAGGAATTTATAAAGGCGCCGACCTTGGAGGCATTAGCGGATGCCAGGAAAACGGAATTGGTAGCTGTGGCCAAATGGTTGAATCTTGCTAAGGGGAAGTCGACAATGAGGAGAGAGGAGATACACAGAGCTATCATAGAGCACTATGTATCTAAAGGTGTGTTTCCCCAAGGCGAGCTGGAGGTGGTGTCTATTGAAAAACCTGCTGGAGACGCGGTACAAGTGCAGCTTGAAAAACTGAGACTGGAGCACGAGTTCCGGGTACGGCAGTTAGAACACGAAGAGAAGCAGTTAGAAAGGCAGGAGAAAGAGAGAGAGTTAGAAAGGCAGGAGAAAGAGAGAGAGTTAGAAAGGCAGGAGAAAGAGAGAGAGTTAGAAAAGCGGGAGAAAGAGAGAGAGTTAGAAAGGCAGGAGAGAGAGAGAGAGAGAGAGAGACAGTTGGAGCGAGAGGAGAAACAGAGGGAAAGGGAATTCGAGCTGGAGAAGTTAAAGATAATGGCAGAGCAGGGGCCCGTGCCGAACCAAGGTGGAGGGTTCCGGGCGACCCAGGAGGTTAGGCTGGTTCCCCCATTTGACGATACCGACGTGGATCGGTACTTTCTCCATTTCGAAAAAGTTGCTACAAGTCAGGACTGGCCGAGGGATAAGTGGGCTGTTTTGTTTTAGAGTGTACTGAAAGGGAAAGCCCAACAAGCTTACTCAGCTTTGTCCGCGTAAGATGCCCAGAGGTATGAGGTGGTGAAAGAGGCCATCCTCAGGATTTATGAGTTGGTCCCGGAGGCATACCGGCAGAGGTTCCGGAATGCGAGGAAGCAGTGGGACTGCACGTATTTAGAGTTTGCCCGTGAGATGCAGACATATTGTGAGCGTTGGTGCGCCTCGAAGGGGGTAGAGGGGGATTATGACAGACTGCTACAGCTGATCCTGATTGAGCAGTTTAAAGGTTGTGTCCCTGAGGGTATGAGAACCTACCTAGATGAGAAAGAGGCAGCCACGTTAGCCGCAACTGCTAAGTTGGCAGATGAGTATGCGTTGACGCATAAAATGAAGTTTGCCCCGAGTAAAGGCTACCAGAAGGGTAGTCAGGACGGCGGGGAGAGTCCGCCAGAAAAGTCAGAGAGTAAGCCGGGGACTCGTGAGAAGGATAAGGTAGACCGGGAGCAGTCTGGTAGGAAGTCACCTGGGGTCGTCTGTTATAATTGCGGGAAAGTCGGACACTTTGCGTCCAGGTGCTTTGCCCCAAAGAAGGAGACGGGAAAAGGAAAAACGGCGATTTTGACTGGCTGTGTCGAGCTGGTAAACGAACCGCTAGGAAAGGACAGGTCTGCCAAAGTTCAGGAAGGGCGCGAGAGGTTTATCTCAGCCGGATTGGTGTCAGTGAAGGAGGGGTTAAAACCAGTTCCAGTGCGGATCTGGAGAGACACAGGAGTGTGTCAGTCACTGATACTGAAGAGTGTATTAGAGTTTAGCTTAGAGACCCAGATTGGGGAGGTCAAGGTCAAAGGTATTGGGGAAGGGACAGAGGCAGTCCCTCTGCACCAGATACACTTACAAAGCAACCTGGTCTCTGGACTAGTCACGATCAGGGTGAGGTCCGAATTACCGATGAAAGGCGTGGAAGTCTTGGTCGGTAATGACCTCACCAGGGGAATCGTGTTCCCAGCAGTGAGATTGACATTTCAGCCTGCCAGCATTGAGGCCCCACCCATGGACTCACAGGTTCATCGCGGGACTGCGGTAGTAAATTTAGCTGAGACGTTTCTGCCAGCCTTGTACGAGAAGGGGGTAGAAAGTGAAAAGAAGGAGTGTAGTGAGACAAGAGGTAGTGAGGGAGCTGAGACAGACTTAGCATTAGCCAGGAAAGAATTTGTGCAGGCGCAGGAGCGAGACGAGGGGCTGATGGTTTTGGCGGAGACAGCTCTCTCTGACGCAGAATTAACAAGAGAACCAGTAGGCTATTGTGTGGAGGAGGAAGTGCTAAGGAAGAAAGGGTAACCAAGTACCGTACCCGCAGATGAGGAATGGGGGGTGGTGCAAAAGAGTTATGGGGATGAGATTTTTAACCTGGCCCACAAGGTACCCCCCGGTGGACATTTTGCGGTGCTGGAGGAAACAGTTGGTGGAATCATGAAAGAGGTTTACCGGCTGCACCGGAGGAAGGATGTTATTGATTATGGCTGACGCGAACTGAGACGGTCACAGGATTTTGATATGCTAACAAACCTAGTCGGTGTTAGCGCAGAAATCAATGAAGCAAGGGGCCCCCTGATAAGAGAAAAAAACCATTTTGAAAAGATGAGTATGGTATCGACCAGATGGGGGAAGGCTATTGTTTTGGCCAGCTCTGCTGATAAGATCTCTCCCTTAATCCCCGAACAAAGCGACTCTTTAGGAGAAGTAATTAAACGACTCGCACACGTGTGTTTGATTGTCCTGAGGTGATGCAAAGAACTGGGACGTTGGGTGGTGTTTGCTACACTAGGAAGCCTAGCGAGCAACACTCCTATAGAATGAGTAATTCAGTGACAAAAGGGCTGACGAACACAGAGGTGTGTATTGGCAACGTAATACGGCTGTCTGAAGCCAACTTGATAGTGAACCTTGAAAAAAATGAATTCAGCCACACAAAGGTCACTTACCTGGGAATTGTGGTGACACAGGGACAGCTGGCAGCGATGCAAGCTAAATTGCGGGCTATCTCTGACATCCCAACCCCAACAGACAAGAGGGCCCTCAGAAGGCTCTTGGAGATGGTGGGGTACTGTAGGAAGTTTTGCAATAACTCTGTGGTTACTACCCCTCCCCCTCCTACTAAGCCCTTGCAAGAGAAAACTAAGTCGGAATGGGACGACCCTTGTTATTGTGGTCCGGGACAAAACCAGATGAGAGGTTACATTGATCGCAATTCATCAGTGTTTTTGGCCACTATGAAGTTTGCTAAGTTGGAGCCTGGTCTAAGGGATTATTAATAACACATATAAAAGGAACAGAAAATGTGATGGCTGACTGTCAGGTGTTGACGACTTCAAATTCGCTGTATTAGCCAAATAGCTGATAAAGATATGTATTTGTGTGTATCAAATAATGTATTCATATTTGTAATTTTTACCCCAGTAAAAATCCTTAAAGGTGGGAAGTGTGACAAGAATACACATAGATTAAGGTGTTAGCTGTCCTGTGCTGGCACCAATGGGATCAGCAGTTGGTCTGCCACCTGTCTTCAGGAGAGAGAGAGATAAGGAAAACAATGGGGCAGCATTTGGAGATGATAATGAAGGGACGGGAGAGAGTAACGGAAGGAGAGCTGTCAAGATCGGCTCCCCCTTTGAACCCTGAACTGTTTGAAGTGATGGACAGGCGATACCCCAGCAGGGGGATAAAAAGGGACAGGTTCGCTAAGGCAGGACACACACGACACCCCGAGGTAACGAGACCCTGGAAGCGGTGCGTCTCCCACAAGTCGGTGGGAAGTTTTTTGGACGGCTGGTCGCGGGACAAGCCATAGACGCGCAGGGTGAAAAGGCACGATCGGCAGGAACCTGGTGTGTGTCCACCCTTGCCTGGGTGTCGGGTTCACCGCAGAGAAACGATCGTATCTGGAAACGGAGGGGTCACGGTCGGTGACCTCAGATGACATCACAAAGGGCTAGCACGAAAGCTGACTGCGAAGGTCTGTGTGTGGAAGCCGTTTGAATATTCATTCGTTTTGCTCTCTCTCTCCTTCCTCCCACTGTCTGCGAACTGAACTGAACTAAATTGAACTGAACTTTGCGTCACTTTGAAACTGGTCACTTACCCCTAGACAACGATAGAGCTTGATTGATCCTGTTATCTTAATTCTGTGTACATGTGTGTTTATCATTGCTGAACTGTTGCATTTATTATCCTTTTGATTAGAGTACTGTGTTGCTTGTTTCTTTAATAAAACTTTCTTAGTTCTAGTAATCCAGACTCCAACTGAGTGATCCATTTCTGCAGGTTTGGCAACCCAGTTACGGGGTACGTAACACTACCCTTGCACCTACTTTTGTATCATCAGCAAATTTTGCCACAAAGCCATCAATTCCATTATCCAAATCATTGGTAAACAATGTAAAAATTAGTGGCCCCGATACTGACCCCTGAGGAAAACCACTAGTCACCGGCAACAAACCAGCAAAGGCCCTTTTTATTCCAGCTGCTTCCGGCCTGTCAGCCATTCCTTTATCCATGCCAGTACCTTTCCGTAATGCCATAGGATTTCATCTTGTTAGGTAGCCTCATGTGTGGCACATTATCAAATGCCTTCTGAAAATTCAAGTAAATAACACCCACTGCCTCTCCTTGTCCATTCGTCCCCCCATCCCTCCCCACTGATCTCCCTCCTGGCACTTATCCTTGTAAGCGGAACAAGTGCTACACATGCCCTTACACTTCCTCCCCTACCACCATTCAGGGCCCCAGACAGTCCTTCCAGGTGAGGCGACACTTCACCTGTGAGACGACTGGGGTGATATACTGCGTCCGGTGCTCCCGATGTGGCCTTCTATATATTAGTGAGACCCAACGCAGACTGGGAGAGCGTTTTGCTGAACACCTACTCTCTGTCCGCCAGAGAAAGCAGGATTTCTACTGTAAAGATGAAGCCACACTCAGGTTGGAGGAACAACACCTTATATTCCATCTGGGTAGCCTCCAACCTGATGGCATGAACATTGACTTCTCTAACTTCCGCTAATGCCCCTCATCCCCCTCGTACCCCATCTGTTATTTATTTATATACACACATTCTTTCTCTCTCTCTCCTTTTTCTCCCTCTGTCCCTCTGACTATACCTCTTGCCCATCCTCTGTGTTTTCCCCCCCTCCCCTTTTCCTTTTCCCTGGGCCTCCTGTCCCATGATCCTCTCATATCCCTTTTGCCAATCACCTGTCCAGCTCTTGGCTCCATCCCTCGCCCTCCTGTCTTCTCCTATCATTTTGGATCTCCCCCTCCCCCTCCAACTTTCAAATCTCTTACTAGCTCTTCTTTCAGTTAGTCCTGACGAAGGGTCTCAGCCTGAAACGTTGACTGTACCTCTTCCTAGAGATGCTGCCTGGACTGCTGCGTTCACCAGCAACTTTGATGTGTGCTGCCTCGCCTTTGTCCATTTTGGTACATTGAAGTACTACCGGGAAAAGCAGTAACAGCACGCAAAATATTGTAATTGAATAACAGATAAAATGGAATGCAGGCAGTCAATAAGGTCAATTGAGAGAGTCTATCTTATAGCACAAGTGTTCTGTTTAGTAGTCGAATGACCATGCATAGAAGCTAAATTTGAGCCTGGTGATACATGCTTTCAGGCTTTTGTATGTTATGCGCAATGGGAGGGGGAAAGAGAAAATATTTGAGATGGGCGGAGTTGTTTGATTATGTTGGCTGCTTTACTGAATCATCAAGAAATGTAGACTGAGTCCATGGAGGTGAGGCTAGTTTTATTTATGTACTGAATTGTGTCTACTTCAGTATAATTGAGAAGCCACTGACAATTATTGAGCAAGTCTCCAGATTCATGGCAAGTTTTAGTTTGAGCTATTCTCTGACATCATTTAACTGATGATAATTGCTATACATTACAAAATCGTTACAGAATGAGGTAGCAAATATCAAACGGAACAATTGCATATTGCCCTCAATTGAAGAGATACAGTAGCTATGGGAAACGAGTATAAACTTGGAAAGGAGCATGAGTTAACTACATAATTTTGTTTCAGTTCTTTGTTTCTGGTATCTGACTACTGCTGCCTGTTCCTAACTGCCTTTGAAGTGACAAGGCAACTTCAGAATTGTTAAGAGCATTTAAAAGTCAACACCAATGTTCTTATACCAACACACATAAAATGTTGGAGGAACTCAGTGTGTCAGGCAATATCTATGGAGAGAATGAACAGTCGACATTTTGGTCTGAGACCGTCCATCAGGACCAGAAAGAAAACAGGTAGGAGCCAAAATATAAGGAGTCCATAAGACCATAAGATATAGGAGCAGAATTAGTCCATCTGGCCCATCGAGTCTGCTCTGCCATTCAATCATGGCTGACCCTTTTTTTCCCCTCCTCAACTCCAGTTCCCAGCCTTCACCCCCGTAACCTTTGATGCCATGTCCAATCAAGAACCTATGAATCTCTGCCTTAAATACACCTAACGACCTGACCTCCACAGCTGCATGTGGCAACTAATTCCACAAATTCACCAAATTCTGGCAAAATAAATTTCTCCGCATCTCTGTTTCGAAAGGTTGCTCCTCTATCCTGAGGTTGTGCCCTCTTGTCCTAGACTCACCCACCATGGGAAACATCCTTTCCACATCTACTCTGTCTAGGCCTTTCAACATTCAAAAGCTTTCAATGAAATCCCTCCTCTTCCTTCTGAATTCCAGTGAGTACAGACCCAGAGCCATCAAACGTTCCTTGTATGATAACCCTTTCATTCCTGGAATATTCCTTGTGAACCTCCTCTGGACCCTCTTCAATGCCAGCACATCTTTTCTGAGATGAGGAGCCCAAAACTGTTCACAATACTCAAAGTGAGACCTTAACCATGCCTTATAAAGCCTCAGCATCACATCCTTGCTCTTGTATTCCTGACCTCTTGAAATGAATGCTAACATGGCATTTCCCACCACCGACTCAACCTGCAAGTTATCCTTCAGGGCGTTCTACACATGGACTCCCAAGTCCCTTGGCATCTCAGATTTTTGGATTTTCTTCCTGTTTGTAGTCCGCACATTACCAAAGGGTATGACTATGGATTTTCCAATATTGTATTTCATTTGCCACTTTCTTGACCATTCTCCTCATCTGACTAAATCCTTCTGCATCCTACTTATTTCCTCAATGCTACTTGTCCCTCCAGTCAGGTTGAGGGGAGACTATGAGCTGGCGACTGATAGGTGATTCCAGGTGAGAGGTGGAACGACTGAGGGTGAGATAGGCATTAGTCACTACAGGTTATTGTTATTTTCACAGGTACATAGATAATACAGTGAAAAGCTTGTTCATATTGATTAGATCATTACACAGAGTACTGCAGGAGAACAAAGGGAAATAATAAAAATGCAAGTAAAGAACATAGGAACACAAAATATAGGCGCATCTGGCCCATTGAGTGCACTCTGCCATTTCATCATGCCGGAACCATTTCCCTGTCAGCACCAATCTCCTGTTTTCTCCCTGTATCCCTTCATCAACCTATCGACCTCTGGTTTAAGTATACCCAATAACTTGATCTCCACAAACACCTGTGGCAACAGTTTCCACAGATTCACCACTATCTGGCTAGAGATATTCCTCTTAATCTGCATTCTGATTGAATGTCCCTCTATTCTCAGTCTGTGTCCTCAATCTGACTACCCCACCGTAGGAAACACCCTCTCCAATCTTACCCTATTAAGACCTTTCAACATTCGATAGTTTCAATGAGATTCCCCTTCATTCTTCTAAATGAGAGCCATCAAATTCTCCTCATATGACTAGCCTTTCAATCCTGGGATCATTTTGTGAACCTTCTTTGCATCCTCTTCAATGTTAACAAATCCTTTCTTAGACAAGGGGCACAGCAATGCTCACAATAGTCCTAATGGGAACTCAACAGTGCCTTGTAAAGCCTTAACATTAGATTCTTGTTTTTAATCCTCTAAAAATGAATGCTAACATTGCATTTGCCTTCCTCATCACCAACTCCATCAGCAAATTAACTTTTAGGGAATTCTGCACAAAGGTTCCCAAGTCCCTTTGTACCTCAGATTTTTAAATTTTCTCTCCATTTAGAAAATTGAAAAAATTGCTTTTATTTTTTCTACCAAAGTGCATGAACATACATTTCCCAACACTGTATTTTATCTGCCACCTCTTTGCCCATTCTACTAATCTGTTTAAGTCTTCTGTAGCGCCTCTACTTCCTCAGAATTACTTGCCCCTCCACCTATCTTTGTATGATCTCCAGATTTGGCCATCTATTTCTTCATCCAAATCTTTGATATGTTCCAATCCATTTTCCAATCCCAAGCAACCTGCAGAATGCTTACATCTTTTTTATGTTACATGGTGCTCTGGAGGTTGGCCTGCTGGTACAAATCGTGTGATGTGGACATTTCCTGCCGATGTTTGTGGGAGAGCATTTGTGGTGATACGCCTCTGTTCCAAGATTGATGCCAGCTGTCTGAGAACTTGGTTATGCCGCCAAGTGTACCGCCCCTGGGTGAGGCTCGTGGTGCATCCTGTTAAAATGTGCCTTAGTGATGCAGGTGCTTGACAAGGAGAGAAAGCGGGGTTTTCTCCCCACCACTGGTTCAGGTTCTGGGGTGTGGGTAGGAGGTCATAAGTGGCTCTGATGACAAAACTTAGCCGAGATCACTCCATCTCCGATGTCATGCCAGCTAAGTTTCCTCTTTTCCAGGCTCTCCCAATTAGTCCAGTGGCCCTGATTGGCCATTGACACGGCCCTGGAATGTCGCTCTACCTCCTGCTGTCTTCTCACCTCCTACACCACGAGCCATCTCTTCTGCGCTGATGTTGCCTTGTGCCACAGAGGAGCTTTTGGGACGAGGCCAAGCCCAGCTCTCCCAAGTTGGACTTGGCCAACCACACCCCTGAAGCGAAGAGCAGACTTAGCACTCTGAATGGTTTCAGATGCAGTCCACTTCCTCCCCGTTGCCACATGGGGGGGGCCCGCTGTTCGAATAACAGTATCTTCCGATTCAGTGAGGGTCATGACCAACCTTGTTTTGGTGATAGGATTCGATAGTTAGGGGGACAGATAAGAGGTTCTGTGGAAGAGATTGAGAATTCCGGATGGTCTATTGCCTCCCTGGTGCCAAGAACCGCAATATCTCCAATCGAGTGCTCTGTATTCTCAAGAGGGAGGGTGAACAGCCGGATGTCGTGGTCCATGTAGGGACCACTGACGTATGTAAGAAGAGTGAGGAGGTCCTGAAAGGTGAGTTTAGGGAGTTAGGCGCCAAGTTAAAGGACAGGAACTCCAGGATCACAATCTCAGGATAACTACCAGTGCCACATACAGGGGGGTTTAGAAATAGTAAGATAGCGCAGATCAACACGTGGCTGAAGACATGGTGCAGGAGGGAGGGCTTCAGATTTATAGGTAATTGGGCAGTTTTCCAGGGAAGGTGGGACCTGTGCCGGCAGGACGGTTTACACCAGAACTGGAGGGAGACAAATATTCTTGCAGGTAGGTTTGCTAGAAGGCTCCCGTGGATTGAAACTAGATACAAGGGGGGAGGGGAAGCAGAGTGCAGGAACAGATGTAGGGGAGAAGGAAGGAAAAGAAAATAGTAAATTTGTTTGCACTGTTACGTAACCGGCAACAATGAATATCAATCGAGTCAGGTTATATAAAACAACCAAATATCTATTAAACATGGATAAACAATAAAAAAACAAATGACAACCTTAACTGGAAGTTAACCGCTATGCGGCCATTCAAGAAATCACTGCTCGGTACTGGTTCTTAAAGCGATAAATGCGAAAACAGTTCTTAAAATGGTACATTCAAAAGTCCAACAGATTTATACATACAGTTGGGAGAGACTTCTCTGGAGAAGGATTTCTTCATAGACGTGACTTTCCTTCTGGTTCTGTCCAAAGGATTCACAATGAAGGAAATAAACAGCTTAAAAACAACTGACCTTTCTTCTGGCGAGCAAATCCCGCAGGAACTGCCTTTATCTTTTGGCAGGAGTTATCTCCGATGCAGGTCGCTACTTCTTCAATGAAGACTCAATAAGGTTGATCCTTTGTTAAACTGCCGAACAATACCAACTTCTCTTAATCCTTCAGGTCCTGTATTTCAATAAAGTCTTCACTCCCCAATACTACTGAAAAGGTATATCGACAAACCTGGAAGAAATTGCCAGTCCAGCACTGTTTTACCTTACAATAGAACATAGAACTCTGTTTTAAATCGAAACTGTGTCATAAAAAAACACGCTTCAGGCTAAAGTTCCAGCTGGAAAACTAACTGCGTCACCAGGGGTCTTCCCTTTTATACCCATGGTGAACATATCATCAGGTGACCTCACATCCGCAGGAAAATACATCAGGTGACCTCCAAAAGACCATTACATCATTCTCACAAGAAAGTCACAAGATCTCCTTGAGGTATGTAACAGCACCGTTCGTGATAAACAGAGAGTAAGAGGTGGAACATTTCTTAAATGAATTTATTTTAATGCTAGGAGCATTGTAAGAAAGGTGAATGAACTTACAGCATGGATTGATACCTGGAAGCATGATGTTGTAGCTATTAGTGAAACATGGTTGCAGGAGGTGTGCGATTGGCAACTAAATATTGCTGGATTTCATTGCTTCAGGTGTGATAGAATCAGAGGGATAAGACGAGGAGGTGTTGCATTGCTTGTCAGAGAAAATATTACAGCGGCACTCTGGCAGGATAGATTAGAGGGCTCATTTAGGGAGGCTATTTGGGTGGAATTAAGGAATGGGAAAGGTGTAGTAACACTTATAGGGGTGTATTATAGACCTCCTAATGGGGAGCTAGCATTGGAGGAGCAAATTTGTAAAGAGATGGCAGATACTTGTAGTAAGCACAAGGTTGTGATTGTGGGAGATTTTACTTTTCTGCACATAGTCATGGAAGCCCATACTGTGAAAGGGCTGGATGGTTTGCAGTTTGTAAAATGTGTGCAGGATAGATGTTTGCAGCAATATCTAGAGGTGCTAACTAGAGAAGGGGAAGTGTTGGATCTCCTGTTAGAGAATGAGATAGGTCAGGTGACGAAGGTATGTGTTGGGGAGCACTTCAGGTCCAGTGATCACAATGCCATTAGTTTCAATGTAATTATGGAGAAGGATAGGTCTGGACCCAGGGTTGAGATTTTTGATTGGAGAAATGCTAACTTTGAGGAGATGTGAAAGGACTTAGGAGGAGTGGATTGGCACAATTTGTTTTATGGGATGGATGTAATAGAGAAATGGAGGTCATTTAATGGTGATATTTTGAGGGTACAGAACCTTTACGTCCCTGTTAGGTTGAAAGGAAAGGTTAAAAGTTTGAGAGAGCCATGGCTTTCAAGGGATATTGGAAACTTAATTTGGAAAAAGAGAGACATCTATAATAAATATCGGCAGCATGGAGTAAATGAGGTCCTCAAGGAATATAAAGAATGTAAAAAGAATCTTAAGGAAGAAATTAGAAAAGCTAAAAGAAGATACAAGGTTGCTTTGGCTAGTAAGGTGAAAATAAACCCAAAGGGTTTCTACAGTTATATTAATAGCAAAAGGAGAGTGATGGATAAAATTGGTCCCTTAGAGAATCAGAGTGGACAGCTATGTGTGGAACCAAAAGAGATGGGGGAGATTTTCAACAATTTCTTTTCTTTGGTATTCACTAAGGAGAAGGATATTGAATTGTGTAAGGTAAGGGAAACAGGGAGGGAGGTTATGGAAACTATGATGATTAAAGAAGAGGAAGTACTGGCGCTTTTAAGGAATATAAAAGTGGATAAGCCTCCAGGTCCTGACAGGTTATTCCTTAGGACCTTGAGGGAAGTTAGTGTAGAAATAGCAGGGGCTCTGACAGAAATATTTCAAATGTCATTAGAAATGGGGATGCTGCTGGAAGATTGGAGTATTGCTTATGTTGTTCCATTGTTTGAAAAGGATTCTAAGAGTGAACCTAGCAATTATTGGCCTGTAAGTTTGACGTCAGTGGTGGGTAAATTGATGGACAGTATTCTTAGAGATGATATATATAATTATATGGATAGACAGGGTGTAATTAGGAACAGTCAACATGGATTTGTGCGTGGAAGGTCATGTTTGACAAATCTTATTGAATTTTTTGAAGAGGTTACTAGGAAAGTTGACGAGGGTGAAGTGGTGGATGTTGTCTATTTGGACTTTAGTAAGGCCTTTGACACGGTTCCACATAGACGGTTAGTTAGAAAGGTTAAATCTTTAGGTATTGATATTGAAGTAGTAAAATGGATTCAGCAGTGGCTGGATGGGAGATGCCAGAGAATAGTGGTGGATAACTGTTTGTCAGATTGGAGGCCGGTGACTAGCAGTGTGCCTCCAGGATCTGTACTAGGTCCAATGTTGTTTGTCATATATATTAATGATCTGGATGATGGGGTGGTAAATTGGATGAGTAAGTATGCAGATGATACTAAGATAGGTGGCGTTGTGGATAATGAAGTAGGTTTTCAAAGCTTGCAGAGAGATTTAGGCCAGTTAAAAGAATGGGCTGAAAGATGGCAGATGGAATTTAATGCTGATAAATATGAGGTGCTACATTTTGGTAGGACTAATCAAAATAGGACGTACATGGTAAAGCGTAGGGCATTGAAGAATGCAGTAGAACAGAGAGATCTAGGAATAATGGTGCATAGTTCCCTGAAGGTGGAATCCCATGTGGATAGGGTGGTGAAGAAAGCTTTTGGTATGCTGGCCTTTATAAATCAGAGCATTGAGTATAGGAGTTGGGATGTAATGTTAAAATTGTACAAGGCATTGGTAAGGCCAAATGTGGAGTATTGTGTACAGTTCTGGTCACTGAATTATAGGAAAGACATCAACAAAATAGAGAGAGTACAGAGAAGATTTACTAGAATGTTACCTGGATTTCAGCACCTAAGTTACAGAGAAAGGTTGAACAAGTTGGGTCTTTATTCTTTGCAGCATAGAAGGTTGAGAGGGGACTTAATAGAGGTATTTAAAATTATGAGGGGGATAGATAGAGTTGACATGGATAGGCTTTTTCCATTGAGAGTAGGGGAGATTCAAACAAGAGGACATGAGTTGAGAGGAGGCAAAAGTTTAGGGGCAACATGAGGGGGAACTTCTCTACTCAGAGAGTAGTAGCTGTGTGGAATGAGCTTCCAGTAGAAGTGGTAGAGGCAGGTTCGATATTGTCATTTAAAGTAAAATTGGATAGCTATATGGACAGGAAAGGAATGGAGGGTTATGGGCTGAGTGCAGTTCGGTGGAACTAGGTGAGTGTAAGCATTCGGCATGGACTAGAAGGGCCGAGATGGCCTGTTTCTGTGCTGTAATTGTTATATGGTTATATGGTTTTTTGACTTCTTCCACAAAACTTGCAACTGGTAATTCTAATTCGCCATTCCTGTTCAGTCCCACAGGACTTAAGCATCATGGAATTCCAAGCAACTGTTTCACGTGTGTGCTGATCACTCTTTTGAGCTTTTCTACCTTGTTGATGGGGATCTCATACACTGTTAAAGGCCACATGAATCTTGGGAGTATGCCGAACTGGAAACACCACTGCTTGAGTTTTCCTGGCAGCCAGGTCTTGTGGATGCGAGCTATGTACATGATGGTATTTTTTTCGAGTTTTTAAACTGCTCAGTGTCCTTGAGCTTAGCATCATACCATCGGCCCAAGCTCGTCACTGGCATTTCTGAAACAGTTGGGACAGGTGTTCCGTCAATATGAAACCTTTGATCCGTGACTTGACCTTTGACAATGGAGATGCTTCCGCCCTTGCTGGGGTTGATCTTCATCCTTGCCCATGTGATGTTTTGATGAAGCTTTTCCAGAAGTCTCTTGGTGCAGGGGACAGTTGTTGTCCGTATCGTTATATCATCCACATAGGCTCGTATCGGTGGTAACCGTTGACCAAACTGTAGCCGTTTTCCTCCCACAACCCATTTTGAGGTTCTGATAATGAGCTCCATTGCCATAGTGAAAGCCAATGGGGAGATGGTGCACCCCGCCATGATGCCTACTTCCTGTGGTTGCCAAGCTGTAGTAAAATCTGATGTTGTGAGACAAACTTACAGATCCTGAAGGTATTGTTTTACCAGATTCATTATTGTTGCAGGTATCTGAAAGAATTCAAAAGCAGTCCACAGTAGGGAATGAGGAACTGATCCATAGGCGTTGGCCAGATTGAAGAACAAGACATCCTTTCCTTCTTTCTTAGCTGAAGATAAACATCAGAGTTTATTTGGGGTGTGATGTCATGGCAGTGACAGAAGTTAAATTTAATTAATACTCTAAACTTTTTTTAAAGAAGTCCTCACTAATAATAATCATCTTAGAAATACTGAATTGCCAAAAAAATCCCTGGTCTATTTTATTAATGACCATCAGGGATGAAAGTTGACATCCTTACACCTTCTAGCTGAAATGAGAAATACAAGAGAGACTGCAGATGTGGGAAATCTGGATGAACATACACTAGCTGAACACCGAAAATCCATGAACATCAATTTATCTCACTTTAATTCCCCCACACCCCTACCACAGTTTTCTTGTGGCCCTGTTACCCCTTCCCTTTCCACTCTTTCATAACTGGTTGTTAGAAAGATTACCCCCTAGTAATAATGAACAGCTAGGCACAGTGCAGACAAGAGAAAATCTGCAGTCGCTGGAAATCCAAGCAACACACACAAAATGCTAGAGGAACTCAGCAGGCCAGGCAGCATCTATGGAAAAAAGTACAGCTGATGTTTCAGGCCGAGACCCTTTGGCAGTTATAGGGCAGTGCTGGTAGACAATAAAGTGCAAGATGATAATGGGGGAAATTATGAGGTCAAGAGCCTGATTTATCATAAAATAGGTAATTCAATAGTCTAATAATGGTAGCATAGAAGGCGTCTTTGAGCTTGGTAGTATGTGTTTCAGACTTTTGAATCTTCTGCCTGATGGGAGAGGGCAGAAAGGAGAATATCCAGGATGGTTGGGGTCTTTGATTATGCTGAATCCTTTACTGAAGCAGTAAGACGTACAGGCAGAGACCACAGAGGGGAGGCTGTTTTCTGCAATGTGCTGAGCTGTGTCCACAACTCTGCACTTTCATGCGGCCATGTGCAGAGCAGCTGCTATGCATACAGATAGAATGAGTTCTATAGAGCTTGGTAATAATTGGCAAGAATCGATGAAGACATGCTGAATTTCTTTGGCCTCAGGAGGCAGAGCTTCCTTGGCCATGACATAAATCTGATTGAACCAGGATGGGCTATGATGATGGCTATACTTTGGAACTTGAAGCTTTATCTCAACCTTGGCACTATTAATGGAGACAGGAGCTTGTGTTCCCGTGCCACCACACCACCACTGAAGTCAATGACCGGTTCTTTTATTTTGTTGACATTGAGGGCAAGGTTACAGTCATAATTCTATGCTAACTAAGCTGTCTATCTCCTTCCTGCACACTGACTCATCATTGTTTGAGACACAGTCCACTACAGTGGTATCATCTGCAAAATTGTTGATTGAGTTGGACGAGTATCTAGCCAAACTGTTCTGCGTATACCTGAAGCAGAGCAGAATGCTGCGGACACAACCCTATGATGCACTAGTGTTTTGAATAACTATGACACAGGTCTTGCTCCCTATTCTGACGGATTGTAGTTTGTTGGTCAGACCCTACCCCTAATTCTACCCCCAACCTCTAAACCTAACTCATCTTCCACCTGAGAAGCTGGAATGAGATATGTGGGCAAGGTAAAGGGCTGAAGAAGAAGGAACCTGATATGAGAAGACAGTAGACCATGGAATAAAGGCAAGGGAGAATCAGAGTAAGGAAGGGGAAGGTGATGGGCAGTGTTGGCCAGAAAGAACTTCAGGCTATAAATCAGTGAATTTAAATTAATCAAGGGCACTGTAAGTAGACAGACCTGGTGGACCAGATATGGATTCACTCTGTGCCTAGCTGTTCATTATTACTAAGGGGCAATCTTTGTAACAGCCGGTAATGAAAGAGTGGAATGGGAAGGGGTAACAGGGCCACAAGAAAACAGTGGTAGGGGTGTGGGGGAATTAAAGTTAGATAAATTGATGCTCATGCATTTTCAGTGTTCATCTATTGTATGCTGATCCAGATTTCCCGCATCTGCAGTCTCTCTTATATGTCTCATTTCAGCCAGATGGTGTAAGGATATCAACTTTCCTCCCTTATGGTCATTAATAAAATAGACTGGGGTTTTTTTGGCAATCCAGTATTTCTAAGATAATTATTATTAAAAAGGAGTTCTTTAAAGAAAGTTAGAGTATTAATTGAATTAAATTCTATCACTGACATGACATCACACCCTAAATAAACTCCGACATCTGATGACATCTGCTCCTGGCTGAAGGCTATGGTTACATTATAAGGTAACTGGAGAATGCACCCTAACGGCTGTATGTAACAAGCAAGTTAGCCTCAGACAATAAACCACCAACTAGACAGCTTAGTAACCCTGAAAAAATCTGTTCATAGAACACATCCCGTCATATTATGAGCCATACCTTATCAAGTTATGTCCCACTTTCCCCTAAAATGAATTAAAAGACAAACATTCAGTGACAATGTCAAGTTGACATGTTAGAAATTGAGCTACTTAAGAGTATTTTTACTTTATATTGCAGGTTCTGCTGTGAGATCATTTCTCCCCCGCAGTTTGTCAATGGCTGCATACTGAATACAGTCTTCTAAGAAATAGAAATGGATGCACAATAGGGGTATCAGAGTGACTGATAGTGCTCCTTGAATGGCTCAGGATGTTACACTGAGGGCTGGCTATTTTCTGCAGTGAACCAGTGTACAAACTGAGCAGGGCTGGTAGCATTTGTGAGAAGAGAAATAATTCATATTTTCAATACAGAACTTTTCAGCAGAAAACTTGAATTATGTTTTTAAAAAGGGACCCAAAACTATTAGTTGATCTGAGTGGTAGGAATCTAAGCAGAACATACATCAAGGTCAGCTTTTGTTGCTGCACCATTCTTTAAGTAGACAGTTTTCTGAGTAAATTGATTCGTTTATTTTCTATCATCTTAATAGGCAATGCCACGTTTGGAAAAGAGAACATAGACGACTGTCAGGGCATTGAAGCAGGGATCCAATCCCAGACCCAGTACTGTGCGCACAGTGATATTAATTGTGTAACAAATTCAAGGTGCAAACAAAGTCAGCATCGAAGTTCAGGCAGAGATCAAAACATCCAGAGAAATCCAAAATCCAGAATCGCTAAACAGGCAGAATCAATATTCAAATGGACAGAGTACAGATACAAATTCTGGACAGGCTCAGGAAAATTCACTGGCACAATCTGGCAACAAACAGGTGAAAACACAGGATTGAAATACACTGAGCAATAAACAGAGAGGCAGATGATAGGTGGAGCACAGTGAGACACAGGTGGCAGCAATACAGGTAATAATGAGAAGCAGATGAGAGACAGAGTACTCAGTAATACAGGGGCCGGAGGAGAGCAGGAGCGGGAGCAGGAGCGGGGGCAGGAGCACATGCCAATACAAAACCACAGACTGACAGCTAGGGGGAAACACACAAAATGACAGAGTTCAGCTGGTGGTACTGACAGAAGACTACAGCTCAGTATAGGCCCTTCGGCTTATTCTCTTGAGCTAACCTTTTAACCTATTCTAAGATGAATCCAATCCATCGCTCCTACATAACCCTCATTTTTCTCCCTTGACCATCATTCCTGGCAGGGTGTTTCCATGTACCTACCACTCTCTGTGTAGAGAGAAATGTCCACTCCCTATACTTTCCTCCAATTACCTGAAAAATTATGTTATCAATAGTTATTCTGTATTTTGAAAATGCTTTCCATATACCTAAATACAACAACCGTTTTAATGGATATTCACAGTTATATTTTAGTTCCTTGTTATAAAGATGCAGCATTACATTCAGTGGAGCAGTTGTAATAATAGCGGATTCAAGCTTATTACACCGACATTTGAAAATCATGGAGTCAGAGATTATGTTTTATTAAATTGCAATACAAAAACCTTAAAAACAATGTTCTCTTTATGTCATGAGGTCACAAAACCAAGTAATAGATTGCATAAACTAATATACCTGTCATAGTCCTGAATAACTGGCATAAAAATGGCAGCAATTGATTTACTGTTTATATGTTTACTTTGCTGAACATCATCCATAGGTTGACATAATTAATGTATTATATTACATTAATCCCATACATAAGGAATATCCTTTAACATTAGATTAATATTAATGTCAGTCCCCAGCTATCACCTCGACAGAAAAAAACATACTTTTAAGAGAAACTAAAGTCAACAACTGAATTAAACACAGCTAGGTTACAGGTTATTAACCAATATTATCAGACAGGGCAATGTATTATGAATGGAATTATTGTTCTCTCTAGTTAGACCTACATACATCATCCACCTGACAGAGATATCACAACAATTATAGCTGAGGAATAAAAGGCATTGTGGCACAGCAGTTAGCAGTGCTGCCTCACAACTCTCATGATCTAGGTTCAATCCTGGAATAAGGAGGTTAGCACAGTGAGTTCAAGAGTGATGAGGTAATGTTGTAGCTCAATAAAACCCTGGTTAGACCACACTTGGAATACTGTATTCAATTCTGGTCAACTCATTATAGGCAGGATGTGGAAGCTTTAGAGAGGGTGCAGAGGACATTTACCAGGATGCTGGCTGGACTAGAGAGAATGTGATGATAGGATGAGTGAACTAAGGTTTTTCTTTTTAGAATGAAGGAGGATGAGAGATAACCTGGTAGAGATATATAAGATGATAAGAGGCATAGATAGAGTGGATAGCCAAATACCCTTTCCCCAGGGCAGAACAGGCTAACACGAGGGGGCATGATTTGAAGGTGATTGGAGGAAAGTATATTCGGAGGAGGAACATCATAGGTAAGCTCCACACAGAAACTGGTGGGTGCATGGAATGGCTTGCCAGTGGTAATGGTAGATGCAGATCAATTAGAGACATCTAGAAATCTTTTAGACAGGCACCTGAATGACAGGAAATGGATGATTATGCAGAAGGGAATAGTTAGATTGATCTAGTAGGTTAAAAGCTGGTATTACATCATGGGCCAAAGGGCCTGTGCTGTGCTGTAACGTTCTATGATACGGCAGCTGTGCGTGTAACCCTCAGGCTCACCCAGCTCGCGTTCATCTAGGGGAATCAGCCTTCGGCCCCGCCAGACTGGGTAATCACATTTGTGTGGATGCTGTGCAATGTACCCCCGTTGCAAACCCACAATGCAAAATATCAGACAGTACACCATATGCAATTAAATGATGGACTTTATGAATCTTAATCTGAATATACGGTTAGTAATGAAAATAAAGAAAACAAACAAAGGGCCCAAGTCAAAGTCAAAGTCCCAGTTCGAGCTCACTCAGTAGTCACCCGTCCACCATCGAACTCCTCTGAACGTCGCTGACCTTCGAACCCTCAGATCCCAGTCTACTCCGTCCGGTGTTCTACCAGCTTTCTCCACATCCATCTTCCCTCTTCATCTCTCCTCGACAAAAGACCGCGAAAACCAGGCTCCCAGACACAAAAGAAAGAACAACATTTCCTCATTGGCTAACCCCTGCATACCAAACCCCGTTATCTCCTAGCCATAACCCAAAGATTGCTGCTACAGACAAACGGTTACCTCAGCACTGAACATTACAGAGAAGCCATTACATTAGCATTAGCAGTGAAACATTTCAAAGAAACCATTACATACCTATGATAAATAAATCTGAAACTGAATTGGAGGTGGCCAAGGTAAATGATCTGCAAATGTGGGTGAGTGGTAAAGTAGTCAAGTAGTAGATCAAGGAGTTTATGGAGAGGATCAGTTGCAGGGCTACAGGGAAAATGAGTGGCTAATTGGATCACTGTGCAGCAAGCCACAAGACCTAATGACCTGCATGGCCTCATCTTAAGTATTTAAGTAAGTAAACCAGTAAGAGTAATATTCTGTCATGAAATGAGGTTAGTACATAAATGCTCCATTATCATATATGTTTCATTATTCATGCAAAATTTTGTAATTAACTGTACACATTTAACATTTGATTCTTCATAGTGGGAAAAAAAACTGGGGATCATGGACAGTAATGAAATAAGGGTAACTGAAAACTTATTTAACAATTAATGAAGCTTTAATGTTTGAACATTTATTCAATCCATACTGAATCTACAGTTATATCGAACGTCTCTGGCTTTGAAACATGCTACCCATATTTTCTGTAAAATGCATATAGTATAATCTCTTGCAAAGAAAACTTCTTGTTGAAAGATAAGAGCCAGGAGGAAAATAGCAAGGGGGGGGGGCGAATGAGATGAGGGCCTGCAGAAGACGACAGCAATATCTCAAACTTGGGAAAATCCGTAGATGCTGGAAAACGAGAGCAACACACACAAAATGCTGGAGGAACTCAGCAGGCCAAGCAGCATCTATGGAAAAGAGTAAACAGTTGATATTTCGGACCGAGACCCTTCTGGAAGAACTGGAAAAAAAGTAAACAGAACGGTTATATCTCAGGTTTGGTGAGGAAGTGGAATTAGAGAGAGGTAGAGAGGATGAAGTGCACTGGACAGTTTCAGAGGCTGGATCTCTCTGAGTGCCCATACGTGAGAGGTCTGCTTTTCTTTTAGAACATCTACACCACAATCAGCCATCTGCAACATCCCACAGTTCATCATCCACTCATAAGAAAAGATGATCAGTCATTAAGAAAGATACATCCATTTATTTTTCATTTACAGAGGCCAGTGTGTGGAGAGGGGATACAATTTTAAGTTTGCTAACTTCCACGTGGTCTAGATTGCCAGTGATTACAGACACATTGATTTACACCTGCTACTGTCTGAGCAAAGACAGAAAATCATGTAAATCATTGCCCGATGTTTTTGAAATCTTATTTATGCCTTCGTTCTGTGGCAATTGAAAGTGCGGTCTATGTTAACCAAAGGAAGCAGGAGGTATTAGTGTAATACTCATCGTCATGAAGACCAAGATCCTCCACTAAGGTGCACCTTTTGCAATATACTGCCTTCCAACAAAAAAGGTTTATGGCAAGACCATGGAAAACATGTGCATTCCCCATATCTCAATAGCCAATTCTCAGCAAAGGTCAAATTCAGCTTTGCAGTTAATGCACATATAGTACATAGCCTTTGGTCAATTCCACTTAAGGGTATTCGCAGATCAGGACCTCAGACATGCTATGAATCTCATGGTTTTCAGGGCAGTAGTGATCCCTGCCCTCCAACATGCTCTTGAAACTTGGACTTCAAAGAGTAGACATCAAGGCACCAGAAACATACCAGCAGCACTCTCTTTGTAGTATGCAACTTCATTAAAATGATAAGCAAACCATCGTTAGCATCCTCCTGGCCTGCATCCTCAGCACAGAGACACTAATCGGACCCAGCTGACTATAAATGGCAAACAAAGTCATCAACTGAGATTACTCCTGACTCCCCAAAACAAACACTCTATTTCAAACTCTCTCATGTATGGAGTTTGCCAAGTATATGGAGATAAAATTCAAGGATATGTTCAAAGTTTCCTTGAAATGGTATTAAATAAAAAAAAATCACTGCAGTTACTAGAAATCTGAAAATTTTAAAAAGACAGAAAATGCTAGAAACAGACAGATAGAGCAATCCTTAGTCTGCTACCAGAGTCAGAAGCTCAATTTCTGAGTCAATGAGTCCACTGGAGGCTGGAGACTTGGGCACGGCCTGACCTGGAGTCTGACAATTGCCTGTGTGTGGATGAGTAGAGTGAGGGTGGGTGAGAGAATCTGAAAGAAGATTATAGCTGGGAGCTTAACGTCCAAGGATACACATTGTATCAAAAGGACAGGCAGGAAGGCAGAGGGGGTGGCATGGCTTTGTTGGTAAAAAAAAATGAAATTAAATCATTAGAAAGAGGTGACATAAATTTGGAAAGTGTTGAATCATTGTTGATCGAGCAATGAAAACCTGTGCCAACCAACCAGCGAGAGTATTCAAGGACATTTTCAACCTCATACTGCTACGGGAAGAAGTTCCCACTTGCTTCAAAAAGGCAACAATTATACCAGTGCCTAAGAAGAATAATGTTGGTTGCCTTAATGACTATTGCCTGGGAGCACTCACTTCGACAGTGATAAAATGCTTTGAGAGATTGGCCATGACTAGACTGAACTCCTGCCTCAGCAAGGACCTGAACCCATTGCAATTTGCCTGTTACCACAATAGGTCAACGGGCGACACAATCTCAATGGCTGTCCACATGACTTTAGACCATTTGGACAACACAAACACTTATGTCAGGATGCTGTTCATCGACTATAGCTCAGCATTTAATACCATCATTCCCACAGAAGTTGCAGAACCTGGCCCTCTGCAATTGGATCTTCAACTTCCTAACAGGAAGACCACAATCTGTGTGTATTGGTGATAACATATCCTCCTCACTGACAATCAATGTTGGCACACCTCAGGCGTATGCGCATAGCCTGCTGCTCTACTTTCTAAATACACATGACTGTGTGGCTAGGCATAGCTCAACTACCATCTATTAATTTACTGATGATAGAACCACTGTTGGTAGAATCTCAGGTGGTGACGAGAGGACGTACAGGAGTGAGATATGCCAACTAGTGGAGTGGTGCCGCAGCAACAACCTGGCACTCAATATCAGTAAGACGAAAGAGCTGATGGTGGACTTCAGGAAGGGTAAGTGAAGGAACACAAACCAATCCTCATACAGGGATTGGCGTTGTTGTCCCTTGACTGTGGAACTGCATTCCCCTCCCTATCAGATCTGCCCCCTCCCTTGACTCTTTTAAGTCCAGGTTCAAAACTTACCTTTATTCATTAGTGTTTGAATCTTCCTGATGTGGCTGATTTTTGGTTTGTGCCTAGGCTCATGTGTTGTTTATTTTGTGCCTATAAGCTGTGTGCTTTGTTGTTTATATCTGTGTTTCTTATATTTGTGATTTTAGCTACCTGTTATGGTTTGTATAGCAGTTTGGTCAACATGGGTTACTTTTAAATGTGCTTTATAAATAAATTTGACTTGAGTTGACTTGAGGGGTCAGAAGTAGAAAGAGTGAGCAGCTTCAAGTTCCTGGGTGTCAAGATCTCTGAGGATCTAACCTGGTCCCAACATATCGATGTATTTATAAAGAAGGCAAGACAGCTGCTATACTTTGTTAGGAGTTTGAAGGGATTTGGCATGTCAACAAATACACTCAAAAACTTCTATAGTTGTACTGTGGAGAGCATTCTGACAGGCTGCATCACTGTCTGGTATGGAGGAGCTGCTGCACAGGACCGAAAGAAGTCGCAGATGGTTGTAAATCTAGTCAGCTCCATCTTGGGTACTAGTCTACAAAGTACCCAGGACATCTTTGGGGAGTGGTGTCTCAGAAAGGCAGCGTCCATTATTAAGGACTTCCAGCACCCAGGGCATGTCCTTTTCCCACTGTTACCATCAGGTAGAGATACAGAAGCCCGAGGGCACACACTCAGCAATTCAGGAACAGCTTCTTCCCCTCTGTCATCTGATTCCTAAATGGACATTGAACCCTTGAACACTACCTCACTTTTTAAAAAATTTACAGTATTACTGTTTTCCCACATTTTAAAAAATCTATTCAACACACATAATTAATTTACTTGTTTATTTATTATTATTATTTTTATTCTTTTATTATTATTATTATTTTCCTCTTTTATATTGCGTATTGCATTGAACTGCTTCTGCTAGGTTAACAAATTTCAGGTCACATGCCGTTGATAATAAACCTGATTCTGATTCTAGAGCCCACTGGAGGATCATTTATTCTGGATTGAGTGTTGTGCAGTGAACCAGAATTGATTAGAGAGCTTAAGGTAAAAGAACCCTTAGGGAAAGGTGATCATAACATGATTGAATTCACCCTGAAAGTTGAGAAAATGCTTATCCCTTTATAATGACATCACATTATGAAGAGCGAATCCAGTACACAGGATTAGAAGTATAACAGAATTGTTAATTCACTTCGACATACTTCATGGGTCCCTGGATGTTAGGAAGTAGAGCGAGTCCAGGTGTTGCTCAGCTTACTGTTGCATGGGAAAAATCTACAAGTTGGGGAAAAGTAAGTAGAAAAGAAAAGTTAATTTAATGTAATTTAAACAAACCATGAAGGAAGTTATCTTCTCACAATGTTGAAAGGGGAAAGGGAAGCAGATGTTCACCAGTGGACTCTGGCTAGACTTGGAGGAAGTTGCAAAGAATGGTTCATTGTATGTGGAGGTGGGTGGGTTGAAAAAGTGAGGACCAGGGGAACTTGAATGTACTGGGCTGCTCTGTCCATTATGGTGGAGAGGAAGGCTCTATCACGGAGATTTTTCTCCCCCGCAAAGTACCTCTGAATTGCCTTCTGCTAACCTACAGTAGCAAACAAGGTTTGGGGTATTATTGAGGCAGGAAGAGCTCTCTGCATAACATATTATTGTTGGAAGAAAGGTTACCTGCAGCTCAGGTGAATACCTCCCCAACCCAATGAACCATATTGGATTGATTGTGAGAACGTGGCAAGTGCACATGCACGTTTGGTCGTGCAGTGATTCGTTTGGGACTCCTACACATGGAGAACCCTCCCTTTTCACGTGGGCTTCAGAGTGCGCATTTCAGTGGACTCAGTTGTTGCCTCCACACTGCAAGTTGCCCAGCGTTTATCGTTACTAACATCACTCAGTAAAAATGGTTAGTCATACTATTCCATTGTCGTTTTTGCTCTGCACATACTGTACGTAACACAATTATTGGTGAATCTGTGAAGATGCGAATGAACTTCACTGCTCTTTGTATCAACCATCCTGAACTTTCATTGCAGTGCAACTTTGCTGTAATTTCTACAGCTAATACCAGGAAACCTATGTGCAGTTTTACTCCCATGGGAATGATGCATAATCTATATCTTCCTCCTTGCATGGCCTGCTGTCTACTTGTGCCTGGCAACACATTACAATCCTTTAACATGACTTTTCACTGTTTAGAAAATATAAGAATCATTCGAGTGGATGTTATTAACAAGTGAAGTGATGTAGTGTCCTCTTTTTCCACTCTAAAGAGTTTTCAGTTGGTCCTCTGGAATAGTGTTTAGGTCTCCAAATGATTAAAAAGAAATAGTCATGAGGTAGTCCAAGGTAAGAAAATCCTGCGCTAACTACATCAGCATAAACTGGAAGACCCCTGCAGAGCAATACCTTAGCAGATGTTATCAGACACTATTAAAGGTCTCCACCTTTCCAAGTAATAAATTGGTTAATGTTTTCAATTATTTCATTTACTTCTGTTTCTTGGAACCTTTCTTTCATTACATACAAATCCCCTGGAGAATTTGAGAAATTAATTACAAAAGCTGCTTAATCAATACATTCAAACTAATGTAGATGTCTGTAATTAATCCTTAATGTAACCAAACAGAGGGACTAATTTCTAGACGCAAAAATAGCATCAAGTCTTATACTTGCCAGTGATCTTGAACCTGGACATTGATTTTATTGCTAAAGAACTGTCATTTACAACACACATTTAAGCACTGTAGTACTTACCTGAATTAGATTAATTCCAACATGTTAGGACTATCTTGTATTACATTAATTCTGATGCTCAGAATTGTGCCGTTCCTCATATATTTTCTCATATATCAATTATAATATTCAAGGACTGCCTTGTATTAATATAATCTGAACATAATATTTTCCATTATTGCATTGATCATGTTACAATACCTGTCAGCATTAAATTAATACAATCTCTGTAGCATTGTCCACAACTACAGTGATTTTCTTGGTCTACTACTGCTTTGTATTAAATAGGTAATAACAGTATAGTATTGTCCGATAACGTATCTGTTTGAAAGCTATATTGTCCAATATTCAATCAATATAAACATAAATTATACAGTTATTTATTTTTATTATTATTTCAAGATATAATTTTTAAAGATTAAAGTCTGTCACGAGCCTTGTGGCCCATCAGGTTGGTGCTGATGTCAGTTTTCGTGGTGTGAAGCGACTGAGAGAGTACGAGACTCACCCCCACCCCCCAGATAGGATGCCAGTCTATCGTGAGGTTAACCCTCAGCATTTTTGCCAGTACCCATTCTCAGCTGGGTTGACTGGATCATTGTGTGGTTGGGTGCCTTGCTCAAGGACACACACGCTGCCTCAGCTGAGGCTCGAACCCACGACCTTCAGATCGCTAGTCCAGCACCCTAACCACTTGGCCATGCGCCACACAAGATATAACATAGTAACACTTATTTAATGATAGAGCATGGTAACAGCTCTTCCAGCCCAATCAGCCCGCATTGCCCAATTACACTTATGTAACCAATTAAACTACTAACCTGTAGGACTTTGAAATGCAGGAGAAAACTAGAACACACAAAGGAAACTCATATAGTCAAGGGGAAAATTTACTAACCACTCACAGACAGTGACAGGAATTGAACCTGAGTTGCTGGTGTTGTAATACTCTAACCCTTGTGCTATTGTGCTGTGTATATCCCTGTCCTGCATTACATGCTAATACAGTACAAGGTTGGATATAATTTTGCAAAATACTTCATTGTACTAAAGTACTTAAGGATCTGTTAATGGAAATCTGATATAATTATTTTATCAGATTCATTAACTTGGTGGTTCAGATCAGGCTTGGTTTGCTAACGGTTCTCCAATCAGTTGACTCAGATTTTACAGCTATAAAGGAGAAAGGCAGAAGTAAGATAAGCTACATTTGTAAACTTGTTTTGTTTATGGTAATAAATTAATTATTTAAAAGTGTTTTACATTTGTATTGTATTTTAATAATTGTATTAATACATTAAATTGTTTGATTTTTAATACCTTGACATAATTGAAAAATCTTGAGCAATCTGAAAGACCTCAAACTTGAGGCATGGCTTTGCTGTCTATCAAATATGATAGCATTTGCATGAGTGCAACTCTTTACTGGGCCCACCTAAGTGACCTGATAATGATGGATGACATAGTAGCATCACATTTAGCATAACGTTATAGAGTGCCTGCTGCACGATCTGGGTCATCTCCTGCCACTGTCTATAAGGATTTGGTACGCTCTTCCTGTGACCTTCTGTGTTTCCTCCCACATTCCAAAGGTGCACGAGTTAGGATTAGTATGTTGTAATTTAGCATGCTATGTTGGCACTGGATGCATGGTGACACTGTGGCCACCCCCGGCATATCTTAGTATTGCGTTGGTCGTTAATGCAAATGATGTGTTTAACTGTACTTTTCAATGTTTCCCTAACCCAGCAACAAACAAATCTTATGTTTGGGCAAGGGCCTAGTGCTGGCTGGTCTGGAAAGTCCTCATTCAGTAAGTTCTTCTTCCTACAGGCTCAAGAAGTAAAAACAGAACAATTCCCATCTCTGTAGCTGGTGGACTTGGTGATAAACACTCAGGAAAATTCAGCCAATTAATTTACGGCCTGAAAATAGGTAGCCTTAGCAGAGTCGAATTGTAATTTTTTTGGTCTATTCAAACCAAGGTGGGAAAATAGTAGGATCACAATAGTCTCAGTTGTTTTCAGGTCTGCAGCCTGGAGGATTGCTCTAATGTTACTCCGATGTCACCCACTCCATTCACAGTCTGCTTATCTGCAAAGTCGCATTTGCATTTTGTACTTGGTTTTGGGGCCTGCTACAGCTCTCAACTTTATCCCATTCCTGCCAAGTGGGGAATTCAAATCAACCTTTATTTTGTTGAAACCAAAATACACCAGTCTAGTTAGCCATATGGAGGGTGAACACTTGCAGACATAACTGATGATTTTGCTCAATGCCAGTCAGTCAGAACTTTCGATACAAATGTTGAACCACAGAGCAACTTGAGTATAATCATGGAACCACAGTCTATCATCTGAAATCTTTCAAGGTTAACTTGAAAATCAGATTTATTATCAGTGTCTTATATCATATGAAATTTGTGGCCCTGCAACAGCAATGCAGTGCAAAGAAACAAAATTACTATAAATTGCAAAAGCAATGGAATACCAGGAAAGTGCTTGTGGGTTCATGGACAGTTCAGAAATATGATGGTGGAGGGGAAGAAAAGGAATCACTGTGTAGGTCATCATGCACTTACGAGAAAAGAGCACGTCTGACATGGCGATCGTCCTTCGTGATGGGCCACTGCCCTTTTGAGGCGCCATTTCAATTTGGTTCATCTGGTTTTAGTTTTCTATACAAATGGAGTCTGCATTTCTCAGTATGAATTACTGTACATCGTTTCATTCTGGCTGCACCCTCTCATATTGGTTCTGTCCCTTCATTCTATTTTTTAATCCGGAATAACAAACTCAAATCTATACTCAGGCTTTAAGCGTATGTCTGTTGAACCAAGTATTCCAACTTTCAAGGACCAGTGCATTATTCTACTTGTTTCTTAGGTTGATAAAATATTTCTGTGCTGGTATTGTAATGATACCTGCTTTTAAGTTCTTGTCTATTGATTTGTACCTTCTGATTCTTTAATGCCACACAATTTTATCGTGATTTCTTTCCCATTCATTGTATTTGTTCTCATCATTCTCCATTTATTGCTTTTCAACTCTGCTGCATTCTTTGTTCAATTTCTTTTTTTCACTACTTAAGCAAATAATGCCCCAGAAGTGTTCACATTTATTCACATAACAGCTAACATTTCTCTCAATAAGCATGAGACATTTTAAGATTTCCACATAAACATGGAAATTTTATCATGCATCGATAGCTTGTCATGGAATTTTCTAGATTTTCTCTAATGCCTGACTTCACATTAAGTACATTGTGGGACGTTGAAGCTTAATAATTTCAAATTTTTATTTTATTTAGAGATACAGTATGCTTCCGTCCCAATGAGCTTGCAGCACCCAGTTATGACTGTAACTAATTAACTTACCAGAACAGCTTTGGACTGTGCGAGGAAACCAGAGTACCTGGAGGAAACCCATGTGGCCATGGCGAGAAGATACAATCTCCTCAGACACAGTGGGGCAATTGAACTAACGTCACTGGTGCTGTAATGGTGTTTCGCGAACTGCTTCATTACACCACCACTTATGGCTGGAAACCTACATAAATATCTAGTGTGAGACATTTGTGTCACGCAGGTGAGAAACTGCTTGACAGTTCAGCAGTCTGATGAACAAGGAGGCAATTAAAAGAGAGAGAGAGTACGGCACAAGCTGAGACACGAGCTGGGAAGTCACCATGGTAACAGCTCAGAGCGGTTGAGCTAATGGACACTGGAATTTTGAATGATTTATAAAAAGTTGATCCTTCGGTCTGATAACGACAGAGGAGACACGACAGAAGAGAACTGCGGAAGCTACCCAAGAAAACACTGGTGGAGTTTAAGACCACCACGAGGGTGGAGGCCATGGACGATTAATTATGACCCGTGATTACCAGTGCGGGTAAGAGCTTACCTGTGGGGGTCTGCTGTTGGTGAACCCGCGCCGTGGGTTAGTAGACCGTTCCCTAGAAGGGGCTCTGTCCACCTGTGTCTGTGTGGGGGGGTCACACGAAGTGACTTTGAAGACTTCGGAAGTGAGAACAACTAGAGCTGCCACCTTGAACATCAACTCAATTAACTCTCTCTCTCTCTCTCTCCATCAATTCAACTCAACACAACACAAAGTGAACCAAACTGCTTAAACTTACCTGACATGGTAAGACTGATATCTACTTCCTGGACTATTATTTTTTGCATCCACACACACATTTACGGATATATATAAAATAGTTTATAACCTGTATTGTATTATTCGGTTTAATGATATTAATTCATAGTAGTAATAAATATAGATTTAATTTATAGTAAACCAGACTCCAGGTGTGTTGCACTTCTGCTGGTCCTTTTCAACCGGTCATGAGGTTCATGACAAAATTGGGGCCTGTGTCCGGGATCTGAACAAATTTGGTTGGAGCCAATTTTCGAAATTGTGTGGGGGCTTGTCTTGATTGCGGAAATCCCTTGTAATTAATCTGTGTGTGGAAAACAGTGGAAATGAAGGCTAGTGAATTTATAGAGAACCTTACTCCTCTGTTTTTGCGGAGTGCCATAAAGGAGGTTCTATGTGACATCGCTAAGAAATGGAAACTTTCTGGAATACAGGAGAGTATGACAAAGGCAGGAATTCAGAGGAAAATAGCTGAATATTGTGTTGGGAAAGAGTTATTTGGGGAGGAGTCACTACAGGAATTTCCGATAGGTGATGAGGAGATGCTGTTACAACTAGAACAATTAAGAATGGAGAAACTTAAGCTCAAGGCTGCAGAGGCAGAGAAACAGAGGGAGTTTGAGAGGCAGATGCGGCATCAAGAGGGTCAAGTGTCAGGCCGTGGTGGCGAGAGGGGTGTATCAATTAATGTCAGTCAGGAAATTAAGTCGGTACCTCCATTTGCTGAAAAAGACGTTGATAGGTTCTTCCTACATTTTGAGAAAGTGGCTCAGAACAGGAAGTGACCGAGAGAGGACTGGGCAGTATTGCTGCAAAGTGTGTTAAAAGGGAAGGCGCAGCAAGCATATTCTGCCTTATCTGTGACCGAGTCGACTAATTATGATACTGTGAAGGAGGCTGTGCTTAAGATCTATGAAATGGTGCCAGAAGCGTACCAACAGAAGTTTCAGGGTTTGAGGAAATCTGGGAACCAGACATATATGGAGTTTGCCTGTGAAAAGGAGAGGTACTTTGATCGGTGGTGTGCCTTGAAAGAGGTAGACAAGGACTACCACAAAGTGAGACAGCTGATGCTGATCGAGGAATTTAAAGAGTGTGTCCCTAGTGAGATATGGATATACGTAGAAGAGAAAGAGGTTGAGACTCTTTCCATGGCCGCTAGGTTAGTGGATGAGTTTGCCCTGACTCAGAAGATTCAGTTTTTCCCGAGCAAGGGCTATCAGAAGAGTTACCGAGATAATCCGCCGAGTAAAACAGAAAACAAGGCAGGGGCTAGTGACAGAGGTAAAGAGGAGGGGAAACCAACCAAAAATAAGTTTTCCAAAGTTACCTGTTACCACTGCAGAAAGCCTGGCCATGTGGTGTCTAACTGTCTTATTCAGAAGAAAGCAATGGGAAAGGAGCAGGGGAAAATCCCCGACGCGTGTGCGCCGGTGGCTGAGACCACACGAAGGAAGGTGAGGTCTGGCTGAGTTCAGGAAGGGATTGAGTGGTTCATTATCAAGGGTCACCCCTAGTTCCAGTGAGAATCTGGCGCAATACTGGAGCCTTTCAGTCACTGATATTAAGTGATGTTTTAGAATTTGGTGACGAGACAAAAACAGATGAAGTGAATATTCTAGAAGGTATTGGCAAAGGGACAGAGGTCGTGCCTTTGCACAAAATAATTTTGAAATGTGACTTAGTATCTGGACCAGTTGAGATAGGGATACAACCTAAATTACTGATAGCTAACGTGGACATCTTTCTGGGAAATGACCTAGCAGGAAAAGATGTATACCCAGGGTTACAGCTAACAAGCTAGCCTGCTGTTAGTGAGACAAGCGCAGACAGTGAGCTTTATCCCGCGTGCGCAGTCACAAGAAGTATGACAGGGAAGGCTGCAGAAGTGAAGCGATCTGGACGGGAGGGGTCAGGTGCCCACGATAGCAAAGACAGGGGTATGGATCCTACTGACTTATCTGAATCTTTTCTACCATCTGTGTTCGACCAGGACCCAGGTAGTGAGGCGGATAAGAGGGGTTTGTCATTGTCCAGGCGGAAGCTTGTGGAAGAGCAGGATAGGGATCCTGAGATTGCAGTTTTAAAAGAGACAGCTCTTTCGGAGGATGAATTTCAGAGGGAGTCAATAAGTTACTATCTGAAGGATGGGGTATTAATGAGGAAGTGGAGGCCACCGATAGTACTTGCAGATGAGGATTGGGCCGTGGTGCATCAGGTGGTGGTTCCGAAGGGTTACCATTCAGAAATTTTAAAGATGGCTCATACAATGTCTTTAGGGGGACATCTTGGAGTTAGAAAGACAGGGCACAGGATTATGAAAGAATTTCATTGGTCGGGTATAAGAAAGGATGTGGCAGTTTTTTCCCTAAAACTTGTCACGCGTGTCAAGTGGTAGGGAAACCGAATCAGACTATCCCAAAAGCGCCACTTCGCCCCATACCAGCTTTTGGCGAACCTTTCTCCAGGGTCATTGTGGATTGTGTTGGCCCACTGCCAAAGACTGCAGGTGGCCACCAATACTTGTTAACCATGATGTAGCTGCCTCTAGGCTCCTAGAAGCAATACCCCTCAGAAACCTAAAGGCTAAAACAGTGGTGAAGGCACTTATTAAGTTCTTCATGTTAGTGGGTCTGCCCAAGGAGATACAATCGGATCGGGGCAGTAATTTTACATCGGGTGTACTCCAACAGATAGTTATGGAGCTGGGAACAAAACAAATTTTGTCCACAGCATACCATCCCCAACCTCAGGGAGTGATAGAGAGGTTTCACTCTATCCTCAAAACCATGATTAAAACATGCTGTATGGAAAACAAAAAAACATTGGGATGAGAGTATACCTTTACTCCTATTTGCGATAAGAGATTCGATCCAGTAATCATTGGGGTTCAGTTCGTTTGAGTTCATGTTCAGTCATAGGCCTCGAGGACCTTTGACCTTACTGGGAGAGCAATGGTCTGATAAGGAAGTGCGAATTGCTGTATTGGATTATGTCTTAGAGTTTCGAGACAGGCTGAGCAGGGCTTGTGACCTTGCAAAACACAATCTCCAAGACTCCCAGGCTGATATGAAGCACTGGTATGACAGACAGGCATGGGAGTGAAGCTGTGAGGTTGTAGATAAGGTCTTAGTTTTGTTTCCCTTGGAGAATAACCCTCCCCAGGCTCAATTTAGTGGACCTTATGAAATAATGAGGGAAATTGATGAGCTGAACTATGTTATCAGGACACCTGGTAGAAGGAAGACCACTCAATTAGTGCATGTGAACCTAATCAACCCTTATTTTGATTCTAAATCCGTATCAGTTGGGGTCAAGCCAAAACAAGACCGAGCTGCAAAGACTAGTCCAGAGATAATGGAGGAGTGTAATGAGCAGTGTCTGGTTTCAGCTCGACTCAAGAATGCTAGTGTTTTGGAGAACATAGACAGTAAAATTAACCACCTGGAACCGAAACAACAGCAACAGATAAAGGAGTTAATTGGCAAGCATTTTGATCTATTCCCAGATACACCAAGGCAGTGTAGTATAGCTACCCATGATGTCATTGTGGGGCAGGTTGATCCAGTGAAACAGCACCCCTACAGGATGAATTTAGAATGTAGTAAGGTAGTGGAACAGGAAATCGAATGTATGCTGGCAAATGGTATAATCAGGCCATCCACCTCTGCGTGGGCTTCCCGGTGTGTGATAGCTCCCAAGCCCAATGGTACAATGAGATTTTTCATAGATTATAGAAAGGTTAACGCAATAACTAAAACAGATGCTTACACTATTCCCAGAATAGATGACTGAATCGATAGGGTGGGAAAGGCTAAGTACCTAACAAAAATTGACCTGCTAAAAGGGTACTGGTGCGTTCCCTTATCCGATAGGGCTTGAGGGATATCGGCATTCGTCACCCTCTCAGGGTTGTACAAGTATAATGTGATGCCTTTCGGGATGAAGAATGCCTCTGGGACATTCCAGCGTATGATAAATTCTGTGATTCAAGGCTTGAAGAATACTGGGGCATACATTGACGATTTAGTATTATGGAATGACACGTGGGAGGAACATATTGTAACAGTAGAGGAATTATTTGATCGGTTCTCTAAAGCTAATCTGACAGTGAACCTTGCCAAGAGTGAGTTTGGTCACGCCAGAGTCACATATCTTGGTTACGTAGTGGGCCAGGGTCAACTGGCTCCTGTGAAAGGGAAAGTTCAGGCTATCGCTGATGTACCCATTCCAACAGGTAAGAGAACATTGAGAAGGTTTTTAGGTATGGTGGGGTATTATCGAAAATTTTGCAAGAACTTTGCGGATATCGCCCTTCCACTGTCAAGACTGTTGAGAAAGAGTGAACGATTTGTGTGGGATGAGCGTTGCCAAGAGGCGTTCGAACGGTTAGAGGTTATTCTGTGTCACCATCCAGTGCTAAAGGCACTGGACTTCACTAAGTCATTCTCCCTAGCGAGGGATGCTAGCAATGAAGCTGCAGGGGCTGTGCTATTATGGAGAGGAGAGGATGGTATTGAACATCCAGTGGCATACATTTCTAAAAAGTTTAATGTGCACCAGAAAAATAATGACAATAGAAAAGGAATTGCTGTCCCTCATTTTTGCATCTCAACATTTTGAAGTTTACGTTAGTCCCGCACAAAGGCCGTTAGTGGTGTACACTGACCACAACCCTCTGGTGTTTTTAGATAAGATTAAAGATTGAAATTGGTGTTTATTAAACTGGAGCCTGTGTTTACAGCAGTTTGATATTGAGATAAGACACTTAAGGGGTACAGACAATGTCATTGCAGATTGCCTATCCCGCTGTTAAAAACACTGACGAACTGTGTAAATGCTTAATGTACACTCTGAGAAGTAGAATGTAGTGTTTGGTGTGTAGAATCAGTGAGTGAGCAAAATTTTGCTCGAAGATCAAAATTTTCCCAAAAGGGGGAAGGTGTCACGCAGGTGAGAAACTGCTAGAAAGTTCAGCAGTCTAATGAATAAGAAGGCAATTAAAAGAGAGAGATAGTACGGCACGAGCTGAGACACGAGCTGGGAAGTCACCATGGTAACAGCTCAGAACGGTTGAGCTAACGGACGCTGAAATTTTGGGTGATTTATAAAAAGTTGATCCTTTGGTCTGATAAGGGCAGAGGAGACATGACAGAAGAGAACTGCGGAAGCTACCCGAGAAACCACTGGTGGAGTTTAAGACCACCACGAGGGTGGAGGCGATGGACCGATTAATTTTGACCCATGATTACCAGTGCGGGTAAGAGCTTGCCTGTGGGGGTCCGCTGTTGGTGAACCCGCGCCGTGGGTTAGTAGACCGTTCCCTAGAAGGGGCTCTGTCCATCTGTGTCTGTGTGGGGGGGGGGTCACACAAAGTGACTCTGAAGACTTCGGAAGTGAGAACCACTAAAGCTGCCAACTTGAACATCAACTCAGTTAACTCTCTCTCTCTCCATCAATTCATCTCGTCGCTACACAAAGTGAACCGAACTGCTTAAGCTTACCTGACACTGTAAGACTGATATCTACTACCTCCTGGACTATTACTTTTTGTATCCACACACATATTTATGGATATATATATATATATATATATATATAAAAGTTTATAACCTATATTGTATTATTCAGTTTAATGATATTAATTTGCAGTAGTAATGAATATAGTCTTAATTTATAGTAAACCAGACTCCAGGTGTGTTCCATTTCTGCTGGTCCTTTTCAACCCGTCACGGGGTTCATGACATTTGGCAGAAGCTATACTTCATACTTTTCAAAGATGGGAATGGTTGTGTCAGGGACACAGCATTAATATAGGTTGTGCAGTTACATAATTGTTTGAATGTTGTGAAGTATTTTAAATTTAATTAAGCTTTCGGAAATTTGCACTTGGCAGTGGCAAGCAGTGAAAACACAGGCTGGATTCAAAGATCCCAGGTTAGATTGGAGACAAAAGGAATCAGGGAAAGTCCTTCTGCTGGTTGGAAGCACACCTGCATATATGATCAACCATCTCAACCATAGTAAATTTCTTCAGGGATTCTTCAGGCAGTGTATTGGCTCATTCATCTCCCATTGCTTCATCAATGATTTTTCTTCATCTGTAAGGCCAGAAATAGGGATGTATGCTGATGATTGCACAATGTTCAGAATCATTCATGGCTCATCAAATAACAAAGCAGTCCACATCTGAATATTGTATTCTGGCCTGGCCTGATAGGAAGCAAGAAAATTTTGTGTCACGCAAGTGCTAGGCAAAGACATTACCCAGCGAGAGAAAATCCAGCTATCACCCTAAGATTTTCAACAGCATTACCAAAATTGAATTCTCCATTATCACACTCTGATGCAACAACAGCTAAGGATTTCAATAACAGCTTACTTGAAAAACAATGCATCGACAACACTGCACTCACTGAACTTCTGTTGCTTAGGAGCAGCAGTTTGTACCATCAACAGGGTGTTTTTTAGCAACTCACCAAGAGTCTTTAGACAATACCTTCCAACCTGAAAATTTATACCAGTTAGAAGGCCAAGGGCAGCAAAGAATTAGACCACCACCACCTTGACGTTGTCCTCCAACCCACCCACAATCCAGATGTGGAAATGTATCACCGTTCCTTCACAGTCACTGACACTTGTCCCCAACAGCTTTGCGGATATGGCCGGCAGCAGTTTTGAAGCTGGTTCACCACCATCTTCTCAGTTGTAACTCGAGATGGGCAATGCTGGTTCAGCCCATCAGCCATATCCTTTAAATGACAAAAAATGCAGCTCCCCACAGACCACAAATTCATGGACTCTTTAAAGCAAATATTAACACCATTTCTCTTCCTTCTGGATCTTATGATCACCATGTTGAATACTGATTTAAGAAAGAAAATGGAGCAGCCAGTAACTAATGTCTAATCAAAGATTTACATCAGAATTTATTGTAGTCAAAAAATTAACAAAATAATGTTACTGCCTATAGTGCGGAAGACAGAGAAATTCAAAGTTTAAAGCAAACTTATTATCGAAATATGTACATGTCGCCCTATATGGACTTTGCAGGGATTCACAGTAGGAGAAAGAAATACAATAGCATCAATGACATACAACCAATGTGCAAAAGTAGACAAACTATGTAAATACAGAAAGAGCAAATAATAAATAAATAAACAATACTGAGAACATGAATGGTGGAGTTGTTGAAAGTGAGTCGACAGGTTGTGGAATCGGTTCAGTGTTGAGGTGAGTGAAGTTATCCAGAATGGTTTATGGGTCTGAATGCTGAAGGATAATAATTGTTCCTGAATCTGGTGGTGTGGGATCTAAGGCTCCTATACCTGCTTCCCAATGCCAGCAGCTAGAAGAGTGCATGGCCTGGATGGTGGGGTCCTTGATGATCGATACTGCTTTCTTATGGTAAAGCTCCTTGTAGAGCTGCTCAGTCCCGGGGAGGGCTTTTCCTGAGAAGATTTGTCCTCCATGCTTTCAGTTATCAGCTGTGCTTAGAAAGTTGCATAATTTATTTCTAAATGTGACGACTATGAGTTCCAGCCTCAGAGACCTGATAACAGTATCTTGGTTAACATCCCAGTACAATGCAAACCAGCATTATGCTGCTGGAAGTACAATATTTTGAATGATATGTTAAAGTGAGATATTAAAGTCTGTTTCTCAGGCTGACAATGAATATACCATGACATTTAGTACTGAATATGTTTATTTGTGTGTGTATATATATATATATATATATATATTATGTACAGAATATCCAGCAATTCTTCCTGGCATTCTCTCTAATATTTCTTTCTCAATTAGCATTACTACAAAGAAATTATCTGGTGAGGGGATCTCATAATTGTTCGTGGGATCTTGCTATTGCTAGGATATTGACGGCTTTAGAAGTACCTCATTGACTATGAAACTAATGTTTGGAAAGGAGCAATACAATTGTCTTTTTTCACCTGTTTCTCTATATTTGATGTGAGGTATGGAATTAAGATGATCAGATTATCAAAGGAAAGAGTAAAAAGGACACTTTAAAAATAGATTATGTTTACAAAGCATTAAACCTATTATTTAGGAGTGAGGTGTTTGCAGCCTGATTACTTCTATCCATCAGTCATTGGATCATTCAGGACTTCAGTTCGCTTAGTACTAATTGTGTTCAATTTACACAGAGAACTGCAAAAACAATAGTAGCCTCCTTTATTATGATAAAGAGGCTGATGCAATTGAAATTGCGATGATAAGCATGTAGTTCATTACTTAAGTACTTTGTCACATTGGCAATGTTCTTCCCGTTAATGTTCCATAACACTGAATTGCTGTGAAATGTATTGTGCATCAAACATACTTCATGCTCATTAAAGCAAGCTTCCAACTGAATAAGGATACAATACATTAAGCTACCCAATGATTCTGCCTGTCTTTTCATATTAAGGACTTTCATGACTACAGGACATGTCAAATAATCATTTCTCAGATGTAAATATAGAAGACAGCAGATGCTAAAAATCTGTTGGAACTCAGTGGACAGGTGGCATCTATGGAGGGAAATGGACAATTGACCCTTCATCTGGACAGGAAAGAAAGAAGGGAGGTAGCCAGTATAAAAATGGTAAAGGGTAAGGGGTAAAGAACAAGCTGGTGGGTGAATCCAGGTGCAGGGAAAGATAGGGAGGTGAAGGAGGGGTAGGAGTGGGAATTGTGCAAGAAAGTTGGAGATGATTGATAGAAGTGACAGAGGACCAATGAAGATAGAATTTCATAGGAGAGGCTCTTGGGCATCGCCAATGAAGTGAAGGAGGTTGGGAAGAGAACTTGGGCATCGCCAATGGGATGCCATGACCAGGCACATCTTCCCTACTGATGTCCTCTCAGATTACTGCAAGTATCACTCTTTTTGTGACACCAGTGTCCATTCATCTGTCATCATCAAACTCCTCTTGACACTCACCCCTGCCATCATAACACCTGCCCCTACACTACTCACCACCATTCGTTGCCAGAAATAATCTGTCCAAATGATAGAATCACCGACATGTGAATCTATTGGTGTTATTATTGCATCTGATACTCCCAGGGGAGACCCGATACAGTCTAGGGGACTATTTCCTCAAGTGTCTGTGCTCCATTTACCATACCTGCCAGAGTCTCAGGTGGCCAGCCATTTTACTACCCCCTCCTATTCCCACACCAACATATCTGCCCACAGCCTACTCCACAGCAGATTCGAGAAACAGAGCTTCATATTCTGCCTTGGTAATTTCCAGTCTGATGGCATGGGCACTGATTTCATTAACTTCCAGTAGCCATTACCTTTTGTGTCTCCCTCCTTTTTATTCTTATTTCCAATGGTCCCATCACCCCATTACCTTCCCCCACTCTCATTCTGACCAATTCCCACACATTCCTCCCTCTGTATCCCTTCCTCACATTCTTCCCTTTTTTCCATGGTCCACTGTCATCTACTATCAGAATTCATTTTCTTCAGCCCCTTGTAACTTCCACCTGTCACTTCTCAGTATCTAACATTATTCCCACTCCCCACCAACTCACTCATCTGCCTATCAACCAGCCCTTGTTCTACCCCTTCCTCCCACTTTTTATACTTGCTATCTCCTCCTCTTTCCTTTCTATCTAGTTGAAGGATCACCACCCAATCCATTTCCCTTCATAGATGATATATCATCCGCTGAGTTCAACATTGCTGATGTAGAATACAGATTTTTTTGCATCCATGTGCATATCCAAGAGTCTCTTCATGTCTCTATTGTATCAGTTTCTACCACTACCTATATTAGTGTGCTCCAGGCATCTACTGCTCTGTGTTAAAAATATCCCTTTGATATCTACCCAAAACATTTTACCACTCACCTTCAAAGGATGTTGTCTGGTATTGGCCCCTGCCATATTGGGAAAAAGACAATGGGTGTCCACTTTGTCTATGCCTCATATCATCTTTTTCAATTTGCCTGTCACGCTCCATCTCTCTAAATGGAAAAGCTTTGGCTTGCCCAACCTTTCCTCATTAGACATGTTCTCAAATCCTGGAGGCGTCCTGGTAAATCTCTTTTTCACCCTCTCAAAAGCTTCCACTTCCTTCCTATATGAGATGACCAGAACTGTATATAATATTCCAAAAATAAGACACATAAATGCTGGAGATACTCAGCATGTCAGGTAGCATCTATTGAATTGAAGAAGCAGTCGACATTTCGGGCCGAGACCCTTCTTCAGGACTGCAAGGGATGGGGAAAGAATTCAGAATAAGGAGGTGAAGGGTGGGGAAAGAGGAAAGGCCTGAAGAAGAAGGAATTTGATTGTACAGGAGAGTGGACCATGGGAGAAAGGAAAGAAGGAGGGGCACCAGTGGAAAGAGATAGACAAGAGAGGAGAATATTTAAGACTCCAGAGAGGGGAATGGAAGAGTAAGGGAAAAATTATTACTTGAAGCAGAAATCGATGTTCATGCCATTAGGCTGGAGGCTGCCTAGATGGAATATAAGATGTTGCTCCTCCACCCTGAGAGTGGGCTCATCATGGCAAAAAAGGAGGTAGTGGACTGACATGTTGGAATGGAAGTGGGGATGGGAATTAAAATGGTTGGCCACCAGAAAATTCCGCTTCTGGCAGATGGAGCACTAGTGCTTGACAAAGCAGTTCCCCAATTTACGTCAGGTATCGACAATGTAGAGGAGACCCAATTGGCATTAATGGATACAATAGACAGCTCCTGCAGATTCACAGGTGAAGCGTAGCTTCACTTGGAAGGACTGTTTGGGGCCCTGAATGAAGGTAAGGGAGGAGGTGAGTGGGCAGGTGTAGCATTTCTGTCATTTGCTGGGAAATGTGCCAGGAGGGAGATCAGTGGGGAAGGATGAATGGACATGGAAATCACAGAGGGAGTGATCTCTGTGGAAAGTGGAGAGTGGGGGAAGGAGGTAAAGAAGCATTTGATAGTAGGAGATAATATTCTGCATGGTTTAACCAGAGTTTATAGAGTTGCAACATTATCTCATGGCACTTGAACTCAATTCTCTGATGAATGAAGACCAACACACTATATACTGCCTTAACAACCTGTCAATTTGCACGGCATCTTTGAAGGATTTATAGATGTGGACTCTAGATTCCTCTGTTTCTCCACACTGCTAAGAACCTTGGCATTAACCCTGTATTCTGCTGTCAAATTAGATCTTCCAAAGTGAGTCACTTCATATTTTTCTGGCATGAACTCCATCTGCTACTTCTCATTAGCACCACTTGCTTTTTTTTTAAATACTTAGAAATCTTCAATGTAGCTATACTCCACTTTTAAAGTATTGTCAAATATTATAGAAATAACGATGTTCTCACAGCTGCGGGGAATTTTTCCACTTCTCACTTGCTAGCTCTTTCCCCCATGCCATCTTTCAAATCTAATACATTGTGACATTTATTGCTTAATCCAATCATGATCCTGATTCAGATAAAAATCAACTATGAAATTTTCCATGGCAGTTTCAACATGGCAATATTAATCTTTAACATAAAAAAACTACTGGCCATTCAGTTATCATCTCTAAAATGGACACATAAATGATGTTTGCAGACAATCTTTAATACGAAAAACATTTTCACTAAAAAAATAAAAAAGGAATATTAGAGAAAAACAGGGTTCAGGATACTCACAACCATGACTCTTGAAATTACACATCAAGTTGTGAATATCTGCAGGATACCAAAAATAGCAGAAAGTGCAACAATAATTACAAACTTCATTTCAAGGTTCGAGGGAAGGAGGGAAGGAAGGAAGGAAGGAAGGAAAAGATAATCAATCCCTAAATCCCACCACCCCACAAAAAAAACAAATAAATAGGATCAGGCACACTGTGGTTAAAACAGGAACTCTCAGAAAGCAATTTATAGGAAGGCAAGTAGAGTTACTTAGTGGGAAAATTACAGAATTTGGAACAAGCAACTGAAGGCACAGGTGCTAAAGACGGGGAAATTAATTAGAAACGTGAAAGAGTAGAAAATTCAGGCAACACTGACATCTTGTAAGGTTGTAGACAGAAAGAGCTTGTGTAGATAGGCCATGGGAAGACTACATTGGATGCGAGGTTAAAATAAAGTTAGACAGTCTATGAATGAAGTTTCTAATTATTATTGCAGAGCCTAGCCTAGAAACACTCATCAAGTGCTCCATGTAACTGCACAGCATAATTGTACTTATACAGTGTCTTGATCATCATGAGCTGTCCAAAGCACTTCATTATAGTGACAGGAAAGGTGACTATGAAATACTGGCTTTGAAAAACCTCAACTATACGAACAGTGCAAATGTAGAGGTAACAAGGGCACAGGGAAACAGCACCAAAATTCACTTTCACCAGCTATCAAAAAGTCTCCAAAAAGCTGGTGCGCTGCGTCTAATCTGTAATTCCATTCTATTATGAAATGTAGGTACTTGCACCAATACATGAATGGTTTCCTCTTTTTACCTGAACATTTAGATTCTGAAATATTTGCAGAAGGGTCCTGGGACTCGAGATTTGGCAGAGTACTACAGTCTTGGCTAGTCAAGTATAACAATGTCTTGCCAACGTGAAGGCTGGAAAGAAGCTTATAGAAAACTGCAAAATTCCATTTGGCAAAGGAGTCATATCGAACTGATTAAATTAAAAAAAATGACTACTACAATGAGATGGCACCAATGATTTAAAAGAAGTGAAAATGGACAGTTAGCTTTCGATGTCAGAAGTGGTCAAAAGTGGATAAGCACAATTTTGTACAAACTAATTTATTTCAGTGTTCTTGGCTTGCAGCCTATAAAAAGTTAATAAGTGCAAACAGCCAAAAATTGTCTTTATGTATATATAGAGTCACAAAGCATGCTGAGGAAATTGAGGGACGGTCATATTCACTAATAAAAAGCCTAAGCTTAACTTTAACATATACATTTTGTACAATATTCTGAATTGAACTGATTGTATCTATTAAATGTGTTTCATCCAGTCCAAATGAAATGTCTCGACCCAAAATGGCAACTGTGAATTTCTCTCCACAGATGCTGCCTGACTTGCTAAGTTCCTCCAGCAGCTTGGGTTTTTGCTCCACGTTCCAGTATCTGCGATCTCCTGTGTCTCTCATCTAAATGTATTTCATTATGACTGCAGTAAAGGGCACCCAATAAAATATGGGGTCATGTGTAGACATATGCAGTTGAGAGCCCTTAACTAACTAGATGCATTCATTACTTAATTACGGGAAATGCCACTAAAGACAAGTGTCATTATCCAAGTGAGTATTTTATATTTTTAACATCTTTTAAAGTTATTTATCCAAACACCACTCTTTACATTGGCAGCTTAGCAGTGGAAATTGTGAGCTGTTTCTAACTTCTGTGAGTGCACTTTTCACACAACCCCTTATGGTCCCAGAACATGTTCTGCACAATCAGGAAAGCGCACAAATGTCTCTTCTTTCCGAGGAGGCTGAAGAGAGCTGGGCAATGCACATCTATGCTCATGTCATCTCACAGATACACAACAGAGAACGTCCTAACAAGTAGCATCACTGCCTGGTGCGGCAAGCGTGTGAAAGTCAGACTGTGAGGCAGTGGGAGTGTTTAAAAGCGAGAAGATTCAGAAGGTCGATCATTTCTTCGGCAGTTGAATGGGGCACGACTATGCAAGCACGTGAAAGTCAGACCGTGAGGAAATGGGAGTGTTTAAAAGCAAGAAGATTAATGGAGCGGGCAACGTTGTAGTAGGTGATGGAGTAGAAGAAGACAGAGTAGGAAGGCTTTGGCTTGAGAGGCTTCGGCGAGCAGAGGCTGCGGACGAACTTCACTCCAAGTGAGATAAGGCCGGGTAAGTTCCTTCAATTAATCTAATTACCTTAGGAGTAGGTAATGGAGGCAACAGTTAGGGCAGTCGAGTGCTCCATTTGCATTATGTGGGAAGTCAGGGCGATCGTCCCTGATAACTACACCTGTAAAAGGTGCATCCAGATGCAGCTCCTGACAAACCGAGTTAGGGAAATGGAGCTCGAGCTTGGTGAACTTGGGATCATTCGGGAGGCAGAGGCATAAATAAACAGGAGTTACAGGGAGATAGTCACCCCTAAGAGTCAGGAGATAGGTAGCTGGGTGACTGCCAGGAGAGGGAAGGAGAATAGACAGAATGAACAGAGCACCGTTGCGGCCATTTCCACCATTAATAATTACATCGTTTTGGATACTGTTGATGGGGATGACTTTCCAGGGACAAGTTGCAGTGGTTGCGTCTCTGGCACCGAGACAGGACCCTCAGCTCAGAAGGGAAGGAGGGAAAAGAGGAGAGCAGTAGTGATAGGGGAATCGATAGTTAGGGGGACAGATAAGAGGTTCTGTGGAAGAGATCGAGAATCCCGAATGGTCTGTTGCCTCCCTGGTGCCAAGGTCCACGATATCTCAGACTGAGTTCTCGGTATTCTCAAAAGGGAGGGTGAGCAGCCGGATGTTGTGGTCCATATCGGGAACAATGACGTGGGTAGGAAGAGTGAAGAGGTCCTCAAAGCTGAGTTCAGGGAGTTAGCCGCCAAGTTAAAGGACAGGACCTCCAGGATAACAATCTCAGGATTGCTACCAGTGCCACGTACAGGCGGGTTTAGAAATAGTAAGATAGTGCAGATCAACACATGGCTGAAGACGTGGTGCAGGAGGGAGGGCTTCAGATTTATAGATAATTGGGCAGTTTTCCAGGGAAGGTGGGACCTTCTCCAGCAGGACAATTTACATCTGAACTGGAGGGGGACAAATATTCTTGCAGGTAGGTTTGCTAGAGAGGCTCCTTTTGAATTTAAACCAGATACCGGGGGGGGGGGTGCAGGGGAAACCAGAGTGTAGGAACAGATGTCGGGGAGAAGGAAGAAAATAGTAAAGTTGTTTTCACTGTCAGTGATAAACAGAGAGTAAAAGGTGGAAAATTTCTTAAATGCATTTATTTTAATACTAGGAGCATCGTAAGGAAGATGAATGAGCTTACAGCATGGATTGATACCTGGAAGTATGATGCGGTAGCTATTAGTGAAACATGGTTACAAGATGGGTGTGATTGGCAACTAAATATTCCCGGATTTAATTGCTTCAGGTGTGATAGAATCAGAAGGAAAAGAGGGGGAGGTGTTACATTGCTTGTCAGAGAAAATATTACAGCGGTGCTCTGGCAGGATAGATCAGAGGGCTCATCTAGGGAGGCTATTTAGGTGGAATTAAGGAATGGGAAAGGTGTAGTAACACTTATAGGGGTGTATTATAGACCACCTAATGGGGAGCTAGAATTGGAGGAGCAAATTTGTAAGGAGATGGCAGATATTTGTAGTAAGCACAAGGTTGTGATTGTGGGAGATTTTAATTTTCCACACATAGACTGAGAAGCCCATTCTGTAAAAGGGCTGGATGCTTTGGAGTTTGTAAAATGTGTGCAGGATAGTTTTTTGCAGCAATACATAGAGTTACCAACCAGAGAAGGGGCAGTGTTGGATCCCCTGTTAGGGAATGAGATAGGTCAGGTGACGGAGTTATGTGTTGGGGAGCACTTCAGGTCCAGTGATCACAATGCCATTAGTTTCAATATAATTATGGAGAAGGATAGGTCTGGACCCAGGATTGAGATTTTTGATTGGAGAAAGGATAACTTTGAGGAGATGTGAAAGGATTTAGAAGGAGAGGATTGGAACAATTTGTTTTATGGGAAGGAGGTAACAGAGAAATGGAGGTCATTTAAAGGTGAAATTTTGAGGGGACAGTATCCTTATGTTCTTGTTAGGTTGAAAGGAAAGATTAAAAGTTTGAGAGAGCCATGGTTTTCAAGGGATATTGGAAACTTGGTTCGGAAAAAGAGAGATATCTATAATAAATATAGGTAGCATGGAGAAAATGAGGTGCTCAAGGAATATAAAGAATGTAAAAAGAATCTTAAGGAAGAAATTAGAAAAGCTAAAAGATACAAGTTTGCTTTGGCAAGTAAGTTGAAAATAAACCCAAAGGGTTTCTACAGTTATATTAATAGCAAAAGGATAGTGAGGGATAAACTTGGTACCTTAGAGAATCAGAGTGGATAGCTATGTGTGGAACCAAAAGAGATGGGGGAGATTTTGAACAATTTATTTTCTTCGGTATTCACTAAGGAAAAGGATATTGAATTGTGTAATGTAAGGGAAAACGGTAGGGAAGTTATGGAAACTATGACGAATAAAGAAGAGGAAGTACTGGTGCTTTTAAGGAATATAAAAGTGAATAAGTCTCCGGGTCCTGACAGGATATTCCCTAGGCCCTTGAGGGAAGTTACTGTGGAAATAGCAGGTGCTCTGACAGAAATATTTCAAATGTCATTAGAAACTGGGATGATGCTGGAGGATTGGCTTATTGCACATGTTGTTCCATTGTTTAAAAAGGGTTCTAAGAGTAAACCTAGCAACTATCGGCGTCAGTGGTGGGTAAATTAATGGAAAGTATTCTTAGAGATGGTATATATAATTATCTGGATAGACAGGGTCTGATTAGGAACACTCAACATGGATTTGTACATGGAAGGTCATGTTTGACAAATCTTATTGAATTTTTTAAAGAGTTTACTAGGAAAGTTGACGAGGGTAAAGTGGTGGATGTTGTCTATATGGATTTCAGTAAGGCCTTTGACAAGGTTCCACACGGAAGGTTAGTTAGGAAGGTTCAATCGTTAGGCATTAATATTGAAATAATAATATGGATTCAGCAGTGGCTGGATGGGAGACGACAGGGAGTAGTGGTGAATAACTGTTTGTCAGATTGGAGGCCGGTGACTAGTGGTGTGCCTCAGGGATCTGTACTGGGTCCAATGTTGTTTGTCATATACATTAATGATCTGCATGTTGGGGTGGTAAATTGGATTAAGTTTGCAGATGATACTAAGATAGGTGGCATTGTGGATAATGAAGTAGGTTTTCAAAGCTTACAGAGAGATTTAGGCCAGTTCAAAGAGTGGGCTGAAAGATGATAGATGGAGTTTAATGCTGATAAATGTGAGGTGCTACACTTTGGTAGGACTAATCAAAATAGGACATACATGGTAAATGGTAGGGCATTGAGGAATGCAGTAGAACAGAGGGATCTAGGAGTAATGGTGCATAGTTCCCTGAAGGTGGAATCTCATGTGGATAGGGTGCTGAAGAAGGCTTTTGGTATGCTGGCTTTTATAGATCAGAGCATTGAGTATAGGAGTTGGGATGTAATGTTAAAATTGTACAAGGCATTGGCATGGCCAAATTTGGAGTATTGTGTGCATTTCTGGTCACCGAATTATAGGAAAGATATCAATAAAATACAGAGAGTACAGAGTAGATTTGCTAGAATGTTACCTGGGTTTCAGCACCTAAGTTACAGAGAAAGGTTGAACAAGTTGGGTCTTTATTCTTTGGAGCATAGAAGGTTGAAGAGGGACTTAATAGAGGTATATAAAATTATGAGGGGGATAGATAGAGCTGGCGTGGATAGGCTTTTTCCATCGAGAGTAGGGGAGATTCAAACAAGAGAACATGAGTTGAGAGTTGGGGGCAAAAGTTTAGGGGTAACATGAGGGGGAACTTCTTTACTCATAGAATGGTAGCTGTGTGGAACGAGCTTCCAGCAGAAGTGGTTGAGGCTGGTTCAATATTGTCATTTAAAGTAAAATTGGATAGCTATATGGACAGGAAAGGAATGGAGGGTTATGTGCTGAGTGCAGGTAGATGGGACTAGGTGAGAGTAAGCGTTCAGTACGGACTAGAAGGGCCGAGATGGCCCGTTTCCGTGCTGTAATTGTTATATGGTTATATGGTTGTATGGAATATGCACTGCAGTGGACAGGAAGGCTGTAAAACTGGTAGTCAAAACTGCCCAGTGCATCACTGACTCCGCTGCCTGCCATAAAGGACATACAATATATATAGAAAAAGGCTAGTACCATCAAGAATCATCCCACCTAGCCAGCTCATGGACTGTTTGTCCCTCTCCCATCAGAGAAGTTGTACGTAACATCTACGTCAGGACCACCATACTCAATTGGCTCTGAAAATCAAAGCCAATTTAAAGGAGAAATAATAGTTACGTTCCCCAAGTAGTAAGGCTGATCAGCACCTCCACTCACTATTCCATTCCTCCAGATCCCCATCCTCCACTACTTTATCATTTCCTGTCAGTCACCTTATGTGCAGACACCCATGTGTTTAGTGTCACTTTATAGGCTTACAATCAATCTATATATACAAGCCATCTTGTGTATTTATATTCAATGTGTTTTTTAAATGATTATTATGTTCTTTATCTTATTGTGTTTTTTGTGATGCATTGGATCTAGAGTAACAATTATTTGGTTCTCCTTGACACTGTGCACTGGAAATGACATTAAACAATCTTGAATCATAAACGAGAATGACAATGAAGTGCTGGCGTGCTGTCCATTGGTATTAAGGTCAAATTACCGTGAAGAGATCAAAAGATGCAACATGTGTACTGTTCTTGAAATCATAACCACTTACCCATGTTTATATAGAAAACAATGTGGGAAACAAGACTCTTTTTGAAAACAAAAATGAAAAAGTAACCCTGCATATGCCCCTGATTCAAAAAACCTTGGCGTTAACTTCGCATTCACGTCCTCTTGTCTTTGTTAGATTGGAACCAAAGTATGTTTCAAAAGCAAATGCGCTTTGACTGCTGATCTGAAAAAGCAGATGTCAACTCCAATAGGAAAATTACAAACACCCACAGGTCGTAATATGATGTTATGCTACACTATATATGATCTGTGACAAATCTGAAAATCAAAGCCAATTCAAAGGAGAAAGGAGGTTTCATTCCTCTCTCATTCACTAACACTAAAAATAACCATGGACTTTGTGAAAACACATGATACACTTCAATGCTTTCATTAGCAAAACAAGATCACCTTGAAATGATACGTAGTGATGAACGGCCAAAATGTCTATTGTACGAGTTTTAGACATCAAAGGATCAGCTATCAGTCTTTTGGATATCCACATAGACCTTCAAAAGCAGAAAGGGGTCCCACCACTTCTCTGCAAGTAACACTATATATTTTTTCTTCTTCCTCCTCTTCTTATTACTATCACCCTTTCTAGAGCATAGGCTGCCAACAGCAACTCGCCAGAGTCCTCTGTCCTGAGACAATAGAATGTTGACTGTCCCTGTGGCTTCTGCTTTCACCAGACATCTTCTAAGTGAAGATCCTTTGTCTCCCAGGTATGAGGTCTTTGGAGCTTCTGTAGCTCTGGGTTTTTATAGGATGGGTATGCTAACCCCATGTTCAACTCTACTCTATTTGCAGCCTGGCTTGGGATCATCCATAGTGGATCTCATAAATTGCTGATCTGGGATTTTCATGCACAACAGTCTTTAAAGTTTAAAGAGCATCATGCAATAAACAAAAACTATTCAGTTAGCGTCAGTTCTGTGGATGAAAATGCTTTGTTCATGAAAGATGTCAGAGGAGAATCACCAGATTAATTCAAGCAGACAAGATGGTGTCGGTATCTCAAATAATCACATATTACAACAGTGGTGTGCAGAAGAGTATCTCTGGACGCACACGCAAGTCCTTGAAGTGGATGGATTACAGCATCAGAAGACCATGAACAAACAGATAGTATCAACTTTATAAGGTACAGGAGATCCTTAATAAAGTGACCACTAAGTGTATTTAAAGGTACCTACTAACTTGAAATAGGCTGACAAGTGGTTCATTTCTTGTTGCCGTTACGATGATCTTGCAGCTACCTATTTCATTCTGCAGACAGTTCAAGCTATCAAGCCAGCAAAGGGTGGCGTAAAAGGTGCTAAATGCCGTATTCAGGTATCAGTCCAAATATTGGTCTCAAACGTGGCTGCAGAGTACTCATTTCCCTTGCAATGCGGTGCAGCTGTGCAAATGAATGAAACTCATATAAAGTAAGATCAGTGGGAGAGGACGAGGGATGAGTTCAAAAAGCTAAAAGGTGACTTTATGTACATACATATAGTGTCACAAAACACGCTGAGGAAATTTAGGAAAGGTTATATTCACTAATGAGAATAAAATGCTTTGACATTTATGTATTATTATGGTCCTTATTATAGGACTATACAAGAGTAGATGTATGATAATGCTTGCAGCTACATGGCAGAAATCAAGAAAAGAAACATTTTGTTTACATTTATTTAACACACGTTAAATGCTCAAGGAACTTAGCAGCTCAGGCAAAATCTATAAAAAGGAATAAACAATTGACAATTTGGGTCAAGACCCTTCATCAGAATGCTCAAGCTTAATTTTAATATATATATTGAACAATATTCCAAATCAAACTGGACTTACACATTTCATGTATTTCATCCAGTCCAGATGGAAGTGCTTGACCTAAAATGGCAACTATGTACTTCTCTCCACAGATGCTGCCTGACTTACTGGGTTCCTCCAGCAGCTTGGATTTGGTTCCAGAATCTAGCACATGCAGTCTCCTATATCTCTAAATGTATATCATTATGACTTCAGTAAAGGGCACTGCTTTATTTTTAACATAATTTCTTTTCAAGTTATGAATCCTAAACCAGAATGAGAACCCAGTCCTTCTATGTTAAGGTAAAATTACCATGAAGAGATCAAAAGAGGAAACTGAGAGAAGGGCTCTCCATAGGATGCCTATCAACTCAAGTTTTAAAAGAACACTCCTTTTTCACGAACATCTGTAAGGAACAGTGGACAAGTTGCATTTCAATATGGATGTCCTCACTGAAATAATTCATCTCTGCCAACCACATTTTGAGTTGTATGCAAGGTGTAGGCATTGACTGTCGAGGTAATTGTGATCATTAATTGTTATACATGTTGGTTAATCATAGCTACTAATGTATGCAACATGTCAAAGCCACACTTACTGTTGAGATGTTGTTGATATTCTCCATTCAAGAATTGAAAGCTTTCCCTTGGTATAGTGACTGCACACATAATAGTTTATACACACCATATGTTGGATCTGTCCAACACTGGAAAGAAAAGAAGATTCATGGCTTTGATTTGCAGCCAGGACAGAATTAGTGGGTCTCTTGTATGAGGCAATGACAAATACCCAGTCTTTAATCCTGAAGTGATCACTGTATGGAAATATGCTGAAGTGGCTTTTTAGGCCATTATGTCTAACTGTAGGGTAACTAGGGGCCATGAGATTCATTAGTTGACAATAAGATTCTTGATTTATATTCTGGATGAAGATAATGAATAATTGGAACAAACGATTCCTTATTGTGGCCTGTACAGCTGGGACCGGCTAATGACAAAAGACTGGCAGAGTGTTAAGGATGGGTGGACAGAGTATCACATTCATGCTCTATGGAGCTACAGCTATTCTTGAGAGAGGACTCATTATTAGACAGAAGGAAGCTCTGCAAGGCCTCCAGGCCATTGAAAACTCACCCATGTTGCCAACCAGCATGACCACAACTAAGTTTTTCCTGCCACACTCATACTTAAGGAGGCTACATTTGGTGCTGTAACAGAACCAAAAGCATAAAGGTTGAGATACTCCACTTTGGTTGAGTGTAGTGTTGTGGACACCTCCATGCATTATGCCCTTCCTTGCAAGCTCCCTAGAAGCCTTCTAATATAACAACTAATTCATTACCACCAACTGTCTTCTGGTGGCCCAACAATATGTTTAGCAAGAGGAGTTATATGCGACTTTAGTCTATTGTGATGTCTGCATTTTGCTTTGACTGCAGGTCACTGAGATCCATTGTCTCTTAAGATAGAGAGCATAGCTCTATGGCAGGTCCTTAAAACCATGCAGAGTGTCAGAATCTGAGCTAGTGGCTTTGCATGTGGAACTGGATAACAGGGTACCTTCAGCACCGATATTGTTTTCCTTGTGTTCCATAGTACTTAGGAAGATAGGTGATGCCTTGACTGATACTTTCAAGGTACTAATTGCAACAATAGTTAGGGAGAAAATATATACAGCATTTTAAACATGCACTTCTAGAGCTAGTGGAGCCAATTCAATACATCCTTATTATGAAAGGGATAGACAGGATATATATTTAAGACAAGGATGGATAGGTTTTTGCATAGTAGGGGAATTAGGGTTATGGGGGAAAGGCAGGAAGGTGGAGATGAGTCCATGGCCAGATCAGCCATGATTTTATTGACTGGCAGAGCAGGATCAGCAGGCCAGATGGCCTAATCCTGCTCCTATATCTTATGTTCTTCAGTAGAATAGAATGGGTGAGAGAGTAACCAGAATGGGGAATGGGAAAAAAAAGGAGAATGAGGAGGAGAGAGTAAAAAGGGCTTGGAAGTTGAGATTCAAAATAAATTGCAACAAGAAATTGGATTCAGACTTGAAAAGGAAATACTTGCAGAGAATAACAAATATCCAGTTAGTTATCTTAAGGCAGGAGCATGCCCACTATTATGAACAGCTCCATCCAAGGCAGTGTAATTCTTGGCTGATTGTCACTGATCTGAGCATCCACATATTGTATGTGATACAGAAGTCTCAGCAATAACAAAGAAAATGGTTAGTTCAGAGAGCAGACTGTTCTCGAATTCAAGCTATCTTATTGCCAGATGCTTCCAGGCTTATATGAAATATCCTTAACAACAATACTGTTAGATAGCCATTCAATTGCGGCTTTATGGCATACTACTGTGAAGTGCAGGGAGAAAAGCAAAGCATGTGATGAACCTTGATAAACTCTGTGTAGTCCATTGGTAACAATGTGAGTGAATGTTGTGTAATCTGTTTACATGGCAGGTAATTAAACTTTTGGCAACAAGTAGAGAAAAAAAATATGCAGTGCCTTGCTATGCATCAGCAGAGACATCAAAATGCACACCTACGATCCATTTGCTTAATTCAGCTGTAGAATTACAGGATGCTGTGTTATCCCATAAGACTTTGAAAGAAGAATCATAATGTGTATTATTAAAACCAGGGTCATTAAAATTTGAACCCATAGGCAATTATTCCCAGAGTCAGAAGAAACTGAAATCAGAAGACATACATTTAAGGCTAATTGGTAAAATAAACAGATGTCAGAAGAGGGGAAATTTGTAACAATGCAAGTTGTAATTTAGCAACACATGGTGGGGAACATGGTTTTGGGAATAACTGGATAGCTCCTTCAAATTGCTTGCAAAGATTCTATCAATCATTCTGATTCACTGAGCAGTGAAGCTATGATTTTGCAATTCAAATACAATCAGAATTGCCAGTGAAAATCAGATACTAATATTCAGAAGTAAATGTATTAATATCAACACTTTACACTAGTACGAAGCAAGGATACTCTTAATTAATTGACTGTTGCAAGATCAGCAGCAATCTCTGACAAAGCAAAACAAATCACATATTTAGTAAGAATGAACTCAACAACGTCTCACAAGATTTGTACAAACTTTCAACTACAATTTATTACAAAATGCAACATGTATATAGAAAAATGCACAAGAGACAAAGTTATATTGGATAAATTACGTCTCTCAGAATGAAGCAATTGCATTATTGATTTTAAGAAACATCTCATTAATAACCAACTCCTAAGCTATCACAGCTGAACACCCCACACTGTGTTTCTTCAGCTTTGGTAGAAAAAAAAAACTTTGTGATTGCACTCAGAATTCAGTCTAAATTTTACTTTTCTCTTGCAAACAAATGGACTTTGATGAAGCAGACAACAGCAATTTCAGTGCAGCATAATGCTCTGCAGGGCTGTTAACAAAAGCAAAGTCTGACTGCACCATGGAACACAATATTACAGAACAGGTGAAGAAGCATTGTGAGAGAGAATGGATTAAAGTGGTAGTAAAGAAAGAAAGCCAAAGCAGTATATGGGGTTTATGGAGAGAATTCCAGAGCCTGGAAGCTGAAGGCACAGGCTTAAAGGAAAAGAAATTGATTTGAGAATAATTTGGCATCAGAATTAAAGGAACAGACAAGGTGTAGAATGGGAAAAACATGAAGATAGAGAAGGTTAAGACCTTAAAGGGATTTAAAAGCAAGGTAGTGATCCTGACAGGCAATTGGCATGTAAGGAGATACCTGTCTTCTTGTATTAATTGCAAAGTTAGCAGATTGCAGATATTCACACAGGCCCCAAGTATATTTGACAGAGGAGAAACATAGAAACATAGAAAATAGGTGGAGTAGGCCATTCAGCCCTTCAAACCTGCACCACTATTCAGTATGATCATGGTTGATCATCCAACTGAGAACCCTGTACCTACCTTCTCTCCATACCCCCTGTTCCCTTTAGCCACAAGGGCCATATCTAACTCCCTCTTAAATATAGCCAATGATCTGGCCTCAACTGTTTCCTGTGGCAGAGAATTCTGCAGATTAACCACTCGCTGTGTGAAGAAGTTTTCCCTCATCTCGGTCCTGAGGTGTGAAGAAGTTTTTCCTCAGTAGGTCCCACATGCCTACTGGCAAACTCTAGCCAAGATTTCATGAGAGTTTTTTTTTCCAACAGTGGTTTTCTTTTTGCCACTTTCCCATAAATCTGTGACTGGTAAAGCACCTAGGCAACAGTTATTGTATGTGCAGTCTCTCATATCTCAGCATGCAACTCCTCCAGAGTTGTCTTGGTGGCCTCCCTCACTAGTTCTCTTCTTGAAAGGTTATTCAGTTTTTGAGGACAACCTGCTCTAAGCAGATTTACAGCTGTGTCATTTTCTTTCCATTTCTTGATGATTGACTTAACTGTACTCGAAGGGATATTCAATGACTTGGAAACTTTCTTGTATTCATCTCCTGACGTGTTTCTCAATAACCTTTTTTGCAGAGTTGCTTGGAGCTTTTTTCTCTCTATACTGTAGTTTTTGCCAGGATACTAACTCACCAGCAGTTAGACCTTCCAGATCCAGGTGTATTTTTATTACAATCAATTGAAACACCCTGACCGCACAAAAGTGATCTCCATTTAACTAATTGTGTGACTTTTAAAACCAACTGGCTGCATCAGAGATGATTTGATGTGTTATATTAAAGGGGAGGGTGAATCCTTACGTAACACGCTGTGAAGTTTCACTGCTAATGTAATGGCTTCTTTGTAATGTTCACTGCTGAAGTAACGGTTTCTCTGTAGCAGTAATATTTGGGTTATGGCTGGAGATAACAGGATGCATGTTAGCCAATAAGAGATTGTTGCTGTGTCTTGTGAGTCTGGAAAGATGTTTTATCGCAGTCTTTTGTGGAGGAGAGATGAAGAGGGAAGATGCGTATGGAGAGAGCTGGTAGACCACCGGACGGTGTGTACTGGGATCTGAGGGTCCGAAGGTCGACGACGTTCGGAGGAGACCGACGGTGGAAGAATGACTACTAAGTGAGCTCCAACGTGACTTTGACTTGACTTTGGGCCCTTTTTTTTGTTTATTTTCATTACTAACCCTATATTCAGATTGAGATTCAAAAAGTTCTATCATTTAATTGCACATAGTGTACTGTCTGATATTTTGCATTGTGGGTTTGTAACTGGGGGTACATTACGCAGCATCCACACAAATGTGATTACCCAGTTTGGCAGGGCCGAAGGCTGATTCCCCTAGATGAACGCAAGCTGGGCGAGTCTGAGGGTTACACTTATGTGATCAATTATTTTGTGTTTTATAGTGTAATTAATTTAGATCACTTGGTAGAGATCTGTTTTTGAAAGAGTCTTTTTCTGTTGATCAGTTTTAAAATAGCCATATTAAATCTGCTGTAGTTCAATGTTGTAAAACGATAAAAGTATTCCAACAAGTATTCCAAGCCGTGAATAATTTTTACAGGCACCGTACTATCATCTTCAATGACTTATGCACTGGTGATAGCCACAGATTCAATAATAGTGATCACACCAGCAAATCCAATCAACAACTGCACCATTTCACTCACATTGTGCTCCACACTGTAGGCTTCTCATAATAATTTTGTTAATCACTAGAATTCATGCTAACAGCTGCATTGCACCACATCTTCTCTTCCAGACCAGTGAACGTTTATGTGTCGGACATACTGTCATATTGTTGCTGTTGACATGGATTCTATACAATTACTCTTACAAGAGAGAGTGACTCAAATCTCAGTGGGTTGGTACTTGCTGGGAAATGAGTAGTTCTGCAACAAACAGCCAATTTTCCCATTCATTCACTTATGTCAATATCTAATCTGATTATTATATTTGCATCATTGCATCTTTCTCAGTTATCAGGGTGTGCAGAGCTTTGGCTGGAAGGAAAATGATTGTGAGAAACCAACCTCCTCCGAGTTCTGAGAAAGGGCCTTGGAGAAATGGGAAAATAGAGCAAAAAGCAAACAAACGTGGGTTATGCATCATCTGTAGAAGGAAAGGGACAGTTGATGTTTCAGATTGAGCATCTTCATCTGGACAATGCAAATTTGTTAAAAGTAATTTATTAATGATGTTATAGTAGGGCCTTTAGAAATAAACCAAGGTGAAGTCAGCACAGTTTTATGAAGGGTAAGTTATGTTTGACTAATTTATTGGAAGTTAGTTCAGAATTCGAAGTTTTTTTTCAGAATTTTCAGTGGCCATTTTCAGAATTTTCCAGTCTCTAGACCCAAATCTCTAAAGGCTGTGACCCTTGGACTTTCCGTCCAAGAAGGTGGCTGCAGAGCCAAGGTTGACATCTGGATTGAGAATTATGTTTTTACTCCAGCAGTGCTTACTTGCAATGGGCCACCTGTTAAGACTTTGTGCTTTAAACCGTCACATATATAGGAATGCATTGAATAACACTGATTGGAAAACCAGCATGATGTTTTAAAACTAGCTTGATATCGACTTTGTAATTATGCTTGATTCATGGATGAAAAGCAAAGGACAATGCAGGGATCTCTGAATGTAAATAGAAATAATGAATGAGACAATTTGCACAAGAGGAATGGAGTCATTTCAATGTTACGATAGGCTTGGTCCACAAGTTGTTCAAATTAGAGGTCACATAAATATTCATTTTTACTTATTAACTCCAGAAATAAAGTAAGTTCATGGAGTGATTTGTGAATTTGCCATAATGGAATGTAAAGTAGAATTATTGGGAGTGGCATGGCAAGAAGGTAGGATGTTTATTTTTGGCACAAACGTGTTCTACTCATGTTGGAACTACCACTTGGACATCAAAATTTGTTTTATCTTTCCCAGATCTTTGAAGAGAGACCAAAATGGTGGCAATCCACCTGGACAGAAATAAGTGCAAAGGCCGGAATAAAACTGAATGAGTCACAATTTACACCGAAACAATTGCAGTTGAGCACTTCTACAAGGAGCACTGACACAAGACAACAGCATCCAACAAGGACATCCACCATCTGGTCCATGCTCTCTTTTTGTGAATTCACTGTGAAAGCTTACTCATCGTTTGCATTCAAATATGGGTTCAAAAGATTTCGGCATGTGAAAGAAATCAAAGGATACAAACAGAGCATGGAAGCGACAATGACATATTTGATCACTGTGATCTCATTGGGACAGAATTGAGAGGTCACTCAGTATCCTATTCCTCTGTGTTGTATGTTGTTATGACACGTGCCTTCAATAAGAGGTTGTGCCCAAGATATCAGAAGTATTACATGTTTTCATGTTCTCACCATGAATTTCTATTCTCAGAACAAGGATAGGCTGGTAGAGAACATTTGTTTGGTGATTTGGTACTGTAATTGAGTGCATAATGAATTAAAGTCATGGCTTATGGGCTTACACATAACAGGCAGAAGATGGGGATGGATTTTTGCAGGCAATCAAATTTGAAGACAGTCCACAGCAATCCTGGGAGACAAAAACTACTGTGGATTTAAAATGACCATTCACGCAGCTCCCTATATTTTTCTTGTAGGTGGTATAATAAGGGTAAAGATTATTACGCCTCTATGTGGAAGGAGTTCATAATGCAATTCAAAGAGTAGTTGCTTGGCTGCTCAGGGTAGGCGGCTGCAATTGAACATGACTTTGCCTGTGGTAGAAAAGGCCGCACTACATTTGCTGCAATCAGAATGCTCACCTTTCTTGTTGGACAAGATTACACCAAGCCAGCTGCCATGGCCTTCATCTCCTCGATTTTTGAGACAATGTGAAATTCTGACTTAAGTTCCTCTCTGCCATATTTTAAACATTGGTACCAGTACGATAACATACATTACTTCTCAGTTAGCATATGGCGGATTGGACTTATTATTGTTTCTGTATAGAAGTCAAATTTATTTGGATAGTTTGCTGACAACAGGAATTCTGCAGATGCTGGAAATTCAAGCAACACACATAAAAGTTGCTGGTGAACGCAGCAGGCCAGGCAGCATCTCTAGGAAGAGGTGCAGTCGATGTTTCAGGCCGAGACCCTTCGTCAGGACTAACTGAAGGAAGAGTCGATGTTCATGCCATCAGGTTGGAGGCTACCCAGACGGAATATAAGGTGTTGACCCAGACGGAATATCAGTTGTTGAACATCGACTTCTCTAACTTCCGCTAATGCCCCACCTTCCCCTCTTACCCCATCTGTTACTTATTTTTATACACACATTCTTTCTCTCACTCTCCTTTTTCTCCCTCTGTCCCTCTGAATATACCCCTTGCCCATCCTCTGGGTCCCCCCCACCCTTGTCTTTCTTCCTGGACCTCCTGTCCCATGATCCTCTCATATCCCTTTTGCCTATCACCTGTCCAGCTCTTGGCTCCATCCCTCCCCCTCCTGTCTTCTCCTATCATTTTGGATCTCCCCCTCCCCCTCCAACTTTCAAATCCCTTACTCACTCTTCCTTCAGTTAGTCCTGACGAAGGGTCTCGACCTGAAACGTCCACTGCACCTCTTCCTAGAGATGCTGCCTGGCCTGCTGCGTTCACCAGCAACTTTTATGTGTGTTGCTTGGATGGTTCGCTGTGAGGCTTAGTCTGTTCTATCTTTGAGTGTTCACATCAAAGGCAAAATTATAGGTGTAGGTTTTATTGTGGCTCCAACTAGCCAAAGATTGTCAGGTTGTCTGTGGTGCATTATCTATGAAGATATATCCTTACGCAGTCTTTAAGATATTCACTATTAGTAGACATTGTAGAATAGAGGGAAGAAGCTTTTCTTTGTACCATTGAAGTCAGGCTTCACTGAAACAAATATGAACTTCATTGTTTGCATGAGATGCAATTTAATAACATTGAGATGATCTGTGAGAAGCCTGGCCTGATAGGAATGTAGGTAGGAGAATTGGTGAGCCAGATTTGGAGCTCTGTGAGACTGAGCCTTCACGGTGTGGCCCCAAAGAATTTCAGTAATATGAAATCATCTTAAATTTTCTGATCAAATTTGATAGGATACATTAATGAGATTTTTTTCCATTATTTAACTTCTTCACTGTTCTCCCATTGGGATAGAAATGTTAACACTAGTTATTCACGATGTCTAAGTAACTATAGGTATGCCTGCTTAATATCTTATTTCTTTGATTAATTTATTCTTTTTGATGGATTCCATGAAATGAATTGACGTCGTATATGTCCACTGAGTAAAATGGTTAATATGTGAACTAATTTAACAGAAGAATGAGCTCTATTGAGGCACTTTGCACTTTTAAATAAAAATGGAGCTTAACTTGCTTTACCCAATTCATCAAATCTGACAACATAGTTTCTGGAGCACAGCTGAGGAGCTATTGTATTAATCTTAATGGGATATAGTATGTTTTCTCCCCCTCAAAAACACTTAACTAAACACATAAAATTGAATGAAAACAATATATGGATGGAGGTTGCTCAAAATGACTGAAACAATGGCAACTTGTGCGAAGGCAGCACAGGTCTAGTCAGAAACTTAACATAAACAAGCCTCATCAAAATAAGAAATTCTACAGATACTGAAATCCAAGGTAACACATACAAAATGTTGGAGGAACTCAGCAGGTCAGACAGCATCTACAGAAAATAATAAAGAGTCAATGTTTTGGGCTGACAACCTTCACTAAAATAATAAACTTGAAGTTATAGTAGCAGCATATGGTCCCACTGTTCAATCAAATATAGATCCAGAGATTTCTCAGAACTAATGGGTATCAAACAATATGCCTTTACTGATGAAATTACTGAGAAATAATATACAACTAGCAACTGTAAAAAGGTTAGGAGATTCAAGACTCAATAAAAAGTAACAGCTGCAGCAGAAAGATATCAACAGATGCGCAAACCAAATTTGCTCACGATTATGTCATATAGTTCCTGCTGTTGTACAAGTGCTGCAAACTGTAAATTAAGAAGGTCTCCAAATAATTACAGCACGACAGAGGTAAAACTAATAAAAGAAAACACTTTCTGTGTCAAACTGGTTTAAAAATCCCTGTCAGTCTAAAATTGAGTTAATTTTCAAGTGATGCTAAAACATCGTGTTTATATGCAAGTTACAAATTACTTTACACGTGAAACAATTATATAATTTTATGGGGACAATAAAATGTTATTGTCAAAATTTTAAAGACATAATAATAATAATGCAAAAGAGTGGGTGGCACTTTTATAAACATTCTGTAAACGCTGAACTGGAATTCCGGAGAACGATAGGCAATTGCAACTTAAAACAAAAAGGCTTGCATTTAAGCATATTTTGTGCATGCAAACTTCTATGAAGAATGAAGCCCAAAATGGCTTGTGCAACTGTATAAGCCCTTACACTTTGAAAAGTCTTCCTTTATAAGCTCTGCTTTTGCTGAGTGTGCTAGAGCTAAGTTCACAACTGAAGACCGTATAATTAAACCTGTACAACCAAAAAATAAGGAGAAAGGCTGGGGTAGGAGGTGGTGAATGGAACTCTTGTTATGGGATCTGAGAGGATTCAGTAGTCAGGAATTTTAAAAAAAGGGTTAGGTAAAGGGATTGCTAATGTTCGACTGAGTATTGAAAAGTTAGCTGGACTTTTTACCTGATAAATGAGGGAGACTAGAATGTCAGATGATCGGGGGCTGGGTGTTCAGTGAAAAGTTAAGTGTGGGGAGGAATTACTTGTGGGTAGGAGTTGGCAGCCAGCAGTCATAAGAGGCTGAATATCCATAGAAGAGCCATCCAGTGCTTCCCACCCACTTGCTCCTGAACTCACTACTCACAGGATTTAACAGTCAAGCCAATGCTTCTCACAACTTGAGCAATACTGACATAATGCTGGAGGAACTCAGGAAGAAAGGCAGCATCTACGGAGGGAAATAAATAATCAAATTCTCAGACCAAGATCCTTCATCGATTCATAGATGCTGCTTGACCTGAATCTTCCAGGATTTGCTCAAGATTTCCAGCAGCTGAGGAATCCTTTGTGCCTTTCACAACTTGCTCTTCCCACTGAACCATGAATGAAGAATATCTTGGAAACAAGCCTTTGTTCTTCAGACTATATTGCAGCTTGACTAGCAAATCCTAAACCTAAAACTGTACTCAAAGGATCAAGCAGATTAAAAAGTTGCTGTTGAGAGATTCTAGTGTCTGCATGGGAAGATTATGTTGTTTGATGAATTCACACAAGCAGCTCAGTGACAAATTATATTGAAATACACTGAACAAGGTGATCTTAATTGTGAAACTACTGGAACTGAGTGGGATATAAGTTGAGGGTGACATAGTGGTTTAACTTGTAGAGCTGCTGCCTCACACATTCCCAGAGACCAGGGTTTGATCCTCTCTATGCAGAGTTTCAGCTTAGGTTCAACTGTATACATGTATACTGCCAAATAAACAATACCCCTGCAGACCAAGGTGCACAACTCAGTGCATATAACTCACACACAACACACAAAATAATGAAACCCCTTTTACCGGGCATCTCCAGAGACACAGTTTGTTAGCCCTTTGCTTACTGGACTCAATGGTGAGAAAACCACCTTTCTGAAACTCTGGTGGCCCACCACAATTGCAGATTTTCAACTTGTCGCTGCCTGCCCTCAATGTACCCCGTCCAGTTCCTTCAACAAATGGCCCACAGGGCTTCTCCAGGCCCTGCCAGGTATGGAATAGTAATCTACACACCTTCTCTGCCATGAGTATGTCACCCTTTGAAGTGCTTCATGGCTTCCAACCTTCATTGTTTCTGCGAAGGAGGTCCCATCTGTCGGGGTACTGTTTCACTGATGAAGGAGATGGAAGTGGGCATGGTGGATCATCTCGGCTGCCATTTGAGCCTTCTGCTATGAAGCAAACTGCCATCAGCACCCAGCCAATCTACTGTGGCCTGGGGACTTCGACTGGCTGTCTAGCTGAGATCTGCCTCTGCTCACCAAGTCCGACAAGCACTCGCCCCAGTTCATTGATCCCTTTAAGATGACCCATCGCATCAGTCCGGTCACTTACTGCCTCTAGCTGTCACCATCCCTCAGGATTACACCTACCTTCCATGTGTCCTGCCTCAGCCCTGTGGTCCACGGACCACTCAGCCTTCCTGACCCTGCACCAGTGATGGTGGAATGTGGCCCAGTTTACATGGTTCGCCAGTTGATGAATTTGCGTCATCGTGGATGAGGTTTGCAGTACCTGGTCAATGGGGAAGGGTGTGGCTTTAGGGAAGATCTTGGGCAGTATCTAGTTTCATCTTGAATGCATTATTCATCGCAGAGTTCCACCAGCTCCTTCGGGATCATCCTGGCTTGTCGGCTGCCAACCGTAGTGAGGATGGGTGTCTACACAAGTAGGCACCTCCCAGTCTCCCAGCTAACAGGAGTCACATGCCCCTCATTTCCAACTCATCAGCTACAGCCTGTTTAAACCAGCTATCATTCAGTATGCTGGATGAACTCAGCAGGTCGGGCAGCATCAGTCAGAAATGATGAGTCGATGTTTCGGGCCGGAACCCTTCGTCAGGACTAAAGAATGAAAGATGGGGAAGGATTTGAAGGATGCTTGTAGCATCAGTTGAAAGACCAGTAATTTGAAAGACAAAGGGATGGGGGAGGGGAAGCATTGACGTCATAGCCCTGAAAACAATGGGTAGTAGAAGAAGGAGGCGGAACCATGAGGGAGCTGGGGGAGGGGGTAGAGTGAAATAGGGATAGAGGAAGGGAGGGGGAGGGAATTAACGGAAGTTGGAGAATTCTATGTTCATACCAAGGGGCTGGAGACTACCTAGACGGTATATGAGGTGTTGCTCCTCCAACCTGAGTTTAGCCTCATCATGGCAGTAGAGGAGGCCATGTATGGACATATCTGAATGGGAATGGGAAGCAGAGTTGAAGTGGATGGTTACCGGGAGATCCTGTCTGTTGTGGCAGACGGAGTGGAGGTGCTCGAAGAAGCGGTCCCCAATCTGCATCAGGTTTCACCGATGTAGAGGAGGCCGCACCGGGAGCACCGGGTGCAATAGATGACCCCAACAGACTCACAAGTGAAGTGTTGTCTCACCTGGAAGGACTGTTTGGGGCAAGAGATGAGGTGTAGGGACAGGTGTAGCACTTACGCTTACAGGGATAAGTGGCGGGTGGGAGATCAGTGGGGATGGACGTGAGGATAAGGGAGTCGCGGAGGGACCACTACCCTCCTCCGGTTGGCAGAACTGGTTCTCACACTTAATAACTTCTCTTTTGGCTCCTCCCACTTTCTTCAGATTAAGGGTGTGGCTATGGGCACTTGCATGGGACCCAGCTACACCTGCCTCTTTTTTGGTTATGTGGAACAGCCTGTACTCCAGACCTATTCTGGTACTGCTCCCCAACTTTTCCTTCGGTACATTGACGACTACATTGGTGCTGCCTCCTGCACCCATGCTGAGCTCGTCAATTTCATCCACTTTACTTCAAACTTCCACCCAGCCCTCAAATTCACTAACTGTATCTCGGACACTTCTCTCCCCTTTCTCGATGTCTCGGTCTCCATCTCTGGAGACAGACTGTCCACTGACATCTTCTACAAGCCCACTGACTCTCATAACTACCTCGACTATACCTCTTCCCACCCCACCACATGCAAAAATGCCATTCTCTATTCCCAGTTCCTCCGTCTCCGCCGCATCTTCTCCGAGGATGAGGCTTTCCATTCCAGGACTTCTCAAAAGTCATCTTTCTTTAAGGATCGTGGTTTCCCTTCTACTGTCATCAATGATGCCCTCACCCGCATCTCCTCCATTTCCCGCACTTCGGCCCTCACCCCATCCTCCCGTAACCATAACAGGGACAGAGTTCCCCTTGTCCTTACCTACTACCCCACCAGCCTCCGGATCCAGCACATTATCCTCCACAACTTCCGCTACCTTCAACAGGACCCCACAACTAAGCACATCTTTCCCTCTCCACTCCTTTCCGCTTTCCGCAGGGATCGGTCCCTCTGCGACTCTCTTATCCACACGTCCATCCCCACTGATCTCCCACCCGGCACTTATCCCTGTAAGCGTAAGTGCTACACCTGTCCCTACACCTCATCTCTTGCCCCAAACAGTCCTTCCAGGTGAGACAACACTTCACTTGTGAGTCTGTTGGGGTCATCTACTGCATCCGGTGCTCCTGGTGCGGCCTCCTCTACATCGGTGAAACCTGACGCAGATTGGGGGACCGCTTCGTCGATCACCTCCACTCCGTCCGCCACAACAGACAGGATCTCCCGGTAACCACCCACTTCAACTCTGTTTCCCATTCCCATTCAGATATGTCCATACATGGCCTCCTCTACTGCCATGATGAGGTTAAACTCATGAGGTTGGAGGACCAACACCTCATATACAGTCTAGGTAGTCTCCAGCCCCTTGGTATGAACATAGAATTCTCCAACTTCCGTTAATTCCCTCCCCCTCCCTTCCTCTATCCCTATTTCACTCTACCCCCTCCCCCAGCTCCCTCATGGTTCCGCCTCCTTCTTCTACTACCCATTGTTTTCAGGGCTATGATGTCAATGCTTCCCCTCCCCCATCCCTTTGTCTTTCAAATTACTGGTCTTTCAACTGATGCTACAAGCATCCTTCAAATCCTTCTCCATCTTTCATTCTTTAGTCCTGACGAAGGGTTCCAGCCCAAAACGTCAATTCATCGTTTCTGACTGAAGCTGCCCGACCTGCTGAGTTCATCCAGCGTACTGAAGGTGTTGCTTTGATCTTTTACAGCATATGCAGATTATTTTGTGTAAACCAGCTATCTTCTATGGTCCTTGTTCTCATTTGAACCAGACAGACTCCTAGCCTTCAGTTACCTTGTTACCTTGTCGTAGCATGTTATTTTGCAGTTTTTTATTTAAATGACTGATTGTTCACCACTACATTGTCTCAGCTGCTCTGGATTTGGGTGAAGCTCCCTCTACATTTCCTGACAGTATCAGGATACAATGAATTGACAGGTAAGGTAAATAAAAAATTTTAATGAATCTTCATGGTGGATGATACTACAAACATTATAAAGATTTCTGTTCCATTATTTTCAATTACTGTGGAAGAATTTGTGACATATTGGAAATCTACTGGGACAAAAGGCCTGGTCCCAATGAACTTCCAAAGAAGTGACTGCAGAGATAACAGGAGCCATTGTAATGATTTTCAAAACTCACTAAATTCTGGATAAATCCCAGTGGATTGAAAAGCTGTGAATGTATCTCTATTGTTCATGGAATTCATTGCAAAAGGCCAAAAAATTAGGTCTTTGTAGTATACAGGCAAGACCAGGAAGTTTGTTAGTTGCTTATTTCTCCACATCAGTATCACCTTGGTATTGATCTTCATATCAAAAACCATCTATCTTGTCTGCCAAAACATAAATCTGCTCTAAAGTACGATATTTGAGCACTTGCTAAATAAATAACATTTATCACTATAAAGCCGCCAAATCATTAAAGAGGAGTAGAAAAGCTCTGGCGTTGGACCAGAGTGTGGTGTCAACATAACAGTTTTATTAGTGGTTGGTATTATTGGCTTAAAAATTGACAAGCAACTTGTGGCAGTGAGTAGATATTTTGTGAGTTGCATGAGACTGCTGAACAGATTTTACTATTCTGCCATTATCTATGCACAAAAAGCATCTCATCATTGTCCTACCCATTATTCTGAAGTACTTGCTAAATTTGTACATAAACTGTGCTTTAATTCACCACAGAAACGTTTAGTGATTGTGTAAGATCTCTTCAAATCAAGTAGTAATTAATAATAACAGATAATAAATTTCTGCCAAGAAATTTAACAATTAAAAATGTGGACTCCTGCTTTGTCAACTCTTGAGATATTTAAAATGTGATATTACACAGGAATCCTCCAAGACGACCACAGTCTTGCCGTGGTTTAGAGGTTTGCGTGCCTCAATGACCCAGAAAGCCATGTTGGCTGGAGTCAGGGATTTATGCTTTGGCTTTTGGTAGGGTCACCCATGCCAAACAGGTCATAGGGTAGAGGCCAGACTAAGAGTGATCCACTGGTCCTCCAGGTTTGGGGCTTCGGCTCAGGGCTAACGACCCTGACCGATAAAACAAAATTGTTATGGAAACAGCAATGAAGAATCCTTCTACAGCTGAGTGTGATGGTATTCCTGAGTCTCTATCCAGGACTTGCGTGTCTGACAATAGTGAAAACTGAACTTTTATCTCCACCTCTACTGAATACTATCCCCTTTGTCCTCTCTACTTCCTGCAGTTAGCTTTTCTATCAGTTTCATTCCTCTATTTTTTTTTCCGTAATCAAGTCTCCTGATTGTAGTCCCTCGACATGGATTTTCAATAATTCAGATAGTAAAACTGAAGCAAAATGCTGCAGGAAAACGTCTCACTAATGCTGCAGGCTCCTTCAGTAAATTCTTGCCTGTGATTTCTCTTCGTATTGCATCTCTCTGGCAGTGAGTAGTGCTAGAATTATAGTACTGATTTCCTTTGCCATATTATTCGTATTCAGTTTCTTCACATTGGAGGCTCTGATAAGCAGCTTTAGTTGTCATAGACCAATTACAAGTCTTTCTAAATTGATAGAACCGTTTGGTGGACATATGAGAAATTTTATTTGTCAGATATTTGAATAAAAAATCACTGTCAGAAAGACCTATCCAGCAGAGAGACACTGAAACAGTTTTAATAAGGTTGAATTAAATTGACAGTTTTGCTGTGGACAAAGATTGAAAATTCTTAAGTAATTATTAAGTACATATAACTGACCTAGCCAGAACCTAAGCTGCTCCAGTCACCTAGAAATTGATCTTACCCCACCTCTCAACCAAAAGCAAAATGAGTAAGATACGCATAAGAGTCACACTGTGATGATGAAAATACTTAATAGGTTACTCAATCTCTGTAGAGTTTATTGTTGAGCTTAAGGTAATAATCAGAAAATCAGAAGTACTTTTCTTTGGCATTCATTTTGAGATTTGCACATCATTGGCAGGACCAAGATTTTTTGCCCATCCATCATTGCCCTTGAGAAGGAGGTAGTGATCTGTTTTTGCAGTCCTTCTGGTGAAGCTAACAACAGGAATTCTGCAGATGCTGGAAAGGTCTGGAAAAATCCTGATGAAGGGTCTCGGCCTGAAACGTCGACTGCACCTCTTCCTAGAGATGCTGCCTGGCCTGCTGCGTTCACCAGCAACTTTTATGTGTGTTGCTCCTACAGTATGCAGATGGGTAGAGTTCTAGGATTTACACTCAGTGATGATAAGTGACTGCAATAAATGAAAGGCAAGAGCAACAATGTAAAAATAAAGTAAAATTAGTAAATCAATAACATGAATTAAAATGGAGCTTATGCCTCTAAAATGAAAAACAGTTTAAACTCAATAGGAAGGAAAACTTTTCTCGGTTAGTGGAGAGTTAAGGAAATAGTATCAGAGCGAGAGGACAAGGCAGTTAAGATAGAAAGAAAAGAAAAACTGGAAAAATTGCCCAAATCGATAACAAACCTTTGAATCCTGCTACATATTCAAATGAATGAGTTCATCCTAGTGTCTCTGTAGTGTTCTCGTGCAGTGTGTTGAAACTCTGACTAAACACCAAGTTAAACCAGAGCCAATAAAGACAGAGTCATAGTAAGGTTAACAATTTACTGTTCACTTTTCCACATTAACATCGTATGGTGAAAACTGTTGATAAAAAAATACAAACATATATAGTGTCTGTTTCATTCTGGAGTCCACGCGCGCTCTCTTCTTTTAGCGAGTGTCTCCAGCTGCCCGAGTAGCAGCTGAGGGGGTCGCGTCAAACCGCCGCCGGGCTCGAACCCACCCCGCGTTTGAAATTGAAAAGCCGACACGCGCGCCACCCGAACCGACGCTTCCTTAACAGTAACCGCGTTAATATTCTAACTTCAAATACTTTCTTATGAACTTATGGCATTGCTTCTAAAATGTTTCTTTGTGGGTAGACACAGAGCTCTTCACGATCATGCTGCACGCATGGCACCCACCTTCACACCTTCTCCGAACCGGAGGTTACACATAACACACGGCGAAACCAGAGGTGACGTCATCACATGCCGCTATGTACTATAGACAATGAATTTACCTTTGTTAGACTGTAACATAATTGTCAACCTTAACTTTAACCAGAAAATAATTACAAACAAATCATTTAAAACATAGACCCAACAAAGTCAAATAAATGCCTTAAGGGCAACACACTCCCCGCCTCACCTTTGTAAGGTCACTATAAACATGCTATAGAACTTTAGTCTCTAGATCAGTCTTTAGGTAGGAGTAGAACAACCTCTGTAACTGGTCTCAGGTTTCCTTTTCAGGGTTCATTGTAAAGATGTCAACTGGTTGACTGCCTGCTCTTTGTTGTTTGGTAAGCGCTGGCACAGTACTCTGAATGGTAGTGGGGTTACCCAGTTGTTCACTTCATCTCTAAAAACCTTTCTGTCCATTATTTTTAAGAAGATGGCGTCTTCCACCAATGGAGCAAGTTTATTATCATGCTTCATTTGAGCAAAGACTGACTGTCCCAGTGTCTTTTCAGTTCCTTTACTATGCTCGTGCCTTTGTTGTGCTTCCTTGATACACGTAACACTGGTGGAGGGCTGAGAAATTGAATGGCGGCCTCTCTCTGGCACGTGAGTCTTGAGCGTGTTAACTGTCGGTTTGTGTACGTTGCCAAGGCACACCTCCCCTATCACCACCCAGCCCATATCCAGACGTTGGGCGAAGGGGGAGTTGTGTGGTCCATTGACCTGCTGCCTGACTTTGTGCACCCTAAGAACATCTTTTCCGAGTAGCAGGAGTATTACTGCTTCTGGATCCAGTTCTGGGATGTGCTTGGCAATGTGGTGGAGATGGGGCTGGTGTAGCACTGCGCTTGGTGTCGGAATCTCGGATCAGTTATTCAAGATCTCATTGCACTCTAAGAGTGGAGGGAGACTAATGACAAGTTTGCCATCCAGCAACTCGAGTTGGAAGCCTTCTGCCTTCCTGCCATATGTTTCTGTGATGCCAGAGCAAGTTCTGAGGTAGTATGGGAATGGATTACCCTTTGTGCTGAACAATTCGAAGAACTCTGCTCTCACTAGTGAGCTGTGGCTCTGGTCGTCCAGATTTGCATAAGTTTTAATGGCCTTGTCTTTGGCTCCCTTAGGGTATACCTTAGTGAGGCAGATCTTTGAGCATGAATGGCTCAACTGACCTGGACTGCAAACTTCTGTGCAGCTCGAGCTGACAATAGTTGTATCAGAGTGATGCTCTCCATCCCCGCCATCGTCTTGCGGGAGTGGAGGAGATTTGGCAGTTTGCGGTGACGGGCTGGGATGCATGGTTCCATCGTTATTAGTGCTGTTATATTCTGAGCACTTTATGGGGAACGTGCACTCTTTAGCGAGTTGGGAGGTAGAGGAACAGCACTTAAAACATATTCTTTTTTCCTTGAGAAGGGCATTTCTTTCGTCAAAGGGTTTGTTTTGAAACATTCTGCATCTTTTGAGGGGGTGGGGTTTGTTGTGCAATGGACAATTCTTGTTAGGGTCGCCGCTGATTGCGGAGATTTCGGTTTTATGCACGGAGATGGGTTTATTGATGACAAAATTGCTCGAAATGGGTTTGACTGGGTTGGTGTGAGTCGTGGTGCTGCCTTGATTCATGAAGCTAGGGTAATTTCGCCTCTTCGCCTCCTTGCACACAAACCTGCTAAAGTACTCAAAGGGAGGGAATCGACCACCGTTCTCTTCCTTGTACCCTGAGCCAATAGACACCCACCTTTCTTGCAGCCCAAGCGGAAGCTTGTCCACAATTGGTCCAACTCCACATGAGGTATCCGGATACGACAGGCCAGTTAAATAGCCGTCTTCTTTAGCACCTTGAATCTCCATGAGTAAATCTCTGAGTTCTCGTAATTTAGTGTGGTCCTTGGCTGACACCCGAGGAAAATTGTCCAGCCGTTCAAATAGCGCCCTCTCAATAATTTTAGGGGCTGCATAGCAGTCCCGAAGTCTCTCCCATGCTTTGTGTAAGGCTAGCTTGGGGTTGTTGACGTACACTGAGTGTTTGTGTTTCACCTGTTCACTTGATTCCTTTCCCAGCCATTTAGTCATAAGGTCCAACTCTTGGATTTCTGTGAGCTGGACTCCGCCGCTGGCACTGGTGAATGAGGAGTACCACGCACGGTAGTTTTCAGGCTTATCGGCAAACAGATACAGTCCTGAATTGACAAGGTCTGGTTGCTCTAAATACTGTGCCAAGGGTTCTGCTGCAGGTGGCGTGCTAGCTGGGGGAATATGTTGGGGAATATATGACTGAACGTGTACGTTCATGATGGGATTTTATGTTCTGACTTCAGCCTTTGTCTCTGATCTCGCCAGATCTGGTAAGTTTAGTGTCAGAAAGTATTCGTAGTCAGCCCTTTTATACTTGAGTTTGTGGCAAAGTTGCAATTGTGAGTTGTCTTCCCTAGGTGGACGCAATGCAACGAAGCTTCCCTGTGATTTCACATGAGATGGGACGCCAACAGACAAGTATAGAGAGGGAGAATGAATCTGCGGGTCAATTTGAGATTGGACATATTCACTGGTGCGTTCCAATTTGGCCATTTCTGACATAGATTTTCCTGCTTCGTCTAGAACGTGCATTTCTTCAGTGTTTTCCAACACTTGTTCTTCCACTGCGGCCGCATCAGCTTCTCGTTGTAGCGTCAGCACTTCTAACTCTGTATCTATCCTTGTCTTTTCCAACTGGATTTCCACTTCTCTGGCAGCCTTTTCCATTTTCAGTTTTGCTTCTTGGTTAGCGTATGACACTCACACCTTGGCGGCTTCTGCTTTAGCTCTTGCGAGGGCAGCCACACTTGTCAACGTCCTACTGCTCTTGGCGCTGAGTGCAAGCGACTTGATGCTTGATCGCGAAGCCATCGTACTATTTGTCGAAACAGCTAATGATTTTGTCTTTTTACTGCAGTGTTCTCGTACAGTGTGTTGAAACTCTGACTAAACACCAAATTAAACTGGAGCCAATGAAGGCAGAGTCGTAGTAAGGTTAACTATTTACTGTTCACTCTTCCACATTAGCATCGTATGGTGAAAACTGTTGATAGAAAAAATACAAACATATATAGTGTCTGTTTCATTCTGGAGACCACGCACGCTCTCTTCTTTTAACGACTGTCTCCAGCCATCTGAGTAGCAGTCAAAAGGGTCGCATCAAACCGCCGCCGGGCTCGAGCCCACCCTGCATTTGAAATTGAAAAGCCGACACGTGCACCACCCAAACCGACGCTTCCTTAACAGAAACCGCGTTAATATTCTAACTTCAAATACTTTCTTATAACCTTATGGCATTGCTTCTATAATGTTTCTTTGTGGGTAGACACAGAGCTCTTCACGATCATGCTGCACGCATGGCACCCACCTTTACACCTTCTCCGAACCAGAGGTTACACATAAGACACGGCGAAACCAGAGGTGACGTCATCACATGCCGCTATGTACTATAGACAATGAATTTACCTTTGTTATACTGTAACATAATTATCAACCTTAACTTTAACGAGAAAATAGTTACAAACAAATCATTTAAAGCGTAGACCCAACAAAGTCAAACAAATGCCTTAAGGGCAACACAGTCTCCATCATTCACTGTAAATAAAAACCAATATGTAAAAGATATCCTTTCAGAAGGCTAGTTAATATCGCATGATTAGAAATGGAAATTTCTGCAGAAACTGTGTAGGGCAGGTAATATTATTACTACTGAACTTTTCAACAAAATGTAACCCACGGCATTAAAAAAAGGGACACCAAAACTATTAATTGAGCTGAGGGGCAGGAGTGTCAGCAGAATGTATTATCAGAAAATGGAGAAGAAAATATCACAGTTATTTAATATTGGCAAATTAAATATTGGCAAAATCTCAAGCTAAACTTATAAAAGGAAGCTCATTTTCCTAACCCATGTGGTAGATTTTCTTAGAGTTAAGCACAGGGAAACTATACTAGACCAAAGGCACTATAACGAATTGGTGTTCTGCAGTTTAGTGTTAAGTGGGTTACAAGAGCCCTGCAGTGGTCATGTTGTATACAAATAATTTAAAGTGGAAAACCTGAAATAAATGGAACAAAAAACAATTTTCTGGGGAGCTCTGCAGCTTCTGTGCATGCAGAAGAATGGTTGAAGTTGCAAGTTGATACTTTGGATCATTACTGAGATTACAGAGGGGGTGGGGTGGGAATAACCAGTATGAAGAGCAAAGAGGGAGGGATAAGACAGTGGCTGACCATGCTCGGGCAATAAACGGAGTAATTATCCTTTGCTGATTTGGTAAGAGCAATGCATTTCACTGTGTTTTGATGTACAAATAAAGCTAATCTTCATTTAGTCTTCAATAAACAGCAATAACTATATATGACAGGAAGGTGTCCAATTTAAACACCAGTAAATTATGCTTATTTATTATCTTTAGAGCAATAGGTCATCCAAGACTAAAAGAAATTGACTCTGGGTCATTGCCCCAGTAATTGTTTTACCAAATGTTAACAGGTTTCTCAGCCTAACATTACCTGTTAAAGACCCACAAAGAGTCACAGAGGCAGATAGCAGAGAAACAGGCACTTCAGACTTTTCAGTCCACACCAACCAACATTTGTACTGATCCTATTTTTATCTCAACACACACAAATATGCTGGTGAATGCAGCAGGCCAGGCAACATCTATAGGAAGAGGTGCAGTCAACGTTTCGGGCCAAGACCCTTTGTCAGGACAATTGAAAGAAGAGCTAGTAAGAGTCTTTTACTATCTCTTCTCTCAGTTAGTCCTGACGAAGGGCCCAGAGAAAACCCCTGCGACCACATGCAGAATATGCATATCTCCTACAGACGTTGCCCAAGTTCAAAACTGAACCCAGACTGCTGGCATTGTGAGTGACCAGTTCTACTGGATGTGCTGCTTTAACTGTGTCACCCTCTTGCCCTGCTGGAAGTTGTGATCTTCAATTTCTCACAATTCGTTGTAAACATTAAGCTTCTGGTTCAGATTTATTTATCACATTTACATCAAACATACAGTCAAATGCATTAACAGTCAACACACCCATGGATGGGCCGAGGGCAGCCCACAAATGTTGCCACATATTCCAACGCCAAGAAAGCTTGCCCACAGTGTTCAGAGGAACAGCACAAGCAGTAGCAGCAGCAGCAACAACAGAACTAAAAGAGACAAAAGACCACTCCTTTTCAGGTAGTAGTCTAGGCATGTGTTTTCATTTACAGATAGGCCTTACGATCACAAGAGAACACAGATTTCTGTGAGAGCAAAGCATTTACTGTGAGTGCTGACTCTCAAAATAGCACAGTTTCAGACAAAACAAGTTTACTATAGGATGATTGTTCTGTGAATAAATAAGTTATTTGACTGGTGAAATGAAAATCATGTTGGCGACAATTTTTGGGAAATGCATGATTATGGATGTTGCTGGGAAAGCTTTATGGCAGCCAAAGGTGTTAATGCAAATGAAAGCTCCACTATATATTTAAATTAATTCTCCAAACTGAGTGCTCAGAGCCCAGTAATAACACAATATTTGTGTTATTGCTCTATTTTGGATTAAGCCAGTTTTCAACTGCAACATTCCTCCTCCCCCAGTTTTGCTAAGGGATTTATAGTATCAACGTTCAGATGATCACATTCTTGTCTAAAATGGAAGGTTTTAAGGACATGAAAATGATTCTACATTATTGTTGTACATTCACCTTCCTCAACTGAGGAAAGCAATCCTTTTAAATCTAGAAATCCTGCCTTAGTCTATGGAGAAAAATGAGTTGGTATGCTTCTCAAATGCATGGAGATAATAAAAAATTAAGGATCTAACTTAATTAACAAGTGACAGTCTCATACCGATAAGATTTTTGTCTTAAAGTTAGGATGAAGATGGTTTTATGTGGATCATTTTGAGGCACACCACTAATCAAGTAGTTGCTCTAAGGAGGAAGTGTTTCAACTTAATTAACTTCTACATTCTATCCTAGATATAAAGTATGAGCAAAGCTACGGAAATAGAGAAATAGATGGGGCACATTGAGCACAAAGAATGAAAAATGCTCCTACAAATATTCAACTTAGCAGCCTTAGAATTTTGAGTTGTCTCACAGCCAAGAACCTCCACTTAAAGTAGTTTAATATACTGAGGACTTCAACAAAAAAGATAATTTATATTTACATGACTCAGAATATTCAGAAGGAGGGTTTAGTTTTCTCTGACAGCACAGATGAATATCTTCTATGACAAGCAGTATGAGAGACACAGCAAAGCCCTTCAGGGTGGGGTAATTAATATTTCTCATTTTTTACTGAGCTTAAATAATCTATTTAAAATCTACAATTATAAACATTTGCCAGAATATCTCAATAAAAGTAAAAATGATCAAAAACATCTAAACCTGTAATATTTTTGTGAAGCAATGAAACTGAGTAATCTGTAAATTGCCAAGTGATTACTGAAGCATAACTCTACATATCAATTATATTGCAGCCTGCTATTCAAATTCTGCTGTGGGCTATTTTGGTTTGCAAGCTTGAGTAAAATTCCTCAGTGTACTAAATATTACAGCAACTGAAATATGAACCTCAAATTGTCAATAAATTATTCACCACCTCATCAGCTGAAAAATACAGAACATAGCTGGGATATCAGCTTACTTTAAAGTGCTTGCTGAAAGATTTGTTTTTCATTACATCATTTTATCACACAACCTGTGCTTGACTTCAGATTCAGTTTTGCCTCAGTCCTAATGCACAATAAATTGAACTAAATGGTACTGCTTTATAAAGTATAGCAAAGTGCATAGAGTACAGAAAATTGGTCCATATTTCTGCTCCATAGAAACTTATGCACTTCCCATATTTGTATCTTCTACCTACATCTATTTGTCTGGAAATACAGAGGAAATTTGACCCAAATAAGACCGTAAGATATAGGAGCCAAATGAGGCTATTTGGCCCATTGCATCTGCTCCACCATTCAACCACAGAGGATCCTTCATTCCCCTCCTCAGCCCCACTCCCTGGCCTTCTCCCTGCAACCCTTGATGCCCTGTCCAATCAAAAACCTATCAATCTCCGCCTTAAATACACCCAAAGACCTGGCCTCCACAGCTGCCTGTGGTAACAAATACCATAAATTCACCACCTTCTGGCTGAAGAAATTTCTCCACATCTCTTTCAAATGGACGCCACTCTATCCTGGTCTGTGCCCTCTTGTCCTAGAGTCCCCCACCATGGGAAATATCCTTCCACATCTACTCTGTCGAGTCCTTTCAACATTCAAATGAGATCCCCCCTCATCCTTCTGAATTCCAGCGAGTACAGACCCAGAGCCACCATTCTTTGATATCCATTTCATTCCTGGAATCATTCTTGTGAACAGCCTCTCGTCCCTCTCCAATATCAGTACATCTTTTCCCAGCCCCAGATGAGGAGCTCAAAACTGTTCACAATACTCAAGTTGTGGCCTCACCAGTGCCTTATAAAGCCTCAGCATCACATCCTTGATGTTGTTTTCTAGACCTCTTGAAATGAATGCTAACATTGCATTTGCTTTCCTCACCACCGACTCAATCTGCAAGTTAACCTTTAGAGTGTTCTGCACAAGAGCTTCCAAGTCCCTATGCATCTCAGATTTTTTGGATTTTTTCCCCCCATTTAGCAAATAGTCCGTACATTTATTTCATCCACCAAAGTGCATGACCATGCATTTTCCAACATTGAGTTTCATTTGCTTCTTTCTTGACCATTCTCCTCAGTCCTTCTGGAGCCTACCTGTTTCCTCAACACAACCTGTCCCTCCATCAATCTTCATACCATCTGTAAACCTGCCAACAAAGCCATTTATTCCATCATCTAAATCATTTATATACAGCATAAAAAGAAGCGGTCCTAACACCAACCCCTGTAGAACACCACTAGTCACTGGCAGCCAACCAGAGAAGGATCCTTTTATTCTCTCTCGCTCTCTCCTACCAATCAGCCAATGCTCTAACCATGTTAGTAACTTTCCCATAATACCATGGGCTCTTAACTTGGTAAGCAGCCTCATGTGTGGCACCTTATCAAAGGCCTTCTGAAAATCCAAATATACAACAACCACTGCATCCCCTTTATCTATCCTACGTGTAATTGCCTCAAAGAATTCCAACAGGTTTGTCAGGCAAGATTTTCTCTTAAGGAAACCAAACTGATTTTATACTATCTTGTCCTATGTAACAAAGTACAGTACTCCATAACCACATCCTTTGCAATTAACTCCAACATCTTCCTAACCACTGAGGTCAGGCTAACTGGTCTATAATTTCCTTTCTGCTGTCTTCCTCTATTCTTAAAGAGTGGAGTGACATTTACAATTTTCTAGTTCTCTGGCACCATGCCTGACTCCAATGATTTTTGAAAGATCATTGCTAATGTCTCTACACTGGCTACCACTAGCTCTTTCAGAACACTCGTGTTCAGTTCTTTTGGTCCAGGTAACTTGTATACCTTAGGTCTTTCAGCTTTCTCCCTTGTAATAGTAAATGCAGAGCAAAGATCACTTTAATAATAAACTACAAAATAACAAGCCACAGGGGGGCCACCAAACAAGAGAGAATGGATACTTAACACAATAATGCAACAAGGTAACTAAAGGCTAGGAGAAATTAATCAAGGCTGGATGGCACAATGGTGAATAGGTTTAAATAGACCACAGGTGATGAGTTGGAAATGAGTGGTAGGTGATTCCTGTTAGCTGAGTGGAGACTGGGAGATTCCTGCCTGTACATGCTGGACAGGACCCCTCCCTCCTATGGCCCTCAACACCCAAAGTCCTTCGATGAATGATGGATTCAAGATGAAACTGAATGGCACCCAAGAACTCTCCTCCAGGTCATAATACTTCCTAGTTGAAGAGGTAGTTCATACCCAGTCCATGATGACGTGATTCCATCAACCGGCAAACAGTTTTCACTGGAGCACCTTCCACCATTCTAAGTTCCAGAGGTGTAGGCACAGGTGGGTTGAATGCTCTGTGGACAATAAGTTTGAAGCAGGACACGCAGATGTTAGGTATGATCCTAAGGGGTGGTGACAGTTGGACACAGTAAGTCACAGGATTGATACAATGGGTGACATTGACAAGACCAGTGAACTGGAATGAGAGCTTGCAGGGATACGTGCACAGTGGCAGATCTCAGGTGGACAACCAGACACTGCCCCCAAGCTGTATTAGTCAGGATGAGGATTAGTCAGATGAGGAACACTATAAGAGTCAGGAGCTCCAATTCGTAAAGGCAATGGCTCTTCAAGAGGACCCCACGGACACATGGAGATCAGAACCACCAGTAACACTGGCCAGCGTAGACTCCATTTCCATGTAATACCTTTTCTGTTCATTGACTGTTCAAGGAGGGTCAGGGGTTCTACTGGGTGTGTACACAGGTAGTTAGTTTGTGAACCCACGTGTTTTTTTATTTTGAGGCAATGAAGGTTACTTGTTGGTAAATACAGATTCTCTCTATAGCTCTCTGATAATTTTTCCTGAGTGCAAGAGCTGTGCAATTGCAGCAACGTGAGCTGACCTACATTCAAAACTGATTTACAACTTATCGAGGGGAAAAATAGTGCCATGGCTGATTGCCTCTAATGCCCTGCTGTTAAGGCCATACACAAAGGTGTTGACTATGCTGGCAGCATGGCAACTGACCAGGCTACTGACCCAGAGGTCCAAGCCTACCAAAGACCAGTAACAAACTTGCGGTTGGCTGACATTAAGTTCAGGGAAGCTTTTTTTCTTCCCCTGTGTGACGTCTCGACCGATCGCCCTCACTCCATAGTGCCCACAAACTGGAGGCGGACTGTTCTTGACTCCATATATGGCCTCTCACATTCAAGCCGGAAGGCCTCACTGAAACTGATTGCACTAAAATTTCTGTGGCATGGCCTCAGAAAGCACATGCATGATTGGACTGCAGCATGTGTGGAGTGCCAGCAGGCAACATTTAACTGTCATGTTCAAGTGCCATTGGCACTTTTTGAGGTCCCCGAGTGATGGTTTAACCATGTCCACATGGACCTTGTTGGTCCTTTTTCCCCATCCCATGGTTTCCTGCACCTCCTTACCATGATGGACCATATCATCAGGTGGCTAGAGGTCATTCCTCCAGCACCAACACCAGCCACAGATGTGGCTCGGGCATTCATCAGCACTTGGGTTGCTTATGTTAGTACCCCATCTGATATTTTCTCTGACTGCAGTTCCCAGTTCATATCAGACCTCTGGACTCAATGGCCCAGAACTTAGGCATTAGGCTACATCAGACTATGGCGTATCACCCACAGTCCAATGGCATATTTGAGCAGTTTCACCGTTTCTTAAAGGCTGCTCTGAGGGGTTTGCTGACAGAGGAGCATTGGCATGATCATCTCCCATGGGTCCTGCTGGACTCCAAATAGCTCCAAAAGAGGGCCTGTAGACATCCGTGGCTGATTAGTATACGGGCAGCAGTTACGACTGCCAGGTGATTTTTATACCTGATGCCACAATCGCTTCATCAGCCTCTCAACAGCATTCCACCCTCCTCTGTAAATTCAATTTGTTTGTACCTACTCCTCCCTTCCATCATGGTGCACAGCTCTCTCGGGTTCCTGTTGACCTACATGGCGGCACAGTAGTGCATTAGCTGGCACAATGCTTTACATATAGGTGACCCACGTTTAATTCCTGATGTTGCCTATAAATTCTCCGTGACCATACATATTTCTCCCAGGTGCTCTGGTTTCCTCCCACAGTCCAAAGGCGTACTGGTTGGTAGGTTAATAGGTCATTTTATATTGTCTTGTGATTAAGCTAGTGTTCAATTTGGAGTTGCGAGATGGCATGGCTCGAAGAGCTAGAGCAGCCTATTTTGCACTGTATCTCAATAAATTAATCAACTCTTCCTCATTTGTTTTCATCTGCCATGATGCACACAACATCCCCTGAGACCCCCTTATGATGGTCCGTTCCATGTTTTGGAACAGAGCCAAAAGAATTTTATCACAAATAAGAGGGGTAAGCCTGAATGTATATAGGTAGATCGCCTTAAACTGGCCCACCAAGATTTGGAGGATTCTGTTACCATGCCTCTGCCATTACGACATGACGATGAGCGTGTCCACATACCTTGAAACAAGATAGCGGCCTCTGTCATTCTAGCTGGGTGGCTCGTCCGAGCTCTGGACAGGATCACAATGCCAGTTTTAGTGAATTCTGAAGGGGGCCAGCGTAGGGTAATGTAATTGTGGAAATGTACACCATTCACAAACAATAACATTGAGCTGGTTTTCACTTTAAGAGGCTGGTCTGACATGATGATGACATTATGTAAAGTACTTTTACCCTTTGTGTCCAGGTTTTGGAGTACAATAAACGAGTTGTTACAGCTTTTCTTAAACAGAAAATGCCTCACGTCATTTTATTTGTGAAAACCTACAAAAGGGGAACCCCCTAACTGCATGGCTCCTGGAGACATTGCTGGTGAGGATCCTGGAGCCTCAAATGGTGTTGGGAACAAAACATGTTCTGGCTGGTAATCGAGAGGGTTATTTCATAATACTGTACCGATGTCAAACAGTGGGCCAAGTCATGAGGGTTTCAAGGTCAGTGGGTATCTCCGAGGTAGCTAGCTTGTCTTTCAAGTACTTTGAGGACATGATGGTAATGCACTTCTGGATTCCAGCCACACTCCATGTGAGTGTCCTGAATTCCACTGTGTAAGCCAGCACCAAGTGTGAACCTTGACGCAGGTGAAGTGTCAGATCTGCTGCTTTCCTGAGGAAGAGGAAACCTGAAGCCCATGAGCAGACCCCGTTGGGTGATCAGAGGTGGAGAGGTTCAACAACTTTAAACTGCTGAGTGTTATCTTTTCATAGGACCTGTCCTAAGCCCAGAACTTAAGTGCAACAATAAAGAAAGCACAACAGCACCTCCACTTCCTTAGAAGTTTGCAAAAATTCAAATTGACATCTATAACTTCAACAAACTTCGATAGATGAGTGGTGAAGAGTGTGTTGGCTAGCTACATAACAGTCCAGTTTAGATACACTAATCCCATTGAGCAGAAAATCCTGCAAGAAGTAGTGGATACTGCTCAGTTCTCCATGGGTAATCCCTCCCAACCACTGAGTATGTCAACACAGAGCACTGTCATAGGAAAGCAACATCAATAATTAGGGACCCCCACTATCCAGACCATGTTCTCTTCTTGCTGCTGCCATCAGAAAGAAGATACAAGAGCTTCAGGACTCATCCTATCAGGTTCAAAGTCAGTTATTGCCCTTCACCCATCAGGTTCTTGAACCAAAGGGGATAATTTCTCTTGCCCCATCACTGAACTATACTTATATTTGACTCACTTTCAAGGACTCTTCATCTCATGTTCTCATTATTTATTTGTTTGTGTATTTATTTATTCTTTTTGTATTTACACTGTTGCCTTTTGCACACTGGTCGCCAGCCCTATTGATGCAGTCTTTCATTGATTCTATTATGGTTACTGGATTTATTGATTATTGAAACATAGAAAAACCTGCAGCACGATACAAGCCCTCCGGCCCACAATGCTGTGCCAAACATGTACTTACTTTAGACATTACCTCGGGTTACACAGAGCCCTCTATTTTTCTAAGGTCCATGCACCTATCCAAGCATCTCTTAGAAGACTTTATTATATCTGCCTCCACCACCGTCACTGGCAGCATATTCCATGCACTCACCATTTTCTGCATAAAAAAAAACTTACCCCTGACATCCCCTCTGTACCTATTTCCAAGCACCTTAAAACTGTGCCTTCTTGTGGCAGCCATTTCAACCCTGGGAAAAAACCTCTGACTATCCACACGATCAATGCCTATCATCATTTTATACACCTGTATCAGGTTGCCTCTCATCCTCCATCACTCCAAGGAGAAAAGGCCGAATTCACTCAAGCTATTCTCATAAGGCATGCTCCCCAATCCAGGCAACATCCTTGTAAATCTCCTCTGTACCCTTTCTATGGTTTCCACACCCTTCCTGTAGTGACATGACCAGAACTGAGCACAGTACTCCAAGTGGGGTCTGACCAGGGTCCTATATATCTGTAACATTACCTATGGGCTCCTAAACTCAATCCAGTGATTGATGAAGGCCCATGCACCATATGTCTTCTAAACCACAGTGTCAACCTGCGCAGCAGCTTTGAGTGACCTATAGACTTGCGCCCCAAGATCCTTCTGATCCTCCACACTGCCGGGAGTCTTACCATTAATACTATTTTTGCCATCATATTTGACCTACTAAAATGAACCACCTCAAACTTATCTGGGTTGAACACCATCTGGCACTTCTCAGTCCAGTTTTGCATCCTATCAATGTCCCGCTGTAACCTCGGACAGCCCTCCATACTATCCAAAACACCCCCAACCTTGTGTCATGAGATTATGCCTCAAGAAATTGAATACCAGGGTTGTATGTGGTGATATATATGTATTTTCATCATAAATTTACTTTGAACCTTCTGCTTTCCTGATGTTAAAAACACAGTGCAGCTTAGTGATGAATTCCTCATAGCTATTGCAAATGGTGATTATGTTGTTCCAGTTAGTCAAATTCTTCACTGATTTTTACAGGACCATCTTACTTTTAGTGTCCTTAGTTCTGCTCCCACCCTGTAGTAAAAATATCTTCACTTTATCTGCCTGAGCATCCACATTTAACCAGGCAGCAGCTATCACTGAATCATGTGCATGTTACATGAGACTACTTCAATATAGAGTCGTAGAGAAGACCAGAACAGAAGCAGGTCTTTTGGCCCATCTAGTTCATGCTGAACCATTTAAACTACCTACTCACACTCATCTGCACCAGGACCATACCCCTACTATCCATGTACCTATACAAACTTCTCTTAAATGTTGAAATCGAGCTGGTACACACCATTTGTACTGGCAGCTCATTTCATACTCTCACGACTCTCTGAGTGACACAGTTTCCCCTCATAGAAACATAGGAACATCTAAAATCTACAGCACATTGCAGGCACTTTGGACAACAATGTTGTGCTGACCATGTAACCTACTCCAGAAACAGCCTAGAATTTCCCCACTGCATAGCCCTCTATTTTTCTAATCTCTATGTAACTATCTAAGAGGCTCTTCAAAGACCCTATTAAATCTGCCTCTACCAGCTTCTCCGGCAGTGCATTCCACACACTCAACACTGTGTGTGAAAATCTTACCTCTGACATCCCCTCGGTACCTACTTCCAAGCACCTTAAAATTATGCCCGCTCATTTTAGCCCTGGGAAAAAGCCTGTGACTATCCACATGATCAATGCCTCTCACCATCTTATACACCGCTCTCAGGTCACCTCTCATCCTCCGTCACTCCAAGGAGAAAAGGCCAAGTTCACTCAAACTATTCTCCTAAGGAATGCTCTCTAATCCAGGCAACATCTTTGTAAATCTCCTCTGCACTCTCTTTATAGTTTCCACATCCTTCCTGTAGTGAGGTGACCGGAACTGAACTCAATACACCAAATAGGGTTTAACTAAGCTCCTATATAGCTGGAAGTCATATAGCTCAAGTTCCCCTTAAACTTCTCATCTCTCACCCTTAATTTATAATCTCTAGTTGGAGTCCCACCCAACCTCAAAGGAAAAACCTTCTTGCATTTACCCTATCTATACCACTGATAATTTTGTCTACCTCTATAAAATCTCCTCAATCTTCTATGTTCTAAAGAATACAGTCTTAACCTATTCAATCTTGCCTTAGGTCCTCCAGAACTGGCAACATCCTTGTAAATCTTTTCTATACCCTTTCAACCTTGTTTACTCCTTCTCTGTAAGTGGGCGAACAAAACTAGACACAATACTCCAAATTAGGCCTCACCAATGTCTTATACAACTTGTACTCAGTACATTGATTTATGAAGGCCAATGTGCCAAAAGCTTTCTTTACGACCCTATCTACCTGAGACACCACTTAAAATTAACTATGTACCTGTATTCCCAAATCCTGTTGTTCTACCACACTGCTCAGTGCCCTACTATTCACTGTGTAAAACTTACCCTGGCTGGTCCTACCAAAGTGCAAAATTCTCGCACTTGTTGCATTAAACTTCATCTGCCATTTTTCACCCCATTTTTCCAGCTGATTCAAATCCCTCTGCAAGCCATGATAGCCTTCCTCTCACTCTACTACACCCCAGATCTTGGTGTCATTCACAAATTTGCTGATCCACTTATCCACATTATCATCCAGGTTATTGACATAGATGAGAAACAACAAACCACCCAGCACTGATTCCTGCAGCACACCACTAGTGACAGGTTTCCAGTCAGACAGGCAACCCTCCACTACCACTCTCTGGTTCCTCCCATAAAGCCAACATGTTGAGTTATGCTTCAAAGAATATATAAAGTTTTAAAAGTGGCCCATGTATATCTTACCCATGAATTGTATCACTCAAATAGAAGAATATTTTCCAAAACATAATTTTCTATTCAAAGGTTAACCTTTCAAGCTTTTCTGGTGAAAACCCCCTTCTCTTTCAAGTTAAAGGATCATGAATTTAAGACAGAGATCAGGAAGAAATTTTTCTCTCAAAGGGTCAGTGTTGTGGAGGTGAAGACATTTAATGTATACAAGGCAGAGATTGAATAAGGGAATCAAAGGATATTGGGAAATATCAGGAAATTTGTATTGAGTCCAATATTGGATCAGTTAATATCATATTGAATGGTCTAGAATGTCAATTGGCCTAATTTTGCTCATCTTCCAAAAACCATATTTGAGGTTTGTCAGAATTGGCTCAGGGAATTGGCTATCCCTCCTGTAGAGTGACAAATGGAGTTTAACTTCATACCTGGGGTGATTTTCTCTTCAGTTAATTCCTCCAGTGTAAATATTCCTTTCACATTGCGAAGCAAGTAAACAAGACATGACAAGAAAAGTACAAACTATAAAAATCATGCAAGTATTCAGAAGGTTTATCTCCCTAAGAAATGCATCTGCACTAAATGCATTAATAAACATGTTATATCATCATGCATAAAGTGACTTACTTTTTAAACCCCTTGCTATATTTTCTGCATATATTTACACCCAGAAATCTCTCAACACAAGTGTATTATCAGAATCAGCTTTATTATCATTGATATCCATCATATCATGAAATTTGTTGTTTTGTGACAGCAATACAGAGAAATATGTAAAAATCATAATGCCATAATAGGAAATATAAAAAAACACGAATAACAGTGCAAAAAGGGAGCAACATAATGTGGTAGTATTCATGGGTTCATGTACCATTCAGCAATCTGACGGCAGAGGGGAATAAGTTGTTCCTCAAATGTTGAGCATGTGTCTTTATGCTCTTGTACTTCCTCTCTGACTGTAGTAATGGGAAGAGTGCACAGCCTGAATGGTGAGAGTCCGTAATGATGGAAGCACCTTGCTTGAGGCATCACCTATTGAAGATCTCTTCTGTTGGGAAGGTTAGTGCACATGATGGAATGGCTGAGTCTACAATACTCTGCAGTTATTTTTTGATTCTGTGCATTGAAGCCTTCATATGAAATGGTGATTTAACTAGTTAGAATGCTCCCCATGGTACATCTGTAGAGATTTGCTATAGCCCTTGATGAAATACCACCTTGCATCAAGCACCTAATGAAGTATAGTCACTGGTATGCCTTCTTCATGACTGCATCAACATGTTGGGACAAGGAAGATCCTCTGTGATGTTGACACCAGGAAATTGTAGTTGATCATCCTTTCCATTGCTGACTCTTCAAGAGGACTAGTGTGTGTTCTCCTAACTTCTCCTTTCTCAAGTCTAATCATTTCCTTGCTCTTAATGATTTTGAATGCAAGCTTGTTGTTGTGACTCTAGTCAAGCAGCTAATCTCTCTCACTTCTATACGCCTCCTCGTCACAATCTGTGATTCTACCAACCACTTTTGAGTCATCAGGAAATCTATAGATGGAGTTTGAGTTGTATCTAGTCACACTGTCAAGAGTGTTGTCTGTAAAAAGCTTGAAATGATTTTTTGAATTGTTATCTGCACAAAGCACAAAATGATGAAGGATTTAGATAGGGTAAATGCAAACAGGCCTTTTCCACTGAGGTTGGATGAGATGAGAACAAGAGGTAACATATCTAAGTGGAACCTACGGGGGAACGTCCACAACCAGACTGTGGTACACTTGTGAGAATGAGCTGCCAGCAGAAGTGGTGGATGTGAGTTTGATTGCAGCATTGAAGAGAATTGTGGATAAGTATAAGAACGGAAGATCTATGATCAAGGTGCAGGTCATTAGGACTAGACGGTATAACAGTTCGCATGGACTGTATGTGCTGATGTCCAGTTTCTGTACAGTAGTGCTTCAAGAATTTAACTTCTCCAAGTTTAGATTCACTTACAGTTTATGCCCAGAGACAAATATTTCCTTCATCAAGTCTGTGAATCACAGCAGTAATCAAACTTATTGAGAAACATTTTAATAGGAGCTACACGTGCCATATTCGTTCAGCAGAAGTACATTCCACACTGGCTCTTTTGCAGAGAAATCATAATCTTATTCCAGTATCTTGGTTCCTTGTTAACATAATTTGTCAATGATCTCAAATAATTCAGTATTTTTCCAAAATCAACACAAATGTTTTGACTTTAATGCTTCCCTTGCAAAATATTTCATATTTCTCTGGTCTTTTTTCTTTACTCTGTGATTATCTTACATCATTAGACATAAGAAGATTAAATTTTTTTTTCATATTTGCATTCCAAAACTTACAACAGTTTAGAATAAAATCCTATTAAGTCATTTCTGTGGAGCGAGAACCATAAACATTTCTCCCCACAGAAGCAATTTTCTATTTGCGGAAACATTTTGATGAAAATACATATGTTGTTGCCAATGGTTTGAATAACACCTTTATAATAGGATGAAACAATACTGTACTACCAATATTTTGTGTATATTCATCCAAATCGTTGCAGCCGTGAAGTTGTACAGTAGAGAAATGGGCCCTTCAGTCCACTATAGAATGGCAACTATTTTACCCATCTATACTAATCCCATTTGTCTGCACAAGGTCCATACCCTTTTGTGCAATGCAGTTTTAAGTGTCTGGGTAAATGATTTGAAATGAAGTGATTGCATCTGATATCATCACCACTTCTGACAGCAAGTTCCAGATATCAGCCACTTTTGTGTAAAAAAAAACGCTGAAATCTCTTTTAAAGCTCCTTTCGCTCACATTAAACTTAGACTAACTTGTTTTTGATACACCTACCATGGGAAAAAGTACTGTCTGTCTAATTTATCGAAGCAATTTATAATTTTCTATCAGGTCACCATTCAGCATCCTAAATTTCATGGAAAAATCATCCTAGCCTATCTAATCTCTTCCCTTATCTTAAGTCTTCCAATCTAGGCAATACCCCAGTGAATCTTCTCTGCACAATTGCATCCTTCCAGTAATGTGGTGACCAAAACTACACATATTACTCCCAAGCACGATCTAATTGGTGCTTTTTATAAAGTTGCAATACAATATCTTGAGATTTATATTCAATTCTATGACCTATAAAGGTAAGCACACCATATACAATACTTTCTTCACCATCCTAGAAACCTGTGTTGCCATTTTTAAGGGAATTATGAACTTGAACCTGAAGATCTCTTTGCTCATCAATATTCCCTAGAATTGCACTTTATACTTTATTTGTTGTTCCTCTCTGACTTTGCAAAACACATCACCTCACACATTAAATTCCATCTGCTTAAACTTCCACCCAACTTTCCATATCAAAACTGAGTTCCAAGTTTAACCATCTGCACATTGATGGAATCATGTATTTGAACTCCTAGCTCCACAGATAGGGAGATCCATCCAGTGGGTAGAACTGAAAAGTTTTTTTGAGAGAGAGCTTGTACAGATGACAAACCAAATTTGTTGCATTAACATTTCTATGATTGGCTTGTGTCTCTGATATAATGCAAGTCGAGCATGCACGAGACTGTATACAACAAGCTCTCTTTAGGAATTTCCAAACAATAATTCTGGAAAAAATGGCAGATGAACCCATGTCAGGTTAGATTTTTGAATGAAATTTATTTCAATTATCTCTTTTTAGTGTTTTAATAAGTATAAAATGAATGATGCACTTGATAACCATGTCAACAAGATCAATGCTTATTGTCCATTGTTAACAGCCTTGAGAAAGTCACCTATTCAAACTGTTCCAATTCTTTTGCAAGTACTCCCACAAAGCTATTGCGTAGGGTGTTCCAGGATTTATGCCAATAAATATGAAGAAAGCATGCTATATTTCCGAGTCTAGATATACAGCTAGGAGAGGACCTTCAGGTAGAGGTGTTTCCTTACATCCATTCTTTACATCCTCCAGCACCCAGGGCATGCCCTTTTCTCATTGTTACCATCAGGTAGGAGGTACAGAAGCCTGAAGGCACACACTCAGCAATTCAGCAACAGCTTCTTCCCCTCTGCAATCCAATTCCTAAATGACCATAGAATCCTTGGACACTACCTCACTTTAAAAAAAAATATACAGTATTTCTGTTTTTGCACGTTGTTTTTAGTTTATTCAATATACATATACTGTAATTGATTTACTTATTCATTTTTTATTATTATTATTTTATTTTGTGTTTCCTTTCTTCTATATTATGTATTGCATTGAAATGCTGCTGCTAAATTAGCAAATTTCACAACACATGCCGGTGATAATAAACCTGATTCCGATTCTTCATACTAGTAAAGATCACATCTTTAGGAAGTGCAGTCAAAGTAAACAAAGTGAGTAACTGCAATACATTTTCTAAATGATTGGCTAAAGTGTGACTGCTTTAAGTCTGAAGATGTTTAACTTGAGTTGCATTTTTCCAAAAAACGTGTTCCATAGTATCACTGATTTGTGGAAAGCATTTGAGAAGTGAGGAGGTGAAATGTTGAATAAAGCAGTCTCTGACCTGCTCTTGTAGCTGCAGTATTTATGGGGCTCGTCTAGACATTAACAGCATCCAGGTTGCTGACGGTCATGGATTCTGCAATGGTAATGCCATAAAACATCCGGGGAAGAAGATTAGCCTCTCCCTTATTGAGATAATTATTATGTCACAGTTGTTTCAGTCTTTCTGTATGCAATCATAGATCTCCCACATTTTAGGTAATTCTCAAGCACATGGTTTGAATTTTAATTGTCTTCTGGTTCACATTAAACAAAAAGAAACATTTAGGAAGAATAAAAAAAGAAACATCTATGACAAATTTTGTTCAGAATGCTGCAACGCAGTTTGTTTGGAACTTTGAATGAGGTTTGAGTTCTTCATGTTTGATCTAAGTCATGATTGGAAAAGGCATAGAAAATCAATATAAGGAAAGTACACACAAGAGAAAAACCTTTAAATATCAGTATTATCTGAGTGAAAAAAGGCTAGGAATTTTTGAACCAACACATGTAACGTGTCTATATTCAATTTTAAACAATGTCCAGAAGGATGAGGGTAAGAAATATTAGAAAGAAAATTGGGAAAAATACAAATAGAAAAGGTAAATAAAACAAAGAGGGCGGTGGAAGAGATTTACAGAAAAAAAAAGTGAAGCAAGCAAAAAGTACTCTGAAAGTGAGAGGAAAAAAAGGTAAGCTTGAAAAGACCTAAGGCTCCTGGACTTATCAAGAAAGCAACCTGAAATGCTAATTTTGTTTTCTTTCTACGGGTCTACCTGGCCTTTTGAGTATTTCTGGCACATTTTCCTGTTTTGTTAAAGAAAGCTAAAATACTTCAAAGACAGGTTGATTCTACATGGCATGTAATTAAGTATACGTAATACAATAATATCAATTTTTCCTCTTGTTTCCCTGATGGCTGGGTGATTTATTGTTCTGCTGACAGCTACTTATTATTATTAGTTTATCTTTTTGTATTTGTACAAGTTGTCGTCCTTTGCACATTGGTTGTTTGTACCTCTTTGTTTGTGTGTAGTTTTTCATTGATTTTATTGTGTTTCATTTTATTTCATTTCATTTTATTTTATTTCATCTTAATAGATGCTGCCTGACACCCTAAGTTCCTCCAGCATCTTGCATGTTGCTCCAATTCCAGATGCTATCACATGACTGAACCTAGGTGCTTCTCCATATAGGCAGATTAGATTTTCTGTGTTGCAACCATTTTTGACAGGTGATAACCCCTTGTGATATTGCATCTTGCTGAAGGAACTGACTGAACTGCAGCCTAATCTAAGATGGTTGATTGCTGCATTTATAATGACTGACAGACTGTTGGAAGGAGGTAGGTTTTCTGGATTCCTAAATGGTCACAGGCCAGTCGAGCATTTTCATCCTTGAACTCATTTTTGGTGTTATCAAAATAAAGTTCAAAGGATCAAAGTAAATATATTATCAAAGTGTGTATATACCACCATATATTACCCCAATATTTATTTCTTTGCAGCCATTCACAGTAGAACAAAGAACTACAACCGAATCAATGAAAAACTATGGACAAACAAAAACTGACAAACAATATCCAAAAGTCAAACTGTGCAAATATTAAAATAACAATAGGTAATTAAGTAAATAAATAATACTGAGATTATGCACTATAGAGTCCTTCAAAGTGAGTCCATCAGTTGTGGAATCAGTTTAGTGTAAAGTGAAGTTAGGAGCCTGATAGTTGAAGGGTAATAACTGTTGCCGAACCTGGTGGTGTGAGACCTAAGGTTCCTGTACTTCTTTCCAAATGACAGCTGTCAGAACAGGCTTACTATTTCCTATACCGCTGTCATTTAGGGCAACAATGAAGGTGTTCCATCTCTGGTGGTGGGGATTCTTCATTGCTATTTCCGTAACAATTTTGTTTTACCATTTTGGGTTGTCAGCCAGCCCTAAGCTGAACCACCAAACCTGGAGGTCAGGTGGACCACACTTAGTCTGGCTTTTACCCTTTGGCCTGTTTGTCATGAGTGACCCTATCATGAATCATAAGGCCCTGACTACAGCCAACATATCTTTCTGGGTCATTGAGGTATGGAAGCCTACAAACCACAACAATGTTGTGGTCCTCTTCGAGGAATGAAACAAGAGCATAGGCTGAAATTTCAACTCCCAATGTTTCTAAGGAAGAGCTCAGCTCAGTAAATTCAAAGGAAGGCACTAAATATTGTACACTGTCCATACATAAGCATGCAATTTTTTTGTAAATATACCACAGCGTAAGGCACAGCGTCGGTGCGGAACTTCAGCCACAGAATTTTTTTAACTTACATTAATAAGCACGGAATTAGGTGTAAATTGTGCCTAATGACAACTTCTGTTGGCTCAAGGGTTACCATTAGCACAATGATATTTTGGAGGAATAAGGTGCCTCTTCTCAGAAAGTGCTTCAAAGATTAAATTCATTCTCTATGTTTGTATTGATCAAGATTAAACTCAGTATTCAAGTTGCCGTTTGTTCAGGGCGATGTACACTAAATTCTTATAATTTTACAAGGTATTTGAAACAATAACACAAACAGGAGCCAGCCAAACATGACACTGAGTTTCTGAGGTATACTTACAATTCATATCCTTGGTTTTCATAAACTGAAACTTCATGAACAGATGGTCCAAAATAAATGATAAAGAAAAATCAAACCGCACAGATCTCCAACATGTGCAATACTATAAATGGATGCTCCTGGCAGATGGTGGTATTTACAGAATAAGTGGGTTTGACCAAGAATCAATGGATCAGGTAATGCTGAATCTAACCTGCTACCTGGGCTCACACTAACAAGGTGCAGTGAATAAATGGAATCTTCAATGTTGACCTGCCAACAGGCAAGGTTTGTTGGGAAGGATGAAGGAGGTCCACGGTATTTAGAGAAACAAGTTTGTAGAGAGATCATCAACTGTTGCAAGAAACATACGGATATAGTAGGTGATTTTAACTTTACACATATTTACTGGGACCCCCATAATGTAGAAGGACTAGATAGGATAGAGTTTTCCAAAAGTGTTAAGGAAAGTTTCATTAGTCAGTACCTAGAAGTCCCAATGAGTGAATGTGAGCTACTTCATCAACTATTAGAGAATGAAACAAGGCAGTTGACAGAAGTTTATTTAGGTGAACACTTTGCACTAGTGATCAAACTGCCATTAGTTTCAAAGTAAATATTGGAGGAAGATCGTACTCGTCTGTGGGTCGAGATTCAAAATTGAAGAAATGCCAATTTTTATGATATCAGAAAGGATCTGGCAAGTGTGGATTGGTTCAAGATGTTTTCTTGATAAGTGAGAGGCCTTGATATTTTTGAGAGTATAAAGCATGTAGATGTCTATCAGAATAAAAAGTAAAATTCACAGTTTAGGGAACTGTGTTTTCTGGTAACAGGCCCCAGAATCACTGTTGCAGTGTTGTAAGTAAGCTCTAAGGGTTTACAAAGCAGTTCCACACTCTGATTGTCCAGAAGGGTGGAGTTTAAGTGGTCTTTCAGAGAGCCAAGTAAAGACTCCTTTGTGTTGCTGCTTTTCAGCTTGGAGATGTTCAGCCATCTTGGGGCTCTCTTTCCTTGTGTGTGCCTCTTGGGCTAGATATCAATGTTCAGTTTAGAATGTTCAGCTGGTGTCTGTCCAGCATTCAACACCGCACGTAAATTTTGCTACCGTTTTGTCCTGCCTCTCTCTCTTCCTGAAAATAATGTAGTCAATTAGATGCCAGTGTTTAAGCAGGGATGCATCTATAAAGTTCTGTTACAGGTAGGAAGGCTGAAGATGGTGTTGGTGATCAACAATTCATGTTCAGTACATGTCCGAAGTAGTCGAAGACCATTGCCATGTAGCTGCCAATGCCATCTTTCCCAGTTGCTCCATCTTGGGAGGTGAAGTCAGAGCCTACCCTTGCATTAAATTGACTTTATTTCTTACATTCTATACATACGGGGAGTAAAAATCTTTACGTTACATCTCTATGTGCAATCATAGTAATTTAAAATAATTTATAATAAATAAAATAGTCAATGTAACATAGAAACACACTCAAATCAACGTGATTTAAACAGTTTGATGGTCTGGCAGAAGAACCTGTCCCAAAGACTATTAGTCATGGCTCTTATGCTGCGGTACTGTTTCTCGGATGGTAGCAGCTGGAATAGATTGTGGTTGGGGTGACTCAGGACCCAATGATCTTTTGGGCCCTTTTCACACACCTGTCTTTGTAAATGTCCTGAATCATGGGAAGTTCACAACTACAGATGCGCTGGGCTATCCGCACCACCTTCTGCAGAGCCCTGCGATTAAGGGAGGTACAGTTCCCACACCAGGCAGTGATGTAGCCAGTCAGAATGCTCTCAATTATGCCCTTGTGGAAAGTTCTTAGGATTTGGGGGCCCATACCAAACTTCTTCCACCGTTTGAGGTGAAAGAGGCGTTGTGTCTTTTTCACCACACAGCTGGTATGTGCAGACTATGTGAGGTCCTCAGCGATGAGGATGCCAAAGAACTTAAAGCTGTTTACCCTCTCAGTCCCAGATCGATTGACGTCAATAGGGGTTAGCCCATCTCCATTCCTCCTGTAATCCACAACCAGCTCCTTTGTTCTTGCAACATTGAGGGAGAGGTTGCTTTCCTAACACCATTGTGTCAGAGAGATGATTTCTGTGGAATGCCAATAAAAAAAGCCAAGATACTCACAAGGTGAGAGAGAACCAGTAAGTTAGAACCAAGCTGGGTCCACAGAAAACAAGTCACTACTAAACTCAGGGACAGGGTGTAGTGCATTTTCCAGCAAACACTGTTAATTTAACCCATGCAATCCTTGGTATAAATGCCAGGAAATTAGGTCTAAAAATATTATAACCCTCAGAATTACATGCCTTTCATTATCTTAGTCCATGGGGTAAACACAAGCCGGGCCAAACCAACCCCGGTAAGGTCACCAGGGCGAGGATATCTAATGATTAAAGACCCAAAACACCCAATGACCCCAGGTTGCATTATTGATGATTTTTCCCCAGTGAACACCCAGATTATTAACCCACATGGTGTCAGACCAGGTTAATGAAAGGCATCGACCAGATGAAAATGGCTCCACAACTGAACATACCTCACCACACTAAACTCTAAACCTCATCTCTCCCAGCCCCAAATATACATCCACCAGCCCTAATCTTAAGATCCAAGGGGGCACACACCCCAACTAACCCCAGGCACCCCGAGTAACCCTGGCCACACCCCCACAAACCCAATGACTTGTGTAAGGAGGAGCAAGATCCAATAAAGGCAAGTGCTGAACCTGGTTATTGAAGAAGTGGGCTAAATGAAAGTGGCAAGATTGTGTGACACTGACTCTCAAGTGACAAGATCAAGAATCACAAGAGGGATAGTTCTTCCCACTGCCTGCATACTCTCAACTCACATTGGAATCACTAAGGATGATAAGCTTGTTCACTTTGGGAATAGTAGTAATAACTGAATGTAGATCTTTATAGAATTTGTTCTTGACATCATCTAGCCTGGTCATTGTTGTGGCATAAGCATTGACAATGGTGAATGTTTCCTACCATGCAACAGAGGGAGATTCATGGTTATAAGCCAGTCAGTTACACCCTTTGAAGGTCCAGCAAATTTGTCACCAATCTCCATCTTCACTGCAAATCCAACACTAGCCTCATGATGGTCTTGATTTCCTCTTCCCCTCCAAAAAAATGTATATCCCACATCCCTTTCACAAAGTTTGCCCTCTCCTGCAAGGTGGATCTCACTCAGAGCAGTGATGTTGATGTTAGAGCAGTTGTCCTCTGAGCATCAACTCTGTTCAACAGTATACACATATTGCGCACATGAGGGTGAGAGAATTAGTCCTTAATTTTCTCTTTGATGTATTAAAACTGTTGTGATAGAGTCCCTGCCAGCTGTGGTAAATTGGCCAGGGAAAGAATGGAGCAGGCAACATTTTTCTAGACCATTCCTCAAGCCGAGGAGGTAAGCAGTGCCTTCCTGAAAAGGGCTGCTCAGCTGGCTGATGACAGCCACTGCTGCTCCATGTCAGCAGACCCTCTGACCTAAGACACCAGTGTGCAGATTTGCAGTATAGCCACAGCTGCCATTTCAACACTGGCCTTTTGCCACAGGACTTCTGTTAGTTTGGGATGGAAAGGATGGTTATGACAAGAATGACTTGCACAAGGTTTTAGTTTAAAGTGAGGAAGATTTATGCAGCTTCAACCTCTCACTTATCTGAAAGCATCCGTATCCAGTGGCAAGACAGAGTCAAGACAGTTGGAGATGGAGTCAGATGCATCTGAGATGTGGAATTTGTTGCCACGAGTGGCTGTGGAGGTCAAGTCATTGGGTGTATTTAAGGCAGAGATAGATAGGTTCTTGATTAGCCAGGGCATCAGAGGGTATGGGGTGAAAGCAGGGGAGTGGGGATGACTGGAAGAATTGGATCAGCCCATGCTTGAATGGCAGAGCAGACTCGATGGGCTGAATAGCCTACTTCTGCTCCTATATCTTATGGTCTTATGCAGTGGGTGACCATGATGTCCTTAGTGCTTCGTCACGGTCTAAGCACTCCATTGCTGTTTTTAAAAACGCAAACACAAGGAAATCTGCAGATGCTGGAATTTCAAGCAACACACATAAAAGTTGCTGGTGAATGCAGCAGGCCAGGCAGCATCTCTAGGAAGAGGTACAGTCGACATTTCGAGCCGAGACCCTTCATCAGGACTAACTGAAAGAAGAGCTAGTAAAAGATTACTAACTGAAATAAGAGCTAGTAAGAGATCTCTTACTAGCTTTTCTTTCAGTTAGTCCTGACGAAGGGTCTTGGCCCGAAATATCGACTGTACCTCTTCCTAGAGATGCTGCCTGGCCTGCTGCGTTCACCAGCAACTTTTATGTGTCCACTGCTGTTTGTTGGGTTTGCCTTCCTGCCCATTGAGCCAAGCTAGTTGTTGTGTTGTGTGTGCATAATAAAGAACTTCATTTCCCAAAGTGCTCCAAAACCTGGGTCTACCAGGAGAAAGGTGCACACAGTTGCTGAGGAAATAGAGGAAGTCTTTGTGGGTTCTCTACAGGCTGCAGGTTCTGATAAAACAGAAAAAATTGTTCCAGTGACTGTGAATGAAGCAGTAATTCCATTCAAGCTGGACATCAGAGCTCAGGTGAATCTGTTATCTATGGATGATTACAAGATGCTCAAAATAAAGATCAAGGTTTACCCATATGAAGTTAAAAGTGGCAGGCTTAATTGGAGAGAACATTCCACTAAAAGGAGGCTGTATGGTGACCTTCAAGCGCAAGGGACAGCACCTAAAGGCACAGCTACTAATTGTAGGAAAGAGACTACAGCCAATATTGGGTCTGAGTGCATGTGAAAAGCTCAACCTGATGAAAAGAGTTTTTGTAGAGGCCCTACAGACCAAAGATGGCCACATTTCACGCATGGAAGGGTATGCAGATGTCTTTGAGGGGCTCAAATGCTTACCTGGTGTACATAAAATTTACATGGATGAGACAGTAGCTCCTGTTATCCATGCATGCAGGAAAATTCTCTTTGTCCTTAGAGCCATCTTAAACAGGAACTTGTAAGCATGGAATCTCATACAGAAAACTGAAGAACCAACAGGTTGGGTGAACTTACTGGTCATTGTACAAAAGAAAAATGGAGTATCGAGGGTATGTCTAGACCCAAGAGATCTCAATAAAGCCATCAAGAGAGCATTTTGAATTGCCAACACAGGAGGAGATCATGTCCCAGTTTGCAGGTGCCAAGTGGTTTAGCAAACTTGAAGCATCCTCTGGATTTTTGACCGCTAAAGCTTGATGAGGCAAGTTTGAGACTCTGATATCACTTCATTTGCTTACTGTATGGGATTCTGTTTGCACCAGAAGTCTACCAAAAAAACAATCACATGATCTTTGAGGGCATATTTGGTGTCGAGACCATGATGGATAATATCATCATCTGGGGATCCACCAGGAATGAACATGGTGAACAACTGAGACAAGTGCTTGAAATGACATGGAATGTTGATTTGTAACTAAATAAAGTGAAATGTAAGTTTGGTATTAAGACACTGACTTTCATAGGAGATGTCATATCTGAAGAGCAAGTGAAACCTGACCCAAGAAAGACTTCATCCATTGAAAACATAGAGAGGCCTCAAAACAAATAGGAGTTTAGAAACTTCTTGGGGATAGTGACTTACCTGCTACGTTCATCCCTATATTATCTATTGCAGTAGCACCACTGAAGGACATTCCTTGACCAGCGAAATGAGCGGATTTAGTCTCATGAGCGAAAATAGTGTTTCCAGATACTGAACAGAGTCCAAACTGAAGAGCCTGTGCTGAAAATTCATGTTCTGTAAAGATGTACTAGGATCTCAGCTGATGCATTCCAGCACAGCCTTGGAGTAGCACTACTGCAGCAGCATGATGACACATGGCAATCTGTAGCCGATGCATCAAGGGCTTTAACAAATGCAGGAGCCAATTATGTACAGGAAGAGAAAGAACCTCTTGCTGGTGCTATGCATATGAAAGTTTCCAACAGTACATCTGTGAACAAGCTTTTGAAGTGGAGACAGACCATAAACCTTTGGTCTCAACTATGTCCAAACTTCTGAATGACTGTCCCATGAGGATACAGCGCATGTTGATAAGGCTGCAGAAATATGATGTGAAGATGATCTACACACCAGGAAAATATATGTTTGCTGCTGTTGTGTTGTCTTGAGCTGCCAACAACAAAAAGAGAAAAGAGTCACCAAGAGAGTAATACTTATATACAGGCCTATGTTGACATGATTGTCACCTCCATTTTGGTGTCTCCCGATAGAACAGCAAAGACTAGGAAAACAGCAGAGACAGATGGAACATTGCAAGTTCTCTAAGATACAATAAGGAAAGGATGGCCAACAACCAAGAATGACTGTCCAATGTGTATTCAAGATTATTGGGCATGCAGAGCTGAACTGTCAGTAGTGGAAGATATGGCCTTCAAAGGGAACAGGTTTGCGATTCAAATCACTATGCTAGGAAATGCTCCAGAAAATACACAAAGGATAGCTTGGTAAGGAAAAATGTAACTGTAGAGCTCGTGAAGTGATGTACTTGGCAAGAATGAACCAAGGCATCAGCCAGACCATGGCTTAATGTGTGATATGTTTTACCTACAGACCAAAGCAGCAAGCAGAACCAATTACATCACACCATGTACCAGACTTCAAAATACTTCAAAGTTAGAGTGGATTTGTTTGATCATAATGGGAAAAGTCATATTGCTGTAACAGACTACTTTTCCAATTACCCAGGTGTTGCAATACTGCAGTCCAGCAAAGTGGTCATCACCCTCCTGAAAGCCGTGTTTGTGAGGTACGGTGTTCCATCTGAACTGGTATCACACAGTGGTCCACAACTTTCCAACTGGAAATTGAAGTCCTTTGTGCCAAGATTGGGGTTTCAACATGGAACTTCAAGCACACATCATCCAAAACCTAATAGCTTAGTAGACAGTTTGGCCAAGGTAATGCGGGCACTCATGAAGACATAAGATGGGGTGAAACGATTTCCACAAAAATCTAATGGTTTATAGAAGTGCACCACTGCAGATCGGTCTCTCACCAGCCCAGATGCTGATGGGTCAATGCATACACAGTAAACTCCCAGTGCATAAAAACCTGTTAACACCTAAAGGAGCACACAAGATCAAATTGGCTGAAGTGAAAGGGAAAGAAGAACAGAAATAGTATCATGACAAAACTGCGAAAGGCCTACCAGCCTTGAAACTGGGAGATCAAGTGCGATTCCAACATCACGGTTCTGACACATGGTCCTTGCAAGGGGACATGCAAGAGAAAGTAGCCCCATATCCAGACAGAACATGGGACAGCTCTGAGAAGGAACCATGTGGATTTACAACAAGCTCCCACACATTCCTGTGACGCATCACGTGTCAGTAGATCAAAGGGGCCAGCAGATGAAAAAGTGAACATGTCGATCAGAGCTCTGAGAAAGACACAAATATTAATGTACCAAATGCAAGCAATGCACTTGTGGAAACATATACCAGGCCAAAAGAAGATCATTGAACCCCCTCAGAGACTGATTGAAAGTTGGTGAGTGAAACAGGTTGGCTAGAGAATGTAGATAACTTTGTTGGAAAGGATTATTGCTCATCGCAAGTTTCTGAGGACAAAGTATTGTGTTTGCTTTTCTTTAAAGAGGGCAGATGTGTTATTATGTGTGCACATAATAAATAACTTCAGTTCCCAGTGGGCAATGCAGGCAGTTCACCTGGAACTGGAAGCTATGATGGTGAGCGGGTCGCACACACTCAAGTGTTGAACACAGCTGAGTAATAAAATGTTGTGGAACTTACCCACACCAAGTTAGACTTCATTAAGAACAAACATAACAGTGGTTATCCCCATGCAGTCTGTGGGGTCCAGTCTGAGAGCTGAGGGCCAATTGGAGAACAATGGTGGATGAGCTACTCTCAAGAAAGTGTGACATGGCTGCCCTATCAGAGCTGTTACCCCTCCCTGACACCCGATACTCCCATTCTACTGCATTCAAAATAACAATCTGAAGCATCAGAATCCTCTCCAGGATGTCTTCATGTTCGAGCCCCAAAGGATCTATGTAGAAACCATTGTTTTTCAAATCAATTCACCATCCAATAGTGCAATGGATTTCAAAATCTTACATTGTCACATTGATCTTGTGCTATTGTCAATGTCTAAACTATAGTGATTATAGGTCATTGACTAAGCAACTAGTTATAGAGAGAAACTGATCTTTTATTTAATTAAAACTATTTTAAAGCTCATACCAGTCATAATTTAAGAATGAATAATATAGGCATAGGAGTAAAAAGCTGCTGATGCTGGAAATCTGAAACAAAAATAAAAAAATGCAAAAACGCTCAGGTGAATAGCCAGCACCTGTGAAATGAAATATGTTTCTGATCAGCAGCCTTTCATGAGAAAAGACACAGCAACATATCCTTCCTTAGCACATATCTCATAACTCCAGCTCCAACTTATCACATGAGATTTCCATCCTTCAAAGATCAGGTCGACCCATGATCACAGATATGTTTGAGCTATCCAGCAGTTCTAATCAAGAGTTACTGACTGAAACATTGACTGTTCCTCTTTCCTTAAATGTTCTTGGACACATTGAGATTTTGTGGCATTTTCAGCTTTCGCTTCACAATTTACGCAGCGCATTGGATCCAGGGATGGGACACTGGTGCAGAGGTAGGAAGATGCATTAGTCTAATCATTATTGCCTAAAGAATAAAAGAATTCAAAGAAAATGGTAGAGCAAGAACTGAGCATGCTACATGAATTACAAACACTGAAAGTGCTGCAAATAATCAGCTGGCCAGATGGTATCCTTTGAGAGAAAAATAGAGTTAACATTTCTTCAAAATGGTCAATAACCTCTTATCGGAATGCTGTATCATTTTGTCAGATGACAGTGAATTAAATGTTTTTTTTTATCTTCCAAAGATAATAGCGACCTGATCTCATCACAAACGACACATTTTTTACTGTACACTTTCCTGAGGGAGAAGAGAAGAATCTTGTAATCAATCCAACTTAACCCTCTTTGGAAAATTTGACCTAATAGAGAGGAAAAAAATAATACCAGAAACTTTGAAAGAATAAAGCGCTGGAGTGCTCTTAAGTGATTGTATTTTCATTCACTTTATGATGTAGCAATTGTCAGCAATTGTTCAGGATAGCTTGTACATTATGATTTTTATTTTAGAAAATGACCATGAATAGAAACATAGGAACATAGAAAATAGGTGCAGGAGTAGGCCATTCGGCCCTTTGAGCCTGCACTGCCATTCAGTATGACCATGGCTGATCATCCAACTCAGAACCCTGTACCAGCCTTCCCCCCATACCCCCTGATCCCTTTAGCCACAAGGGCCATATCTAACTCCCTCTTAAATATAGCCAATGAACTGGCCTCAACTGTTTCCTGTGGCAGAGAATTCCACAGATTCACCACTCTCTGTGTGAAGAAGATTTTCCTAATCTCGGTCCTAAAAGGCTTCCCCTTTGTCCTCAAACTGTGATCCCTCGTTCTGGACTTCCCCAACATTGGGAACAATCTTCCTGCATCTAGCCTGTCCAATCCCTTTAGGATTTTATATGTTTCAATAAGATACCCCCTCAATCTTCTAAATTCCAACGGGTATAAGCCTAATTGATCCAGTCTTTCATCATATGAAAGTCCTGCCATCCCAGGAATCAATCTGGTGAACCTTCTTTGTACTCTCTCCATGGCAAAGATGTCTTTCCTCAGATTAGGGGACAGAAACTGCACACAATACTCCAGGTGTGGTCTCACCAAGGCCTTGTACAACTGCAGTAGTACCTCCCTGCTCCTGTACTCGAATCCTCTTGCTATGAGTGACAGCATACCATTCGCCTTTTTCACCGCCTGCTGTACCTGCATGCCCACTTTCAATGACTGCTGTATAATGACACCCAGGTCTTGTTGCACCTCCCCTTTTCCTAATCGGCCACCATTCAGATAATAATCTGTTTTAAACAACTGGGGTCCCAGCACTGAGCCTTGCGGTACCCCACTAGTCACTGCCTGCCATTCTGAAAAGGTCCCGTTTATTCCCACTCTTTGCTTCCTGTCTGCCAACCAATTCTCTATCCACATCAATACCTTACCCCCAATACTGTGTGCTTTAAGTTTGCACACTAATCTCCTGTGTGGAACCTTGTCAAAAGCCTTTTGAAAATCCAAATATACCACATCCACTGGTTCTCCCCTATCCGCTCTACTAGTTACATCCTCAAAAAATTCTATGAGATTCGTCAGACATGATTTTCCTTTCACAAATCCATGCTGAATTTCTCCGATGATTTCACTGCTTTCCAAATGTGCTGTTATCACATCTTTGATAACTGACTCTAGCATTTTCCCCACCACCGATATCAAGTTAACCGGTCTGTAATTCCCCAGTTTCTCTCTCCCTCCTTTTTTAAAAAGTGGGGTTACATTAGCCACCCTCCAATCCTCAGGAACTAGTCCAGAATCTGAAGAGTTTTGAAAAATTATCACTAATGCATCCACTATTTCTTGTGCTACTTCCTCAAGCACTCTGGGCTGCAGACCATCTGGCCCTGGGGATTTATCTGCCTTTAATCACTTCAATTTACCTAACACCACTTCCCTACTAACATGTATTTCCCTCAGTTCCTCCATCTCACTGGACCCTCTGTCCCCTACTATTTCCGGAAGATTATTTATGTCCTCCTTAGTGAAGACAGAACCAAAGTAGTTATTCAATTGGTCTGCCACGTCCTTGCTCCCCATAATCAATTCACCTGTTTCTGTCTGTAGGGGACCTACATTTGTCTTAACCAATCTTTTTCTTTTCACATATCTATAAAAGCTTTTACAGTCAGTTTTTATGTTCTCTGCTAGTTTTCTCTCATAATCTTTTTTCCCCTTCCTAATTAAACCCTTTGTCCTCCTCTGCTGGACTCTGAATTTCTCCCAGTCCTCAGGTGAGCCACTTTCTCTGCCTAATTTGTAGGTTTTTACACAGAATTTAGATATTTTGGTTCAAAAGTTAAAAATGGATTTTATCGTCTATACTGCCAAGCTCTGTGAGAAATATTTACCATGATGGTTGCTGTAGAAAAGTTTTAATGCTGGGATTCCCAATGTTTTTTTATGCCATGGGCCCCTACCATTAACTGAGGGGTCTGTAGATCCCAGGTTGGGAACCCCTGCTTTAAAGGTTAAAAGTGCATAAACATAAAAGTGTATAAACATAATTCTGCAAGATATTCTTAAAATTTGAAAATCCAATGTTCAGGCAGTTAAACCTTTCAGTAAATGGTACGCCATAGTAGCGTAGAGGTTAGCACAACATTGTCACAGATCAATGTATTAGCTCAGTGTTCAATTCCAGCATTCTCTATAAGGAGTTTGTACGTCCTCCTCCTGGTACTCCGGTTTCCTCCCACTATCGGTTAGTAGGTTAACTGGTCATTGTAAATTATCCTGTGATTAGGTTAGGCTTATATAGGTGGCTTGCAGGGCAGTGTTGGTTGTTGGGCTAGAAGGGCCTATGCCATGTTGTACAATATCTCTAAATAAAATAAAATAAATGAAAGTGGTGATTGACAACATGCAAGCTTAATATGGGACAAGAAGAACACCCAATTGTAAGATAACTACTTGGTTCACGGAGCTCACTCCCGTGTGAGGATCATCAACTTTCACCATCAAACAATCTGCCTCACATTTCCACAAGTGTTTGATCTATATCTCCACTCTTTTACTTGCCAAATCTAATGTGATCAGACCTTTTTGCATCAAATCATTAATTGGAATTTATTTCTTGTTATCACATGTACTGAGGTACAGTGAAAAGCTTGCTTTGCATTGTACAGATGAACCCATTACAGTGCATTGAGGTAGCACAAGGTAAATCAGTAATAAAATGCAGAATAAGTGAACATTCAAAAGTAGTGTTAAACCCTTAATAATGTTCAAATTTCAAAGTTTGAAGTAAATTTATTATCAAAGTACCTATTTGTCACAATATACTACTCTAAGATTCATTTCCTTACAGGCATTAACGGTAGATCAAAAAAAAAAGAAAAACTGCACACAAAGACTGACAAATGACCGATGAGCAAAAGAAGACAATCTGTGCAAATTCAATAGTATAAACAATTATAAATAAATAATACTGACAATATGAGTTTGTGATATCCTTGAAAGTGAGTCCATAGGTTGTGGGAACGCTTCAGTGTTGAGGTGAGTGAAGTTACCTATGCTGGCTCAGAAGCCTAATGTTGAAGGGTAATAATTGTCCTGAACCTGGTGGTGTGGAACCTAAGGATCCTGAACATAGCAAACCCTGGACATCATCTCAACCTGCTGCAAATGCAACTTCTGTCGCTTTTCAAGGTGACTAATGAGTACTACTTCTTCAGGAGTCCATCTGGATTGAGGATAAATTGCTTCCAATCATGGTTTGTGGGATCTAAGCTGATTGAATGTACAAAGTGCAGGCAGGTTAGGAAGTACATGTGGGTGGAAGGCTTGTGATGTGGAGAACTGTTTCTGACACTTCATAGCACTTTCTATGCATTCAAGGTTTGCAGTCCCATCCTAAATTTCCTCCTCTACTTAAAGAATTCATGGACTCGATATTCCCGAGAGGCAGTGGGGAGGTCACATTTTTACAAGAACGCTTTGAGCGTCTCCTTGACTTTTATCCTCCCCCCCCCCCCCCCCCACCTCCCTCTTCTTTTTCAACAGAGCTCAGATTAACATTTCTGTTTTGGGCATATGGAGCCAGAAGCGCAAAGAACATAAGTACCGTATGTGAAAATCACACAATGAGAGTTTTCCGTCATTAAAAAGTGAGGACTGCAGCCTAATTCAAAAGACCAAGACCTGGAATGTTTAGCAGTGTACTGTAGTCAGGAATTGCCAGCTCCAGGAGGTTTCTGGAGTGGCTTATGTGGACCAGGTGGAAAGGAATGTTCCCCACCCCAAGTTGCTCAGGGAAGCTTTCTGCCTCTCCATGACTACTGCATAGCTGAATCTTGTGTAGAGTTACAGGGCAGTGCAGCACAAAAACAGTTCATTTGGCCCAACTAGTCTGTGTCAAGCTATTATTCTGCCTAGGCCTGCACCCAGGTGGCAGCACTCAAAACAGCCCCCCCCCCCCCACCACCACATCTATGGACTCTTCCAACCTTTTCATCAATGTTGAAATCAAACCAGCACCTTCACTTCCACTGACTGCTCATTCCACATAGTCACCACCTTCTGAGTGAAAATGTTACCTCTCAGATTCCCTTTAAACATTTCACCTTTTATCCTTAAACTATGGCCTCTAGTTCAAGTCTTACCTAACCTCAGTGGCAAAAACCTTCTTGCATTTACCCTAAGTAGATTCCTCATAATTTTATATACCTCCATCAAAACTCCCCTCAGCCTCCATCACTCCCAGGAATAAAGTCCTAACTTAATCAACTGGACCCTATAGCTCAGGCTCCTCAGGTTCTCAAGCCCAGCTACTTACTTGGAAAGTTTCTCTACACTCTTTTAAACTTATTGATATCTTTCCTGTAGGTAGGTGACCAGAAATGCGCAGAATTCTCCCAATTTGGCCAGACCAACGTATTATACAACTGCAACATAATATCCCAACTTCTGCACTCAATACTTTGATTTATGAAGGCCAATATGCTAAAAATGTACATATCCATGTACTGTTAGTTTAGGTGTTTAAGCGGAAATACTTTGACAAAGCACAGCAACGTGTCTCACTGATCAGGCAATGAGTCCAAGGAATTTTTTGCTCTTGATTGATCTATTGTGTTAACAATACCTTTTTGATTGAGCAAAATGACGCACCAAAAACAAGAAAATATGAGGATTTCTATGAAGTACATCTCTGGAAGGCTTTTGGCGTTCTGGTTCTTTATATGCATGCTGGAAAATTCCTTCAATTGGTAGATTAATAGGCTTCTTTTGTTATAAATAACATTGTTCTTAGCACACTAGACTACAAGGCTAAAGTGCCTTGTTAATAAAAGAAGACAGAGGAGAATGGCCAGACTGGCTCAAGTTGACAAGAGGGCAACAGTATCTGAGTTACTTAAATTGAGTTGAATGCAGAAGAGCACCTCTGAATGCACAATACGTCAAACTTTGAAGTGGACAGGTTTCAGCAGCAGAAGACCAGAGTATACACTCAGTGGTCACTTTATTAGAAACAGGAAGTAGCTAATAAAGGGAGCACTAAGTCCGTACCTCCAATTAAATGATTGTTAAAAATATTAATGCAGTCCATCATAACTGTGAACATAACTGTTCACAACCCTGGATCACATCCACGTACCTTCCCAGAATATCTGACCATTTTGCATCCTCCAATTGTATCTATAATGCTGAACATCTTATTTAAAAATGCCTGTTGAATCCTTTAAAATCTAGAATAAATATAAAAGGGTAGCACCAGGGAAATGGGAATTTCAGACACTTACTTATAGAGTTATTTAGAGATATAGTGCCCTTCCAGCCCAATGAGACGCACCTTTATAACACTAGCCTAATTACAGGAGAATTTACAATGACCATTAACCCACTGACCAGTATGTCTTTGGACTGTGTGAGGAAACCAGAACACTGAGGAAATGCACGCGGGTTGAACTCTGAACACTGGCAGATAGGATTTAATGCAGACAAGTGCGAGGTTTTGCACTTCGGTGGGACCAGCCAGGGTAGGTCTTACACAGTGAACAGTAGGGCACTGATGTGTGTGGAAGAACAAAGGAATCTGGGAATTCAAGTACATAATTCAGTGCAAGCGGTGGCACAGGTAGATAGGCTTCTAACGAAAGCTTTGGCACATTGGCCTTCATAAACCAATGCATTGAGTACAGACGATGGGTTGTTAAGTTGAAGTTGTATAAGACACTGGTAAAGCCTAGTTTGGAATATTGTGTGCAGTTTTGGTTAGCTACCTACAGGAAAGATGTAAACAAGGTTGTAAGAGGGCAGAGAAAATTTGCAATGATGTTGCCTGGTCTGGAGGCCCTGAGTTATAAAGAAAGATGGCAAGAGGGCAATAGTATCTGAGTTACTCAGATTGAGTTGAGTGTAGAAGAGTATTTCTGAATGCACAACACATTGAACTTTGAAGTGGATGGGTTTCAGCAGCAGAGGACTACAAACATACACTTAGTGGCCACTTTACTAGGTACAGGAAGTACTTAATAAAGTGGGCACCGAGTCCATATTTCCAATTAAATGATTGTAAAAAATATTAATGTAGTCCATTCATAACTGTGAAAGATGGAATAGGTCTTTAGAATGTAGAAGATTGAGAGGTGATTTAGAAAATTATGAGGAGTATAGATAGGGTAAATGCAAATAGGCTTTTTCCACTGAGGTTGTGTGGGACTACAACCAGAGGTCATGGGTTGAAGTTGAAAGTTGAGAAATTTAAGGGGAACGTGAGAGGAAACATCTTCACTCGGAGGACCGTGAGAGTGTGGAACGAGCTGCCAGTACAAATGGTGCATGTGAGCTCGATTTCAACGTTTAAGAGAAATTTGGATAGGTACATGGATAGTAGGGGTATGGAGGGCTATGGGCCCGGTGAATATCAATGGAAGTAGGCAGTTTAAATGCTTTTGGCATGGACTAGTTGGGCCAAAGCTCCTGTTTCTGTGCTGTACTTTTCTCTGACACTATGACTCTGATCGCTCCGCTTGGTGCTATGCTGCCCTCATGCCTCCATGGCACCCCATTCTACCGATGTGGAAAAAGTAGGGGAGAAGCTGTTCTGACTGGCAGGACAGTGGTTAATGAGAAATCCATGTCGCACATAAATGTCAAGAATCCAGAGGAGAGATGAGGGGAAATGAAAGAGCTGTGGAATCATTCTTGCAAGAAGGTCCTCTGAGGGATTAAGAAAAGACCTTCCCATACAAATCAAGAGTAGATCAATGCTCCAATTAGCTTCTTAGCTTTGCAAATCAAAATAAATCATCATTATTGCGGATGCACAAATAATCAATCTTGCCAACTCTCCGTCATTATTGTTTTACTGAAGTCTCTGTTCACACAGGAATATTCCAAATCAAATTCTGCAATTTTCTTCATCCCTAATTACATTACATTACTTATTTAAATGCATTAATAGTGAATCAATCAGTTCCTAATTTATTTAAATGCACTTTTAGGAACTAACCTTGCTATATGCTTCAATAATCCACACCAGATAACATACATTTTTTATTTTTGAACCAAACCAAATTTACCAAGGGCATAACGTATGCAAATCAGCCTCTGGTGCAGAAAAGATGATTGCAGCTATCATATTCATTATTCATACCAATAAGAAAAAATAAATACATGCAAACTGACTTATTCAAAGAAATAACATGCTTTTGCTGCATAATATCAATTAAACTGACATAAATATGTAAGTTAGAACTAAGGCTACAAATTATATTTGATAGCTGGTACACATGGACACCACGGAACAGAAAATCTTCAGCACCAGAGGGAAATGGGAGATCTGCATCTTAATTCCATGTAACCACCATTTCTACAGGTCCTTGATATCTTTAATAACTTGTAAACATCTGATGGAAAACACCTTACTATTTTAAAGAAGTGAGTTGCAAAGTCCTATCATGGCCCTTTTGAGAATTCAAGCTTCTAAATTTAAGGGCTGTATGGCCTAACTCTAATTTATTCAACATTTCCTGTAGTTTTTGATTTGAAGTGCTTATGACATTATAAACAACCTAATCAAAGCTTCCCTCATGCATTGATCTCAAGGAAGTACAAGTCAAGTTTATGAACTTTTCCTTATCTATTAACTCACTGAGTGTAATATCTCAGTGAGTTATTCCAAACATCTACTCCAAACATCTAAATGATTGTCTATATATTTTATCATAACCCCTTTAAGCACATGTAATTTAGTCATCTTAATTTCTCAGTGTTTTGTAGTATAACCAGGTGTTTTTTGCTGCCCTTTTAGTAGAGTGATTTGCACATTTTCTATCATGGTCCAGAAAATAAAGTTCATTTCCCTAAGATGGTTATCTTAGGCGCAGAAAAGAACTTGTCTTAATCACCACAAAGTAAAAGCCACACTGGGTAAACATACTAATCATATAGAGTCAAATGCTGTATGATTCTGTGCAAGAGAACCTTACTTGTGAGAGGGTGGTGAGCTCTAATCACGTGGGAGTAATCCTTAGCACATCTTCACTGGATCTCCTCATAGGTTCCTAGTCCTAAAGAAAGATGCCAATAATTAATTAGAAGTCTTTACGATTACAGTATTTGCAACACTTGTAACATTAACCCACCACCAACACTTTATCATTTCCTGTCAGAGTCACCTTATGTACAGACACTCCTGTGCCCAGCATCATTCTGTGGACATACAATCAATCGTTGTACAGTATGTATTTATATTTATTGTGTTTATTTATTATTGTGTTTCTTTTTTACCTTATTCTTTTTGTTTGGTGCTGCATCAGATCTGAAGTAACACTTATTTCATTTTCCTTTACACTTGCAAACTGGAAATGATATTAAACAATCTTGAATCTTGAATAAAAATCTCACCAATAAAACTACTACAAAGTCACCTGAGTCTTATTGTGACCCAGTAGACCCTCCAGAAACTTTTAATTGGAATCTAGAGTATAAACTACAGTCACTATTTGCTTGTCAGATATTGTCAAATAGCTAGGCAAGGCTAACCTCAATGAATAATTGCAAGTATGCTGTATATAATTGAGTCATAAATTGATAACATGAGTAAAATATTTTAGAGTGAATCTGTACATGGAGACACGAGAGACTGCAGATGCTGGAACCTGGAGCAACAAAAGAACTCAGTATTTTGACCTAAAACATCAACAATTCCTCCTCCCTCCCCCACAATGCTGCTTGACTCACTGAGTTCTTCCAGCAGATTATTTGTTGCTGGTATATCCATATCTGAAAAGCAAAATATTGCAGATGCTGCAGATTAGAAATGAACCTTGTAAAATGCAAAGAGTTTTGGGTTGAGAGAAAAAAGTGAATATCAATGATAAGGTGGGTATTAAAAGAGATTGAATGCTCTTGTCCTTTCACAGACATTGTCACAGTTCTACCTTTCTACTTCTCTGCAATCTAAAACATGTTTGACTTTGCCTTGCCCCTGTGCTGAAAGGTCAGTGAACTGAAACATTAATTATTTATTAACAACAAATTATTAAGAAACAGAATTCTTCTTCTGGATTTTAGTTCAACTTTCAAAAATATTGTCTCACAGACCTTGGTGAATAAACTCTTACTAAATGCACTATTGCATAATTGGATGTTGGGCTTCCTATCCAACAGATCTCAGATAGTCAGGATGCACAACTAGTCCTCCCTTCGCATTCATTCTCAACATGGGTGCTCCTCCAGGGCTGTGTGCTAAGCCCATTGCTGTACCCTCTGCTCATACATGACTGCACGGCCGAAAACCCGAGGAATCACTTGTCAAGTTCGCCTGTGACTCAACCATGGTGGGGCTCATCATCAACAGAGAGGAGGTGGAAGAGCTCGAGGTCTGGTGCTCGGCAAATAACCCCTTCCTCAATATCAACAAGACAAAGTAGATGATTATGAAATCCAGAAGAACTCACACCACTCACACCCCTCACACATAAGCAGAACAGCAGTGGAAACTCCAAACAGTTTCAAACTCTCGGGAGTGCACATCTCACACAACCTTTCATGGTTCCAGAACACACTCTACTCAATCAAGAAAGCTCACCAACACCTCTTTCTGAGGAGGCTGAAGAGAGCTGAACTGTGCACATCAATACTCACGACTTTCTATATATGCACCATAGAGAGCATCCTAACATGCTGTATCAATGCATGGTTTGGAAACTTCACTGTGGCAGACAGGAAAGCTCTACAACAGGGAATCAGAACTGTCCAATACATTACTGACAGCAGCACACCCACCACCATAAGATATAGGAGCAGAATTAGGCCATTTGGCCCATTGAGTCTGCTTCTCCAATTCATCATTACTGATCCATTTTTCCTCTCAGCCTCAGTCTCCTGCCTTTTCCCTATATCCCTTCATGCCTTGACCAATCAAGAATCTATCACCCTCTACCTTATATATTCATAATGACTTGGCCTCCACAGCTGCCCGTGGCAATTAGTTCCTCCATTCTAAAAGGACACCTCTCTCTTCTGAGGCTGTGTCCTCTGGTCCTAGACTGCCCCACCATTGGGAACATCCTCTCCACATTCACTCTATCAAAATCTTTCACCATTCAATAGGTTTCAATTATGCAACCCCTCATTCTTCTGAATTCTAATGAATTCAGAGCCATCAAATGCTCTTCATATGATAAGCTGTTCAATCCTGAAATCATTTTCATGAACCACCTTTGAATTCTCTCCAGTGTCAGTATATCCTTTCTGAGATAATGCTCAAAACTGCTCACAATACTCCAAGTGAGGCCTTTATCAGTGCTCTATAAAGCCTCAGAATTACATATTTGCTTTTATATTCTCGTCCTCTTAAAAGGAATGCTAACATCATATTTGCCTTTCTCACCACAGACTCAGCTTGCAAATTAACCTTCAGGCAATCCTGCATAAGGTCTCCCAAGACCCATTGCACCGCAGATAAAGGACGTGTAATCAGAAAGGTGTCAGAAAAAAGCCAGCAATATCATGAAGATCCCATCCACCCTTCTCATGGGACTGTTTGTCCCACTCCCATCATGGAGGTGGCTACATAGCATCTCTGCCAGGATGACCGGACTCACGAACAGTAGGACTGATCAACCCTTCCACATCCCTCCACCACTACTTTACCATTTCCTGTCACTAACCTTATGTACAGACACTTCTATTTACCTAACAACATTGTATGTACAAAGGAGCAATCTTTATACATACAGAAAGCTATCCATTTAAATTTTTTGTGATTTTTTGTGTTCTTTATCTTGTTTTTGTTGTGCTGCATCAGATCCAGAGTATCACACTTTATGACATTAAACAATTTTGAATCTTGAACTTCTTTCTCCACAGATGCTACCTGAGCTGATGAGTAATGCCAACACTATTCACCCCGGGCACGGCGCTATTGCAGCTCGGTGCCTTCTGGACTTCGGAGTTCAATTCTGGTGCCATTCTGTACAGATTCTCTGTTCATCCTCTCGAAGCACTGTCAGGGTTTTCCTCGGATGCTCCAGGTTCCTCACACAGTCCAAAGTAGTACTGGGTAGATTAATTGGTCATTGTAAATTGTCCCGTGATTAGGTTGTGGGTTGTGAGATTGCTGGGACGACGTGGCTCAGAGAGCCGGAAGGGCCAACTCCAGGCTGTATTACTAAATTAAATAAATAAAACATTTTCTGATTTTATTCCATAAAACTGATTGATTTATTCGGAACAGCTATATGAAGTATTTTGTGTTGTTGTGCAATTGAGGCTTAAAATAATCAACACATGAAATCTACATCTTCAAAATCCCTTTGCCATCCTGAAAGACATCTATAATCATGGTGCAAATTAACACGTTAAGATAGGCCTGAGAGAGGAGTTAAAACCTCACACCCTGATTAATACTGTTCTGTCGAGTGCCAATTCGCAACAGTACTTTTTGTTCTCCACTTTGAATACTTCTGGATATGTAGCTGTCCTACTTTGATAAAATAGTATTAGCTTGAACTCTGCCCTTCTATGCCAGACACAAGGTATGAACCTCTGCTCTCCACTGACCCTCTCGTGATAATGTGTTATCCCAAGGGTCAGTGTGAAGAAGTTGCAGATAAAGGCTACTACAGGGTGAGCTGAGCAAGTAAGTGTGGGCCATTGCTGGAGACAGTTCCATGTACTGACAGACTGTCTGGGTCCTATAGTATCCTTTATTGCTGCCTGTCTGATGGGATGAGAGTTGCTCTTCCCCCTCTTTGCTTGAGAATACAGCTTCCCTCAGCCGTGAAGTTTTCTTTATGACAGCAATGTGAACTGGGGGAGGGGAAGGTGTGTGGAACTGCAGCTACACCACATCCAACAAGGAACAGTGAGAGAGACAGTCAAATGCAGCATTCTGCCAGTCCCCGCCAATGGACTACACATCGGGTGGCAGTGATCACACCAGCCTACACAACACTTGTGCTCATAAGCAGCCACTCCACATTAAGCTCTGAATGATTCACTGACAGGTTTGCATCAGGTTCCTGAAATGGCAGAGGCGGAAGGGTTTCACACTACATTCTTGATATACCAGCACTGTCTGGAACACATACGTGTATGCATAGTGACTCCTTTCAGCAATGATTCCATGCTCTTTCCTGGATTCATATTCCAACTGCAAAGCAAGATGTAGTCAGTAGTAGTGTTAAGGAGTCCTGCAGAGGACGACAGATTGAAACAGCCTAGGTGTCCTCAACTGGCATTTTTTTAACTTGCTCCTGCCCATGTGACAGATTTTATGCAGTCATTAGAAACATTGAAGTATCTTTAAAAACGCAAACATGAGGAATTCTGCAGATGCTGGAAATTCACGCAACACACATCAAAGTTGCTGGTGGACGCAGCAGGCCAGGCAGCATCTCTAGGAAGAGGTACAGTCGACGTTTCAGGCCGAGACCCTCCGTCAGGACTCAGTACCTCTTCCTAGAGATGCTGCCTGACCTGCTGTGTTCACCAGCAACTTTGATTGAAGTATCTTTAATGATTTCCTGCTGCACTACTGTACAAGTGGATAGTCGCCTCCCTTTTAAGACTTGAAGCCCTACTGTTAGTAAATTCTGGATGACTTTAGACATGTGAAATATAAAATAAATAGCAATAGTTTAATACATTTTGGTGGTCAAAATAGATGTAAGTAGAGTTTTACAGGAGATCCCAGAAGAAAACGAGGCACCAACAGCACAAGGCCACATCACATTGGTTTCTGTGCAGTGCCATTTACGTGCACGTTTGTAAGGAAACAGAATTACTTGCCTCTACTATCTTCAGCTTATTCAGATCATCAATGTTAGAACAGAGAACATTGAATGCTACAGTGCAGTATAGGCCCTTCAGCCCATAGTGTTGTGCCAGCTTTTTAACCTTCTCTAAGATAGATCTAACCCTTTCCTCTGAGATAATCCTCTATTCTTCTACCACGCACAGGCCTCTTTAAGAGTTTCTTAAATGCCCCTAACATGTTTGCCTCTACTGCCACCACTGGAGGGCTGCTCCACGCACCTCCCACTCTCTGTATAAAAAACTTACCTCTGACATCCTCCTCTTTATTTTCCTCCAGTCTCCTTAAAATTGTGCCCCTGATATTAGTAAATTCCACCCTGGGAAAAATTCTATAGATATCTATTTGATCTATGCCTCTTATCATCTTACACACCTCTTTCAACTCACCTCTCATCCTCCTTCACTCCAAAGAAAAGAGCCCGAGCTCACTCACCTATCCTTACAATACAATTTTAATGCAAAGCTGACTGACTAAGAGTCAAGAAAAAGCTTTGTCATCAGTCGTGGCTGTTTATCCAGAGGTAAGGTAGGAAGAACAAATATTAGATAGGCATTCATTTCAGATGGTTTTATCATGGACTGCAATCCCAGGCAGTTTCAATCTCAGAGCCACTCAGAAAGCTCAATACACAAACTTAGAATGAGCTTGATAAGCTTGGCAACAATCCATCGGGCTTGCTCCAGCCACAGTTTTCTCTTCTCTCATAAAATTGCTTCTAGTCAAGAAGCTGCACTAATATCTCTTTCCAGTTCACTTGTCAAAATGCTTGTGCGGACTTGCCCTTCAGCTCCAATTACTGGGGGAACTTGGCAGCAGAGAAGGAGTACCCAGATGGTTATCATTTTCTAAACTCCACTTGAACACTGCTATTAAAACTTTATCTGGAGCAGCTCATCTGGCCTGTCATGCCTGTAAGCCCCAGGTCCTGAAGTGTTTGCAGACCAACTTGGTCTTAGACCTCTCTTTGTTTCTGCCTTGTCAAACTCATCTATCATTTCCTGCTTCTAGACATTGACTGTAGCAATTTGTGGCCAGCTGATATCTATGAGTTTTGTTGCTGGAACTCTGTCCATTTGACTCACTAATTCTGAAGGGATTCAGATCTGCATAGTTACTCCAGTGAAGCATAACACTTGCCTAAACATTCCCACTAAGACCTCTAACACAGGGCAGTATGGTAACATTTTACAATACCAATGTTTGAGGTTAAACTTCCACCACTATCTGTAAACAATTTGTATGTTCTCCCTATGACCATGTAGATTTTCTCCAGATACACTGGTGTTCTCCCACCGATGTACGGATCAGTAAGTAGTGGGCACGCTATGTTGGTGCCTGAAGCATGGCAACACTTGCAGGCTGGCCCCAATACATCCTCAGAGTGTGTTGGTCCTTGATACAAAACAGCATATTACACTGTATACTTCTATGTACATGTGACAAATAAAGCTAATCATTAATAGTAAATCCATCACCTTATGCAGCAGCAGGCTTTTACAAATATTGTCAGGCCAGGGTTAGCTGACTTTCTTTATACAAATCTCCAGTTTTGCACCCTTGAAAACCAAGGATAGTAAGCCCGTCTAAAATTAAAAGCATTTTAAATTATGTCTGGAGCACATCCCTTTAAATACGCCAACACAGTCTTTCCCTGTCTTGAATGGACCAGGATTTCTGAACAGCTTTAAGAAGCAGCAGCAACAATACTAAACCACATGGTAAACACGTGGTAAATGGTTCCATTATACAACATTTAAATATGGTACTAAATTGCTTCGAGACCACATAAAATATTCAATGGTTCTTCAATCAATATTTTTCCAACATCCTCAATAGCTTTCATACAATAATCAGCATGTTCATGAGAAAAACATACCAAAGGAAGATAAAAGTGTCTTCTCCCAAGTTCTCAGTATAAAGAACCGTATCAACATCAAAAAGTTAGATTATCTTGTCCTCCATCATATTCTGTTTGTGAGACCATTCTGTGCGTAACAGGAACTACCATTCAAAAGGCAACGAATTGGAATGTTTCTGTATGTGACAAATGCTGTCCAAATGCACATATCAGAATCAGAATTATTACTTAATGATAATAGAGTATTCTTTACAGCAATATTATTTCTACTCCAGGATGAAATATCAATTACATTTCCACTCCAATCCACCACTAATCTCTGTGTTTCACTGACTAACCTAAGGTCTAAACTTAAACTATCCCCTTTGCCGTTACAGATGAACAAATGCATCAATTGCAGAAGATTATATTTGATTCCTTACTTTGATGGAATTCATATCAATGCACCAAAACCCATTTATTGCCAGCATGTTCTGTATCATAAAATGCTTATTACTGAGGTCCAAAACAACAAGCTATTTCTGATTAATGTCCAGCCCTATTTTACAAGCAACCTGGTAAGCAAAGCAATTTGAATTCCTCAAATATTACCAGGCTTCTTGCTATAAAATGGATAAAAGTGTCACAAACTCTGGAAGTATCTTGATAAATAAAATAGATACACTTGTCTTTATTTTTTTTTCTCATTATTCTGGCTTTGCAATAATTTTATGAATTTTTTCTTATCAGTTACCAATTTAATGACTTTGTAACAGTTATTCAATTTGAACTCATAATTCTGCTTAGAATTTTGGTTTTGGAAACTAAATGGCAAGAGAAAAGTACTGAAAATTAATATCAGTTTAAGTCTTTTTCCTGCATTTACATTGGTTTGTTGTTCATTATTTTAAATCATACATCTTCTACTGATCTGAAACCAAAATGTATAATCATGGCCACTTTATTAGGTACATCTGTGCACTTCCTGTTAATATAGTTATCTAATCAGCCAATCATGTGCCAGCAACTCGATACATAAAAGCATTCATACAAGGACAAGAGGTTCAGTTATTGCTCAGTCCTAACCTCAGAATGGGGAAGAAATGTGATGTAAATGACTTTAACAGTTGAACTATTGGTGACAGATGGTGTGATTTGAGTATCTCAGAAATTGCTGATCTCCTGGGACTTTCATGCACAACAGGGTCTAGAGTTAACAGGGAATAGTGCAAAAAAGGAAAAAACAGTGAGCAGCAGTCTTGTGGGCAAAAGTGCCTTATTAATGAGAGAGGTCAGAGGAAAATGGCCAGATGAGTTCAAGCTGACAGGAAGACAACGGTAATTCAATAACCACATGTTACAACATTGGTTCGCAGAAGAGCATCCTGAACACACTAAATGTTGAATCTTGAAGTGGATGGGCTACAGCAGCAGAAGACGACAAACATATACTCGGTAGCCACTTTATTAGGTAGAGGGGGCACCTAATAATGTGGCCATTGAGTGCATTGCATAGGACATTTTTTAATTCAAATTTCTCAGACAGCAAAGCTAGAGCAGTTGTTTTCTTCTGTTTAGTCTTGATATTACCAACTGCCCCTCCTCACTGATCCTGATTTTCTTAAATATAAATTCCGTCATCTCCTTCAGTTCCCAATTTGGAGAAAAATGACACTTGGTATTCATTGGTTTCCTAGGACTTGAAACAAAAAAAAACTTGACAGTTGGGGCACAAACAACAGAAAATCTGCAGATGCTTGAAATCCAAGCAAGCAACACCCACAAAATGCTGGAGGAACTCAGCAGACCAGGCAGCATCTATGGAAAAAAAGCATAGCCGACGTTTCGGGCTGAGACCCTCCGGCAGGACTGGAGAAAAAAAGTTGAGGAGTAGATTTAAAAGGTGGGGAGAGGGGAGAAATAAACACAAGGTGATAAGTGAAACCTGAAGGCTGAGGGGAGAAGGGATGAAGTAAAGAGCTGGGAGGTTGATTGGTGAAAGAGATACAGGACGGGAGAAGGGAGAGTCCGTTAGAAGAGGACAGAAGGCCATGGAAGAAACAAAAAGTGGGAGGCAATAGGTGGACATGGAGATAAGGTGAGAGAGGGCAAAGGGGATGGGGAATGGTGAAGATGTGGGCAGGGCATTACCAGCAGTTCTAGAAATCGATGCCTCCAACCTGATGGCATGAACATTGATTCTGGTGGTTAGTGTTGCTCCTTTAAGCAAGCAGGGTAAAAGGCATAACCCTGGAAACTACAAACTGGTGAGTTTCATGCCAGTGTTACAGAAGTTAGTGGAGGGGATTATTTTGTGTACGATATTTGAGCATTTTGAAAAGTCTTGTCTTACTAACTCGATAAATATTTTTGAGAAGGTGACTGGAATATTGATGAAAATAGCATCAGATGAAGAAGCCATGGACTTCAGTAAGCTGTTTGACAGGGACTCTCATGGGAGACTCATCCAGAAGATTAAGATGCATGCTATCCACACTGCTGATGTGATGGTTGAGGCAAATCTGACAGAGGTGTTCAACAGGCTCTTAGGTAGGCATACCAGTGTGTAGGAAACAGAAGGGTTTTGTAGGCAGAAGAGATTATTTTAGCTGGGCACTTAATTACTATTTTACTTAGTTTGGCACAACCTGGTAGGCCAGAGGGCCTGCTCCTGTGCTGTACGGTTCTATGTTCCTTCTTCAAACCTCTCACTGATGCAGGCTGAAATTTCTACCTGTTTCAAAGGGCAACAATCATACCCCCGAGATGAGTAGGTGAGCTGCCTCAACCACCATTCCTCGGTTTACTCAAATTTACTGTAATGAAGTTCTTCATGAAGATGGTTCTGGCTAGAATTAACTCCTGCCTAAGCAACGACCTGGATCCGCTGCAATTTGCCTATGGCTAAAACATGCACCAGCCCTCACACCAGGGGGTCAGCGGTGGAAAGAGTGAAGAGCTTTAAGTTCTTAAGTCTTGGAGGATCTATCCTGGGCCTCTCACAATGATGCCAGCATGAAAAAGGCATGTGTATAGCTCTACTTTATGAGAAATTTATGGAGATTTGGTACCTAACAAATTTCTATCGATGTAGGGTGGAGAATGTTCTCACTGGATGCATCACAGTCTGGTACAGGGGCTCCAGTGCATTAGATTGCAGGAGGCTGCAATGGGTTTGAAGAACCAGCCAGCTCACCTTCTGTGCCTTAAGAAGGTAGCATCCATCATTACGGACCCCCACTATCCAGGACATGCCACTTTTTCTTTGCTACCATCAGGGAGGAAGCACAGAAGCCTGAAGACCCACATTCAATGATTTATAAAGACATTTCTCCCCTCCAGCATCCAACTTCTGAATGGTCCATGAACACATTTTCATTATTGCTTTTTTATTTTTGAAATTTATGTACTTACACTGTACTGCTACTGCAAAACCATGAATTTCCTGTCATGCAAGTCAATGATAATGAATCTGAGCAACACGCACAAAATACTGGTTGGACCAGGCAGCATCTGTTCAAAAGAGTACAGTTGATGTTTCAGGCCGAGACCCTTCATCAGGATAATAAATCTGATTTTGATTCTGAAATTGTAGTCAGTGTTTTTTTATACAAATAGATAGGAGTATGATGGTGAAAGGGTTAATCAAAATAAAACCTAGAATTACTTAAAATGTTTACATTATCTTACATCTCTAATTCACTATTATCTTTGGCATAAGCCCATGAATAGTTATTAAAGCCCATTTTTGTTACTAAATTAAATTACAAGATTCCAATTCCTCCATTACAAAAATATTAATTTTTGTTCATAGATTTTCAATATGTTAACTACTTACGTTTGCTGGAATGCAGTAGTGACTTCTATACTGTCAATCAAATTTTAAAGGTATCATACAGCCATTTAGCAGAAGAGATACTTTTGGTTTGGTAAGTGACATAACACTTCCTTTAGTAACACAGTAACATGTATTTACTCTCAACATACATAAAGTCACTCAGGTAATCATAATAAGGATGTATTTAGAGCTTGTATGGCAAAAGGAAAAAAAGTATTGAACACATCTTTAAGGAGCGCTGTCATAGGAAAGCAGCATCCATCATCAAGGACTCCCACCATCCAGGTCATGCTTTCTTCTCACTGCTGTAATCAGGAGAATTCGGTCTCAGCTATCACACTCTTGAGCCAGAGTGAATACCTTCACTCACCCCAGCCTAGAACTGATTGCACAACCTATGAACACACTTTCAGGACTGTACAACCTGAATATTTATTACTTATGTATGTATGTATCTATATTTAGCATTATTTTGTTTTTGCTTTCTTTTTCATTCTATGTTGCCTTTTGCACATTGGTTGTTTACTTTTGTTCTGTACAGCAATAGTTGATATCAGAGATGAGTAGCAGCCAAAATATATTCGAGTGACAGAGTGTGTAATAGTTAAACAGGAGATTCACAAAGAGAAAGTCATGCTACGAGTTAAGGACAAAGAAATCAGAACCAATATTTAACTCTTAATCAACAACTTTGAACTTTTAAGCAAATATTCTGCACAATATCACATCACCATTTGTGGATGCTTGTGGGCAAATTAACCTCCATGTTTCTTACATTACAATAATAATTGCACTTCAAATGTATTTTGTTGGCCATGAAATACTTCATAATATCAAAAGGATGTACAGGGTGCTGCATAACTAAAGCTTTTTCGTTTTTTCAGATTAAATTATTTCAGTCATGCAAAAAGTTGCCAGCTACGTCTCAGCTGAATGGGACCCTCACCTCTGGGTCAGAAGGCTGTGTATTCAAGGCCCACCTCAGAGACAGGAAAAGGGTGAGCAGCTTCGAGTTCCTGGGATTCAACATCTCAGAGAATCTATCCTGCGCCCAGTACATTTATGTATTCAAGAAGAAGACATGCCTATTTCATTTGGAGTTTGAGGAGATTCTGTATCCCACCAAAGACTCTTACAAATGTCAGTAGAAGTAGGGTGGAGAACATTCTGACTGGTTGCCTGCCAGGCTGGTATAGAGGCATCTTTGCACAGAGACTGCAGAGGGTTGCAAACTCAACCTGCTCCATCACAGGCACAGGCCTCCCTACCATTGAGCACAGCATCTAGAGATAGTGCCTCAGAAAGGCTGCATCCATCATTCAGGGCCTTCACCATTCATGAAGTGCACCCTTTTAGGGAGGAATTGTAGGAACCGGATGACACCCCACTCAGCATTTTAGGAACACCCTTTCCTTCTGCTATTAAATTTCTGAATGGTCCATGAACAGACAATCATCACTTTTTTCTTATTTCTTTCTTTTGTACCATTTATTTATTCTTGTAATTAAAAGTAATTATATGTCCTTGCAAATGACTACTGGTGCAAAACAATAAGCTGCATGTCATTTAAGTCAGTGATAATAAATCTGATCCTGTTTCTGAGACTTGAACATAAAGTTAGGCTGATGTTCCAGTACTGTAATGAGATTTACATTGCTTTACAAATCTAAGCCACTGTTAGATTTGGCATAAGCCCACTAGCAGATATTAAAACCGATTTTAGTTACTAAATTAAATTACAAGATTTCATTCCATCCATTACAAAAATATTAATTTCTATTTATAGGTTTTCAATATGTTAACTACCTATGCTTGCTGGAATGCACCAGTGATTTCCATACAGTCATTATCAGATTTTTAAAAGTATTGTACTGCCATTTAAGCAGAAGAGATATTCTCAGTAATTTGGTAAATGACCTAACACTTCCTTCAGTAACACAGAAACATGTATTTACTCTCAAGTGGACATTTATTTTCATTTTTAGTTATCTACTCAGTCTGCAGGAGTAAATGAACCAAATTAGAGAGAAATTAGAAGGACGCAAATTACATAAAGTCACTAAGATGATCATAATAAGGATACATTGAGAGCCTATATGGAAAAGGGCATGTAAAATATTGAATACATCTACAAGACGGGCTGTCGCAGGAAATAGACATCCATTATCAAGGACTCCAATGAAGTTTCAAGTTCAAGCTTCAAGTATAAATATCATTCATCCTTCCATGAATACTGCCCAATGAAACATCATTGCTTCAGGGCCAATATGCAAAATGCATTACCACACAACATAACGCATAGAGCAGAAATAACACAAATGGTTATGATTTTAGAAATCCACACAGTCATAAAGAGAAACAAATAGAGCCCAAGTCCCTGGGTTGTCCTTGTCCAATTTATTCATCCATCCAGCAAAAACTGGAGGGCAGCCCCAAGCAAACACCAGAGGGCAACATCAAGTGAAGATTGGAATGCAGTACATCGGGTAGGGCCAGCTGCCAACTGTGTATGAAATCCAGCAGCAGGCAGCCAGTTTGGTATCTTCTTGGCTGGCCAAGTGACTTTGAGGCACGTGGTCCTTGTCTACGCAGCAACTGAGGCAATGCATCTCCCCTGCGATTGTTTTTTTGTCAATGAACCAGTGAACAAATGCAGGCAGTACTTGATGTTCTTAATATCCAGCAGTAACCTTTGATTATAAAATAGATGAACGGGCTAACAAATACACCTTTACTGGACTTGGAGTGGCTACTGCGTCTGAGCATACCACCATTTAATCAATATCTTTTTCCATCTTACTGCTACCATCCAGCCAATGCTCTCTTCTTGCTGTTGCCATCAGGAAGGAGGTGCTGGAGCCTTAGGTCCTACACCACCAGGTTCAGGAACAGTTATTATTCCTCAACCATCAGGCTCTTCAATGAGAGAGACTTACTTCACTCAACCTGACACGGAACTAATTCCATAACCTATGGATTCACTTTCAAGGACTCTGCAACTCATGTTCTCAATATCATTATTTACTGTTTTATTTTTTCCCCCTTTTTTCTATTTGCACAATATGTTGTAATTTAAGACCATAAAACCATAAGATAGAGGAGCAGAAGTAGGCCATTCGGCTCATCGAGTCTGCTCTGCCATTCAATCATGGGCTGATCCAATTCTTCCAGTCATCCCTATCTCCCTGCCATCTCTCCATATCCTTTGATGCCCTACCTAATCAAGAATCTATCTATCTCTGTCTTAAATGCACCCAATGACTTGGCCTCCACAGCCACTCGTGGCAACAAATTCCACAGATTTACCACACTCTGACTAAAGTAATTTTTCTGCATCACTGTTCTAAATGGATGTCCTTCAATCCTGAAGTTGTGCCCTCTTGTCCTAGACTCCCCTACCTTGGGAAATGACTTTGCCATTTCTGATCTTTTCAAGCTTTTTAACATTTGGAATGTTTCTCTGAGATCCCCCCTCATTCTCCTGAACTCCGGGGAATACAGCCCAAGAGCTGCCAGACGTTTCTCATACAGTAACCTTTTCATGCCTGGAATCAGTCTTGTGACACTTCTCTGAACCCTCTCCAATGGCAGTAAATCCTTTCTAAAATAAGGAGCCCAAAACTGCATACATTACTCCAAGTGTGGTCTCATGAGTGCCTTATAGAGCCTCAAAATTACAACCCTGCTCTTATATTCTATTGTCCAGAAATGAATGCCAACATTGTATTCGCCTTCTTCACCACTGACTCAACCTGGAGGTTAACCTTTAGGGTATCCTGCACAAGGAATCCCAAGTCCCAATGCATCCATGAATTTTGAATTCTCTCCCCAACTAAATAATAGTCTGCCCGTTTATTTCTTCCACCAAAGTGCATGGCCATACACTTTCCAACATTGTGTTTCATTTGCCAATTATTTGCCCATTCCCCTAACTATCTAAGTATCTCCGCAGGCTCTCTGTTTCCTCAACGCCACCCGCTCCTCCACCTACTTTTGCATCATCAGCAAATATAGCAACAAATCCACTTACCCCATAGCCCAAATCATTGACATACACCATAAAAAGCAGCAGTCCCAACACCGGCACCTATGGAACTCCACTGGTAACCGGTGGCCAGGCAGAATAGGATCCCTTTATTCCCACTCTATTTTCTATTGATCAGCCAATACTCCACCCAAGCTGGTAACTTCCCTGTAATTCCATGGGCTCTTATCTTGCTAAGCAGCCTCATGTGCAGCACCTTGTCAAAGGCCTTCTGAAAATCCAAGTACACCACATCTACTGCATTTCCTTTGTCTACCCTATTTGTAATTTCCTCAAAAAATTGCAGTAGGTTAGTGAGGCAGGATTTTCCTCTCAGGAAACCATGCTGGCTTTGGCCTAATTTATCATGTGCCTCCAGGTATTCTGTAATCTCATCCCTAACAATTGAATTCAACAACTTCCCAACCACTAATGTCAGGCTAACAGGTCTATAGTTTCATTTCTGCTGCCTTCCACCCTTTTTAAATAGCGGAGTAGCATTTGCAATTTTCCAGTCACCTAGCACAATGCCAGAATCTATCGATTCTTGAAAGATCATTAATGCCTCCACACTCTCTCCAGCTAGCACCTTCATAACCTAATGGTCCATTCCATCAGGTGCAGGGGATTTATCCACCCTCAGACCATTAAGCTTCCTGAGAACCTTCTCAATCATAATTTTCACTGCGTATACTTCACTTCCTTGACACTCTTGAATGTCCGGTATACTGCAAATGCCTTCCACTATGAAGACTGATGCAAAATATGCATTCAGTTGCTCTGCCATCTCTGCATCTCTCATTACAAAATCTCCAGCATCATTTTCAATTGGTCCTATATCTACCCTCAACTCTCTTTTACCCTTTATATACTTAAAAAGACTTTTAGTATCTTCTTTGATATTAGTCGCCAGCTTCCTTTCATAATTCATCTTTTCCTTCCTTATGACCTTCCAAATTTCCTTCTGCAAGTTTTTAAAAGCTCCCCAATCTTCTATCGTCCCACTAGCTTTTGCTTCCTTGTATGTCCTCTCTTTTGCTTTTATATTAAAATGTTAATCACTGTAATGATAAGTTTGAAATTACTTGATTGTCATAAAAACCTATCTTATTCAATTATACTCTTCAGAAAAGTAAATCTGTTGTCCTCGCCCAATCATGTTTAAATCTGACTCCTACAAATGTAATTGACTTTTAAGTAGAGTTCATTGTCTCATACACAAACACGGTGAGGTAGAGTTACAATGAAAATGTCCTTCTCGCGGCATCACAGGCAAGTGGTTTCTGAAGCCACAGAGATTTTTAACTGCCTCCTTCATTCAGGGGCAATCAGGAATGAAAAATAAAAGCTTTTATTTTGCCAGTAACAATCTCATCTCCAGAAGATATGGTTAAAAAGCTGGATTATTGCTATCAGAACTAGCACAGGTGTCATTCTATTATTTCATATTTTTGCAATTTGAGAAGGCAAAAGGTGAGTTTAACTTAGATTGTCCCAAATATTTTTCTATCTGTGATCCCTTTGATAATCTCCTGTCCAATTAATAATTAAAGCAGTCAACTTAAAATGTTGGAGAATTCCAGAAAGGTGACTCTTGTACATGTCTACAGCAATGTTTTCTGTCTGCCCAGATTCCTATTGGTCTGATTCATTCCCTCAGTGAACCCAAACATATTAAGCTATCTTCAGTGACAAATCTATACTTATTAAACAACTGAACAGGTGCTTGATACACTGCTGTGATTGAGATGAACAAAAACAGATAGATATGTGGTTGATGTGGAGCTTGCTAATGGCCAACAAGGTTCCCATCACCATTAATTTCAAATACTTCACCAAAGTAATAGGCCAAAATTTCTAAATCAGCAATGTAACTTGGTTCAAAACAGAACACAGCAAGCAACAAAATGACAGCAAAATGAGCCCAGTTCCTCCCTCCCACCTACAATTCTCTGGCCCCAAGACAGGCCACCTTCTTCAGCCTCCAGTGGACTCAGATTCAGACTTGGACTTGTAGGTATTGGGCCTTTGACAACCCCAATGGAATCACAGTTGAGGCTCTGGCAAATTGGCCTGGACTTTCAGAATTACAATACGATCCTTGGATGAAGATGCTTGGCACCAGGACCTGGCAGATCACTAGGCCTCAAAGTTCTGGATTCTCTGATAATGGGATCCCAAACACTCTGCCTCAAACCCAGGTTTTACCAATTCACTGATCAGGCAGTCATTGAACCTCATTCCTCCTGCCCACTTGAAACCCAGACTCCAGAATGCATTAACAACTTGCTGACGTGGGGGGAAACCAGCCTTCATACGCACTACTTTGCTAGTCCAGCATCCACAGAGGACTGTCTTGTTCCCCTTTCTCTTCTCCATTTACATCTCAGACTTCAACTACTGTACAGAGTCTTGTCATCTTCAGAAGTTTCGGATGACTCTGCCATAGTTGGATGCATCAGCAAGGGAGATGAGGCTGAGTATAGGGCTACGGTAGGAAACTTTGTCGCATGGTGTGAGCAGAATTATCTGCAGCTTAACGTGAAAAAGACTAAGGAGCTGGTGGTAGACCTGAGGAGAGCTAAGGTATCGGTGACCCCTGTTTCCATCCAGGGAGGTCAGTGTGGACATGGTGGAGGATTACAAATACCTGGGGATACGAATTGACAATAAACTGGACTGGTCAAAGAACACTGAGGCTGTCTACAAGAAGGGTCAGAGCCATCTCTATTTCCTGAGGAGACTGAGGTCCTTTAACATCTGCCAGACGATGCTGAGGATGTTCTACGAGTCTGTGGTGGCCAGTGCTATCATGTTTACTGTTGTGTGCTGGGGCAGCAGGCTGAGGGTAGCAGACACCAACAGAATCAACAAACTCATTCGTAAGGCCAGTGATGTTGTGGGGATGGAACTGGACTCTCTCACGGTGGTGTCTGAAAAGGGGATGTTGTCTAAGTTGCATGCCATCTTGGTCAATGTCTCCCATCCACTACATACTGTACTGGGTGGGCACAGGAGTACATTCAGCCAGAGACTCATTCCACCGAGATGCAGCACAGAGCATCATAGGAAGTCATTCCTGCCTGTGGCCATCAAACTTTTACAACTCCTCCCTTGGAGGGTCAGACATCCTGAGCCAATAGGCTAGTCCTGGACTTATTTCATAACTTACTGGCATCATTTATATATTACTATTTAACTATTTATGGTTCTATTACTATTTATTATTTATGGTGCAACTGTAACAAAAACCAATTTTCCCCCGGGATCAATAAAGTATGACTATGACTTCCCAGCCTGGCCTGAGGAAGTCCCTCCTCCATGTCACTGGCCTTTCAATGTGGAGCAGAGACTTAGGATTCCAGCCTGTCCTGTAATTCCCCCACATCCCTGTCCCTAAACTCTAACCTAATCCCTAACTCCCCTCTCTGTCCCCAAAACCATTACACAAACACAAAAAAAACTAAGAAATAACTAGAACTGAACCACAAGATCAATGTAAACCCACGCCAACAACATCTCCTTCAATATATCTTCAACATTCCCATCCTGGGAAAAAGATTCTTAATCTCATTGTATACACCTCCATCAGGTCACACAAGCCTCCTCTACTACAGGAAAAACACGCAACTCAACAAACTGATGAATCTCTTCTGCAGTCACCACATAAAGTTGATATATCTTTAATTACCTTTTTGAAATGCTCAGTAATGACCATTTTCAGCCAATCATCTATCCATCAATGGGAGAGGATGCAAGATTAAGTGGTAGGCATCAAAACATTGTACAGTTTAATAACTAGCACTCACAGGCAATTTAAGAGGCAATTAGCTGCCCATTCGTCTCCTGGGTAGCCAAAACTTCAATACCTTTACTATGATGATATTTTGTTCAAACTACAAGGTAAACCATTTGTTTCTATCCTAAACTCCTCCAGAGTTTTTAAGAAACTAAAATGCCAGGAAAAATTATCCCTAAACTCTTTCATCTGCCTTTTCGCTTAGGGAAATGTTCCTTTTCTTTTTACAATATTTCAACAATTGTTTGCTCGAATTCTAGCAATTGTAAGAAATGTTATTTAATTTATTTGACTTCCATATTGTCATGTATATGTATGGTATATGGATTATTGTTATCATCATGCTGCTTATTGACTACAACTCAGCATTTAACACAATCATTGCCACAGTTCTGATCAAAAAACTCCAAAACCTGATTATTATCTCCCTCTGTAGCTGGATTCTTGACTTCCTAATGGGGAGACCACAGTCTGTGTGGATCAGAAGTAACATCTCTACCTCGCTGACAATCAACACTGCTGCACCTCAGGGATGTGTGCTTAACCCACTGTTCTACTCTCTCTACACCTATGACTGTGTGGCTAGACACAGCTCAAACACCATCTGTAATAGAATATAAAAGCAAGGTTGTAATGTTGAGACCTTATAAAACACTGGCGATGCCTCACTTGGAAATTTGTGAGTAGTTTTGGGCCCCCGAGCTTAGAAAGAATGTGCTGAAACTTGGGACAGTTCAAAGGAGGTTCATGAAAATGATTTCAGGATTGAATGGCTTATTATATAAAGAGGGCTTGATGGCTCTGGGCTGGTAATCAGAAGAATGAGGGATGACCTGATTGAAACCGATCAAATTATGAAAGGACGTGGAGAGGATGTTTCCTGTGGTGGGAAAGCCTAAGAGCAAAGGACACAGCCTTAGTCTAGAGGGGCATCCTTTTATAATGGAGATGAGGAGGAATTTATTTAACCAGAGAGTGGTGAATCTGTGGAATTCTTTGTCACAGCCAGCTGTGGAAGCTATGTCTTTATGTATATTTAAGGAAGAGGATGATAGATTTTTGGTTGTTCCGGGCATGAGGGGATATGGGAAGGGGCTGAGAGGAAAATTGGATCAGACATGATGAAATGGTGGAGCATACTCAATGGGACAAATGGCCTCATTCTACTCCTATATCTTATGGTCCTATAAATTTGCTGACCACACAACTATTGTTGTCAGAGTTTCAGATGGTGATGGGACGGTGTGCAGGAGTGAGATATATCAGCTAGTTGAGTGGTGAGCAGCAACAACCTTCCATTCAATGTCAGTAAGACCCAAGAACTGATTGTGGATTTCAGAAAGGGTAAGATGAGGGAACATATACCAGTCCTCATCGACATATCAGAAGTGGAAAGAGTGAGCAATTTCAAGTTTCTTAGTATCCACATCCCTGAGGATCTATCCTGGGCCCAACATATTAATGCAACTGCAAAGAAGAAATGATAGCAGATTTCACTAGGAGTTTGAGGAGATTTGGTGTGGCACCAAAGACACTTGCAAATTTCTACAGATGTCCTGTGGAGAGCAACCTAACTGTTCTGACTGACTGCATCACCATCTGGTATGGGGGGTGGGGGGGATGCTACAACACAGGATTGAAGTAAACTGGAGAGAGTTGAAAACTTACTCAGCTCCATCATGGGCACTAGCCTCTGTAGTATCCAGGACATCTTCAAGGACTGATGTCTCAAAAAGGCAGCATCTATCATTCAGTAACCACATCTCCCAGGACATGCCCTATTCTCATTGCTACTGTCAAGAAGGGGAGACAGGAGCCTGAAGGCATACACCCCACGATTCCGGGACACAGTTTCTTCCCCTGTGTCCTCTGATTTCTAAATAGGCATTGAACCTATGAACACTACCTCACTACTTTTTAAATGTTTATTTTCATGCTACTTATTTAATTTCACTATTTAATATATAGATTTACTGTAATTCAGATATTTTTCTCTATTATGTATTACATTATACTGCTGCTGCAAAGACAAAACATTCATGATATATACCAGAGATACTAAACCTGATTCTGATTCTAATCATGCCAAACACTGCACACTTTTACCACTAAATTGAATATAAGGTCCTTTTAAGTTTCTCTCCAGGAAAAAAGATAAACTGGTGATACCTCACTTCATGGCTGTAACGATTAATTACATCTCATATTAAGGTGGATCTATACTGTTGCATTCTATTTCTATAGCGTTCCTATCTGTTACAAAATACTACCCCTTTGCCAGTGCACGATACACCAGATGTTTCAATGGTTTGCTCTTAAGCATTCAAAACCAATACCATCATCAATTTCCCTATCATAAAAGTGTAAAGGATTATAATGTATCAAAATTTAACTGCACAAGTCAAATAAGCACTGTGGCAACAAATGCAGGTCTCTGTGTATCATTTGGCTAGTAACTCATCTCCTGGCATCACAAAGCCTTTTGCTGCCTCCAAGGCACAAGTCAAAGGGCATGCACTTGCTTGGATGAATGTATCTTGGCAACTTTTTGGAAGGGCAACACCCTTGATTACAAAGCAGCTCACTTGACACACCCCAACCACATTTCGATACATTCAAACCCTCCTTTACTGTGATGTTAGTATCAATGATAATTACTACTGCATTTATTCCCAAATGCTACACCAACAGCACCTCGCAAACCTGCAATTTCTACTACTGAGGACAAGGGCATAAGGTGCACAGGAATAACAATGTCTGCAAGTTTCCTTCCAAGTGATGGAACATCCTGATACTCCTGCACCTATTTTCTATGTTTCTATGTTTCTATAACTGTGTCTGCATCCGGAAAGTTCCTACAAAACAATATTATAGAGGCATCTTCATCAAAACTTTCAAAGTTTTTTGCTGCCTCCAAGGCACAGTCAAGGGGTATGCACTTGCCTGGATGAATGCAACTCGGCAACATTCGAATTGTGCAACACCCTTGAAAACAAAGTGGTTCAAGAAGGTGGTAATCCACCTTTCAAATGCAGTTTGGAATAGTCAGAAATACTTGCCTTTCCACTTGTTCCCACTCTCATTAAACTGATAAATTACTAGTGTAATGTGACATGCACAAAGAGATAGAGAAACTCAGAAGGTCAGGCAGCATCTATGGAAAGGAATAAATTGGCAACATCTTGGGCTGAGACCTTTCATCACAGACCTCAAAGAAGGTTCTCAGCCCGAAACATTTACTATTTATTCCTCTCCATAGATGCTGCTTGACCTGCTGAGTTCCTCCAGCACTCTGTGTACATTGCTCAAGATTTCCAGCATCTGCAGAACCTCTTGTGTTTATGATCCATGTAAACATGCTTTTGTTTTCTGTGATATTAGTTATAAGAATGAAGATTTGGTTTCCCTTGTTGTAGTACTTGTTAATAAACGGAGATATTTAAAGTTAACAGTCCATATTTAAATACTGTCATTTCTTCTAATCCATTTCAATTAAAATACTATGATCTGAAATCTATTTCATTCTCTGAAAAAGTGCCTCATCACACTTGATGTACAAATGTATTCTCTGTCTGTGCAACCTGCTATGCTCCTGATATCCTCCTGTAATCTTTCAAGTCTTTTACTTCATCTTGTTTACATGTCGGTATTATTTTGGTCTGAGCTCTGAGTATATCCAAAAGTACCAGATGTACTAAGCTTCTTAATTGTCTCACCTTATTTACCAAATCCTGAAGGCCGTCTTCGCCACTTCAAACATCCAGCTAGTACTCTCATCCTGTTCTGTCTGCCTTCTCTCAGGAGTTTTAATCAGGGATCATGCCCTCCCTCCCTGTAATAGAACTGGATGCACACATTCTTCACTGGTATACCCCTACCAAACAATATTTCTGCCACTAGTTTTCAGCACATCATCGTATTGCCATTTGATGGTTGATTTCTTCAAATAAATCTGGTTAACAGCTGATGCCAGTCAACTTTTAACCTCATCATAGCTTTTCAAACGCCTTTTTCAAAGCAGATCACATTCCCACCAGTAGGAACTTAAGAGAAAAGCAAAAGAGTTATCTTCTTTTTTGAATCAACCAATATTCATCTCCCTGGCATTTCACTCTAATGGCCCAATCCAGCATTCACTTCCTCAGCTCTTGGTGCAAATGACCATGTTGATTACAGATATCATATTCTAAAGTGAGCTACAGCATACTTAAAAACAATATATACAACATAAAGATAGGCATTGCACACCAACAAATGCTGAGCTCATCCTTCATAAGATATAAGACTATAAGACATAGAGCAAGTCCCTTTGCACTTCAGATTTTTGTATTTTTTCTGCACTTAGAAAATAGACAATGTTTTCATTTCTTCTGCTGAGGTATATGACCATACACATTCTAACACTGCATTCCATCTGCCACTTCTTTGCCCATTCCCATAACCTAAGTCCTTCTGCAGCCATTCTACTTCCTCAAAGCTACCTGCCCCACCACCTATCATCTGCAAAATTTGCAACAAGGGCATCAATTCCATTTTCCAAATCATCGACAAATAACTTAACGAATCAGCCCCAACACAGACCCTGTGGAACACGAAGAATCACTGGCATTCAACCATAAAAGGCCACCTTTATCCCCACTCTGCCTCCTGCCAGTCAGCCACTGCTTTATCCAGGCTAAAATCTTCTCTGTAATACCATGATCTCAAAGCTTGTTTTGCAGCCTCAAGTGTGGCACCTTGTCAAAGGCCTTCTGGAAATCCAAGTGCACAGCATCAACCTATTCTCCTTTGTCTATTCTGCTTGTTATTTCTTCAAAGAATTCCAATAGATTTTACCAGGCATGAGTTTTCCTTGAAGAAACCATGCTAACTATGGCCTATTTCATCATTTACCTCCAAGCATGCTAAAACCACTTTCTTAACAATCGACTCCTATATTTTCCCAGCCACAGAGGTTAGATTAACTGGCCTCTCTCCCTCCTTGAAGAGTGGAGTGACATTTACAATATTCCTGTCTTCTGGAACCATAAGACGTAGAATTAGAGCAGAATTAGGCTATACAACCCATTTAGTATGCTCTTCATTCTATCATGGCTGCTCCCGGATCCCACTCAACCCCATACACCAGCATTCTCACCATATCATTGATGTCCTGACCAATCAGGAAACTTTCAAATTCCTCCTTAAGTATACCCACGGACTTGGCCTCCACCACAGTCTGGGCACAGCACTCCACAGATTCACTACCCTCTGGCTGAAAAAATTCCTTCTTACCTCTGTTCTAAAAGGTCACCCTGAATTTTGAGGCTGAGCCCTCCAGTTCTGGATACCCTCGCCGTTGGAAACATCCTCTCCACATCCACCCTATCTAGTCCTCTCAACATGTGGTGGGTTTCAATGAGATCTCCACACATTCTTCTAAATTCCAGTGAGCATAGGCCCAAAGGGGCTCAAATTTTAACCCTTTCATTCCCAGAATCCACCTTGTGAACCACTCCGGAAGCTCTCTGAGATATGGGGCCTAAAACTGTTGACAATATTCCAAGTGCCTCTTTTTTGCCCATTCTTCCAATTCATCTTAGGGCTGCTGCAATTACATTGCGACCTCAACACTACCTACTCCTCCCCCACCTATCTTCGTATCATCTGCAAACTTTGCCACAAAGCCATCAATTCCATTATCCACATCATTGACAAACAATGTGAAAAGTAGCAGTCCCAATACTGACTACTGAGGAACATCACTAGTCACTGTCAGCCAACCAGAAAAGTTTCCCTTTAATCCCACTCGTTGCCTCCTGCCTGTCATCCATTCCTCTATCCATGCCCGTATCTTCCCTGCAACACCATAGGATCTTATCCCGTGAAGCAGCCTCATGTGTGGCACCTTATCAAATGCCTTCTGAAAATCCAAGTAAATGACATCCACTGCCTCTTTTTTTTCTCCAGCACCTCCTTACCTTGACTACAGTACTAATGTCATTGTTGCCAATATACATCAAGACTTCTGGCTGCTCATCCTCGCCCTCGAGAATGCCATGGACATGATCTGTGCATTTCCCCTCCTTCTCCTGACAGTCACCCAGATACCTGTCTACTGCAACCTCCCTGTAGCTCTTGTCTATCATCTCCACATTCTCCTGTATGAGTCAAAGTTCATCAAGCTGCAGTTTCACCTCCTTAATATGTTCTTTCAGGAGCTGCAACTCAGTGTATTTGATGCAGATGTGTTTACCTGTAAGATGAGAGGTCTCCCAGACTACCCACATCCCACACACAGTACAACATACTGCCCTGGAGCCATTCTCACTAATCTACCATGAGGAATGAACAATGATGGGGGGGGGGGGTGGAGAGGGGGAGAGGAGAGGAGATGGGGGGAGAGGAGGAGGAGAGGAGGGGAGGGGAGAGGAGAGGGGGAGGGGGGAGAGAAAGGGGGAGGGGGGAGAGGAGAGCGGGGAGAGGAGAGCGGGGAGAGAGGGTAAGGGGGAGGAGGAGAGTGGCGAGGTTTTGGAGGAGGGAGGGGGAGGGGGGAGGCGGAGAAGGGGGAGAGGAGGGGCGGAGGGTGTAATGTGGTGGAGGGGAGGTGAGGGGGAAGGGGAGGGGGGGTCGAAGGGGTGAAGAGTGGGAGAGGGGTGAAGGGGAGAAGGGGGTTGAGGGTGAAAGTGGATAGAATGGAGGGGAGAAGTGTTAGTGGGGAGGGGGAGGGGAGTGGGAGAGGGAGGGGCGGGGAGAGGGTGGAGAGGGTGGTAGAAGGGATGGAAAGGGGTGAGGGGGTGGAGAGGGGAAGGGAGAGTTGGAGGAGGTAGGAGGAGGGACAGGGAGAGGGAGCAAATTAACAATTTACCTCATCTAAACCTGATCTTGCCTGAGCCTGATGAACAAAGCAGCTTTAAACACTGGCACACTCAATGTAACGGGCGCTCCACGAGTGACTGCTCCACTTGCACCTGCATGACTTCCTAATGAATCCCTCTTGCTAACTGGTCACTCCTCAACTCAGAGAAATTGCCATGAAACTCTGCTTTTGAAATCTCGATCACCCTCCTGTTTAAAACGTAGCTCTTTTCACGCATCCCTGATGTAGATTGTCCAACTCAGAGAAAAATGGCACAAAACCCTACTTTTAAATCTTGAACGTGGATCTCACTGAAAGGTATCTCTTTTTACATACTGCCTCTTGCTGATTAGTTACTCCTCAACTCAGAGAAACAGCTGCGAAACTCTGCTTCTGAAATCTCAATTACCCTCATTATTAAAAGGAAACTCTTTTTACTCAGCTTGATTGTAGATTGTCGACTTGACTCTCCTGCCTTTTTTCATCTTTGAACCCCTCATGTCCACTCACACTATGCAATCCCAACCTCCCTTTAAATATATCTTTACTATTTACTTCCCCATTTCCTGTAGTTCATATTCTTACTACTCTTGGAGTAAGGAAGACTTAGCTCAATTCCCCACGGTTTTCCTCATGACTTCTGTATATTAATGTTCTCTAGCTGTGCTCTTCTCCAGACATGGAATTATTCTCTGCATCCAGTCCATCAAAACCTTTTATTGATTGCAAGACCACTTAGGCTTTCCTTCTCAAGAGAAAAGTGAGTTTGTCTGTTCATCTTTTCTGAATTTGATGACCCTCATGCAGAAAGTGTGTTTTTCCAAGCTTTCTCTCCATTGCAGTTCATCTGCAATCTCGAATAAGATATATGATTAGATTCTTCAGCCAAAGAGCTTCATTGAGTTTGTCTTATACTTCCTACAAAAACAATCAATGCTCTTACCACTACTACAAATCCCTTTTCTCCTTTCAAATCTCAAACTTAACCAACTGTTACTGTGTACAAAATGCTCCTCAGTCAAGCTGTGTCTTGAGTTGAGCAATTGTTCCTCAAATCACAGTTCTAATCATCACAACCTTTGTCCTTATGTTCAGACCTCCAACTCTATCCATATTAGTCACTGCTGTGGGTACATGATTCACCATGTGATTGGTCCCCATAGGCCACCTGATTGATGTTCTTCCAGAATATGATTACTGGATACATTCCCTGTATCATATTTCTTCATTAATATCTTGGCATGCAGGACTGAGCTGTTAACTTCTGTTGAAAATGTTACCTTCAGTAAGTCCATGAACCTGCTTTGTCAATGTAAGCTGTTCTCTGGCACACCTCTCAGTTAGACGTTCTAATAATTATGAACTGTAAATGTATTCCTTGATTTATGAATTTTTAATTTTCGAATTTTTATTATAAATCCTTAGTCTTTGGGGCACATATCCTCCACTTACTAACGTATCCTTCACCAGAACAAATAGACACTCTTCTCCACCCACAGAAACACCTTATAAAACTACAGACGAAATGCATTCACACATTTTTTCAATTTTATTATATGTTCTTTAGACAAATTCCAGAAATGCAATCTTTTCATATATCAATTATGTTGTAGTGCGGTCTAATGTAAGCTTGATGTAGACTTCAAAGCTTATCTTTCTGAAAATAAATATTGATGCCTGGTTAGCTTGATTTTATAGCCTTGCTAATCAGTCCAGCAATGTTTACCAAAAGGTGAAATTGTACTCTAAAATCCTTTTGTTGTTCTATACGACCTATACTCATAACCTTCGAAAATTAAACAACTTTCTTCTTCGCCCTATCAAAACATGCTATCTCAAACTATTCTGTGTTGGACTTTATTTGACAATTATCTATCCTGTATGTATGTCTATTAATATCCTCCTGTAATAGAGTTCTCCTCTAATATCATTCCTTTCTTTTTATGCTGAGCTCGCTAGTAGTTCCACCTTAAAACCAATCATTTCGTGCAGATGGGGCTTGTCTGCTGTCGTTGGCAACTTATATCAGGGAAGGAAATCTCCAGTCTCAACTCTTCACAGCTTTGCTGCTATACCCACTCACAGGGAAAGCTTCAGGAGTAAACCCCGAGGAAAAGTCTGGAAGTGGAGTCCTCCAAGGCTATGTTGAGTTCAACACTGACTGGCAACTCCTACAATGCCACTGGTGCTAAACTGTATCACTAGTTTCTTTGTCAAACATGATAACTAACTTGAAAAGTGAAGTCATTTAGAGACACAAAAGCACAAGGCAGAATACTTCAAAAAGTGTTAAATTGTCTTCCAAATGCATAGAAATGAATATGCTTTATCAAAGCACTGTTCTATATTGAAACCCATTGTTCTGAAAAATAACAAGCAAATAATAGTGTTCACTCACAGAAACCACATGTAGCTTTTCAACAATTCATAACAAAAATCACTAAATGATTCAGAATCTTAGAACAAATTATTTCCTTAATCGTTCTTTTAGCATATATCTGAACTAGATGTTACACATTTCCAGAGCCAATAAATGCACACAGAAGCAATCTCAATGCAGAGATATATTGACAACCTTCTCAATGATACTTAATGTAGGAGGAATTAGACCACCCTGGAAACTTCATATTGAACATGCAACTAAAAGGCTGACTTAATAGAGAACACATTGGAAATGAAATACAATCTCCTACGTAACAATGATGATTCTACTGTTCAGCTACTGTCGCATATTCAGGCTGAACTTTCACGATTTGCGAGCACCAACTGAAGGTAGGGAGTGCTGCAGACTCCATGTCTGAGACTGCAAATAAGAAAACAATCTGCAGATGCTGGAAGTCTGAGCAACACACACATAATGCTGGAGGAACTCAGAAGGTCAGGCAGCATCTATAGAAGAAACTGGTGATAGGTAAGTTCAAAGTTCAAGGTAAATTTATTATCAAAGTACATATATGTCAAAATACCGTATGAATACTAAACTGAGATTCTCTTTTGCCAGGCATTCCTGCACAACAAAGAATACAATGGAATCAGTGGAAAACTACATCCAAACTGAGACTGACAAACAGCCAATGTGCGGAAGAAGACGAACTGTGCAAACACAGAAAAACTAATAGTAATGATAATGTAAGCAAATAATAGTGAGAACATGAATTGTAATGTCCTTGAAAATGATTCCATAGATTATGGTTGGTGAGATTATCCACATTGGTCCAGGAGCTGTTTCTGAGCCTGGTGTTATGGGACCAACGGCTCCTGTAGGTCCTTCCCGATGGTAGCAGCGATAAGACAGCATAACCAGAATTGTGGGGGACCTTGCTTTCTTGTGATGGCGCTCCTTGTAGAAGTGCTCAATGATGAAGATGGCTTTTCCTGTGTTGGATTGGGCTGTATCCACTACTTTCTATAGATGTTTCTGTTCTTAGATGGTTGGGGAGTTTTCTGGAAACATACAGCATATATAAAGAACTGAGTAGAGTAAAATATATAAAGAACTTCAAGGTAGAGTAGATGCTGAAAGAATGTATTCATTCATGTAAGATCCTAGAACTAAGTAGCTTAGCTTTAACATGAGGCACTCCTATTTAAAATGGAAAACAGAATTTCTCAGAGGGTTGCAAATCTGTCAAAATCTCCATCTCAAAGAACTGCAGATGTCAAGATAATTTTTGGTCTTTGGAGGAGTCAAGGTTTATGGGGTCAAGTTGAAGTTGAGGGAGCACACACCAGTCCTCATTGGGGGATCAGTAGTGGAGAGCGCGAACAGTTTCAAGTTCTTTGGTGTCAACATCTTTGAAATTCTATCCTGGGTCTGACATATTGATATGATTACAAAGAAGGTATGACAGCAGCTATATTTCATTAGGAGTTTGAGGATACTTAGTTGCCACCAAAACCTCACACATTTCTACAGGTGCACCATGGAGTTTTCTAACTGGATGCATCACCATCTGGTATGAAGAGGCCACTGAACAGGATCAGGAAAAACTGTAGAAAGTTGTACACTCAGCCAACTCCATCATGGGCACCAGCCTCCCTAGCATTGAGGACATCTTCAAAATGCCATGCCTCAAGAAGATGGCATCCACCATTAAGGAACACTATCACCCAGGACATGCCCTCTTCTCATTGCCACCATCAAGGAGAAGGAAAAGGAGACTAAACACACACAATTACCACCTCAGGAACAATTTCTTCTCCTCCACCATCAGATTTCTGAAAGGACAATGAACCACGAACACTACCTCAGTGTTTCTTTGTTCTCATTTTGCTCTACTTAATTTAATTTTATATACATTTCTTATTATAAGTTATAGCTTTTAAAAAAATATTATGTACTACAATGTACCGCTGCTGCAAAACAACCAATTTCACAGCATATGCCAGTGCTAATAAACCTGACTCTGATTCTGATGTCTTGAAAAGTGCAGCAATGATCTTCCTGAGTGTCATAGCATATTTAAGGAGCTTACTAGCTTTCTTGTGTCAACGCTAGAAGTCACTCCAAAAGAAAATTGGATAGGTTACGACATGCCATTTTGTGGGTAAGACAGAGAATGGCTACCCTCATTTTCACTTGTGACTCTGGTACCCTTAGACAAGTGGGGGGAGGGGGGAAGTCTACTACAACCATCATGAAGCAAAAGCAGCAGCAGGTATACTTAAGGGTTTATTGCCAGAAGCTGTGTACCAATGAAGTGGGTGAGAAGATTTATATAGGATTGTCAAAGAGGATATGAGCAAATCTTATTGCCCACACCATCTTCCATCCCTTAGTCAAGAACTATCAATATTAACCACGAGTCCTTCCTAATACCTATGTATCTCCGTCGACTCGCATAAACTTAAAAGCAATCTGATATTCACAACTGCATCACACGACCCCTATTCCTTCCTCCATGACAGTTGCAATATCCACCCACAGTGCAACCAAACCGGTCATCACGTTTGCCTCCCTCTTAAAAGTGATAAAGTGCATAAAAAGATACGTTATAAGATAACCAGCAGCATTGACAAAACAGTGAAAAGAAGACATTGAGCCAGGGAGTCAGGAGTATCTCACCAAGATTGAATGCCAGCGAGGTTCAACAGGAGTGAGTAATATCTAAATACAAGTTGTAAGTTTTGGAAGTTAAGGATGTAAATAAAGAATTATATATTTAACTATAAGTGTTGTGAAACTAAAGAATTAAATGATTGTTTGAAACTATGTTGTATCTTTGAGTAGTTAGAATGTTGTATCTTTGAGTAGTTGATTCCAACTACTCAAAGGTTCAAAATAGTTTCAAACAATCATTTCAAACAGGTGTTTGTTAGGTGTTTTTGTTGCATTTTATTTACATATTTCGAGAAAGAGTGCAAAAAATGCCCTTCTAGCCCAACGAGCTGCACCCCCCCAGCAACCCACCTCCTAATCATAAGACAATTACAATGCCCAATTAACCTACTAACTGGTAACATCTTTGGAAGGTGGAAGAAAATAGGTACATTCAGAGGAAATGCACACAGTTAATGAAACCTTAAGACCTGAAATAGTATGCTTCATGGAGTATTAAAAGAATAACCCGGGCAAGAAGGTTAAGAGAAAAGCTTAGGAAATACTAAAGAAATATAAGGTCCATTCAAGATACAATCATCCTAACAAAAGCATGGTAGACTTTATAGATACACTAAAGCAAAAGCTTGGTGTATAGAAAGCCAGACTATATAGATATATGTAATGCAGATAAAAAAAAAACAGAATTATCTGGTCAGGAACAATTTAAAAAGTTTATATAGGACATTGAAACTAAATTCAATGACCAAAATGTCAGCAACCCCAGCACAGAATTACCTACAAACACATAGATAATGAGTTTTTGGTCTAATATCTGGTCAAACATGGTGACACACAATCAGGAAGCAAGCTGGATTAGGGAGGAAAAAGACTGAAGAAATGCAAATACCTGAAGTTACAACAGATATGCTGAAAGGGGTTATAAAAATATACCCTCAACTGGAAGAGTATTGGAACTGATAATATTCATAATTACTGGTATAAAAAATTAACTTGCCTTCATCTGGACCTATTATTGCATATCAACATGTTGCCTGAATGTTTGACAGAAAGCAAAACATATCTTTTATCTAAAGGGGAAATCACAAAAGATCCATAAAAATATTGTCCTATTACTTGTTACAAACTATATATAAAATTGTAACATGATGCATCTTGTAACCAATCACCACGCACTTAGATAACTACAATATACTTACACAAGAGGAGAAAGGATGCCAGAAAGTATGGAAGGGTGCAAAGAACAACTGATAATAGACTACATTATTCTAAATCAAGCCCTGAAGAAAAGCACAAATTGTTCATATTGCTTTATTGACTATCAAAAGGCATTTGACTCCACACTCATAGTCAAGAGAAGTTCATCATATATATAAACTACACCCAATACTTGTGGATTTCCTGCAACATCTGATGAGGCATTGGCATACTGTAATCACCCTATCTATTAACAACAAAAAGAAAGAACCACCATTATCAAAATAAACTGAGGCATTTTCCAAGGGAACTCTTTAAGTACACTATGGTTCTGTCTAGCTTTAAATCCACTCTCCAATTTACTGAATTAGACAAAAACTGGGTACCAAATCAGAAACAATGATTTCTGGGTACCAAACCAAACTGGGTACCAAATCAATGGATGATTTGAAATTACATGCTCCTTCATCAGTTAAGCTAGAGCAATTAATTCTAAGAGTAGAACTATTGTCAAAAGATATAAACATGAACTTCAGACTGGTTAAATGCAGAATATTAAACATAAAGAAAGGTACATTAGAACAAAAGTCTTTATGCATTAGAGCAAAAAAATAAAAAAAAATAGAGCATCAGGGTACAATACAACCGATGGATGAATATGAAACACATCAGTATCTGGGATATCAACATGGACAGAAAATAGATCATAGCATGATAAAGGAAAAACTTTTGACAGAATTTACTTCTGTCAAACAGAGCTCAACAGTAAAAAATAACAAAAACAATAAACACTTTCACTGTACCTACATTAATGTATTCTTTTGACATAATATCTCGGTCCGAAACTGGTCTTGAAAATTTACAAAGAAAAATAAGAACTTAAATGACAAATTTTAGAAAACATTATGCACATTCAAATTGCTTATATTAACACTACTGAGAACAGAAAGGGAAAGAGGAATAACAGACATTAAAAATCTACACAACAGTCAGATAAAACTTCTAAGGATAGACTTTCATCAATGAATAAAGAATCAGGTCTCCACGCAAGCATATACAATTCCGATAAGAAGTATACACCACTAAACTTAAATGAGGGCACAACACAGAATAATGAAGACATTATCAATATTGAACAAAAAGTTAACCAATGGTAGAGCATGACCCTCCATGGAAGACATTCCCATGATCTGAGCAGACTAGATGCCAACAAGGAAGTGTTGAATGCCTGGCTCAGAGTTGTAGATCTCTTCCCAGAAACAGAAGGGTTCCTTGTAGCAATGGAGGACTGGGTGGGTAACACAAAAAATGATCAAAAATACACAATAAAAGACCAACAAATAGAAAATAATATATGTAGGAAATGCCAAGTAAAAAACAGAAACTATCCAACATATTGCAGGATACTGTAACATTTTAACACAATCTGGTAATTTACACAGGCACAATCAAGTGGCAAACATCATTCATCAAAAGCTTGCTTTAAAATACAAATTCCTAAACAAATCACACCTTCCTATAAACACAAGCCTGATCCCATCTTAGAGTCAGAGCCTGACAATTTATATTACGGTCAATCAGTTATTACAGCTAGGACAATCCATAATTAGATTAGATTATATTAGATTCAACTTTATTGTCATTGTGCTGAGTACAGATACAAAGCCAATGAAATACATTTACCATCTGACCAGAAATGCAAAGAATAGTGTTATTTACAAAATAACTGTGAATAAAAAAGTGCTACAGCACACAAATATTAAAGTACTGTGACAGTACAATACAGATACAATACTGCTTAGCGCCGTGATGTGAGGTTCAGCAGTGTCGCAGTCTCAGGGAAGAAGCTCTTCCTGTTCCTGCTGGTGTGGGAGCGGAGGCTCCTGTAGCGCCTACTGAATGGGAGGAGAGTAAAAAGTTCATGGTTAGGGTGAGATGCATCCCTGGTAATGCTTTTCACGCTGCCCAGGCAGCATCTACTTTTGTAGATGGCATAAATATTGAGTGAAAGGCAGAATGTACAAAGCTGGTTTCCACAATTTGAATTAATGCCAGTCCCACTTCAAATTTCACTCCATTTTTATTGTTGTAGCCATTATTCAATGGGCCTTACAGACATGGACAACTATTTCGCTCCAACACACACATTCTCAACCCAAGCTACCCTACAGCCTTCTTTTAGAACCTGCTGAATACCTCAGCGAAATTGACAGCTATGACAAGATAATTAATGTGAGAAGATTATCTGACTGTTAGAGAGATAAAACTGAAGACAGCAAGTAGTGAAATTAATGATGAGTACTTTGTAACTTCAGTTTTGCCATCTGAATAACCAAACTAGGTTGCTGCAAACAGAGGTATACAAGATTTAGCGTGAGTTAGAAAAAGAGAAGTGATTTATGCGGAAATTGATTTGGGGAGACCAGCTAGGAGTTAGCAGAAACATTTAACTCAAATCTGCAGATGGGTCTTCGGCCTCTGAGTTACCAGCAAAGTTCACCTTTCCACCAAACCCTTCCAACTTATGTTAGAGGGCAACCAGAGGGAACAGCTCTCCTTCAATCTATCTGGTTGATTTATTTGAATTGCCGCTGGGTATCTGCCTTCCCTAGTTTCCTTGACACAACCCAAGGAGGTACTCCAAGAGTGGGGACTGACATTGCTGTCTAACTGTCTGGATCCAGTTGATCCCTTTGTTCATATTGGAGGTTATTTTTCAGACCCTGGTCAACGATGTGATCTGGGACATGTTGAATCAGTTTTTTTTTGTGTATTTGGATGACATTCTGATCTAGTTCCCTCTCACCAGGAACATGGCTGACATGTTTGGAGGGATCTCAGTGGATCCTGGAGAATAATCTTATGCCAAGCCAGAGAACTGTGAGTTCGGCAAGGAACAGGCATTTCTCTTGGGCTATATCCTCACCCCTTCCAGTTTTCAAATTGACACGTGTAAAGTTCAGATAGTCACAGCCTGGCCCAAACCATCTGCTGTCAAATGGGTGTGATACCTCAGTTTTATCATGGACCCTATAAATGCACTCACCAATAAGATCTCTGAGGGATTCCATTGAACAGATGATGCAGACCAAGCATTCATGGCACTGAAGAGATGCTTCACCACTGCCCTGGTGCTGCAACAACCAGCCCCATCTCATCTATTCATTATCAAGACGAATACATCAGATGTTGGCATTGGAGCTGTACTCTCCCACTGCTGTTTTGCAGATAACCAGATGCACGCCTGTACCTTTCTTACCTGCCGCTTGACTCCTGCTAAGTGTAACTACTACTGTCATGAACTGCAAACTTCTGATTGTCACGAATGCCCTGGAAGCATCGACATGCTGGCTGGAGGGTGCAGAACACCTCTTTTTCTATGGACAGATTAAAGAACCTGTCCTACATTCAGTATGCCAAGAGACTCAATTCCCATCCAGCCCATTGGGTTCTCTACTTCACCTGCTTTAAATTCACCCTAAACTTACCATCCCACAAGCAAGAATACCAAGGCTGATGCTCTCTTTCAAAAGTTTGAGGTGTGTGAGGACAATACCAATCCAGAGACCATCCTTCCTTGCTCATGCATTGCTGCTCTAGTGATCTAGGGAATAGAGGCAGAGGTGAGGACGGACCAGCAGTCATATACAGGCCCAGGTGGGGCACCTCCCAACCGACTGTTTGTCCCTGCCTCAGTGCAACCCGGAATTCTGGGGTGGGGTCACTTCTCCGATCTGGTTGGATATCCAGAAATTCAACTGATCCAGGAATTTTTCAAAAGATGACTTTTGTGGCCATTTATGTCTCAAGATGTCCACAACTTTGTCTCTGGCTGTCCCATTTGTGCTCAGAACAAGATGTCATGCTGTGCCTTGCGGGTCTGCTCTATCTGCTGCCTGTGCATCACCGTTCCAAGTCCCATCACCTGGTGGATTTCATCACTGGTCTGCCCCAGCCTGACAGAACACCACTATTCTGGTGTTTGTGGACTGATTCTCCAACGCTGCTCACTTCATTGCACTTCCTAAGCTCCTGTCAGCTTGTGAGACCAGCACCCTCATAGTTCAACATGTTTTCAGGATGCACGGATTCCCTCAGGACATAGTGTCTGATCACAGTTCACATCCTGTTTTTGGAAGACCTTCTGTTCTCTTGTGGGGGCAACAGCCAGACTTTCATCATGTTTCCACCCCCAATCCGACAGCCACACCGAGACAGAGAATGTTGTTTCTTCCAAACCCATGTCCTGAAGTTTCTAATTGGTTTGGGTAAGTTGCCCACAATACTCTTCAGTTGTCCTCCCCCAGCGTGACCCCCTTTGAATGCCAAAATGGATTCCAGCCACCACTCTTCCCTGACCTTGAGATTGACGTGGCAGTTCCTGTTAGTCCAACACTACAAGCATAAGAGGAGATGGGCCAGACTTCTCCAATATGCACTCAGAAGCAACATGTCCAGCAGGCTGATCAGCTCTGCCTTCAGATGAGGCCTCTCAAGCTACGGGAAAAAAAGACTGGCTGGCATCTAGAGATCTTCCCTTGAAACTCGAAAGCTGCAAGCCGCAAGTTGGCCCAAGGCTACATGGGACTATAGTATTTGAAAATGATATGAACATCTCATATAGATTGCACCTACCATCAATAAAGGTTCGCCCTGTTTTTCATGTTTCCCAGCTCAAACCTCCCCCTCCTCCCCTTGTGGCTGGTGGGTCATTAGTCTATTCTGTGAGGTGCCTTCTGGCATCTCACTAGGTGTGGGGCAGTGTCCAGTACCTCATGAATTAGGAGGGGTATTGTCCTGAAGAACATTCTTGGGTTTTGGCCCATGACACCCTGGACAAGGTCTCTCATACAGGACTTCCAGCAAGTTCAGGTCTGTGGTGCTCAGGAGCTGCAGCTAGGGATGGGGGTCCCTGTTACAATTACAGGCTCTACCATGTAGTCTGCGTGCCCACACAGGTGGGTTCAGCAATCATGCTCGTGAGTATACATGATCCAGCCAATTAGTCTTTCATTGTGGTGGTGTTTAACTCCCTTCCTCTCATTTCAGTCTTGTTGAGACTTGACCAAAAGCAGAGCAATGTCAATGCTCCCTGCTTACTGTTGTCCTGATTCATGGAAGGAAGACTTTCATTTAGTCTGACACTATTAAGGAGCAGTATATGTGTAGTATTAAGCTGCTATTGCCAAGTTGCTGCATTGGAGTTAGCTTTCATTTGAAAGTTCTAGAATACGGCCTTATTGGCTTAGTGTTCATTGTTTTTACTTTATTCCTGCACAGTTCCGATTAAAAGTCAGTGAACTGCTGATCACTTCAGCGTCTCTCTCTCTCTGCACTCGGGCCATAACGCACATTTTTGTCAGTATGTTATTGAAGAAAATTTCTGCTCCTCCAGTCTGACAAGTTAGAGACAGTGAACATCTTGACAATTGTGATAGTTAGCTCAGTGTGCCAACTATATGTCAGGAATCTGATGTGTTTTCATGTGAAATGAAGAGGTATCACAAAGGTGAAAAATGGGAAGGGACTGAGGACAGGTTCTTAAGGAACACTGAATGAAATGATTCAGTATTAAGAAATGATCCAATTATAGGAGATTCTTCCACTACAAGTGGAAGGAAAATGGAAACAGCTAAAGGTATCCCACCATGCTATGCAAAAAGACAAAAGAGTTGGAGGAATGTGATGTGGTAAATTGCATAAATTATAGAATTTACAATGTAGAACTTCATAGCACAGGAGCAGGCCTTTTGGCCCACAATGTCTGTGTTGACCATGCCATTGAAAAAAATTCCATCTGCCTACACATACTCTATATCCCTCCACCCCCTGATTGTGCACATGCATGTGCAAGAGCCACCTGAATGTCTTTATATCTACTTACAACATCTTCCTCGGCAGCACATTCCTGGCACCTGCCAGTCTCTGTTTAAGAAAAACAGTATATTGAGAAAGGTAAGGAGAAATAGTTCATGATGGTTACAGCCATATAATATGACATTCTTTAACTTCATGAAAATATAAACACAATTTACTGAGGACATAATTACTATAATGAGTTGATGCTGAGGCAAAAGTTTGCAGTATGGGTTTTAATGAATAAAGAAATCTTAATGGAAAATTTAGATCAAAAGCTAGGACATTCTTTTCAGTGTCCTTATAAGAAATAGATAGGAAGAATACATTTTCTGTGGAGGGATTGTCAAATACAAGAAGGTATTGTTTTAAGGTGAGTGATAGGAGATATCGAGAAGAGATAGAAGAAGGTTTTTTTCCTCATTGAAAGTAGTTGGAATATAGAATGCATTGCTTGAAAAGGTAATGGAGGCACATATTCCCTCAATATTTAAGAAACATTTAGACAAGCACTTGAATCACAGAGACAGGAAGGCTAAGGATTACTATAGATCATACAAGAATCTGCATGGACATGGTGGGCTGAAGTCCAACTCAATGACCATATGGGTCTATAACAGCTTCAAGTTATCTATTCATCTATTTACTCTATTCACTCATCTTCTCAGCAGTCAGTTTTTCCAATTAAACATTTCATTGCATGAACAAGTCTCAACAGAGTAATGACTGCAAAAAAGCCTGCTTCTTCTTAGTCAACAAAGCCCTGATCATCAGAGGATCTCATCAGTTGGAAATTCCTCTAAAAAGTCGTTTCCTGGGCTTTGTACTTAATGCTCACAAACTTCAACAGCTCCTGAATTCCTATAACACTTCAGAAATTTCAGTGGAACTGGCTAGAAATCCATTTGTAATATAGCTTAGATATTCTTTTTCTCTCTCTCCAATGGCACCACCTAATCTGCTGGGCATTTCCTACAATGGTGTAATTCAGCTTTTACATTCCTTTATCTATACCCTCCCTCTCTCTCTCTCAACATTCTTATTAATCTATCAAACGTCCAACTGGCACTTTATTCTCCTTGACCGATCCATCCCTTCCAAACATTCTTGTTTTTGTCTTTCAGGATCTGATGAAGGGCTTCCACTTGAAACATTAACACTATTTCTCTTTCCACTGATGCTGACTTACTGACTGACTGTTTCCAGCATTTTCTATTCTAAAATTAATCTGGGAAATTATTGTCTCATAGACCTGCACCCAGACCATTGCCCTCCATACCTGTCCCATCATGCACATATCCAAACCTCCCTTAAATGCTAAAATAGAAAATGCATCCACCACTTGTACTGGCAGCTCGTTCCACACTCTCTTAGCACCCTGAGTGAAGAAGTTTCCTCTTAAACATTTCACCATTCACCCTTAACCCATGAAATCTAGTTGTAGTATCACCCAACCGAAACAGGGACAGACTGCTTGCATTTTCCTCATCTACACCATTCATAATTTTGTATACCTCCATCAAATCTCTCCTTAATCTTCTACATTCCAAGATATAAAGTTCTAACCTATTCAATCATCCCTCATAATTCAGAGCATCCAGTCCTGACAACATCCTTGTAAAATTTCTCTGTACTCTTTCAATCTTATTTACATCTTTCCTGCAGGTAATTGACCAAACTGCACACAATATTCCAAATTAGGCCTCACCAACTTCTTATACAACTTTAACATAACATCCCAACTCCTGTACTCAATACTTTGATCCATGAAAGCCAGTGCACCAAAAGCTTTCTTTACTGCCCTATCTGATTGTGACACCACTTTCAATGAATTACAGTAAGGACCTGTATTCTCAGATACCTTTTGTTCTACCGCACTCCTCAGTGCCCTATTGTTGACTGTGTAAAACCTATCCTGGTTGGTTCTTCCCAAGTGTAGCACCTCACACTTCTCTGCATTAAGTTCCATCCGCCATTTTTCAGCCCAATTTTTCAGCTGGTCTATATCCCACATCAAGCTTTGAAAGTCTTCCTTGCTGTCCACTATACCCCTAATCTTGATATTATCTGCAAATTTTCTGATCGGGTTAACCATATTATCATCCATTGTTGATATAGGTGACAAGCAACAACTGACCCAGCACTGATCTCTGTGGCACTCCACTAGTCACAGAACTTCAGTCAGAGAGGTAACCATCTACTTCCACTCTCTGGCTTCTCCTGTGAAGTCAATGTCTAATCCAATTTACTACCACATTTTGAATGACGAGTGAATGAATCTTCTCAGCCAACCTCCTGTGAGGGACCTTGCCAAATGCCTTGCTGAAGCCCATGCAAACAATATCCACTGCCTTGCCTTCATCAACTTCCCTGGTAACTTCCTCTAAAAATTGTACAAGATTACTTAGAAACAACCTATCACAGACAAAGCCATGCTGACTCCCAAATCAGTCTATATCTATCCAATATTCATATATCCAAACCTTAGAATGCATTCAAATAACTTTCCTACTACTGATATCAGGCTCACTAGCCTATAATTTCCTGGTTTATTCTTAGAGCCTTTCATACACAGCGGAACAACATTAACTATCCTCCAGTGCTTCACCTGTCATGAAGGATAATTTGAATATCTCTGCTAGGGACCTTGCAGATTCTGCACTTGCCTCCCATGGTGCCCAAAGGTACACCTTATTAAGCCCTGGGGATTTATCCAACCTAATATGCCTCAGGACTGCAAACACCTCCTCCTCTGTAATCTCTATCGGGTCCATATTGTTGATTGCCACATTACCTCACTTTTACAGTTTTTGTGAACATCTCCTGAGTAAATACAGATGCAAAAAGTTCTTTGTTCTTTGCAGAAATGGGACCCACTCTCAGGAACCTTTTGACCGGCTGCTTTTCGGTAATCCAAGGATACAGCCTGGAAGACTAGTGCACCTTTAGGGAGCTGGATTTTCATGGCTCTGGAGGTGGGTGGATTTGAGGTTGATACCACTACCTGAAGCATCAAGGGAGTACATGGAAGATCGAAAGCAGTGAGTTGGATGCTGGCTGTGTGCCTGGAGACCTGGGATCTTTGGGCACAGCGCTCGGAAAAAGCGACACAACAGAGGTACTGCAAGTTTGTGTCTTTACTGAGGTTTTGCTGCATGCTCGAGTTCTCAGTGGAGGGTGCAGATGCTTTTTTGCTGGTGGGAGAGGGGGTGGGGTCATTGCTTTGCTGCTGCTTGTGTGGGAGGGGGAGATGGGGGGCTTTGAGGTTCTAACATTTAACTGTCATTCATTCTTTGGGGCACTCTGATTTTGTGAATGATTGAAAAGAAAAAGAATTTTAGAATGTATATTGTATATATTTCTCTGACATTAAATGTACCAATTCAAACTTATTGAAAAAGTCCATTTAAGATCTCTCCCATCTCTTTTGGTTCCACATAAGGATTGCCATTCTGATCTTCCAGAAGACTAATTTGGTACCTTGCAATCCTTTGCAATTAACTCACCTGTAGAAGCTCTTTGGATTCTCTCTCACCTTGTCTGCTGGAGCAATCTCATGCCTTCTTTTAGCCGTCTTGATTTCTTTCTTGTGTTCTCTTGCATTTTTTTATACTCAAGTACTTCATTTGTTCCTGCTTACCTAAACCTGCTATGCACCTCCTTTTTTTTCTTATGTACAGCCTCAGTCTCTCTCAAAACTAAAACTCCCTAAACCTGTCATCCTTATCTTCAGTCACATGCAAGATATCTGCTCTCAAAATTTCACTTTTGAATGCCTCCCACTTACCAAGTACACCTTTGCCAGAAAACAGCCTGAATCAATCCACACTCGTCAGATCCTTCCTGATACCATTAATATTGGCCTGCAGACCTGACCTATCCTTTTGCAGAATTACCTCAAAATTCATGGGTTATGATCACTAGATGCAAAGTGTCTCCCTGCACAAATTTCTGTCACCCGCCGTCTCATTCCCTAATAGCAGACCAAACAATGCACACTCTCTCATTGGAACTTCTCAGTACCGATTAAAGACACTTTCATATCTAGTACTTTTACAGCATGGGAGTATCAACATGTGGAAAGTTGATATCACCTACTATAACAACCTTATGTTTTTGCAAGTCTGTGATCTCTCTAAAAATGTGTTCTTCTAAATCCTGCAGACTGTTGAGTGATATATAACATACCCCACTAATGTGGTCATACTTTTGTTATTCCTCAATTCCACCCATAAAGCCTCACTAGTCAAGTTCTCTAGTCTGCCCTGACAGAGCACTGCTGTGACTTTTCCCTGACTGGTAATGCCAATCGTCCATCTTTAATACCTCCTGCTGCTCTATCATGCCTTGAACCACAGAACCCTGGAATATTAAGCTGCCAGTTCCGCCCTGCCTGAAACCAAGTCTCACTGATGGCTACAATATCATAATTCCATGTGTTGATCCATGCCCTGAGCTCATCTGCCTTTCCTGCAATAGTTCTTGCATTGAAGCAGATGCAACTCAGAACCTTAGTCAAACCATGCTCAACCTCTTGATTCCTGACTTAACATCTGTCTTCATAGCACTCCATGAATTGCTTTGGCACTCTGGTTCCTATCCCCCAGCAACTCTAAGTTAAACTCCACATGCAGAACTAGCAAACCTTCCCGCTAGGATATTAGTCTCTTTCCTGTTTAGGTACAAACTATCTCTTCTGTACAGATCTCAATTTCCCTTGAGGAGAGCAAAAACATTTCAAAAATCCGAAGCCCTTCCTCCTACGCAACTCCTTAGCCATGTGCTCAACTATATAATCTTCCTATTTCTGACCTCACGAATATGCGGTATGGGTAGGATTCCTGCACTAACAACCCTGGAGGCCCTGTCCTGCTATGAGACCTCAACTTTGCCTCCAACTTCCACACTGCCCTTAAATTCTCTTCAACAATTTCTGATATATCTTTTCCCTTTCTCGATAAATTCTTAGTTCTCTGCTGTATCATATGATTTGGCTTTCCTTTCCAGGACATCAGAGATGTCCTCCTCCTTCAAAGCACGTGGTTTTCCTTCTTCCACCATTGATGTTGTCCTCACACACATCTCCTCCATTTCCTGGACATCCATGCCCACTCCATCTCCCCATCACCTTAACATGGACAGAGTTTCTTTTGTCCTCACCTATTACCCCACCAGTCTCCATATCAAACACATCATTCTCCACAACTTATGCCATCTTCAACAGGCCCCTACCACCAAACATATCTTTACCTCCCCCCCCACTCTTCATCTTCCACAAGAGATCGCTCCCTCCATGACTTCTTTATGCATTCATTCCTTCCCGCTAATCTCCATCCTGGCACTTAACCCTGCCAGCAGGCTAAGTGCTACTCCTTCCCATTCACTTCCTCCCTCACCTCCATTCTGCACAATTCACCTATAGGAGTTGTCTACTGGATCCAGTGCTTCTGATGCAGCCTTCTCTGTAATGGTGAAACCAGATGTAGATTGAGGGACTACGTTGTGGAGCACCTCCACTCCATCTGCATAAAGCAGGATGTCTTAGTGGCCAGTCACTTTAATTTCCATCCCCATCCCCCTTCTGACATATTGGTCCATGGTATCCTCTTCTGCCATGATGAGACAACTCCCAAGCTGGAGGAGTAACACCTGATATTCCATTTAGGTAGTCTCCAACCAAATGGCATGAACATCGATTTCTCTAACTTCCAGTATTATTTTTCCCTTGTCCCTTCCCTCTTCTTTAATTCTCCAGTGGTGGTCTCTTACCTCTTCTCTTCACTGCCCATCACCTTTCCCTGGTATACCTCCTCCATCCCTTTCTCTCATGGTCCACTCTCCTTTCCTAATCAGATTCCTTCCTCTCCAGTCCTTTACCTTTTCCACCTATTAACTCTGAACTACTTATGTACTCCCCCTCCTTCACTTGGCTTCACCAATCTCCTTCTAGGTTGTACTCCTTTCCCTCCCGCCACTTTCTTATTCTTCCCCATTCCTTTCCACTGCTGAGGAAGGGTTTCAGTCTGAACTGTCGACTGTTTATTGATTTCTATAAATGCTGCCTGACTTGCTGCGTTCCTCCAGCATTTTGTTGATGTTGCTCAAGATTCAAGATTTCCTTCTTTAATTATTCTCAGCTGATTGTACTTAAGTTAACAAATTTAACGATACATGCCGCTGATAATAAATCTGATTCTGATTCTGATCTGCATCTGTGACTTGCCAACTTGGACTGTGCTCTTTCTATATCTTGCTCTCCTCTCTGGAAAACCAATTATGAGAATTCTATTTTATTTAATCATTGCAACTGAAATTAAAAACAAGTCAGATAGGTAACACAATGCTCTGGACTTTCCAGGTGGATGAAAGAACTCCCTGGTATTTAAGTCATCACCTTCTCTTTTAATTTTGTACTTCTGTAGGAACACCTCAGAACTGGAATCAGAATCATTTTTATTATCATTGATATATGCTATTAAAACATGTTATAATTTAATATACTATGTCTTAAAAAGTATTTAGCCCCCGCAACTACTTTCATATTTTACTGTCTCATTTTCTAAATTTAAAATACATTGCAGTTCAATTTTCAACTAATCTACAAAACGTTGTGTATCATATCAAATCAAAAGAAAATGTCCAAAACTTGTGAACAATTTACTAACAATTAAAACCCAAAATTTTGAGGCTGAAAAAGTATTTGTCCCTTTTATAATTATTGTGCTAACTTTCCTCAGGTGCAGTATTGTATATTACCTTATAAATTCACCCAATTTGCTGATGTAGGAAATTGGAGAATCACCTAAATAAACACTCCTCTCTCTGTAAAGTCCAACAATAGGTTAGAGTTTCAACAGACCAAACCAAAACTGAAGACAAAAGACCATTCAAGACAAGTGAGGGAAATGATAATAAAGAAGCTCAAATCTGGGGAAGGGTACAGACCATCTGAATTACACTGAACATACCTTGGAGCTCAACGCAGTTCATTTTGAAAAAGTGGGGAAAAATATGAAGCCACTGCCACAATGTCTAGGTCATGCAGTCCCTCTAAGCTTCATCACAAGAGAAGAATGGCACTTGTAAGAGGTTACTGTGATGCCAACAGTCACTCTGAGTGAGCTGCAGAAGTCAGCGGTTGCAAATGGAGATGAAATTCATAGCCGCACAGTCTCTAAAGCCTTGCACAACATTTATGGAAGAGTGGCAAGGAAGAAGTCATGGCTAAAAAAAGAATAATATTCTTGCTGCTAAAGACTTTGCAAAGCATAGATGATACTGTAGACACTGTAAAGATGTGCAAGAAGGTCTTGTGTGTCAGATGAGACTAAAGTGGCACTGTTTGGCCTCAACAGTACATGTGGAGTATATCTAATATCATGCATCAGCCAGGTAACACTATTCCCCCTGGAAAGTATGGTGGACATAGCATCATGCTATGGGGATGTATTTCAGCAGTAGGTACTTGAAATCTTGTCAGGAATGATGGGAAAATGAATGCTGCTCAATGCAGACAGATCCCGGAAACTGCAGTTTCTTGTGGTCACAACCAGAGCAGTTGACATACCAAGCCATGATACACCCGCATGGGAAGCTTTCCATGCTATATTGGGTCATGGTCGATGGGGACATGCAAATTTTTGCAGCTTCCTGATGAAGTCTTCCTGCCCATGGCACCTATGCATTTGTTTATATATTGTTGATATCTTTTTTATATTCTTGCTGAAGTTCTCTTTATCTATGTTTTGCATTTTTATTAATTTGCTCACTCTTACTTTTACACCTTTTGTCAATGTTTTGATGCAACATTTACAGATTTCTATTAATCCTATTTTTCAGACATACCTATCTACCTCACAAAAATCACTCAATTTTTCTTTTAATCCTTACTTTCGCTCTAGTTTGCTACAACTGGGCAATCTGAACTATGGTCTTCATTCGTCAATGTCATATATTTTCATTGAAAATTATGGATCATTTCTCTATGCCGTTAAAAATCACATCCAACATCACTTGTCTTAATCTAATATTCCATCATGTCTTCGCCCAATGAAATGGGCTTTCTTTAAATTGAAGACTCAAGGTTCCAACAAACTACCAACAAACTCTGAATAAAATTCAAACTTACTATTATCATATGCCAGCATACAGGGCTAAAACATGGTGCTATTTATAAAACAAGAAGACCATAAGACATGAGCCATTCCCCTCAACAAGTATACCGCATTGGATACTGTTGGAGGGGGATGACTTACCTGGGACAAGCTGCAGTAGCCGGATCTCTGACACTGGGTCTGGCTCTGCAGTGCAGAAGGGAGGGTAGAAAAAGAGGAGAGCAGTAGTGATAGGGGACTCGATAGTTAGAGGTGCAGATAGGAGGTTCTGTGGTTGTGACAGAGAATCCAGGATGGTTTGTTGCCTCCCGGGTGCCAGGGTCAAGGACGTCTCTGATTGCTTGCATGACATTCTGAAGTGGGAGGGTGACCATCCAGATGTCGTGGTGCACATCGGTACCAATGACATAGCAAGGAAGAGTGAGGAGGTCCTGGAGAGTGAGTATAGAGAGCTTGGTAAGAAGATGAAAAGCAAGACCTCAAGGGTGGTAATCTCAGGATTGCTACCTGTGCTAGGTGCCAGTGAGGGTAGGAATAGGATGCTCTGGAGGATGAACAAGTGGCTGAGGAACTGGTGCAGGGGGCAGGGTTTCAGATTTCAGGATCATTGGGACCTCTTCTGGGGCAGGTGGGACCTGTACAAGAGAGACGGGTTACACTTGAACTACAGAGTGACCAATATCCTTTCAGGGAGGTTTGTTAGTGCTATTGGGGAGGCTTTAAACTAGATTTGCAGGGGGATGGGAACCAGAGTGCCAGAGCTGACAGTGTGGCTGGGGTGAAAATAAATGATGTTAAAAGTTCAAGCTAATCTGCTGATAGAAAGGTTGTGAGTGGTGGGAAAAATCTTCTGAGGTGTATATATTTCAATGCTAGGAGTATTGCGGGGAAGGCGGATGAGTTGAGGGTGTGGATTGACACGTGGAATTATGACGTTATAGCAATTAGTGAAACTTGGCTACAGGAGGGGCAGGACTGGCAGCTTAATATTCCAGGGTTCTGATGTTTCAGATGTGATCGAGGCAGAGGAATGAAAGGTGGGGGAGTAGCATTGCTTGTTAGGGAAAATATTACACCAGTGCTCAGACAGGACAGATTAGAGGGCTTGTCTACTGAGTCCTTATGGGTGGAGCTGAGAAACAGGAAAAGTATGGCCACATTAGTGGGATTGTATTATAGACCACCCAGTAGTCAATGAGACTTGGAAGAGCAAATCTACAGAGAGATAGCAGGCAACCGCAGGAAACATAAAGTTGTGGTGGTAGGGGATTTTAATTTTCCATACATTGATTGGGACTCCCATACTGTTAGGGGTCTAGATGGTTTAGAGTTTGTAAAATGTGTTCAGGAAAGTTTTCTAAATCAATATATAGAGGGACCAACTAGAGGGGATGCAATATTGGATCTCCTGTTAGGAAATGAGTTAGGACAAGTGACGGAAGTGTGTGTAGGGGAGCACTTTGGTTCCAGTGATCATAACACCATTAGTTTCAATTTGATCATGGACAAGGATAGATCTGGTCCTAGGGTTGAGGTTCTGAACTGGAAGAAGGCCAAATTTGAAGAAATGAGAAAGGATCTAAAAAGCGTGGATTGGGACAAGTTGTTCTCTGGCAAAGATGTGATTGGTAGGTGGGAAGCCTTCAAAGGGGAAATTTTGAGAGTGCAAAATTTGTATGTTCCTGTCAGGATTAAAGGCAAATTAAATAGGAATAACCAACCTTGGTTCGCAAGGGATATTGCAACTCTGATAAAGAAGAAGAGGGAGTTGTATGAAACGTATAGGAAACAGGGAGTAAATCAGGTGCTTGAGGAGTATAAGAAGTGCAAGAAAATACTTAAGAAAGAAATCAGGACGGCTAAAAGAAGACATGAGGTTGCCTTGGCAGTCAAAGTGAAGGATAATCCAAAGAGCTTTTACAGGTATATTAAGAGCAAAAGGATTGTAAGGGATAAAATTGGTCCTCTTGAAGATCAGAGTGGTTGGCTATGTGCGGAACCAAAGGAAATGGGGGAGATCTTAAACAGGTTTTTTGCGTCTGTCTTTACTAAGGAAACTGGCATGAAATCTATGGAATTAAGGGAAACAAGTAGTGAGATCATGGAAACTGTACAGATTGAAAAGGAGGAGGTGCTTGCTGTCTTGAGGAAAATTAAAGTGGATAAATCCCCGGGACTGACAGGGTGTTCCCTCGGACCTTGAAGGAGACTAGTGTTGAAATTGCGGGGGCCCTGGCAGAAATATTTAAAATGTCGCTGTCTACGGGTGAGGTGCCGGAGGATTGGAGAGTGGCTCATGTTGTTCCGTTGTTTAAAAAGGGATCGAAAAGTAATCCGGGAAATTATAGGCCGGTGAGTTTAACGTTGGAGGTAGCTAAGTTATTGGAGGGAGTAGTAAGAGACAGAATCTACAAGCATTTGGATAGACAGGGACTTATTAGGGAGAGTCAACATGGCTTTGTGCGTGGTAGGTCATGTTTGACCAATCTGTTGGAGTTTTTCGAGGAGGTTACCAAGAAAGTGGATGAAGGGAAGGCAGTGGATGTTGTCTACATGGACTTCAGTAAGGCCTTTGACAAGGTCCCGCATGGGAGGTTAGTTAGGAAAATTCATTTGCTAGGTATACATGGAAAGGTGGTTAATTGGATTAGACATTGGCTCAATGGAAGAAGCCAAAGAGTGGTGGTAGAGAATTGCTTCTCTGAGTGGAGGCCTGTGACTAGTGGTGTGCCACAGGGAACAGTGCTGGGTCCATTGTTATTTGTCATCTAAATCAATGATCTGGATGATAATGTGGTAAATTGGATCAGCAAATTTGCTGATGATACAAAGATTGGAGGTGTAGTAGACAGTGAGGAAGGTTTTCAGAGCCTGCAGAGGGACTTGGACCAGCTGGAAAAATGGGTTGAAAAATGGCAGATGGAGTTTAATACAGACAAGTGTGAGGTATTGCACGTTGGAAGGACAAACCAACGTAGAACATACAGGGTTAATGGTAAAGCACTGAGGAGTGCAGTAGAAGAGAGGGATCTGGGAATACAGATACAAAATTCCCTAAAAGTGGCATCACAGGTAGATAGGGTCATAAAGAGAGCTTTTGGTACATTGGCCTTTATTAATCAAAGTATTGAGTATAAGATTTGGAATGTTATGATGAGGTTGTATAAGGCATTGGTGAGGCCGAATCTGGAGTATTGTGTTCAGTTTTGGTCACCAAATTACAGGAAGGATATAAATAAGGTTGAAAGAGTGCAGAGAGGGTTTACAAGGATGTTGCCGGGACTTGAGAAACTCAGTTACAGAGAAAGGTTGAATAGGTTAGGACTTTATTCCCTGGAGCGTAGAAGAATGAGGGGAGATTTGATAGAGGTATATAAAATTATGATGGGTATAGATAGAGTGAATGCAAGCATGCTTTTTCCACTGAGGCAAGGGGAGAAAAAAGCCAGAGGACATGGGTTAAGGGTGAGGGGGGAAAAGTTTAAAGGGAACGTTAGGGGTGGCTTCTTCACACAGAGAGCGGTGGGAGTATGGAATGAGCTGCCAGATGAGGTGGTAAATGCAGGTTCTTTTTTAACACTTAAGAATAAATTGGACAGATACATGGATGGGAGGCGTATGGAGGGATATGGTCCGTGTGCAGGTCAGTGGGACTAAGCAGAAAATGGTTCGGCACAGCCAAGAAGGACCAAAAGGCCTGTTTCTGTGCTGTAGTTTCTATGGTTTCTATGAGCAGAATTAGGGCATTTGGCCCATCAAGTCTGCCCTGCCATTCCATCATGGCTGGTTTACTATCCCCCTCAACCCTGTTCTCCTTCTCCTGCCTTCTCCTCGTAACCTTTGATGCCCTTACTAATCAAGAACCTATCAACCTCAATTTTAAATATACCCAATGACTTGGCAACCATAGCCATCCATGCCCACAAATTGCACATATTCACCACCTCTGGTTAAAAAAAATTCTCCTCATCTGTCTTCTAAAGGGATATTCTTGTATTCCAAGGCTGTACCCTTCGGCCCCAAACTCCCCCACTATAGGAAACATCCCCTCTACATCCTCTCTAGTTGGACCTTTCAATACTTGATAGGTTTCCATGAGATCTCAACTCCACCCACTCACCCCCCAACATTCTTCTAAACTCTGGCTCATATTGGCCCAGAGCTATCAAAAGCTCCTCATACCTTTTCATTCAGTGCTAAAGCCAAACTGGTGATCCTAATGATTTACTAAATTGTCTTTTAAGAGCCTCTTAGATAGATACATGGAGGTTGGAAAAATAGAGGGCTATGTGCTTGGGAAATTCTAGGTAGCTTCTAGAGTAGGTTACAGGGTCGGCACAGCATTGTGGGCCGAAGGGCCTGTCATGTGCTGTAGATTTCTATGTTCTATAGACAATATTGAATGAAAAACTGCATTAGGGTGGTTTACATCCAGGGAATGTGCTTAAGTGGAACCAGTGCCGTTCCTGACAGAAACTCATTTAAGTTTGCTTTTCTCCTACTCTACAATCAAAGAAAGGACATCAGTTCTTTCAAACACCCCATGGCAGTCAAACAGTAGCAACACACAACAAATCTACCTGGAAGAGAGAAAAAAGAGAAATAAGTTACAAGAAATAATTCGTAGCTTTTCTCGCCTGTCTGTCACTTCCATCCCAGTGCCCCTCCTCCTTCTCTTTCTTGAATGGTCCACTCACCTCTCTTATCAGATTCCTTCTTCAACGGCCTTTATTTCATCTGCCTTTCCCCCTCACCTAATTTCTCTTATCACTTTCCAACGTGTACTCCTACCCCTCGCTCCACTTTTTATCCCTTTCTTTCCAGTACTGTTGATGGGTCTCAGCCTAAAACGTTGACTGATAATTCCTTTCTATAGATGCCGCTTAACTGCTGAGATCCTCCAGCATTTTGGATGTTTTGCTGAAGAAAGACAGAGCTTTCACAATTATTCAAAAGAACATGCAAGCCAATACAAGCCAAGACAGAGATACATGCATCAAGAATGCCATTTAAAGAGCAGAAAGGGGTTCACACCTTTGAAGTTGAGATCCTACAAAATATCTTCATGATGAAGAGTTCTGAGATCTTTCAATGAGTTGCCAATTATCAGGAAATACAAGACAAAGGAGCAGCATTAGGCCATTTCGCCCATCAAGTCTGCTCCACCATTTCATCATGCTGATTCATTTTCCTCTCAGCACAAACCTCCTACCTTCTCCCCATATCCTTTCTTGACATGAACAATCATTAGTCAATCAACCTCTGCTTAAATATATGTAAAGACTTGGCCTCCACAGCCACCTGCTTCAATGAATTCCACAGATTCTCCACTCTGTGGCTAAAGAAATTCCTCCTCATCTTCGTTCTGAAAGGAAGCCCCTCTATTCTGAGGGCATGTCCTCTGGTCCTAGACTTTCCCATCATAGCAAACATCCTCTTCATATCCATTCTATCAAGACATTTCAACATTCAATAGGTTTCAGTTAGGTCACCTCACCCCTCATTCTTCTGAATTCTAGTAAATACAGGCCCAGAGCCATCAAACGCTCTTCAGATGACAAGCCGTTCAATCCTGGAATCATTTTCATGACCTCCTTTGAACAGCCTCCGGTGTCAGCATATGCTTTCTGAGATAAGGGGTCCAAAACTGCCTACAATCCTCCAAGTGAGGCCTTACCAGTGCTTTATATATCCTCAACATTACATCCTTGGATCCTTGCTATGACATATGGAGATGTAATTGCAAGGCAATTAAGCAAATGGAACAAGGTATCAATCATCCACATTATAATCAGGAAATATGAACCCACAAAGTAGGATGTGAGGTTTTTTTTAATGTGTTAACTAAGTTCTACTATAGGGTGCAACCTGCACAAAATTCAATTAACAATACACTTTAGTGGTAATAATCAAAGTGTAGAGAAAGTAACTAAGACTGCACTGGAGATAATATTTTGCAGCTTCTTGAGAAGTAACTTTCTTGCAATGTAGGAATGAAGATTTTTTTTGTGTGTTTACTGGATTCTGCTATCAGATAAATAGCAGTACTCTACCAGCAAACAACAGGAATTCTGCAGATGCTGGAAATTCAAGCAACACACATCAAAGTTGCTGGTGAACGCAGCAGGCCAGGCAGCATCTGTAGGAAGAGGTGCAGTCGACGTTTCAGGCCGAGACCCTTCGTTCTTCCCGGACCTCCTGTCCCATGATCCTCTCGTGTCCCCTTTTGCCTATCACCTGTCCAGCTCTTGGCTCTATCCCTCCCCCTCCTGTCTTCTCCTATCATTTTGGATCTACCCCTCCCCCTCCAACTTTCAAATCCCTTACTCACTCTTCCTTCAGTTAGTCCTGACGAAGAGTCTCGGCCTGAAACGTCGACTGCACCTCTTCCTACAGATGCTGCCTGGCCTGCTGCGTTCACCAGCAACTTTGATGTGTGGTACTCCACCAGTACTGCTAATGAGATAAGTCTCGAGAAAGTAGCTTGGATTGGACTGAAGACTACCATTTTACAGTCTCCTTATAAATAACTATCTGTGAAGGAGTCACTAATAACATTGTATTATTAATACTGCCTTGCTTCAGTTATCTGGGAGATGAGACTATGGATACTGAGCAGGAAGATCTCCATAGTAACCACCTTCTGCCCCTAGTCCCCTTGCTCTTGCTGCACTTCTGACAGTGCGTCATGGCCCTCAGGCCATAAATCTCTTGCTCTGGAATCAGCCGCTGCCTTTGGTTTGCTCGGTAGTAGAGCATGCATAAAGATGCGATGACATCTCTACATCTACTTGCTGTGCATGCCTGAAAGAGCCCAGCATGATAAAAGAAACCAAATATTATCTTGATGAGACCAATAATATTTCCAGCCACCAGCCAGTACTTTCAGAGATATCACTACATCTCTTAAACTCTAGAAATTCCACAGATTCTGGAAATACAAGACAACACACACAAAACGCTGGAGGAACTCAGCGGTCAGGTAGCATATTTGGAGAGGAATAAACAATCAACATTTTGGACCAAGACCCTCCATCATGAATGGTAAAGAAGGAGGAACAAGCTGAAGCAAGGAGCTGGGTGGAGTTGACAGCTGGAAAAAGTAGAGGGCTGGAGAAGAAGGAGTCTGATAGGAGAGCACAGTGGATGATGATAGAAAGGGAAGGAGGAGGGTACCAGAGCAGATGGTCAGGTGAGGTGAAAATAAGGGGTAACAGGGGAGCTAGAATGGGGAATGGATAAAGAAAGAAGGGGGAAGGGGGAAAATTACCAGAGATTAGAGAAATCAATGTTCATGTTTATTCCTCTTCATAGAAGCTGCCTCACCTTCTGAGTTCCTCCAAAATTTTGTGTGTGTTACTCTTAATATCTCTGGTTGTACAGGATAATGAGTGAGCAGCTTTTGTTCTTAAGATCCATCCCTCCAAGCAGTAATAGCTGCAGAAAAGATCTGGTCATGTGCTCTCACAAACGTTGAAGGAATCATGCACAATGACATTGACCTTGTGGATATTTGATGCACTAAAACAAACAAAGTAAGGGAGTGGAAATCTTTTCTACTGGTGAAATGGTCTGTGTTCTTCATAGAAGCCCTTCTGGGAATGTGAGTGCTGAAAATGCTTCCCTGCACATGTAGGAGCCCAATAAATCAGTGTGCCAAATGTGGAATTTGTATTTCATTGAAATTAATATTTGTGAAACAATTACTTGCGATGACAGTGCCTGATGTCCTCTTAACTGCAGCAGTAGGGGGGAGATTGATTGATGAAGGAAGAGCAGTAGATGTAGTGTATATGGATTTCAGCAAGGCATTTGATAAGGTACCCCATGCAAGGGTTATTGAGAAAGTAAGGAGGCATAGGATCCAAGGGGATATTGCTTTGTGAATCTAGAAATGGCTTGCCCACAGAATACAAAGAGTGGTTTTAGACAGGTCCTGTTCTGCATGGAGGTTGGTGACCAGTGGTGTGCCTCAGGGATCTGTTCTGGGACCCTTCCTCTTCGTGATTTTTATAAATGACCTGGATGAGGAAGTGGAGGGATGAGTTAGTAAGTTTGATGATGACACAAAGGTTGGGGGTGATGTGGATAGTGTGGAGGGCTGTCAGAGGTTACAGTGGGACATAGATAGGATGCAAAACTGGGCTGAGAAGTGGCAGATAGAGTTCAACCTAGATAAGTGTGAGATGGTTCATTTTGGTAGGTCAAATATGATGGCAGAATATAGCATTAATAGTAAGACTCTTGGCAGCGTGGGGGATCAGAGGGATCTTGGGGTCCGAGTCCATAGGACACTCAAAGCAGCTGTGCAGGTTGACTCTGTGGTTAAGAAGGCATACGGTGTATTGGCCTTCATCAATTGTGGGATTGAATTTAGGAGCTGAGAGGTAATGTTGCAGCTATATAGGACCCTGGTCAGACCCCACTTGGAGTACTGTGCTCAATTCTGGTCACCTCACTACAGGAAGGATGTGGAAACCATAGAAAGGGTGCAGAGGAGATTGACAAGCATGCTGCCTGGATTGGGGAGAATGCCTTATGAGAATAGGTTGAGTGAACTTGGCCTTTTCCCCTTGGAGCGATGGAGGATGAGAAGTGACCTGATGGAGGTGTATAAGATGATGAGAGGCATTGGTCGTGTGGATAGTCAGAGGCTTTTTCCCAGGGCTGAAATGGCTGCCACAAGAGGTCACAGGTTTAAGGTGCTTGGGAGTAGGCCCAGAGAAGATGTCAGGGGTAAGTTTTTTACTCAGAGTGGTGAGTGTGTGGAATGGGCTGCCGGCAACAGTGGTGGAGGCAGATACGATAAGATCTTTTAAGAGACTTTTGGATAGGTACATGGAGCTTAGAAAAATAAAGGGCTATGGGTAACCCTAGTAATTTCTAAGGTAGGGACATGTTCAGCACAACATTGTGTTCTGTAGGGCGTATTGTGCTGTAGGTTTTCTATGTTTCTATGTAGCAGGAATTTCTATGTGGTAAAATCCAGTGGCAGTGAAGTTTAAAATTAATGACCAGAGGTCATCTTCTGTGCTTTCCCAGCATTTTCTGTTCTTGTTTCAGAGTTCAAGCATCTGCAGATTTTTGTTTTGATATTTTTTTCAATCTATTTTCTTCAGCACCTTAAATAAACATGTCTGTTCACAAAAACAAGTACCTTGGTGATATCAATGAGAAGTAATATAAAATGGGCTTCTATAAATGAATCGAATATGGTGACATATACACACTTTGATAATACATTTACTTTGAACTTTGATGTCCATTAACAAGCTGCTGATTCCAAAACCATTAATGGCACCCCTGGTAAATGGATTTGGACAGGATCTGCACTTCAGCCAGAGGAAATATTTACCCTGAGAAACTGAACATGGAAATGCCTCAGCAGTTGCTCCAAATATCATAAACTTTGTTTCCCAGATGTTCTAGAACACACCTCATTCCATCCAAAGGAGAGAACTTCAAAGACAAGTTGCAGGCTTGCCAGCACCCTGAATTTTATGAGTTTAAGTGGAATGGAATTTAGCTCACAGCTCATGAATCAATAGTTTTGCTGTGGGTTTGGTATCCAACTCGTCCGTAACATTTAGGCTCCCCATGATGTCTTACTGGTGATCATGTTTTCTCTGGAGTACAATTTGCAGTTAAAGATAGATGATTAGAGCTGCTGATAGGCATATTTAACTGTGTGTACCTATCAGGGCAAAGGGCCTGTGCTTTAAATACATTTCAACATTGTACATTTGTTGTCGCTTGCTTAATATAAATCAGCTATCTTCCTCTTGTACCTGCTAATTCTGAAAAAATAAGTCAGTGAAGGAGAAGAATTTGGAAATAATCAGTGTACAAATACCAAAGGCGCTATCCTTCAATCCTTCAAATACTAGTATCTACAAACTGAGAAGCAACAGTTAAGAACCCTGTGTCTACAATCATTAACAATGAATCTTAAAAGATGTAAAAGATCTTACTGAAGAAAATTAAGGAATGATCCAAAAATATCCACGGATTAGTTAACATTTTATATTCAAAAATATATTACTACACAATCGTTAGTTCTTCTGTAGATTGAAAAGACATTTTAAGTTTGAATAATTCATGCTTTGTAACTTTTTAAATAGCTTTCCTGAATGAACTGACTTAGAAAACATAGAAAACCTAAGCACAATACAGGCCCTTCGGCACACAAAGCTGTGCCAAACATGTCCTTACCTGAGAAATTACCTGGGGTTACCCTTAGCCCTCTATTTTACTAAGCTCCACGTATCTATCCAGGAGTCGCTTAAAAGATCCTATTGTATCCGCCTCCACCACCGTCGCCGGCAGCCCATTTCACACACTCACCACTCTCTGCGTAAAAAACTTACCCCTGGTATCTCCTCTGTACCTATTTCCAAGCACCTTAAAACTGTGTCCTTTCATGCTAGCCATTTCAGCCCTGGGAGAAAGCCTCTGACTATTCACACGATCAATGCTTCCCATCATCTTATACACCTCTTTTTCAGACTTCAGAACGTTTTTCTTAGATGATAATCCACAACTCCCTTCTTTTCCCTGGATGATTGTAGATATCTGCTAAGGAATGCCAGCAGTGGATATCCTAGTTTAGATCATTTTTGTACAAAATCCGCTGTTCTCGCTGAACACAGCATGATCTCCTCTTCACTAAACTTACTAAACACAGCACAGGCATCTGTTTGCAACATACAGAAAATGCTGGAGGAAGTCAGTAGGGCAGGCAGCATCCATGGAAATGAATAAACAGTTGCCATTTCGGACTGAGGCCCTTCGTCAGGACAGGAAAAAAGGGAGAAGTCACCAGAATAAAAAGGTGGGAGGAGGGAGAGGAGGATAACTAGATGATAGGTGATGCCAGGTAGGTGAGAGAGGTAAAGGTCTGGGGAAGAAAGGAGCTGACAGGAGAAGAGAGTGGACCATAGGAGAAAGGAAAGGAAGGGGGATGGGCACCGGGGGGGGGGGTGATAGGCAGGTGAGAAGAGGTAAGAAGCCAGAGTATGGAATAGAAAAGGGGAGGAGGAGGGAAAATATTTTTACTGGATATTCATGGCATGAGGTTGGAGGCTACCTGGACAGAATATAAGAAGGTGTTGCCCCCTCCACCATGAGGATGGCCTCATCGTGGAACAAGAGGAGGCCATGTACTGACATGGCATAACGGGAATGGGAATGGAAATTAAAACATTTGACCACCAGGAAGATGGAGAAGATGTGCTCAACAGTGGTCCCCCAATTGATGACAGATCTCACCAAAGTAGAGCAGGCCACGTCATGAGCACTGGATTCAATGGACAACCTCAGCAGATTTACAGGTGAAATGTCACTTGACCTGAAAGGACTGTTTGGGGCCCTGAATGGAGGTGAATAGGCAGGTGTAGCACTTTGACAACTTGCCAGGATAACTGCCAGGAGGGAGAATAGTGGGGAGGGGTGAATGGACAAGGGAATCATGGAGGAAACGATCCCTGCATAAAGTGGAGAATGGGTGAGGGGTGAGGTAAGGATGTGTATCCATTACACATCTCTGTAATGGCTGTCTCTGTTGCCAAGTATTTCCATCCTGTTCTCATGCGCTCTTGACCTACCTCTACCATTCAGTATCACAAACATCCAAAATTTCCAAAGAAAAACTGAAAATGTAATTTGCATTCTCTTCCTTTTGAAAATTTAACTTCAGAACTTGTTTACATTTTGATTGGACTTTTGATGGGGTAGATAAGTTGTTCCCAAAGTGAGCAATATTGGCCCCCTGCAGGCAGTTGGGCATGTCTAAGGGGCAATAAAGATAAACAGGGTAGTCGGGGCACTCAGTAGCTGGGGGGAGACAGCTGAGGGATTACAAACTTAAGACAAAAAAAGAATTATTTATTATAAGCATTTGATGCTCAGTTCCTCTGAATTGATTACAATGATGATGTAATCACCTTATCTCTTGCTAACCCACAGCTCTCTTTGACTATGCTCAAAGCGCATTATAGTTGTTAAAAAAACAATGCAATGCATCTGTACTTGGCAGATCATAAGAAAGCTGGACCAAAGAAATTGTGTTTTATGGGCTCAGCCCATATACATATTGCCATCTGTAGTACGGTGGTAGCTAGTATGATTCCCATATTCTGATCACACAGTGACAAATTTCCTGTGGCTTAGGGTATGGTGTTCAGTGGGTTGAAGTTCAGCATCTACACTTTTGAATGGTCTTGATCAAATTTCTCTGGCCTATGGGCCAACTGAGACATTGCTGCTCTACTTCAGGCAGAGTGATAATTTGCTGAAGCTATCATGATGTCATAACATTCCCCTTTATTGACTACAGCATTTGAGGTTTGACTTAAACAGTAGGCCATTAACTGCGGTCATTAATCCATAACAAAACTGGCAGAAGTAGACCAAATGAAAAAGAGGTGTAGACAGTTTAGTGTGGAGTATCTGAGATATGGATTTTTTTTATACCAGCACCAAACAAACAACTGCAGCCAATGTGTATGTTGTGTGAAATAGTTCTTTCAGATGAAGCAATGAAACCATCCATGCTCCTTGAACGTTTGAAGAGAATACATTCTGATAAAGCAAACACCAACTTGGCCTATTTTCTGTCACTTCATGAAAAATTTCAAGGAAGGAAAATACTTCAAAATATATTTGCCTTCACTTCACAACAAAACCGTGATGGCTTACTTGCTTCATATAACATTTCAAGCCCTATACAATTGGAGAATAACTGATTCTGCCAGCAGTAAGGAAGGCTCTGAGTATGGTTTGCATGAATCTCTTGACCAAATAATTACAGTGATCCCGCTCAACAACAACCCTATTCAAAGACAAATGGTTAAATATCTGAGAATACGAAACACACATTGATAAGACAACAGAATTTGCTCTGCAGATGGATGAGTCAACTTTGCCAGGCAATGAATCTTTACTTCTTGGTTATATTTGGTTCATAAAAGATGAAAACATAGTTCAAAAGTTGTTATTTGCAAGGGGACTGGAAACAGATATGAAAGAGTGGTCAATATTTCAGGTTGTGAAGCAATTTTTCAAAGAGATGAATATTCTGCTCACCAGCATTCTTGCGTGTGCAACAGATGGGGCACCACCAATGACATGATGCCACTGTGGGGTTATTACTTGAAAAAGGCTGTACTTAAAATATTTACCATTCACTGTGTAATTCACACACAACATCCGTTCACTAAAATATCTAAGTGATCAGCTGCACAACTCATTAAATACAGTTATCACAGTGGCAAATAAAATCATGCCCTATGCTTTCAATTCTCAACTATTTTTACAGCTTGGTATTGAGAATGATAAATAGCTTGAACACTTGCTGTTGCACACAGAACTCAGATGGATCTCAAAAATTGCCTGAGACAATTTTATACACTTTTTTGAAACTGTAAAAAAATTCTTTAAAGACTCGAATGCTTCATTCAGTAATCCACTCAAGAATATTTGGCATGACACTGTTTACTTGTCAGAATTGTTCATAAAATTTAATGAAATAAATCTTCAAGTGCAAGGAACTTAAGTGAATCTTATCAAAGTCAAATCAGTCATCTCTACATTTCTGTCCAAATTAACTCTATTTAAATGCAACGTTGACTACTGTGATGCTTTACAATTTCTAAGCCTCTCTGAGTGGGAAGAGAAAGGAAGAATACCAGACAATCTTCAAGTATACTGTGCTGACCGGACTGAAATGTATCAGGACATGTCATAAAGATTTTAGGATTTTCACTCAATCCAAATTCCAGATTGGGTAATAAATCCATTCCCGAACACTTGTAACGGGGAATTACCTGGTAGGATGGAGGAAGATCTGATCTCGTTACAAAATGACTTCGAGGTGAAGCTGAGGTTTAAAAATTCATATCAAGATATTTGGTGGCAGAAATAAATCTCTGAATGGTATTCTGCACTATGGAAAAAGGTTGTTGTGTTCTTTATGTCCTGCCGAAGGGTTTCGGCCTAGAACGTCGACTGTATTTTTTTCCACAGATGATGCCTGGCCTACCGAGTTCCTCCAACATTTTGTGTGTGTTGTTTGGATTTGCAGCATCTGCAGATTTTCTTTTGTTTGAGATGTTCTTTATTGCCTTTCCAACATCATATTCAGTGGAGCATTGTTTCATTTGCCCAGCTTCTGCAAATTACTGACTGTGGGGATCTGAGACTCCTTCTAAGTGACATTCAGCCTGACTTTGAGATGCTTCTAATTGAAAAGTGAAAAATGTATGTTCCAACATTGTTTTTACTATAGTTAAATAAAGAAATAATAGTACAGTATTTGTCACTTTAAATCAATTTGAAAATTTTTTTTCAAACATTTGTCACTGCTTTGAATATGCAGTTCCTATTTTCTTTCACTACACATCATAAATCAAGGTTCTTTATAGTGCTTATGCAATGGCTGGAAAGGGAAGCGCTGGGGTGCTAGGGATGTTATCAGGGAGCCAAGGGGGCAGTAACTCAAAAACTTTTGGGAGGCACTGGGGTAAATCATGAAAACCTGACAGAAATGTTGGCATTTCAATTAGACAATTCCTTGAAGTGAAGGATGATTTACTTCTATTCCAGTTTTATGATTAATGCAAAGACTAATGAAGCTAATGAGGGATCAGTGGTCTCCCCCACAGGTCGGGCAGAGGGTATGTAGTCTGTAAGGTGATCCACATGATACTTACTTTATACTTTATTGTTGCCAAACAATTGATATTAGAATGTACAATCATCACAGCGATACTTGATTCTGCACTTCCTGCTCCCTGGATTACAAATCGATAGTAAGTATTAAAAATTTGAATTATAAATCATAAATAGAAATAGAAAAATGGGAAGTGAGGTAGTGCAAAAAAAAACGAGATGCAGGTCCGGATATTTGGAGGGTACGGCCCAGATTTGGGTCAGGATCCGTTCAGCAGTCTTATCACAGTTGGAAAGAAGCTGTTCCCAAATCTGGCCGTACAAGTCTTCAAGCTCCTGAGCCTTCTCCCAGAGGGAAGAGGGACGAAAAGTGTGTTGCCTGGGTGGGTTGTGTCCTTGATTATCCTGGCAGTACTGCTCCGACAGCGTGAGGTGTAAAGTGAGTCCAAGGACGGAAGATTGGTTTGTGTGATGTGCTGCGCCGTGTTCACGATCTTCTGCAGCTTCTTTTGGTCTTGGACAGGACAACTTCCATCCCAGGTTGTGATGCACCCTAGAAGAATGCTTTCTACGGTGCATCTATAAAAAATAGTGAGGGTTTTAGGTGACAGGCCAAATTTCTTTAGTTTTCTCAGGAAGTAGAGGTGCTGGTGGGCCTTCTTGGCAGTGGACTCTGCTTGGTTGGAATGAGTCAGGTCATTTGTGATATTGACCCCAAGGAACTTAAAGCTTTTGACCTGTTCCACTTGCACACTATCAATGTAAATTGGGTCATGCGGTCCGCTACTCCTCCTGAAGTCAACAAGCAATTCCTTCATCTTGCTGACGTTGAGGGATAGGTTATTGTCTTTGCACCATGCCACCAGGTTCTTAATTTCCTCTCTGTACTCAAACTCATCATTACCCGAGATACGGCCTACAATTGTTGCGTCATCAGCAAACTTATATATTGAGTTCGATGGAAACTTGGCTACACAATCATGGGTGTACAGTGATTACAGCAGGGGGCTGAGTCCACAGCCTTGTGGGGCACCGGTGCTCAGAGTGATTGTAGAGGAGAGCTTGTCCCCTATTTTTACAGCCTGGGTCCTGTCTGTGAGGAAGTTGAAGATCCAGCTGCAGATCTGAGTGCTAAGGCCCCGGTTCCGGAGCTTAGGAATCAGCTTATTTGGAATGATGGTATTAAAGGCAGAGCTGTAGTCAATGAAAAGGAGCCTTATGTATGCGTCTTTATTCTCCAGGTATTCTAAGGAGGAATGTTGGGCCAGAGGGATGGCATCTGCCGTTGACCTGTTGCTCCGGTAGGTGAATTGCAAAGCGTCGAGGTTGACCGGTAGGCTGTGGTTGATGTGTGCCATAACCAATCGCTCGAAGCACTTCATAGCAATTGATGTCAGAGCCACAGGTCGATAGTCATTCAGGCATGCCACCTTGCTCTTCTTCGGTACTGGGATTATCGTTGCTTTCTTAAAACACGAGGGGATCTTAGACTGAAGCAAGAAGCATGATCCCGAGTCTCCTCTTATGCCAAGATGAGGCCACCCTCAGGGTGGAGGAGCAACACCTTATATTTTTCTAGGTACCCTCCCACCTGATGGTATGAATAACTATTTTTTCTTCCAGTAAACAAATTTCCTCCCCCTTTCCTTTATTCCTCACTCATTTTCATTTCTTCTCACCTGTTTATTATTCCCTCCTGGATCCCCTCCTCCTTCCCTTTCTCCTATTGATAGGAGCAGAGAGTGAACTGATTCTTTCTTCTTCAGTCCTTGACATTTCCCAACCAGCTCGCTTCTCCTATCATTTTCCAGCTAGCCTTTTCCCCCTCCCCCCACCTTTTTATGCAGGCATGTTCCCCCTTCCTTCTCAGTCCTGAAGAGCACAAAACATCGACTGTTGATCAATTTCCATAGATGCTACCTGAACTGCTGAGTTCCTCCAGCATTTTGTATGTGTTGCTTTGGATTTTCAGAATCTGCAGACTTTCTCCTGTTTGTGATGCACTCCTCCTGAAGTTTTCTTTGGTCTCCCATGTGTTCCTAATGGACTCAGTGCCATCACAGGTAATAAATATCCAACCCGAGAAATCACTGAGTGAAAATTCTTGTTAGTAAATGAGATGATGCATTTTTTTAATTTCCAGTAAGTGTTTGTGAACAACTTGAGGGAGTCTTCTTTATTTACCTGGAAATCACTTGATATAGACTGACATAGTATGTTTTACGTGGGAGTCTGCTCTCATGCATGTAATTAATATGGCCCAAGTTAACCTAAAATTAATGTGAAACATCAACTCCCTGTTTATTTCTCCATATTTGCTGCAACATGCTGTGTTTCAAGCATGTTCTGTTTCTGACTAAAATCTCGACTTTGGCAGATCTATCAAAGAGCCTGCACTGCGTGATCAAAATTTTAAGAAAGGAGGAATGCTGCCATTGGATTCTGAAAAGTAAGAGTGGGTTGCCATAGCAGCAAATTCATTATATTGAAGTATTGTTCTAACTTTAAGTCAGTACCTGTGTATAATCATTTTTTTCCATGTCTAGGTGGGCTATTAAATGTTCTGAATTTTCAGTTACACGAGAGATTCTGCAGATGCTGTAAATCCAGAGTAAGACATACAAAATCCTTGAGGAACTCAGCAGATCAGACAGCATCTATGGAAAGGAATAAACAGTTCTCATTTGAGCTGAGATCAGGTCTCGCCCCAAAAGGTCGACTATTACAAAGTTCAAAGTAAATTTATTATCGAAGTACGTACATGTTATCATATACAACCCTAAGATTTGTTTTCTTGTAGGTATACTCAATAAGTCCAATAACCATAATAGACCACACCAACAGAGTGTATAACCAGTGTGCAAAAGACAGCAAACTGTGCAAATGCAAGGTGTCACAGCTACTAATCAAGGGGTTGTCCATTCAGGGCAGAAATCAAAAGAAATATAATTCAAAGGACAGTAAATCTTTGAAATTTTCTGCCTAAGGGAACTGTGGAGATTCAGTTAGTGAGCCACATCATAACTGGAATAGATACAATAGTCGATATCAGTGAGGTAATAGAAATGTTAGAAAGTACCTCACCAAGAAGAAGCTGAAAAAAATCTTTGAGACCTGAGTTAAGAAGAAGTTACAAAGCAGGTGTAAGCAGGTAGGAAGCAGTAAATGAGGTACTTGAGGAGTAGAAGAAATGCCAGAGAACACTTAAGAAGGAAATCAGGAGGACTAAAAGAAGGCATAAGGACGCTCTAGCAGACGAGGTGAAGTAGAATCCCAAGGGCTTACATAAATATATACACATATATTAAGTGTAAAAAGATAGCAAGGGTCAAAATTGGCCCTCTTGAAGATTAGTGTGGTTATCTACGCATGGAGCCGAAAAAGATGGGGGAGACCGTAAATGGATTTTGTGCATCGGTATTTGCTTAGGAGATAGAAACAAAGTCTATAGAAGTGAGGCAAAGCAGCAAGGAGGTTACGAACTGTATATAGATTACAGAGGGAGATGTGTTTGCTGTCTTGAAGCAAATTAGGGTGAATAAATCTTCAGAAACTGACAGTGTGTTCCTTGGACCCTGTGCAAGGCCAGTACAGAAATTGTAGGATCTCTAGCAGAGATATCTATAATGTCCTTAGCAATGGGTAAGGCGCCAGAGGATTGGAGGATAGCTAATGTTGCTCCAATGTTTAAGAAAGGCTCTAAGAATAAATCGGGAAATAATCAGCCTGTGAGTCTGAATTCAGTAGCAATTAAGGTATTAGAAGGTATTTTTTGGGATCAAATATGTAAGTATTTGGATAGACAGAGACTGATGAGGGGTCGTCACTATGGCTTTGAGTGTGGTAGGTCATGCCTTACGAATATGACAGAACTTTTTGAGGAGGTTTCAAGGAAAACTGATTATGGAAAAGCAGTGAATCTTGTCTACAGGGAGTTTAGCAAGGCCTTTGATAAAGTTCCACATGGATGGCTGGTCAAGAAAGTTCAGTCGCTTGGCATTCAAGATGAAGTAGTAAATTTGATTGAACATTGGGAAGAAGCCTTAAAGTGATAGTAGCCCTTTGCCTGTCCACTTATCACCCCTCCTCCATTCACCTAGCTTCATCTATCACCTTGCAGCTTGACCTCCTTCCCTTTCCCCCACCTTTGTATTCTGGCATCTTCCCCTTCCCTTCTGGTTCTGATGAAGTATCTTAGCCCTAAACATTGACTGTTTCTCATTGTCTGATCTGCTGAGTTCCTCCAACATTCTTACAAACGATAGGCTCATAAGAGCGCTTTCGGCTTCTTGGCCTGCATAAATCAAATTATTGAGTACAGAAGTTGGATGTTATGTTGAAGTTGTATTAGACAATAATAAGGCCTAATTTGAAGTATTGTGTGTAGTTCTGGTCACCCGCTCACAGGAAAGATATCGATAAGATTAAAAGAATGCAGGAAAAATTTACAAGGATGTTGCCAGGTCTTGAAGACTTGAGTTGTAGGGGAAGGATGAATAGGTTGTAGCCTGGGGAAAAATACACATGCAGGACAACAAATACTTTTTTGGGTCTTAAATTTCTTTATCTGTTTTAGATGTTTTACTGTAGGAAGGGGGTATCAAAATAAAAACGACAAAATAAATTTAAAAGTAACAGTTCCTGCTATTGCAATCTCGGCTTAACTTTGGACCATACCTTTGTTATGTATGCAGTATGAAGATAACTAAAACTAAATATAAAAAAACTGTGCTTAGCATCAAAACATATATAGGCAAGACCTTGAAATGAGTTCTCCTCACTCATGCTACTAAGGATCTTCATAATCACACTATCCAGCGCTGATCAATTTACGATCAATTTACGATATACTTGCGACAATCTTTCCTCACCAAACCTGGGGAAAGCATTTGAACGTTGTCCTTTCTAGAACATAGCAACTCTTTGTTCTACTCCACCCATGCAAAATGACATCACTGTTTTCTCTTAAAGGCACAAGGAGCTATTTTGGCATTACTAAGGTGAATACATAAGTGCACTTTAACAATTAAAAAAATGATATTCTACAGTCACCTGGTTACAAGGTTAATACTTTATTCCTTAGGACAGGGGAGATTGAGGGGAGATTTGATAGAAGTATACAAAATTATGAGAGGTATTGATAGGTCAAATGCAAGCAGGCTTTTTTGACTGAGGCTGAATGAGACTAGAACTAGAGGTCATGGGTTGAGGATGATAGGTGGAATGTTAAATGATACATGAAGGAAACTTCTTTACTCAGAGGGTGGTGAGAGTGTAACTTCAATTTCAGCACTTAAGAGAAATCTAGATCAGTACATGGATGGGATGGGAATGGAGGGCTATAGTCCAGGTGCGAGTTGATGGGACTAGGCTATTTTGCATGGACTAGATGGGCCAAGGGGCTTGCTTATATGCTGTAGTGTTGCATGACTCCATAACTCTAACTGAACTTCTTTCTGTTGTTTATACTCTATGTTCCTACTCTACTAACTCACATTAATTTAAGGATTAGGTAAGGTATGTCCAAATAAACTGCACCTGTATTTCTTGCATCCAGATATTATTATAATTATTGCACATGTGAATGCGCACTTATTGCTGAAGCTCCAGCATTATCACATGGCTACATTTATTTTCAGAACTTCTTTGCTTTATTAAGTCTAATAAAATTGAATATATTGAAAACATGAGAAATTCTGCAGATGTGGAAATCCAAAGCAACACACACACAAAATGCTAGAGGAAATCAATGAGTCAGGCAGAGTTTATGGAAGTGAATAACCATTGACATTACATGCCAAGACCCTTCTGCAGGACTGCTGGAAAGGAAGGGAGAAGATACCAGAATAAAAAGGTGGGAGGTGTGGAAGGACGGTAGCTCGAAAATGAAGCCAGGTGGGTGGGAAAGGTAAAGGTAAAGGGTTGGAGAGGAAGAAATCTGACGGGAGAGGAGAGTGGACCATAGGAGAAAGGGATGGAGAAGGGGATACTGGGGAAGTGATTGGCAGGTGAGAGGGGGTAAGGGATCAGAGTGGGGACCAGAGGAAGAGGGATCACCACAATTATACCTAAATGAAGATAGTCAGCATATTTTAACTTTTTTAGATAGAAATCACACACAGTAGCTTGATTCCCTTTTACAAGAATGTCTCCTGATAAACAGAGCCTTGCAGTTTAAAATTATTAACTGTGGCCATAAATTTGCTGCAATTATATTCATGTTTCAAGAGCACTGCTTGGTCAATATTTTCCTACAAACAATTTTTAAGAATTATACTTTATGATCTTTCTAACAGCTGCAGTGCTGCATTTTGAAGGTAACAGCCTTTGAAAAGTAAATTTCAGTTTTGTGATATCATTACTTACAAAGCACATTTCCATCAAAATGTAAATTGAGTGTCACTTGGTTGAACTGCAATGTAAATAAATCCAAACACAAATAATCTCTGAGGTATGTTGTGCGCTTTTGACAGAGACTACACATGTAGAGTGAGCAGAGAATATACAAACACAAAATAGCATGGTATTTGCTGACATTTTCAGTGCATCAGAAGGTCAGCTGGTATATCAGTAATGGTAAAGCAATTATAAAACCTGGCCACCTTGCAGTTCAATGTCAGATAAAACATGGAACATTGATTTGGATATACTGTAGATTAGTACTATAATGTACAGGCAAGTGTGTGGGGACCCACGTTGAAGAGAGGGCTATATGGAGAAGGCTGCCGAGAGCTGGACTATGCACATCAATACTCTCATCCTTCTGCAGATGCTCAGCAAACAGCATGCTGACATGCTGCATCACTGCATGGTAAGGAAACTGCACTGTGGTTGTTACGAAGACTCTGCAATGGATAGCCAAAACTGCCCAATGCATCAGCAGCATCAGCCCACCCGGCATCAAGGACATGTAATCAGAAAGGTGCCTGAGAAAGGCCAGCAACATCATGAAGTATCCCTGCTCATGGACTGTTTGCCCTACTCCCAGTAGAAAGTCAGTTACTTAGCATCCATGCCAGGACCACCAGACTCAAAAGCAGGTACTTCCCCCAAGCAAGAAGGCTGATCAACACTTCTACCCACGAACACACTCTGCTAACCCCCACCACTACTACTTTAACATTTCCTACCAGAGTCATTTTGCATTACTTTATGGACAATCAATCTATGTACATATATAAGTTAGCTTATGTATTTATATTTTTATTTTTGTTTTACTTATCTTGTTGGGTTTATCTTTGTGCTTCATCAGATCCATAGTAACAATTATTCTGTTCTCCTTTACACGTGTGTACTTGAAATAACATTAAACAACCTTGAAGTGGTGAGGGAGAGATTTACCTGAAAGAGTTTTCCAATTGTTATTTGTAGGAACACTACAAGTTCAAAATGAACATCTTAATGATATCACAGCGAAATTATTTCCTAGATTTTATACATTAGCTGCGGTTTGGTAAGCAAACTCTGAACAATGAGTCAGAAGATTGTGGGAGGAAATTTAATCAAAAGGCAGATATTCATTTATCTATGTCTGATTGACATACCATTTATGTTGATGTGATTTTTTTATTTATTGCTTTCTTTTATATTGTTCCAGCTATTTTTTTGAGATTGAGTATAAATAATTGTTTTGAATACTAAAATTACTTGATAGAAAGTATGGGAAATTAGAATCACTTTTAAAAGATGAAAAACTTAAATATTGTTTCCCCATGTCTTCTTGGATACAAATTACAGATAGATAACACCCAGAGTAAACATTGCAGTAAAGAGTAAGTAGCACAAAGATAGAGTGCATGAACAATGGGCTCCTGAAATTCTGTCACATTGAACAATGATTATTTTCACTTTGTATTAGCATTTCTATGTACAGATCCTGCCCATCTTACAAATGCCCAAATTATGTATATCCATGCATGGGTGAGCATTTGGCTGACCTATGGAATAGATTTACAAGCTACTGTAAGGCTGAAGGCAATTTCTTTAATTTGGGAATTACGTATGCAGCCGCCCTTATGACTTGCAAACTCTTCAAGTTACACACTGTTTACGTGAAATAGAACCCTGTCATAATCTGGGAAAGATCACCATCAGGGAAAAAAAAGTGAAAGGTAAAATACGGAACTTTGAGTGATTTCCACAAAGACTACATTTTTTTCTGTTTTTTTTGTGCCTGATATTCAGACATACATGGTGGTGTCCACAGACATGTAACACAAGCCTAGATTTTAGAAAGGTGATTTTAATCCAGCAAAGCTGAATTCTTATGCAGAAGGTGGCCTTCAATAGCATATGAGACCTATTTAAAGGGGACCTACCCAAATACATAACATGTGGTGTCTGGAACTAGGAACACATCTCAGAAAAGCCTTCCTCTCAAAGCGGCGCTCAACACTAGCAAAGCTCTTCCTGGTTAGCCCAATTACCTTGCTCTGGTTGAAAATCCAACCCTTTTTGCCAGAGATGGCAATATTCCTCTTGACCACCTAACCCATTCGGAAGCTTGCACTCTTCTGTTGATCCAATGATTGAGCCACCTCGTCCCCTAGCTACCCCAACTACTGATCATGACTGCATCCCTCCAAAGACCTGAGATCCTCAAGGCTCCTACCACCCCACACCCCAACAACAAATGCAATGGGCCCACCTGCCCAGTTGTCCAATGAATTCTACCACTCTTAATAACTGCACAGAGACTAAGAACTAATTTTCTTCAGACCATTGGCCTTTATGTGTTTCAAAATTTTGCAGCCATTAACTAAAGCGAAAACAGTCATGTTGGCCTATTCAATATGCCCAAATGAATTCAACAATGTCTGCAAGTTAAGAGACTTTGCTGAAATTTGGTGCTAACCCACTAAAATTACTACATATAGATCTAATCTCATTCCCACAGGCAAGATATACTTGCAGTCAAGAGGATATACCAAAGTAAATAGTCAGAATTCCAAGATGAAATATGCTGCCATATGTGGAGAGGAAGGTGTCGGGTGGTAATATGGATAACTAGAAAATGAGGAAACAGGTGTGAAATTAACTAACAGCATTGATATCTGTTAACCTGTATAATCACTGCAACAAACTTGTGCAAGTAGCCCTGTTGTGAGGGCTTGCCACTGCAGGATGTCAGTTCCATTTAAAGCAAACACTGAATACCACAGTAGGTGCTGGGAAGCTATCAGAGCACATTCTGGTAAAGAAGGTATTAAACAGAGCTTTTGCACAGCCACTTAGAAGGTTAAGGAAGATTCAGATGAAGTCATCAAAATATTTTATTTTTACCGGTTACTGATTGGTAGATTGGAATTGGGAACCTAGACTGCAAGTTAGAACCAGGCCCAATACTAATGAAGCATCTGCATTAACCCAACATGACAGTTGAGATTATATCTGGCCTCAGTTAGCAAACACTGGAAAGTGTCTAATAAGAACATTACAGAAACACAATACTTACTCAATGTTCGGTGGATGACCTTAGAGACCGATCTCATGCAGCATTCCACAAGAAAGACACAACCTCTTTCCCAAGGGGCATCAGGGTAGTGTAAGAGATGCTCCAGCACTGTAGGGGCAGCTATGGTTAGTGCAATGGTTAGCAACACACTTTAAAGCACCAGTGCTTGTGGTTCAATTCCTGCCACTGGTTGTAAGGAGTTTGTATATTCTCCCCATGACCATGTGTGTTTCTGCTGGGTGCTCTGGTTTCCTCTTACATCTCAAAGACATACTGTTATGGTTAATGGGTTGTGGGCATGCTATCTTAGCACCAAATGCATGGCAACCCTTCTGGGCTGGTCAGCACAATCCTGACTGATTTGATTTGATGAAAAATGAAGCATTTCATTTTTTAGTTTGATGAGCATGTGACAAATAAAGCTGATCTTTATTTTTAAAACTTCAGAAAGAACTTTTTGGACACCGACGAAGTCCAAAGACTGTACATATAATGAAACACTCACTTTTTTTCCAAGATGGTTTTTCCTTTGCCTGTATGAAGAGAGAGCTGCAACAGTAGCCAACAGACAGCATACAGGCACAGTTCCATGAGTTCACTAACATGGAGGAATAAAATCTAGCCATAACACCAGAAGACATAGGAGCAGAAATAGACCATTTAGACCATCAAGTCTGCTCCACCATTCATTCAGGCTGATTTTATATTTCCCTCTCATCCCCTTACTCCTGCCCTGGAGTCGTAGGGTCATAGATCACTGCAGCACAGAACCTGGCCCTTCGGCCTACCTAGTCTGTGCCGAACTGTTATACTGCCAGAACTTGCTGATGACGACAAATAAAGAACCTAGAATAGGATCTGAACTCCAGGCAAGCTTTGGACTCGCTGGTGATGGGACGCTGAACACGATGCCTCAAACTCTGCTCTAACCAATTCGCTTACTGTACATCGAGACCCACTGCCCCCGCCATCGAATGTGGAGCAGAGGCTTAGAATCCAGATTGTCCTCTAATTCCTCCATTTCCCTGTCCCTAAACCACAACCTGATCACTAGCTCTCCTCTCTGTCTCCAAAATCATCCCTACAGACCTAAAAAACAACCAAGTATGAGCCATGGCTTTGAGAGAAACCGCAGCTCTGAGCGATTTTGGAAAAAAAGTGATTAACTCTCACCTCATTTACCATGTTACAGAATTAGTTTCAGTATCATTGACATGTTGTGACATTTGTTGTTTTGCAGCAGTTGTGCATTGCAATACATGGTAATAAAAACTATAAATTACCATAAATATGTATAATTAAATCAATAGTGCAAAAGGAGAGGGAGAAATGCTGAGGTATTGTTAATGGGTTCATTGTTCATCCAGAAATCTGATGACAGAGGGGAAGAAGCTCGTCCTGAAATGTTGAGTGTGTATCTTCAGGCTCCTGTACAGGGAGCAATGAGAAGAGAGCATGTCCCGAATGATGGGAGTTCTTTCTGAGCCATCACCTCTTGAAGGTGCGCTGGGTGCTGGGGAGGCTAGTGCTCATGATGGAGTTTTTTCCATTACTATGCACTGGCCTCTCCATACCAAATGATGACACAAACAGTTAGAATGTTCTCCACAATATATCTGTAGATATGTCTTTGGTGACATATCAATTGTCCTCAAGCTCCTAATGAAATATAGCTGCAGTCCTGCCTTCTTTGTAATTGCATCAATATGTTGGGCCCAGGATTGATCCTCACAGGAACCTAAAACTGTTCATACTTTCCAGTTCTGGTCCTTGAAGTCCACAATAAAGTCCTTGGTCTTACTGACACTGACTGCAAAGTGGTTGCTGTGACACCACTCAACCAGCTGATCTATCTTGCTCCTCTACACCTCCTTATCACCATCTGTGATAACAGTATTGCCAACAGTAATTGTGTTATTGGCCAATTTATAGATGGACAGAGTTTCAGTGGATAGAGATGCAACTGAGTTGCAATCAGAAATGAGAGTGAGCGTGAACAAAGTTACAACACCAAAACAGAAACCAGCCTGGCCAAATGAATTGTGCTGCCATTGTGGCAGGGGCTCAAATACACAAAATAAATGTAGATTTAAAGCCAAACCTTGCAGAAAATGCAATGAAGTAGGACACAGACAAAGAGCATCTCAAGCAGACAAATAAGTGGTCTGTACAGGTAAGAAAAAAAGATAAAAAGTCAGGTTGTAGTTTCAAATAGAGTTCTAATTTGCATGTTGTTGATGAAATATCTGATAATAATGAGAGTGATACAGGATTGTGTAGCCTTGAGATTTATGGTGTGAATATTAATAATAGATATTAACACTGCTTAAACGAGAATCAAATGGCAAATTAATTAAAATGGAAATGGACACTAGTTCAGCTGTTTCAGTCATTCCACAAAGTGAGATTGAACAGTATTTCAGAGGTACCAAACTGAAGCCTGCAGATATCCAACAAAGAACTGAGAAAAGACTGGAGAAAAGATAACTCCTGTGGGAATGGCACTTGTGACAGTGATATGCGGATGTCACTGTGTTATATGACACTGTGTTAATTGCAAGTATGGAGGAAGAACTACAAAACTTAATTGATATAGTTGAAGAAAGTGCAAAACTGGGTCTATCTATCAATTGCAAAAAGACAGAATGTATGGTGATATCCAAAAAGAAGGAGAATCCTATCTGCAGGCTGAGAATAAATGGTGAAGACATAAAACAAGTACAGAACTTTTACTACTTAGGAAGCTGGGTGACATCAGATGGCAGGTGCGACATGGACATCAAAAGAAGAATAAGGATGGCAAAAGACACCTTTACGAGAATGAAGAGTAAACTGACCAATACTAAACTAGGCATGACAACCTGCCTCAGAGTACTGAAATGTTACATTTATCTAGTTATGTTATATGGCTCAGAATGTTGAACAATATCTAGTAACATGAGGAAATGAATTGAAGCAGCAGAGATGTGGTTTTTGAGGAGGATGCAAAGAATATCATGGATGAAATAAATATCTAATGAGGACGTCATGAACAAAGCAAGCACAAAAAGAGAAATAATGTATGAGATCATGAAACGGCAACGTAACTTCATTGGACGTGATTAGGAAAGAGGAGTTAGAATGCAAGGTAACTATGGGGAAGATTGAAGGGAAGAAAGCAAGAGGAAGACAAAGACAAATGATGATGGAGATAGCAGCCAGAGAACTGGAAATGAATACCAATGAATTGATCCACTTGACCCGAAAAAGGAGTGTGTGGGCCACAGCAGTCTAAGCTCAAACTGGGCACGGCACCTGATGATGATGATGACAATAAAAAATAACAGCAAGTCACATTGAGCTTGCTTGTGGTAAAAACAGGAGGACCAGTATTGTGGGGCGTGTTTGGCTGGGAGGACTACAACTTCATTACAGACTCATCCACAATTTGTATGATATAACCCCTGTAGTGAAGCCATCCGAAAGTGAACACTCCACAACCAACAACTCACCAGCTACACTGTTCCAGGATCATCCCTTGTGTTCACACTTGTATCTCCTCAAACCTAGTCTCTGGAGGAGGATGCAGGACAAACAGCTGAGACAAACTGAAAGCTCCTCAAGTAAGAAATTTCGATGTTTCACTCCTGGATAAACAGTCCTGGAAAGGGACTACACAGGTGATCAAAGTTGGGCACTCAGAAAGATTAAAGACAGAATGGACCAATCTCCTACACAGTGGAGATTGAAACTGATGTCATCTGGAGATGATATATCTATCAATTAGGGAGAGCAGAATCAATTGTGAGAGAAGAAAGTTGGCTACTGCTATCAGAACTACTTCCTGCAGTCTCAGAGTCATATCCTACAACCACCAATTCATTTTTTTCTCCATAGGTATTTATCACGTATTGCATTGTACTGCTGCTGCAATGTTAACAAAGTGCACGACTAATGCAGGTGAAAATAAACCTGATTCTGAGAACTAAATAATGTCATAACACAGAACCAACACTGTTTGGCTGAGCTAAAAAGTTAGGTACTGCCAACCCACTTCGTCTCATCGTTGCTGTTTTCAGCTGTTTACCATTAGTAGCCTATGTTAACTTGACTGGATGTGCAAGCACAGTAAGATAAAACCTGATACAGATGGTAAAATGCCGATAATCTGGCTTAGAGCTAAACTGGGCAAGATCCAAACCAGGGATTACTAACAGCTAACGTTGATAGCCTGTGTAAAACATAAATGTTAACAGCAAGTGACATCGGATGTGGGAAATATCCAAATTTAAATGACAACAAAATAGGCTTCTGAAAAAAAAAGATATATTTGAATATTTGCACTAAAAAACAGTCAATTAAAATTGATTTACAAAGAAATCTGTGAACTTGTTGCAGTCTGATACTGTGGACACCAGAATCTGTTTGTCGAAATATCAAAGGTTCTCCCTCAATGGGTACTGTTGGCATTCAACTATTATTTCACAAGAGAAATTTCAAAGCATATAGACATGGCAGTGTTAAGTGCTTAGAGACAACAGAAGAGCAGATCACATCCGTGATGCATTTTAGTTCGAACTTTGGTTAAAGCTAAATCACACTGATATGGTTTACATGACCATAGTTCCACCCTGGCAAATATTCACTTCAGCACGAATTGTTTGGCACAGACAAGCCCAGAGAAGTCCAACTTAGTTACACGTTGTGCATCATCAATGGAATTCTCCAATTAATGCATCTTTCATGCCTCCTGATTCAAATGACATTACATGCTCTCAGAGTGCAGAGAGATTCCAGTAAGCAAGCTTCTCAGGAAAGCATTAACCCAGGCCCTCCTCTGTTCAATCATCTTTTCAGCCCACCATCTTGTGTCACAACATCCTCTGTGGATTAGGTTGTTGCACCAAGTGATAACAGAGGAGGACCTGTGGCAGGAAGACTGGAACTAGATCATCCAGCTACCAGTACTTCATCATTTATCACAGAGCTCAGCCACCTGCATAGGACCTGCTGCATTGTCAGAGGACCCTTCTTTGCCATTTCCAGAGTGGGCAAAGCCTCTCAGCAGCAAATCAACATTTTTGGAAGTCTCTTGTGATATCCTAATCATGCAGACTAAATCAAAGCATACATTGCACATACTGATAAATAGGTTCAATGCCAGGGTCCATGAGCTACACATGGGTAACAAAAATGTTGTTGTCAGAATCAGAATACAAGCAAATAAAATATAAAAACATTATTGGTCATATCACTTTGAATAAATAAGGGTTAAGATGAAGGGACAAATACTGAATCCACTTGAAATTAATCATTTATGTAATTATGTGAACTAACCATCTATCTGAGTAAATAATGAAATCCAACCTATTTATATTTCAAGATGGGGTCTTAGCTGTTTTGATTTGCATCCTATGTAAAAATATTTATTATCGCAAAGCTGGAGATTGGGCGTGCGGCCATGATCAACTCCATTGCTTCTCAGCAATTAAAGTGTCGAACAAGACTGAAGTTGATGAGAACAAGAGTGGAGGACAGGCAGGTAGTTGGCACCGTCCACCTGCATTTGACAGGTGTGTCTCTCTCTCTCGCCGCTGTTACAGGAAAGTTCAGGAATCCTGGGATCCAAGTTGCCAGGACTGATTGGCGAGGCTGTGTCCTTGTTTTGGGGGACTTTGAGGATCGTGTTGCATGTTCTTATGGACCCAGGTTACTTTTTTTGCTGCTTTTGAGCAGCTTGATCAGGGTGATTGATGTGGATTGGGACATTTTGGTGAAGAATAGCTCTGTGGCCCTCAGTGGGTAGCGGCAGGATACTGAACTGAGCTAAACTGAATACAGTTGGATCCTGGTTTGATATTTGACACTCTATGTGGTGTTCGCTCACATATCTGTTCTTTCTTCCTTGGTTGGGTGTTTGATGTTAACTTGAACGGGTTCCGTGTTGTTTCCTTGCTTTGTGGCTGCCTATGGGAGGAGGCAGTTGTATTCTGCATACATACTTCGATAATAAATATACTTCAAATCTTTAACACTGCTGATCATACTTAAATTGGCTTCAATGTCATATATTTTAATCAAAAGATCCTCATTTATTGAAAACAGTGATTAATTTGTTTGCAAGAGACAGTATTTAGAATGTTTTTTGAATCAGAAATGCTCAGAATGAACATCTATTTGTTAATGCAGCTCACCATAGCATTTACTTCAATTTGCTTAAATAAATACTGGACTGAAGAGATATATCACTGCCAGCATTGGCATTTTACCAGCAGACAGGCTTATCTTCTGACAACTGGCTGCAATTGCATATGAATCAATTATATTTTGAGCTGAAAACAGTTTGACACCAAAACAGAAAGACCCAGAGACACCCAGGTTTGTTTACTATCAAGTCGGTGTGGCTAATTTTCAATTTCAAGTGGAGTACTTAGAGTCTGCAGTCTTGGAGGGGACAATGGGGCAATATTAAGCTAGGTTTCCATGGATATTGAAGATTCCACAATTATGCATTTTATATAGTCTTTTGGAACTGGGATAACTTCCACTCCAGCTTTGTGGCTGACAAGGCCCTTCTCAGAACCACAGATGGACATGAGATGCTTGTCATGGCATGCAGGAGGGCAGTTTGTGAGGTGGCACACCACTTACGCAGATTATGCAGGGTTTGTGTGTGCAGGCAGTCAATATTCTCAATAATATTCCAAATGTTCCTACTCCTCTTAAAGCAGCACAAGAGAGAGACTCCCAGGAAGTTAGTGGGAATGTTACATTTCTTCAAGAAAGTTTTGAGCATATCTGGGAAATCTTTTCTCCAGCTATGAAATGATCGGCCTGTGAGTTTGACGTCAGTGGTGGGTAAATTGATGGAAAGTATTCTTAGAGATGGTATATATAATTATCTGGATAGAAGGGGTCTGATTAGGAACAGACAACATGGATATGTGCGGGGAAGGTCATGTTTGACAAATCTTATTGAATTTTTTGAAGAAGTTACTAGGAATGTTTATGCGGGTAACGCAGTGGATGTCATCTATATGGACTTCAGTAAGGCCTTTGACAAGGTCCCACGCGGAAGGTTGGTTAGGAAGGTTCAATTGTTAGGTATTAATATTGAAGTAGTAAAATGGATTCAGCAGTGGCTGGATGGGAGGCACCAGAGAGTAGTACTGGATAACTCTTTGTCTGATTGGAGGCCAGTGACTAGTGGAGTGCCTCAGGGATTTGTACTGGGTCCAATGTTATTTTTCATATACATTATGATCTGGATGATGGGGTGGTAAATTGGATTAGTAAGTACTCAGATGATACTAAGATAGGTGGAGTTGTGGATAATGAAGTAGGTTTTCAAAGCTGGAAGAGAGATTTAGGCCAGTTAGAAGAGTGGGCTGAAAGATGGCAGATAGAGTTTAATGCTGATAAATGTGAGGTGCTACATTTTGGTAGGACTAATCAAAATAGGACATACATGGTAAATGGTAGGGCATTGAAGAATGCAGCAGAACAGAGGGATCTAGGAATAATGGTGCATAGTTCCCTGAAGGTGGACTCTCATTTGGAAAGGATAGTGAAGAAAGCTTTTGGTATGCTGGCCTTTATAAATCAGAGCATTGAGTATAGGTGTTGGGATGTAATGCCGAAATTGTTCAAGGCATTGGTGAGACCAAACTTGGAGTATTGTGTACAGTTTTGGTCATAAAATTATAGGAAAGATGTCAACAAAATGGAGAGAGTACAGAGAAGATTTACTAGAATGTTACCTGGGTTTCATCACCTAAGTTACAGAGAAAGATTAAACAAATTGGGTCGTTATTCTTTGGAACGTAGAAGGTTGAGGGGGGACTTGATAGAAGTATTTAAAATTATGAGAGGGATAGATAGAGTTGACCTGGATACAAATTCTGGGCTGTAATTGTTATACGGTTATATGGAAATAACCTCTTCTCAATTCCAAGCTCAGGAAAAAAGTGTCTGTTTTGGGAGGCTAGTGTCAGAAATACAAATAACATGGCCTGCCAATTGAACTGATGGAATATAGCAATGGCCTTAATACTAGAGATGCAGTCACAAAAGAGAACATTGGTGCCTATTCACTCACACTTCCAATGAATTTCGAGGAATTTGTACAGATGACCTTAGTATCATCTTTTCAGTGTATTAAGGTTTTGAATGTAGGTAGTACATGTTTCAGAAATCTACAAATAGGCAAAGATCACTGCTGACTGGTAAACTATAAGTTTTGTGTCAAGACTGAGATATTGATCTTCAAGTATCCTTTTATCACAGCAGTCCCCAACTCATTGGCTTCTCGCTCACTGTGGAACATCTGGACAGCAAAGATGTGCACATCAGAATGCTCGTTATCAATGACAGCTCAGCATTCAATACTATTATCCTCTGAAAATTAATGCATTATCTTCAAGACCTTGGCCTCAATACCTCCATGTGCATTTGGATCCTTGATTTCATCACTTGCAGACCCCAATCAGTTTGGATTAGCAACAACATCTCCTCCACAATCTCTATCAGCACAGGTGCACCATAAGGGTGTGTGCATAGCTCCCTGCTCTACTCACTTTACACTTATGGCCGTGTGGCTAAGCACAGTCCAAATGTCATTTCCAAGTTTGTTGATGACACCAATATTTGTAGGCTGAATCAAAGATGGTGACAAATGAACATATAGAAGATAGATTGAAAACCTGGCTGAGTGATTCCTCTTACTCAATATCAGCAAAACAAAGGCACTGATTATTGACTTCAGGAGGAGGAAAACAGGTATCCATGAGCCATTCCTCACAGAAGTATCAGAGGTGGAGAAGGTCAGCAACTTTAAATTCCTCAGTGTTATCACTTCAGAGGATGTGTCCTGGGCCCAGCACACTCATGCAATCATGCAGAAAGCATGGCAGTGTCACTACTTACTTAGCATGACATCTAAAACTTAGACAAACTTTGATAGATGTGTGGTATTGCACGTATTGATTGGCTGCATCACAGCCTGGAATGGAAACACCAATACCCTTTTTGATATATATGTAGTTCGGTAATATCTTTACTTTGATACTTTGAACTTTTTCTCATTCAGTCAAATTTTGTCTGGGCACAATTAAGTCTTTTGTGAATTCCATCACCAATCTGCTTTTGCTAAGGTGCCCATTCAGATATTTGAAGGGGTCTGGGTTTTACAAGGTCTAAATTTGAATCTTTATTGTCAAAGAGCAGTGTGCTGCAGTGGTGACCTTTGTCTTGAGTGCAGGGCCTATCTTTTGGATGATTCACTGAGCAAATCAACGACATCTTGTCACTCAGTCTCTGATGCGGATAAATACTAATGCCATCCACGCAGTGCAAGTTAACTAATATGATTAAGGTGACTTTGGTTCTGCAGTATAGTTGACATAGGCTCAATGTTTTCTAATTACTTCTGAAAATAAGCTCCAATTTTGTGGGAAGGCCGTTGGAGGTAAGATGCAATAGTAAAGGAAAGGAGGATTAGGAAAAGTAATAAGTCAACGGTGTTAACCGAGATTGGATCAGTTGTTGAGTTTTCAGTTAGACTTATTGCGTGGAAGTGTTATAATGGAACAAATGTAAAATGAAAATAAATTTCTTGGCAGGCAAATTTGAGAAGGGTATTCCATAATCATCTTCAATGGGATAGTCAAAGGTTTCTGTATGTTCAAAAAAGGCTAAATAAAGTGGGTTATGATGTTCCCTGTATTTTTCTTGGACTTGTTGAGTGATTAAGATCATCTCCATTGTGCCCAAATATGGAAAGGAAGAGGAGATTGAGATGATGTTTTCTGTGGCTCATAGCAAGGAGATCTTTCTCTAGTTACCAAAGCTGGACTTGTTTCTTTTCTTCAAAATCCCTCTATGTTGAAGAAAAGCAAGGTTGTTCTCCTTGATATTCTGACAAATATTTCTCATTATAGTACAGCAAATGATCTGGTGCTTTGCAAAATTCTGATCATTGGATTATGCTAAGTCCATCTGCAATTTCCCCTAACTATTAAATTGTATGTGCATGGGGGTGGGGGGGTGGGGTGGGTGGTGGTTGGAGGGAATTGGGAGTAGAATCCCTTGCCTATAACAGGTCAAAATGAAGATGGAATGGTGCTGCATCTAAGAATCTTCACTGGGAGCCCATCAGTCACACACCTCTTTCACCATGTTGGCAGAGATTGTTGAACCCATATTGGACTCAGTAGTCACCCCAGAATCCTCAGTACTAAAGTAGAAGAAAGTCATCCTTAATACTGAAAGACCATGCAAAAGAAAATGGACATTTTGAGAGATCCTAAATAAAGAACTTGGAAAGTATTTCAATCTGGAAAGTGACACCATTTCTGAACACCCTTTTCAAACTCTAGTACTTCCAAAGCTATTGAATGCATTCTCTTCAAAGCAACGTTTTACTGTTGAAATAGGTTCTTCATTTTCACCTTGTTTGTAATGACCTAGAGAACTTTTCATTTTTATGGTATTAAATTCACTTATATCTTACCAGCAGAAGCTCACTGAAGCTAATTACAAGAATTCATCATCATATTTTGTTGCTGTCAACCAATGCAAATTAAAATGACAAGATAAAAAAAAAGCCATTTTACAGGCTTACATGAGTAATCACTATTATTAGAATTATTTCCTTCTGAGGAAGCTGGAAATACTTTGAATGAAAAGCCAAAACAAAGATAACAATTATTAAGATGATGAATTGCAAAAGTTCATCTGCACCATAAAGGTACAGTAAACCTTTGTGAATATTAACTCTGACAACTCTGGCTGTGGAGGCCAAGTCATTCAATATCATTACAGTGGAGATTGATACTTTCTTGATTAGTCAGGGCTTCAAAGGTTATGGGGAGAAGGCAAGATAAGGGGATTGAGAGGGATAGTGTCTATTATCATGGCAAAGCAGACTTGATGGGCTGAATGGATTAATTCTGTTCCTAAGTCTTATGGTCGTAATAGGCTAACACAAACTGTTTACTCCTGCAGCTCCATAGGGACTGCATTAGGGAACTGGAGATGCTGCTCGATGACCTTCATTTGGTCAGGGAAAGTGAGGAGGTGATAGAGAGGAACTACAGGCAGGTAATCACACCGGGGCCTCGGGGGACGGATAAGTGGATAACAGTCAGGAGAGGGAAGGGCAAGAGTCAGATCCTAGAGTGTAACCCTGTGGCTGTCCCCCTTAACGATAAGTACTCCTGCTTGAGTACTGTTTGGGGGGGGAGTGGTCAGCCTCTTTGGGGGAAGCAACAGTACCTAGCCCTGTGGCTCAGAAGGGTAGGGAAAGGATGACAGCAGTGACAGGGGACTCTATAGTTAGGGGGTCAGACAGGCGATTCTGTGGATGCAGGAAAGAGACGCGGATGGTAGTTTGCCTCCCAGGTGCCAGAGTCTGGGATGATTCTGATCCCGTACATGATATCCTAGAGTGGGAAAGTGAACAGCCATAGGTCGTGGTACATATTGGTATCAACAACATAGGTAGGACAAGGGAGAAGGTCCTGAAAACAGATGACAAGGAGTTAGGAAGGAAGTTGAGAAGTGAGACCTCAAAGGTAGTAATCTCGAGATTACTGCCTGTGTCATGTGACAGTCAGTATAGGAATAGAATGAGGTGGAGGATAAATGTGTGGCTGAGGAATTGGAGCAGGGAACAGGAATTCAGATTTCTGGATCACTGGCACCTCTTTTGGGGCAGATGTGACCTGTACAGAAAGGACGGGTTGCACTTGAATCCCACGGAGACCAATATACTGGCAAGGAAGTTTGCTAAGACTATTGGGGAGAATTTAAACTAGAATTGCTGGGGGTTGAGAAATGAACTGAAGAGACGGAAGAAGAGGCAATTGACTCACAAATAGAGAAAGCTTGGAGACAGTGCGAGAGGGAGAATAGGCAGGTGATAGGGAACGGACATGCTCAGACCGATGGTTTGAGATTTGTCTATTTTAATGCAAGAAGCATCATGAACAAAGTGAAAGAGCTTAGAGCATGGATCAATACTTGGAGCTATGATGCTGTGACCATTACAGAGACTTGGATGGCTCAGGGGCAGGAACAGCTACTTCAAGTGCCAGGCTTTAGATGTTTCAGGAAGGACAGGGTGGGAGACAAAAGAGGTGGGGGTGTGGCACTGTTGATCAGAGATAGTGTCACGGCTGCAGAAAAAGGGGAAGTCATGGAGGGATTGTCTACTGAGTCTGTATGGGTGAAAGTTAGGAACAAGAAGGGGTCAATAACTTACTGGGTGTTTTTTATAGACCTCCCAATAGTAACAGGGACATCGAAGAGCAGATAGGGAGACAGATTCTGGAAAAGTGTAATAATAACAGGGTTGTTGTGGAGGGAGATTTTAATTTCCCAAATATTGATTGTGATCTCTCTAAAGCAAAAGGTTTAGATGGGGTGGGGTTTGTTAGGTGTTCAGGAAGGTTTCTTGACACAATATGTAGATAAGCCTACAAGAGGAGAGGCTGTACTTGATCTGGTATTGGGAAGTGAACCTGGTAAAGTATCAGATCACTCAGTGGCAGAGTATTTCAGAGATAGTGATCACAATTCTATCTCCTTTACCATAGCATTGGAGAGGGATAGGAACAGACAAATTAGGAAAGCAATTAATTGGATTAAGGGGAAATATGAGGCTATCAAGCAGGAACTTGGAAGCCTAAATTGGGAACAATTGTTCTCAGGGAAATGTATGGACGAATGTGGCAAACGTTCAGGAGATATTTGCGTGGAGTTCTGCAATGGTACATTCTAATGAGACAGGGAAAGGATGATAGGGTACAGGAACTGTGGGGTACAAAGTCCATTGTAAATCTAGTCAAAAAGAAAAGAAAAGCTTACGAAAGTTTCAAAAAACTAGGTAATGATAGAGATCTAGAAAGTTGTAAGGCTAGCAGGAAGGAGCTTAAGAATGAAATTAGAAGAGCCAGAAGGGGCCATGAGAAGGCCTTGGTGGACAGGATTAAGGAAAACCCCAAGGCATTCTACATGTATGTGAAGAGCAAGAGGATATGACATGACAGAATAGGACCAATCAAGTGTAACAGTGGAAAAGTGTGCATGGAACCAGAGGAGATAGCAGAGGTACTTAGTGAGTACTTTGCTTCAGTATTCACTACGGAAAAGGATCTTGGCAACTGTAGGGATGACTTAAAGCAGACTGAAAAGAATGAGAATTTAGACATTAAGAAAGAGGATGTGCTGGAGCTTTTGGAAAGCATCAAGTTGCATAAGTCACTGGGACTGGACGTGATGTACCCCAGGCTACTGTGGGAGGTGAGGGATGAAATTGCTGAGCCTCTAGCAATGATCTTTGCATCATCAATGGGGACGGGAGAGGGTCCGGAGGATTGGAGGGTTGCGGATGTTGTTCCCTTATTCAGGAAAGGGAATAGAGATAGCGCAGGCATTTATAGGTCAGTGAGTCTTACTTCAAAGGTTGGTAAGTTGTTGGAAGAGTTCCGTAGAGGCAGGATTTATGAAGATTTTGAAATGCATAATTTGATTAGGAATAGTCAGCATGGCTTTGTGAAAGTCAGGTCATGCCTTACGAGCCTGATTGAATTTTTTGAGGATGTGACTAAACACATTGATGAAGGTAGAGCAGTAGATGTAGTGTATATGGATTTCAGCAAGGCACTTGATAAGGTACCCCATGCAAGGCTTATTGAGAAAGTAAGGAGTCACGGGATCCAGGAGACATTGCTTTGTAGATCCAGAATTGGCTTGTCCACAGAAGGCAAAGTGTGGGTGTAGACAGTTCATATTCTGCATGGAGCGTCGTTCCCCAGTGGTGTACCTCAAGGATATGTTCTGGGACCCTTCCTCTTCGTGATTTTTGTAAATGACCTAGATGAGGGAGGATTGGTTAGCAAATTTGCTGATGACACAAAGGTTGGGGGTGTTGTGGATAGTGTGGAGGGCTGTCAGAGGTTACAGTGGGACATTGAAAGGATGCAAAACTGGGCTGAAAAGTGGCAGATGGAGTTCAACCCAGATAAGTGTGAGGTGGTTCATTTTGGTAGGTCAAATATGATGGCAGAATATAGTATTAATGGTAAGACTCTTGGCAGTGTGGAGGATCAGAGGGATCTTGGGGTCTGAGTCCATAGGACACTCAAAGCTGCTGTGCAGGTTAACTCTGTGGTTAAGAAGGGATCAGTGCATTGGCCTTCATCAAACATGGGATTGAGTATCGGAGCTGAGAGGTAATGTTGCAGCTATATAGGACCCTGGTCAGACCCCACTTGGAGTACTATGCTCAGTTCTGGTTGCTTCACTACAGGAAGGATATGGTAACCATAGAAAGGGTGCAGAGGAGATTTACAAGGATGTTGCCTGGATTGGGGAGCATGCCTTATGAGAATAGGTTGAGTGAACTCAGCCTTTTATCCTTGGAGTGACGAAGAATGAAAGGTGACCTGATAGAGGTGTACAAGATGATGAGAAGCATTCATCTTGTGGATAATCAGAGGCTTTTTTCCCAGGGTTGAAATAGCTAGCACGAGAGGGCACAGCTTTAAGGTGCTTGGAAGTAGGTACAGAGGAGATGACGGGTAAGAATTTTACTCAGAGAGTGGTGAGTGTGTGGAATGGGCTGCCGGCGACCGTGGTGGAGGCAGATACAATAGGGTCTTTTAAGAGACTCCTTGATAGGGTACAGGGGGCTTTGAAAAATAGAGGGCTATGGGTAACCCTAGCTGATTTCTAAGGTAAGGACATGTTTGGCACAGCTTTGTGGGTCAGAGGGTCTATATTCTGCTGTAGGCTTTCTATGTTTCTATGATCCAAGGTTATAGCTCACCATTTTGAACTCTTACTGATGCTCGCTTTCAGGACTTATGTCTTGTACAATAGTAATTGATCTGGTACCATTTCTGATACCAAGTCACAGAACAAAGGCAATCTACTATTTGTAAAAAAGCGTCAAGAAGAATCCGAAGAGAATTTGCTTCGTAACAGTTGATAACAGTGTAAATCAAGAGCAAATAAGGCCATGTGGCAGACACATTATTCAGCACAGATAGCTTTCAACTAGTAAGTTTAAACTTGCAGCTTGCACTTGTGCTTGTGCATCCATTATCAGGGGAAGAAAACAATTAGGGCAAAAGATGGTGAGAACCAGTATCAAACCAGTATCCCATATTCAATATAGCTCAAGAAAGGAGCTTCCAACCAAAGAGTTTGCCTGGCATCATAGGTTTATTAATGTAATTGGAAATAAAATCTTCATATGCTGGAATTCTTAAATAAAAGCAGAAAATATTGGTTCTCTTTCAGCAAAATAACCAGCATCTGTGGAAAATGAAGCAAAGTTAACAATTCAGGCCAAGAATATTGAGAAAGAAATACAAATAATGTAGATTTAAATTATAGAGACAGTGAGGAAGTAGTAGAAGAAGGAAGTCTGATGGTGGTAAATTGTTGAATAATTTATTATTCATATTAATATAAGAAAATTGGATAATGAGGGAAATTAGAGAAAGAAAGAAAGAGAAAAAACAAAGGAAAATTGTGAAATACAGATCAAAGCTATCTGAAAGCTATCGAAAATATCCAGGAAAACATGCCTGTCTAGGGAGAGAGAAAACTGGATAAAATTTACAGATGTATAACCCTCAGCTGAATTTGAAAGTAAGCAGAACAGCATGAATTTACAACTTACAGAATTGATTCAAAGTTCAATGTATATTTTATTATCAAGGTACATATTATCTCATCATATACCACCCTGAGATTTACTTTCAGGATTGTATATTTTGATGTATATATACTCTGTTAATGCAACAAGGATTTCAAGAAGAGAGATGAAAATATTTGAACCCAACAGCAATGCGAAGATTTAAAAACTTATCGACAAATAGAGTATCCTAAAAATAGAGATAGAAATTTCTATCTTAAACTATTCACTGGCTTTAGCAGAAAATGGACAGAGCTAATAAACAATAAACACATTCAATAGCCTTCTGCAAATATATCAGATTCAGATTTATTTATCACATGTACGTGGGAACATGCAGTGAAATGCATTATTTGCATTAAAAACCAACACACTAATAATGTGTTGGGGGCAGGCCACAAGTGCCATCACACATTCTGGCACCAATATAGCATGCCCATCAATGATTGGCACAACATAGAACACAACAAAACAGAACACAAGAAACAGCAAAAAAAGCCCTTTTCCTTCCTCCAAATTCCTAATTATTTTGGAACTGTTTCACAATTGGTTTTCAATTTTACATTTAAACAGATATGCATAATTTTAATGAGAATGGAGTCTACAGTCATAGTTAGTTTATTGTCCGGTAACAGGTTGTATTTGCACTGTGGGATACTTATAATTTTTCCACCCATCAGTTTTGTACCTTACCTACTGTTATTTTCCATTTAAGTCAACAAAAAGTACTGAGCAGGTTGTAAAATGTATTTGACCCAATTTTGAGTGTTTGCTGTCTAATGATATAGTTAAATTACTCTCTGAATGTTTATTGTGAACAACATCCCATGTCTCACAATCTGTGTGATTCTGAAATAAGGGTGCAGAGCAAAGACTTAATTCAGCTTCCAAAGCAAACAGCATGAAATCTACTTGAAGAAAACTACCTACAATTTTTTTCTCTATGATTTCCAATAGGCAAGCTCAAAGCCAGGAATATAAATTTGTAAATTTGTTATAAATATAAATATACCTGCAGTAGCTATGGTAATTAATTCAAAGTTTTTATTTAGCTATTTAATAATATATGTTCAATTATAGGCTGTGTTCATTAAATATGCCAGCAGTAGATCGTTCTACTTAATTACTGAATGCTACTAGTCAAAATTTTTTATCTTTTTAATGGATGAACACCACCTACCTGCTTTTTTGTCTTTTGCAGAGATGATGCAACACTAGGGAGAGCATGTAAAGCAGCTGGATTAGTTTTGGATTATTCTTGCAAAGCTGTAGCACAAACACAATGGAATGAATCCCTTGTTTCTGCTTTTTAAACTGCTACATTGCTGCCTGCTGTACAAATTTATATTGCCCCTTCAATATTTCTCTTCTCACATATTTATTTTTCATTGGCTAATAAAAGTCTCCCTTACTATACCCTTAGCATTGATAACTTCATTAAACCAATTTTTATATGAGGACTTTATTACACTAAAAGCAACCTTTCATTCTGCTAGAAATGTTTTCTTTATTCACTGGATAAGACTGTAAAATAATTATGCTACGGATGGAATTGAATAGTTCTGGCTTTTAATGTATGCTTCTATATAAACAACAAACACTAGTACACTATTAGAAAAAACTGTCCTTGTTGGTAGCTCCTTCTACTTTTGATCAACTAATTTTAACATGATAAAGGCATGCTTTATCCCTCTATGTTTCATGATATTAGAACATAGAACAGTACAGAAAAACAGGCCCTTTGGCCAATAATGTCATGCTGAACCAAATAAATTTGTAATCAAATAGCCAGCTAAACTAGTGCCTGAAAAATGTCCATCTCCCTTTACTTTCCACAAATCCATGAGCCTATCTAAACATTTCTTAAAATTCCTTAATGTATCTGCCTCTACCAGCACCCTAGACACACACCACTCTGTAAAAAAACTTGCCTCTCATATCACCTTTCAAATTATACCCTCTCACCTTAAATGCAAGCCTTCTGGTATTAGACATTTCAACCATGGGAAAAAAGATGTTTTCTATCTACTCCATCTTTGCCTTTCATAATCTTATTAATGTCAGGACTGCAAGGGCAGGCACTTCCCAGTCTCCACCCAGCTAACAGAAGTCACCTGCCAGTCAGTTTCAAATAATCGCTATTTAAACCCAGCTCTCACCCACAATCCCAGTTCACCCATCCTGACAGGAAATGTAGAAGATGCTTGACCCAAAAGCAGAGCAGCGGAGGTGATTTAGTGGGAAGTGACATTTTACCAACAAACCGCAAAATAACAAACCATGAGGGGCCACAAACAACAGATACTTAACATGACAGGACAACAAGGTAACTGAAGGCTAGGAACAACTGTTTGGGGCTCAATACTAGTAATGTTGAAATGTTATTTTAAATTACTTTAAATTTTTAATTCACCTGTGGAAGGTAGAGTACTGTGCATAAGTCTTAGGCATGTTATATATAGCAGTAAGCAGCCATCAATCCCAGGGGATCATGAGTTTGCACCTCTGGTGGACTGTGTCCCCTCCAAGGCAGCGGAGGTTTAAAATCATGGTTTTCCTTCTCCTAGGCAGGCTGCCATCGAAGGCTGACAAGCCCCACCTGCCCGAAACAACTAGTTTTGAGGCACCAATGGTCCACCTTTTCCCCTTCTCTTGTCAGTAGAAACTGTTCCTTCCAGCCTAGCTGTTACAGATGCATGCTATTTGGAGTACTTTATAATTAGTGGGAGCTTATCCCCAATATTACCCCGGCTATGTCAACTATAAATATATATAGGGTTTCATCAACTTTTGCACGATACTATAGTAATTTTATCAATTGCATCTTTACCTCTGCTACAAAAAAAAACAATTTTCACATATGTGAGTGATGATAAACTTGATTCTGATATGGGTTCCTATTGTGGACTGAGGGTGAGAAGGGGCAGGGAGATGGGAATCATAGTTGGGAAAAGGGGAAGGGAGAGGGGAGGAAGTGGAAATCACCAGAGACATTCTTTAATGAACAATACACCAACTGTTTGCAATCAAGTGAATTTTCCCTGTGTCTCAGGGATTAGTGTATTTGCTTGCCCATACTACCCTCCACCCCAGCACTCCTTCTCTACCACTTGTCTCACACCCCACCCGCAGCACGCCGCACTTGCCTTACCCAACATCCTTTGCTCCTGCTAGCTTTACAAACTTGCTCTATGCTCCACGTTGAAAAATACAGGATTGTGCAAAAGTCTTAAGCAACCTAGCTATATATGTGCATATGACTTTTGCACAATACTGTATATTGTTCATTAAGTACTGGCTGAATGAAAGTTAGCAAAGTGTCATCTTATTTAAAAGACCATGTATATATGGGTTATGATCCATGACCTCAGGATGACGTGAAGCACCTTATAGCCAATCCAGCATTTTATAGTGATAGAACATTACAGCACAGAAACTGGCCCTTTGGCATATCAAGTCCATAATGAACTATTAATCTCCCTAGTCTCATAAACCTGCACCCGGAACAGAGCCCTCTGTACCCTTCACATTCATATAGCTATCTAAGTTTCTCTTAAATGTTGAAATCAAATACACATCCACCACTTCTGCTAGCAGTTTGTCCACACTGTCACCACCCTCATAGAAACATAGAAAACCTACAGCACAATATAGGCCCTTCGGCCCACAAAGTTGTGCTGAACATGTCCCTACCTTAGAAATTACTAGGCTTCCCCATAGCCCTCTATTTTTCTAAGCTACATGTACCTATCCAAAAGTCTCTTAAAAGACCCTATCATATCCGCCTCCACCGTCATTGCCGGTAGCCCATTCCACGCACTCATCACTCACTGAGTAAAAAACTTACCCCTGACATCTCCTCTGTACCTACTCCCCAGCATCTTATACCTGTATCTTCTTGTGGCAACCATTTCAGCACTGGGAAAAAACCTCTGACTATCCACACAGTCAGTGCTTCTCATCATCTTATACACATCCATCAAGTCACCTCTCATCCTTTGTTGCTCCAAGGAGAAAAGGCCGAGTTCACTCAACCTATTCTCATAAGGCATGCTCTCCAATCCAGGCAACATCGTTGTAACTCTCTTCGGTACCCTTTCTATGCCTTCCACATCCTTTCTGTAGTGAGGCGACCAGAACATAGCACAGTACTTCAAGTGGGGTCTGACCAGGGTTCTATACAGCTAGAAAATTATCTCTCAGCTCCTAATTTCAATTCTATGATTGATGAAGGCCAATGCATCATACGCCTTCTTAACCACAGACTCAACCTGCGCAGCTGCTTTGAGCATCCTATGGATTCGGACCGCAAGATCCCTCTAATCCTCCGCATTGCCAAGTGTCTTACCATTAATACTATATTCTACCATCATATTTCACCTACCAAAATGAACCACTTCACATTTATCTGGGTTGAAATCCATCTGCCACTTCACAGCCCAGTTTTGCATCCAATCAATGTCCCGCTGTAAACTCTGACAGCCCTCCACACTATCCACAACACCTCCAACCTTTGTGTCATCAGCAAACTTACTAAACCCATCCCTCCACTTCCTCATCCAGGTCACTTATAAAAATCACGAACAGCAAGGGTTCCAGAACAGATCCCCGAGGCACACCACTGGTCACCGACCTCCATGCAGAATATGACCCATCTACAACCACTCTTTGCCTTCTGTGGGCAAGCCAGTTCTGGATCCACAAAGTAATATCCCCTTGGATCCCATGCCTCCTTACTTTCTCAATAAGCCTTGCATGGGATACCTTATCAAGTGCCTTGCTGAAATCCATATACACCACATCCACTGTTCTTCCTTCATCAATCTGTTCAGTCACATCCTCAAAAAACTCAATCAGGCTCATGTTCTTCTTTAATGTTTATTTCACACTTGACCCATGATATCTAGCTCTATCCACATCCATCCACAGTGGAAAAGAGCCTGAGAAGTAGAATTGAAATGGGAGGCCACCAGTCCTGATGAAAGGTTTCGGCCCGAAGTGTCGACTGTTTACTCTTTTCCAAAGATGCTGCCTGACCTGCTGAGTTTCTCCAGCATTTGTGTGTGTTGCTAATTATCTACCTGCGTCTAAAAAGTATATAGACTCTATTTCCATTTCCCTTTGAAAAAGTGTGGCAAAAGCATATGAGTCTCAGAGAGAAAAAGTGTTTCTTCTCTGTCTTAAAGGTGCATCTTATTATTTTTCACATGGCAATACTCTAGTTCTAAATCCTCTATGAGAACAAATATCCTCCCCAATTCCACTCCTCGTGATTGTGGGTATCCCAATTAAGTCACCTTCCATTCTTCTAATTCCAACTGATACAAGTTTAGTTTATCCATCTTATCCTTAAAAGACAATTCACCTATTCCAGGTATTAGGTTTACTGAAACTTCCCTGAATTGTTCTAACTTTCAACATCTTTGCTTAAATATAGATAGTATGGAAAGTATTCCAGATGTGGTCCTCCGTGCCTATTTATCTGTAAGTGAACTCCCTAACTTTGGTCTTCAATTCCCCTTGAACTTAACAACAATATTCTGTTAGCTTGCCTAATTATGCGCAGTTAAAAGAGCCTAATGTGAGCAAATGGGATGAGTGTTGACAGGCATCATGTTTGTTATTGATGACGTCGGCTGCAAATTCCTGCTTCTGTGCTGTATGAGAAGATCCAGGACAAGAGAGTTGGCTCATGGATGGCATATATAATGTGGATATAGTGTTGTACGTCTTTGGAATGTTGGAAGAAACCAGGACACCAAGAGGAAACCCATGCAGTTACAAACTCCTTACAAATTGTGGCCAGAATTAAACTTGGATTGCGATTGCTGGAGCTGTAACAGCATTACGCTAACTGCTACCTATCATGCTGCTCCCGGATTATGGAAAGTAACAACATAGTGATACTTGGAAGTTCAAAGTTCAAAGTAAAATTTATTATCAGAATACATACATGTCACCACATACAACCCTGAGATTCTTTTTCTGCGGGCATACTTAGCAGACCTATAGAACAGGTACCGTAAACAGGATTTGCAAACTGTACAAACTGTGCAAATGCAGATAATAAATAAGTAGCAATAAATAATGAGCATGAAATAACAAGATGAAAGAGTCCTTCAATAAGTGTAAGTGTAGTTACCCCTTTTGTTCGAGAGCTTGATGGTTGAGGGGCAGTAACTGTTCTTGAACCTGGTGGTGTGAGTCCTGAGGCACCTGTACCTTCCACCTGATGGCAGCAGTGAGAAAAGAGCATGGTCTGGGTGGTGAGGATCTTTGCTGACGGATACCGCTTTTCTACTCAATACCTGAGAGGGTTTCACCTCTGATGTACTGGGTCGAATCCATTACCTTCTGTAGCATTTTCCACTTAAAGGCATTGGTGTTCCCAAATCAGTCCACTTTGCAGCCAGTCAGTACATTTTCCACCATTCATCCATAGAAGTTTGCCAAGCTTTTTGATGACATGCCAAATCTCCGTAGACTCCTGAGGAAGTAGAGGTGTTGTTGTGCTTTCTTTGGAATTATATTTATATGATGAGTTCAGGACAGGTCCTCTGAGATAGTGACACCCAGGTATTTAAAGTTAATGATCCTCTCTACCTCTGATCCTCTGATGATTACTGGCTCATGGACCTCTGGATTTGCTCTCCTGAAGACTACAATCAGTTCTTTGGTCTTGAAGACATTGAGGGAGAGGTTGTTGTTATTACACCACTCAGCCAATTTTTTAGTCTCCCTCCTGTATACTGATTCATCACCAGCTTTGATATAGCCCACATTCCTGTGGTGCTCCTGTGCTGATGGAGGTTGTGGAGGAGATGCTTTTGCTTATCTGAACTGACTGGAGTCTGCAAATGAGGATATTCAGTATCCAGTTGCACAAGGGGTTTTTGAGGCCCAGGAACAGAGTTTATTGGAGGCAATGATGGTGTTGACAGAATGGATGCTGAGAGGATCTTGCCATCCAAACCCAAGGTGTGTGGTTTCAGAATCAGGAGGTGAAAATGAATTTGCTTTCTCAGAGCGTTTAGAAATTTGGAATCCTCCATCACAGAGAGTTTAAATGATGGATCATTGATATACTCAATGCTGAAATAAACACATTTCTGGTCCATAGAGTCATTGGGAGTTGTGGAGAACAGGCAGGAAAGTGGCCAAAAGTAGCTATGATTTTACTGCACCTGTCTAAATCCCTTTTAAACATTGTAAATGTATCACAAAAATGAGAAAATTTGCAGATGCTGGAAATCCAAAGCAACACACATAAAGTGCTGGAGGAACGCAGCAGGCCAGGCAGCATCCATGGAAAAAGTAAACAGTCGACGTTTTAGGCTGAGGCTCTTCATCAGCAATGTATCTGCCTCCACCACCTTCACTACCTTCTGTTGCAAAACATACCCATCAATCTTCTTTAAATTTCTCTGCTCTCACATTATACTTGTACCCTTTATTTCTACACTCCCCTCGCTGGGAAAAGTACTCTATACTGTCTATGCCCTTCAGTTTAATAAACTTTGATAAAGTTACCTCTCAGCCTCCAATGTTCTCATGAGAATGAACCCAGCCTACCTAACTTTTCCTCATAACTAATCTCTCTATTCCAGATAACATCTTGGTGAATCTCCTCTGCACTCTGTGTGGAGATGGACACATTACACAGTACCCAAGTGCAATTAATCAATGTCTTGTATAGCTGCAAAACAATAGCCGAACACTTGTACTTGATATCTCAGCCTGTGAAGAAAAGCATAGAAAATGCTTTCTTCACTGCCTTTTTCCACCTGCGTTGTCACTTTCAGGAAGCCATGGATTTGCACCCCAAGGTCTCTCTCCACAATAATGCTCCAAAAGTCCTTATCATTTACTTGATGTGTGCTTCCAGAATTTGGCTTCCCAAAGTGCATCATCCCACACTTGATGGCTTGAAACCCATCTGCTTCTGCCCTGTCTAATTTTCAAGCTGATCTATCTCCTAATATATCTTTAGATTACCTCCTTTGCTATAAACAAGTCCACCAATTGTAGTCCTGTGTGAAAACTTACTATTGAAATCACCCACATTCTCATTGTATATTACAAATAACAAAGGTTTCAGTACCAGTCCCTGTAATGCATTACTATTACAAAATTCCAGTCAGAAAAACATATACTCACAGCTACCCACTGCCCTCTTTCACCAAGTCAGCTTTGGATCCAGTTCTTCAACATGCCTTATGACTTCAACTTCTCACCAGTTGACTATGCAAAACCATCTCAAAAGCATTAATGAAGTCATGAAAGCCATATCTTATCTCTTTAAAGAAGTTAATCGTATTTGTGAGATGTGACCTCTCCTGCACAACACCATGCTGCCTCCAAGTAATGCCTCTCACTCAGAAATGGTCAGTTTATTCATATTCTGATATTCTCTGGTTTGCTTCTGTCTGCAAACCAACTCACAATCCAAAAGGCTTCATTGCCTTCCTATTTCAACTAAAGTGAAAATGCTCACGTATTACTATATACCATATGTCTATGAACTAGAGATTAATTTTTAGTCAAACTTTTTGAGAAGATGAACATCCAGTTGAAATACAGAATAAATGATTATTTCATTGCAAGATAGAAAAAGAACTTTAAGTTGCCGAATAGGCTAGAGGGATAAATGTCTCTGTGCAACTTCAGAAATATTTCTAAGGAGCTATGTTTTAATGTACATAATCTCTCTCCAGAAGTATGTCCCTAAAAAAAAAAACACTTTGACTGCCACAATGACTCACATTCCCCTCTCACCCTTAGCATCATTGGAATTTTCTTTATTCCTGTGTTCCAAGGTAAAAGAGTGACACAAAAATAAATCTCTCTCCGTTTGGAAAATTGTTCATCAGCTAAATCTCTGCCTGCTGCTTTTGGCTGACAGAAATACAAGCAACACTCCATCAGTGAAATCAATGCCTCTCTTGTCCTGGCTGACTGTTTCTCTAAAATGCCTACCACAATCAAACAGTTATCTTGTTGGTAAATGTATCTATTTCTGAATTTATTTTCTTTATATAGGCAGAGTTTGAGGATATATCACACCTTTTCATATAAAGACTCTTCAAATTGACAATCCATTTATCTCACTGTAACAGCCAAATAAAATGTTCTATATTCCTATTAATTCATTTTTTATTTGCTTGAATGAACTTTGCAGCATCACCCGCCTGCTTAGAGAACATGAGTTTTCTTATGATAACAATGTATTTGTCAATTGGGCAATTCTGTCAAGTCAGCATTTACTATCCACCTTAATAGATGTAAGAACGCAAAAGCAAGTATGTAATGCTGAGGCTTTATTAGATATTGGTCAGACTGCGCTCAGATAGGTTAGCTAGTTGGCAGTGCCTGTACTCCTTCAGGCCCACAAACATTGTCAAAAAATTCCTCATTTTCATACACAAAATTTCTCTTCAGAGGTTGGGTTTTTGAAGGTCCAGGAAATACATACAGAGTGAATTAAAGTATACAAGCTATTTAGAATATTAATCTACATTCTGAGAGTGGGGTACCAACATTCCAACCTCACCTTGTTAAAGCTAGAATTCAGTAGATTTGTTACTTATTTCAGATAATAACTTTTTATGTCTTATCTAACCCAACGTATAATTGTTTATGTTAACATCACCAATATTTTTTGCCCATCATAGACACAAGCCACGTTCCTGAGCTACTGAAATCCTTCTGCTGCAGAAATTGACAACATGCAGCAAGGTAGAGAAATACAGAACTCAGACCGACAATGAATAAGAACTGGCAACATATTTCCAAGTCAGCACGGTCTGTGTTGGACAGGAAGAACTACAGCCTACAAACCAGTGAATTTGAATGAATCAAGGAGACTGGAAGCAAACAGACCAATTGTTTTTGAGTACAAAAACAGAGACTTAAAATGCAACACTCACAACACGCTGGAGGAACTCAGCAAGTCAGGCAGCATCCGTGGAAACGATCAGTGTCCTTCCCACCCTCCCCCCACCTTCTTTATAGGGCCTCTGCCCCTTCCCTCTACAGTCCTGATGAAGGGTTCCGGCCCAAAACGTTGACTGATCGTTTCCACAAAGCAGCAACAACTCTCCAGAAACCAATCATCGTAGATGGGGAGTACCCCACAGACACATGAAGATTAGATCGGGAGCGTGAGGAACACCTGGCCAATATAGACTCCTTTCCTGGGTATCACCTTTTCTATTCTGGAGGTTCAGAGAAACTTAGTAGGTGTGCATACAGGTATTCAGTTGTCTAATTTCAGTTGAGACAATGAAAGTACTTATTGGTAAATACAGATTCTCTCTGTGACTAACTGATCATTATTAGTAAGGGGTATATCCTAGTAACATCTGTGACAGCTGCCCTTATCCTTCTTGATAGTAGAGGTCATGAGTTTGGAGTAGCTGTTGGAGTTGCCCAGATGTGTAACAGCAATGCATTTTGTGGATAGTACACATTGCTACTGCAGTTCAGCTGTGGTGCAGGGAATGTGCATCATAGCTGATTTCTCTGATGGTGTTGCTTCTCTGATGGTGTTGCACTTCTGATGTTCTACGAGTCTGTGGATGTTCTACAAGTCTGTGGTGGCCAGTGCTATCATGTTTGCTGTTGTGTGCTGGGGCAGCAGGCTGAGGGTAGCAGACACCAACAGAATCAACGAACTCATTCGTAAGGCCAGTGATGTTGTGGGGATGGAACTGGACCCTCACGGTGGTGTCTGAAAAGAGGATGCTGTCCAAGTTTCATGCCATCTTGGTCAATGTCTCCCATCCACTACATAATGTACTGGGTGGGCACAGGAGTACATTCAGCCAGAGACTCATTCCACTGAGATGCAGCACAGAGCGTCATAGGAAGTCATTCCTGCCTGTGGCCATCAAACTTTACAACTCCTCCCTTGGAGGGTCAGACATCCTCAGCCAATAGGCTGGTCCTGGACTTATTTCCTGGCATAATTTACATATTACTATTTAATTATTTACGGCTTATTACTATTTAATTATTTATGGTGCAACTGTAACGAAAACCAATTTCCTTCAGGATCAATAAAGTATGACTGTGATACTATAATAATGTTGTTGGATCTGCATTTATCCAGGTAAGTATTAGAATATAGAACATAGAACAGCCTGGCACAAATGCATTAAGCCCACAATGTCTGCATTGAACACAGTGCAATTGTGGACTTGATTTAAGCACAGAATAGAAGAGTTGTAAGAGAAAGGCAAACCTCATGGACAGGAATGCTCGTGAAACTCTCACTGCATGAAATTGAAGGTGAGGCATGGAAATGTATGCAATTCTGGGTGGTGCCTTACTGCATTCGATTGATGAGCTGCTCTGATGGTGGACAGCTATAAAAGAAATAAAATCTGCTCAAGTCCAATGTCATAGCTTCATGCACGAGAAAGATCAAATGTGAATCAGAAGACCAGATAAAATAAGGTCTGTTTGTTGCCCTATTTACATAGAATATTAATCAACTTCTGAAGTGTGGGCATGTTTTATCAAAGCATGTTGTGAGTCTAGGTCTTGTCTCTTCAGATAAGATACATATTCAGCAAATAAAAATGTAGGTGTAAAGAAAATCTATCACTTTATATGATACACACAGACAACATCTTATATTACTGTAAATCAGTCTGACTGGACTCTGATTGGTAACTTTTTGTCTTCTGACAACCTCACAGAATATATTGCTGCTAACAAGCAATCAAGTCATTTTCAAAGCAAATGTCAGAGCAATGAAATTTCCAAGTGCATTTTCAGTACAGATTTGCAGCCATTTCAAGCATCCTCAGATTATTGACATAATTTTGGTGACATACTATTTAATATACATTTGCAAAGTATAAAGTATCTCTCAATTAGTTCATCTATATCCAGATAAGATGCAGCTCTTTAGTCCCTTTGCATAATGACCATTCATTTCCATTTCACAAGCTGTTATTTAAATGAATTTCCATATTGCTATTATGAGGCCTTCGAAAAAGAATTTCTTGTATTATGCATAAGGGACTGCTGAAAATGCACAGTTCCATCTTAAAAATACAACCAAATTATTGGCATGTTCATTTGTGTCACCCTTTGACCACAGAATCTAAAGTGCTGACAGAATTTATTAGGAAGATTACCCACTGATACATCTGAATTTGTTGTGAATTCATTCCTTTGTGATTTTTCACAGAGTGAGACAAGCTAAGGAAACAATTTATCTGAAAGTACATGATAAAAATTCTTTTAAAAATTCTGCTAAAAAGAGAAGGAGTTGAAATATGCAGAGCTTTGGGATAGAAATGAGTTCATGCAGAAATCTGCATGCAAAGATGGAGAGTTGGAGAAGATTCATGCCAATATTTCCCGCTGTTGGTGACATGACAAAATAGCATGTACACCTTATACAATGATACATCATGAATCTAAGCCTTGGCTGCAAGTACTAAGTACAATTCAGACCAATTTCAGCTGATTCCTGCATATGTTCATTCTTGGTTTGGGCAGATTAATAGATTGGCACAGAATAGTTGGGCCAAACTGTTTCTCTGCTGTTGTGTTCTACCGCTCCATGGCTCTTGTCCACTGGAGATTGTCCGTTACTAAATGTCCTTGAAAAGATGCAGTGAGCTTTCTTAAACTGCTGCAGGCCTTCCAGTGCTTTTGGATACAGAGTTTCAGGATTTTTCTCCCCACACATCAACTACCCTTGTACTTTCAAAAATAGTTTAAGAACAGCTTCTTCCCCTCTGCCATCAGATGTCTGAACACCGCCTAGTTATTCAATTATTTGCATTTTTTAAAATTTTGTAATATATAACATGCAATATTTTTAATGCCTTGCACTGTACTGCTACCACAAACCAACAAATTTCCCCGAATATATCAGTGATAATAAACCTGTGCCTGATTCTTGTCAGAGAAGTAGAGTTTGAGTGGACAGTGTTGCATAAAGCTTTTGACTTAGGCTTTGTAGAGGGTAGAAACATTCAGGGGTATCATGGGACAAGTCATTTGCTGAAGGATACCTTGTCACTAGCCTGTCTTATGTCGAACTAACATCACTTTTCCAGCTTTGTATTTGATGAATGGTACCTCTCAGTGAGCTGAGGGTAGGGACCCAGCATTGATAATACTATTGAATGTCAATGCAAGGTGGTTAAAGTCTGATTTGTTAGATACAGTCATAGCCTGGCACTTTTTTTGGCAAGATAAGACCATAAGAAAAAAAGTGAAATTAGGCCATTTGGCCCATCAAATTTGCTCTGCCATTTCATTATGGCAAATCCATTTCCTTCTCAGCCCCAATAACCTGCCTTCTCCTCGTAACTCTGATTAATTAAGAATCTGTCAAGCTTCACCTTAAATATACCCAATGATGTGGCCTCCACAGCCATCTGTGACAATGAATTCCACAGATTCACCACCCTCTGGCTAAAGAAATTTCTCCTCATCTCCATTCTAAACGGATGTCCTTCTATGAAGAGGCTGTGTTGCCTGATCCTAGACCTCTTCCCCCATCATAGGAAACATCCTCTCAACATCTACTCTATCAAGGCCTATCGATAGGTTTTGAAGAGATTTCCCCTCATTCTTCTGAATTCCAGTGAGTATTGACGCAGAGCCATCAAAATCATACTGGATAACCTCCTCTGAAGCGTTTCCAATTCAACACATTCTTCCTTCGATAAGGAGCCTAGAACTGCTCACTATAAAACTGCTTGTTACCACTGCTTTATAAAACCTCAATATTACATCCTTCCTCTTGAAATGAATACTAACATTACCAATACATTCCTCACCACTGACTGAGCCTGAAAGTTAACCCTTAGGGAATCCTGCACAAGGACTCCCAAGTCTCTTTGCACCTCGGATTTTTGAATTTTATCTCCATTCAGAAAATACACTATGCTTTTATTTCTTCCACCAAAGTGCATGACCATACACTTGCTGACACTGTATTCCATCTACCATTTCTTAGCCCATTCTCCTAATCCGTCTATGTCCTTCTGCAGCCTCCCTGCTTCCTCAACAGTACCTGCCCCTCCACCTATCTTCATATTGTCTGCAAAACTGGCCACAGAGTTATCAATTCCGTCACGCAAATCATTGATATATAACGTAAAAAAAAGCAATCTCAACACAGACCCCTGTGGAACACCACTAATTGCTGGTAAACAACTAGAAAAGATTCCCTCTATTCCCGCTCTTCGCCTCCTGCCAACAACCAATGCTTTATCCACACTCGTATCTTTCCTGTTTTACCAAGGTCTCTTAACATGATCAGCAGACTCATGTGTGACACCTTGTCAATCCATCGATTCTCCCTTGTCTATCATCCCTGTTATTTCCTCAAAGATTTGAAGCAGATTTGTCAAGCAAGATTTTCCCTTAAGGAAGCCATGCTGACTTTTGCCTATATTATCAAATTGTCAAAGTACCCAAAAATACCAACCTTAATAATGAACTCCAACATTTTCCCAATCAATAAACTCTGGCTGACTGGCCTATAATTTCCTTCCTTCTGCCTTGCTCCCTTCTTAAAGAGTGGAGTGACATTTGCAATTTTCCAATCCTCTAGAACCATTCCAGAATCTAGTAATTGTTGAAAGATAATTACTAAAGCCTCTACAATCTATTCAGCCACCTCTTTCAGAACCATGACATGTATTCCATCTGTTCCAGGTGATTTATCTACCTCCAGACATTTCAGCTTGCCAAGCACTTCTCCTTAGTAATAACAACTACACTTCTGCCCAAACATTCTCGAATTTAATGGCTATCCACAAGGGGGCTCAGTTTTAAGGTGCTTGGAAGTAGGTACCAAGGGGATGTCAGAGGTAAGTTTTTCACACAGACAGTGGTGTGTGCATGGAATGCATGACCGGTGGCGGTGATGGAAGCGGATACAATTGTGGCTTTTTAAGAGCCTCTTAGATAGGTATATGGAGCTTGGAAAAAATAGAGGGCTATGCGCAAGGGAAGTTCAAGGCAGATTCTTAAGTAGGTTGGCCCCTTGTTGGCCAAAGGGTCTGTAATGTGTTGTAGATTTCTAGGTTCTATGTTCTGGTAGTCTGTTGGTGTCTTCGAAAGTGAAGACTGACGCAAAACACCTATTGCATTCATTCACCATTTCTTTGTCCCACAATGCAACCTCTCCAGCACCATTTTCCAGTGGTCCAACATCCACTCTTGCCTCCCTTTTACTCTTTATATATCTGAAAAGAAACTTTTATATTATTACCTAGCTTACCTTCATATTTTTGCTATTTCATATGGTTATTTTTGTTGTCTTCTGTTGGTTTTTAAAAGCTTCTCAATCTACTATATTTCCCAATCCACTAACCCACAAACTTCCCACTAATTTTTGCTATATTATATGCCCTTTACTTTGTATTCATGCTGTATTTAACTTCCCTTTTTCAGTCATGGTTGCATCGTTTTACCTTTAGAATACTTTTTTCATCATTGAGATGTACTATATCTGTCCTGCGCATTCCAAATTGCCCCCAGAAACTTCAGCCATTGCTGTTCTGAAATTAGCATTATATTGGTACATCTGAATTTATCTTCTCCTTCTTAAAGTGAAAGGTGAGAGAAGCAGATTCATTCTATTTAAGCAACATACATCAAAGTTGCTGGTGAACGCAGCAGGCCAAGCAGCATCTATAGAAAGAGGCGCAGTCGACGTTTCAGGCCGAGACCCTTCGTCAGGACTGCTTGGCCTGCTGCGTTCACCAGCAACTTTGATGTATGTTGCTTGAATTTCCAGCATCTGCAGAATTCCTGTTGTTTTCATTCTATTTAAAGTCATAATGGCTGCAGTATCCTTTCACTGGATAGCCGCATGTTCCTTATTATAGGATTTCCTCAAATAAAATAAAAAGTAACTTTTGTTCCTACTAAGTGAAACTATACACAATTTTAATTCATGCCTCTGCATCTCACTTGTTGAACTGATTCTTTAAATTTTTCTTAACTAAATGACAAGTTTTGACATTTTAAATTTAATCCCACACCAAGGTGCATCTTGCCAAAGGAATTTGGAGTGTCTTCAGCAAAAGTGGAGCCATTCTTATCTCCATTAGTCTCACCAGGGAGCTTTAAAAAAATATGCAGCACAGTTGAAAGTACATTTATGTTCACGATCAAAGTATGTATACTATATTCAATCTTGAGATTTACTTTCTTGCAGGCAAAGAAACACAATAGAATCCATTAAAAATTCCACACAAAGTCAGTCTAACATTCAAAGTGCGAATAAGAACAAATTGTGCAAACAATAAAGAAAAAGCTAACAAATAATACTCAGAATGTGAAACATAGAGTCACCAAAAAGCGTGGCCACAGCCTGGGATCCAGTTCAGTGCTGCAGCTGGTCCAGGAGCTAATGGCTGATGGCTGCAGGCCACATCCAGGAGCCAGTTCAGTGCTGAGGTGAGTAAAGCCACACAGAGTAGTGAGCTTAACACCGTTTCATCCTTCACCCTGCGCTTTGATGCCTTATTCTTATTTTTTAATATTCAAAATAGCCAAAATATTAGATGTTTAAATACAAGTAAATAATGAGTTACTTTGATATTTTAGCACAGCTGAAAGCAATGTCAAAATTATTTTGGTGAAGTGCTCGAATAGCATAGTGTTTAGTATAATGCTATTAGAGCACTAGCAACCAATTCAACTGCTGTCTGTAAGGAGTTTGTATATTCTTCCTGTGTCCATGTGGGTTCCTCTGGGTGCTCACATTCCAAAGAAATACGGCTTCATATTAATTAGTAACATGGGTGTAATTGGGCGGTACGTGTTCATTGGGCTGAAGGGCCTTTAATCCAACTGTAACACTAAAACAAAATCATAGGGGGCAGTATAATAATACCAGTTGTACTGTAAACATGACTGCCTACTTAACATTTTGAAGAAAGCTGGGAAGATGGTATGATTAGCTTTGGCTAAGCAGTTGATTTTATATGCTATAGAATGTCCAACAGTCTGTGCTGAGGCGTCAACTATTCACCAAGTATTAATGATTTGGATAACAGAATAAAGTGTTTTATATTGAATTTTGCCAATGGCAAAGGCATAATAGCTAGATGATCGGAGCATAAAGGTACTAACTGAAATAGATAATTTAATGAGCAGACAGATAAATCCAGTTTGGTAGATGAATTTCAATAAAGGCAAATACTGGAGCAAAAATCCAGCTTCTAATCACTCCTGTATATTCAAGGCAAGTACTGAAAATAAACAAGAGATTCTGCAGATGCCGGAATGCAAAGCAACACACACAAAATGCTGGAGGAACTCAGCATATCAGGAAGCATTCATGGGATAAACAAAGAGTTGACATTTCGGGTTCAGACCCTTTTTGGGACTGGAAAGGAAGGGGGAAGATGCCAGTATAAAAAGGTGGAGCAGAGAGGAAGGAGAGTATCTAGAAGGTGGTAGGTGAAGCCAGGTGGGTAAGAAAGAAGGGAGAGAAGAACTCGGGTAGAAAAAGTCGTTTTTTTTGTAAAACACTGCTCGGGGAGAAGGGTCTGCACTGCGCAGGCGCGTGACGTAGCGCACCAAGGTTTAAAAACAGACCGCCATATACAGCGGCCATCGTCAAAGTGGACTGAGTCAGAGTGGGACGGCTTTGGCTCAACAGGCTTCAGCGAGAACAGGTAGAGGCCAGGGTAGGTTCCAGTAAGTTTTTTGTTCAAATAGTTTAGAGTAGAGAGAATGTCAGGCAGGATGTTGGAATGCTCCTCTTGCAGGATGTGGGAAGTCAGGGAGCCCTCCAGTGCCCCTGACAACGACACCTGCAAGAAGTGCATCCAGCTGCAGCTCCTGACAAACCGCATTAGGGAACTGGAGCAGGAGCTGGATGACCTGCCGATCATTCGGGAGAATGAGGAGATTATAGATAGTAGCTACAGGGAGGTAGTTACGCCAAAGGAGCAGAGGACATGAAATTGGGTCACTGTCAGGCGAGGGAGGAGGAAAGGGCAGGCAGAGCAGGGTTCCCCTGTGGCCATTCCCCTCAACAATAAGTATACCGCATTGGATACTGTTGGGGGGGATGACTTACCTGGGACAAGCTGCAGTAGCTGGATCTCTGGCATTGAGTCTGGCTCTGCAGTGCAGAAGGGAGGGTGGAAAAAGAGGAGAGCAGTAGTGATAGGGGACTCGATAGTTAGAGGTGCAGATAGGAGGTTCTGTGGTCGTGACAGAGAATCCAGGATGGTTTGTTGCCTCCCGGGTGCCAGGGTCAAGGATATCTCTGATCGATTGCATGACATTCTGAAGTGGGAGGGTGACCAGCCAGATGTCGTGGTGCACATCGGTACCAATGACATAGCAAGGAAGAGTGAGGAGGTCCTGGAGAGTGAGTATAGAGAGCTTGGTAGGAAGTTGAAAAGCAGGACCTCCAGGGTGGTAATCTCAGGATTGCTACCTGTGCTAGGTGCCACTGAGGGTAGGAATAGGATGCTCTGGAGGATGAACAAGTGGCTGTGGAACTGGTGTAGGGGGCAGCGTTTCAGATTTCAGGATCATTGGGACCACTTCTGGGGCAGGTGGGACCTGTACAAGAGAGACGGGTTACACTTGAACTACAGGGGGACCAATATCCTTTCAGGGAGGTTTGTTAATGCTATTGGGGAGGCTTTAAACTAGATCTGCAGGGGGATGGGACCCAGAGTGCCAGAGCTGACAGTGTGGCTGGGGTGAAAATAAATGATGTTAAAAGTTCAAGCAAATCCGCTGATAGAAAGGTTGTGAGTGGTGGGAAAAATCTTCTGAGGTGTATATATTTCAATGCTAGGAGTATTGTAGGGAAGGCGGATGAGTTGAGAGCATGGATTGACACGTGGAATTATGACGTTATAGCAATTAGTGAAACTTGGCTACAGGAGGGGCAGGACTGGCAGCTTAATATTCCAGGGTTCCGATGTTTCAGATGTGATCGAGGCAGAGGATTGAAAGGTGGGGAGTAGCATTGCTTTTTAGGGAAAATATTACAGCAGAGCTCAGGCTGGACAGATTAGAGGGCTTGTCTACTGAGTCCTTATGGGTGGAGCTGAGAAACAGGAAAGGTATGGCCACATTAGTGGGATTGTATTATCGACCACCCAATAGTCAACAAGAATTGGAAGAGCAAATCTGCAGAGAGATAGCAGGCAACTGCAGGAAACATAAAGTTGTGGTGGTAGGGGATTTTAATTTTCCATATATTGATTGGGACTCCCATACGGTTAGGGATCTCGATGGTTTAGAGTTTGTAAGATGTGTTCAGGAAAGTTTTCTAAATCAATATATAGAGGGACCAACTAGAGGGGATGCAATATTGGATCTCCTGTTAGGAAACAAGTTAGGACAAGTGACGGAAGTCTGTGTAGGGGAGCACTTTGGTTCCAGTGATCATAACACCATTAGTTTCAACTTGATCATGGACAAGGATAGATCTGGTCCTAGGGCTGAGGTTCTGAACTGGAAGAAGACCAAATTTGAAGAAATGAGAAAGGATCTAAAAAGCGTGGATTGGGACAGGTTGTTCTCTGGCAAAGGTGTGATTGGTAGGTGGGAAGCCTTCAAAGGGGAAATTTTGAGAGTGCAAAGTTTGTATGTTCCTGTCAGGATTAAAGGCAAATTAAATAGGAATAAGCATATCTCAAGGGATATTGCAACTCTGATAAAGAAGAAGAGGGAGTTGTATGAAACGTATAGGAAACAGGGAGTAAATCAGGTGCTTGAGGAGTATAAGAAGTGCAAGAAAATACTTAAGAAAGAAATCAGGAGGGCTAAAAGAAGACATGAGGTTGCATTGGCAGTCAAAGTGAAGGATAATTCAAAGAGCTTTTACAGGTATATTAAGAGCAAAAGGATTGTAAGGGATAAAATTGGTCCTCTTGAAGATCAGAGTGGTCGGCTATGTGCGGAACCAAAGGAAATGGGGGAGATCTTAAATAGGTTTTTTGCGTCTGTATTTACTAAGGAAACTGGCATGAAGTCTATGGAATTAAGGGAAACAAGTAGTGAGATCATGGAAACTGTACAGATTGAAAAGGAGGAGGTGCTTGCTGTCTTGAGGAAAATTAAAGTGGATAAATCCCCGGGACCTGACAGGGTGTTCCCTCGGACCTTGAAGGAGACTAGTGTTGAAATTGCAGGGGCCCTGGCAGAAATATTTAAAATGTCGCTGTCTGCAGGTGAGGTGCCGGAGGATTGGAGAGTGGCTCATGTTGTTCCGTTGTTTAAAAAAGGATCGAAAAGTAATCTGGGAAATTATAGGCCAGTAAGTTTAACATCGGTAGTATGTAAGTTATTGGAGGGAGTACTAAGAGACAGAATCTACAAGCATTTGGATAGACAGGGACTTATTAGGGAGAGTCAACATGGCTTTGTGCGTGGTAGGTCATGTTTGACCAATCTATCGGAGTTTTTCGAGGGGGTTACCAGGAAAGTGGATGAAGGGAAGGCAGTGGATATTGTCTACATGGACTTCAGTAAGGCCTTTGACAAGGTCTCGCATGGGAGGTTAGTTAGGAAAATTCAGTCGCTAGGTATACATGGAGAGGTGGTAAATTGGATTAGACATTGGCTCAATGGTAGAAGCCAAAGAGTGGAGGCCTGTGACTAGTGGTGTGCCACAAGGATCAATGCTGGGCCCATTGTTACTTGTCATCTACATCAATGATCTGGATGATAATGTGGTAAATTGGATCAGCAAATTTGCTGATAATACGAAGATTGGAGGTGTAGTAGACAGTGAGGAAGGTTTTCAGAGCCTGCAGAGAGATTTGGACCAGCTGGAAAAATGGGCTGAAAAATGGCAGATGGAGTTTAATACAGACAAGTGTGAGGTATTGCACGTTGGAAGGACAAACCAAGGTAGAACATACAGGGTTAATGGTAAGGCACAGAGGAGTGCAGTGGAACAGAGGGATCTTGGAATACAGATACAAAATTCCCTAAAAGTGGCGTCACAGGTAGATAAGGTCGTAAAGAGAGCTTTTGGTACATTGGCCTTTATTAATCAAAGTATTGAGTATAAGAGTTGGAATGTTATGATGAGGTTGTATAAGGCATTGGTGAGGCCGAATCTGGAGTATTGTGTTCAGTTTTGGTCACCAAATTACAGGAAGGATATAAATAAGGTTGAAAGAGTGCAGAGAAGGTTTACAAGGATGTTGCTGGGACTTGAGAAACTCAGTTACAGAGAAAGGTTGAATAGGTTAGGACTCTATTCCCTGGAGCGTAGAAGAATGAGGGGAGATTTGATAGAGGTATATAAAATTATGATGGGTATAGATAGAGTGAATGCAAGCAGGCTTTTTCCACTGAGGCAAGGGGAGAAAAAAACCAGGGGACGTGGGTTAAGGGTGAGGGGGGAAAAGTTTAAAGGGAACATTAGCGGGGGCTTCTTCACACAGAGAATGGTGGGAGTATGGAATGAGCTGCCAGACGAGGTGGTAAATGCGGGTTCTTTTTTAACATTTAAGAATAAATTGGACAGATACATGGATGGGAGATATATGGAGGGATATGGTCCGTGTGCAGGTCAGTGGGACTAGGCAGAAAATGGTTCGGCACAGCCAAGAAGGGCCAAAAGGCCTGTTTCTGTGCTGTAGTTTTTCTATGGTTTCTATTATTTCTATGGTAAAGGGCTGGAGAGGAAAGAAACTGATTGGAGAGGAGAGTGGACCATAGGAAAAATGGGAGGAGGAGTGTGCCCAGGAGGAGATGATAGGCAGATGAGAAGAGGCAAGAGTGGGGAACAGAAAAGAGGGGAGGGGAATTTTCTGTACCAGAAGGAGAAATCTACATTCATGCCATCAGGTTGTAGGCTACCAAGGCGAAATATCAGGTATGGCTACTGTACCCTGAGGGTGGCTTCATCATGGCTCAAAGGGAGGCCATGGTCTAACATGTCAGAATGAGAATGGTAATGGGAATTAAAATATTTGGCCACTGGGAAGTTTTTTTTTGGTGAAGGAGTGGAGGTGCTCAATGAACAATCCTCTGGTTCATGATCAGTCTCACCAATATAGAGGCGGCTGCATCAGGAGCACAGCATATAATAGACAGCCATGACAGACTCACAGGTGAAGTGTTGCCTCACCTGGAAGGACTAATTGGGACCCTGAAGAGAGGTGAGAGAGGTAGTGAAAGGGTGAATGAGCAGGTATAGCACTTACCCGCTTGCAGGGATAAATGCTGGGAGGGTGATTAGTGGAGAGGGAGGGATGGACAAGGGTATCACAGAGGGGAGTGATCCCATCAGAAAGTGGAGAGTGGTGGGGGGAGGTGTGGGTGGGAAGAGGAGATAAAGGTGTGTTTAGTGGTAGGATCCCTTTGTAGATGTAGAGGTTGTAGAGAATGACGTGTTGGATGCAAAGGCTCATGGAGTGGTAGGATCCATATGGAGATGGCAGAAGTTGCGAAGAATAATCTGTTGGATGTGGAGGTTCATGTGGTGGTAGGTAAGGACAAAAACTTTATCACTGTTAAGGTGGCTGGAAGATGGGATGAGCGCAGATAGTCTGGAAATGGAGGAGATGTGGGTGAGGGCAGCAGCAATGGTGGAAATATTACTGAAATAGTGGCAAGGATTATGGATTTCAAAGTTTAGATTGGGACTGTCATTCATAAAACAGTCACCTTATGTACAGATACTCCTGTACCCAGTGTCTCTTTATGTACTGTATATATATATATATATATATATATAAATCATAATATTATGTATTTATATTTTTTGTGTTTTCTTATTGTGTTGTTTATACTTCTTTTTTGTGCTGCATTAGATCCAGAGTAACAATCATTTTGTTGTCCTTTACATTTTATAGAGATGTGCGAGATCAAATAAAAGGAAACTATTACATATAGCAGATAGTTCAAGAACCAGGAATGTAGATTTAAAATTGTGAACAAAGAATAATGGGACAGTTAGGAAGAAATATTTACTTATTGTGTGATTATTACCTGGAATTCAATGCCTGTAGGAGTGATAAATAGAGAATTAGTCAACAATTTCAAGAGAGAACTGTATCGGCCTCTGTGGAAAAATAATTTCCAAAGCTACTGAGAAAGAATGGGGAAAGAGAATGACAAAATTACTCTATGAGGATCCAATGAAGATTTGATGGGCTTAATGGCTTCATTCTGCAAGATAACTATTCATTCAGGCAATGTCAAGTACGTAAAGGTCAAGAGAATTACTTTGAAATGCAAGATTCTAAGATAGAAAGATGGATAGATACTTTATTGATCCCAATGGAAATTACAGTGTCACTGCAGCATTACAAGTATAATATACAAATATTGGAAGTAAAAAAGAATGAAAAATAAGTTACCTCAAACAGTCTAACAGGAGGGGGGTCATCACTTGCCTGGCCATAGGTTGACTTGTTATAGAGCCCAATGGCCGAGGGTAAAAATGACCTCATAGAGTGCTCCTGGAGCAGTGTAGTTGTCTTAGTCTATTACTAAAAGTGCTCCTCTGTTCAGTTAAAGTGCAATGCAGAGGGTGAGATACATTGCCAGGATTTTCTGTACGGTCCCATGTTCTACCACAGCCCCCAGTGAGTAATTGATTAATGGTGTAAATGTGTGATAGATCGATGGTGTAAATGTTCAGAGGAGGAAGTGGAAGAACAAAGGTTGTGTCTCATGCAGTTGGAGGGGCAAATGCCAAGGGTCAAGGCAAGGTGTGTGAGCAGACAATGGAATCACTGAGGGAGTGATTCCTGTGAAAGGCAGGAAGAGAAGATGTAGCAAGTAGTGGGATCTTATTATAGCTTGCAGTATGTGAAGAGCAAGAGGATAAGACGTGAGAGAATAGGACCAATCAAGTGTGACAGTGGAAATGTGTGTATGGAACTGGAGGAGATAGCAGGGATACTTAATGAGTTCTTTGCTTTAATATTCACTACAGAACTGGATCTTGGTGATTGTAGGGATGACTTACAGTAGTCTGAAAAGCTTGAGCATGTTGATATTAAGGAAGAGGATGTGCTGGTGATTTGGAAAGCATCAAGTTGGATAAATCTCCGGGGCCAGACAAGATGTACCCTAGACTACTGTGGGAGGTGAGGGAGGAGATTGCTGAGCCTTTGGCGATGATCTTTGCATCATCAATGGGGATGGGAGAGGTTCCAGAGGATTTGAGGTTTGCGGATATTGTTCCCTTATTCAAGAAAGGAAGTAGAGATAGCCCAGGAAAATATAGACCAGTGTGTCTTACTTCTGTGGTTGGTAAGTTGATGGAGAAGATCCTGACAGGCAGGATTAATGAACATTTGTAGAAGTATAATAAGATTACGAATAGTCAGCATGGCTTTGAGAAAGGCAGGTCATGCCTTTCGAGCCTGATTGAATTTTTAGTGGTTGTAACTAAACACATTGATGAAGTTAGAGTAGTAGATGTAGAGTATATGGATTTCAGCAAGGCATTTGACGAGGTACCCCATGCAAGGTTTCTTGAGAAAGTAAGAAGGCATGGGATCCAAGGGGACATTGCTTTGTAGATCCAGAGCTGGCTTGCCCACAGAAGGCAAAGAGTGGTTGTGGATGGGTCATATTCTGCATGGAGGTCGGTGACCAGTGGTGTGCCTCAGGGGTCTGTTCTCTGACCCCTCCTCTTTGTGATTTTTATAAATGATCTGGATAAGGAAGTGGAGGGGTGGGTTAGTAAATTTGCTGATGACACAAAGGTTGGGAGTGTTGTGGATAGTGTGGAGGGCTGTCAGAGGTTACAGTGTGACATTGATAAGATGCAAAACTTGGCTGAGAAGTGGCAGGTGGAGTTCAACCCAGATAAGTGTGACGTGGTTCATTTTAGTAGGTCAAATATGATGGCAGAATATAGTATTAATGGTAAGACTTTTGGCAGTGTGGAGGATCGGGGGATCTTGGGGTCCAAGTCCACAGGACACTCAAAACTGCTGTGTAGGTTGACTCTGTGGTTAAGAAAGCATACAATGCATTGGCCTTCATCAATCATGGGATTGAGTGTAGGAGCCAAGAAGTAATGTTGTAGCTATATTGGACCCTAGTCAGACCCCTGGCACTTATCCGTGTAAGCGGAACAAGTGCTACACATGCCCTTACACTTCCTCCCTTACCACCATTCAGGGCCCAAACAGTCCTTCCAGGTGAGGCATCACTTCACCTGTGAGTCGACTGGGGTGATATACTGCGTCCGGTGCTCCCGATGTGGCCTTTTATATATTGGTGAGACCCGACGCAGACTGGGAGACCGCTTTGCTGAACATCTACGCTCTGTCCGCCAGAGAAAGCAGGATCTCCCAGTGGCCACACATTTTAATTCCACATCCCATTCCCATTCTGACATGTCTATCCACGGCCTCCTCTACTGTAAAGATGAAGCCACACTCAGGTTGGAGGAACAACACCTTATATTCCGTCTGGGTAGCCTCCAACCTGATGGCATGAACATTGACTTCTCTAACTTCCGCTAGGCCCCACCTCCCCCTCGTACCCCAGCTGTTACTCATTTTTATGCACATATTCTTTCTCTCACTCTCCTTTTTCTCCCTCTGTCCCTCTGAATATACCTCTTGCCCATCCTCTGGGTCACCCCCCCCCATCTTTCTCCCTAGGCCTCCTGTCCCATGATCCTCTCGTATCCCCTTTTGCCTATCACCTGTCCAGCTCTCGGCTCTATCCCTCCCCCTCCTGTCTTCTCCTATCATTTTGCATCTCCCCCTCCCCCTCCAGCTTTCAAATCCCTTACTCACTCTTCCTTCAGTTAGTCCTGACGAAGGGTCTTGGCCTGAAACGTCGACTGCGCCTCTTCCTATAGATGCTGCTTGGCCTGCTGCGTTCACCAGCAACTTTGATGTATGCTGCCCCACTTGGAGTACTGTGCTCAGTTCTGGTCGTCTCACTATAGAAAGGATGTGGAAACCATAGAAAGGGTGCAGAATAGATTCACAAGGATGTTGCCTGGATTGGGGAGCATGCCTTATGAGAATAATTTGAGTGAACCCCGACTTTTTTCCTTGGAGCGACGGAGGATGAGAGGTGACTTGATAGAGGTGTATAAGATGATAAGAGGCATTGATCGTTTGGATAGTCAGAGGCTTTTTCCCAGGGCTGAAATGACTAGCATGAGAGGGAATAGTTTTAAAGTGCTTGGAAGTAGGCACAGAGGAAATGTCAGGGGTAAGTTTTTTTACACAGAGAGTGATGAGTGCGTGGAATGGGCTGCCGGCAATGGTGGTGGAGGCGGATACGATACGGTCTTTGAAGAGACTCCTGAACAGGTACATGGACCTTAGAAAAATAGAGGGCTATGGGTAACCCTCGGTGATTTCTAAGGTAAGGACATGTTCGGCACAGCTTTGTGACCTATATTGTGCTGTAGGTTTTCTTTGTTTCTATGTTTCTAAACACCAAATGGTAATATGTTGGATGCGAAGACTGGTAGGGTGAAAGTTGAACACTGCAGAACTCAATTTCTCTTCTGTCTTGGGGGCTGGGGATGTGGGGGGAGGGGGTGGTGGCAGTGAGACCAGAGATTTCAGAAAATGGATATGCAAATGAGGTCTCCATCAACCATAGTAGAAAGGAAGCCACATTGCATGAAGAAGGAAAACATTTCAGATGTCCTGTCATGGAAAGCCTCACTTTGTCAGCAGAAATGGTGGAGATAGTGAAATTTGGACAAACGATGTCATCTTTTCAAGAGACCGGGTGGGAAGAGCTTATAGACATCTTGCTAATTTTCATGTAAATTAGTACCTCAGCATCCTTCACAAGAGTTCGTGGCTTATAAACATACACAATTGATGGCACATTTATTGTTCATTAGTTCTAAACAGGAATGTTTCCTTCCAGGAAACCTTCTCTCTCCACTGTTGTAATAAGTCCTTATCAATCCTCCTAGCAGAGACCATCTCCCTTTCCCACTTTGCTTTCACTTCTTGCCTTTTTCTATTATCTCGTGTCCAGGAGTAACCAGAAATAAATCCTCCTCATTTAGGTTGGACCTCTGTTACTGCACTGTAATTCCATATGTTTAACCGCACCTCCTCGCAGACAGTGGCAGGAACTGAACACAGGTTGCTGTGTACGCTACCCTGCTGCCCATTCGACATGCAGAACTAATGAATCCTTATCACCTTCCAAAATTATCTGCACATCACTATATTTTATTATCAATTTGGAAAAAGAAATATGAAATTAATAGTGTGAATGACTGCCACGCAATCTGGAAACTATAACCTGATATGGGTAATATCAATAAACAATGCAACACTTTTCCAGCAGTATCAAAAGCTCTTTTCATATTCTGATAAAATTCTTCCTTTAGATACTCAGAGATCAAGCCTTTGTTTTCACTTTGGAGCAATTACAGCTTTTCTGAAAATTTACTTTATTCCGAATCAATACTTTGTCAGAGACACAGGCAGCATCATCCATCAGGTTAGTTAAAATCTCAATGCAATGAGCGCAGACTGAAACAACTCAGTGTTAATATTGTATCAACTGCATGAAAGTCAAAAAACAACAATCCAATTTATCTCTGAACTGAATACTTGCACCTGAGCATCATGATTCACAGGCAAATCTTATTTCATCTCATAACATATCTCATTTTATTCTTGCTTTTAAATGAAGTTTTGAGATGTTCATTGGCCATTGCTAGCTAATCTTAATCATGCAAACACTTTTGTTTCTGAGTTTGAAGGATCAAATCCTATTTCAGAAAAATAAATACAGGAACTTCGTATTCTGGCTTCTTCCCCCTTTCTTTCCAGTACTGATGAAAGGTCTCAGCTCGAAACATCAACTCTTTATTCCTTTCCATAGATGCTGCCTGACCTGTTGAGTTCCTCCAGCATTTTGTGTGTATTATTCTGGATTTCCAGCATCTGCAGAATCTCTTGTGTTTAGTACAAAATCTAAGCTAATTCTCCAAAATACCCCAGCTTTAAACCAAGGAACTTTAAACCAAGGACTATCTGACATCCCTCGAGGATGCAAAAAACCTTTGGAGGTCATAAACACGGAAATTATTCTTCTGTTATTACATTGTGATGGGACTTGCCACCTGCAAGTAGGTCACGGCCTTACATTTTAATTTATTATTATTTATTAATACATTATAGTATTAATTTGGTATTTCTTCTCGATCCAGAAACCGTGGAAATATAGGAAAGACAGGCAGCAGCTGCAGGTTCCTCCTCATTATTAGGTTTCCTGGTTTTTCCACTGGCACTTTTAAGGGCCCAATTGATTTCATTCACCTTGTAGCCATTCTGTAGGAATATCATGTGTAATTGGCTTATTTCCTCGTGGAGGTTCTCCAGGTCCAAAATAGTTTTTGCACGGTTAAACAAAGCAGAAAGAACTGCTCTACATTGGGAGGCATGATGGTGGCAGTTATTGTTGAGGTGTAAGTCCGTGTGAGTGGGATTCAAATAGATACTTTGCCCAAGGCTACTGTCCAGTTTCCGTCATATTAGAATGAGCAGGAATGAGAGGCAATCATTCTTCTCCATCTCCAAATGTTTGGATATATACTGTTTAGATGATCATAGAACCACTGGAGTCCATATTGTTAAGGTGTCATCAACGTACCTGAAGAAGCATTTGAGGCATAAGAGCAATGAGCTCAGTGCCCTCTCCTCAAAGTCCTCCACGTCGGTGACAAGGGCAATCCCATTTGTTCATAGCAGTTGCCCTTAAAGAGGAAGTACATTGACGTAAGGGTTTGTTCAAAAATGTTAACGGTACCCTTATCAGACATTGTCCACAGGAGGACCAATGTGTCCTTATTGGGAACTCTCTCTGAACAGGGACACTATGTCAAAATTGACCATTATGCCTTCTGGGATAAGCTGGATGTTGGTTATCGTTTTTATGAAGTCAGATGAATTTGTGATATGATGCTCACAGCCCCCAGCAAAGGGAGACAGCATGGTCGTTAATTGCTTCATAAGGTAGTAAGCCAGAGAAACTATCACACTGATGATAGGCCTCAGGGTTGACCCCTCCTTGTGTTTCTTGGAGCCTGTAAAGTCTTAGTGGTGCTGACGCTCTAGGTTAGAGGTGTCTTGCATTGTCTGTTGGCAGTTCGAATTTCTTCAGTAAAGCAGAGGTTATCTTCACAACCGAATCCATGGGATCCCACTGTAGAACTCTGTAAGTGGGATCATCCAAAATCTGTTGGCCTTTCCTGTGGTATTCCTCTAAGGACATCAGGATTGTCAAGTTAAAATTGATACCTGTACCCGGCTGGAATTCTGAGAAGAATTTATTCATCATATACGCCAGGAAAACACTAGATCTCTTTTTATAAAAGATGTTTTTCCTTAAATACATCTATGTTTTCATATTCCAACTGCTCATAGTGTAAGTATCTCCTGAAGTCCCTACTTCATAATAACCTTATATTTAGATTCTCTCATTTTTAAGTCACATCCTCAAGATAATGTCCATCTTGTCAATCTCATTGTTTATTATGGTATATATCAGGTTGTCTTTTTAGTATCTAATGCTGCCCAATGGGGCTGCAATCATAATCACAGTAAGTGTCCGCAGGTTATCTATTAATTGGTACCATATGTCAGTGACAAGTCTGGGCACTGTTGCAGTAACACAGCTAATTCTGGGACAACATACACTGTGGGGCACATTGTGTGTGTTGTTTGTGCGATAGCCTCTGCTCCCAGGCTTGAAAATACTCTTTTACCAAGAGCACGTCTCTGAAACTGCTAGTACTATCAGCCCAAATAAATTGGCTATCTGACTGAAAAAGATTGCTGCTGACCCCTCCTTCAACTATATCAGCAACTTTTATATATCTAGCCTTAACAATTCTTTTGGCAAATATCACAGAATAAATGGAGCTGAAGTCAGCAGAAAATAGTTGTCATGAAGAAAACTTGCACAGGAAGGACAAACATGCTTCGAAATAAGTACAAAATAATCATTAGCAATTCCAACATGAGCTACAATTGAAAGGATTTAGCGTTATTGAATATTGACAACAATGCATACCTGAAACTCTGGAATAAGCTGCTTCATGCCTATCACTGGAAGAGGAATCTCAAAGACATGTCCCATACCAACCTATCAGTCCATGGACTCCTCTATTGCCACGATGAGGCCCCCTCAGGTTGGAGGAGCAACACCTCATGTTCTATCAGTTAACCTCCAACCTGCTGTCATGAACACTGATTTCTCCAACCTGGTAATTTCTCTCTGTTGTTCCTCTTCTTTTCCATTCCCCATTCAGGTTCCTCTCTCTCCCCTTCATATTCTCCTCACCTGCATATCACTTCCCTCTGGTGCCTCCCCACCTTCCCCTTTTCCCATGGTCCACAGCTTCTCCTATCAGTATCCTTCTTCTTCAGCTCTTTACCTGTTCCATATTTCACCTCCCAGCTTCTTACTTCACCCCCCCTCCACTCAGTTTGCTTCACCGATCACCTGCCAGCTTGCACTCATTCTCTCCCCCCCCATTTTCTCATTCTGGCTTCTTGCCCCTTCCTTTCCAGTCCTGATAAAAGGATGTTGGTCTGAAATATCGACTGTTTATTCCTCTCAATAGATGCTGCCTGAGCTGCAGAGTTCTTCCAGCACTTTGTGTGTGTTCCTTAAGATTTCCAGCATCTGCAGTATCTCTAGTGAAAATGAAAGTAGATTTTTTCCCCCAATCGTAACAATTCTTAATACTTTCAAGCATCCGTTATTTCAGTATCATATCACCTACCTTTTATGGGGAAAGTATAAAAGGGGAGGAATTGGTTGGGTTATGTATGAGAATATGGGCTGCCAATTTTCTTCACATCACACATTATATTATATTGACACATTACGGATCCACCGAGTGGCATTGAGTAGAACTACCGGATGATACTTTTGTTTATGTTTACTCACAGCACCTTAATACTATTTTCTGAATAGGTCTATCCTTCATAGGATATTCAAATAATACTAAAATACTATTTTGTTTCATCATAATAATAAATAGGTTTCCAACACAAGAAAATGCATGTTCTGAGGAAAAAAATTAATTTAGAAACCACACAATATATTGAACATTCAAAAATCAATAAAAATTACTTCTGTGAAACTCACTAGCATGTGTAATATTTGTTTTTCATCAAGTGCCTTGATTATAAGCAACAAGACCATAAAACCATAAGAATTAGGAGCAGAATTAGGCCATTTAGCCCATTGAATCTGCTCCGCCATTTCATCATGGCTGATCTAATTTTCCTCTCAGCTGCATTCTCCTGCCTTCTCCCTGTGTTCCTTTATGCCCTAACTAATCATGAATCCATCAATCTCTGCCTTAAATATACCTAATGACATAGCCTCCACTGCTGCTTGTGGCAACAAATTCCACAGATTCAACACTCTCTGGCGAAAGAAATTCTTCCTCATCTTCATTCTAGATGAACATCCCTCTGTTCTAAGACTGTCCCCTCTGGTCAATAGACAATAGGTGCAGGAGTAGGCCATTCAGCTTTTCGAGATGGCACCACCATTCACTGTGATCATGACTGATCATCCACAATCAGTACCCTGTTCCTGCCTTCTCCCCATATCCCTTGACTCCGCTATCTTTAAGAGCTCTATCGAACTCTTTCTTGAAAGAATCTGGAGAATTCGCCTCCACTGCCTTCTGAGGCAGAGCATTTCACAGAACCACAACCCTCTGTGTGAAAAAGTTTTTCTTCAATTCCATTCTAAATTGTCTACCCCTTATTCGTAAATTGTGTCCTCTGGTTCTGGACTCCCCCAACATCGGGAACATGTTTCCTGCCTCTAGCGTGTCCAATCCCCTAATAATCTTATATGTTTTGATCAAATCCACTCTCATCCTTCTAAATTCCAGTGTTTACAAACCCAGTCGCTCCAATCTCTCAACATATGACAGTCCCGCCATACCTGGAATTAACCTCGTGAACCTATGCTGCACTCCCTCAATAGCTAGAATGTCCTTCCTCAAATTTGGAGACCAAAACTGTACACAATATTCAACACAGTGGTCTCACGTGGGCCCTGTACAACTGCAGAAGGACCTCTTTGCTCCTATACTCAACTCCCCTTGTTATGAAGGTCAACATGCCATCAGCTTTCTTCACTGCCTGCTGTACTTTCAGTGACTGATGAACAAGGACACCTGGATCTCGTTGTACTTCCCCTTTTCCTAACTTGACACCATTCAGATAGTAATCTGCCTTCTGGTTCTTGCCACCAAAGTGGATAACCTCACATTTATCCACATTAAACTGCATCTGCCTTGCATCTGCCCACTCATCCAACCTGTCCAAGTCACCCTGCATTCTCATAACATCCTCCTCACATTTCACACTGCCACCCAGCTTTGTGTCATCTGCAAATTTGCTAATGTTACTTTTAATCCCTTCATCTAAATCATTAATGTATATTGTAAATAGCTGCGGTCCTAGCACTGAGCCTTGTGGTTCCCCACTAGTCACTGCCTGCCATTCTGAAAAGGACCCACTAATCCCTACTTGCCAATTTCCAACTAAGCGTCAAACTCATCCACTTTATTTCTTATACTCCATGCATTCATATATAATACTTTTAATCCTTTTAAAGTAATACTTTTGCCCGATGCCAGCCCCCTAGGCCTGAGTCGATGTAGTAGTATTAGTTTACTCCCCTCACTTTTCACATCGACTCCTATTGCATTTGGCCATACTCTCCAATCCTTTCCTGAGCTTTCTGCCCCTTTAATTCTGTTGTCTTTCTTAACTTTTCTTATTCTCTCATTCCCTTTATCTCCATTCTTATATTTCCAGTTCATCCCCTCCCCCCAACTACTTAGTTTAAAAACACCCATGTGGCAGTGGCAAACCTGCCTGCCAGAACACTGGTCCCCCGTTTGTTAAGGTGCAACCCGTCCCTTCTGTACAATTCATCCTTATCCTTAGACTCTGCCACCATGGGAAATAACCTCTCCACATCGAGTCTATTGAGGTCTTTCAACATTTGATAGGTGTCAATAAGATCACCCCTTATTCTTCTGAATTCCACTGATTATAGGCCCAGAGCCATCAAACACTCCTTATACGATAAGCCTTTCAATCGCAGAATTATTTTCGTGAGCCACCTTTGAACCATATCCTATGTCAGCACATACTTTCCTAGATAAGGGGCCCAAAATTGCTCACGATGATCCAACTGAGGCTCACCAGTGCCTTCTAAAGCCTGAACATTATGTCCTTGAATGTTGTGCAAATGGCAACAAAACAGTTCAGGCCAGGTAAGACTGGCATATTCTCATATCTTAAGGAATCTATAAACCACTTGAATTTTTAAAGAGCAACTATTAAGTGCAAGTGAATTCAGTTTCATTATTTTGAGATGGTACTGAAGGTTGGCTATGATATTGGACGTGTGACTCATTGGTTCAATGTTTTATGTTTGGGTATTGTTACAAATTTATTAGAAACTTTTATCTTCTGTTATTAGCTCACTGAAGGCTCTGCAGCCCACTTCTAAATTAAGAAGGCTTCTTGTGCAAATAGAAACGCAGACGATTGGAACAAATAAACTAATTACTATGGAAATATTACATTTTTGCTAATCATGTCACATCCCCATCAAACTTCAGAAAATGCTTTAGATATGTCCAGCTTTGTCTATATATTATTTAAGTTGTTTGAGCAGGGTAAAAACATCTATCTGTACAGCTCAAGTGAATAGATTCTACCCGATCTATTGACAAAGAATTGACTTTTAAAGATAGTAAAATTTAACTTAAATTTAAAAATAACTGCAATAATATTAAGATGAAAGCTACTCTACATATTCTTTTGTAGTCAACAAAATCAGCATTGCTTTTAGTTCCAAAGAGCTTAGCTTTTTTTGTACTTCCATCTTCTTATCTGAAGGTGCTGTGATATTGTTAAATATTAAAAGGTAATACAGCTGTAAAGGAGAAAATAGAATATTATAAAAAGAAAATACATAAGATGCTTGCACTTCAAGACAAAATTAATTATTAAAAACGCACCTTCAAAATATTATCCTAAGGTTGTTTGCCCTGTGTTCCAAGGCAAAAATGCATGTTACAAAATTAACTACAAGGTCATCAGAATCCAAACAACATTTTGAGAACAGAATGCAAATAAAATGTCTTACAGAAACATTGAGTGCATTAAATTTTTAAAACATTTGACAGTTGAGATAATAAAAGGATGCATGTCATGGAGAAATGAGCTTGCTGACGAATGAGTTTCAATCAATCAATGAAATAAGAGATACATTTTCAGGTAATGGCTCCTTGAAACTCCTTTCCTTTAGCTTGGAATTACAATATCATTTTCTCCTCTAACAGTGGACAAGCCCTCAGTGGAAGGATTTATAGCCACTAATTAATGACTGCAGCTGCTGCTAAAGCAGTACGTTTTCAATGGAAGTGACCAAACTCAGGATTTCCAATTTATTATTGTGATGAGGTAGCCACACATTTAAACACAAGTTGGCATGTTTTTTTTTACACTGGTCCAGCAGTAATAATAGCTTCTATTAAGGTCCATATAATACAATAAATTTCCGTGAAGAAGAAATGGCTAGAAACTAAATTTAATTCTGAGCCACTTAAGGAGATGAAATCCTTGGGGTAAAAAAGCAGGCTTTATGAAGAGTGAAGGTAGAAAGGCAAAGGGAATTCCAGAGCTTAAGGCCTCGGTAGTCAAAGGTCCGGCTGCCACAAATAATGCATTAAAATCTGAGCAATCTCAAGTGGCAAGAAGTGGAGACTATGACTGGGATCTTTAGAGGCTGGAAAAGTAGAAGAGATTAGAGGAACAAAAGGAAAAGATTTAAAAACAAATAAGATAATGTTAAAGCCAAAGCCTTGAATGACAAGCATCAATGTTCATTAGCAAGCACAAAGATGAAAAGTGAATCGGATATGATGCAAGTTATGAAAGCTGGAGCAGAACGTTGGATATTTAAGCTTTGATATTTCTAATCAAATACCTTCCTTGATGATTCCAAGACTGCATGCCCAATTCTGCAGCAAGGGAGGTCCAAACTATGCCAAAGAATTATGAATAATTAACTAACCAATTACAATGGCTTGGAAGGATAATCATTAAAGGAAATTGTAATACTTTGTCATTGGCTTCAAATAATCTTCAAGCAAATATCTTTAAAGGTTAAGTGATAGGCAAACGAACTAGCTGAACTGAAATCTGAAACAAAAGCAGAAAAGTTTGGAAAGACTCAGCAGGTAAACAGTATCTGTGGAGAGATCTTTCATCAGAACTCAACTATTAATTCAGTGCTTCTGTCCTGACCTGCTGAGTACTTCCAGCATTTAAAATGGTTGGAAATCAACATGTTCTATTGCAGCAAGTGGGAAAGGGTGGAACGAACAAAGGGATAATCTGTGTTTACCATCAAGTTTAAGAAAGTCTCAATAGAATAGTTTTAGCAAACAAAGATTCATAACAGGAAACCATGTCTACTCTATTAGTATATCATTTTACTTGTATCAATATGAACAGTTCAGGAGTCATTGAAACTGAGAGATTTATGGGTGCAGACTAATTTCCATGGAAAGGGCAGGTGGTGGGAGGATTGAGGAATGCGTAGAATCAGGAATAAGTAGGTATGTGTTAAACGGTCACACTAATGCTTTAGTATTTGGGATTAGTGCCTGATGAGACAAGTAATTAGATGTTGGCTGAAAAGAGGATGAGGAGATGGATGATAAAATGCTTTGATGATCTCTGTGTGGTTACTGACTTACATTATCCTTTTAGATTTCTAACAAAATTGTCTGAGATCTGCTTCACTTTTCCGGTCCATATCTGCCACACTCATTCTCCATTCAACCATTCTGATTTCTTCCCGAATGATTGCAAGCCTTCTTTGAATACCAATTCTAACCCAGAGGTGTAACCAAGGCAGGACAAGGATTCAAAGTTCAAAGTGAAATTTATTATCGGAGTACTTACATGCCACTACACACAACCCTGGGATTCTTCTTTTGCAGGCGTACAATAGACAATAGGTGCAGGAGTAGGCCATTTGGCCCTTTGAGCCAGCACCGCCATTCACTGTGATCGTGGCTGATCATCCACAATCAGTATCCTGTTCCTGCCTTATCCCCATATCCCTTCACACCGCTATCTTTAAGAGCTTTATCTAACTCTTTCTTGAAAGAATCCAGAGAATTGGCCTCCACTGCCTTCTGAGGCAGAACAATCCACAGATCCACAACCCTCTGTGTGAAAAAGTTTTTCCTCAGCTCCGCTCTAAATGGTCTACCCCTTATTCTTAAACTGTGGCTTCTTGTTCTGGACTCCTCCAATATCGAGAACATGTTTCCTGCCTCTAGCATGTCCAATCCCTTAATAATCTTATGTGTTTCAGTCAGATCCTCTCTCATCCTTCTAAATTCCAGTGTATACAAGCCCAGTCGCTCCAATCTTTCAACCTATGACATTCTCGCCATCCCTGGAATTAAACCAGTGAAGCTACGCTGCACTCCCTCCATCGCAAGAATGTCCTTCCTCAAATTTGGAGACCAAAACTGCACACAGTACTCTAGGTGGGGTCTCATCAGGGCCTTGTACAACTACAGAAGGACCTCTTTGCTCCTATACTCAACTCCCCTTGTTATGAAGGTCAACATGCCATCAGCTTTCTTCACTGCCTGCTGTACCTGTATGCTTTCTTTCAGTGACTGATGAACAAGGAGACCCAGATCTCGTTGTACTTCCCCCTTTCCTAACTTGACACCAATCAGATAGTAATCTGCCTTCCTGTTCTTGCCACCAAAGTGGATAACCTCACATTTATGCACATTAAACTGCATCTGCCATGCATCTTCCCACTCACCCAACCTGTCCAAGTCACCCTGCATTCTCATAACATCCTCCTCGCATTTCACACTGTCACCCAGTTTTGTGTCATCTGCAAATTTGCTAATGTTACTTTTAATCCCTTCATCTAAATCATTAATGTATATTGTAAATAGCTGCGGTCCCAGCACCGAGCCTTGCGCACCCCACTAGTCACTGCCTGCCATTCTGAAAAGGACCCGTTAATCCCTACTCTTTGTTTCCTGTCTGCCAAACAATTTTCTATCCATGTCAGTACCCTACCCCCAATACCATGAGCTCTAATTTTGCCCACTAACCTCCTATGTGGGACCTTATCAAAGGCTTTCTAAAAGTTCAGGTACACTACATCCACTGGCTTTCTCATTCCATTTTCATAGTTACATCCTCAAAGGTTAGTCAAGCATGATTTCCTCTTCGTAAATCTATGCTGACTCAGACTGATCCTGCTACTGCTATCCAAATATGCTGCTATTTCATCTTTTATAATTGACTCCAGCATCTTCCCCACCACTGATGTCAGACTAACTGGTCTATAATTGCCTGTTTTCCCTCTCCCTCCTTTCTTAAAAAGTGGGATAACATTAGCTACCCTCCAATCCGCAGGAACGGATCCTGAATCTATAGAACATTGGTAAATGATTACCAATGTGTCCACAATTTCTAGAACCACCTCCTTAAGTACCCTGGGATGAAGACCATCAGGCCCTGGGGATTGATCAGCCTTCAGTCCCATCAGTTTACCCAACACCATTTTCTGCCTAATGCGAATTTCCTTCAGTTCCTCCATTACCCTATGTCCTCTGGCCACTATTACATCTGGGAGATGGTTAGTGTCTTCACTAGTGAAGACAGATCCAAAGTACCTGTTCAGCTCATCTGCCATTTCCTTGTTCCATAATAATTTCACCCACTTCTGTCTCCAGGGGCCCAACTTTGGTCTTAACTAATTATTTCCTCTTCACATACCTAAAGAAACTTTTACTATCCTCCTTTATGATCTTGGCTGGCTTACCTGCGTACCTCATCTTTTCCCCCCATATTGCCTTTTTAGTTATCTTTTGTTGCTCCTTAAAACTTTCCCAATCCTCCGGCTTCCCACTCATCCTTGCAATGTTATACTTCCTCTCTTTTACTTTTGTACTGTCCTTGACTTCCCTTGTCATCCACGGTCGCCCCTTACTCCCCTTAATATCTTTGTTCCCCTTTGAAATGAACAGATTCTGCACCTGCTGTATTATTCCCAAAAATACCTGCCATTGTTGTTCCAATGTCATCCCTGCTTGGGTATCTGGTCAACTTTGGCCAGCTCCTCCCTCATGGTTCTGTAGTCCCCTTTGTTCAACTGTAATACTGACACTTCTGATTTTCCCTTCTCCCTCTCAAATTGTAGATTAAAACTTGTCATATTATGATCACTACCTCCTAATGGCTCCTTTACCTCGAGTTCCCTTATCAAATCTGGCTCATTACACAACACTAAATCCAGAATTGCCTTCTCCCTGGTAGGCTCTAACACAAGCTGCTCTAAGAATCCATCTCTGAGGCATTCCACAAACTCCCTTTCTTGGGGTCCAGTACCAACATGATTTTCCCAGGTTACCTGCATGTTGAAATCCCCCATAACAACCGTACTATTACCTTTGCAATATGCCAATTTTAACTCTTGATTTAATTTGCACCCTATATCCAGGCTACTGTTTGGGGGCCTGTAGATAACTCCCATTAGGGTCTTTTTGCCCTTACAGTTTCTCAGTTCTATCCATACTGACTCCACATCTCCTGATTCTATGACCCACCTCGCAAGTGACTGAATTTCATTCTCACCAACAGAGCCACCTCACCCCCTCTGCCAACCTGCAACCTGTCTGTTCTTTTGATAGGATGTATATCCCTGAATATTCATTTCCCAGCCCTGGTCCTCTTGCAGCCATGTCTCTGTTATTCCCACAACATCATACTTGCCAATTTCCAGCTGAGCCTCAAGCTCGTCCACTTTATTTCTTGTACTCCGTGCATTTATATATAATACTTTTAATCCATTTACTGTAATACTTTTACTCCCCTCACCTTTCACCGATTCCTATTGCACTTGGCCATACTCTCCGATCCCTTCCTGAGCTTTCTGCCCCATTAATTCTGTTGTCTTTCTTAACTTTTCTTATTCCCTCTTTCCCTTTAACTCAATCCTTATATTTCCAGTTTGTCCCCTCCCCCCCATTACTTAGTTTAAACACACCCCTATAGTAGTGGCAAATCTGCCTGCCAGAATGCTGGTCCCCAGTCTGTTAAGATGCAACCCGTCCCTTCTATACAATTCATCCTTACCCCAAAACAGATCCCTGTGGTCCAAGAATCTAAATCCCTGCTCCCCGCACCAGCTCCTCAGCCACACATTCAGATCCCCTATCACCCTGTTCCTGTCCTCACCAGCACATGGAACTGGAAGTAAACAGGAAATATCCACCCTGGAGGTCCTGCTTTTCAGCCTTCTTCCGAGTTCTTTGAAGTCACGCTGCAGAATTTATTTCCTCTTCCTCCCGATGTCATTTGTGCTGACATGCACCACCACTTCTGGCTGTTCACCTTCACCCTTGAGGTTGACCTGCAATTGGTCTGTGACGTGCTGGATCCAGGGAGGCAACACACCATCCTTAAATCCCCCCTGTTGCCGCAGAAACCCCTTTCTGTACCTCTCACTATGGAGTCCCCTATTACCAAGGCTCTGCCTGACCTCTGTCTCCTAGGCTTTGTTTCAGTGCCAATTTTTGACTCGCAGACCTGTCCGCCTCTCAGACTGGCACTGCCTTCTGTCCCGACAGCTTCCAACGGGGTGAACCTGTTTTCAAGAGGTACATCTCCCAGGGTCTCCTGTACTCCAAGCATCCATCCCTTCCTCATCATCGCCCCCTCCCCTTCCATTATCTTCGGTGTTATGATCTCGCTGTAGGTCCTGTCCAGAAAACTCTCAGTTTCCCGGATGAACCTGAGGTCATCCAGTTGCTTCTCCACTGCCTCAACATGGTCCTTCTGGAGCTGAACTTGGATACACTTTCCACATTTGTAGCAGCCAGAGGCACCATCAACGTCCCTGACCTCCCACATTATGCAAGCAGCACACTGCGTCAGTTGACCTGTCATTTCTTCACCACTTCTCACCCTCTCCATCTATGGCGTAGTCTCCTCCCTCAGCCTCCTTGCCGAAGACTCTAAAGACAAAGACTCGCACATTTGTCACAAGGCACTTCCCTTGACAAGGCCACTCCCCTAGAGCAAACCTTGATTATACTGGCTGATATTTTGACTTAATTCATTTCACTTGTTGCACCTCGGCCAGCCTCGAACGTTTATACTTCGCAAACTATAGAACAGTAACTATAAACAGGATCTGTAAACTGTAAACAAACTATGCAAATACAGATCATAAATAAACAATAATAAGGTATGAACAAGAAATAACAATATAAGAGTCCTTAAATGAGTGTAGTTGTGCCCTTTTGACGAAGAGCCTGATGATTGAGGGTAGTAACTGTTCTTGAAGCTAGTGGTGCAAGTCCTGGTGCACTTGTACCTTCCACCTGATGGCAGCAGGGAGAAAAGAGCATGGCCTGGGTGATGAGTACCTTGATAATGGATGCTGCTTTCCTACAGCAACATTTCTTGTAAATGTGCTCAATGGTTGGGAGAGTTTTACATGTGATGTACTGGGCCAAATTTGTTACCTTTCGTAGGATTTTCCACTCAAAGGCATCAGTATTCCCTTACCAGGCCATAATGCAGCCAGTCAGCACACTTTGCACCACACATCTATAGAATTTTGCTAAGGTTTTTGATGACATGCCAAATCTCTGCAGACTCTTGAGGAAGTGGAGGCACTGCCGTGATTCCTTCGCAATTATATTTATATGATGTGACCAGTACAGGTCCTCTGAGATAGAGACACCCAGGAATTTAAAGTTACTGACTCTCCACCTCTGATCGTCTGATGATTACTGGCTCATGGACTTCTGGTTTCCCTCTCCTGAAGCCTACAATCAGTTCCTTGGACATACTGGCATTGAATGAGAGGCTGTTGCTATTACACTACTCAGCCAAATTTCAAATGTCCATCCTATATGTTGATTCATCACCACCTTTGATACAGTGGTGTCATCAGCAAACTTGTATAGGGTGTTGGAGCTGTATTTAGCCACAGAGTCATAGGGGTTAAGTGAGTAGAGCAGAGGGCGAAGCACACATCCCTGTGGTGTTCCTGTGCTGATGAAGATTGTGGAGGAGATGCCTCTGCCAATTCAAATGGACTAGGGTCTACAAGTGAGAAAATCCAGTATCCAATTGCACAGTGGGATATTGAGGCCCAGGTTTTGAAGTTACTGATTTGTTTAGAGGGGATGATGATGTTAAATACTGAGCTGTAATTGATGAAGAGCATCCTGATATATGCATCTTTACTGTCCAGATGTTTTAGGGTTGTATGAAGAGCCAATGAGATAGCATCTGCTGTAGACCTGTTTCTTCCATAGGAGAATTACAATGGATCCAAGTCACCATTCCGATAGGAGCTAATATGCTTCAACACCGGCTTCTACTGTGGATATAAATGCCACTGGGCAAGAGTCATTTAAACAGATTACCACACTCTTCTTGGGCACTGGGATGATTGGAACCTTCTTGAAGCAGTTGGGAACCACACACTGCCAGAGCGAAAGGTTGAAGATATCCTTGACAAATAAGCAGAATTCTCTTAATTTAGATAATGAGACTCTTCTTCCACCATGACAACACAGATCTGTTAGAAAATATGATCTCACTGAATAAATTGGTTCAAATATTTTCACGTTCCACTCTAACCAATATTGTGGGATCTATTCTGAATCAGGTTCTATTTGATCTCTGTAAGGTTCACTAATTCACATGTTGATTAGTGATGCCATTTCACCAGTTATTTTCCTCATTTTTGTGGTCTGTCTGTGGCTTGACAAGTTCTAAAACTTAGGGGATAATTAGTTCATTCACATAAGTTCTTACTGCTGCTACCTTCTCAAAATCACTTTTCTTCTCAATTATCTTGTTGACTAATTTGTTACCATTGTCATTCAAGTCCTTATTATGTTTCATACTTTACATCTTACAATCTCCTCTTGGGCTGTGAAAGTTGATAGTGAGTTTTCTTAGTATTTATTTATGTAACTAGAGTGAAAATTACTAAATCTGCAGCACATTTGACAGCAATACACTATCTTTAATATATTTCAGAAATGTCTCAGATCATTCTTTAGGATGTTAAAACATCTTTGGTGATGAATGGGCAACTTTGGATGACCTCATCTTGCTCCTTATTTGAACTTGGTGAGTCTTATGTTTGGTCTTTTTTCTGAGCTGGATAATATCCAAGATTGTGCCAAGCACCAGTAAATATTCTTGATGATTTGTAAAGGCCACATGAGGCACAGCATAAAATGTCTCTTGAAAACTACTGAAAGCAGAACCAGTGGGTTTCTATAGTTTAATGACTTCAGCAATTTTGTAAAATCCTTAACTTCAAAATGCTTTCATAAATGCAAAATCCTCTGTTTTCTTCCTATTATTACTCTCAAATCCTACTGAGGCTGTGATGTATACAACTTTCAAAGCAAGTAAGGGCCACAGTAACTGCAACAAATATTGTTGAGAATCTGCGGTGATTGTGTTCTAAAGCAAGTAGTGTGATGACTCAAATCAAGTATGATGTTTTCCCAAGGGGTTAGTCTCTTAATTGAGAATGACTGTGCCTGACTTTGTTTATCATGAGGAGGCTAATGCATGGGCAGTCACCACACTGTCTTTGACAGATCAGGGTCAGGGTCCAGTGGCACAGAATGTACGACGACAGGGGATGCTTCACTGCTGCAGCTTTCCTCCGCCTTCACTACCATTGTGATGTCTTATCATCTTCCACTACCTTCACTGCAGAGGTCTTGGTTGGATTTCTCTTTGAATGGAACCTCTGCCTTCACCTTACTACCATGGGTGACCCTACCAAGAGCTAAGCTCCTGATGGCATCACTCTTTAGACCTCAGGAACTCATAAGCCTCTCTTCCATGACAATGATTCTATGAGAAGGAAGGAAGAATATGTCTGCCCCAAATAGACCTCTGTTTCCCCAGAGGTGCAACAGTGAATGCATGGACATATTCCATCTCAATCAGACCACTCTTAACAAACACTAATTTAACTCACTTACACTCAACTATTAACTTGGTGTAGAATCTCCTTCCACTCATCAAATTGATCCCACAGGCTTTCAATCATTTTCTTTCAATCTCCAGCCAGATTGATTATGGCCAACAAACAGAATTCTAAATTATTAAAATGATCTTTCCAGAGAGTAATTTCTATTGAAATACATTGGAAACATCAGGGCTTCGAATTTAGTTGAATCACAAAATTAAAGAAACATAAAAGAAGTAGAAGAGGCTCTCAGAAATGCCAAAGCTCTTTCACCAATTTGTCCTCAAGTAGTGTAGATACTGTGCACAGTAGTGTAGCAGTTAGCATAATGCTATTGTAGTGCCGGCAACACAAGTTCAATACTGACTGGTATCTGTAAAGGAGCTTGTACATTCCTGCATTAATGCTAGAATTTCCGCAGGGTGCTTCAGTTTCCTCAAACACTCCAAAAGTGTATGTGTTAGAAGATTAATTTGACACATGCATATGATTGAGCATCATAGGCTTGAGAGCTGGAAGGGCCAGTTACCATGTTTTATCTCAAATGAAATAAAGTATTTATCTAATCCCCCTCTGAACCATACCTGCATTTCTGAATATCTGAATATCGCATCTCCCTAGGGCAAGGGGTTTAGATGGGGTGGAGTTTGTTAGGTGTGTTTAGGAAGGTGTCTTGACACAATATGTAGATAAGCCTACTTGAGAGTCTGAACTTGATCTGGAATTGGGAAATGAACCTGGTCAGGTGTCAGATCTCTCAGTGGGAGAGTATTTTGGAGATAGTGATCATAATTCTATCTCCTTTACCATAGCATTGGACAGGGATAGGGACAGACAAGCTAGGAAAGTGTTTAATTGGAATAAGGGGAAATATGAAGCTATCAGGCAGGAACTTAGAAGCATTAATTGGGAACAGATGTACTCAGGGAAATGTACGGAAGAAATGTGGCAAATGTTCAGGGAATATTTGCGTGGAGTTCTGCACAGGTACTTTCCAATGAGACAGGGAAAGGATGGTAGGATACACGAACCGTGGTGTAAAGGCAGTTGTAAATCAAGTCAAGAAGAAAAGAAAAGCTTACAAAAGGTTCAAAAAACTAGGTAAAGATAGAGATCTAGAAGATTATAAGGCTAGCAGGAAGGAGCTTAAGAATGAAATTAGGAGAGCCAGAAGGGGCAATGAAAAGGCCCTGACAGGCACCATTAAAGAAAACCCCAAGGCATTCTACAAGTATGTGAAGAGCAAGAGGATAAGATGTGAGAAAATAGGACCAATCAAGTGTTACAGTGGAAAAGTGTGTATGGAACCGGAGGAGATAGCAAAGATACTTATTGAATACGTTGCTTCAGTATTCACTACGGAAAAGGATCTTGGCGATTGTAGGGATGATTTACAGCAGACTGAAAAGCTTTGGCATGCTGATATTAAGAAAGCGGATGTAACTGGAGCATTTGAAAAATATCAAATTGGATAAGTCACTGGGACCGGACAAGATATACCCCAGGCTACTCTGGGAGGCGAGGGAGGAGATTGCTGAACTTCTGGCAATGATCTTTGCATCATCAATGGGGACGAGAGAGGTTTTGGAAGATTGCAGGGTTGGATGTATTGTTCCCTTATTCAAGAAAGGAAGTAAAGATAGCCCACGAAATTATAGACCATCGAGTCTTACTTCAATAGTTGGTAAATTGATTGAGAAGATCCTGACAGGCAGGATTTATGAACAATTGCAGAGGCACAATAAGATTAGGAATAGTCAGCATGGCTTTGTGAAATGCAAACACAAGGAAATCTGCAGATGCTGCAATTTCAAGCAACACATATAAAAATTGCTGGTGAATGCAGCAGGCCAGGCTGCATCTATAGGAAGAGTTACAGTCGATGTTTTGGGCCAAGATCCTTTGTCAGGACTAACTGAAAGAAGAGATAGTAAGAGATTTTAAAGTGGGAGGGGGAAGGGGAGATCCATAATGATAGGAGAAGACAGGAGGGGGAGGGATGGAGTCAAGAGCTGGGCAGTTGATTGGCAAAAGGGATATGAGAGGATCATGGGACAGGAGGCCTAGGGAGAAAGAAAGGGGGAGGGGGGAAGCCCAAGGAGAATAGTGAGAGGGACAGAGGGAGAAAAAGGAGAGAAAGTGAGAGAGAGAGAGAGAGAGAGAAAGAGAGAGAGAGAGAGAGAGAGAGAGAGAAGAGAGAGAAATAAGTTAATAACAGATGGGGAACGAATGGAAGGTGGGGCATTAACAGAAGTTAGAGAAGTCAATGTTCATGCCATCAGGTTGGAGGCTACCCAGATGGAATATAAGGTCTCAAAGCTCTACGCTTCTTTTTGGATTCCAGACCTAATCAGTTCCCCTCTACCACCACTCTGCTCCGTCTTCCGGAATTAGTCCTTACTCTTAATAATTTCTCCTTTGGCTCCTCTCACTTCCTCCAAACTAAAGGTGTAGCTATGGGCACCCGTATGGGTCCTAGCTATGCCTGCCTTTTTGTTGGCTTTGTGGAACAATCTATGTTCCAAACCTATTCTGGTATCTGTCCCCCACTTTTCCTTCGCTACATCGATGACTGCATTGGCGTTGCTTCCTGCACGCATGCAGAACTCGTTGACTTTATTAACTTTGCCTCCAACTTTCACCCTGCCCTCAAGTTTACCTGGTCCATTTCCGACACCTCTCTCCCCTTTCTTGATCTTTCTGTCTCTGTCTCTGGAGACAGCTTATCCACTGATGTCTACTATAAGCCTACTGACTCTCACGGCTATCTGGACTATTTCTCTTCTCACCATGTCTCTTGCAAAAACGCCATCCCCTTCTCGCAATTCCTCCGTCTCCGCCGCATCTGCTCTCAGGATGAGGCTTTTCATTCTAGGACGAGGGAGATGTCTTCATTTTTTAAAGAAAGGGGCTTCCCTTCCTCCACTATCAACTCTGCTCTTAAACGCATCTCCCCCATTTCACATACATCTGCTCTCACTCCATCCTCCCGCCACCCCACTAGGAATAGGGTTCCCCTGGTCCTCACCTACCACTCCACCAGCCTCCGGGTCCAACATATTATTCTCTGTAACTTCCGCCACCTCCAACGGGATCCCACCACTAAGCACATCTTTCCCTCCCCCCCTCTCTCTGCATTCCGCAGGGATCGCTCCCTACACAACTCCCTTGTCCATTCGTCCCCCCCATCCCTCCCCACTGATCTCCCTCCTGGCACTTATCCGTGTAAGCGGAACAAGTGCTACACATGCCCTTACACTTCCTCCCTTACCACCATTCAGGGCCCCAAACAGTCCTTCCAGGTGAGGCAACACTTCACCTGTGAGTCGACTGGGGTGATATACTGCGTCCGGTGCTCCCGATGTGGCCTTTTATATATTGGCGAGACCCGACGCAGACTGGGAGACTGCTTTGCTGAACATCTACGCTCTGTCCGCCAGAGAAAGCAGGATCTCCCAGTGGCCATACATTTTAATCCCACATCCCATTCCCATTCTGACATGTCTATCCACGGCCTCCTCTACTGTAAAGATGAAGCCACACTCAGGTTGGAGGAACAACACCTTATATTCCGTCTGGGTAGCCTCCAACCTGATGGCATGAACATCGACTTCTCTAACTTCCGCTAGGCCCCACCTCCCCCTCGTACCCCATCTGTTACTCATTTTTATGCACACATTTTTTCTCTCACTCTCCTTTTTCTCCCTCTGTCCCTCTGAATATACCTCTTGCCCATCCTCTGGGTCCCCCCCCCCTTGTCTTTCTTCCCGGACCTCCTGTCCCATGATCCTCTCGTATCCCCTTTTGCCTATCACCTGTCCAGCTCTTGGCTCTATCCCTCCCCCTCCTATCTTCTCCTATCATTTTGGATCTCCACCTCCCCCTCCTGTCTTCTCCTATTATTTTGGATCTCCCCCTCCCCCTCCAACTTTCAAATCCCTTACTCACTCTTCCTTCAGTTAGTCCTGACGAAGGGTCTCGGCCTGAAACGTCGACTGCACCTCTTCCTACAGATGCTGCTTGGCCTGCTGCGTTCACCAGCAACTTTGATGTGTGTTGCCGGAATATAAGGTGTTGTTCCTCCAACCTGAGTGTGGCTTCTTCTCGACAGTAGAGGAGGCCGCGGATAGACATATCAGAATGGGAATGGGATGTGAAATTAAAATGTGTGGCCACTGGGAGATACTGATTTCTCTGGCGGACAGAGCGTAGGTGTTCAGCGAAATGGTCTCCCAGCCTGTGTCGGGTCTCGCCAATATATAGAAGGCCGCATCGGGAGCACCGGATGCAGTACATCACCCCAGCCGACTCACAGGTGAAGTGTCGCCTCACCTGGAAGGACTGTCGGGGGCCCTGAATGGTGGTGAGGGAGGAAGTGTAAGGGCATGTGTAGCACTTGTTCCGCTTACAAGGATAAGTTCCAGGAGGGAGATCAGTGGGGAGGGATGGGGGGGACGAATGGACAAGAGAGTCGCTTAGGGAGCGATCCCTGTGGAAAGCAGAGAGGGTGGGGAGGAAAAGATGTGCTTCGTGGTGGGATCCCGTTGGAGGTGGCTGAAGTTATGGAGAATTATATGTTGGACCCGGAGACTGGTGGGGTGGTGGGTGAGGACAAGGTGAACCCTATTCCTAGCTGGGTGGTGGGAGGATGGAGTGAGAGCAGATGTGCATGAAATGGGAGAGATGCATTTGAGAGCAGAGTTGATGGTGGAGGAAGGGAAGCCCCTTTCTTTAAAAAAGGAGGACATCTCCTTCATCCTGGAATGAAAAGCCTCATCCTGAGAGCAGATACAGCGGAGATGGAGGAATTGCGAGAAGCGGATGGCATTTTTGCAAGAGACAGGTTGAGAAGAGGAATAGTCCAGGTAGCTGTGAGAGTCCGAAGGCTTATAGTAGACATCAGTGGATAAGCTGTCTCCAGAGATAGAGACAGAAAGATCAAGAAAGGGGAGGGAGGTGTCGGAAATGGACTAGGTAAACTTGAGGGCTGGATGAAAGTTGGAGGCAAAGTGAATGAAGTCAATGAGCTTAGCATGCATGAAGGAAGGAGTGCCAATGCAGTCATCAATGTAGCGAAGGAAAAGTGGGGGACAGATACCAGTATAGGCTTGGAACATGGATCAATAAAGTATGACTATGACTACTATGACTATGACTATGGAGGAAATCTGTTCAAGTGGGAGCTGTGCTACATGACCTTCGTTGTGCCGCAGAGAACAAGCAGCAAAAGTGAAGGGAGAGACTGAATAATCAAAAGACCCAACCACTAACAGCAGTCACCACTTACTCTTGTCCATACTACACCACAATATCTGGGTCTTGGATCACATGAGCACCCACCATAGAAACCCCTCAGGAGAATCTTTTAGTCCATTCAAATGATTGCACTGCTACTAAAATGCTCTAGGGTCTTGAATGTGAAATGTTATATTTTCAACAAATGCTACAACAGTCATTTACTTTGGTTCCTCTATCTTCTGGGTTTCTTCGCTTACAAATCAAGCAATAGAAACATAGAAAACCTGCAGCACAGTACAGGCCCTACGGCCCATAATGCTATGCCGAACATGTACATACTTTAGAAATTACGTAGGGTTACCTATAGCCCTCTATTTTTTAAGCTCCAAGCATCTATCCAGGAGTCTCTTAAAAGACCCTATCATATCTGTCTCCACCACCATCGCCGGCAGCTCATTCCATGCACTCACTACTCTCTGCGTAAAAACCTTACCCCTGACATCTCCTCTGTACCTACTTCCAAGCACCTTTAAATTGTGCCCTCTTAAATTGTGTTAGCCATATGTTCCCAGACAATGTATATTGTTACACGTATTACACTAATTGCCCTCTGAATTATAAGGGGGCAACTTGATATTCTCCTGGTTTTCGCTCTTTTTTTAAAATCTTTTTCCTTTGAGAATTTATTCAGTTGTTTGACTAATTCCTTGTTCTTCTCAGTCATAAGATCCAGTGGTGAGCTTTCCTTACAGCTTGACTGGTCTCCTCTGAATGCTTTAATCTTCTTTCAGTTATAATCAGACTGAACACAAAGCCAAAAGTTTTGTAAATACTGTCAAAAGAGTGGTGTAAATGTGGGTTTTGGCATCAAAATTAAGGAGTCAAACGGAATCCTCTGAAGATTTTGAGATTGGCTAGAGACTGAGGTAACATGTCATTGAAATAGAAAATCCATGATAATCAAGAACAGCAAGCTTCTTTTAAAGTTATAATTTGTAGAACTCACAAATAATACAAAAATAAAAATGTACTAGAAGGGCCGAGATGGCCTGTTTCCATGCCGTAATTGTTATATGGTTATATGTTTATATGGAGTACTAAGAGGGTAAAAATAGAAGCCAGTATGTTGGGTTGGGTTCTTCTCTAATCTCAGCAATCTATCTGCAAATGTTTTGTCACCATACGAGGAGACACCACCAGGGCACTGTTCACTGGTGGCATGTCCTCCAGATGCTTGGCCTTCATATACTTATTAATCAGCTGATTGGTCATCATCATGAAAACTCAATCGTGATGTAGGGAGAACGTTTCATTGTTCATGGGTGTGTTGAACTCTGTGTGTTGTGGTCTGGAATTTTGCCCACTTCGGCTTATAAATAGGATCACAAAATGGTTTGTGGAAGACCATGCATTGAGGGATTTTTTAGCCTGCCCTGTGTTTGCTTGCAGTGTCAGTATGTTGAATGCTTGATTTGAAAGAGTAAAGCTATTTCTGTTCGTGTTTTAGAATCAATTTTCATGTGCACTGAGATTTATCTTGATAATATCCACTGTAATATATTGCAAATGGCTTGTCACTCATAGGATGTAATTACACTGTTGAAAGGTCATTTTGCTGTATAATTAGCCTGTTGGCTTATCATTTACTTAAATACAACATAGAGATTATATAGCAATATGAAGTTTACGAAAAATTTATATATTAACGTGACAGCATATCCTAATGTGGTATTTATATATAGATAAATACCACATTAGGATAAACACACAAAATTCTGATTGCAGTGCGTGGTCAGCTCATGATCACATTTTATATTTTCTAGGTAACTAGAATTTTTTTTCAAACATGAGAAAATCTGCAGCTGCTGGAAATCCAAAGCAACACACACACAAAATGCTGGAAGAACTCAGCAGGTCAGGCAGCATCTATTGAAAAGAGCAAACAGTCAATGTCTTGGGACAAGACCCTTCATCAGGAGAGGAAAGAAAGAGGAAGTAGTCAGAATATTTATTAAGTATTTTATCCATTTATAAACAGTTAATATAATAATGCTGATTTCTAAAACCAGAGGCTTGTATAAAAACAAGTCTTGCTTACTGAAATCTTTCAGGGAAGGGAAGCTTACTGATTCTGACCTAAAGATGACACTGCACCCACTTGAATATGATTAACGCTGAAATTGCCCAGAAACGACACTCAATGCAAAATTAAGCTTACGCAATACATCCACACTTGCCAATGTCATGGACATTCAGTCAACGCACAAGTAAAGTCAGTATTAGTTTGTCTTTCAAAATAATGTGAGCAAAGTGTAAATTAACATATATAAAATAAATTATATTTAGATTTCTCAATATAATGATGGATTAACTTGCATATTCATACACAAGCAGATAATATACTCATAACACCTTGTGTCAAGTACCTTACCCTGACCACTGATGGAGAAAGGAATGGTATCTGACTGATATACTTGAGTTGGAACATGCATGAGCTGAAAATGTGATCAAGGAATGAGGGAAGCACTAATGTAATGTGAAGGAAGATTAGCTGCTATGAAATGATTTGAGTGTCAATGTATGTGAAGTACAACAGCCTGACAACTGTTTTTATCAAAAGAAAAAAAACGCTAGCACAGTTGGAGGCCTGTGTGACCTATTTTTATTTCAGGCTCAAAGAAAATAAAATAAACAGTTAGTTAACATCCAATGTCCTGTTTTCCTGAAACTGAAATTTCATTTTGATCAAGGAAACTTGAAAAGCCCTCACTCGTCCAAACTTGAAACAGTTGGGTAGCACCAGAGGAATTATATAGGAAGGAAGAAAAGTTTCAATCTAATCCTGTTAAAGTTACAATGACTTTTTCAGATCAGAATGGAAAGAGCTTAATATATACAGTGCCGATAAAAAGTATTCTCTCCTCCTTGGAAGTTTTCGTGTTATATTGTTTTACAATAACGAATCACAATGGATTTAATTTTGCTTTTTAGACACTGATCAAAAAAAGCCTTTTTCATGTCAAAGTGAAAACAGAGTTCGACAAAGTGATTTAAATTAATTGCAAATATAAGGCACAAAATAATTGATTGTATAAGTATTCACCTCCCTTAATATGACACAACAAATCGTCACTGGTGCAGCCAATTGGTTTTAGAATTCACATAATCAGTTAAATGGCGATCTGTTTTTGCAGACTTGTGTGCAGTCAAGGTGTTTCAAATGATTGCAGTAAAGATACACCTGTATCTGGAAGGTCCAACTACTGATGAGTCAGTATCCTGGCAAAAACTACACCAGAAGACAAAAGAACACTTCAAACAATTCTGCAAAAGGGTTATTGAAAAGCACAAGTTAGGAGATGGAACAAGAAAATTTCCAAGTCTCTGAATATCCCTTGGAGTACAGTTAAGTCAACCATCAAGAAATTTATAGAATATGGCACAGCTGTAAATCTGCCTAGAGTAGACTGCCCTCAAAAACTGAGTGACCTTGCAAAAAGTGTTGAGTGTGGGAGACCACCTAGAGAGCTATGACGACTCGGGAGGAGCTAAAAGCTTCATTGACTGAGATGAGAGTGTCACCATGGGGGGCGTTGGGAAAGGACCCAAATGCAAAACACAGACACTGAAGTACTAGGAACAGGAATGGACAAAACTAAATGATGGGACAGGACGCATACATGGCTAGGGAAGCAGGACCAGGACGAGGGACTGGGAACAAGGAACCTGGGCATGGACTCCGAGCCAGAGACTGGACGAGGACCCAGAACCTGGGTCTTGACTTGGGCTCGGACTACTAAACCAGGCGAAGACGTGACGGGGCTTGGGTTCTTAGAGACCAGGCAAAAACATGACGAGGCTTGGGTCCTTGAAGACCAGGTGAAGACGTAACGAGGCTTGGGTTCTTGGAGGCCAGACGAGGACATGACGGGGCAAGGGTACTTCGAGGCAACTCCTGGGCAGGACACGGGACTCCACCTCACGGAGGCAAGGACAGGGAGGAATAGACCCAACCGCAGGGTAATGGCAAACGGCCTGGCTTACCCAACGGAGGGAAGGAACAGGAAGGGAGCTAGGTCGGCATAGCTTCAAGACTCGAGACGGCCGGTAACCTCGGCGGGCTATGGAACAACTAAATTTATTGTACCATTCAGAGCATACTCACCAACTGCATCTCAGTGTGGTATGGCAATTGTTCCGTATCGGACTGCAAAGCACTCCAGCGTGTGGTGAAAACTGCCCAGCGGATTATTGGCACCCAGTTGCCCAACATTGAGAACATCTACAATAAACACTGCCTGGGCAGGGCTAAAAGCATTATCAGGGACGCATGGACTTTTTACTCTCCTCCCATCCGATAGGTGCTACAGGAGCCTTCGCTCCCACACCAGCAGGCATAGGAAGAGCTTCTTCTCTGAGGCTGTGACACTGCTGAACCTCTCATCACAACGCTAAGCAGTATTGCATCCGTATTGTACTGTCTCAGTACTTTTATATTTGTGTGCTTTAGCACTTTTTTTTATTAACTGTTATTTTGTAAATAACACTATTCTTTGCATTTCTGGTCAGATGCTAAATGCATTTCATTGGCTTTGTATCTTTACTCGGCACAATGATAATAAAGTTGAATCTAATCTAATCTAATCTAATCTAATCTAATCTAATCTAATCTAATCTAATCTAATCTCTCGATGACTGCACTAGCCTTCCACCGGTTGGTTGCTCCAAGGGGAGACTGACGAGATGATCCAGCACCTACACTCGCTCCCAGGGCCACTTATATTCCCAGCCCCAAGATGAGCATCAGGTGCTTATGGTTAACAACTGTGGTGTTACAATCTAAACAAGGGACAGCCAGAAGACCCGGAGTCCAGAGTCTGCGGACCGGACTGTGAGCTAGAATATGGACCTCGGACTAGACCATGTCAGAGAGGGACTGTGCAAACAAGTGTTGCCTGGGTGCTTCACTAGCCACAGTTTTAGGGGAGAGTGGCAAAGAGAAAGCCACTGTTGAAAAAAAACACTCACATGAAATTATGGTGAGACCTTGCCAGAGGACATGTTAGAGAATCTGAAGCCAGCTAGAAGAAGATTCTATAGTCTGATAAAACCAAAATTGAGCTTTTTGGCCATCAGACTAAATGAAATGTTTGACCTTAGCCAAATACAACACATCATCAAAAACAGACCACCCTTACTGTGAAGCATGGTGGTGGCTGCATCATGCTGTGGGGATACTTCACTGCAACAGGCTCTGGAAGGCTTGTGAAGGTAGAGGGTAAAATGAATGAGCAAGATACAGGGAAATCCTGGAGGAAAACCTGATGCAGTCTGCAAGTGAATTGCAACTTGGGAGAGGATTTGTCTTCCAGCAAGACAATGACAAGAAACATAATGCCAAAGCTGCACAGGAATAGCTTAAAAACAAGAAAGTTAGTGCCCTGCAGTGGCCAAGTCAGAGTCCCGACCTCAATCTGGACTGGAATTGAAATGGGCTGTCTTTCACAATCCCCATACAATCTGACAAAGCTTGAGGAGATTTGTAAAGAAGAAGGGAAATAATTGCAGTGTCCAGATGTGCAAAGTTGTTAGAGACCAATCCGCAAAGACTCAAGGCTGTAACTAGTGCCAAAGGTGCATCTGCTAAATGCTGACAAAGGGGCTGAATACTTATGCAATCAATTATTTTGTGTTTTTATATTTGTAATTAATTTAGATAACTTGGCAGAGATCTGTTTCACTTTGACACGAAAGAGCCTATTGATCAGTGTCAAAAAAGCCAATGTTGCCAGCACATGCTCGGTAGTCTGCTTTGATAATTCAAGTGTTTGTCCAGATGCCTCTTAAGTGCTGTGAGAAAATGTATATCTATATCTTTTCAGGCAGTACGTTTCAGGTTGCAGCAATTCTCTAAGAGAGAAAAATACGTCTTAGGTACTCTCAAAACCTCTGACTTTCATCTTAAATGTATGACATGTGCCCTTAAAGACGTGTAATGGGATAAAGTTCTTTAATATCTGCCAAATTTATGCTTTTCCCTCCCATATCCACTATCTGGTGTTCCCTCAGCCTCACTGCTCTATGGAAAGCAAGACCTGCTTATCAACTTTCTTCATGACTAGAACATTCCACCGCAGGCAACTTTTGAGTGAATCTCTTCTGTAGCTACTCCAGAGGAATTACACATGGCAAACAACATTTGCACGATATTCCAGCTGTGACCTCGTCTAACTTGATGCTGCATAGCTGTGTTTCAGAAAACTATATGACTCAATAATCAGCTCACACTGGAAACCTTGTGAGAAAACTAGCAATTGGGAGAATATAATAATTCAATGTGGGAACATAAATATTGGAATTGACATATGAATATTCTGTAGGATGCAAAATCATGCAATTATAAGATAACAGATGAAATGTTCAATAAAGGTATATGCTAGTTGCCTCTGACATCGATAACAGCTTTGATCAAGATCTACACAATACAGTTGCAATAGACTCATTGCTCAAGAAATCAGATATCCAAACCAGCAGATTGAATTTGTAGTTTAATAAGAATCTCTGCCAGTGTTTGGTAAGCTTAATTAAAAAAACACATAAACTACAGTAGGAATTACTTTTACAATATGTTAATATACATTTTCTTTTTTCTTTAGCACACTTTTGTGAAAGCAGCATTTTGCTCTGAACACTTTCTGTATGATTAGATGTTCTGAAGATAATGTTAAACTGATTTTGACTGCACTAATTCCTCTGAACTGCTTGTTAAGCTGCTGACCTTGCAATTAATGAGCTCAGTCTTGGGTCTGCTATAATGAAGTACACAGGACAGTAATACTTATCTTTGATTAGCTCAGGTAACATGCGAGAAACCTGGATGGCACAGAAGGTCCTTTTGCTAGTTTTCTGAAAATCCTAAAAATTTTGTTTTTCATCTTTTTAATTTAAAAATATGCAATTATCCTATGTACACATAGCATGGGAATGTTGACCTCATATTTTCAATAATTACTTATGTAAACTAGGTATCTCATCATTAAAAATTCCCACTGATCTTACTGGATTGTTTCAGATAACCATAACTGTCACTGAGATATAGTCAAGGAAGGAAAGACGTTTGATCACAAAGCAGCAGCCGTATGTCCAACCAATTGCTCCTTCCAAAGGTGCCAGTTACTTATGAGGAACAGCTACTATGAGCAAATCAAATGAAATAAGCATCAATTTCAAACCACATTTTGGGTGTTACTTTGCTCCTACAAGTGAACTTATACATAAATTATTTTTGTCACGGATTAAACACATGGCAATTGATAAACAGCATCCAGACAAATTGAATGGGTTTATCAGAAAGCTACCTTTAGCGTAATGGGCTACACGTGTGCGGAATCATTTGAGAACCTCATACTAGAACCACCAGCTGAGTGACTGGTCATGGAGGACAATCCTGACACCACAAAAAAAGAGTAAATTATACCTACTAATGAAATGAATTAGTATGTAAAAATACCCTTTGTGAATTTCTCTTCATGGATTTTTCATCCCTAACTCTCATTGCATTCTTGGAAATTTCATCACAATCTTGTTTATTGTTTACTTCTAGTTTGTGCCTATAAATTGTTCCTTAAAGGACATTGTATTGTAAGGAATTTAGTTCATGCACTGTTCTGCAAAACTATACACAAAAAGATTCAATGCTAGAACTGCAGCAAGGGAGGTTGTACCTTGCTCCTATGATTGACAAATACTGTGTTGCTTACATAGGGTGTACAGAACAGAAAAACGGCACCAATTCTTATGAAAAATACATGTCTTCTAATACCTTGTTCTATCTAACTAAGCAACACAGCTATTTTTATTGATTTAATGTTTTTTTTCCCCCACAACTCATCCCAAGAAACTTTACAGGAGTACCATCAATACTAAGATGCACAAAAGGATGAATAACCAAAGGACAAAAGATTTTAACTAAAAATTGCGAGAGAATGATGAACAATTCAGAATCAGGCTTATTATCACTGGCATATTTCATGAAATTCATTCTTTAGCTGTAGCAGTAGTGCAAGACATAAATAAATGACTGTAAACTACAAGAAAACTTTTTAAAAAGTGAATAATGCAAATGAGGAATAGTGAGGCGGTGTTCATGGGTTCATGGACAAATAAGAAAACTGATGACGGGGGTCCCAGAAGTTGTTCCTAAAATGATGACTCTGCATCTTCAGGCTCCTGTACCTCCTCCCTAATGGTAGAAATGAGAATCAGCAAGTCGTAGATGGTGAGGCTCCTTAATGATGGATGTCACCTTCTTGAGGTACGGCCTTTTGAAGACGTCCTCAATGATGAGTAGGTTTATGCTCATGATGGAGCCAACTGAGTCTACAAACTACTGCAGCCTCTTTTGATCCTGTTCATTGCAGCCCCCATAGCAGTCAGAATGTTCTCCGTCATACTTTTGTAGAAATTTATTAAACTTTGGTTACATACCAAATCTGCTCAAGTTCCTAATGAATTATATCCAAAGGTGTACCTTCTTTGCCACCGCATCAATATGTTGGCCCAGGAACTTGAAGCTGCATACATTATCACTGCTGACCCCTCAGTGAGAATTAGTGTGTTCTCCCAACTTACCCGTTTTGTAGCCCACAACCAATTCCCTGGTTTTGCAAAGGATCTTGTTGTGACACCACTCATCCAGCCTATATCTCCCATTCCTGTATGCCTCCTTGGCAGCCTAATGGAATGGTCATCAATGAAAAGCCACAAAGTTCTGAGATGATCAATGACAAACGAGGAGATGAACAGATTCCTAAATGGGTTATGTGGCTGAAAGACGTGAAAAGAATAAAGATGTGTGAGTTTGTTAGGTGTGTTCAAGAAGGTTTTTTGACACAGTATGTAGATAAGCCTACAAGAGAAGAGTCTGTACTTGAACTGGTATTGGGAAATGAACCTGGTCAGGTGTCAAATCTCTCAGTGGGAGAGCATCTTGGAGATAGATATCACAATTCTATCTCCTTTACCATAGTATTGGAGAGGGATAGGAACAGACAAGTTAGGAAAGCGTTTCATTGGAGTAAAGGGAAATTTGAGGCTACCAGGCAGGAACTTGGAAGCATAAATTGGGAACAGATGTTCTCAGGGAAATATATGGAAGAAATGTGGTAAATGTTCAGGAGATATTTGCGTGGAGTTCTGCATCGGTACGTTCCAATGAAACAGGAAAAGGATGGTAGAGTACAGGAACCCTGGTGTACAAAAGGCTGTTGTAAATCTAGTCAAGAAGAAAAGAAGAGCTTACGAAAGGTTAAAAAAAACAGGTAATAATAGAGATCTAAAAGATTATAAGGCTAGCAGGAAGGAGCTTAAGAAAGAAATTAGGAGAGCAAGAAGGGTCCGTGAGAAGGCCTTGGTGGACAAGATTAAGGAAAACCCCAAGGCATTCTACAAGTATGTGAAGGGCAAGAGGATAAGATATGAGGGAATAGGACCAATCAAGTGTGACAGTGGAAAAGTGTGTATGGAACCGGAGGAGATGGCAAACGTACTTAATGAGTACATTGCTTCAGTATGCACTACAGAAAAGGATCTTGGTGATTTTAGGGATGACTTACAGTGGACTGAAAAGCTTGAGCATGTAGATATTAAGAAAGAGAATGTGCTGGAGCCTTTGGAAAGCATCAAATTGGATAAGTCACTGGGACCGGATGGATGTACCCCAGGCTACTGTGGGAGGCGAGGGAGGAGATTGCTGAGCCTCTGGCAATGATCTTTCCATCATCAATGGGGACGGGAGAGGTTCCGGAGGATTGGGGGGTTGCGGATGTTGTTCTATTATTCAAGAAAGGGAGGAGAGAGAGCCTAGGAAATTATAGACTAGTGAGTCTTACTTCAGTGGTTGGTAAGTTGATGGAGAAGATCCTGAGAGGCAGGATTTATGGAGAGGCAGAATATGATTAGGAATAGATGGCATGGCTTTGTGAAAGGCAGGTCGTACCTTACGAACATGATTGAATTTTTTGAGGATGTGACTGAACACATTGATGAGCAGTAGGTGTAATGTATATGGATTTCAGCAAGGCATTTGACAAGGTACCCCATGCAAGGCTTATTGAGAAGATAAAGAGGCATGGGATCCAAAGGCACATTGCTTTATGGATCCGGAACTGGCTTACCCACAGAAGGCTGTAGTGGTTGTAGACGGTTCATATTCTGTATGGAGGTCGGTAACCAGTGGTGTGCCTCAGGGATCTGGATCTGGTCTGGGACCCTGCTCTTCATGATTTTTATAAATGACCTGGATGAAGTAGTGGGTTTGTAACTTTGTTGATGACAGAAAGGTTGGGGGTGTTGTGGATAGTGTAGAGGGCTGTCAGAATTTACAGCAGGACATTGATAGGATGCAAAATTGGGCTGAGAAGGGGCAGATGGAATTCAACCCAGACAAGTGTGAGGTGGTTCATTTTGGTAGGTCAAATATGACGGCAGAATATAGTATTAGTCTTAAGACTCTTGGCAGTGTGGAGGATCAGAGGGATCTTGGGGTCCTAGTCCATAGGACACTCAAAGCTGCTGCGCAGGTTGAATCTGTGGTTAAGAAAGCATACAGTGCATTGGCCTTCATCAATCGTGGAATTGAATTTAGGAGCCGAGAGGTAATGTTGCAGCTATATTGGACCCTGGTCAGACCCCACTTGGAGTACTGTGCTCAATTCTGGTCATCTCACTATAGGAAGGATGTGGAAACTATAGAAAGAGTGCAGAGGAGATTTACAAGGATGTTGCCTGGATTGGGGAGCATGCCTTATGAGAATAGGTTGAGTGAACTCGGCCTCTCTTCCTTGGAGCGATGGAGGATGAGAGGTGACCTGATAGAGGTGTATAAGTTGATGCGAGGCATTGATCGTGTGGATAGTCAGAGGCTTTTTCCCAGGGCGGAAATGGCTAACATGAGAGGGCATAGTTTTAAGGTGCTTGGAAATAGGTAGAGAGGAGATGTCAGGGGTAAGTTTTTTTACGCAGAGAGTGGTGAGTGCGTAGACTGGGCTGCCGGCGACTGTGGTGGAGGCGGATACGATAGGGTGTTTTAAGAGACTCCTGGACAGGTATATGGAGCTCACAAATATAGAGGGCTATGGGTAACCCTAAGTAATTTCTAAGGTAAGGACATGTTCAGCATAGCTTTGTAGGCGAAAGTGCCTGTATTGCACTGCAGGTTTTCTATATTTCTATTTTACTCAAAAATTTCAGAAGAAAAATAATACTTTTCAAATCAAGGTGGTAACTCAGTCGCTGTACAGGTTAGAAAGCAAGGGAATGAAAGAATTCATGATTTTCTAGATATCAGTTGCCACCCGTCTTTTTTTCTCCCAAAAAAATCTGTTCAGATTTATTTTCCCTGCAAGTTTTTGACCTCTGTTCCAGTATCATTCTTGTAGTTCATTTTCACATCAGTTTCCTCGCCTTAAAGTTTGACAAAACAGAATAGAATCTGTGTTAGTGAGCCAGTTATTCATAAGATTACTATGCTGCTGAACATAGCTAAATTCTGGGCTAATGATCATCCAGAATTCAAATGTTACTCAAAGAAATTTTGACTTATTTGACTCACATTGGTCCTCCTGAGGAAACAGACACTGTCATTCTGGTCTCTAATCTTGCCATTTGCTGACTCCATTCTCACAATAGTGTTTGTCTCTTAAATGTCCATGACAAATTTATGTCGTAGTCAGAACAAAAATTTACGAGGAATAGAAAACCGTATCACCCTTGTCACGTTACTACCGGTATTAGGGATGCTCAGCCTTGATAACTGGCAAGTTTCTCCTTTTGGATATCTGGAAATTTAGGAGAACACAGCATCATGAACTGAATGTCCTCCTGCTGTGTCATAACAATTCTACAAAACTATTATATGTCAAACTTCCTGTGGCATGAAACTCATGCAGACAAAGTAAAGCACATAAAAGTGTAGTGCTTTCAATAGACCTAAGAAAGATGTGAAAGGTACAAATATAAATCAAAACACACTGCTGATAGTCATAGAGTTGTACAGTATGAAACAGACTCTCGAGCCCAATATGTCCATGCCAATGTTGATAATGTTTGCCTCCTTTAGGCCTATATCTCCCTACTCCTTTCCTGTTCAGAATAACACACAAAATGCTGGGGGAACTCAGCAGGTCAAGCAGCACCTACGGAGAGGAATAAAGAATCAATGTTTCAAGATGAACTCCTGATGGTTTTACTGATTGTCCAGTGTTTAACTTGAATAATTTGTTTGGTATGCTTCCAAAATACCTATGTATTGTGAACAGTTGAAAGACTGTCAGGGAGCAATAGATGAACAAGATAGATCAAATTAGCACACTGTGTCAGACTGGGAGTTCAAGGCATGCTTCATCCTCATTGACAAAGAAGGCTGTAACTAGGAACAATGAAAACCTAAGCAAGTGACAATGGTAATTTATTACTGGCTCAATTGACTCCTTGAGGCAATACTGAGATGAACAGAAATAGCGGTAGAATGTTTCAATCACTTGTAGTTAACAGAGTGTTTTGATATGACAGATTACTCTCCTAAAACGTCCAATGTTTCACATTCAATAAATATGCCTGTCCCAGTGAGAATTTCCAGCATTGTTTGGTTTAGATACCCAACTTCTACTGTACATTCCTCTACCCTGATAATTAGGTTGCAGAATTATTTTGATCAAACACAGCCACATTGTTTAAATCAATCAGTATTTCCATTTGAATCTAACCGCTGTAAAAGAAAGGTTCAATGAGAAATGTGTGGGCTGTCCACACAGCACAGGACTACATTCATTTCAAGTGACAAAACAACGTCTCTACACAGCTAACCTCATGACACATGCAGATGAGGTCAAGAGCTGAAGGGATAGTGGCTTTAAAAAAAACAATAAAGTATGTTGGGGTAAAGGATAACTAGGCAGATTGCAGGAAGATAAGAAGTAGAATTCCTAGATGATATACTGCTGGGATAATTGTAAAACGTAATTTACATTAACTGATCATTTTTGGGACTGCAGCTCAGTGTCAGCATTCAGTGAATGATACTAAATTGGTTGAGATGGGGGAGTGGTGTGTTATAAACACTGATAAAGAACACGGAATAACGCAAGAAGGTATCAGAAAACAGTTGGCTGAGACATTAAGAAGCAAATAGCATAATTACAGAGAAAGAGAGTGGTAGCAAAATAAATATAATACTTAGCCAAAGTCCATAGATAAATCTTAACAGGTCATTAAAAGAAAAGAAAAACATCCCTGCAGGAAAGCTGTTACCACATGTGGGAGAATCCAGCACAGTGGGCTATTCATACAAAATCATTACTAATAAATTTAATAGGGAAATAGGGAGAACCTTATTGAAACAGAGAGTAGATAAAATGCAGTACAAACTATCTTAAGTAGTGCTTGAGGCAAATAGCCTAGATGCCATTAATACAAAAGCAGTTGAATATATATGGACAAAAGGAAAATGAATTGTTGAGAGTCTGAAAGGAGTAGGTAGAACCAGGGGGAAATACATGCAGCATAAACAGAAATACAACCCACTTGCATTGATCTGTGCCTTCTATATTAAATATACACTCAGTGGCCACTTTATTAGGTGCACCTCTATATCTGCTCATTGATGAGGTAATCAAGGTATTCGATAAGGTGCTGCATAAAACAGTTATCCATAACATAAGGATGCATAGAGCTGGGGGTGATGTATTAGCATGGATAGAGGATTGGTTAACTAATAGAAATCAGTGGTGAGTGGTGTGCCGCAGGGGTTGGGGTAGGCCCGTAACTGCTCATGATGTATATCAATGATCTGGAAGAGGGGACCTAGTATAGTGTATCTGAGTTTGCTGATGGCATTAAATTGTGCAGAAGATACGGAGAGTCTACAGAGAGATATAGACAGGTTAAGTGAGTGGGCAAGGGTCTGGCAGATGGAGTAGAATGTTGATAAATGTGAGGTCATCCACTTTGGAAGGAAATATAGAAGATCTGATAATTATTAAAATTGTAAGAAGTTGCAGTATACTGCTGTGCAGAGGGACTTGAGAATGCTTGTGCATGAATCACAAAAGGTTGATTTGCAGGTGTAGTAGGCTCTCAAGAAGGCAAATGGAATGCTGACCTTCATTGTGAGAGAGACTGAATTTAAGAACAGGAAGGTTATGCTACAACTGTACAGGGTACTGGCGAGGCCATATCTGGAGATCTGGTCTCCTTACTTGAGGAAGGATATAGTGACTCTGGGGGTGGTGCAGAGGAGCTTCACCAAGTTGATTCCAGAGATGAGGGGGTTTGGCTATGAGGAGAGATTGAGCCACCTGGGACTATACTCGCTGGAATTCAGAAGAATGAGAGGTATTATAGAAACATATAAAATTATGAAAGGGATAGACAAGATAGAGGCAGAAAAATTGTTTCTACTGGTAGGCGTGTTAAGAACTAAGGGATATAGCTTCAAGATTTGGGGGAGTAGATGCAGGATGGAGATGAGAGGAACTGATTTTCCCAGAGAGTGGTGAATCTGTGGAATTTGCTGCCCAATGAAGTAATGGAGGCTACCTCAGTAAATATATTTATATTTTCATGGAGGCTGGATAGATTTTTGCATAGCAGGAGAATTAAGGGTTATGGAGAAAATGCAGGTAGGTGGAGATGAGTCATGGCCAGATCAGTCATGATATTATTGAATGGTGGAGCAGGTTCTGTGGGCGGGATGGCCTACTCCTGCTCTTATTTCTTATGTTTTTATGTAATGTAAATATCTAACCAGCCAATCACGTGGCAGCAACTCAATGCATAAAAGCATGGAAGCATGGTCCAGAGGTTCATTTGTAGTTTAGACCAAGTATCAGAATGGGAGAAGAAATGTGATCTGAGTGACTTTGACTGCAAAATGATGGCTAGTGCCAGAGTGAGTGGTTTGAGTATCTCAGAAACCGCTGATCTCCTGGGATTTTTACGGATAACAATCACTGGAGTTTATGGAGTTTATCCCTGGAGAGAATGGTGCAAAAAAAACAAAACAAACAAAAGTCCAGCGAGCAGCAGATCTGTAGATAAAAATACCTTGTTAGAGAGGTCAGAGGAGAATGACAAGACTGGTTCAAGATGGTTGTAAAGTGACAGTAACTCAATTAGCCACGTGTCACAATAGTGGTGTGCAGAAGAGCACCTCTGAATGCACAACACATCAAACCCTGAAGTGGACGGGCTACAGAAGCAGAACACCATATGTTCAGCAGCCACTTCTTAAGGTACAGAAAACAGCTAATAAAGTGACCACTGTGTGTATATCTACACAATTATATACCATGTGTGCATTTAATTAGCAAATATTACACACATAAAATTGGGAGTAATTTCCAATTAAATGTAATTGGGTTACATTGATATAACAAATATACACATTATTTTAATAAGAGCTAAAGCAAAGCAGTAGAATGAATTCACAACATGCTAATTAAAAGCACAAATGGGATTGTTAATTTTGAGTGTCACGGTGCAGTTGAGGTTGAAGTGCTGTACTTGAAGTGCAAGCCCTGAGGCTTTGTCTCAAGAGGCTTCAATAAGGAGGCTGAGCATTGATAAAGTAAGGTAACATCTTTCATTTTCATTGGTGGTTTTGGTGCTTTTAAGGAGGCAGTTACACATTCCTCTGGCAGGATGTGGTTGATCAGGGAACCTCTAGTGTCCCTAGACACTATTCTGATGAAAAGTGTATACAGCTGCATTTTCTAACTAACTGATCAAGAGGCTGAAGCTGCAGTTAGACTCATTCATGAGTATTTGTGACCTGGAGAGCATCATAGACAGGAGCTTTAGTGAAGGAGCAGGCAGCAATGGGTAAAGGTGCTAATCAGAGAGTGCTGAATTTCCCAGTAGCCATTCCCATCACTAACAAGTACATCATTTTGGCTATGTCTGGGAAAGGAGATTAGCGATAGCCTTTCAGAGGAGAGTAGGTCTGTGGTACAATAATTGCCTCTGATACACTGTAGGGGAGAGTGAGACATAAACACAAGGGTTTCTGCAGATGCTGGAAATCCAGAGCACACACACAAAATGCTAGAGGGTCCTGGTGAAGGGTCTCAGCCTGAAATCTTGACTGTTTGTTTATTTCCATAGATGCTGCCTGGCGTGCTAAGTTCCCCCAGTGTTTTGTTTGTGTTGCAACGGAGAGTGGAGACAAGTAAAGCTGTAGTGACAGGTGACTCAGTAGTTTGGAATCATGCACAGATTCTGAGGTCTGCAACAAGACTCCCATATGGGGTAATATGTCCTAGGTGCCAGAGTCATGGAACATTCCCCAGGGAAAGGCTGAGCAGCTTCAAGTCATTGTACATATTGGCATCAATCACATTGGTAGAAAAACAGATGAGCCTTGCAGAGTAAATACAAGGAGTTTTGAAGAAGGGTAACAAGCATGACTTCAAGGCTGGTAATTTCTTTTTTTCTTTTTCAATATTTTTATTAATTTATATATAAGAATACAGAGTACAGGAAAAAATATGTCAATACATTAAACTAAATCACATATAAAAACTCCTTACCCTATATTCGTACAAATCAATTAGTTCGTAACATAGAAAAATAATAAATTTTTTATATAAAAAATCTAACCCACTACCAAGACCAAAGCTGTTTAATAGAGAAAAAAAAAGAAATATGATTGTTAGTTATCATCAGTGCTTTAACAGCAAATCAAAGGTTTTGAAAATAATTCAGAAAGGGTCCCCAAAATGTTTGAAAGCTTTGATTAGATTCAAAGATTGAACATCGAATCTTCTCTAAATTTAAACACGACATCACATCACATAACCATTAGACATGAATAGGAAGGGCCACATCTTTCCATTTAAGCAAAAGCATCTTTCTGGCCATAAGAGACATAAAAGCCAAAATGTGCAAATCATATAATAATATCCTTTCCTCCAACAATACCAAATAAATCTGTCAAAGGATTAGGCTTGAAATTTACTTTAAAAAGTATCAAAAAGGTTGGAAGTACTTCTTTCCAACATTTTTCAAGACTCGGACATGTCCAAAACATATGAATGAGTGAACTTTCTCCATTATTACATTTATCACAATACAGAAATATATCTAAATAAAAACAAGACAACTTGTCCTTAGTCATATGGGACCTATGGACCACTTTAAATTGAAGGAGAGTGACAGGCACATAACAATGAAGTGTTGACCAATTTAAAAATTTGTTTCCAAGTTTCCTCAGAAATTGACGTCTGTAAATCTTGTTCCCAAAGTTTTTTAATTTTATCTAAAGGAAAATTTCTCATTCCCAACAGCGTATTATAAATATTAGATATAGTGTTGCAAGGACATGGCTGGGGATGAACCCAAGTGCAGGACGCAGGCAGTGAGGCAGAGTTGTGCAGTGTTAGCACTGCCACGAATGGGGAACCAGCATCCGGGAGAGTTTTTACACAGAGACAAGGGTCACATAGAGTATCCAGAAAACGATGCAGAACTTAGAACTGACAGTTCTGAGGAATCGGGAAACGAGGTTTACTCACACTAGAGTTGACCAACAAACTAACAGCTCTTTATTGTGATCTCAGGGTCTTTATCCTGCCTTTTCTGATGGAAAGCAGGTGTGTGTAGTTAGTGGAACCTGGGAATGATTGAAAATTCAATGAGGGGATTGAGGCCCAATTCCTCATTCATAGTCAGTTCAAATTAGAGAAGCAACTACAGGATATGTAGGGAGATTGCAGAACAATAAGCTTGTAACAGAAGGTGATTTTAACTTTGCTAATATTGTCTAGAACTGCCATGATGATTATGGTTTGTTAAGTGTGTCCAGGGGATATTTCGTAAGCAATATACAAATGGCCCTACTAGAGAGGTGGCAATAATTAAACTCCTTTTGAGAAAGAAGACTAGGCAAGTAGCTTAAGAAACTATGGAAAGGGATGGAACTACTCTACAGGTTAAATTCCTAAATGAGGGAAGGTTACTTTTAATGGTATTAAAAATCAACTTGCAAAGGTTGATTGGGAGAGACTGCCAAAAGGATATCTGGCCAATGGCAAATACTTAGAGTGAACATAAAACATAGAACATAGAATAGTACAGCACAGTACAGGCCCTTTGGCCCACAATGTTGTGCCGACCCTCAAACCCTGCCTCCCATATAACCCCCCACCTTAAATTCCTCCATATACCTGTCTAGTAGTCTCTTAAATTTCACTAGTGTATCTGCCTCCACCACTGACTCAGGCAGTGCGTTCCACGAATCAACCACCCTCTGAGTAAAAAACCTTCCTCTAATATCCCCCTTGAACTTCCCACCCCTTACCTTAAAGCTATGTCCTCTTGTATTGAGCAGTGGTGCTCTGGGGAAGAGGCATTGGCTATCTATTCCTCTTAATACCTTGTATACCTCTATCATGCCTTCTCTCATTCTCCTTCTCTCCAAAGAGTAAAGCCCTAGCTCCCTTAATCTCTGATCATAATCCATACTCTCTAAACCAGGCAGCATCCGAGTAAATCTCCTCTGTAACTGTTCCAATGCTTCCACATCCTTCCTATTGTGAGGCAACCAGAACAAGACACAATACTCCAAGTGTGGCCTAACCAGAGTTTTATAGAGCTGCATCATTACCTCGCAACTCAAACTCTATCCCTCGACTTATGAAAGCTAACACCTCATAAGCTTTCTTAACTACCCTAACTACCTGTGAGGCAACTTTCAGGGATCTGTGGACATGTACTCCCAGATGCCTCTGCTCCTCCACACTACCAAGTATCCTGACATTTACTTTGTACTCTGCCTCGGAAATTGTCCTTGCAAAGTGTACTACCTCTCACTTCTCCGGGTTGAACTCCATCTGCCACTTCTCAGCCCACTTCTGCATCCTATGAATGTCTCTCTGCAATCCTCGACAATCCTCTACACTATCTACAACACTACCAACCTTTGTGTCATCTGCAAACTTGTCAGCCCACCCTTCCACCCCCACATCCAGGTCGTTAATAAAAATCACAAAAAGTAGAGGTCCCAGAACCGATCCTTGTGGGACACCACTAGTCACAACCCTCCAATCCGAATGTACTCCCTCCACCACGACCCTCTGCCTTCTACAGGCAAGCCAATTCTGAATCCACCTGGCCAAACTTCCCTGGATCCCATGCCTTCTGACTTTCTGAATATGGTGAAAGTCCAGGCCTAACATGTTCCTGTTGGAGTGAAGAGCGATGCACCCTGGTGGAGAAGGGAAATTGAAATTCTGGTCAGGAAAATGGAGAAAGCACATGTCAGGTATAAGACTGTGGGAATTGCAAAATTCCATTGTGTACAATGGTTGTAGGAGTACCCCCAGGGAGGAAATCAGAAGAGCAAAAAGCCAACATTGAGATATCCTCAGCAGATAAGTTAAAGGTGTATTCCTGAGGGATTTTCCAAATATATTAGGAGCAAAAAGATAATGAGGTAATGATTAGAGATCAGTGTGGCCATCTAAGTGTGGAACTACAAGAGATCTTAAATGAATATTTATCATCAGTACTTAAAATAAATGTAATGAAAACGAGTAAATTCGGAAAAGAGAAATAGCGATGTCCCAAACATATTAACATTACGAAAAGGAGGAGCTGGCTGAGCTGTGGCATGTAAAGGTGGAAAAATCCTTTGGCCCAGACCAATTGCATATTGTGGAAGGACAGGGAAGAATTGCAGGAGTTATGACATTGATCTTTGTATCTTCTCTAGCCATGTAACCATGGGGGAAAATGCTGGGAGAGTGAAGAGTAACTAATGTTGTGCCTTCGTTTAAAAAGGACTGAAAAGAAAAACCAGGGAACTACAAGTCCATGAGCCTAACATCAGAGAGTCTCTGGAGGTGATTCAAAGAAATAGGATCAATCTGCATTTGGAGAAACAATGACTAAATAGAAATAGTCAGCATGGATTTGTGTGGGGGAAATCGCTCTCACAGATTTGATTTTATTTTTGAAGAGGTGACCATGGGGGCAGGACAGTGGGGTTTGTCAGCATGACCTGTAGAACAAGGTTTTTGACAAGGTGTTACATGGTAGGCTGGTTCACATGATTGGATTACATGGGATCTAGGATGAACTATCTAATTGGACACATTAGCATGTTGGCAGTTAGCACAGAGTGATGACTAGACTGGACTAGAGGCCTGTGTCTACTTGGGTACAGAGAGATCAGAACTGGGCCCATGTACATTAATCATTTGGATTAGAATGTCAGTGTAATGATTAGTAAATATGTGAATTACATTAAAATTGGTGATCTGGTGGAAGGCGAAGGTTGTCTAAGTTTGCAACAAATTCTAGATCAACTGGGAGAGTGGGCCAAGGAATGGCAGATGAAATATAACTCACAAGTGCAAGGAGATACATTTTGCAAAGTTAAACCAGGACAGGACATTAACTGTGAATGTTGGGAAATTGGAGAGGTTTGCAGAGACCTAGGGGGTACAATTTACAATATTCCCTGAAGGAGCAACACAAGTAGACAAGGTGAGATATAAGGCATATGGCATACTTGCATTTATTAAATGGGGTATTTAGTATGAGTTGGGATACCACATTACAGTGGCATAAGACATCAGCAAGAACACATCTGGGATGATTGGACATCTCTGATCACCAAACTATAAGATGGTATTAAACTAGAGCAGGTGCAGAAAAGTTTGACAATAATGTTGCTGGTAGTGGAGGTTTTGAGTTATAAAGCAAGACTGTTTTTCCCTGGGCCAAGGAAGGTTGATGGGTGGTCTTATAGAGGTTGAATTCAAGAGGAGCATAAATCAGATAGACTGTCATAGAAGTTAAAGGAGAATCTTAAGAGATAAGTATATTACGAGCAAAAGGGTAATTAGAGAGAGAATAGGTCTCCTTAAAGATCAATGTGCTTGTCCATGTGTGGAGGGTAGGGAGCCTAAAACTAGAGGGCATAGGTTTAAGATGACATGCAAAAGATTTAAAAGGAACCTGAAAGGCATTTTCCCCCCACGTAGAGGGTTGTGGGTGTATGAAACAATGTACCAAAAGTTGTAGAGGTGAATACAATTACAACATTAAAAAAAAACATTTTGGATAGGTACATGGAAAGAAAATATGTAGAGAAATATGGGTCAAAACTTTGCCAAGCGGGACTAGCTCAGGAAGACACCTTGGTCGGCATGGATGAGTTGGACCAAGGCCTGTTTCCATGCTGTATAACTCTATAACTCCAAGATCCACTGGACAGCAAAAGGGTATAATCAGAATATTTTATTCTTCAACACAAAATTATAATGAAATAAGAACAAGATTAAAAACAAAAAAAGGAAAGATTATCAAGATAGGAGCTCTCGGAGCCTGGGACTTCACTTTCTCACAAAAGTATTGCTAAAGTTACAAAAATGAAAGATTCAAATTTTGTGAAAGAAATATAAAATTAAACTGAACTGTATCTAGCTTTCAGTGAGTAATACTACAAAGTAATTAAAAAGCACTGTTTCATATTCAGTGTTATAATCCTTCTACTGCTCCTACACTAACAATTCATTCAGGATTCCAGTACCAGAAGAAGTGGAGATATAATTGTGTCATTATTTAAAAATTGAAGGAAAGGTAGGGAATTACTGGAGAAGAGCAATGTAGGAAATCAGGTGGAAACCAAGATGGAGAATTCTTAGAGTTAGATAAAAGGAACTTGAGTGTAAAGAAGACAGACAGTTCTTAGAAATAGATTGAGCATCCTATTAAAATGAAAAAAGTTTTTAAAGTGTTCCGGAGACTTAAAGCACAAATTTTATTTTTACAAGAGACCCATGTGCGGAGGGGGGACAGACTACGTTTTTTTAAATTCTGGAAGGAACAACAGTTTCATTCGAACTCCAATGCTAAGATTCGAGGCGTCTCTATTTTTATAGACTCCTCAGTTACTTTTATTCAACATGACATTATTTCTGATCCGGATGGTAGATTTCTACTGGTTAGTGGTCTACTATTTAATAAAAAGGTAGTTTTGGTTAATGTTTATGCTCCTAATATGGACTGTCCGGAATTTTATAAATCATTATTTAATCAGTTCCCGAATTTGAATGAGTTTTCATTGATCTGGGGCGGAGATCTTAATACCTGTTTATCTCCAGCTTTGGACCGTTCGGCTCCTCTACGGACCTTACGTAATAAATCTGCAACTTTGATTAATTCATTCCTTTCTGATTCTGGGTCGACGGACATTTGGCGTTTTTTGCATCCTCAGGAAAAAGATTTTTCTTTTCTTTCCACATGTTCACCATTCCTATTCAAGAATTGATTATTTCTTTATTGACTCTCGTCTTATTTCTTCAGTGATTAAATGTGATTATGACTCTATCACCATTTTGGATCATGCTCCACTTAAGCTTTCTATTAAAATTCAGGCCAATACACAAAATAATAGACGATGGCATTTTAATTCGCTGTTGCTTCAGGACTCGGACTTTGTTAACTTTATGAATGAACAGATTGATCTTTTTTTTACAATTAACTATACAGAGGATATTTCTGTGAACATTCTTTGGGATACTTTTAAAGCTTATATTCGAGGGCAGATTATCTCGCATTCTGCTGCTTTGAGGAAGAAGCTGAAGCAGGAGGAGTTGGTAATTGTGGACAAGATTAAAGAAATTGATAAGAAATATGTTACAGCTCCCTCTGAGGAGTTATATAAACAAAGGACTGAACTTCAAATGGAACATAGTTTATTACTTTCGTCCTCGATTGTAAACCAATTAAAAAAAAACAAGAAGTGAATTTTATGTACACAGTGACAAAATTGGCAAACTGCTGGCTAATCAATTGAAGTCTAATTATGCTAAATCTCAAATTAATCAGATTTATAACCAAAATGACCGACTGATACTTGATCATGCGGGGATTAATCAAACCTTCTGTGATTTTTATTCTTCCTTATATCAATCAGAGTCTCCTCGAGACTCTAAATATATGAACGATTTTTTAGATAACCTAGATTTCCCTGAGATTTCACAGGATATGTCTTCTATGCTAGATACTCCCATTACCACTGATGAGATTAAGAATGTTATTTCCTCTATGAATTTGGGGAAAGCTCCTGGCCCTGATGGGTTTACCGTAGAATTTTATAAATGTTTTGCACCTTCATTAATCCCTTGGCTCTGTAGGGTTTTTGAGGCTTCATTAAAACTTGGTAAACTTCCCGAATCTTTCAATAGAGCGTCAATTTCTCTAATATTAAAGAAGGATAAAGATCCTGCTCAATGTGCATCTTATAGACCAATATCTTTATTAAATGTTGATTCTAAAGTATTTTCTAAGTTATTAGCAAGCAGATTAGAAAAAGTACTTCCTTTTATTATTTCGGAAGACCAAACGGGTTTTATTAAAGGTCGTTACTCTTTTCATAACATTCGCACACTGTTAAATATTGTTTATACCCCCTCACAAAATGTTCCTGAATGTGTTATCTCTTTAGATGCTGAGAAAGCTTTTGATAGAGTAGAATGGCCTTACTTATTTAAGGTGCTTGAATTGTTTAATTTTAGCTCGAAATTTATATCCTGGATCAAACTGTTATATCATTCTCCTGTGGCCTCGGTCCGTACTAACTCTCTAAGCTGACCTTTTTTCCCTCTTTTTCGAGGTACTCGACAAGGTTGTCCTCACAGTCCTTTATTATTTGATATTGCATTAGAACCTCTTGCAATTGCCATTCGAGAATCTCCAAATATTACTGGGATAACTTGGAGCTTAAAGTCCCATAAAATATCACTCTATGCTGATGACTTAATTTTATATATTTCTAATCCTCAAAAATCCATCCCTGCTGTTTTAGAGTTATTAGAACAATTTAGTCTTTTTTCAGGTCATAAATTAAATCTTAGTAAGAGCGAACTTTTCCTGATTAATAAACAACTTCCCTTATATCATAACTTTCCATTTAAATTGATTAATAATTATTTTTCATACCTTGGGATTAAAATTACTTGTAAATACAAAGATTTATTTAAGATTAACTTTTTACCCTTAATTGACCATATTATTCAACTTTCAACTAAATGGTTTCCTTTATATTTAACTTTGATTGGTCGTATTAATGCAGTTAAGATGTTTTTTTTGCCAAAATTTCTATATATATATTTCAGGCATTACCAATCTTTGTCCCAAAATCTTTTTTTGATAAAGTTGACTCAAAAATTTCTTCATTTATTTGGCAAAATAAAAACCCAAGGCTGGGTAAAATACATTTACAGAAAGCTAAGAGAGATGGAGGTTTAGCATTACCTAACTTTAGATTCTATTATTGGGCAATTAATATTCGACATATGAAATTTTGGTTACTTGACCAGGATATACTATCTATTCCTAAATGGGTAGCATTGGAATTACAATCTGTTCAGGGCTATACACTTGGCTCTATTTTAGGTTCCTCTCTTCCTTTTGATTTGAAACGCCTCAAACAGGTATCTAACCCGATAGTTAAATATGCCTTACGTATTTGGTTTCAATTCAGAAAATTTTTTGATCTTAACCAATTTGGGCTAGCGATTCCTATTTTAGGTAATATATTTTTTCCTCCCTCTTTTACGGATCGTGCTTTTCAAATTTGGAAGACTAACGGTATTTCACGGTTTTTGGATTTATTTTTAGATGGTTCCCTTATGTCTTTTGAACAATTATCTAATAAATATAATTTATCAAGAATACATTTTTTTAGATATCTACAAGTTAGAAATTTCCTAAGTACTATACTTTCTTCTTTTCCTATGCTTCCTCCTACATACATTTTAGATACTATAATTAACCTTAATCCATGTCAGAAAGGTGCATCGGCTATGATTTATAATATTATTATGAAACTTAGGAAAGCTCCATTTGATAAGATTAGGGTAGATTGGGAACAGGAATTGGGGTCTATCATTTCCGTGGATGACTGGGGGCAGATTTTACAATTAGTCAATACTTCCTCTATCTGTGCTAAACATTCCCTAATTCAATTTAAAGTTGTTCATAGAGCACATATGTCCAAAGATAAATTAGCTCGTTTTTATTCTCATATTAATCCTTTTTGTGATAGATGTCTGGGGCAGGTAGCCTCTTTAACTCATATGTTTTGGTCTTGTCCTACTCTGGAAACTTTTTGGAGAGACATTTTTAATATTATCTCTAAGGTATTGAATATAGATATCTCTCCTCACCCTATTACTGCTATCTTTGGACTACCTAAAATTTCCAGTAATCTTTCTCCTTCAGCCCATAGAATGATTGCATTTCTCACTTTAATGGCGAAAAGATGTATCTTACAACATTGGAAAGAGCTTAATGCTCCAACTACCTTTTTTTGGTTTTCTCAGACGATATTATGCTTGAATTTGGAGAAAATTAGAAGCAATCTTTATGATTCCTCACTTAAATTTGAACAGACCTGGAGATCTTTTATTCAATATTTTCATTTAATGTAATTTTTTTTTTCTCTCCTCTTTTTTTTGCTCCATATTTATATACCCTTCTTGTTTTTTTACTGTTTTTAATGGAGGTCGGGATTGAGGACGTGTTTTTAAGCTTTTTTAACTCTGCTTGGTTCCAAGTTAGCCCATTGCTTTGCTTTGCTTTTAGTTAGTTGTACGGTGGTTTTTTTTTTTGTTTTTTTTTCTTTTTCTCTATTGATATATATATATATATAAATTAGTATACTATTATGTTACCTTAGTATGTTATGTTTAAATTACATTGTTTGTATCATTTTTTTTGTATTAATATCTCCTGTAATTTTATTATATTCTAACAGTGTATTAGTGCCTATATGGCTTACCTTTTTGTATACTTATTCAATAAAAAGATTTAAAAAGAAAAGAAAGAAATAGATTGAGAGCAAATTAAAAAAGACAATGGAGGATCTCACGGGTGGTAAAGACATGAAAGCAAATAAATAAGGTATTAAGTCCAGATCATTGCCAAACATGAAAACCTACCATTTTGCAATACTTGATAATATTTTTTCCATCTTCTCAATAAAATGTTCAGAGAATTTATCCTGCTTGATTAAATTTACTACCAACTTCTATCTAAGCTTTGTGTGAGTTACAAAATTAGATGATGTCTAAATTCACAGATAGAGATGGAATCACAGGCAAAAGCTCCTAATTTGCTTAGTTTGTAACATCCATTACTTAGTTATAATATAGGTTTTATACTTAACATCTGTGACTTCCAGTTTCTTTAAATATCTGCCAATTTCCCTGCATTTAATAGTTTTGCAAAGTGAATTTCAAACAGAGTCAAGAAAATGGATAGCACAGATAAAATTCATCCTCAATAATTGTATTGGCAGAATATACACTCTTGAGGCCATCCCCTCCTAAGCTCAGGGCATCTGAGCCAAAGTATTTTTGCAGATTCAATAGCTTTTGGAAGAGGCATCAGGGAAAAGGAATTGCCAGAAAGTAAAGTGTCAAGAAAAAGAGATAATCAACATAAAGAGGAAAATGCATTACTAAAATACATGAAAATTGTAAGTACAAGACGAAAACCACTAAGAAGACAATAAAACTTCTGGTCTACATCAATGATAGCCATTTTTCTTTTCCTATTCCAACTCTTCAGAATATCAAAATTGATCCTTCCAGCACAGCGGACAGTAAGGATACAATGAAATGACTTTTGTTTCAGAAATCAATAGAAATGATTTTGAATTTCCAACATTAATACACCAGCCAGAAGGATAAAAATCCTAACAAAGATATAAATGCAAAAAGGTCAAGATGTATAGAGAATATTTACACTTATTTCCTGAAATAATTTCTTTAAGCACACATATCACACAACTCCACCATGGACAGTTCCAAGCTTAGCTGCAAAAGGAAGAGTGTTATGCATGGGGTTAGCAACCCTATCCCATGAAAATTCAGTGCTACAGAAAGGCCAAGAGATACTCCAAAGACCTCTTCCCTGGGAGAGGAAGGATACACAAAGGTGATGAGCTACACCTATGGAAACTTGAAAGACTGGCTCAGATCAGAAGACTCTGGCGAGCTGCTGTCAGCAGCCTATTCCCCAGTAGGGATCATGGGCTCTTGAGAAGATGAAGACACATATCACATCCTCTGCTGTCCATACTCGGTATTTTGTGATAAGTTTATAATTCATGTTCAGGTGTAATAAAGGGAAATCGATTTTAATATTAATGTTGTAAGAAAGTCCAGTGGCATTTTATTTTGTTCATAATCATTACTACAGGTCATCACCTGCACCATTGCTAGCAATTCTTCAACAATTCCTTGAGGATGGCAAAGGGACTGAAAGAATAAGCTAATCAAAAGGAAGGATAATGTGTGTATGGTTCGAAGAACAAAGAAATTCAATCATTGTAATGAAAAGCTAGAACAATATTAGTAGGTATATTGCGAACATTAGAATTCAGTGAGTAAAGTGTTGAGGAGTTAATTTGATTAAAACATGAAAAGTGTCACCATGTCAGATTTGATTTAATCAATGCAAAGAAATGCCTAGCACAATTTGTAAGTGAAATTCACTGTATTTCTTTTGACTGAAAACTACAGTGCAATGAAATTATTCATTATCTTTCAAAGCACAAGTGATTGCACTTTATAGAATGATTAGTTTGTTTTCCATAATACTTGTGTATGATTAAGCGCACCATCAACAGTGAAGCTGAACTACTTAGTAGATTTAAACAATGCACAAACTATTCTTACCAGGCAAGCACTGGTAATCTGAAACAGGAAGTGAAGATACAAGAAATGCAATGCAGATATATCAATATCTTGGAAAAAAGATTAATATTTTGATTGAAGATTTGGTATCCTGCCTGATTGCACCTTCCCTTTTATTGCACTGCTGAACTATCCATTTCAAGTGCTGTCCAGACTCTGCTGGTCACAATGCAGTCTTCACTTCATTTTGCTTGCTATTTCTTCTAGAATCTTCTGAGAAGCTTGCTTTATTCCATATGTTTCAGTACTCCTTTAAATTTAACTTTCTTCCAATGTCTCCAGCACTAAGTTCTCTGCAAAATAGTTTATATGAAAGCTGGTCACGATGCCAGTGATAGTAACACATTTCTATTTGCCCTTAAGAAGGCAGCACAAAATGTTTCTTGAACTGCTACAATTCAAGTGCTGAAATGCATTTAGGCAGGAGATTTTTGCAATTTTCATCCAGTGAAGATTCAGAAATGGCGATAGGCATCTATGTCCAATTTCTCATCTATCTAGGTGGTAAATATCACAAAATAATTAATCACATTTATATTCCACTACTTTTCTCATCCAAGATCTATACCATAGGGACGCATCTCTCCAGGTGATTTCTATAATAATTCTCACATAAAGCTCACTCTCCCTACTGAACTTGTGACACTTCTGTCTTTCTCCTTCATGTAAAATCTTGCGAACATACAGTATCCTCAACCTATCTTTTAATCCTGTGATCACAGAAGACCTCATGTCCTTAACACAGTCAAGACCATCTCTTATCATGACACGGAAGCATAGCGGTTGGCACCATGCTATTACAGCTTGGGGCATCAGAGTTCGGATTTCACTCCCTGTGTCCTCAATAAGGGGTCTCGGTACGCTTTCCCTGTGGAATGAGTGGGCTGTGTCCGGGTCTTCCGGTTTCCTCCCACAGTCCAAATGCATACTGGCTAGGTGAACTGGTCAATGAAAATTGTCCTGTGATTAGATTGGGGTTAAATTGGGGTTGTCAGGGGTTGCTGGGCAGTGTGGCTCTAAGGGCTGGAAGGTCCTATTCTGTGCTGTAACTCGAAATAAATAAATAAATACATGTCACAACCATCAGATGTATCACCTTTCCACCCAAACAGCTTCCACATTTCCAATTACAGAGAAGATTTAAAGACAGATTAGCTTTATTTATCAAATATACAGTACATTGAAACAGCAAAACATGTAGTGGAATACATCATTTGTGATTATGACCAACACAGTCCAAGGATTGTTCTGGGGGAAGCCCACAAGGGTTGCCTCACATCTGACACCAAAATAGTCTGCTCAAAACTCGCTAACCCATATGTATTGGAAACCAGAGCACCCATAAGAAACCCACTCAATTATAGGGAGAAAGTACAGGTTACAGGAGCCGCGGGTATTGAACCCTGATTGCTGGTGCTACAAAGGGTTCTGCTAACTGCGACCATTTCAAACCATGTATTTAAATTTCAGATCTCCAATCTTAATGATCCTTTGGCAACGGTGAGTAGGACTGTAAACTGTCGCTGCTTTTTAATTTTGCCACAAAAGATGACATTCACATAATTTTCAAGATTCAGGGATGCTTAATCTTATTTACAGTGTCCAAGTGTAAAAGAGAACAAAATAACTATGGTGTCATTGACAAACTTGACAATGTCGTTACTCAGGTGTTTGGCCATGTAGTCATGTGTGAGCAGACTTTACAGCAATAGGCTCAACACACAGCCCTAGGGGTGGGGGCACCTGTGTTGATGAAGGGGAGGGAGAATTATTGTACATTCTGACTATCTCAGGAAGTCCAGCACAAAGATGCACAGTGGTGTATTTAGACCATGGAGTAGGAGTTTATTCATCAAAGTCTGTGGGAGAATAGTGTTGAATACTGAAGAGAAATCCAGAAACAACATTCTGATTCAAGTGTCCTTGTTTTCTAGGTGTGTCAGGGCCAGATGCAGAACAGATGCTATGGCATCTGTCGCAGTGCAAATGCATCAGTAAGCATATTGATGGATGTCCAATGCGGCAGGAATGGAATTTCTGTCAAAGGTACTTCAATATTTTTTCTGAATTATGTTTACTTCAGGTTTAACTAATTCAAGCCTGATAATATTTGAGATTTAAATTAAGTAAATCACAACCCTGTCTTAGACTGCCTGCTCACGAGGAAGAAACAGATCCCTGTCAGTAGCACAAATTTCACTGTACATTAGCGTAACCAGGTGACCATTGAATATAATTTTTTATTATGAAGTGCACTTATGTATTCACCTTGGTAATGCTAAAATAGCTGCCTGTGCCTTTAAGAGAAAACGGTGATGTCATTTTGTATAGGTGGAGTTGAACATGGAGTTGCCATGTTCTAGAAAGAACAATGTTCGAATGCTTTTCCCAGGTTTTGGTGAGGAAAGACTTTCGCTGGATAGCATGATTGCAAAGTTCCTTAATTGGCCTACTAGCTTCAGTGAGGAGAACTCATTTCAAGGTCTAGTGTACATGCATTTGGAAGTTAAGCACGTGTGTGCCAAATAATTGCCACTACCATAATGGTTTTGTATATTTTGTTTTAGTTATTTTCAAACTGCATATCTAACAAGGGTGTGGTCTGAAGTTAAACTGGCTGGAACAGTGTTTTTTTTAAGATTTATTTTGTCATTTTATTTTGATACCCTCTTTCTGCAATAAAACATTTAAAACAGATAAAGGAACGAAAGACCTGAAAAAATACTTGTTACCCTGCGTGTGTCTTCTTCCCCAGGCTACAAAATTAGCAATAGCATGTTCTACTCTGCCTTTGAAATTCAGTTGCATAATTAACTGATAACTTATAATGGAGAACAAGAAAAGACTTTGCAGTTGTCATCACAAGAGAAGATATACAAACCTTCCAGATGTGTTAAATAATCAGGAGTCTAGTGAGAATGAGCAACCAAAGAAACTAAGCAGAAGTTGGAAGAGAAGAAATTGGTAAGCCTGAAAACTCATAAATTGACAGCACTGATGATTTGTATCACAGCTTTGAAAGAGCTGCTAGTAGCGAATAGTCTATGATCTTTGAAAATTCGCTGGATTCTAGATTTCCTCCTGTGGATTGAAGGATGCAAGTGGAATGCAACTGTACAAGAAGAGATGGAGAGACAAACTTTACTCTAACATTAGAGGTAAGTAAAATGCTTCAATCTACAACAAAACATACAATAGCAAAACACTTAGAAAATAATTGAGCAGACCTACCATGAAGTTATGAAGGTAAAAAATGTTTTAATCTGCTGGAGTTCATCGAGGATAGGATTATTAGGTAAAAGCAGGAAACCGTGGATGTGGTGTATATACACATTTTTGGAAGGCACTTAATAATGCCTGGTATTAGACAAGTTCAACGCTCATGGAATTGGGAGAATTTACTGACACATATTAAGGATAGTTTTCAAGCAGAAAGTAAAGTGTTGGAATAAAAAGATATTTCTCAGTCTGATGGTCTGTCATTATGGCGTATCACAAGGATGGTGCTTGGGTTCCAGCTTTTGACAAACTAGTTCAACAATTTGGCTGAGGAATCCATTTGTCACACTTGCAAATTTGCTAATGGTAGTATATCAGGTGTGAGTAGAGAAGATGTAAAAAAGATGGAAAGGATGTGAGAGGCCTTTAAGGGGAATTAAACAAACTGAGTGAGCAATACAATGGCAGATAGAATTAAATATAGAAAAATGTGACGTCATCTACATTGGTGCATTTCAAACTTCTCTATCTTCTCCCAGAGAGTAAAAAAGAAAGAGAAAAGGGAATTCTCATGGTGGAAGGCATCCTTTTTTTTAAAAATTCATTTTCAGGATCTACATCTGGCGAGTATGATCAGCATTTTTGCCTATCCTTTCAAGGTGTACTGTTGAACTATATTTGTGATCCTTTTGGTCATCTTTCAAAGTTCAATGTACATTTATTATCAAAGTACATATGTGCAACATATATTGTGATATTGACTATGAAATTCCAGGATTTACTCCAAGCGATGGTGAAGAACCAGCATATATTTCCAAGTCTGTTTGATATACAGGTGGTTGTGTTGCCAAGTAGTGATACTCATGTCCATACTGGTGATAAATGCTGTGCATATGGAAAGTGCTTGAGTTTTATAGGTGGTACTCATGCAGCCAATATTAATCAGCAGTGGATGGAAAGAGCATTTAGTACAATTGACAAGATGTCCATTAGACAAGCTGTAGAGCTACTTCAGAGTTATTGCAGCTGCACTGATCCAGACATGTGGAGAGTGTTCCATTACATTCCTGGTTTCTGCCTTACAGATGGGGTGAAGGCATGGGTGGTTTGAGGATATCGCTCGCTACAGGAAGCCCAGAATCTGATATGACCCAGAATCTCCACTTCACCAATTAAAGCATCCATTCATCACTGGTTAAAGTGTTGAGTAAGATCGAGACATCGAGTCAAATGCAGAAGGCGAGTGAGAGTTTCAGTGCTGACTGCCTCTTGATCGCTGTTGGAGAAGGTGTCTGTGCATGGCCTATCACTGTGTGGCTCGCTGTGGCAGGTGGGTAGGCCTCTTTGAACCTGTGGTATCCCACTTTTGATGAATATTAGTGACATCATTGGGTGGTGTCCTGGTTCTGTGTTTATGGATTGGACAGCAGTGTCTATAGACTAGCGACTTCTTCAGATTTAAGTTTTTATATTGTGCTTTTTTAAATCACTTGTTCTTTTTCCATTTTGTTGTGCGAGGGAAGGGTGTTTGGGGTTCGATGTTTCTGTTCTGTTTTGTGCAGGAGAGGGGCATTTTGGGGGTTTGATGATTGGGATGCCGTTCTTTTGTGTGTGGGGGGGGAGGGTGGGTTTGATATTTTTAATCTCTGTACGACTTTCATGTTCTTCCTTTGTTTCATGGCCATCAGGAGAGGACAAACTTCAGATGTACATATGCTTTAATAATAAATAAACCTTTAGTGCTCGTGACCATGGTGTTAATGTGGTTGGCTCAATTGAGTCAATGGTAATCCCAGACTATTGATGCTGGGAGACTCAATGAAGGTAATTTCATTGAATGTCAATGGTAGATGTTCAGACACTTTCTTGTATGAAGATGGCCATTGCCAGACTCTTTTGTGTAGCAAAAGTTAATTTTGGCACTGTTGGCTATGCCTAAGTTAATAAAATATACTTTTTGTTGTATATTCAGCAAAGATCTGACTGAATATCAAACATACTCTTTAATGCCAATACAATTCAAATTTCCAGAACTGTTCTGAAAATGGAAACTTAATCCTTGGCTTCCTTCTTCCACCATCAATCAACATATTAGTCTTTTTCTTCAAGCTCCTCAAGTAAGTGCAAGGAACTTATGAACTATTTTGCCAGTTAAAATTAAACCATACATAAATCCGTATAGACGTCATGCTTCTCTTCCCTTGCCAGCCAAGACAACTCTCTCTGGCTTCTTCAGGGGATTTGTCCATGGTTTATCTGTCCACACTTTCGTCAAAACTCAAGCCTTAACTGTATCATATGTTTATGCACATCCCCCCAACTTTGGACTCGTGTGATCTCTCTTGCTGTTTCCATCCCAATATTAAATCAAAACTAAAGCTGCTGAGACTCAAAGCTCTGAAATTTCTCCTCTTCTCCCCCACTTTCATATTCCATTAACACACTTTGTAAAACTTCTAGCACTTGTTTGACTATCTTCTGTTGCCCTTAAGGACAGCCTTAGGAGATTTTGTTATATTCAAGGTACTGGCCGAATTCAGGTTATTGCTGCATTCAAACCAGATATCAAGATTCATAGCACGACAGAGCTCAGTAACAAACTTTTTGGGCCACCACATTGAAGCTAAATGCTGGAGAAACTCAGGAGGTCAGGCAACATTTTCAGAGACAAATGTATAGCTGAGATTTGGGTTGAGCCCCTTCAACTGTCTGTTTGACAGGTCATGACCAACATGCTCAATGAACAAAGGGAATCCATACATTCTACCCAACTTCGAGTTCCTCCAGTCTTTTGTGTAGATGAATCTCCTTTACACTCCTTCCAGCAGCACTGCACCCTTCCTATTGTACAACAACCAGAACTCACATGATACTCATGGCATAATCAGAGTTTCATAACTGGCACCTCAACATCCCCACATTTATATTCTGTTCCTCAAACTATGAAGCAATCATACCATATGCCTTCGCCACTTCAACTACCTGCATTTTCACTTTAAGGGAACAATGGACTTGGACCAGTAGGTTTCACTGCTCATCAACATCCCTTTAACATTCTACCATTCATCCTATTTAACTTTCCACAATACATCACCTCACATTTTTCAGAATTACGTTCTATCCAACAACGTTCCACTTAATTTTCCATCTGCTGTACATTCTGCCATTACCTTAGACAACATTCCACACTTCTTTATTTCCTCTTTCAGACTGCAGTGAACCTGTTCTACAATCACATTTTCTTTACATTAACATCTGTATCTTATTCATTTTTCCAGTCTGTTAATATAAATACCTGAACTTGTAAAAATATTGAAACAAAAATTATTTGATATTTTGCAGAATGGTTTAATTTATCATCAGAGTTTCAAACAAAAGAGGGCAATGCAATTTATTTTCCATCTGATCATTCTGGGATTCACATACATAACTGCAGAACATAAACACTGAAGCTGCAGTATGTTCTCTATTTGGATATTTGATTATTTTAGTCAGTGATCATATGCTAATTTAAACTGGGCGTTTGAGTATTGATCAGAGATTAGCAGTTTCACAACAATGGGTTAATGCTGATTTATGCTACATTTATAAAAAGACACACTGAAATAACCCAGAATCTAAACCAGCTGTCTCCAGTGGTCTGATCAACTCTACCCTCTTATTTTCCCAATAAATACCCCATTCCTTCGCTTTTCAAAAGCCATGTTTAACGGTAGCCTCCATCAATGATCTTTCTTCATGAAACCTTTTTTAACCATTTTCGACTTACACAACGTAGGAATTCCTTTAAAAAAGTACAACATGCTGATTGGTAAAATTTTTGATACTTCCAGAACCCAACAAGAAGTCATTTCTGATACATTTCAGGATTATTCTCAATGAAGCCTATAGAATAAAAAAATGCCTACAATCTAGAAAATCTGCGAACCGATCTTAATGCATATCATCACAATGGTGATCATAAGGTGGCAATGACTTAAGAAAAAACTTAAGGAATCTTTCTCCTTCGGAGAAAAAACTAAATATAAGATGTTAGCATGGATTTAAGAGATGTGGAATTGGCAAGCAAATTATCCTTTGAACTTGAAACAAAATGTCCATATCAAAAATATCACTTCAACATTAGTAGCTTTTGCTGAAAGAGGTCTGATTTTTGGAATGGCTGTGAAGAAGACAAAACTTCCCTGGAAGAAAAGAGTTAACTGTGACTACTTCTTGGTACATGGCAAAATAAAATGAAAATTCAAAGACAGAATGGTGTCGGCATGGAATCTGGTGATAGTCTGGGGATGTGCATGAACTAACGTCCTTTCCTCCTTACAGATCTTTTGTGTCTGCTTTTCTAAATTATGTATCTGGGCTGAAGGTCCTGTGGGGTGGGGGAGGGGAAAGAAGGTGGCGGGGATGATGGAGATAAGGCTGTGTGAAAGGTTGACGGATCTGTGTTTGCCTCAGACATTGCAGAGATCATCTTATTTATTAGATGATAAGTATTAAGTAGTTTCCTGTACTGCAACTTCTTTAATTATTTGTTTTCTTTCTGTATTGCATTTGTGCCATTTCAAATATTGATTTCATGTGGCCTTCAACACATATATAGTATTGTTTGTGAATACACTTAGCGGATTCAGAAAAGAACATTAAACATTTATTAAAGTAACTTCCTTTATAGTGATCAGTAGCATAAATTGATAAATTTATTTAAGAAAATCAATGAATATGAAAGTTTTTCAAGAGAGTGATGCAGAGGTCATCCATTAATTTACAAGTCAAGAATAGAGGGCTTCTGGCCCACTGACAGTCAATCAATCAAGCACCCATTTGCACTAATTCTGCACTGATTCTGCTTTATTCTTCCCAACTTTCCATCAACTACTCCTGCCACCACAGATTCTACACCTTAGTTACAAACAGGGCGCTAATTAATCCACAGATCAGTGTGTCATTGGAATGTGGGAGGAAACCGGAGTAACTGGAGGAGAACCAGGTGGTCACAAAATTAAAACGACAGACAACATCAAATATCAGGTGTGAACCTGGAACCTAACATCATGAATGGCTGTGATGCATCACTCTCAGATGAGCTCAATGCCTTTTATGCACGCTTTGAAAGGGAGAATAGAGATTCTTTATTCACCTGTCTGAATCCCTGCGACATCTGGCAAGTTATGATCTCCGTCTTGTAAGCCAACGTCAGAACATCTTTCAAGAGAGTGAACCCCCGCAAGGCATCAGGCCCTGACGGTGTACCTCGTAGGCTCTGAAAACCTGTGCCAACCAACAGGCAGGACTGTTGAAGGACGTCTTCAATCTCTCACTGCTGCATTTGCAGGTTACCACCTGCTTCAAAAGGGTGACAATCATACCAGTGCCCAGAAAAGCAGGGTGAGCTGCCTCAACAACCATCACCCAGAGGCATTCACATCTATTGTGATGAAGTGCTTTTATAGTACGCCTGAAAAGGGAAGATAAATGAAACATTAACATTGTAATGTTTGTGTATTGGTCACTTTATGGTGAATGAGTATGGTGTGTACTACCCCTCCCCAGGCATTCCAGCAAGCATAAACAATCAATCACGTGCTTAAGATTGAATGCAAGCCCTTACAAGTCAATGGCAGATTCAATGCTTAATACTACACAAAAAAAAACCTTGCACACAGATTTTTAGAATTTTCAACTATACACGTGCATATTTTTAAAGTAATATCCTTTTTTCTCAACATGTCATGATATTCACTTTAAATAAAGTTTTTTAAAAATTATTTATAACTAAATTGCACAGATTTCAACCTTGTCACACTTTGACAGGTTGGTCATGGTTATATGTGTGAAAAAAGTACATGATAATTGTGAACTCCTTATCCAAATAAAAATAAAATAAAAAAAAAGTACTTCCTGGCTGAGCAAGGACCTAGATCCATTGCAATTAGCCCATCACCACAATAGGCCTACACAATAATACCCTCAGTTCTAAGCAACAAACCTTAAAATTTGGGCATCGGTACCTCCTTCTGCATTTGGATCCTTGACTTCCTCACCAGGAGAACACAGTCAGTAAGATCAGAAGTAACACCACCTCCTTGCTGACAGTCAACACTGGTGCACCTCAAGGACATGTGCTTAGCCCACTGCTCTACTCCTCTGTCGCAACAACAACATTGACACAATGTCAATAAGAGCAAGGAATTGATTGTGGACTTCAGGAAGAGGAGGTCAAGGGAACACACACCAGTCCCTTTTGATCAATCAGCAGTAGAAAGGCTGAGTAGTTTCAAACTCCTGGGTGTCAAACCCTCTGAAGATCTATCCTGGGTCAAGCATATTGATGCAATTATAAAGCAAGCACAACAGCAGCTACATTTCATTCAGAAGTTTGAGCAGGCTTGGTTTGTCACCTAAGACACTCAAGTTTCTATAGAAGTATCACGGAAAGCTGGTTGCATCACCGTTGGTATGAAGGGGTCACTGCACATGATCGGAAAAAGCTCCAGAAAATTGTAAACTCAGCCAGCACCATCATGGGCACTAGAATTCCTAATATTGAGGACACCTTCAAAAAACAATGCCTCAAAGAGGTGGCTAGAATCATTAAGAGACACTATCACCCAGGACTTGCCCTCTTCTCATTACTACCATTAAGGAGGTGATAAAGGAGCTTGAAGCCACACATTCAATGTTTCAGGCACGGCTTCTTCCCTTCTGCCATCAGAGTTCTGAATGGACAATGAACCCATGAACACAACCTCACTTTTTTTTCTCTTCTCATTTTCTATTTAATGTTTCAGATACGGAGATATACGTACATATGCTTATATTCATATATTAATTATGAGTTGCAATGTACTGCTACTGCAAAACAACTGATTTCACAACATATACCAGATTCTGATTCTGGAGCTGTGAGACAGCAGCTCTAGGAGTTCAACCACAATGCACTCTTTTACTGAATAATTTTACTGAATGGCAGACCAGGAAGAAGAGCTCGAATGGACTCCTCTTACTCTTGCCCATGGTTTTACCCTCCTATGAACTCCCTACTCCTGATTTCTGTTCAAGAGCCTGAGGCAAATCAGAGTTCCTCCAGCTCATGCAAGATAGCCTTTAAAACGCAGTCAATGCTCCACAGGAGTGTACCTAAAGTGGCTGCAGGAGTGGAACTTGGTGAAGTCTTCTCCCGTTCGATATGTTACGCATTTAGAGATGCTCTTCTGCATGCCATTGTTGTAATGCATGGTTATTTGAGTTACTGTCACCTTCCTGTGAGTTTGAACCAATATGGCCATTCCCTGCTGACTTCTCTCATTAACAAAGCATTTTTGCACATAAAAATGCTGCTCACTGGTTGGTTTTCCTCTCATCTCACCATTCTTCATAAGCTCCAGAGACTATTGTATGTGAAAATCTCAGGAGAACAGAAGTTTCTGTGATACTCAAACCACCCTGTCTGACACCATCATTCATTCCACGATCAAAGTCACTTGGATCCAATTTTTTCCTCATTCTGATGTTTGACCTAAACAAATGCACCTCTTTAAAAGCCCTCTAGGCCCCATTGTTGCAACACCAGACAGATCTTAAAAGCCATTGTTTCTAATTGTTGTGGAGGTTGATTTTGATGGGTACCTCTTTGCACCCATCCTCATTTGAGTTGCCAAACTGGAGGGAGGAGAAGATGGCGGTATGACGCAACGCACGCGGCCATTCCGAATTGATATCGATATGTGTTAACTAGGGGGCCGTGCACAATCCTGATTTGATGGAGACAGCCATGAGAAGCGCAGAGGAACACCTGGAGAAACTTCTGAAATGTCCGCTTCACTGCAGCTGCTACATGCGATTAAGAATCTCTGGAGGGGAAGGCCCCAAATCCTCAGCTTTCCCTATTGTCTGTTGCTGGGGCCGGGGTCGAAGTGCTCGGCAGATATGGTGCTCGGTGTCAGAGAGCTGGTCGGAGGCTCGGAGTTTTCAGATGGACGGAGTCGGACTTTGGTCGGATGCTTCCAGGATGCTGCATCTGCAAGTTTGTGGCTCTAGAGGTTCACTGTCTGCGTGAGATGATGGGACTTTCAAGAGACCTTGAGACCTTTACCGTGCCCATGGTCTGTTCTTGTCAAATTACGGTATTGCTTTGCACTGTTGTAACTATATGTTAGAATTATGTGTTTTTTTATCAGTTTTTCAGTCGGTTTGTCATGTGTTTCTGTGATATCATTCTGGAAAAATACTGTATCATTTCCTAATTCATGCATTGCTAAATGACAATAAAAGAGGACTGCGTGTCTTCATAATCTAATCTAAAGTTCAAGGTTCCCATTGTTGACAGCACACACCTTTAATTGGCAAGTCCAACAAAAAGGTTGGAAGAAAGGAACTACTCATCAAAAATCTGCTATAAATTATTGTCATATGATTCTGTTTCTTAAGTACTTATGTTCATGTATGCAATCAGTGGTAAAGATCATTTGGCTCCATGTGTCTATTGTTCTATGAAAACATGGTTGAATTTTTACTACTGTCCCACTTTCCTGCACTAATCCTGTGATTCCCTCAGGATGTAGATTGAGTTGTGTTTAAATATTAAGTATACCAAATAAATACCCCTTCATAGCCCACATGAATTCCAAAGATTCATTAACCTCTGTGTGAATAAAGTTTTTCCCAACCCTATCCTTACTCTGAAGTTGGATCTCAAATCTGATTCACCGATAATCTGATACACTTGACTGCAGCAGCTCTACTATTACTCACTTAATATAAATGAGTCCAATTTATTACAGCACAGTTGGGAAATGCATTGTTGCAACTGCACCCTCAAACATATTTACATCTAATAAGTATTAGAGAGTTAGAGAGCCCTGCAGCCCAGCTAGACCATGCCAAACTACTAATCTACCGAGTTCCATCAACCTTCACCTCAACCATATCCCTCTATCCTTCCCATCCATGTACTTATCTGAAGTTGGATAGTTTAAACCCCTTACAGGCAATGGAGGGGGTGGGGGGAAGGAGTTTATATGTTCTCCCTGTGACTACATGGGTTTTCTCTTGATCCTCCAGTCTCCTCTCAGTCCCAAGATGTATTGTTTGGGTACATTAATTGGTCATTGTACACTGTCTAGTGATTAGGCTAGAGTTAAATTGGGAGCTGTTGGGTGACTCGGCTCAAAGGGCTGGAAGGGTCTACTCCGTGCTTTATCTCAATTATAAAAAGTTGCAAAGCTGACCAATAAAACAGGCATTGGAGTGGATGCATTCAATAGTAAATCTTTTTGATTCTCATGTTTAGCAGGTTCAGTAAATTTATTAAAAATTGTTATGTATTTATAGGCCATTTCAAATCTTTTCTTTCCTCTCTTCTCAGACAATTTAAACTGTGAACTGTGTTTCCAAAGTTATATCAGATTTGTACAGCATTGTTTTCAGCTATAAAACCCAAGAGTATGAGTATTCTCAATGACATTCAGAAAAACAAAAGGTTCGAGTTTTATTCTGCTCTTGATTCCACAAGTTGCTTGTAAATTAGACCAGCTTATCAGCCCAGAATTACTAGTTTAAAATTGTCCAAAAATAACATAAAAGACGTATATGGGCAATAAAGACTGAATATAACAACATTTTATCAAACACTTTTACAGTGCAGGAAGGAAGTGCTGTTTCTGAGCAATTCATATCAATTTTGTATATTGATCTTGTAGTAGCCCTTGGACAATGACATTGCATACAGGCATCCTGGGATTTGAAGTGTAATGTTCAATATTACATATATGACAAATGTACGTTAAACTTTGTGATGGTACCCTCCAGCAATGTAATACACCAAAGTTATTGCAGTAATTTTTCACACTTACAGACTCAACTTATTGCAAACTTGTGATTCTGAATGACACAAACCTCGAGTGTTTACTGAAAGTAATGTGGTTTGTAAAAGTCAGGACAACTACAACATACTGAGTGCTTAGATTCTGAAAAAGGAAATACCAAATGTTAGATGGCTCTTTGATTCAAAAGTGTAAGAAGCTTCTGGAATGTACTAGCAGCTGGTAGTGACCATTCACACACTTCAGGAGAAACTGCACTATTTCTTATCTACAGCAAAGATTATATTGTGACTGAGCTGAATCATTCAAGTACTTGATCTATATGTTCTCCAGGACTGGACTTGGTTGCTTAGGGTAGTTGCAATGGAAGTTTTCATAATTACTCATTTACCTAACAGTTATTAGCCTTCAACCATCTGGCTCTTGAATTAGAAGGGATATCTTCACTCACGTTCCCTCTGAACTGTTCCCACAACCTATCGACACATTGTAAAAGACTCATGATTTTGTGTTCTCAAAATTTATTGTTTTTTTTCCCTGTATTTGTATAGTTTGTTGTATTTTGCACCTTGATTTCCCATCTGGTTCTGTGCAATTTTTCATTAATTCTATTGTGTTTCTTCCTATTTACTGTGAATGCCCACAGGCAAATGAATCTCAGGGTTGTATATGGTGACATATAAGTACTTTGATAATAAATTTACTTTGAACTTAAGGTTTTATGACTTCTGGATAATTACGTAACTATAGATGAAATTGTAAGTTTAGGAAAGTGAACCATAAACAACAGAAGTTTTATAATTGCTTTTTAAAATATTATTCATTTTACTGCTGTTTTGAAAACCATTCTAAATGACTTCGTTATCACAGGAATTCATTAGTGTTTTGTTAGTCCCTGTGTGTTGCTCATTTTAAGTGACTGAAAATGGCTTAAAGTTATTAAAACAGTTTATTTTAACTAGTTAACATTATGTACAATAGTTTGTTAATGAACTAAAATAAAACTGATAGCTTATAAAGATGTTAAAACCTTTGATAGAAACTTTGTACTAAATTGAAATTGCCTTACTAGAAACTCATGGAAGGCCATTAGACATAATTAGTTAGAAACATGCATGTTCATAGATGCAAAAGAGAAACTTTTACCTAAATACCTTTTAAATTAGTACTCACAATTACAGACATACAATTTGCCTGTTGTCGGTTACAGCTGAACTTATTCAAATCTTTTTTTATGGATTGAAAGATTTTCCAGCAAACATGCTAGAAAAAACAAGTATATACTCGTGGAAACTTTACGATCATCATCATCGTTATGTGCCATACTCTGCCAGAGCCTCGGCAACGACTTTCTTTCACTGCCATCTGTCGGCAGTCACACCTCTTGCATCTCTGGCGGTGAGGCTGGTCCACTTCTTGATGTTGTCGATCCAGGTTGTCCTCTGTCTGCCTCAGGAGTGGCTTCCTTCTTGAGTTCCAGTGTGTCATCAGTTCTTGAGATGTGTCCAAAATAACGAAATTTCCTTTGGATAATGGCTTCCAGAAGTATTGGTTTTGTGCCAGTCTTTTCTAGGATTAAATTGTTGTATCTCCTTTCAACGTATGATACCCTGAGGGTCCGCCTGTATGTCCACATCTCAAATACTGTCAACTTCTTTTCATCAGCTGCTTTGAGGGTCCATGTTTCACAACCATAGGGTTACTGGCCGGATGAGACTCTTGAGGAGACTCTATCTTTCCAGATGTTCCAGAGTTTGGTAGCGCTTGTGCGTTCCATTGCTGCATTCGTTTGTGTCATTTAGTTCTGCACCAAGGTATATCAACTTTACCATACTTTTTCTATAAATCACAGGCACTGTTACCTGATGAATAAAGTCAATAAAATGCTGAATATTTCAGATATTTGGGAGGAGGGAGGAGAAGATGGCGGCGCGACACAGCGCGCGTGGCCGTTCCAAATGATATCGTATGTGTTAACTAGGGGCCGTACACAATCCTGATTTGATGGAGTCAGCCGTGAGAGGCACAGAGGAACACCTGGAGAAACTTCTGAAATGCCTGCTTAGCTGCCACTGCTACTGTGCAATCGAGAATCTCCAGACGGGAAGGCCCCAAATTCTCGGCTTTGCCTATTGCCTGTTGCGGGGACCGGGGTCAAAGCGCGCGGCAGAGATGGTGCTCAGTGCTCGGTGTCGGAGAGCTAGTCGGAGGCTCAGAGTTTTCGGACGGACTCGGAGTCGGACTGTGGTTGGATGCTTCCAGGATGCTGCATCGACAAGTTTGCGGCACCGGAGGTTACCGTCTACGTGAGATGATGGGACTTTCGAGAGACGTTGAGACTTTTTACCGTGCCCATGGTCTGTTCTTCTATCAAATTACGGTATTGTTTTGCACTGTTGTAACCGTATGTTATAATTATGTGGTTTTTGTCAGTTTTTCAGTTGGTTTGTCATGTGTTTCTGTGATATCATTCTGGAGAAACATTGTATCATTTCTTAATGCATGCATTACTAAATGGCAATAAAAGAGGACTGCATGTGCTCATAACCTAATCTAATATCTTTTCATATTTCATAACCATAACTTTCTAAGGAAAAGGAAACTCCTTAAATAAATACAAAGGAAAACATTTTATAAACAATTAAACTGTCAGTTACAGAGGGCTTACTCACATCACATTGCAATTCTTATAACCTTATCTAAAACTATATCTAATCAAGGAAAAGAAACAAAGGAACTGTCACCATTTTACATGTATGACTTAACTTGAACATACAAATTATGGAGAAGGGGTGATGTCCTAACTGGCAATTTTTGTGAAACAAAAAGTGGAAGCAGGTCTGTCAGATACTGATTCAGTTCAAAAATCAGAATTTAAATATTGCAAATCATTTGCAATATTTGATAAATTTATCTTACCAATTAGTTCACACATTTCCAACCTTTCTCATATTGGAGTTTAAAGACTATTAGTAAGCCACTTTTGCTTTTGGCCATGACAATGTATTCCAAGTAAGTAGTTATAAGTGGTAGTTTCTCTCCTTCTAATCCATCTGGAGTCCTTTCCATTTTTATTCCTTTTCCCAGAACTCCCTCCAGACCCCACTGACTATTTTCATGTCTTCTCCCTTTTGGTTCCATCCACTTCATCTACCCACATAAGTTTTCAATTCCACTTCATCTCTTCCTTAATGATTGCCATTACTGTCTTTCCTACTCATCACATTCAAGCACATGTAGACTTTGTATCCCCACTTAGCATCTTCCGGACTCTGTCCCAACCTTCAACCCATTAACTTGACTCCATTTGCCTTATGTTTCTATCTGATCTGCTTCTACCTATCATCCATCTCCACATGTCTCCCAGAACCATCTCTCCCCTTCCTGTACTTTTCTTTCCATATCCTTCAGCCCATCCAGTCCACCTATAGGTTTTCAGCTGCTCTCCCACTTATCCCCTCTTATTTTCATACCAATTACCTTCCCACTCCACTCTCAATCCTGATGCGGAATCTCAAACCAAAATATTGTCATTTCCTCAGACACTGACCAAGTTTACAGTTCCTTCAGTAGTTTTTTTTAAATTTAGACGTACTGTACTGTAACAGATCTGTCCAGCTCAACAAGCCTGTGCTGCCCAATTACACCCACATGACCAATTAGCATTCTAACTGTACAGCTTTAGAACTTGGGAGGAAATGGGGGCACACGGAAGAAATCCACGCAATCACGGGGGAAAAAGGTAAAAACTTCTTACAAACAGCCGAGAAATTGAGGCTGGCTATATTCCAGGTTCCAGCATCTGCAGTTTTGTGTCTACAGCCAGAATTTGTAACTTCAGAACATGTACTTGTGTTCCTACATTAAATTATGTGCAAGTGAGAGGGAAAGAATGCTTCTTTTGAGAATTTATTTTATTTTTTTTTTACAAATCTGCAGTAGTTCAGTTCAGGGAATAATTCTGAACAAATCTAGCACTTGAGTGAAGATCATGGTTTAGTGCCCCAAGTTTCTGGTTTCTAATAGAAAAACTAACTGGACTACAGAATGGAAACTTTCCCGTGGATGACTCAAATATAAAGACGTGTGATGTCAATGCAACAGTGATCATAATCACATTAGAATATTACTTAAGAGGGCATCTATTTCTAGCCTCATTACACATAGAAGAAAGGAGGCAATCTGCCGACAACAAGGTGTTATCCACTTGCACACAGACTGTAGTTAACCTTTATCTAATTGGACAAAGAATTGCAGTTAACCTTATTAAATGCTATTTTTTTTAATATAAAAAATCAGTGACAATGACATCCTAACTTTTATACTCAGTGTTCTGACTTATGCCAGTATGTGAACAACTTTCTTTACCACACTGTCTACCCATGACTTCACTTTCAGGGAACCTTGAACATACTCCAAGGTCCTTCTGTTCTGCAACGCCTTCCAGGGTACTGCCATTCACTGTGAATGTACTACCTGGAGTTGCTGTTGCATTTTGGGAAATCCAAATTAGACTCCACTTGCCATTCCTCGGCTCTCTTATTCATCTCATCAAGATTCCCCTGCAACTATTGAACAATGCAACCAACAACTACATAGTTCACACAGTACACGAAAATACTTCTTTCACATTTTTTCTTTGAAATGTGGTTCTGTTACTGTTGGAGCAAGTGATCTACATTTTGGTGATGTGTTTCAGGGTTACTGGGCGATCTGGTGCTTTGCTGTCTCCAAGGAGGTTATGTGAGTTGTGTCCTCAAGGCCAAGAGATGGGGCCCGAGCGCATGATCAACTCCTTTTCTCATCAATCGACTGAAGTTTCAAGCAATTTTGAAAATCGAGGTAAAACCATCATTTACCAGTCTCTTGCTTGTTGGTACCAGAAGAAGATTCCTGCATCTGCTTCCACCACTCCCCCACTTTCTCTCTCTCTCTCTCTCTCTCTCTCTCTCTCTCTCTCTCTCTCAGCTGTTGGAGGATGGCACTAGCATATTAAGTCTTGGGAAGGGTTTAAACTGGTACAGCTTGTGGACCGAACTCTTGTTCACCTTGTGATGTGTTTCTGGTCGTTCTTTTTTTGCTGCTATTTTGTGCCATTTTGATTGGGATGCCCTTCAGATAATGAACAACACTGCACTAGATTGAACTGAATGTACCTGGACTCTTTCGACCATTTTGTAGATTAGTGTTTTTCATTCTTTTTTTTTTTGCCGTTAGTGTGATATGCTTGGTTTCCTACATTGGGGATGGAGGAGGCTTTGGTGGCTTTCTTTGACCAGGTCCTGTGGTTTTCTGCATTTCATTTCTGTCCATGGGAAGATGAATCTCAGGGTTGTATACTGCACACACACTTTATTAATAATTGTAGTTTGAATCTTTGAATCATTAACACCACTCACTATACTGTCATATACAAACTTACTAACTATTCCATTTACATTCTTATCCAAATCAATAATGTACAGTAGATAACAAACACTATCAAATAACAAGATAACAAAAACCTAACACCGACTCCAGAGACACACTAATCATCATGAGTCTCCAGCCCAGTAACATTACCCTCTGATTTCCATCTTCACGCCAATTGTGCGTCAAATTTGCCAGCTCTCGCTGGATTCTATGTGATCCAATCTTCCAGAAGAATGTACCATGTGGAACTGTGTCAGAGGCCTTACTGAAATCTACATCTGCTGCACTGCCATAATTGACTTTCATAAAAAACTCAATTAATGGATAAGTATGGGCTCAAAAACATGGGATAACTCCCATCTTCTTTAATCATGGCCACAATATCTTTTACATCTACTGAACTGGGCAGCCTGAGCCTCAGTTTTAAGGCCTCATTTGAAATATGGTAAATTGGCAAATTCACCATTGTATATACACTCACATGACCAAGTGGTTAAGGCATTGGACTTGCGATCTGTAGGTCGTGAGTTCCAGCCCCAGCTGAGGCAGCGGGAGGCACTTAACCACACATTGCTCTGCGATGACACTGGTGCCAAGCTGTATCGGCCCTTGCCCTTCCCTTGGACAACATCGATGTCATGGAGAGGTGGAGAGGGGAGACTTGCAGCATGGACAACTGCCGGTCCATACAACCTTGTCCAGGCCTATGTCCTGGAGAGTGAAGACTTTCCAGACATAGATCCATGGTCTCGCAGACTAATGGATGCCTTAAATATACACTCAGTGGCCTCTTTATTAGGTACACCTGGTCATTAACACAAGTAACAAATCAACCAATCAAGTGGCAGCAACTTAATACATAAAAGCACAAGACATGGTCAAGAGGTTCAAATGTTGTTCAGACAAAACATCAGAATGGGGAAGAAATGTGAGCTAAAAAAATGCAATCTAAGTGACTTTGACTACAGAATAATTGTTGGTACCAAATGGGGAGGTTTGAGTATCAGCAGTTATTTGGGATCTCCACACACAAGTCTCTAGAGTTCATCAAAAAATGTGCAAAATACTTTTAAAAAACATGCAGTGAAAGGCAGTTCTGTGGAGGAAAATGCCCTGTTAATGAGCGAGAAAGGAGAATGGCCAGACTGGCTCAGGCTGACATGGTGTCGACAGTAACTCAAGTAACCATGCGTTACAACAGTGGAGTGCAGAACAGCAGCTCTGAATGCACAACCAGTCAAACCTTGGTGAATGGGCCACAGCAGCAGAAGACCACAGACATAGCCACAGAGTCTGAGAGCATCTTGTTAGGTACAGAAAGTACCAAATACAGTGACCGCTGAGTGTGCATCTTCAAAATCACATCAAAATGTCTTTTGTTGTTTAAATGAACGTCAGAATAGGGCTGCATCCTCATCGGCATTATAAATGTAATGAAATTCTAATGAAAACCACAACTTATCAAAGAAATTAGTGTTCTGATGGTCATAGTAGTCTAAATTGGACTGTGGCAGAGATACATCACCCTTCTTTCCACATTTGGATGTAGATGCTTCTAGGATGAGAAACCGCAAATTAAAGACACTAAGCATAGCTACAAAAAAGAATCTAAACTATGATATAAGTAAGCAAGAAAATGAATTTTACTCTATTTATTAAGTTTTTTTTAATCCATGTAGAAATTTGATTGTGCAGTTAGTGGAAAATGGTTTTAACTAGCAAGAGGACTGGTAAACATAGGATACAGTTTTGAGATAATTAATATTTTGCTTTTAATACAAAACCAGCAAGTTGTTATGATCTGGAATACGCTGCCTGGTAAAGTACAAAGAGCAAGTTCAATTTACATTCCCAGAAGAAAAAGAATAGCAAGTTGAAAAAAAAACACTTTTAATGGGGAAAGGACAGGAAAATGGACTCTATACAAATCTTTTAACAAACTGTAGAGGAACTGGGCTGAGTGGTCTTGTTTTTGTTCAGTGGGAACAAATTTTTCAGATCTTTGAAGCCATCCAATTAACCAAAAGGGACTATGCTTGAAGGCCTTTTATTTTCTTCTGTCAATCAAAAAAAAAGTGTTTTGAGTCAAGCCACGCTTTCTTCTGAACAGCAGATAACATCAATCTCCATAATTTATAGTGTGATTACCTGTCAATCAAAATATCCAAGAGCTATGAAGTTGAGGTGATAAAAAAATTGCTAAGCCATTATTTCATTATATTAGTGTGATGAGTGGTAAATGGAAAGTCAAATGGGGTTAATTGTTTGAGATCACACTGCTGAGAGAAAACCTAACCTGCGCGAATTGAATATCAAAACAACAGCATATTCTGATAAAGCACATGGTACAGCTTCCCTGATATGGGCATTATTGATAGAATTTGCCTCAATGAATTTTTTGTTGCTGATACCAAATTCATTTTCTTCCTCTGCAATAATGCACCATCACCTAAGCGTTTTTACTAATAGAACTCGGCCAAGTTATTGAACCGAGTTACGCAGTTTATTTCTGTGGGAATTAAATCAGAAATGGAATTTCCCATTGTGCAAATAAAAAAAGGAATTTTCTTAGTGAAAAATTCAACCAGACACTTCATGAATAAGTTGAGCATGTTAATCAACCAGTCCCTGGAGAAATTAGTCCATATTTTGCCAAAAACAGACATTATTGGAGACAGCTTGGTTTTCCAGTTGGGACCTCAATATGTACAGTCTAAACTTTAATGCTATGCTCCACAATTCTCTTGACAAACACTCTGCAGTCTATGTGCCAATTCCTAGTTCGTCCATGTGGACCACGAACTCTCTATGGTCTCCCGGCCCCCAGCTAACCTGCCCTTTAAATTACCTAAACATTTGATGAGCTCTGTACAGAGCTAAACACCGATATCCAGCCAGCCACCAAAAATCAAGCTTCTGCCCCACAAATCCTCAGTGACACCTCTGAAATAGCCATCGCTCACTTCCCTCAGTTCTTAGTACTGTGATTTCCTTTGCATATCATCCAATAAGGATGCAGTGCACTTTTTAAGGTTACAATTTTTAGGCTCCTGCATTTGTGAAGAGGATTTAGTACTTTGAGAAACATTTTTACTCTATCACAGAATAATATGGTTCAAGTCACAGTTGTTGGCCCATTGAAGATCTAGTGCTTCAAAAGGTGAGATGTTACGTTCTTCACAGACCACCAAGGTGGTCAAATCTGGAGGTGACTAGGGTATGAAGAATCATTTAAATCATTATACCATACAATAAAACATGTCTTCTGTGTCAATGGTCTATTTAGACCTAAGATGTGCTGGGGACAGGCTGCAAGTGCCGCCATGCCTCCAGTACCAACATAGCATGCCCACAACTTATGAATCCTAACCTATACACCTTTGGAATGTGGGAGGAAGCCCACACTGTCACAGAGAGAATGTACAAAGTTCTCACAGACAGCAGCGGAACTGAACACCAATTACTGACTGGTGGTACTGAAAGCATTATGCTGACTGCTACACTACTGTGCCAACTTATGCCTTGTACACGCCATGACTTGTGCAAGCAAAGTACCAAAGTGATATTAATTTTAGAAAGTTGGTATAAAAACTGTAATACAGCATTTGATGAACATTTTCAACAGTTTTGTTCTTTTCAATGCAATATTAATTAGACAAATGTTGAGATAGAATAGAAAGATATTCAACAAAATGTAATTTGCATGGTGTCTTTTACAAACTTGGAACTTTCCATTGTGTTTTTAACTAATTGAGAATTTTTGTAGTTTTTTACTTTTGCAATAATGCAGGAATTCTGTTGAGATGCATACAGAAAAAAAGCCAGAGGAAGCTGCTTGACAAAGCAATCTCCAATCTGCATCAGGCATCACTGAAGTGGGGGAGTGGGGCACACTAGGATTGTCAGATGCACCAAATGGCACCAATGGTTTCAATGTGAAGTGCTGCCTCACCACAGTAACCGAATCTCCTGGTGGTCAGATATTTTATTTTTACTTCCCATTCGCACACTAACACAAGGGTCCATGGAATCCTCTACTACCAAGCTGAGGCTAGAACAGCACCTCATATTCTGTCTCCAACCTGACAACATCAACTTCCAGTAACCACTTCATTCTGTCTCTCACTGCCCCCCTATTTGTTTCCCACTATCTCTGGACCCACTACCCCTTGGCAACTGCTCTGCATGTGACCTCAAGAAACTGCAGAGATACAGCTCAGCACATCACAGGAACTCTATTCCCCTTTATGGTCTCTGTTTATACTTCATGCTGCCTCAGTAAAGCAGCCAGGATAATCAAAGACATCGCTCACCTCAGACATTCTCTCTTGTCCCATCAGACAGAAGATCCAAATGCCTGATCATCTACCACCAGGCTGAGATTCAGGCTTAGCGATTCAGAAACAGTTTCTTCCCCTCTGCCATCAGGTTCCTAAATGGACATTGAACACTCGGACACTACCTCACTTTTTTTTAATATTTCCGTTTTTTGCACAATTTTTAATCTATTAATATACGTATACTGTAATTGATTAACTTATTTATTATTACTTCTATTTTTTTTCTTCTACATTATGTATTGCATTGAACTGCTGCTAAGTTAACAAATTTCATGTCACATGCCGGTAATAATAAACCTGATTCTCACAGTTTTTAATCCCACTTTCTATGATTTTGCATTTCTTCATATATCTACACTGCACTTTTTCCAGTAGCATTTATACTTTATTCTGCATTGCTATTGTTTTACCTTGTCTGAGTTCAAAGCACTGTGCAATGATTTGATCTGTATGAACAACATGCAAGACAAGATTTTCACTGTATCATGGTACACATGACCAAAATAAACTAATACATTCATTTCTCCTTCTCCCACCCTCATGATCTGCCCATCATCCACAAATTTGTCTTTGATTCCTGACCTCCTTCCCTTTATTCCACAGTCCACTGCACTATCAAATACCACCTTATTCAGCTCTTTGCTTCTTCCACCTTTCAAATTTCTCACATCATTCCTACTATCCCCATCATGATCCTCTCATCAAAATGCTTATTGAGGTACACCAATCTGAATTTAGCCCCCAGAAGTGTTCAAGATTGATGGGCCCAGGTTTTCCCTAGCTCTAACTCATCTGTTGTGCACTAATGTCTTGGGGTGTTTGCTTTCATGTCTACTGTCCATCATATCCACTTTCTGACCCATAGCTGACCTATATGCATGCTCGTATGATTCTTTTGACCTATTCTCATGTTGGTGCTATTGAAGCAGAAGAAAGCAGGACCGTATCGAGATAGATGAAAATAGTCCTACATCAAGGCTCCCAGGCATTCAATAAATATTTGAAATTGCAGAGCAGACTGACTATATGTTAACAGAAAAGCAAAAGAGCTTTCACTGAAGGAAGTACTCATTTTTTTTTTGGATTGGAGGTAGAGTATCAATTACAATTCTACAAAGCTCTCTCTTACCCACAACTTCCCTGGTTCAAGTCCCAGCATTTCCCAAATGCGCTCTCAATGATCAGAGGACAACTGATCTTTCCTACCACTGATTATTTCAAAACTGTATCATGTACGTTACTAGCAATTTACTATAACATAAAGTGTACTTCAGATGTATAATCAGCTTATGCTTCCTGCTGAACACTTGCAGCACAGTACAAATGGAAAGTCAAAGGTGGTTTTTTTTTGTATTTGGGGTGCTCAAATTTCAAGCTGCAATATGGAAGCTTTCTTATGCAAGGCTTTATTCCACTGATTTTTTTTGATATTTTGCTATTGTTGCACCAGTTTCAGAAATCAGCACTTATGGTACATAATATACAAAACCACAATGTAACTTCGGTTGGCAACTTCACCTCGTAATTTTTATTTGCACTGGTGAATGTGTCTTCATATGATCCACAGATCTATGAACTTAAGTGTAACCCCCTGGGAAAGGTTTCACAACTAATGGAATGGTCTTTCTGTAGAAGCAGCTTTCGGTTTGTGACTAGAGATAATGGGGGCTTTGTAATGTGCGCTGTCTGATGAAGGGAAGGTTCTTCTTGTGTGCCTGAGAACAAGGTGATCTGGGTCTTTTGTTCATCAGAAGATGAAGAGAGAATATACCTGAAAGGAGAGGTCATAGACACTGGAAAGGAGTGGACTTGGAGTGGGGCAGGGAATCGACGAAGTTCGGGGGAAATCGATGGAGGACCGACGGAAGGGAAACCATGAACTCCAATTTGCACATCAGATTGTTTCATTAAAATGGGCTCTTTTCTTTTTGTTTTTCTTTACTAACCCTTCAGTTAAATTAAGAATTATAAAGCTAAATCATTTAATTGCATATGGTGTACTGTCTGTTTTGTCATGGTACTGATTTGTAATAGGATAACACATCACGCAGCATCCACACAAGCAAGAGGTTTTTCACCTCAGTCTCTGACCCTGCCAAATGTGTGAAATCTGTCTTCCACAGACTGATGCCGATGGCCGAACATAGCGGTTACAATTGTGGAGGCTCGTCCGGGATTTATTTCGTTGGATGCTGTGTGATTGCCCTGAGCATTGAACCAGTGGGTTGTGTGTTTAAGTCTGTATTAGTATGGATGCTGACAGGATTGAGCGGTGGTGTGCATCCATGGGGTTACCGGTAATGAATATGTGCGTGTTGAGTGGGGTAGATATTCATACTCTGGATGAATTGTTAATTCGACTTTTAAGTACTGTTAAAGTGGTCAGCAAAGTTACGATTGTGGGGCGGAGGTTTAATAAAATGGTGGACACAGACCTTATTTTAGTTCAGACTAGGGCTGATGTAATGGCAGGGGAGCTGCCTGGCACTATCGGGGGCCCCAGCTGGGGGGTGGGGAGTCTGTGGGCTGTCCATACTTTCCAGGAGGAGGAGAGTGTAGCGGAGCGGGCCGAATCTCAAGTCAAGTCTCCCTTAGCTTGGGACGGAGACTTTGCAGACAGGGATCTCTCATTTCTGAGGGGAAGGAGTGATTGGATTTGCAACATCTAATTAGTCCTCGTCCACCAGTGAAGAGTGAGCATTCTGAGTTAGTATCAGCCCTTACCTCTCTGCCGAATAAATGGCCCAGTACACAGGCAGAGGGTCCTAGTCATCGGAAGCTAAGAATATTCTCTGGAATAATGCTCACCCCCGAGGGGGAAGAGGTGTATGAGACTTGGGCGGAGCAGACCTCTCAGTTGTTAGATGAGTGGCAGTGCTCTGATGATGTAAAGAGACAGAGATTGGTTGAGAGTTTGAGGGGGCAGGCTGGCTGCTGACCTTGTCAGAGCCATAAAGTCCCAGCACCCCCTTGTCACTGTAGCCGCTTACATGCAGACACTAGAAAATGTGTTTGGCCTGACAGGAAGCTCAAGGGAGCTCATGACAGGGTTTCAGAGTATGTGTCAGAAGAAGGGGGAGTGTGAACGACGGGAAACCCCTCGGAGAGTGAGACCCCGGGTACCTAAGCAGAGAGAGAAGTCGGGAAGCTTAGAGGTGTCCCAGTGAGGGAACAGCCTGGTGTCTTGGGGAGAACACGTTCTCAGCAATATACAAGGAAACCTCTAAAGCGAAAGATGCTATTCCTGAAGGCTTAGTGGGGCCAAGCTCTAGTGTATTGCTACAGATAGAGGGTAATTATGCTAAAGCCATATTCGACACAGGGTCGTAAGTCACGTTGCTGTACCATTCATTTTACAACTGGTATCAGACACGTTTACCATTGACACCACTCAGTGCACCAGAGATCTGGGGTCTTAGTGCTGGTGATTACCCATACGATGGTTATTTGTCAGTGTAGCTGGAGTTTTCTGAGGCCAATGTGGAATTGGCTGACGTCCTTGATACATTAGTGCTGGTTTGTCCGGACCCCGTTGTGAAGGGCAGCATTTCAATTCTGGTGGGGCCAACATTCCTCTTGTGAGGAGGCTCATGGGGGCCTGCAAGGAGAAGGCTGGCAAGAGCTTTCTGAAAACATTGTCTGCTCACCCGGTGTTTCGAGCCGCTTTTGAGGAAGTGCATGGCTCCATTGGGCCGTATACCAAGTTTAGACAAGGGACTGTGTGGTTCACCCAGTCAAAACCAATCGTGTTACGGCCCGGGGAAGTAGCGAGAGTGATGGGGACCTCCAAATTTCCCAGAATACCTGAGGGCAAGGCCTTCTTAGTGGACGCTCCAGAAGACCACGAGGAGGAGTCGGGATTACCTGCTGGGGTACTGGTGAGGCCTGAACTGCAGAAGCCCTTGGTTGTACAGGCGAACAGGATGGCAGTGATCGTCAGGAGGTGCCCTGGTACATCTTTTCCCAGTGACAGTAATGTCTAGCATCCCAGTGAGACAAGCCAGGGGAGAAAGGGGAGAAAGGGCTCTACTAAGGGGAGAAAGCTGACTGCTGAGTCATTCAGCTTTGGGGACTCCCTGGTACCTGCGGGTAGGAAGAAGAGGTTGATGGAGAAGGTGTTGAAGCTGGAAGGTGTCTTTTCCACTGACGAGTTTGACGTGGGTTGTTCCAAGAGCACGCGTCACATTATCGGGGTGACAGAGAGAGGTCATGGCGACTGGCCCCTGCAGAGGTGGAAGACATTCGGCAGCATTTGTGCAAGTTGAAGGAAGCTGGCATTATCACCGAATCCAGAAACCCCTAGTAGTGGCCAGGAAGCAGAATGGGAAGGTATGGATGTTTGTGGACTATAGGACTCTGAGCAGACGTACCGTCCCCGACCAGTATAAGGTCCCAAGGATCAAAGATGCGCTGGCCTGTCTGAGTGGTGCAAAGTGGTTCAGTGGGCTGAACTTGACAAGTAGATATTACCAGATCCCCAACAGAGATGCTGACCAAAAAAAAAGACGACATTTATACATCTACTGGGATTCTTCCAGTTTGAAAGGTTGTCCCAGGGCATATTGGGAGCCCCTGCTACCTTCCAGCATGTCATGGAGGAAACGGTGGGGGATATGAACTTGCTCGAGGTGTTGGTGTATCTGGAGGTTTGTGAAGGGCTACGCGAAAGTGAGTCACCTTTTAAATCAGCTTCTGTATGGTTACCCTCACTTGGGGAAGAAAGGGAGGAGGACAAAAGGAGAGGATGGGAATGAGCCCGTCAAGATTTTCCATTGGAACCATCTTTGGCCTCTGGGACAAGAGCTGCGGGTTGACCCAAAACCCGACCTGGAGCCTACACCTAGTAAAAGGACTCTGCAGTGACACGGGGTGACCGAAGGACCAGGAGAGATTAGACCGGCCCCAGGGTCTGAGTGGGATACTGATTCGGAGGATGAGGAAATGGGGGTGTGGTATATACTGCCTTTTGTTAACTCCCCACTGATTGAGGAAGAGATTCCCAAACCTTTTCATGCTGATTCAGGTGAAATCGGGGTGGGGGGGCGGTGATTGGGGTGTGGAGGTGCTATCTGTGGACAGGTGGACAGTCTGGTTTTGGCGGGACCTTGCAAGGGATGAAGTGGGGCTCAGCCAAGGGACAGAGGGGTCCGAGTTGCAGGAGGGCACGGGTGATAAACCAGGGGAGGGCACAGGTGATAGACCGGGGGAGGCCTCATCAGGTAGACCAGAAGATCTCCAGTAGTGTCGGAACATGAAGTAGATGAAGGAGTAAGGAGGTCTCAAAGAATCAGGAGACGATTGGATAGGCTGGCCTACGTAGCACCGGGGAAACAGAGTGTGACCCCTACTGCTTCGGGAGAGCTATGTCACTGCCTTTTACACCTGTGTAAGCAAATTATCTCAATGTCGTGAGGACATGACTCAGTTTGGTGGGGGGGAAGGGAAGGAACGTGTAACCCCCGGGAAAGGTTTCACCGCTAATGTAATGGTTTTCTATAGCAACAGTGTTTGGGTTATGACTAGAGATAACGGGGGCTTTGGAATGTGCACCGTCCAATGAAGGGAGTGTGTTTTTCTCGTTGTGTGCCTGAGAGTGAGGTGATCTGGGTCTTTTGTTCAGCAGAAGATGGAGAGAAGGTGCCTGAAAGGAGAGTTCGTAGACACCCAAGAGGGAGTGGACTTGGAGTGGGGCTGAGAGTTGACAAAGCCCAGGGGAAAAATCGATGGAGGACCAACGGAAGGGAGACCATGAGCTCCAATGTGCACATTAGACTGTTTTATTAAACTGGGCCTTTTCTTTTTGTTTTACTTTACTAACCCTTTAGTCAAATTAAGAATTATAAAGCTAAATCGTTTAATTGCATATGGTGTACTGTCTGTTATCTTGTGGTACTGATTTGTAACAGGATAACACATTACGCAGCATCCACACAAACAAGGGGTTTTGCACCTCAGATTTCACATGTTTGGCGGGGTCGGAGACTGTCTTCCCTAGACTAATGCTGCCGGCTGAACTTAGGGGTTACATAAGGATAACACTAACTCTGCCAATTTCCCTTTCACATTTTGTTACCTGGAAGGTAAACTTCTATCAAGGGTATGACCAAAATTTTCATCAAATTATTTGTAGTTTCCTCATCAAATCAAAGGTTGACAGAACTATAAAGGAAACTCTAGTCAACCAACCATAAACAGCAGCACTTCTCATTCTCCTTCTGCTTTGCAAGAACAGCATGTTGTATATTAAGTATCACATATGCAAATTACTACAGTTAAGTAAATTCCACAAGGTCAGCTCCACAATCTACTTGTCAATTTTTGTTAATCCATTTATCCCAGGGCTACTTTCCCTCAGAATTAAAAAAAAAATCAACTCAAGTTTATATAAACATATTCACATTCTCAAATACATTCATTCGTAACCTAAACATTTGCACATAATCTAAAAGGACAAGTTATAATCTTAACTTTAAAAATTTGAAGCTCGAGGAGGACTGCTGGAAATTGTTCAACTAACACTTCTGTTTTTGTTTCACATGAACTAATGATTATTGCAAAAGTTTTTGGTCTCAGGTCAAAAATGGACTGTTAATCAAAACAAATGAATGTTCAGAAAGCAAAACAATATCAGAATTAGGTTTAATATCATTGGCATATATCATGAAATTGTTGATTTGTGGCAGCAGTACAATACATGAAAAATCTATATATATACACACACAGAATTAAAATAAGTAAATAGTGCAAAAAGAGAGCAAAAAAGGTGAGGTGGTTTTCAAAGTATAATAAGGCTTTATATGGCACTGGTCAGACCATTCTTGGAATATTTTGAGCAGTTTTGGGCCCCTTATCTAAGAAATGATGTGCCAGCAATGGAGAAAGCCCAGAGAAGACTCATGAGAATGATCCCAAGAATGAAAAGGAAAATGTACGAGAAGTATTTGATGGTTCTGAGACTGTACTTGCTGGAGTTTAGAAAAATGAAGGCAAATCTTGTCGAAGCTTATTGTTGTTGTTCGTCCTTTGTAGGCGAAGATGACCATGGCTTCAAAGTCAAATGGGAGATTGGTGGCTGTGGGTCCGGAGGTGACTGATGAGGCCAATCCGGGCCCTGAAGGCTCGCCCACATGTGGGACACAAGCGGGTGGGTGCTGTCATGGCAGTGGATGCTGCTCGGGCCTTGCGCACAGCACGCTTTCGTTGCGCCTCGATGATGCGCCTGACTTCAGCTGCACGGGCTCCTGTGGTGATCTTGCTGCGCCAAGCAGGACGGTCGAGGGCAAGCGTCTCCCACGTGTTGATGTCGACACCCAGGCCTTTGAGGGACGCTTTCAGGCAGTCTTTGTAACGTTTTTTCTGCCCCCGGACTGAGCGCTTGCCCTGACACAGTTCTCCGTACAGCAGCTGCTTAGGCAATTGGCTGTCTGGCATTCTGACCACATGTCCAGCCCACCTGGCTTGGGCTTTCAGCAGGACGGTGTAGACGCTGCAGAGCCCAGCTCGTTCCGGGATTTCCGTGTCGGGGACTTTGTCCTGCCACCTGATGTGGAGGAGTCTGCGGAGACAGCTCAGGTGAAAATGGTTGAGCTGTTTGGCGTGTCTGCTGTAGACAGTCCAGGTCTTGCTGGCGTAAAGGAGGGTGGTAAGGACCACTGCACAGTAGACCTTCAGCTTGGTGGTAAGGCTGAGTCCTCTCCGCTCCCAGACGTTCTCACGGAGTCTCCCAAAGGCGGCGCTGGCTTTGGCAATCCTGTTGTTGACCTCAGCGTCTATGTTCACTGCGCAAGAGAGTATGCTGCCCAGGTAGGTGAAGTTGTCAGCTGCCTGGAGGTTCTGGCCCTTCACCGTGATGCACGGCTCCTGGTATGGCTTTCCTGGGGCAGGCTGGTACATAACTTCGGTCTTTTTGGTGCTGATAGTGAGACCAAAGTTGTCGTAGGCTTGAGAGAAGCAGTCCATTTCACGCTGCATCTCCTGCTCTGTGCTGGCGTTGAGTGCGCAGTCATCAGCAAACAACAAGTCTCTGATGACAGTCTCTCGCACCATTGTAACTGCCTGCAGGCGCCTAAGGTTGAACAACCTGCCGTCAGTCCTGTATCTGACGTGGATTCCTTCTTCATAGTTATGGAAGGCATCTGTCAGCATGGCAGAGAATACCATACTGAACAGAGTCGGGGCAAGAACGCAGCCTTGTTTGACGTCATTTGTCACTGGGAAGGCCTCCGACTCGTCGCCATCATCCAGAACTTTCACCATCATACCGTCGTGGAATTGCCGGACGATTGAAGCTTATTGAATGTTGAAAGACGAGATAGAGTGGACTTAGAGAGGATGTTTCCTGTAGTGGGCCAGTCTAGTACCAGAGTGCACAGCCTCAGAATAGAGGGGTGCCCACTTGGAACAGAGATGAGGAAGAATTTATTTAGCCAGAGGGTGGTGAATCTGTGGAATTCACTGCCACAGACAGCAGTCTATGAATATACTTAAAAGTGGGGATTAATAGATTCTTGATCAGTCAGGCATCAAAGGTTACAGGGAGAAGGCAGAAGAATGGGGTTGAGAGGGATAATCTAATCAAATCAACCAAGATGGAAAATGGTGGAGCAGACTCGATGAGCTAAACAGTCTAATTCTGCATTAATGTCTTATGGTCTTCGAGACTTTGCCAGCTGTTTAGTCAATAATTTTTGCAGATTTTAACGAGTCACTGTGAAACTTAACAGATCTATTATAAGGACTGCACATGGTGGAACAAGAATCATGTCAAATGTCTGCTGATCTCTGACCTAGCTATTTTATCCCCCTGTGACCGATCTCAACCATATTGTAAATGTTGTTGGCTGAATGCTTTGTAACTAAACTCTGCAATAGCTGTTCAAATGCACTTCACAATTTTAGTAAATTAAACCTAGTACAACTACGAAATAGTAACATACATTTTCCTGAGCAGACTATCGAGCCAAGTTCTCCACTTCAAGCGAAAACTATTGCTCTGTAGTAAAAATAAAATTTTTATTGGATCAAAGTTAGCACAAAAAGACAAGAATATCCCACCAGTACACATCATTGACTATTATAAACAGAGGATATAAAGAAGCAGTAAAAACATTCAGAACAGTCTGAAATGCACATTAAAGGCAATGCAAAAGCATAATTTCACAACCAACAAATCACAATATCGCCTGATGTTATGAAATGCTAATAGACCATTTCTGTACTCTCAGGAGAATCTTGCAGTTGCATATATGTGTTAGAAATTTAAATAAAATTATTTGGAAATTGTGTGAAGGCAGTTGAGAAAGGTTTACAAAGGCCAACTCCCTAGATATGTTTAGATATTAATGGAATCAAGAGAATAGAGTTAGTTTGGGAAAACGGCATTAAGATAGATTTGACACAATCTTATTGAATGAAGGAACAAGCACCACCATGCTTCTATTCCTTGTGTTCTTATATAATGGAGAGAACTATGGGACTGAGTCACTGAATATAGCCAAGACTGAGATGTGCAAGGTTTTGACTCCCACGACTGCATGGAAAAAATGCTAAGTTCAGGGTCGATAGGTGGGGATGGCAGAGCAGACCAGGGATTTTCCACTGAGTGTATGATAACTTCAAAATACTGGATTTAGAAACAATAATTATGTGGAGCAAGCAAACGAGGAGTTGAGACCAAGATGAGATCAGCAAAGGGGTCATATGGTCTTATTGGTGTTAACCCCAACAGATAAAAAAAAAAAATTTACCCACTTCATCCAATATGAAATTAGTAGCACAGGAACACCTTCAAATTCACAAGCTGTTCCCGTGAATGATTAATTTGTTACCCAACACTGCCAAAATGTCCTAAATCAGTTTGCAAGCAAAAATAAAAGAAAAACATCTCAATAAAAATAAGAAAAGCAACCCAAATTCAGGAGATTGTACAGCATGCCAATCACAGAGTCAATATTTTATAACCATGCCGACTTATTGAAGAACAGCAATGAGAATGGGCCTGGGAGGACAAGGAAGTGAAGTGCATACATCTGATACTTGAGGCCTACACAAATCTACTTGTATAAATCTTACCTGGAAGGTCCAGTGAACCGAATAACATGTTAGGGGATTATAGCAGCAACCAAAAACTACTTCAGTCTTGGAAATGTAGTTGCAAACTTCAGTGTCCAATTGCACGGATTATGAGCATTTTCAGGATCAGAGATGTGCCTTCAGATTCAGGACAAGGAGAGCAGGCAAACAGTCAAAGTCTTGAGGTGGGCTACAGTCAGGGTAAAAGAGTATTCAGGAAGGGTGGCTGAGGTTTGTAAGAGAGGAAATTGATGGCATTCAATAAAGAAGCTAATAATGGCTTCAACACACAAAAAAACTTGGAGGAACTCAGCATGGTTAGGCAGCATCTATGGAGGAAAATGAACAGTTGGCATTTCAAGTCAAGATGCTTCATTAGGATTGGAAAGGATTGGGACAGAAGCCAGAGTAAAAGAGTAGGGTGAAGGGGAGGAGCACGAATTGGCAGATGAGGGAGGACACCAGGAGAGTTGGGGGTGGGAGGGAATAAGGCAAGAAACTGGGGTGTGATAGGTGGGGAAGGCAAAGGGGTGAAGAAGGAATCTTCATCACTTCATGGACAATACACTATGGAATAAAGGAAAAGGTGAGAAACCAGAGGGAGGAAGGTGTGGGTCATGAGGGTAGGATGGGAGCAACAGAGGGGTTAATGGAAATTAAAGAAATCAATGTACATCCTGTCAGGTTAGTGTTGGCCAGAAAGAATGAGTCTTCAAATCAGTGAATTCGAATGAATCAAGCACAGTGGAAGCAGGCAGACTAATTGTCTTTCTTCTTGCCGCATACTTGGGGATGGAGGATGCCATTTTGTGAAGACATTCTGATCAATATTTCAAAGAATACACAATGATACTTCAGGTAATCTGCTGGACAGGAAATGATTTCCAAATACAAAGTTATTTGTGAGATGTTCTTTGGTTGGTTATAATATGCAGGTTTGTGAATATTGGGGCAGGTGCCTGCCTGCACTGATTCGAGCTCGTTGCTTACTGAGAACAAAGACCCATAAATTATCGACTGTCACTTGATAGGAAGAGGGCAATAAATGGATGCTGGCTTGGTTTAGAACCAAAAACAAGGTGTTAAAGGACAGACACATGACCTGTGGTCAATGACACTGGAATATGATATTTCAATTGATAAGGAATGCATATAATAGTGGGTGCTTCATGCGTGCTGGCAGTGCTAACTTCGAAGGATAACCATCGTAGGTACAAGCATGAGCAATACTGCGTGAAACATGTGGTAAGTGAATTGGGACAATGAGATATACCTGGCCAGAGTAAACCCTTCTGCCCGGGTAATACCTTTGCTGTTCTTTGACTATTCAGGAGAGTCAGGGATACTTAGCGGTTGTGCACACAAGGTATTTAGTGTATTAATTCACACACCTGTTAGTTTAAAGAATAAAGGTAATAAGATCTGTGATGATGCAGGAGACAGTGGTCTGATGCATTTCAGTGGGATCCCGATTAACGGACCAGTAACAGAAGATGTCAGTGAGCTGCTGTCTGGCCTCAGCAAGGTAAAGGTTAGTCCGCCAAACTATAATAGCGCCATTCTTGTCTGCAGGTTAAATGTTGAGGTGGGGATTAGTATGCAGAGAGTGGAATGTATGGATTGGGGTATTGGTGAGCAGTCAAGAGCTGGAAAATGTGGTTGCGATCAGCTATGTCATGGAATCCCCGGGTTAGGTCAGAGGGGATGGGTAGATTGTTGGATTGGAGAGAGATCAAAGGGGCTGGAGACAATCAACACTTATGTCTAGAAGGATATCAGATTAGGATTTGGAGTTTACCACACCTCAATGGAATCCAAAAGTCAGATATTTAAAAGAAGTTCAAAGTTCAAAATAAAATGTATTACCAGTATATATACATGTTCCCACATAAAACCCTGAGATTCTTTTTCTTTGGGCATACTTAGAATATTTTGGGCATACTTTGGGAATTGCACCGTCTTGGATCACAAGACCCTACAGCGGATAGTGAGGTCAGCTGAGAAGATCATCGAGGTCTCTCTTCCCGCCATTACAGACATTTACACCACACGCTGCACCCGCAAAGCTAACAGTATTGTGAAGGACCCCACGCACCCCTCATACAAACTTCTCCCTCCTGCTATCTCGCAAAAGGTACCGAAGCATTCGGGCTCTCACGACCAGACTGTGCAACAGTTTCTTCCCCCAAGCCATCAGACTCCTCAATACTCAGAGTCTAGACTGACATCTACATCATTTATTATTATATTGTAACTTTGTCCTCTACTGTCTATTGTCCTGTTTATTAATTATTATACTGCCCTGCACTGTTTTGTGCATTTTATGTAGTCCTGTGCAGGTCTGTAATCTAGTGCAGTTTTTATGTTGATTTACGTAGTCTAGTGTAGCCTTGTGCTGTCTCACATAGTCTTGTGTAGTTTTGTGTTGTTTCATGTACCACCAGGGTCCTGGAGGAACGTTGTTTCATTTTTACTGTATACTGTACCAGCAGTTTATGGTCGAAATGACAATAATCTTGAATTGACTTGACTTGAACAGTAACTGTAAACAGGATCAGTAAACATAAAACATCAGGAACTGTAAACAACTGTGGAGATGCAGATTATAAATAAATAGCCATAAATAGCAGGCATGAAACAACAAGATAAAAGGTTCTTAAATGAGTGTAGTTACTCCCTTTTGCTCAAGAGCCTGATGATTGAGGGCTAGTAACTGTTCTTGTACGTGGTGGTGCAAGTTCTGAGGCATCTGTACCTTCTTCCTGATGGCAGCAGTGAGAAAAGAGCATGGCCTGGGTGGTGCAGATCTTTGATGATGGATGCTACTTTTCTACAGCAACATTTCATTTCATGAAGGTACGCTCAATGGTTGGGAAGCTTTTACCTGTGATGTACTGGACTGACTCCACTACATCTTGTAGGACTTTCCACTCAAAGGCATTAGTGTACTCATACCAAGCCATAATGCAGCCTGTCAGCACAATTTCCACCACACATCTATGGAAGTTTGCCAAGGTTTTTGATGCCATGTCAAATCTCCATAGAGGAAGCAGAGGTGCTCTTGTGCTTTATTTGCAATAATATTTATACAATGGGTCCAGGACAGGTACTCTGAGATAGTGACACCCAGGAATTTAAAGTTACTGACCCTCTCTCCCTCTGATCCTCCGATAATTATTGGCTCATGGATCTCTAGTTTCCCTCTCCTGAATTCCACTATCAGTTCCTTAGTCTTATTGACATTGAGTGAGAGGTTGTTGTTATCACACCACTCAGTCACATTTTCAGTCTCCTTCCTGTATGCTGATTCATCACCACCTTTGATACAGCCCACATCAGCAAACTTGGACACGATATTGGCTGTACATAATAGGTGTAACAGTCATAGGTGTGAAGCAAGAAGATCAAGGGGCTAAGTACAAATCCTTGTGGTGCTCCTGTGCTAATGGAGATTGTGGAGAAGATGTTTTGCCAATGAAACTGACTGGGGTCTGCAAGTGAGGAAATCCAGGATCCAACTGTACAATGGGGTATTGAGGCTGAGATCTTAGAGTTTACTTATTACTTTAAAAGGGGGTGATGGTGTTCAAGGGAGAATTAAATTAGAAATGGAGAATGTTAAAAAAAAAAGTAAGTCCACAAAGCCAGTGATCTCTGGAATACACCCAGCGTCACATGCCAACAACAATATAAAGAGGTGGATAAAACAGATTAGGAAAGATGGCATTTGAGGAATTAAGAGTATAAACTCAATCCTTTAAATAGGAGAACATAAAAAGAGAGCACAAGAGGTCAAGGATAGACACTCGGTCTAGTTGCAGTGCTGAATGCACAAATTATTGTGCATTAACATGACACGGATCTTATAAATGAATTTAAGGCCACCAACTGCCCGCCGTTGCACCACACTGTTTCTTACAAAGTTGACTTGATTTCTTCCTTTTTTAAAGAACGGGGCTTCCCTTCCTCCACTATCATTCTAGGACGAGGGAGATGTCTTCCTTTTTTAAAGAAAGGGGCTTCCCTTCCTCCACTATCAACTCTGCTCTTAAACGCATCTCCCCCATTTCACGTACATCTGCTCTCACTCCATCCTCCTGCCACCCCACTAGGAATAGGGTTACCCTGGTCCTCACCTACCACCCCACCAGCCTCCGGATCCAACATATTATTCTCCGTACTTCCGCCACCTCCAACGGGATCCCACCACTTAGCACATCTCTCCCTCCTCCCCCCTCTTCATTCCGCAGGGATCGCTCCCTACGCAACTTCCTTGTCCATTCGTCCCCCCCATCCCTCGCCACTGATCTCCCTCCTGGCACTTACCCGTGTAAGCGGAACAAGTGCTACACATGCCCTTACACTTCCTCCCTTACCACCATTCAGGGCCCCAAACAGTCCTTCCAGGTGAGGCAACACTTCACCTGTGAGTCGACTGGGGTGATATACTGCATCCGGTGCTCCCGATGTGGCCTTTTATATATTGGCGAGACCCGACGCAGACTGGGAGACCGCTTTGCTGAACATCTACGCTCTGTCCGCCAGAGAAAGCAGAATCTCCCAGTGGCCACACATTTTAATTCCACATCCCATTCCCATTCTAACATGTCTATCCACGGCCTCCTCTACTGTAAAGATGAAGCCACGCTCAGGTTGGAGGAACAACACCTTATATTCCGTCTGGGTAACCTCCAACCTGATGGCATGAACATCGACTTCTCTAACTTCCACTAAGGCCCCACCTCCCCCTCGTACCCTATCTGTTACTTATTTTTATGCACACATTCTTTCTCTCACTCTCCTTTTTCTCCCTCTGTCCCTCTGAATATACCTCTTGCCCATCCTCTGGGTCCCCCCCACCCTTGTCTTTCTTCCCGGACCTCCTGTCCCATGATCCTCTCATATCCCTTTTGCCTATCACCTGTCCAGCTCTTGGCTCTATCCCTCCCCCTCCTGTCTTCTCCTATCATTTTGGATCTCCCCCTCCCCCTCCAACTTTCAAATCCCTTACTCACTCTTCCTTCAGTTAGTCCTGACGAAGGGTCTCGGCCTAAAACGTCGACTGCACCTCTTCCTACAGATGCTGCCTGGCCTGCTGCGTTCACCAGCAACTTTGATGTGTGTTGCTTGAATTTCCAGCATCTGCAGAATTCCTGTTGTTTGCGTTTAAATTCACTACTGCAAAGCCTCTTCCGGTGATGCCTACACCGAAGAAGTTTAGATCCCCTCTTCGACAGGAGTTCAGTGAAACCGTCTCTCACAGCTCCCCATCTGTAATTTCTTCGGCTCTTCAACTTTTCGACCACACTTTGACTCAGACTCACTATCACAGCCATATATTCTTTCTTGGAACGTGCCTCCGTCGCCAACTTACTCCAGTTGGCTTTAGGATTCGTTTCCAAGCCTCTCAATTTGGACCTTCTGAGGATCCCAGGTACTCACATTTTATTGACTCTGCCTCTCGCCGCTTCTCCCGTCAAGCTCTGAAGGCGACTCTCTCCGCCATGAGGAGGTACTTGGTGTCCCTATCCCAGACCCTTCCACACCTTCGGGACACTTTCTTCGCCGTCTGTAATGGTCCTACCCGTTATTTCATCCTTCGTCGGATTCACGCCTGCAATCGCCGTTTTTTTGTCTTTGTCATGTTAGGCAAAGATCGCAAGATCTACGGACTCCAGAGCCTGCTGGCCCTGAAACTAGCAGGCATGAACTTCAGACTGCGGCTTCTGCCATTGATTTCGCCGTCTCCAACACCTCAGGGCATATTCAAAACCCGGACTCCAGCAACGACCATGGGCACCTTCACAGCGATTGCGTAACCACCAACTGCGACTCCAGCCTTGAACTCCAGGCCGGGGTCTTTAAGTGCTGCTGTTGTGACTCCCGTCTCCCCTTCCCCCACCACCACTCTGCAGCCCCGTCTTCCTCAGATCCCACCGTGAACTCCTGGGCCCTCAGAGGCTCCATCTTCCTCTCACGCCAACACTCCCCTCTCCATTGACACACCCAGCCTTCCCCCTCCCCCCTCTGATCCCAGCTCTCATCCGTGCCGGGTCTTTACCATCCCCTCCGACCTTCAACTGTCGGAGGCAGAACGCTCTGTCCTCAGTAAGGGCCTCACCTTTGTCCCTCTTCGCCCACACCTCAGCGACTTCCATGTTCGCCACAATGCGGAACTTTTCTTCCGCCGTCTCCTTCTCCGAGCCTACTTCTTTGGCAAGGACTCTTCCACCCCCACCGATGACCCCTTCTCCCGTCTTCAACCCTCCTCTTCTTCATGCACACCCCGCTCTGGTCTTCTGCCTGCTCTGGATCTCTTTATCGCTAATTGCCAACGAGACATCAACCGTCTCGACTTCACCGCACCTTGTCCCCATTCCAACCTCACTCCTTCGGAACGCTCTGCTCTCCACTCCCTCTGCACTAATCCTAACCTTATTGTTAAACCCGCCGATAAGGGGGGTGCTGTTGTAGTCTGGCGTACTGACCTCTACCTTGCCGAGGCACAGCGACAACTCGCGGATACCTCCTCTTATTTACCCCTCGATCGTGACGCCACTAAGGAGCACCAGGCCATTGTCTCCCACACCATCACCGACTTTATCTGCTCAGGGGATCTCCCATCCACTGCTACCAACCTTATAGTTCCCACACCCCGCACTTCCCGTTTCTACCTCCTACCCAAGATCCACAAACCTGCCTGTCCTGGCCGACCTATTGTCTCAGCTTGCTCCTGCCCCACTGAACTCATTTCTGCATACCTCGACACTGTTTTATCCCCCCTTGTTCAATCCCTTCCTCCCTATGTTCGTGACACTTCTCACGCTCTTAAACTTTTCGATGATTTTAAGTTCCCTGGCCCCCACCGTTTTATTTTCACCATGGATGTCCAGTCCTTATATACTTCCATCCCCCATCAGGCAGGTCTCAAAGCTCGACGATTCTTTTTGGATTCCAGACCTAATCAGTTCCGCTCTACCACCACTCTGCTCCGTCTAACGGAATTAGTCCTTACTCTTAATAATTTCTCCTTTGGCTCCTCCCACTTCCTCCAAACTAAAGGTGTAGCCATGGGCACCTGTATGGGTCCCAGCTATGCCTGCCTTTTTGTTGGCTTTGTGGAACAATCTATGTTCCGTGCCTATTCTGGTATCTGTCCCCCACTTTTCCTTCGCTACATCGACGACTGCATTGGCGCTGCTTCCTGCACGCATGCAGAACTCGTTGACTTTATTAACTTTGCCTCCAACCTTCACCCTGCCCTCAAGTTTATCTCGTCCATTTCCGACACCTCCCTCCCCTTTCTAGATCTTTCTGTCTCTGTCTCTGGAGACAGCTTATCCACTGATGTCTACTATAAGCCTACTGACTCTCACAGCTATCTGGACTATTCCTCTTCTCACCCTGTCTCTTGCAAAAACGCCATCCCCTTGTCGCAATTCCTCCGTCTCCGCCGCATCTGCTCTCAGGATGAGGGTTTTCATTCTAGGACGAGGGAGATGTCTTCCTTTTTTAAAGAAAGGGGCTTCCCTTCCTCCACTATCAACTCTGCTCTTAAACACATCTCCCCCATTTCACGTACATCTGCTTTCACTCCATCCTCCCGCCACCCCACTAGGAATAGGGTTCCCCTGGTCCTCACCTACCACCCCACCAGCCTCCGGGTTCAACATATTATTCTCCGTAACTTCCGCCACCTCCAACGGGATCCCACCACTAAGCACATCTTTCCCTCCTCCCCTCTCTCTGCATTCCACAGGGATCGCTCCCTACGCAACTCCCTTCTCCATTCGTCCCCCCCATCCCTCCCCACTGATCTCCCTCCTGGCACTTATCCGTATAAGCGGAACAAGTGCTACACATGCCCTTACACTTCCTCCCTTACCACCATTCAGGGCCCCAAACAGTCCTTCCAGGTGAGGCAACACTTCACCTGTGAGTCGACTGGGGTGATATACTGCGTCCGGTGCTCCCGATGTGGCCTTTTATATATTGGCGAGACCCAAGGCAGACTGGGAGACCGCTTTGCTGAACACCTACGCTCTGTCCGCCAGAGAAAGCAGGATCTCCCAGTGGCCACACATTTTAATTCTACATTCCATTCCCATTCTGACATGTCTATCCACGGCCTCCTCTACTGTAAAGATGAAGCCACACTCAGGCTGGAGGAACAACACCTTATATTCCGTCTGGGTAGCCTCCAACCTGATGGCATGAACATCGACTTCTCTAACTTCCACTAAGGCCCCACCTCCCCCTCGTACCCTATCTGTTACTTATTTTTTATGCACACATTCTTTCTCTCACTCTCCTTTTTCTCCCTCTGTCCCTCTGAATATACCTCTTGCCCATCCTCTGGGTCCCCCCCACTCCTTGTCTCTCTTCCCGGACCTCCTGTCCCATGATCCTCTCGTATTTCTTTTGCCTATCACCTGTCCAGCTCTTGGCTCTATCCCTCCCCCTCCTGTCTTCTCCTATCATTTTGGATCTCCCCCTCCCCCTCCAACTTTCAAATCCCTTACTCACTCTTCCTTCAGTTAGTCCTGACGAAGGATCTCGGTCTGAAACGTCGACTGCACCTCTTCCTAGAGATGCTGCCTGGCCTGCTGCGTTCACCAGCAACTTTGATGTGTGTTGCTTGAATTTCCAGCATCTACAGAATTCCTGTTGTTTGATTTCTTCTGGGTGTGTCTTGCTTCCAGCACATTGGCATGTGCCTGAACAATACAGACTAAGCACTATGTCCAATCACACAATGGCTTTGGTAGCACATAATGTGTTATAATAATTTCATGGTGTCACAAGTACCCAGATACAGTGAGAAGCCTTTGTTTGCATGCTATTCAGAAGGATTATTCCACAAAGGCAAAAAGGAAAAACACAGAAACACTACAGTTACAGAGAAAGTACAGTGATGATAGACAAATAAAATGCAGGGGCACAAGCCGATGCAATCTCCCTGGCTTTGTGCTCTACCTCAGAGCACTTTAGCAACAGCAAAATACACATCAGGCTGCTGCTTATTGATTACCGTTGGCATTCACTACCATTATCCCCCTACTGTTAATCAACAAGTTTCTTAATCTGGGCTTCTGTACCTTCCTCTTCAGTTAGATCTTCAGCCCTTTCATTGGAAGACCACAGGGAAGCAAGGAAGATAATAACATCTCCTCACTGAATAATTAACACAGGTGCACTTCAAGGATGTGTGCTTAGCCTATTATTTTCTCTACACTCATCAACATTTATAATTTCGCAGTTGCCTCATTGGCAAAATCCCAGATGGCAACAACAGGGCATGCAGGAGTGAGATAGATCAGCTAGTTGAGTGCTATCAACAACAACCACAAACTCTGCGCCAACAAGACCAAGGAACTGATTGTAGACTACGTGAAGAGCAAGCTGGGAGAACACACATCAATCCTGATTGAGAAGTCAGTTGCAGAATGGGAGAGCAACTTTAAGTTCCTTGTGTCTACATCTCAACAGATCTGTCCTGGGCCCAAACTATTGATAGAATCATGAAGTATGCACGTCAGTGGGGTTTGAGGAGATTCGGTTTGTCACTAAAAACCCTTGCAAATTTTGATAAAGTTTATGGTGGAAAGCAGTGTGGCCAGTTACGTTATAGCCTCCGATACAGGATCGCAAAAGCCTGCAAAGAGCTGAGATAGGTTATCTGTTTAGAATATAGACAGGAAGTATGTGTGTGAGGCTAGTTTTCTGTGCTCTGTGTCAGATGTGGGAGGTCCTGGAGACTCACAGCTTCCCGGATGGCCACACCTGCACCAGATGTGTCGAGCTGCGGCTCCTTAGGGACCACGTTAGGGAACTGGAGATACAGCTTGATGACATTCATTTGGTCAGGGAAAGTGAGGAGGTGATAGAGAGGAGCTATAGGCAGGTAGTCACTCAGGGGCCTGGGGAGACAGATAAGTGGGTATCAGTCAGGAAAGGGAAGGGAAAGAGTCAGGTACTAGAGAGTACCCCAATGGCTGTCTCCCTCAACAAAAAGTATTCCTGTTTGAGTACTGTTTGGGGAGATGACCTACCTGGGGGAGACGACAGTGGTCGTGCTTCTAGTACAGAGTCTAGCCCTGCGGCTCAGAAGGGTAGGGAAAGGAAGAGGATGGCATCAATGATAGGGGTCTCTATAGTTAGGGGGTCTGACAGGCTATTCTGTGTATGCAGGAAGGCAACGCGGATGGTAGTTTGCCTCCCAGGGTCCGGGATGTTTCTGATCGTGTCCACGATATCTTGAAGTGGGAAGAAGAACAGCCAGAGGTTGTGGTACATATTGGTACCAATAACATAGGTAGGAAAAGGGAGGTGGTCTTGAAAGCAGACTACAGGGAGTTAGGAAGAAAGTTGAGAAGCAGGACCTCAAAGGTAGTAATCTTGGGATTACTGCCTGTGCCACATGACAGTGAGTGTAGGAATAGAGTGAGGTAGAGGATAAATGTGTGGCTGAGGGATTGGAGCAGGTGACAGGGATTCAGATTTCTGGATCATTGGGACCTCTCTTGGGGCAGGTGTGACCTGTACAAAAAGGACAGGTTGCACTTCCATCTGAGGGGGACCAACATCCAGGTGGGGAGGTTTGCAGAGGCTATTAGGGAGAGGTTAGACTAGAATTGCTGGGGGGTTGGAACAGAACTGAAGTGACGGAGGAAAAGGAGGTTGGCTTACAAATTGAGAAAGCTTGCGAACAGTATGAAAGAGAGGATAGTCAGGTGATGGAGAAGGGATGCACTCAAACCGATGGTTTGATATGTGCCTATTTTAATGTGAGGAGTGTTATGAATAAAGTGGATAAGCTTAGCGCGTGGATCAGCACTTGGAGCTATGATGATGTGGTCATTACAGAGACTTGGATGGTGCAGGGGCAGGAATGGCTATGTCAAGTTCCAGGCTTTAGATGTTTCAGGAAGGACAGGGAGGGAGGCAAAAGAGGTGGGGTCATGGCACTGTTGATCAGAGATAGTGTCACAGCTGTAGAAAAGGAGAAGTCATGGAAGGGTTGCGTATGGAGTCTCTGTGGGTGGAGGTTAGGAATAGGGAGTGGTCAATATCTCAACTAGGTGTTTTTTATAGACCACCCAATAGTAACAGGTACATCGAGGAGCAGATAGGGCGACAGATTCTGGAAAGGAGTAATAATAACAGGCTGTTGTGGTGGGAGCTTTTGATTTTCCAAATATTGATTGGCATCTCCTGAGAATGACAGGCTTAGATGGGGTAGAGTTTGTTTGGTGTGTTCAGGAAGGTTTCTTGACACAATATGTAGATAAGCCTACAAGAAGAGAGGCTATACTTGATCTGTTATTGGGAAATGAACCTGGTCAGGTGTCAGGTCTCTCAGTGGGAGAGCATTTTGGAGATAGTGATCACAATTCTTTCTCCTTTACCTTAGCATTAGAGAGGGATAGGAACAGACAAGTTAGGGAAACATTTAATTGAAATAAGGGGAAATATGAGGCTATCAGACAGGGAAGCATAAATTGGAAACAGATGTTTTCAGGGAAGCGTACAGAAGAAATATACCAAACATTCAGGAGATATTTGCGTGGGGTTCTGCGTAGCTACGTTCCAATGAGACAGGGAAAGGATAGTAACGTACAGGAACCACAGTGTACAAAGGCTGTTGTAAATCTAGTCAAGAAGAAAAGAAGAACTTATGAAAGGTTCAAAAAACTAGGTAATGACAGAGATCTAGAAAATTATAAGGCTAGCAGGAAGGAGCTTAAAAATGAAATTAGGAGATCCAGAAGGAGCCATGAGAAGGCCTTGGCAGACAGGACTAAGGAGAACCCCAAGGCATTCTACAAGTATGTGAAGAGTAAGAGGATAAGATATGAGAGAATAGGATCAATCAAGTGTGACAGTGGAAAAGTGTGTATGGAACCGGACGAGATGGCAGAGGTACATAATGAATACTTTGCTTCAGTATTCACTACGGAAAAGGATCTTGGAGATTGTAGGGATGACTTGCAGTGGACTGAAAAGCTTGTGCATGTAGATCTTAAGGAAGAGGATATGCTGGAGCTTTTGGAAAGCATCAAGTTCAATGAGTGACCGGGACCGGATGGGATGTACCCCAGGCTACTGTGGGAAGCAAGGGAGGAGATTGCTCAGCCTCTGGTGATGATCTTTGTATCATCAATGAGGATGGGAAAGGTGCTGGAGGATTGGAGGGTTGTGGATGTTATTCCCTTATTCAAGAAAGGGAATAGAGGTAGCCGCGGAAATTATAGACCAGTGAGTCTTACTTCAGTGGTTGATAAGTTGATGGAGAAGATCCTGAGAGGCTGGATTTATGAACATTTGGAGAGGCATACTATGATTAGGAATAGTCAGCATGGCTTTGTCAAAGGCAGGTCGTGCCTTACAAGCCCGATTGAATTTTTTGAGGATCTGACTAAACACATGAATATTAGCAAGGCATTTGATAAAGTACACCAGACAAGGCTTATTGAGAAAGTGAGGAGGCATGGGATCCAAGGGGACATTGCTTTGTGGATCCAGAGCTGGCTTGCCCACAGAAGGCAAAGAGTGGTTGTAGACAGGTCAAATTCTTTATGGAGGCCAGTGACTGATGGTGTGCTTCAGGGATCTGTTCTGGGACCGCTACTCTTTGTGATTTTTATAAATGACCTAGATGAGGAAGTGGAGGGATGGGTTAGTAAATTTGCTGATGACACAAAAGTTTGGGGTGTTGTGGATAGCGTGAAGGGTTGTCAGAGGTTACAGCGGGACATTGAGGGGGTGCAAAACTGGGCTGAGAAGTGGTAGATGGAGTTCAATGCAGATGTGTGAAGTGGTTCATTTTGGTAGGTCAAATATGATGGCAGAATATAGCATTAATGGCCAGACTCTTGCCAATGTGGAGGATCTTTGGGTCCGAGTCCATAGGACACTCAAAACTGCTGCGCAGGTTGACTCTGTGGTTAAGAAGGCGTACGGTGTATTGGCATTCGTCAATCGTGGGATTGAGTTTAAGAGCTGAGGGGTAATGTTGCAGCTATATAGGACCCTGTTCCGATCCCACTTGGAGTACTGTGCTCAATTCTGGTCGCCTCACTAGAGGAAGGACATGGAAACTATAGAAAGGGTGCGGGGGAGATTTACAAGGATATTGCCTGGATTTGGGAGCATGCCTTATGAGAATAGGTTGAGTGAACTCAACCTTTGCTCCTTGGAGTGATGGATGATGAGAGGTGACCTGATAGAGGTGTACAAGATAATGAGAGGCGGTAGTCTCCTCTTGGCAGCTCATGGAGTAAGGCGTATTTGTCACGGCTCCATCTTTCACAACTTACTTTCCACGGTTAGATTCATTTAAAGTTTGAAGATTTATTACTTTTGCTGAAGGATTTACGATTTAATTACAATGGCTGATACTCAATCTGGAACTGAATTAAGAGGTGACAAAACTCTTCCCGAAGTTGAACAAAGAAAGAAATCAGAGGAAGTCTCTACTTCAGAAAGTAGGCTCTCTTTAATAGAAGCTATTAATGCAAAGATCGGTACGGTGGACACCAAGATCAATAAACTGACGATCGCTAATGAAAAGCTTGAAAAAAACATTTTCGCTGTTCAGGAATCTTTGAAGAATCTGGAAGTTCAATATCAGATGCTTAAACAGAGCACTCATAGAATTGAAAGAGAGCAGGAGTTAATGAGTCAAACCATTAAAGAACAAGAATTGAAGATGTCTTTTATAGAAAAGAAAATTAATGCAGTTACTTCAGAATTATGAAGAATTAAGAAGAAAACCATCTATCTGGAAAGCAGAAGTCGCAGGATGAATTTACACATACTGGGATTGCCTGAGAATACGGTAACTGGTGAGCCATTAAAGTTCTTTTTGAATATGTTATATACACGTTTTAGTGACATTCTCGAAGCCTGTCCGATACTGGACAGAGCCCACCGAATTCGGCGTCCTAATCCTTCAGCCGAAATGAAACCATGTCCTCTGATATTGTATGTGCATTATTTTACAACCAAAGAAGCTATTCTTTGGGATGCAAGGAAAATAGATAAGCTAATTTATAACAAAGTAAAGATTCGTATAGTTGAAGATTTTACCCCAGAGATTTATGCTGAAAGAATTAAATATCGGGAAGTCATGGGCTGAACTTTATAAGATTAAATGTCATCCCTCTCTGTGCTATCCGGCTCGTCTGATAATTACTCCACCTAATACTCATCCAAAATGGATTGGCTCCCCAGAAGGTGGTTGGAAATTTGTAAAGGAGTTTAAACCTATTTCGCAGGCAATTTGAAAAGTTAATCCTTAACTGGGAGCTGTTTGTGATGGCTTTGATAAAAGTGCAGTCCAGGTTTTATGAGTGCCCAGACATGGATTTAGTTGACTTACTTAAATCTGTTGTTGTTTGCTTTAATAGTTAATATAGTTTTGGATTTTATATATATACATATATATACTTACTTATTTTTTGTTTGACTTCTGAGTCTTTAACATTAGTTGTAGCGTATTAGTTGGTTGGATTTATTTTTTTTTTGAATACATGGTTAGGTATTTTAAATTAATTTAAGATGGCCACCATTAGTTAGGTGTTAACTATTGTTAGACATAATCTGAAAGTATTTGGAATTTGTTTATTTCTTTATGTACCCTTTGTTAACGCAAACAACAGGAATTCTGCAGATGCTGGAAATTCAAGCAACACACATCAAAATTGCTGGTGAACACAGTAGGCCAGGCAGCATCTCTAGGAAGAGGTACAGTTGACGTTTCGGGCCGACACCCTTCGTCAAGACTAACTGAAGGAAGAGCTAGTAAGAGATCTGAAAGAGGGAGGGGGAGGGGGAGATCCAAAATGATAGGAGAAGATAGGAGGGGGAGGGATGGAGCCAAGAGCTGGACAGGTGATTGGCAAAGGGGATATGAGAGGATCATGGGACAGGAGGTCCGGGGAGAAAGACGGGGGGGGGGGGCGGGAAACCCAGAGTATGGGCAAGGGGTATAGTTAGAGGTCCTTTTTCTCCCTCTGTCCCTCTGACTATACCCCTTGCCCATCGTCTGGGTCCCCCCCCCATCTTTCTCCCCGGTCCTCCTGTCCCATGATCCTCTTATATCCCCTTTGCCAATCACCTGTCTAGCTCTTGGCTCCATCCCTCCCCCTCCTGTTTTCTCCTATCATTTTGGATCTCCCCCTTCCCCTCCCACTTTCAAATCTCTTACTAGCTCTTCCTTCAGTTAGTCCTGACGAAGGGTCTTGGCCTGAAACGTCGACTGTACTTCTTCCTAGAGATGCTGCCTGGTCTGCTGCGTTCACCAGCAATTTTGATGTGTGTTGGTACCCTTTGTTATGTCTTTTTGGCGGTGGTAACGTATTACTTTATAAGCAGGGGCTGCTTACCAGTAGCATGCTGTCCGCCTATTGGACCGTTTCTAGGTTTTCGGGTGAGGGGGGTGGGTCTATTAGATTAGTTTCTTTTTGACTGGGCAGTCCTGAGAGTTTTTTTGTCAATTATCTTGCTTTTCTTTCTGATTGAGTCATGCTTTGTCCTTTCTTCAGATTTAGTTTGCGCCTGCACATTAGCTTACATTATAAAATTTTAAATTAAACTTTAAATATGGATCTTAATAAAATTAATATAATATCTTGGAATCTGAATGGTGTGAGCCAACCTATCAAGCGCAGAAAGATTTTTAAGAAATTAAAAACACTTCATGCGGATATTATTTTTGCGCAGGAAACTCATATCTGTAGGCAGGATGAAAATTGTTTTTTTTTTAATTTTGGAAGGGACCCTTATTTCATTCCTTATCAGTAAATAAAATAAGAGGGATATCTATTTTTATTAACCCTAAAATCCCTTTTGTACATTTTGATACTGTTACTGATTTAATTGGTATATATTTAATTGTTACTGGTCTGTTATGTGGTCAAAAGGTGGCTTTGTTGTGTGTAGATAGCCCTGGATTTTTTAAGAAGCTATTTTCTGTGCTGCTGAGTTTAAATGAGTATAAGTTAATTATGGGCAGTGACTTTAACTGCTGTCTCAATCTGTCGATTGACAGATCGTCCACCAATCCATCGCTTCCTAATAAAGCTGCAACTTGTATTAACTCTTTTTTATTAGAATACGGTTTGGTCAATATTTGGAGATTTAGGCATCCTGAAGATAAAGATTTTTCTTTTTTTTCCCCACATGTATACCATAAATACTCAAGAATTGATTATTTTTTGCTGGACACGCAACTGGTGCCCTCTGTTGCTGACTGTGCGTATGATGTGATTGCGTTGTCGGATCACGCACCCACGAACCTAACTTTGAAGTTCTCTGATAATATTCTGAAGGTATCTCAGTGGAGACTTAATGCTACATTGCTACAAGATTCAACCTTCGTAAATTATATTAAAGAGCAAATTTATATTTTTTTGAATTAACTACAACTGAGGGAATGTCAAATTTGGTTATTTGGGATACGATGAAATCTTTTCTTAGGGGACAGATAATTTCATACTCAGTAGGTTTAAGAAGGGAAAACAAGGTGGAACTTTCAGTGCTTACTAATAGGATTAAAGAAATAGATAAAGTTTATTCAGTAATGCCTAGTGAAGATCTCTTTAAGGAAAGGATGGAACTCCAAACACAGCATGATTTGCTTTTGACTTTTCCCATTGAGCAACAACTTCTTAAATCCAAAAGTCAAGTTTTTATACATAAGGACAGGTCAGGCAAATTATTGGCTGGTCAATTAAAAGCAAATATGACTAGAAGACAGATCCTGAAAATACGAAGACCTGATAGAACTTGGCTAATAGACTTGAGAGTATTTTACCTAGTGTTATTTCCAATGATCAAACTGTATTTATTAAAAATAGATATTCACATTTTAACATTCAAAGATTATTAAACACTATTCACTCTTCTCCATCTAAAGAATCTGAATGTGTTGTTCTCTTGATCTTGACGCAGAGAAAGCCTTTGATAGGGTGGAGTGGTCTTTCTTAATTTGAGGTTTTGGAAAGATTTAATTTTGGTCTGGGATATATTTCCTGGATCAAATTGATCTATCAAGTCCCTATGGCTGCAGTTATAACTAATACTCAAAAATCTCCTACCTTTAGATTATACAGAGGTACTCGGCAGGGATGTCCTCTTAGCCCTTTATTATTTAACTTGGCTTGAGAACCCCTTGCTATGGCTCTTAGAGATTCCAATACTGTTCAGGGTATTGCAGAAGGGACAGAGGACACAAGGTTTTGTTGTATGCAGATGACCTGTTAATTTATATTTCCGATCCTAGAAAATCTATTCCTTCTATGTTGTCTATACTTTCTGGATATAAATTAAATTTACATAAAAGTGAGTTATTTCCCGTTAATACTTACTTAGATCAATATCATCAAGTACCTTTTAGTGTTGCTCAAAATTACTTTACTTATCTTGGTATTAAAATTACTAAAAATTTTAAGGACCTGTATAAATATGATTTTCTCTCGTTAATTTATTACACCCAACAAATGCTTTCTAAATGGTCACCTATGACATTATCATTAATAGGTCAAATTAATGCTATTAAAATGATAGTTCTACCGAAATTCTTATATATATTTCAGGCAGTTCCTTCCTTTGTTCCTGAAACAGTTTTTTGACAGAATAGAGTCTATAACCTTATCTTATATTTGGAATAATAAAAATCCTAGATTGAGTAAATCCTTATTGCAGAAATTAAAAAAAGGACGGTGGTATGGTTTTCCCAAACTTTAGAATGTATTATTGGGCAATTAATTTTCAATATATTACTTTTTGGATTCATTATTCATACATACTGTACATGAATGTCCTTCATGGTTGGATTTGGAGGAAAACTCAGTAAAGGGGTTCTTTTTGGCCTCTTTACTGGGAGCTCCTCTTCCCTTTTTGTTTTCTTTATCCCATTATTAAACATACTTTAAGAATTTGGTTTCAGTTTCATAGATTTTTGAGTTAAATAATTTTGTTCTTTCTAGTAATATCCATCTCAATTTTTTTTTAAACCATCAATTTTGGATAAGGCCTTTTTAATTTGGAAAACCAAGAGAATAACAACTTTTTCAGATTTTTTTTTAGGGGATTGTTTAATGTCTTTTTCTCAGTTAGTGGATAAATATGATTTATCTAATGTACACTTTTTTAGATATTTACAAATTAGGAATTTTTTATGTGGTTTGCTGCCAAATTACCCTTCTGCTTATCCACCTAAATTGACAGATGCTCTCTTTCAGCTTAAACCACTTCAAAAAGGGTTGATAGTTATAATTTATAAATGGTTATTGAATTTACGAATGATATCTAACGATAAAATTAAACCTGTTTGGGAATTGGAATTTAAGAGTCATTTTCAGATCATCAGTGGAGTAAAATTTTTCATTTTGTTAATAACTCATCTATTTGTGGCCGCCATTCCTTGATACAGTTCAGGGTAGTGCTGCTTTTCTGAGGCAGTAGGAAGCATAGACAGAGTAAACAAAGGGGAGATTTCTTTGCATGATAGACTGGGCTGCTTTCACAACTCTCTCCATTTTTTTTGTCATCTTGGGCAGCGCAATTGCCATACGAACTACAATGCATCTAGATAGGAGGCTTTCTATAGTGCATCTGTAAAAATTGTTGTGTTTCAGCAAAAATGCTGAGTTTCTTCACCTTCTAAAGTAGTAAACTGGTGTGCTTGTCCTCAAGACTCATCAGCTCTCAAGGCTGTTAGTGGAATTGTTTATAAGGTTTTGATAGCAAAGAGATGTCAACAAATTTGCAAGAAAGAAAATACTAACTTCAGGTAAATGTGAATCAATAGGCCTGATGCAATTGCAACACGCACAAAATGCTGGAGGAACTCAGCAGGCTAGGCAGCATCCATGAAAAAGAGTAAACAGTCGACGTTTCAGGTCGTGATCCTTCTTCAGGACCTACACATGGAATGCAGCAGTGGCATCAATCATTATGCAACACATTTGACATTGCTAATCCAATACAGAATGCAGTTTATTTAGAAACACAGAAAACCTACAGCACAATTTCCACCCTCGCATTCCACAGTAGCCTGGGGCACATCTCGTCGGGTCCTGCTAACTTATCCAACTTGATGCTTTCCAAAAGCTCCAGCACATCCTCTTTCTTAGTATCTACATGCTCAAGATTTTCAGTCTGCAACAAGTCATCCCTACAATCGCCAAGATCCTTTTCTGTAGTGAACACTGATGCAAAGTATTCATTAGGTACCTCTGCTATCTCCTCCGGTTCCATACACACTTTTCCACTGTCACACTTGATTGGTCCTATTCTCTTACATCTTATCCTCTTACTCTTCACATACTTGTAGAATACATGGGGTTTTCCTTAATCCTGCTCGCCAAGACCTTCTTATGGCCCCTTCTGGCTCTCCTAATTTCACTCTTAAGCTCCTTCCTTCTAGCCTTATAATCTTCTAGATCTGTATCATTACCTAACAACACTCAGAACACGCCGGAGGTCCCTCCGCCACTCCCTTATCCGCATGTCCCTTCCCACGGATCTCCCACCCGGCACTTAACCCTGCAAGTGCAAGTGCTACACCTGTCCCTACACCTCCTCTCTTGCCACCATTCAGGGCCCCAAACAGTCCTTCCAGCTGAGGCAACACTTCACTTGTGAGTCTGTTGGGGTCATCTATTGCATCCAGTGCTCCCGGTGCGGCCTCCTCTACATCGGTGAAACCCGACACAGGTTGGGGGACCGCTTCATCGAGCACCTCCGCTCCGTCCGCCAAAACGGACAGGATCACCTGGTAGCCACCCACTTCAACTCTGCTTCCCACGCCCATTCAGATATGTCCATACATGGCCTCCTCTACTGCTATGATGAGGCTAAACTCAGGTTGGAGGAGCAACACCTCATATACCGTCTAGGTAGTCTCCAGCCCCTTGGTATGAACATAGAATTCTCAAACTTCCGGTAATTCGCTCCCCCTCCCTTCCCCTATCCCTATGTCACTCTGCCCCCTCCCCCAGCTGCTTATCACCTCCCTCATGGTTCTGCCTCCTTCTTCTACTACCCATTGTTTTCCCCTATTCCTTCTTCACCATTCCTGCCTATCACCTCCCTGCTTCCCCTCCCCCACCCCTTTGTCTTTCCCCTTACTGGTTTTTCACCTGGAACCTACCAGCCTTCTCCTTCCCACCTTCTTTATAGGGCCCCTGCCCCTTCTCTCTACAGTCCTGATGAAGGGTTCCGGCCCGAAACGTCAACTCATCGTTTCCATGGATGCTGCCCGACCTGCTGAGTTCCTCCAGTGTGTTGTGAGTGTTGCTTTGATCCCAGCATCTGTAGATTATTTGGTGTCTATCATTACCTAGTTTTTTGAACCTTTTCTAATGAAAAAAACATCATGGACCACAAATAGAAATGAATTCTCTAAATGTCAAAGCTTAACCTGCTTTGTTGTTGGGGAATTACTGATGTACAAGCTCTAATGAATACTGAAGCTTGGGATTTTTATGAAGTGAGGAGGGGGGAGGAGGAGGAGGGGAGAACTATGATCCTCACTCGAGGATTCACCCCTGCTGCCAATCTCAATCCAATGTCAGAGAAACAGGATACCACATCTCCTGCACGGCACTCCTTTCAAAAGTTTACCTCAAGCTGCCTCAGTATTTCTTACAATTACAGTTTAAAATTATTGCTTTAAGAATCCAGCCTGGCCAGATATTGCATTTATTCAGTCTGTTTACAACTTCTGAAATGTGATATGTCTGCCTAATCATGCAAAGTACCTCTAAATAATGTTGGCAATGTGAATGATCCCCCACAGAATGAGCATGCACAGAAATTATTCTTCTATATTCCCTGGATGAAACTGACACAGGTCTTCTGTGCAGTTTCATTTAATTCATATTTTCACTTAATCCTGAATTTCTAAATTCCTGCTTCAGAAAATGTACCTGTTCTGTGGCTGCCCAATGGGTCAGCACAAGTCACAACAAATGGTCAAACGGGCAGAATTATTGATAGCTGACATGAAAAGAAATGCCTGCTAAGATGAACTGCATTCACAAAAAATGGTTCTGACTTTTCAATATTAAGATAACAGCAAAGACAACAGAATCCTGCTGTGCCAAAATTAACAATTTAGCCTGTAGGCAGAACAATTAACTGTTATTTTAAATTTATTAAACTTTTCCACTAACAAAGACTGCCAGACCGTCTGGGTGCACAGCATCGCTGAATCCGTAGTCAATCGATTCTGAGGTAATTTAAGATTGAACATACATTCATTGGGCAATATTTACAACTAATCTGAGGGAGTGAAAACAAGTGAAAACTGTGTAGTGGATTGCCGACTTGAGGCCTTGGCAGTAAGAATTAATTAATCTATTATCAAATGGGCTGCAAGTGGCATATGTTTGATGTCCTAGATTGGAAAAGACTGACAACATGAAGTACAACATTTTTACCCTTCAAGGAAATAATATGGTCTAATAAATACACAATCTAATTAAGTATTACTCCAATTTAAACACATAATATGTACTTGGTTTTACTTGTCTGACTGAGAGCCATTTCACATATGCAGCTATATTTGTCTACATTAATTGCTCCCTCTACTATGAAAACCAATCCCCCCCAGTACATCTTCTGTCATTCCAGTTCATTGATTCTGATTCACTCCTGCATCTTCACAATTGCACATAGATTTAAAAGGCAAGTGTTGCAAGTCATAATTTTGACAACTTTTATGAATGATGCTTTACCCTTTAGTTATGCTGTACATTTTATTCTCCTTTAATATAATTACTCTTAATTTTAGTAGCTGCTATATCTTAATGGGCACAGCTCAGTTTTGACCATATTGAATGTCCAGATGGTGAAAATAAAAGGTATTTTATTCAAATGCTACTAGAATGCTTCCTGCATAATCAAAAAGGGGAATAAGAATTTCATTGTTCTTAATGTATCTAGTAAAAATATGGTTGCAGCAAGTTGTATGTTTTTGATTACCCTATATGTGAAGCTTGTAGCCTAAGGATCTCTTCACCTGTTCCTATTCCAGTGCCATATCACAACAAATTTATCAGGGAAGCTAAACAAGGACCAGTAAAATGAAAGTCACTCATTGAATGGGGGTTTCTCAAAGGATTCCGACTTATAACCTCATCCACATATGGCATTAAACTACTTACGATCAATCAAGAGACATTTTTTTAAAATGATGCATCAGAGAGCAGTCGAAACCTAACTGAAAGTGTTCACTGCACTATCACAGATAGGCTCAAAATTATCACAAAATCATGAGATTGGATTCAACCTGATGGAGTAGATTGTGTTTACATGTGAGAGCAAATACAAGTTTGCACCAATCTGAATACATTTTGGAAGTTACAACATAGCAGATACATGGCTGACAGAAGGGCAGACAGCAGCTCAGTGTTCCAGGATACAGATGCAACAAGCATTGTCTGAGGTACAAGGACACAAGGAGGGAGTGAAGTTATTTTTGATAAGGGAGAACGCAACAGTAGTACTTACAGATAAACATGGCTAGAGATGATATCCAGTGAGGCCAGAGGGATTGAACTCAAACAAGGAGGAGAATATCACTTTTGTGGGTCTGTATTCCCTGTAGTCAGCGGAAATCAAGGGGCTAGTGTATACAGAAATTGTTCCTATTTGCAAGAATAAAGTTGTATTAGTGGGAGATTTTCATTTCCCAACATTGACAGAGCAAACCAGAGAGTTATTCCACCTGAACAGGGTGGAATTTATGAAACATCTCCAAGAAGGTTACCTGAATCAATTTACAGAGCGCAATACTGGATCTTCGATGATGAAACAAGGGAGGGCAAGCAACTGAAATGGCAGTCAGGGTGCACTTTGGTTCCAGTGACTATAATTCTATTAGTTTAAAATAGTGATAGAAATGGACAGGCTAGATCCACAGGCAAAGGTCCTAAGCTGGTGCATGGCTGATGTTAGAGGGGAATTAGAGAGGATCTACCAGAGGTCGATTTGATGAGTCAGTCTGAAACTAAGGGACAAATGGCAAGCTTTTCTTTTAAAAAATAAAAATATGTCATGGTAAGTGATCAGGAGCATCATGTTCCTGTCAGGGTGAAGGTCAGCCTGTCAAGTTTAGGGAAATTTGGCTGACAAGATATATTGAGGCTCTGATCAAGAAAAAGAATGAAGAATACATCGGGCTTAGGTGACTGGGATAGAGCAAATCCCTTGATTATTTTAAAAAGTGTGAGAACACACTTAAGAGGGAAATTATAAGGCAAAGAGATGCTATGAGATGCATCTGCAGGAAAGGTCAAGGAAAATCGAGGTTCTATATTAAGAGTTGGTAGGGAGAGAGCAGGTCCTATGAGATCAGCAGGGCCTTCTATGTCTTGAGTTGCAGGAGATAGGCAAGATTTTAACTAAGTATTTCTCCTCAGCATTTGTGGAGGATAAAAGTATTTGAACAGGTAGAGGAAACCCACATAATCACAGGGAAAACACACAAACTCCTTACAGAGAGCGGGGGAAATTAAAACCCTGATGCTAGCACTGTAAAGCATTATGATAACACCTATGTTACTGTGCTGACAATGCCCATTAATTTAGGAAATGAAATTGCAAATGTCAGGTCTTTTTAGAATTTCTGGACAGGGAATTGTCATTTAACAAATACCTTGTGCTTTGTTCTGCAAAAATTTTGAACTATGGGCTGGTTGATCCATTCAAGTCCTAACTGGAAGGGACCACTGAGCTTTGCACGTGGAGGTGACATATGTCAAGAGATTTGATGGCACTCAGGTTATTGGGTGCCATATAACCCATTGTGGTTTTGAACAGGAGTAGAGTATCTGGGCTGAAGATGCAATAGTCAGATAGATGAAGCTGAGGGATAAGTTGCAACCTCACCCTCCAGTAATGTTCCAGAAGAGTTGTTGGTATGATCTCGGGAGAGGGGATGCTGAATGCAATTCGAGAAGTCAGTAAAGTGGATAAAGTAAAGTGCACTTCATTTGCTAAAGTGCATGTTGGTAAACAAGAGCTCCCAGCACCAGGCTGGAATTGCTCAGAGAGATTTCGACTGGGCAGCATGACTGCTGAGGTGGCAGCATTGCTATAAAAATGCACCTACTGGGAGTATGCACCCGAGAATAATGTGTCCTAACTTTTCAGGCAAAATACTGCAGGAGCACTGTCTAGGAATTGCATCCCCCTATCCATAAATGGTGAATTCATAAGTGAAAGGCCTCAGAAGTCTAGAATAAGTAGCAGCACAAAATACTGGAGAAACTCAGCAGTTCAGGCAGCATCTGTGAGGGGATACGGACAGTCAACATTTCAGTTTGAGGCCCTTCATCTGGACCAGCAGCAAATTTTTTTTTTAAATGGAGACAAAATAGATTGCAGACACTGGAATCTGGGGCAGCACACAAAATAATGGAGGAACTCAGGAAGTCAGACAACCTTAATAGAGGAAAATGATCAGTTGATGTTTTGGCTCAAATCCTTTCATCTGGACTGAATAGCAAGAGACTGCAGATGCTGGAATCTGCAGCAGCACATGGGAGAAAGACTCCAAGTCATGCAGCACCTATGGAGGGAATTGGGTGGCAAACATTTCAGGTTGAGACCCTTCCATTTGCACTGGTAGCACCTGCAGCATCCAGCATCTGAAGGTTCGGGTCTTGATCTGCAATAAGTGCTTGTCATAGGTGGAATGCTTAGGAGGGGCAAGGCTTGAATCTGCTGGAGTTAAGTTTAATTGAAACTTTGGAGATACTGAAGTGCCTTGAGAGGAAGGATTGATGATGTCCCATAATAATGAAGTATCTAGACCCAGAGCTCACTGATTAAAAATAAAAGTTGATCTTTTAAGAAAAAGATGAGAACTTTTTCCTCTCTTGTGATACCAAATAAACATTTGTTAAATGTGTCATTCACCAGATGAGAGTCATGAATCTTTGACACTTTCTTCCTCTTCAGGTTTTTTGAATATTTTTCATGTACAAGTAGAAGTACCACCACCACAAGTACAGTTCAAATTTTGTGATAAGCCATGATCTAATTAACTGGCAAAGCAATCTTAAAGTCTATTCTGCAACTATTGACAAGCTTGTATTTTTAAAGTTAGTTTATTTTTCCTTTTAAATAGTTTCATATGTATTAGCCGTTTAGATTCAGTAGAATTTCTGATTAACAGTGGGTGTATAAAAAACAGGTTACAAGACCATGACATCTCAGCCAACTGAGACTTAATCACAGTATCCAGGATTTCAGGTCAATTTCTCCTATGGGACTGCAAAGATAAATGCAGCAAGGTAAAACACAAGGGAAGAGTGTGAGCAGTGAACTGGATCATGCACAATCCAGCACATCCAATACCTTTGTGCCAAGTAATACATTAGCTTAAATTCTGAAGCTGAAATGACAAGGACTCTGACAGTTTTCAGTGGACTGTGAAATTTTCAGTCATTTTAAGAATTTGCACAATCTATACTTAAAAGAACAAAGTCAGAAGTTGATTTAGTAATTCCATAAGCTCCACTTTACAAATCTTCACCACCTATATCTTTAACATACTGTAATGAAAAACTGTGCTTTGTCATTTATTCTCAATATAATAACTGGTGAGAATATTTGTCACATAAAGTGTAAGTAAATACTGATGCCACAGGCATTGCTTCACACTTTCCCTAGTCCTAGAAATCTTATTGTCAATTCCTCAGAAGTTATTTCAGCATTCTATACTAGGTATCATAGCAAAAAATGTACTTTGTAACTTATATGCATTTTTGTTTTTAAATTTCAAAGCTCCTGTGTCAATTCCAATCTCTGCCCTCTGCAAATATATTCCAAACATCACTTTAAAATTTGGCTTTTTACTAAAATTAGGTTTTTTTTTCCTGAATGTGAGAATTTTTCAATTTCATTAGTTGCTTATTGGTCTTGACATCAAAGATCATCTACAACAGGATAAATTTGGAAAAGTTTGAAGAGATATACTTTTGAAGGTCAAACTCCAGTATCTCTTAAAGGCTGTATCTCGGGTAATGATGAGTTTGAGTACAGAGAGGAAATTAAGAAGCTGGTGGCATGGTGCGAAGACAATAACCTATCCCTCAACGTCAGCAAGACGAAGGAATTGGTTGTTGACTTCAAAAGGAGTAGTGGACCGTATGAGTCAATTTACATCGGTGGTACGCAAGTGGAACAGGTCAAAAGCTTTAAGTTCCTCAGGGTCAATATCACAAATGACCTGACTTGATCCAACCAAGCAGAGTCCACTGCCAAAAAGGCCCACCAGCACCTTTACTTCCTGAGAAAGATAAAGAAATTTGGCTTGTCCCCTAAAACCCTCACTAATTTTTATGGATGCACCATAGAAAGCATTCTTCTAGGGTGCATCACAACCTGCTATGGAAGTTGTCCTGTCCAAGACCGGAAGAAGCTGCAGGAGATTGTGAACACAGCCCAACACATCACACAAACCAATCTTACATCCATGACTCACTTTGCACTGCGCGCTGTCGGAGCAGTGCTGCCAGGATAATCAAGGACACGACCCACCCAGCCAAAGCACTTTTTGTCCCTCTTCCCTCCAGGTGAAGGTTCAGGAGCTTGAAGACTCGTACGGCCAGATTTGGGAACAGCTTCTTTCCAACTGTGATAAGACTGCTGAATGGATCCTGACCCGGATCTGGGTTGTACCCTCCAAATATCCAGACCAGCCTCTCAGTTTTTTTGTACTACCTTACTTCCCATTTTCTATTTATGATTTATAATTTAAATTTTTAATATTTACTATCGTTTTGTACTCCAGGGAGCACAAAGCGCAGAATCAAATATCGCTGTGATGATTGTACGTTCTAGTATCAATTGTTTGGCGACAATAAAGTATAAAGTATAAACATGAAGGCAGAACACAGGGTTAATTGCAGAATTCATAACAATGTGGAGGAAGAAAGGGATTTTGGAGTCCACATCCCTGGATCCCTTAATGCTGCCGTGGTCTTCATGAGTTGAGGTGTTGAGTTAAATAGCTGCAAGTTAATGTTGCAGTTCTATAAAATTCTGGTTTTATAGAGCTTGAAATATTCTGTTCAGTTCTGATCAACTCATTATAGAAGAAAGAATTTGGAAATTTTAGAGAGAATGTATGTTTTCTGAAACATTGAGTGAGCTAGGGCTTTTCCTCTTTGGAGAGAAGGACATTGACTGGTGACTTGATAGAGGGGTACAAGACGATAAGTGGACAGCCAGTCCCTTTTTCACCCGAAACAATGGCTAACACGAGAAGGATAATTGTAAGGTAAATGCAGAAAAATATCGCGCACGCGCACACACGCACACACACACACACACACAGTTGGGTGCATGGTATACACTACAAAGGGTTCTAGTAGAGGCACAAGGAACTCTTGGGGTAGGATAAAAGGTCGGCACAAAATCATGGGCTGAAGAACCTGTAGTTTGCTGTACTCTACATTCTAGCTGGTACATGACTGGAAGCAATATTGGAAAAGTAAAATCCATATAACAGGCCTTGTTAAAGATCCAGGAGCATCTCTCTTTGCTGTCAGAATCAAAGACTGCCATTTCACCACTGACCATAAAATCTGGGTCACTACATGTTGTGTTGTATAAAACTGCACTGGTATAAAATTTCCACATTAAGAATCTAGCATTTCAGCATATTTTAACTTGGGATACATGACATCTTTCAAAAAGAGCAGGAGCCTCCCTGCATTTTCTAACTGTAAGGAATTTCCCTCAATAACTACATCGTCTTATACAGATTTAGACGATCTCATGATGACAACCCAGGAATAGTCTTAAAAAAAAGGATGAAGCACATCCAACTTGGTTTCACATTAGTAGCCTTCTCCGGTCTGCTGTACTTTTCAATTTCATCATTATGGCTCTGTAATTTTAACACCACTTTCTCAATGTAGCTCTATATTTTGCTATCCCTCCTTCCATGATTAATCCTAATGCTATGAGCTATTATGTCTGAATAAATTAATTACACATTAATTTTCTATGCTGTAATTACTTCTAATGTAACTTTGACTTTACTTAGAATTTCCAAGTTAGTGAAATATTGTTCACCAAACTGGAAAGATGGGCTGAAAACAGTAGAAGGAATTTAATGCAAACAAGTGTGAGGTGTTGCACTTCAGAAGGACAAACCAGGGACTGGCTTGTACAGCAAACAGTAGGATACTGAAGAGTGCTTTAGAACAGAGCGGCCTGTGAATACAGATCCACAATTCCTGGAAAGTGGAATCACAGGTAGATGGGGTCACAAAGAGAGTTGAAGAGACCCAAGAGAGAAGCTGGCCAAAGTTGATTGGAAGCAGACACCAGTGGGGATGATAGAAGCAACAATGGCTAGAGCTCCAGCAGACAATTTGGAAGGATGGATTCTTCATCCCAAAGATTAAGTAATATTCTAAATGGAGGCTGAGGTAATAGTAGGTGACAAGGGAAGTTTAATGGAAAAGAGAGGGAATATAAAAACACTCTAGTAGTAGTACTGGGGACAAGGAAATATATGACAAACTTAAAGTGTTCTATGTCGGTCTTCATTATAGAAGGGAAGATAGATATATATATATAGTTACTATAATAAAGGAAAAGGTGCTTGGGGAGCTGAAATGTCTGAAGATACGTCACCTGGAACAGATGGACCGTACGCCATGCAACCACAGTCCTTGACAAGGATGGTGTGGACCAAAATGCTGGAGTGTCTGAAACAAGGATCAATACACAGCATCAAACTGGATCAAGAACTAATCGTAAAACAAACGCTGGACGATATCACTAGTAGTACTTACGACTGAGCACCAAACCTCAGTTCTTGGTGCCCAAAGCATAGTTGCCAAATCTGCAGATTTTCTCATGTTTATGTTTGCCAGTTAGCAGGGCTACCCTAAACCCTTAATGGGCCATGCCAGCTATCCATGTTTCAGATTGTTAGAGCATCTAAATCCCAGAAGCTGTCGCGATTGGGAGCATCTCGTAACAGGACCCCCTTCCCCTACATCGAACTCCTGATAGCCCTGGCTGCTCAAAGAGGCGTTGATAGTAGTCATGGATTAGAGCCTGATCCATGATGTCTCTTTCAGACACCCTGCATCTCTCCTCGGGTCTGAATCTTACCTGTCGCCGAGCTATTGCCGAGCAGTACGCAAATCCAAAAATCTTCTCACCGTGAAGAGCTGATCCTCGTCGATAAACCTGGGTTGCAGTGGGGCCAAGAGGCTGATGCTGACATGTTTAATTTAGAAATGTGGAAGGTGGGATTGATCTTTGGGGTCTTGGGGAGCTGCAAGGTGTAAGCCACTGGGTGTACTTTCCTCAGGACTTTGAAGGGTCCGATAAACTTGGGCACCAACTTTTTAGACTCCACCCATACAGGCAAATAATTAATGGATAGTTAAACCTGTTGCCTGGGCTGCAAAGCAGGTCCCTGCCTTCTCCTTTGCTGTGTCTTTGTCTCTTCCTTCCAGGTTGAGGCCAGTAAAATCTCTCTTGCCCCAATCCATTTTTGCTTGTAGAGATGGATTAGATCTTCAGCCACAGGGACCACAACCTTGGCCTCCTGTTTCCAAAAGAGAGGCGGATGATAACCAATCTGGCACTCGAATGGTGATATCACTTCAGTCAAATGTTGTAAAGTGTTGCTGGTGACCTTTGCCCATACAGGGTGAACAAACCCTTGAGGTTGTGTAATGGGGCTCCTTATTCTGGCATGCCTGCACATACTGCTGAACTTCTTGTCATTCCCGGCCACCAATGCCTTCTCTGGGTCCTGGCAATCCCTGGGTGAGCGGTCATTTTCGATGAATGTTCCTATTGGAGTACCTGGGACCAAAGGGAAATTGGGACAAAGAGCCAACCCAGAGGACCGTTCTTAGGAATCTCCCCTTGTGCTTGTGCCTTGTGAACATGAGCATTATTTTCCCAATGAATTGGCACTACCACTTTGGCTTGGGGCAAAATGGCGGTAGGCTGCTCCTCTTTCCAGTTCATCAAATTGACTGGACAATGCATCTGGCTTCTGGTTCTTTGACCCCAGTTGATATTTAAGGCTGAAATTAAAGTGGTTAAAGAACAAAAACGACCTGGCTTTCCTGTAATTCAGCCTCTTAGCCTCCTGAATATAAGCCAGATTCTTGTGGTCTGTCCAAATGATAAAAGGGTTCTTGGCCCATTCAAGCCAGTAATGCCATTCCTCTAAAGCTAATTGCAAGAAGCTCCCAACTCCCAATGCCATAGTTTCTCTCTGTTGGGGGTGGGGGTGGGGGGGGGGGGTGGAGCAGCCTGGAGAAGAAAGCACATGCGCAGTTTAATGTCCAAAGGTGATCGTTGAGACAACACTGCACCCACCTCCACGATGAAAGGAAGATGGGAGCAGAAGTTTAAGCTCTGAAAAAGCAGCCTTCTCTTCAGTAGTCCAAACAAAAAGTCTCGTGGATCTTAGTTACCTCCATCAGCAGAGTTCACTGAGATGAAGCTCCTGATGAACTTCTGGTAGACGTTTGCAAACCTCAGGAATCATTGGAGTTGTTTGACACTAGGTGGTTGTGGCCAGTCTCTGATTGCCTGGGTCTTGATAGGGTTCACTTTGAGCTCAACACAAATGCTAGATGATATCAATAGTTGGGCTTAAGATAGAGCACCAAACCTCAGTTCAAGTGCTCTTCTAGTACTCAACTCTTGGTGCCCAAAAGATGATTGCCAATCAGCAGGACCATCTTGAACTCTTAAAGGGGCTGAGCAAGCTATCCATACTCTGAAGGGTTTGAGCATCCAAATCCCAAAAGCTGGTGTGCATCTCCTTACACGCAAGATTTCTGAAAGAGGTAGCTGAAGATATTGTGGAGGCATTTTCTAATAATCTTTCAAGAATCACCAGATTTTGGAATGGTTCTGGAGGACAGGAAAATTGTGAGTGTCACTCCATTCTTTAAGAAGGGAGGGAAGCAGAAGAAAGGACGTATAGGACAATTATCCTGATTTCAGTGGTTGGGAAAATGTTGGAGTTCATTATTAAGGATGAGGATTTAGAGTACTTGGAGGGACATGATAAAGTAAGTCAAAGTCAGCATGCTTGTCTTGAGGGAAAATCTTGCCGGACAAATATGTTGCCGTTCTTTGAGGAGATAATTGGCAGGATAAGAGTTAGTGTTTACTCTTCGACAAAGTGCCACACATCAGGCTGTTCAACAAGATAAAAGCCCATGGTATTACAGGAAATACATTAGCATAGATAGAAGATTGGTAGGAGGCAAAGGGTCAGAATAAAAGGGGCATATTCTGGTTGGCTCCTCCAGGAGGACCACAACCTTGTCGTAAGGTTCGGAAGCTTACGCACCAAAATGATCTGGAGAGTTATGCTGGCTAGAGTCAGAACCTGGTGCTTTAGCTTTTAGTAGGGTCACCCCTGTCATACAAGTCAAAGGGCAGAGGCCAGACTAAGAATCGCCCACCAGTCCTCCAGTTTCAGGGGTTTCAGCACAGACCATCAACCCTGAATGGTTTAAAAAAAAAATTGTTGTAGAAACAGCAGAGAGCAGCATTTGAAGGTTCTAGGCCTGTAGTTTAGAAGAATGAGGGGGAAATTTCAAGGCGTAGACAGAGTGAATATGGGGAGGATGTTTCCTATAGAGGGTGAGTCTATGACCAGAGGGTACAGCTTCAGAATAGAGGATCATCCACTTAGAACAGAAAAGAAGGAATTTCTTTAACCAGAGGGTGGTGAATCTGTGGAATTCATTGCCACAGTTGGTTTTGAACTCCAATTCATTGAGTATATTTAAGGCAGAGATTGATAGGTTCTTGGTTAGTCATGCTATCAAAGGTTATGGGAGAAGGTTGGAGAGTGGGTTGAGAGTGATAATAAGTCAGACATAATGGAATGCCAGAAAAGACTCAATGGGCCAAGTGGCCCAATTCTGTTCCTATATCTTATGGTCTTCGCACATTGTCCTCATAAATTGCCTCATGGAGTTGGGATGTTTCATTAATGTTGGTAGGGCCTAATTTGGAGTATTGTTTGCACCTACCTACATCTGGGATAGATATCAATAAGATTGAAAGAGTATAGAGTATAGAGAAGGATGGTACTGGGACAAGGACCTGAATTACAGGGGAAGTTTGAATAGGTTCGGACTTTTTTCATTGGAGTGTAGGACAATGAGAAGAGATTTGATAGAGGTATACAAAGTTATGAGGGGTATAAATGGGGTTACAGCCAACAGGCTTTTTCCACTGAGGTTGGGCAGTTTCCTCTAGAACTGGGGTCCCCAACCTTTTTTATGCCAGGCACCCCTACCATTAACTGGGGGGGTCTGTGGGTCACAGGTTGTGAACTCCTGCTTTAGAACTAGAGGTCATATGTTAAGCATGAAAGGTCAACTATTTAAGAGAAACTTGAGGGGGAACTTCTTTACTCAGATGGTAGTGAGAGTGTGGAATGAGCTAACAGTAGATGTAGGCTTGATTGCAACATTTAAGAGAAGTTTGGATAGAGACATGGGCAATGGTCCAGATGCACGGCAAATGCATGAGGCAATACAACAACTTAGAACAGACTAGATGGGCTGAAGTGCCTGATTCTGTGTTGTGGTGCTCTATGATTCTATTATAATCACACAAATTCAAACCTCATCCAGAAAGAGTAAGGCCGGTGAAGTTTGGGGAATGAAGGGCCGTCAGCAAAAAGAAAGATTTAACAGCTAAACAATGAGGGGATGCAGAATGAATAATGTTCAATGAAGTGTGAAATGGGGATCTGGAGCAAAGGTCTCAAGAAACTCACAAGGTGAACTGCTGATGCTTTCAGAGAAAATCTGATGTCTATGAAGCTGCATGTGAAAGCATGTTCACCGATTGGCAGCACTCTGGCACTAAACCTATTAGTCGGCTATGGATCCAGGGAAAAAGCCAACAGCTTTGGCCACAGAACATGTCAGGCACTAAGGGTAAAAGTTTGGCCTTACGAATTGCAGAGTCATATCCAAAAATGAAGAAACATGAATCCGCAAAACTGCCAAGAAAATAAATGTTTAACAAAATAATGTAATACAAAATAGAGATTCAAAGTTTAAAAAATTAAAAGTATTTCCTACTAACTAGATGTGTAATTGTAACTCGAAAAATAATTGAAAGTGGTTACAAAATAAATGAGCAAAGCATCAATTGGAGGTACTGTAGAGAACATGTCGCTGGCAACCTGACAGAATTGACCATGATAGTGTTGCTGTAAAGAAGTAAGCTGATTTGCAATGAGTAAACACTCTGTGTAGTTAAATGAATGACAAAACTATGATAGAGCAAAAAATTGAAAAAAATATTTTTCAGTATCTTGCCATAGAATTCTGCTTGCCTAGCCCACTCAGATGCTCAAATTTCTAAAAGGGATTCTCACTGAACAAGGCAATATACACCAAATGCTGGAGGAGCTCAGCAGGCCAGGCAGCATCTATGGAAAAAAAGTAAACAGTCAACATTGTGAGCCGAGACTGAAGTAAAGAGCTGGGTGGGAAGTCGATAAGCGAAAGATATAAAGGGCCAGAGAAAGGGGAATCTGATAAGAGAGGACAGAAGGCCATGGAAGGAAGAGAAGGGGGAGGAACACCAGAGGGATGTGATGGGCAGGCAAGGAGATAAGGTGAGAGGGAAATGGGAATGGAGAATCCATTACCAGAAGTTCAAAAAATTGATGTTCATGCCATCAGTCTGGTAGCTACCCCTACTGAATAAAAAGTGTTGCTCCTCTAACTTGAGTGTATCCTTAATCGCAGCAGGAGAGGCGGCCATGGACCAACATGTCGGAATGGGAAGTGCCACAACCCCCTCCCCCAGTCCTTTATCCCTTTCACGAATCAACTTCCCAATTCTTTATTTCACCCTTCCCCCTCCCAGTTTCACCTATACCTTGTATTTCTTCCTCCCCTCCCCCCACCTTCCTCTGACTTCTCATCTTTTTTTCTCCAGTTCTGTTGAAGGGTCTTGGCCTGAAATGTCAACTGTTTACTCTTTTCCACAGATGCTGCCTGGCCTCCTGAGCTGCTCCAGCACTTCATGTGTATTGCTTGGATTCCCAGCATCTGCAGGTTTTCTCTCATTTGTGATTAAACAAGGCTTTACGCTGGAATGATGGAATTAAACCAACTTTTGAGTTTATTACCTCTGACATGATTTTTATTCCTGATGAATGCCGTCCTTTGTTTTACAGTTATTGTGACTATTTTAATGGCTTTAAAATTGTTTTTAAAACCACCTTCTTCATATCTATAAAAATAAAGCTTCGAGTCAAAATGGCAAAATAAGTACTCCACTACCTCTGGCAATCGTCATCATCAAACAAGTTCTTATCATAAATTCTACAATATGCGCCCCCCTGCAGTTGCTGCACCATCCCTGATCCTTAAAGAATATTTCTGAACAAGGAAGGATTTGTACAACTGTTGACTGGGGTGTTTGTGACAACCTAGAATGACAGTAGCTACGGCAAAACACAAAGCATGGAACATACAACTGATAACTTTCACTATTTTTTTTTATTTTTCAACTTTCCAAAGGAAAATGTTAGTCCTTCAAGAAATTCTATAGAACCAGTTTACCTTTTCACCTGAAAAAAACAGAACCTCTATCAGTGCATGCTTGCTCAAAACTGCCACAAAGCATCACCTTGATTTCTGTGCTTGTTTATGTTTAGTGGGACATATACACAACCTTCAAGTTTGGAAGCAAGAATATTGCTGAAGGAAAGAATAACTTACCTACTTTTAATACACTTGTAATATTTCTATAAATAGTAACAAAGTTTTAGAATGAAATTTTTAAAACAAACTTTAAATTGGTCTGTCTTGCTCTAAATTGAGAAATTATACTGCCTGAGTGACCAGTTTTTCTTTTCCTTGCCTACCCCTTAACCAATTCTCTCAAAAGACATGTCACACATTTTAGAAAAATATATTTTTAATAATCGTGTTGGTGTTTTCAGTACTCCTGCTGCATGCCAGATGATTGACTTACTGCAAGTGATGCTAGTTATGTTAGTCTATCATTTTAAAACTGCACACCAAGAATACAATATTACTTTATATTTTATATTTGTGCATGCGTTGAAAGAGTGCATTACTGTTTAGAAAAAAATTAAACATTAGTCTCCAATTAGCATTAGTCCAACTATTTCTGGGCCCATCTGCACCAATTGCATGAAATGTTCGTAAGATTTTCATTTGCCCAGCAATATTTTTCCTCCAAAATGTTACCCAGTTGGTCTTCAGCATGATTTTCGACCTCAATGATCTATATTTAAGAAAAAAAGTTTTTTTAACTCAAGAAAATCTAGGTTTAAACCCTATTTGCTCTGAAATAATATTAAAGGACCAAGGTTCAAAATGCAATTTTCACCCTTGCCAAGATCTCCAACCTTATGTATCCTCAGATAACGATTATTTTCACCTGATGCTGCTGGTTGTTAATTGAAGATCATTCAAGTTCTGTGCTCAAGGAAAGGAGACTTCATTTAATCGTCCTGTAACCCAGAGGGAAATACAAAGTGAGAATATATATTTGGGTCCACTGAAGAACTCCCCAACATGTACAAATTTGTAAATGGCACACACAACAGTATTTTAAAACTGACGTGAGGAATAATTTCTTCCAGAAGGTGGTAAATCTGCAGAAGCTGTTGCCAGAGAAGGTTGTGGAGGCCAAGTCAGCAGGTATATTTAAGGCAGAGATTGACTGGGAAGAAGGTTAAAGATTACGATGAGAAGGTGTAAGAAATGTGCTGGGAGGTTTAAAAAAAAACAGCCACTGAATTGCAGAGCAGTCATGATGGGCCATATGGCTTAATTCTGTTCCTATATCTTCCGGCTTTATCGTATCACTTATTTTAGCAGAACAGCAGATCATTTATGGGCACACCCAACCTTCTGAAAATTTACTTTTGGCCTTTTCCAAATCTCCAACTTGGTGGCACTGGCTAGATAGATAGCTGGTTGGTAGATATATAGATTCCTGCTGCATTAAACTGAACTATTTTAACTAGTAAACTTCAACAGCAACTTTAGAACCCTTGGTGACTTTCAATTCCTTCTTTAACCCGTATGCAAATTCACAAGCCAACATTTAGAAAACTTGTCTTCAATTAACATAGAAACAAATGGAAACACACAAGTTCTATGGCAGCATCAGGAAGCAACAAATAGCTACAGCCCATCAGACCAATAAGTGTTCTCTGAGGTTTCCAGAATGGAAATTAAGCTCCATTTTGTTTTCAAAAAAATAGTGTATTACTTGAAGTGTGTTTCTTGCATTTTCATTTCAGAAATTCAGCATTCACAGTGTTTTGCATTTATGTCAATAGGATCAAGGCTTGTGGGAAAATTATATGCAACTATTTACCAGGCTACGGTAATTCCACAAGTTTAAATCTTTCAGTAGCTTAATTTGAAATCCCTTAATGATGTGGTTTCCTTGTGGTCGTAAAATCAACTGGCTGGTGAAACAAATTAATACTGAGTGCCTGGAGTCAGGCGGTTGGGAGCTGATGTCCACTTTCCTTCAAAATTTCATGCATATTCATTTCAGTGATACCATATAAAAACATTAATTTTACATAGTTTTAATATTTCAGAGTTTCAAGCATTTGTAAACGCAATGCCCAACATACAATTTATGTATAGATTTCTTAAGATTAGAAGCAATTTATTCAGCGCATATTTTAAAGAACTTGAGCACATCAGAATTTTTCTGCTATGAAATTGCAAACAAAAAAAAATTAATCTCATCTCAAATGAAAAACTCAGTGATATTGTAAAATAGAGAATTGTAAGGGAACTAAAACACAAAATGGAAGAAATGCTGAAAGGACTAGATAGGGTGGATGTTTCCTATGGTGGAGGTTTCCAGAACTGGAGGGCACAGTCTCAAAATTGAGGGTCGACCCTTCAGAACAGAGACAAGGAGGCTTTTTTTTAAGCCAGAGAATAGTAAATATATGGAATGCTCTGTTACAAACTGCGGTGGAGGCTAAGCCCGTGGGTATACCTAAGGCAGAAGTTGATCTTTTCCTGATCGGCCAGGGCATCAAAGGATATGGCGAGAAGGTAGGTGTATGGGGTTGAGTAGGGTCCCAGGATCAGCCATGATGGAATGGTGGAGCAGGCCAAATGGGATGAATGGACTATTTCTGCTCCTATGTCTTATGGAAGGTTTTAAGCTTCACCAATGGAATTATACTGACCATTAATGGCAAATCACAGAAAAATGCTAGCTAACTGAAGTTCAAGTGTCTGTCCCAGACTTTAATGCATGAGCATTGCAATGGTGAGATTAGGAAAAGCATACAAGTCTGATGCCTGAAGATCTGACCTTTCAGTTTGCTTTGGATTTATCACTGATTCCCAAGGGGAGTCAATGTCATCCAGAAATGAGGGGTTAGATACACTTGATTAAGACAATAGATGTGTACTGATACTTTTTAAATTTTACATAACTTGTGTTTTTGATTATCAAGCACTTAAGAAAAATATTCTGAATTTAACTAAGTGTGTTTTATTATTTAAATCCATTCAAAAATGTTTAAATAGCTCTGATGCCCAGATACTTTTGAAAAACTGCTCTTAAGATTACACTACTGATGCCACAAAGGCTTATAAGTTCATCCATGAGAATAGCTTCGAAGGGTCACAAAAACATATAGTAGTTACACAAATCAAAATAGGCCCTGCAGCCCACTGTAACCACACAGACCACAAGACACAGCAACAGAATTTGGCCATTCAATTCACTGAGCCCGCTCCACCATTCCATCATAGATGTTTTACTATTCCTGTCAACCCCATTCTCCTGCTTCTCTGAGTCCTTTGACACCCTGACTAATCAAGAAACTATCGGATTCCACTTTACATATACTCAATAACTTAGTCTTCACAGCAATAAGTTACACAGATTCACCACCCTCTAGATAGAAGCAATTCCTCCTCATCCCTGTTCTAAATGAACATTCCTCTATTCTAAGCCTGTGTCTGCTGGTCCGAGACTCCCCAGTATAGGAAACATCTCTCCTCCTCCACTCAGTCTAGGTTTTCAATGTTCGATAGTTTTCAATGAAGTCCCCCAAGTCCTCATTCTTCTAAATTACAGCAAGTACAGACCCAGAGCCATCATATGTTCCTCATACATAAACCCTTTCATTCCCAGAATCATCCACGTAAACATCCTCCGGACGGTCTCCGATGCATAGAAAAGGGATCCAAAACTGCTCACAATACTCTGAGCGCAGTGTGACCAATACCTAATAAAGCCTTAGCATTACATCTTTGCTCTTACATCCAAGTCCTCTTGAAATGGATGCTAATATTGCACTTGCCTTCCTTGCCACTGACTCAACCTGCAAATTAATCTCTAGGGAATTTTGTACAAGGACGCCGAAGTCCCTTCGCACCTCTGACTTTTGAATTCTCTCCCCATTTAGAAAATAGTCTACAAATTTATTCCTTCTATCAAAATATATAACCATACATTCCTCTACACTATATTTGTTCTTCTACTTCCTTTCCCATTCTCCTAATCTCTGCACGTCCTTCTGCAAACTCCCTGCTTCCTTAACACTACCCGTCCCTCCCCCTATCTTTGTATCATCTGAAAACCAAAGCAGTCAGTTCTGTCATTCAAATCATTGACATATAATGTATAAAGAAATAGTCGCAATACAGACCCATGTGGAACACCAGCAGCCAACCAGAATAGGTCCCTTTTATTTCCACTCTTTGCCTCCTGCCAGTAAGCCAGTCTTCTGTCCATGCTAATATCTTTCTTGTAATACCACGGCTTTTTAATCTTGTCAAGCAGCCTCATGTGCATCACCTTGTCAAAGGCCTTCTGAAAACCCAAGTAACAACATCCACTGACTCTCCTTTGTCTACCCTGCCTGTTATTTCTCAAAAATTCCAGCAGATCTGTCAGCAAGGTTTCTCCTGAAGGAAACCATGCAGACTGTGGCCTATTTTATCATGTGGCTCCAAGTACACAAATTCCTCATCCTTGTACAGGATTCCCTTAAAGTTAACCTCCAGGTTGAGTCGATAGTGAAGAAGGCAAATGCAATGTTGGCATTCATTTCTAGAGGAATAGAGTATAGGAGCAGGGATGTGATGTTGAGGCTCTATAAGGCGCTGGTGAGACCTCACTTGGAGTACTGTGGGCAGTTTTGGTCTCCTTATTTAAGAAAGGATGTGCTGACGTTGGAGAGGGTACAGAGAAGATTCACTAGAATGATTCCGGGAATGAGAGGGTTAACATATGAGGAACGTTTGTCCGCTCTTGGACTGTATTCCTTGGAGTTTAGAAGAATGAGGGGAGACCTCATAGAAACATTTCGAATGTTAAAAGGCATGGACAGAGTGGATGTGGCAAAGTTGTTTCCCATGATGGGGGAATCTAGTACGAGAGGGCATGACTTGAGGATTGAAGGGCGCCCTTTCAGAACAGAAATGCGAAAAAGATTTTTTAGTCAGGGGGTGGTGAATCTATGGAATTTGTTGCCACAGGCAGCAGTGGAGGCCAAGTCATTGGGTGTATTTAAGGCAGAGATTGATATGTATCTGAGTAGCCAGGGCATCAAAGTTTATGGTGAGAAGGCGGGGCAGTGGGACTAAATAGGATAAAATGGATCAGCTCATGATAAAGTGGCGGAGCAGACTCAATGGGCCGAATGGCCTACTTCTGCTCCTTTGTCTTATGGTCTTATGGTCTTAATAATGAATTCTACCATCTTCCCAACTACTGAAGTCAGGCTAACTAGACTTTAATTTCTTTTCATCTGCCTCCCTCCCTTCTTAAAGAGTGTTGAGATATTTACAATTTTGCAGTCCTCCAGAAATTCTCCCAATATTGACACTTCTGGAAACCATCAGACATTCTTCCATACATGTCCTATTTTTCCTCATTTCTTCCCATTTACCTCTATTGCTACTATTTTCCTGCCATCCCCTACGAAGAAAATAACTTACAGTTACAAATTCACATACCAACATGTATATCATTTCCATTTGGGAGGAAACTCACATTTACAAGACATGCATACTCTGTACAGATAGCACCCACAGTCAGGGTTAAACACACATCTCTGGAAATGTGAATCAGCAATACTAATCACTTTTTACATCGAGCGCAAACCTTCATTCACTTTTCTTTTAAAGCATAAAAACATTCAAGTTTTATGGATTTGTCAGAATGGAAATCTTTATTACTTTTGTCCTTATGGAATAGAGCATTAAGTACAATCTTTCAGCCCAAGACTTTGAAAAATAGTGCAATATAAAACTCAAAACTATTCGCATGCTGTGGCCTTGATGTCCTTTGGGAAAGAGATGAAATTACTTGCTGGAGTATACAAGCACTGCTTGACACAACTACAGCTGGCTGAGTGGCTTACATTGCTGTAACTCCTAATGGAAAACTGAAAAGATCCTAAAACATGGAACATCCACTCAACAGCCAAAGGCTATTAATTTAACTGGCATAAAACTGGTAAGCTGGAAATTGGGAGTGCCAACCTTCATGTTCATAGTTTTGAACTGTGCTCCCATCAATGCCAGAAGTTGTCTTGTAAATAAAAGAGAAGGTGTTGCATTTAATAAAACATACACAATATTTTTATCCTGGAGGGAGAGCTGTGTGGACTTCAAGCAGAAAAAAAAGCCAAGACTCCACCCATTAACATTCAAAAAATTTTAAATACCAAGTCCTCATTTGCACACAAATTGATATTCACCTGAATTATAGAGATTGTGGTCTGGACTCTGATTTGGCCATTCCCAGACATTAACTTTGTTGTTTTTAAGCCATTCCTGTATTGCTTCAGTTTTATGCTTGTGATTACTGTCTTACTGGAAAGAAATCTTCTCCCAAGTCACAGTTCTCTTGCAGACTGCATCAGGTTTTCCTCCAGGAGTTCCCTGTATTTTGCTGCATTCATTTTACCCTCTACCTTCACAAGCTTTTCAGGGCCTGCTGCAGTGAATTATCCCCACAGCATGAATGCTGTGTTATTGATAGTGTACATTGTAATTTTTTGGCTAATGCCAAACATAGCATTTAGTCTGATGGCCAAAAGAGCTCAATTTTTGTTTCTTCAGACTATAAAACCTTCTGCCAGCTGATGTCATAATCTCTCGCATGTCTTCTGGCAAACTCGAGCTGAGATTTCACGTGAGTTTTTTTCAACAGCGGCTTTCTCTTTGCTACTCTCCCATAAAGCTGTAACTGGTGAAGCTGCCAGACAACAGTTGTTGTTTGCACAGTCTTTCTCATCTCAGCCACTGAAGCTTGTAACTCATCCAGAGTTGTCACAGGTCTTTTGGTGGCCTCCTTCACTCATCCCCTTCTTGCACAGTCACTCCAGTTTTTAAAGATGGCCTGCTCCAGGCAGATTTACAGCTGTGCCATAGTCTTTCCATTTCTTGACCATTGACTTAACTGTACTTCAAGGAATGTTCAGAGACTCAGAAAGTTTCTTATATCCATCTTCTGACTTGTGCTTTTCAATAACCTTTCAACAGAGCTGCTTGGAGTGTTCTTTTGTCCTTATGGTATGGTTTTTGCCAGGATACTGACTCACCAGCAGTTGGACCATCCAGATACAGGTGTATTTTTACTACAATTAATCGAAACACCTTGACTACACACAGGTGACCTCCTGTCAACTAATTACGTGACTTTGAATACCAGTTGGCTGCACTAGTGATGATTTAGTGTGTCATATTAAAGGGAGGGAATACTTAGGCAATGAATTATTTTGTGTTTTATATTCGTAAAATCACTTTGTAGGGATCTGATTTCACTTTGACATGAAAGAGTCTTTTTCTGTTAATCAGTGTCAAAAACAGCCAAATTAAACCCACTGTGATTAAATGTTGTAAAACAATAAAACATGAAACTTCCAAGAGGTGTGAATACTTTTTATAGGCACTGTAGAAAGTTTAAGTGTAAGCAGGCATTTGCCACTGAGGTTGGGTGAGGTCATGGGTTAAGGATAAAGGGTGAAATGTTTGAGGGTAACATGGGGAGGAAGTCTTCACTCAGAGGCTGGTACAAGTGTAGAATAAGCTTGATTTTGACATTTAAGAGACATTTGGATAGGTACATGGATGGAAGGGTTATGAGATCTATTGGCTGGGTACAAGTCAATGGGACTAGGCAGAATTATAGCTCAGCATGGATTAGATGGACCAAGGGGGCTGATTTTGTGCTGTAGTCTTCTATGACTTTCCTCTTTTATTCTAACAGTGAGATGGGACAGAAGCTGTCATGCTTTTATATCTTCTGATGAGTGGGAGGGTGGAGAAGAGAGAATGTCAGGAGTAAGTGAGAGTAAGTAAGTTGGCCACTTTACCAAACTGATGAGCGATGTAGACAAATTCATGGAAGGGAGACTGGGTTCCACGATGTGCTGAGCTGTTCATTGACATAATCATAAAGAAGGCACACTTATGTCTTACCTCACTGGGAGTTTGAGGCATTTGCCACTTTCTAACTGCTATTCAGCACTCCGGATATAGGGACTAACAACATCTTAAAGAAATGCAAACCTAAGCATGGCCATGGGAACAAGAAACTCTATCAGTGCTACAAAAGCAGTAGCCATAGCGTCCATGTAACAATCTGAAAAGTCTTATTGCCTGGCGCCTGGATGAAGTTCATCACATAGGGGGTATAATGTATTTTGTGGGCATAATGAAGAAAAGGCATAAAGGAAAAAATTATGGAATGTACTAGTATCAAATATTCTAGGAAAGGCAGAAATTGAAGTAAATAAGTTAGCCCTTCAGAAATAGGGAAAGAAGTTAGGAACGGATTTCAACAGGTACTAATTTTGGGACTAATTCCAGCTTCAGGGATCTACTGGATGAGACATAGAAAAGTAAGGAAGATTAAATCCTGACTAAACTTATCGTTCAAGACAGAATGTTTTATCCTCTCAGATATTCCTGGAACAGGATAGGCCTCGATGAGTTGTATTTCAAAAGTACAGATTTTGAATCCAAATGAAGAGTATCACTAATGATAGTTGAAGCATGGCTGAAAAAGTGATAGAGATTTGAAAAATATTCTACGATATACAGTGTTTAGAAAAAATAGAGAAGACTAATCTTGTAGCTAGTCATTCACTAAATCTCATCCAGCACACGGGTTTCAAAATCAACAGTTCTTCCAAAAAAGCACCACATTTCAAGGCAGTGAATCTGCTCCATTCATATTTAAAATTCACACCAGCAATGAGTCATTACCTGCTGATTGTTCACATCCATCTACACTAATGATTCCCTTGGTTTCCTACATCCATGGTTGGTCTTGTTTCCAATTTATTGTGCTGATGCCAAGGTTGTAGCTGAAGGAGACAATTTCTGAATATTTTGAACAATAATTCAGCACACATCACCCAACAAGCTTGTATGCTCAAGTACAACTGTAATATTGGTATCTACCCAACAGTGGACAAATGCCCAGAATTGTTGAATAAGTTGAAAGGTGGAAAGGAATAACTTAGCAAACTATCACACAGCAGGATGTACAGCCAGTGGCCACTTTACTCGGTACATCCTGCATCTGATAGAGTGGCCACTGAGTCTATATTCATGGTCTTCTGCTCATCCATTTCAAGGTTTGACATCTTGTCTGTTCAGAGATGCTCTTATGCATATCACTGTTGTAACGTGTGGTTATTTGAACTGCTGTCACCTTCCTGTCAGCTTGGATCAATCTGTCCAATCTCCTTTGACCTCTATCATTAACAAGACATTATTGACTACCAGATGTATTTTTGTTTTTCATACCATTCTCTGTAAACTCTAGAGACTGTTGTTCATGAAAATCCCAGGTGAACAGCAGTTTCTGAGATACACAAGCCACCCCATCTGACACCAACAATCATTCCACTGTCAAAGTCACTCAGATCATCACATTTCTTCCCTATTCTGATGTTTGGTCTGAACAACAAATGAAGCTCTTTACCATGTCTGCACACTTTTATACATTGGGTTGCTGCTACAGGATTGACCGATTAGATATTTGCATTAACAAGCAAGTGGCTACCAGGTGTATGGTTTCCTCATTATGAAGTAGTCAAACAAATCAATATTATAACCAGATCTATATCTGACAAGATGATTGGTTCAGTCAAATAAGTTTATACTGTATGTTGCTCTTTGCAGGATTAATCTGCTAACTGAGTCCTCAGCCAGCAAACAGTACTTTATAAATATGGACATTTCCCATCTATCGTACATTCTGTACTGCTCTATTTTACCCTCAGTCCTTCTTTTAGCCAGTGTTCATGAAAGAGGAGTAATAATTCACAGGTGGAGAGGAGAGGTGCATGATAACATCAGGAGTTTACTTTGCCTGTACAGTATTAAATTGATATTAAAATTGTGTGTGGTACAGGATAAATACTGAGGATTCCCATGTTTACTCCTTCCTGATAGTTTGCCAGAGGAGGCAGTATATTGGCTGTGTCATGCAATTTTTATTATACTTTTCAGAAATCATTTGGAATAACTCAGAGGGGAGCTACAAGCCAGAAAAAACAGACTTCCTTCCCAATGGACAATGGAAGCATGTAATTTGTACCTTGTAATTTCTATTGGTAACATTGCATTATAAATCCCGCTGTATTTAAATAAAGGTAGAATTTGAACTACTTTCTTCAGCTTGTTTAACCAAAACTCCAGATTACCAGTCTAGAAACAGAATTATTGTTTTATCATATCCAATTCAAAGTTCAAAATTAATTTATTATCGATGTACATGTATGTCACCATAAACAATCCTGAGATTAATTTTCTTGTGGGCATACTCAATAAATCTATAGAATAATAACCATAAGAAAATGAATGAAAGGCCAACCAGCTTGGGCATTCAAGCAGAGGGCAGAAGACAACAAACTGTGCAAATACAAAAGTAAATAAATAATAATAATAAATAAATAAGCAATAAGTATTGAGAACATTAGATTAGATTATTAGATTATGAGGACACGCAGTCCTCTTTTATTGTCATTTAGTAATGCATGCATTAAGAGATGATAAAATTTGTTCCTCCAGAATGATATCACAGAAACACAAGACAAACCAAGACTAAAATGAGATGAAGACTCCTTGAAAGTGTGATATTTCAATAATTGGGCAAGTGAAGCTATCCCCTTTGCCTCAAGAGCCTGATGATTGAGGGGTAATAACTGGTCCTGAACTTGGTGGTATGAGTTCTGAGGCTCCTGTACCTTCCTCCTCATGCCAGCAATGAGAAGAGAGCATATCCTGGGTGGTGAGTATCCCTGATAATAGATGCTGCTTTCCTGAGACAGCATTTCAGGATGGTGTGCTCAATGGTTGGGAGGGCTTTACCCATGATGGACTGGGCTGTATCCACTGTTTTTTTGTAGGATTTTTGGTTCAAGAACATCACTGTTTCCATACCAGACCAATAATTCTTCAGCAAAGCTAATGAAAAATAATGCAACACACATCAAAGTTGCTGGTGAACGCAGCAGGCCAGGCAGCATCTCTAGAAAGACGTACAGTCAACGTTTTGGGCCGAGACCCTCCGTCAGGACGAAGGGTCTTGGCCCGAAACGTCGACTGTACCTCTTCCTAGAGATGCTGCCTGGCCTGCTGCGTTCACCAGCAACTTTGATGTGTGTAGCTTGAATTTCCAGCATCTGCAGAATTCCTCGTGTCTACGTAATGAAAAATAATTCTATCTTGATTTCTCTCACAAAAGGATAAGTATTTTCAGATGTTAAATACCTGCAGGAATTTTCTTTGTAGTTGAAATCAACTTTTACCTTGTATCTACTCAAAACCTCTTTCCCTTGGAACCATCCTTCATAACTCCTACATCTTAAAGAGAGACATAATGAAACAGGAGCAAGAGTGTGACTTTCAGCTTTTCAAGTCTACTGTGCTATTCAAAATGATCATAAAGTATCCAAATTCAACAACAAAATTTTCCTGGAGGAATTCACTGAGTAGAGCAGCATCTGTGGGAGGGAAGGGTTGCTGACATTTTGGGTCAAAACTCTGTATCAGGACATATTGTTTATTGTTCTAGATTCCAGTGTCTGTGGTCTCTTCTATCATATCACGTTGTAATTTCTCCCATATCTTTTAATTTTTCTACTCTTTAGGAATACTTCTAACTCCCTCTAGAATATATTTAATGATTCAGCTTGAGAGAGAGAGAAATACAACACCCCTATGAAAATAAATTTATCCACATATTGGTAGTGCTATCATAACAACCATTCAAAATTCCAGCGCTTCCGTGACTTTCTGAAAGAATTGCAAGTTTTGCTTCAACTGCAATGTAACCTACAGCATATCAATTAGAACATTGCTTTAAAAATTAATGCCACTTGGAACAAAATCACACAAGTTTTCAGTCTTTACTGCCACTACTTACTCTTTTCAATACCCAGATCCCCAATTCCTTTGTGCATGCATCTGTTTGAGTCTTCTAGCCACTGACAACTCAAGGAAAGGACACCAATTTTTGAAGCAGTTCTGTATCAATGACACTACAATAAGAGCATACACATACATAGACACGACAGCATAGAACCAGGTACTTTGGTAGGTATAGTCCATGCCAAATTATTAGTCCCGTTGATCTGCACCTGGTCCATTGTCCTCCATACCCCACCCATCCATGTACTTAGCCAAACCTGTCTTAACTACTGAAGTAGAACCCACATCCACCACTTCCACTGGCAGCTCATACCAGACAGACTTGCACCATGCTCGGAGTGAAATAGTTCCCCTTAAAAATTTCACATTTCAATGTATGACCTCTAATTCTAGTGGAAAAAGTCTGTTTGTATTCCCCCTATGTATACCTCTCACTATTTTTATACCTCTATTAAACCTCCCCTCATTCTCTTACGCTCCAGGGAATGAAGTCCTAACGTATTCAACTTTTCCCCATAACTCAGGTCCTCCAGTCCCAGCAACATTCTTGCATATATTCTCTGTACTAGTTCAACGCTATTGACATCTTTCCTGTGTGTATGAAAGAACACTTTATAATTGAGGAAGTAACAGGAAGAAAAAAAAATTGTTAAGGAGAATTACAGTGGTTTGTAAAAGAATTCAGCTCGTAACCCTTTGCTCACATAAATGAGTATTACAAACAGGTATCTTGATCAATTTAACTGAGATTTTTTATTTGGACTTCATTTTTGCCTGCCCAAAAAAAAACAGGTAAAATTGTAAAGCATAAAAAACTAAAATTTCAAAAATGGAAAATTCAGCAGTTCAAAGGTTTTCAGCTCCTTTGCTCAGTACTTAATTGAACCACCTCTCACAGCTATTACAGCCAGCAGTCTTTTTGGGTAAGTCTCTATAGCTTTGCACAATGTGATGGAGCAAGATTTGTCCATTCCTTCTTGCAAAATTGCTCTAGCTGTGCCAGGTTAGTTGGGCAGAGGCAGTGGACATCCATCTTGAGGTCTTGCCAGAGATATTCGATTGGGTTAAAGTCAGGACTCTGACAGGGCCGCTCAAGGACATGGACTTTCTTCACTGGAAGTCACTCTATGGTGGCAATGGCAGTGTCTTGAGTCATTGTTGTGCTGAAAAATGAACTTTATTGCCAGTTTAAGCTTTCCGGTAGAGGCTAGCAATTTTCTATCCAGGATCTCGCTGTATTTAGCAGCACTCATCTTCCAATCAATCCTAGCTAGATTTCCAGTCCCCATGCTGCTGTAAAATATCCCCATAGTATGATGCTATCTGCACCATTCTTTACAGTAAGGATGGTGTTACCTTGCTTACATGTACAGCACACAGACCACTTCGTGTCGAGGCCAAAAAGTTCAACTTTAGTCTTATCCGACCACAGACTTTCTTCCATATCTTTACAGTAGCTTTTGAATGACTCTGCAAATTGTTTACGAACAAGAATATGCTTCTTTTTATTAGCCAGGCATTCTTCCTTGCCACACACATCAAAGTTGCTGGTGAACACAGCAGGCCAGGCAGCATCTCTAGGAAGAGGTACAGTCGACGTTTCGGGCCGACACCTTTCATCAAGACTAACTGAAGGAAGAGCTTGTAAGAGATTCAAAAGTGGGAGGGGGAAGGGGAGATCCAAAATGATAGGAGAAGACAGGAGGGGGAGGGATGGAGCCAAGAGCTGGAAAGGTGATTGCCAAAAGGCATATGAGAGAATCATGGGACAGGAGGCCCAGGGAGAAGAAAAAGGGGGAGGGGGGGAAAAAACCCAGAGGATGGGCAAGGGGTATAGTCAGAGGGACAGAGGGAGAAAAAGCAGAGAGAGAGAAAGAATGTGTGTATATAAAAAAATAACGGATGGGGTACGAGGGGGAGGTGGGGCATTAGCAGAAGTTAGAGAAGTCAATGTTCATGCCATCAGGTTGGAGGCTACCCATATGGAATATAAGCTGTTGTTCCTCCAACCTGAGTGTGGCTTCATCTTTACAGTAGAGGAGGCCGTGGATAGACATATCAGAATGGGAATGGGATGTGGAATTAAAATGTGTGGCCACTGGGAGATCCTGCTTTTTCTGGTGGACAGAGCATAGGTGTTCAGCAAGATGATCTCCCAGTCTGCGTCAGTCTCGTCAATATATAGAAGGTCACATCGGGAGCACAGGACGCAGTATATCACCCCAGCCGACTCACAGGTGAAGTGTCGCCTCACCTGGAAGGACTGTCTGGGGCCCTGACCGTTGGTAAGGGAGGAAGTGTAAGGGCATGTGTAGCACTTGTTCCGCTTACAAGGATAGGTGCCAGGAAAGAGATCAGTGGGGAGGGATGGGGGGGACGAATGGATAAAGGAGTCGCGTAGGGAGCGATCCCTGCAGAAAGCGGGGGGGGGGTGAGGAAAAGATAGTTGTCTGGGTAGCCTCCAACCTGATGGCATGAACATTGACTTCTTTAACTTCCACTAATGCCCCACCTCCCCCTCGTACCCCATCCGTTATTTTTTTTTATATATACACATATTCCTTCTCTCTCTCTCCTTTTTCTCCCTCTGTCCCTCTTGCCCATCCTCTGGGTTTTTTTTACCCCCCTTCCCCCTTTCCTTCTCCCTGGGCCTCCTGTCCCATGATCCTCTCGTATCCCCTTTTGCCTATCACCTGTCCAGCTCTTGGCTCCATTCCTCCCCCTCCTGTCTTCTCCTATCATTTTGGATCTCCCCCTCCCCCTCCCGCTTTCAAATCTCTCACTAGCTCTTCCTTCAGTTAGTCCTGACGAAGGGTCTCGGCCCGAAACATCGACTGTACCTCTTCCTAGAGATGCTGCCTGGCCTGCTGCGTTCACCAGCAACTTTGATGTGTGTTGCTTGAATTTCCAGCATCTGCAGAATTCCTCATGTTTACGTTCTTCCTTGCCACTCTTCCATAATACCCTTTTTGTGTGTAACTCTCTCACTGAGGTGTCTATACAAACTTGGCTCGTTAGCTAATTCTGCTAACAGCCACAGCCATACGACTCAGCAGTGAGAAGGCCACTTTTAATAAACCATATATGTCTAGGGTCGATATGATTTGGGGCTCAACCAGACAGAAACTTTGGGAATTCTGACTAAAGGAACCTTGATTTGAGTGAATGTAGTGTAAGTACAGATCATGCATGATTATCGTTCACCAAGAAATACACACCAGCATAAAATTATAAAGAAAGTATATGTACCAATTTCAGATTTATCAAACAGTTAATAAAAAAAAAGAAAAGAAAAAATGAAAGGGCCCATTACAATTAAACCATTCTAAATGTGCACATAGATGTTTGAACTCCTGTCTGTCTTGGTCAGGTATACCACTCTATTCACAACGCTGAATTCTCATCACCAATCACAGATAGAACTTTCCATCTTGGACTCATTCACCTGGCGAAACACTCCTTACATACAGGCCCCCCTTCAAATCAGGTCATCCAGGTATCTTCCCTGGTCCTCTCCCCTCCACATCTCCCGCCAAAAGACCAGAAACCCAACCACCTTCCATCAGAAACTTCTCTCCACCCAGCTCTCTCTGGATCATTCTCTCCATCCCACTATCCTGATTGGCTGACACAACAACCATAAATTGAACATTACTCCTTATCTTAAACTGAAACCTAAACACTCTACCAGCAGGATACACTGGTTTAACTGTTAACCGCTAGAATTAACAACCTCACTACATATCAGTAGAACTCTTAACCAGGGGGTTACAAGTGGAACCATGAACATTATCTCCAGTTGCAGCCATTAACTTCTGCAGCTCATTCAGTGAATGTTGGTGTCACAGTAGCCTCTGTTACAAGTGACATTCTTCTCTGGTGACTAAGTTTAGAGGAGTGGCCTGATCAAGGCTGTATGGCTATGGTTTCATATTTTTTCCACTTTTTCATGATGGATTGCACTGACCTCCAAGATATATTCAATACCTTTGAGATGATCTTGTAGTCTTCCCCAGATTTCTGCTTCTCAATAATCATTTCCCTGCCTTGGCTTGAATGCTCTCTTGTCTTCATTTTGGTTTGGTCTGTTTAAAGTCTATCATACTGTTGGACCTTACAAAGGGTAGGGGTATTTATTCAGGTGATCCTCCAATTTTCTACAACAAAGTTCAGAGTAACTTTAATATTAAGGTATATGTATATCAAGAAGTACAACCCCAAGATTCATTTTTGTGGGCAAATTTAATAAATACCTAATAGAATAATAAACATAAAAGAATCAATGAAAAACCACACCAACTTGGGTGATCAACCAGTGTACAAAAGACAACAAAGCATGCAAAGACAAAAAAGAAAGAAATAGTAATAATAATAAATAAATAGGCAATAAATAATGGGAGTCCTTGTGAGTCCATTGATTGTGAGAACATTTCAATAAAACAAGTATGAGTGAAGGTATCCCTTTTGGTTCAAGAGCATGATGGTCGAGGGGAATAACTGTTCCTGAATTCTGTGGTGTGGGTCCTGAGGCTCCTATACCTAATAACTCTAACTCTTGGCAGCAGTGAAAAGATAGCATGTCCTGAGCGGTGGGGGTTCCTGCTGATGGATGCTGGCTTCCTGCCACAACACTTCACCTAGATGCGCTCAGTGGTGGAAGGGTTTTGAGTGGGATGGACTGGGCCGTATCCACTTGTTTATAAATGATTTTCCATTCAAAGGGATTGGTATTTCCATATAACGCTGTTCTGCAACCAGTCACTCGACTTCCAATGACACATCTATAGAAGTTTGTCAGAATTTTAGATATCATGCTGAATCTTCATAAACTCCAAAGGAAGTGGAAGCACTGTCATGCTTCATTTGAAATTGTACTTAAACACGGGGCCCAGGACCAGTCCTCTGAAATAATAAGACAGAGGAAGTCGAGGAGGTTAAGGTGGCTTGACCCTCTCTACCTCTGATACTCCAATGAGGGGTGACTCATTGATCTCTGGTTTCCTCCTCCTGAAGTCAATAATCAGCTCCTTGGTCTTGCTGACATTGAGTAAGAGGTTGTTATTGTGGTACAACTCAGACAGATTTTCAATTTCCTCCAATATGTTGATTCGTCACCACCTTTGATTCAGCACACAGCAGTGGTGGTGTCAGCAATCTTGTATATGGCATTGAAGTTGTGCTTAGCCATGTAGTTATAAGCATGAAGTGAGAAGAGCAGGGGCTATGTACTCATCCTTCTGGTGCACCTCTGCTGATGGAAATCATGGACAAAATACTGTTGCCAAGCTGAACTGACTAGGGTCTGTAAGTGAGGAAATTGAGGATCCAATTACACAAGGAGGTATTGAGGTCAATGTCTTTAAGCTTTTTGATTAGTTTTGAAGTGACGATGGTATTGAATGCCAAGCTGTAGTTGATAAAGAGCATCGAATATATGCATCTTTGCTGTCCAGATTTTCCAGGGTTGAGTGAAGAAAGAATGAGATGCATTCTTCTGTAGACACGTTGCTCCAGCAGGCAAATTAGAGCAGATCCAAGTCGTTTCTCTGGCAGGAGTTGATATGTTTTATCACCAACCTCTTAAAACACTTCATCACTGTGGATGTAAGTGCTACTGGACAGAAGTCATTGAGGTAGGTTACCATGTTTTTCTTAGGCACCAGTGGACCCAAAGGCTGCTTGAAGCAGGTGGGTACCTCAGACTGCCAGAGATCTTAAAGATCTCAGTGAGCATCCAGCCAGTTGATCAGTAAAGGTCTTTAGCACTTGGCCAGGTACTTTGTCTGGTCCAGATGCTTTTTGTGGCTTCACCCTCCTAAAAGCTGCTCGCTTGTCTGCCTCAGAGACTGAAATCACAGGGTTATCAGGGGCTGTGGGAGTTTGTGATGGTTCCTCCATGTTTTGATGGTCAAACTGAGCACAGAAGGCATTGAGTTCATCTGGAAGTGAAGACCTTTTGTTGCTTATATCACTTAATTTAACTTTATAAGAGGTGATAAGCAATCAAACCCTGCCACAACTGTCGACCATCTTTCAAGTTTAGTCTGGAATTTGCACTTTGCCAGTGAGATGGCTTTCCAGAACTCATACCAGGACCTCTTGTAACTTTCTTGTTCTCCAGACTTGAATGCCTCTGATCTGTGCTCAGCAGATTGCAGATCTCTTGGTTCACCAGTGCTTCTGGTTGGGGAAGACTCTGAATGGTTATATCACTCATCTAAAACTGTTTTAATAAAGTCCATGACAACCATGGTGTATTCATTTAGATCCACAGTTGTGACATATAAAAACATGGCCAAGTCCACTGGCTTGAACAAATTTTGTAGCCACTTCTCTGCCTGTATGTAGGTAGGAGAAGGACAGCAATATGGTCAGATTTGCTGAAATGCAGTCTAGGCATGGAATAGTTTGCATTCCTAATCTAGTATAACATTGGTACAGTGTGTTGGAACCTCTGATGCTACAGGTTATATGTTGATTGTAATTGGGTGGGGTTGGCTTCGGACAAGCCTGGATGAAGTGCATAAGGCTGGACTTTTTCTTGTTTCTTTTCAACTGTTACGTACCCCGTAACTGGGTTGCCAAACCAGCAGAAATGGATCACTCAGTTGGAGTCTGGATTACTGGAACTAAGAAAGTTTTATTAAAGAAATAAACAACACAGTACTCTAATCAAAAGGATAATGAATACAACAGTTCAGCAATGATAAACACACATGTACACAGAAACTAGGATAATAGGATCAATCAAGCTCTATTGTCGTCTCGGGGTTAAATGACCAGTTTCAAAATGACGCAAAGTTCAGTTCAATTGAGTTCAGTTCAGTTCACAGTAATCACTGCCGTGGGAGAGAGAGAGAGAAAGCGAATGAATATTCAAAAACGGCTTCCACACCAGACCTTCGATATTCCTCGCAGTCAGCTTTCGGGCGAGCCCTTTGTAATGCCTTCTGAGGTCACCGACTGTGACCCCTCCGTTCCTCTACAGTGAACCTGGCACCCAGGCAAGGGCGGACACACACCAGGTTCCCTCCGCTCGTTCCTTTCCACCCTGTGCGTCTATGGCTTGGTCCCGTGACCATCCCTCCAAAAACTCCCACCGACTTGTGGGAGACGCACCGCTTCCAGGGTCTCGTTACCTCGGGGTGTCGTGTGTGTCTTGCCTTAGCGAACCTGTCCCTTTTTATCCCCCTGTTGGGGTATCGCCTGTCCATCACTTCAAACCGTTCAGGGTTCAAAGAGGAGCCGGTCTTGACAGCTCTCAGACCGTGTCTCCTTCCGTTAAACTCTCCCGTCCCTTCATTAACATCTCCAAATGCTGCTCCATTGTTCTCCTTATCTCTCTTTCTCCTGAAGCCAGGTGGCAGACCAACTGCTGATCCCACTGGTGCCAGCACAGGACAGTTAACATCTTAGTCTATGTGTACTTTCGTCACACCCCTCACCTTTAAGGATTTTTACTGGCTAAAAATTACAAACATGAATACATTATTTGATACACACAAATATACATCTTCAACAGCTATTTGACTAATATAGCGAATTTTAAGTTGTCAACACCTGACAGACAGTCAGCCATCACATTTTCTGTTCCTTTTATATGTGTTATTAATAATCCCTTAAACCAGGCTCCAACTTAGCAAACTTCATAGTGGCCAAAAACACTGATGAATTGCGATCAATGTAACCTCTCATTGGGTTTTGTCCCGGACCACAATAAGAAGGGTCATCCCATCCCGACTTAGTTTTTTCTCGCAAGGACTTTGTAGGAGGGGGAGTGGTAGTAACCGCAGAGTTATTGCAAAACTTCCTACGGTACCCCACCATCTCCAAGAGCCTTCTGAGGGCCCTCTTGTCTGTCGGGGTTGGGATGTCACAGATAGCCCGCACTTTAGCTTGCATCGCTGCCAGCTGCCCCTGTGTTACCACAATTTCCAGATAAGTGATCTACGTGTGGCCGAACTCATTTTTTTCAAGGTTCACTATCAAGCTGGCTTCAGACAGCCGTATCACATCGCCAATACACACTTCTGTGTTCATTAGCCCTTTCGTCACTGAATTACTCATTCTATAGGAGTGTTGCTCACTAGGCAAGCCCAGCGTGACAAACACCACCCAACGTCCCAGTTCTTTGCATCGCCTCGGGACAATCAAACATACGTGTGCGAGCCGTTTAATTACTTCTCCTAAAGAGTCGCTTTGTTCGAGGATTAAGGGAGAGACCTTATCAGCAGAGCTGGCCAAAACAATAGCCTTCTCCCATCTTGTCGATACCATACTCATCTTTTCAAAATGTTTTTTTTCTCTTATCAGGGGGACCCTAGCTTCATTGATTTCTGCGCTAACACCGACTAGGTTTGTTAGCATATCAAAAGCCTGTGACCGTTTCAGTTCGCGTCGGCCATAATCAATAACATCCTTCCTCCGGTGCAGCCGGTAAACCTCTTTCATGATTCCACCAACTGTTTCCTCCAGCACCGCAAAATGTCCACCAAGGGGTACCTTGTGGGCCAGGTTAAAAATCTCATCCCCATAACTCTTTTGCACCACCCCCCATTCCTCATGTGCGGGTACGGTACTTGGTCTCCCTTTCTTCCTTAGCACTTCCTCCTCCACACAATAGCCTACTGGCTCCCTTCTTAATTCTGCGTCAGGGAGAGCTGTCTCCGCCAAAACCATCAGCCCCACGTCTCGCTCCTGCACCTGCACAAATTCCTTCCTGGCTAATGCTAAGTCTGTCTCAGCTCCCTCACTACCTCTTGTTTCACTACACTCCTTCTTTTCACTTTCTACCTCCTCCTGGTACGTCTCAGCTAAATTTACTTCAGCAGTCCCGGGATGAACCTGTGAGTCCATGGGCAGGGCCTCAATGCTGGCAGGCTGACCTGTCAATCTCATGGCTGGGAACACGATTCCCCCGGCGAGGTCATTACCGAGCAAGACTTCCATGCCTTTCATCGGTAATTCGGGCCTTACCCCGATCGTGACTAGTCCAGAGATCAGGTTGCTTTGTAGGTGTATCTGGTGCAAAGGCACGGCTTCAGTCCCTTTCCCAATACCTTTTACCTTGAGCTCCCCAGTCTGGGTCTCTGAGCTAAACTCTAATACACTCTTCAATATCAATGACTGACACGCTCCCGTGTCTCTCCAGATCCGCACTGGAACTGGGTTTAGCCCCTCCTTCACTGACACCAATCCGGCCGAGATAAACCTCTCGCGCCCTTCCTGAACTTTGGCAGACCTTTCCTTTCCTAGCGGTTCGTTTACCAGCTCGATACAGCCAGTCAAAATCGCCGTTTTTCCTTTTCCCGTCTCCTTCTTTGGGGCAAAGCACCTGGACGCAAAGTGTCCGACTTTCCCACGATTATAACAGACGACCCCAGGAGACTTCCTACCAGACTGCTCCCGGTCTACCTTATCCTTCTCACTAGCCCCCGGCTTACTTTTTGACTTTTCTGGCAGACTCTCCCCACCGTCCTGACTACCCTTCTGGTAGCCTTTACTCGGGTCAAACTTCATTTTATGCGTCAACGCGTACTCATCCACTAACTTAGCAGTTGCGGCTAACGTGGCTGCCTCTTTCTCATCTAGGTAGGGTCTCATACCCTCAGGGACACAACCTTTAAACTGCTCAATCAGGATCAGCTGTAGCAGTCTGTCATAATCCCCCTCTACCCCCTTCGAGGCACACCAACGCTCACAATATGTCTGCATCTCACGGGCAAACTCTAAATACTTGCGGTCCCACTGCTTCCTCGCATTCCGGAACCTCTGCCAGTATGCCTCCGGGACCAACTCATAAATCCTGAGGATGGCGTCTTTCACCACCTCATACCTCTGGGCATCTTCTGCGGACAAAGCTGAGTAAGCTTGTTGGGCTTTCCCTTTCAGTACACTCTGAAGCAAAACAGCCCACTTATCCCTCGGCCAGTCCTGACTTGTAGCAACTTTTTCGAAATGGAGAAAGTACCGATCCACATTGGTATCGTCAAATGGGGGAACCAGCCTAACCTCCTGGGTCGCCCGGAACCCTCCACCTTGGTTCGGCACGGGCCCCTGCTCTGCCCTTCTCTTTAACTTCTCCAGCTCAAATTCCCTTTTCCTCTGTTTCTCCTCTCGCTCCAACTGCCTTTCTTCTTGCTCCAACTGTTTCTCTCTCTCTTGCCGTTGTAACTGTCTCTCTTTCTCTTCGTGTTCTAGCTGCCGTACCCGGAACTCATGCTTGAGTCTCAGTTTTTCAAGCTGCGCCTGTACCGCGTCTCCAGCAGGTTTTTCAATAGACACCACCTCCAGCTCGCCTTGGGGAAACACACCTTTAGATACATAGTGCTCTACGATAGCTCTGTGTATCTCCTCTCTCCTCATTGTCGACTTCCCCTTAACAAGATTCAACCGTTTGGCCACAGCTGCCAATTCCGCTTTCCTGGCATCCTCTAATGCCTCCAAGGTCGGCGCCTTTAGAAATTCCTCAATCTCCATTTCTGCTGTTTGTCTTTTCTTTCTTTCGCCAATTTTTACCCAATCAATTTACTCTGTCCCAAATTTAGTGTTCAAAATCGCGGACGAGAACCCCACTTATGTTACGTACCCCGTAACTGGGTTGCCAAACCATCAGAAATGGATCACTCAATTGGAGTCTGGCTTACTGGAACTAAGAAAGTTTTATTAAAGAAATAAGCAACACAGTACTCTAATCAAAAGGATAATGAATACAACAGTTCAGCAATGATAAACACACGTGTACACAGAAACTAGGATAATAGGATCAATCAAGCTCTATCGTCGTCTAGGGGTAAATGACCAGTTTCAAAGTGACACAAAGTTCAGTTCAGTTCACAGTAATCACTGCCGTGGGAGAGAGAGAGAGAAAGCGAATGAATATTCAAAAACGGCTTCCACACAGACCTTCGATATTCCTTGCAGTCAGCTTTCGGGCGAGCCCTTTGTAATGTCTTCTGAGGTCACCGACTGTGACCCCTCCGTTCCTCTACAGTGAACTTGGCACCCAGGCAAGGGCGGACACACACCAGGTTCCCGCCACTCGTTCCTTTCCACCCTGTGCGTCTATGGCTTGGTCCCGTGACCATCCCTCCAAAAACTCCCACCGACTTGTGGGAGACGCACCGCTTCCAGGGTCTCGTTACCTCGGGGTGTCGTGTGTGTCTTGCCTTAGCGAACCTGTCCCTTTTTATCCCCCTGCTGGGGTATCGCCTGTCCATCACTTCAAACCGTTCAGGGTTCAAAGAGGAGCCGGTCTTGACAGCTCTCAGACCGTGTCTCCTTCCGTTAAACTCTCCCGTCTCTTCGTTAACATCTCCAAATGCTGCTCCATTGTTTTCCTTATCTCTCTTTCTCCTGAAGGCAGGTGGCAGACCAACTGCTGATCCCAGTGGTGCCAGCACAGGACAGTTAACATCTTAGTCTATGTGTACTTTTGTCACACAACATATTGGGCAAGTTGATAAAGTGATATATAGTATTGCACCCGAGAAAAATTAGTGTAGTAATTACAAATGGGGTGAATACCTTTTCAGCCTCACAACTTCGGTTTTTACTTTTTAGTAAATTTTTGACAGGTTTCAGGATTTTTCTTTTGATTTGACATAATGCACAATGTTTTATAGATTATCTCAAAAGAGTCCTACTTCAAAACATTTTAAATTAAGCAAATGGGACAGTAAAATGTGAAAACAGTTGTGGGGGCTGAATTATTTTTCAAGGCACTGTGTTACTGAAAATTCTCAGTGCAACAAAGGAAGCATTTGGTTGGAAGAACGAAGTCACTTATATCCTTGGCATGTTTAACAACGTGATTGTCTATCATATTTATGCATTAGGAAACTGTGTTATATTTTTACCTATGCTTATGTTATGTTATTATTTTAATAAGTGTATTACATTGGTAGCAGACAGCCTCTGCAGTAAACGCTAGATACCCAGATTGCTCTTCAGCAGCAGTGCAGGGCATCCTGTGTAACTATTCTATAGAACACCGCACTCTGGAGTGTGTTACAAGTGCTAACACATCTCCGTTTCAAGAAATTCCAATAAATTTTTATCAGTTCATGGTGTCAGTTTAAATTCTTTATGTTTTACTGCCTCATAATACATAACAGATGGTGTGTTAATGCCTATATTTTTGTACTGTCAATACTGTGTACATTATATGCTATCAACATTCAAATAAAACAACATATGATCTGTTTTTTTTTAATGATCATTCATTTCTAACCGTGATTGCATTTTTGGGAACAATTAGATATTCTTTTCTTGTGAAGGTGCATGTGGCATCAAAACATTTCTGCATACAAGTGTATTTCTATGTTTTTGCACACAGCATGCAATCAAAAGAAATTTCTCCACATTGTACATTGGTGCAGATAGGAGGTTTAGTGTCTCAGGTGTATAAGACCATAATACAATAAGACATAGGAGCAGAATTAGGCTATTCGGCCCATTGAGTCTGTCCTCCATCCCATCATGGCTGATTTATTATCCCTGTCAACCCTATTCTCTAGTCTTCTTTCTGTATCTTTAATGTGTTTACTAATCAAGAACCTATCAACCTCCACTTTAAATATACTCAGTCACTTGTTTTCCACAACCATTTTTGGCAATAAATACCACAAATTCACCACCCTTGGCTAAAGAAATTTCTCTTCATCTCTGTTCTAAAGGGATGTTATTCTATTCTGTGGCCATGATCTCTGGTCTAAGGTTCCCTCACTATAAAAAACATCCTTTCCACATCCACTCTATCTAGGCCTTCTGGCAGAAGGAGAAGATGGCGGCGCAATGCAGCTCGCAGTGGCCACTCCGGTGGCGATATCTGTTATCTGTCAAGTAGGGTGCTGTGCACAATCCTGATTTGATGGAGACGGATGTGAGAGCACGGAGGAACATCTGGTGAAACTTCTGAAATGCCTGCTTCGCTGCCACTGCTACTGTGTGATCCAGAATCTCCGGAGGGAAAGGCCCCGAATCCTCGGCTTTGCTTGCTGCTCGGCGGCTGGGGTGGCATCGAAGCGCTCGGCAGTGGATGGTGCTCGGTGCTTGGTGTCGGAGGGCTGGTTGGAGCCTCAAAGTTTTCGGACGGACTCAGAGTCGGCTGCGGTCAGGTGCTTCCAATGCATCGGCAAGTTTGCGGTGCTTGGAGGTTCATGGCAGGGCGAGTTTCTCCCTTCTACCGTCTGCGTGAGATGATGGGGCTATCGGGACTTGAGACTCTTTTTCTACCGTGCCCATGGTCTGCTCTTTATCAAATTATGGTATTGCTTTACACTGTTGTAACAATATGCTATAATTATGTGGTTTTGTCAGTTTTAGTCTTGGTTTGTCTTGTGTTTCTGTGATATCTTTCTGGTAGAACATTGTATCATTTTTAATGCATGCATTTCTAAATAACAATAAACGAGGACTGAGTGTCCTCATAATCTAATGTAATATTTGATGGGTTTCAATGAGCCCCCCCCCCATTCTTTTAAACTCTAGCAAGTACAAGTCTAGAGCCATGAAACGCTGCTCATACATTATACCTTTAATTCTAGGGATCATTCTCCTGCACATCCTCTGGAGCTTGTCCAAAGTCAGTACATCCATTCTTGGACAAGGGCTCAAAAACTTGGTGCTACAGTAGCGTAGCAGTTTGCACAACGCTGTAAAACCTCAGGGTGTCGGAGTTTGGAGTTCAATGGCAATGTCATCTGTAAGGAGTCTGTTCGTCCTCCGCATGGAATGGGTAACACACACAACACACACACACACACACACACACTTTCTGATTAGGAAAGAACAAAACATTTCTCAGGAAAACATTTTAATTCAGCATCTAATGCTCATTTGGAAGTCCACATTTTACTTCAGTACATTGCACAACAGCTTGTGGTCACAGGAATGAATCTGAGCTGCAAAAGATAATTTAGACAAACAGCAGTTATCTGATCAGTATTTATTGTTAGTCAAGTCAATGCACTGGTAAATCAGATTATTATTTTTGCATATAAAAATTGTCTTACAAACCGTTATTACAAATCAATTCATTACAACAGTGCATTGAAGTAGTACAAGGTAAAACAATAACAGTGCAGAACAGTATTACAGCTACGGAGAATGTACACTGCAAATAATAATAGTTAAAGGCATAAAATTTACATTTAAAAGAGTAGAACAATTATAATAGAAGCCATGAGCGACTCTGCAAAGAGCAACTTGCAATGAGTCACCACACTACAGCACAATCTTCAAAGTTCAAAGTCAAAGCACATTTATTCTCACAGTACATGTGCAGTATGTCACCACATACTACCTTGAGCTTCATTTTCTTGCAGACATTCACAGTAGAACAGAGAAACACAATAGAATCAGTGAAAAACTACACACAAAGACTAATAAACAAATCAATTTGACAAGACCCTCAGCTCGGAAGGGAAGGAGGGAAAAGAGGAGAGCAGTAGTGATAGGGGATTCGATAGTTAGGGGGACAGGTAAAAGGTTGTGTGGAAGAGATCGAGAATCCCGGATGGTCTATTGCCTCCTTGGTGCCAAGGTCCTTGATATCTCGGATCGAGTTCTCGGTATTCTCAAGAGGGAGGGTGAGTAGCTGGATGTTGTGGTCCATGTAGGGACCAGTGACGTGGATAGGAAGAGTGAGGAGGTCCTGAAAGGTGAGTTTAGGGAGTTAGGCGCCAAATTAAAGGACAGGACCTCCAGGATAGCAATCTCAGGATTGCTACTGGTGCCACGTGCTGGTGGGTTTGGAAATAGTAAGATAGCACAGATCAACACATGGCTGAAGGCATGGTGCAGGAGAGAGGGCTTCAGATTTATAGATAAAAGGGAAGGTGGGACCTGTTCCAGCGGGATGGTCTACATCTGAACTGGAGGGGGACAAATACTCTTGCGAGTAGGTTTGCTAGAGAGGCTCCAGTGGATTTAAACTAGATACAAGGGGGGAGGGGAACCAGAGTGTAGGAACAGATGTAGGGGAGAAGGAAGAAAAAGAAAATAGTAAAGTTGTTTGTACTGTTAGTGATAAACAGAGAGTAAGAGATGGAAAATTCTTAAATGCATTTATTTTAATGCTAGAAGCATTATAAGAAAGGTGGATGAGCTTAAAGCATGGATTGATACCTGGAAGTATGATGTGGTAGATATTAGTGAAACATGGTTACAGGAGGGGTATGATTGGCAATTAAATATTCCCGGATTTATTTGCTTCAGGTGTGATAGAACTGGAGGGACAAGAGGGGGAGGTGTTGCACTGCTTGTCAGAGAAACTATTACAGCGGTGCTCTGTCAGGATAGATTAGAGGGCTCGTTTAGGGAGGCTATTTGGGTGGAATTGAGGAATGGGGAAGGTGTAGTAACACTTATGGGGGGTGTATTATAGACCACCAAATGGGGAGCGAGAATTGGAGGAGCAAATTTGTAAAGAGATAGTAGATATTTGTAATAAGCACAAGGTTGTGATCGTGGGAGATTTTAATTTTCCACAGATAGACTGGGAAGCCCATATTGTAAAAGGGCTGGATGGTTTGGAGTTTGTAAAATGTGTGCAGGATAGTTTTTTGCAGCAATACATAGAGGTACCAACTAGAGAAGGGGCAGTGTTGGATCTCCTGTTAGGGAATGAGATAGGTCAGGTGATGGAGGTTTGTGTTTTGGGGAGCACTTTCGGGGAGCACAATGCCATTAGTTTCAATATAATTATGGAGAAGGATAGGTCTGGATCCAGGGTTGAGGTTTTTGATTGGAGAAAGGCTAACTTTGAGGAGATGTAAAAGGATTGAGAAGGAGTGGATTGGGACAATTTGTTTTATGGGAAGGATGTAATAGAGAAATGGAGGTCATTTAAAGGTGAAATTTTAAGGGTACAGAATCCTTATGTTCCTATTAGGTTGAAAGGAAAGGTTAAAAGTTTGAAAGAGCCATGGTTTTCAAGGGATATTGGAAATTTGGTTTGGAAAAAGAGAGATATCTACAATAAATATAGGCAGAATGGGGTAAATGAGGTGCTCGCGGAATATAAAGAATGTAAAAAGAATCTTAAGAAAGAAATTAGAAAAGCTAAAAGAAGATATGATGTTGCTTTGGCAAGTAAGGTGAAAATAAATCCCAAGGGTTTCTATAATAGTAGCAAAAGGATAGTGAGGGATAAAATTGGTCCCTTAGAGAATAAGAGTGGACAGCGATGTGTGGAGCCAAAAGAGATATATGTACTTCAGTAAGGCCTTTGACAAGGTTCCACACAGAAGGTTGGTGAGGAAGGTTCAATCGTTAGGTATTAATATTGAAGTAGTAAAATGGATTCAGCAGTGGCTGGATGGGAGACGCCAGGGAGTAGTGGTGGATAATTGTTTGTCAGGTTGGAGGCCGGTGACTAGTGGTGTGCCTCAGAGATCTGTACTGGGTCCAGTGTTGTTTGTCATATACATTAATGATCTGGATGATGGGGTGGTAAATTGGACTAGTAAATATGTAGATGATACTAAGATAAGTGGCATTGTAGATACTGAAGTAGGTTTTCAAAGCTTGCAGAGAGGTTTAGGCCAGTTAGAAGAGTGGGCTGAAAGATGGCAGATGGATTTTAATGCTGATAAATTTGAAGTGCTACATTTTGGTAGGACTAATCAAAATAGGACGTACATGGTAAATGGTAGGGCATTGAAGAGTGCAGTAGAACAGAGGGATCTAGGAATAATGGTGCATAGTTCCCTGAAGGTGGAATCTCATGTGGATAGGGTGGTGAAGAAAGCTTTTGGTATGCTGGCCTTTATAAATCAGAGCATTGAGTATAGGAGTTGTGATGTAATGTTGATATTGTACAAGGCATTGGTAAGGTCAGATTTGGAGTATTATGTACAGTTCTGGTCACCAAATTATAGGAAAGATATCAACAATATAGAGAGAGTACAGAGAAAATCTACTAGAATGTTACCTGGGTTTCAGCACCTAAATTACAGAGAAAGGTTGAACAAGTTGGGTCTTTATTCTTTGGAGCATAGAAGGTTGAGGGGGGACTTGATAGAGGTATTTAAAATTATGAGGAGGATAGATAGAGTTGATGTGGATAGGCTTTTTCCATTGAGAGTGGGGGAGATTCAAACAAGAGGACATGAGTTGAGAGTTAAAGGGCAAAAGTTTATTGGTAACATGAAGGGGGACTTCTTTGCTCAGAGAGTGGTAGCTCTGTGGAACGAGCTTCCAGCAGAAGTGGTTGAGGCAGTTTTGATGTTGTCATTTAAAGTTAAATTGGATAGCTATATGGACAGGAAAGGAATGGAGGGTTATGGGCTGAGTGCAGGTCAGTGGGACTAGGTAGAGTAAGACTTTGGCATGGACTAGAAAGGCCAAGATGGCCTGTTTCCGTGCTGTAATTGTTATGTGGTTTTATGGTTATATGGTTTAATGTGCAAACAATAATAAAATTGTACAAATACAAATAATAACAAATAAACACAAATAAATAAATAAAGCCAACATGAATTATAGCTTTCTTGAAAGTCAGTCCATAGGTTGTGGAATCAGTTCAGTGTTGAGTGAAGCTATCCACGCAGGTTCGGGAGCCTCATGCTTGTAGGGTAATAACTGTTTCTGAACCTTGTGGTGTGGGACCTAAGGCTCCTGTAGCTACTTCCTGATGGCAGCAGTAAGAAGAGAGCATGGCCTGGGTGGGTGGTGGGGGTCCTTGATGATGAATGCTGCTCTCTTGTGACTGTGCGCTTTGTAGATGTGATCAATGGTGGGGAGGGCGTTTCCTGCAATGGACAATGCTGTATCCACTACTTTTTGTAGGCTTTTCCATTCTTGGTCTTTGACATTTCCATACTGGCTGTGATGCAACCAGTCAGGATATTTTCCACTGATTATCTATAGAAGTTTGTTAAAGTTTAGAAGACATGCTGAATTTGTACAAACTTCTTAGACAATAGGGGCACAGCCATGCTTTTTTTTGTAATGGCACTTGAGTGCTGGTCTGAGTACAGATCTTGCCAACTGAATGGCTCTGTTGTGTGAGCAGCAGCTGGCAGAGAGCATAGACATGGGACGTCAATTAAGGAGAGTAAGTAAGGCTAATTTTCTGAGAGTAAGCAGAGAGCCATACTTCAAACTATGGTTCTTTGAAGAGTAATGCATCCAGGTTTCATGCTTGGGTAGCTTTGCAATAGACAAGATCATCACCAAGCTGAACTTAACCTCCGGATAATTCCAGGTTGTAACAGCTGATCTGTTTCATGGGTTCAAGTCCGTAAGTTACCACCATAGTAATAAATCACCGGGTGCTCTTTGATCAAGGAAAAAGATGGATTTCATTTGGCTGCATTCATGGGTATGGTTGAATGACAATTGAACAAACTTGACAAGGGACTTCCTGTCCTCTTCCATGAATGGAGTTGTAATGGCCACACACATCTGAGATTTGCAAGTTACTTGCAGTACTTTAAATTCCTTATACAAGCTCATAGATCTACATAAACTGCAAATGGTTCAATGTCCAATTGGTCTGTGACCATAAAATGAAATTCCTCATAAACAGTAAAAATATTTTTGGGAGTTTGCAAATCTTCTCAAACAGTCCACAACGTCCATTGTATTTTAGCTGTTGTATTAGATGGAGAAATTATTCTTGAGTTGAAGTGGGCTGCCGTCCTTTCTTAACTCTTTATCCATTCCAAATGCCTGTTTGTGCAACTGCACACTATTACAATAAGAGCCACAGATCTATGTGAACAACAGAATCCTACCAGGATCTTTATCAGTCTGTGGCACAAGTGATCAGCACCATCCACCCACCCCCTAACCTACATACCTTCCCCCTAACATGGCTTCACTCTCACTTGCCAGCTTATACTCCCATTTCCTTACTTTCTTATTCTGGCTTCTTCCCCTTTCCTTTCCAGTCCTCATGAAAGACTTCAGCCCAAAATGGTCAATCTATTCCTCTACATAGATTGCTTCCTGGCCTGATGAGTTATTTGGTGTGTGTGTTACATCTGACTGGGTGACCCTATCTTTGTGTAAATTCTTACTGAGTACAGTAACTCAGGTGCAGTTATAGTAGGTGTGCTCATTTTAAGTAATTTATTTCTTTATTTCAGTTTTAATGTTAGATTTTGTTAATGTTGTTTACAGTGGTAAACAGGGAGCCTTCCAGTTCATTAGGTAACAAGCTGAAATGGTTATCAGTACATACTGTCAGCTACTTCAAGTTTTGTGCTACTCAAGAATATAAATCTGACAATCTAGCTAAAGCACAGTATGTTCACCTATCAAGAGTAGACTTTGGCAAGTGAGAAACATGAGAAAAAGTGAAGTTTCATACTTGAAAGAAAATTTATATGATTAACAATACCTTGTATATTTTTGTTCAACAAATTAATTCACTGGTAACTCTGAAATAATCGAGCTGCTGTCGAGCAAAGGAAACTAGGAGTTCAATATATGGTTACCTGGAAGAGGCATCTTCACATACAGTAGACACAGGGTTGAGAAGAAGGCTTTGGCCTTCATCAGTCAGAGCTATGAGTACTGAAGTTGGGATGTTATATTGTAGTTGTACACAATGTAGGTGAAGCTGCATTTGCAATATTGTGTACAGTTCTGGTCATTCTGCTTAGGAAACATGTTATTAAGCTGGAAAGAATACAGAAGAGGCTTACTAGGATATTTCCAGAACTCTAGCAACTATGTTATTGAAAGAGGTTCAACAGGTTGGGACTTTATTTCATTAGAGCATTGTAGAATGAGGTTTGAAATTAAGGAGACGTATAAAATTATGAGGGGCATAGAAAAGGCGAACGTACACAGTCTGTTTCCCAAGGTTGGGGAATTAAGAATTACAGGGCGTAGGTTTAACATAAGAGGGACTAGGTTTAATTGGGACGTGAGGGAGAGGTTTTTCACCTCGGGAGTGGTCAATACATGGAATGAGCTGCCAGCTGAAGTGGTTATGGCAGGAATATTAACAACCTTTAAGAAGTGATTTGGATAGGAATATACAGTGTCTTGAAAGAGTTTTCAGCCCCCACAACTAGTTTCACATTTTACTGTCCCATTTTCTAAATTTAAAATATATTGAGGATGGATTTTTTTTTGAGCTAATCTGCAAAACATTGTGCATCATGTCTAATGAAGAGAAAATGTCCAAAATCTGTGAACAATTTACTAAAAACTGAAAACCAAAATTGAGGCTAAAGAAGGTATTCGCCCCCTTTGTAATTACAGTGCTAACTTTCCACAGGTACAACATATTGATGTAGAAAATTGGACGATCACCTGAATAAATATTATCTCTCAGTAAGGTTCAACAGTATGGTCAATTTTCAACAAACCAAACCAGACCACAATACCATTTGCACAATAGCACAATAGCAAACCATAGCACAGTTTAGCACATAGAGAAGCACGAATCTGGGAAAGGGTGCAAGACCATCTCAAAGGCATTGAACATACCTCGGATCTCAGTGCAGTCCATCATGAAAAATTGGACAAGGTATGAAGCCACGGTCACACTGACCAGGTCAGGCCACCCCTCTAAACTTAGTTGCCGGAGAAAAATGACACTTGTATGAAAGGCTATTGTGACACCAACAGTCAGTCAGAGTGAGCTGCAGAAGTCAATGGCTGCAACAGGAGATGAAGTTCATGGCTCCACAATCTCAAAGGCCTTGCACAAAAAAATTTATGGAACAGTGGCAATAAGGAGCTCTGGCAAAAAAAAAATGCATATCCTTGCCAATAAAGACTTTCTAAGCATCACTTATTAGATACTGTAGAGATGTGGAAGAAGAGCCTAGAGAGGTGGTCAGATGAGACTAAAGTGGAGCTTTTTGGCCTCAACACTAAGCGGTATGTTTGTCCTATTACTGTGCAGCAGCCAGTTAACACCATACCTATTAAAAAGTATGGTGGAGGTAGTGTCTTCCTATGACTAAACATATTTTTACCTCATCCAAGCTCCGCTTTCCACAGGGATCGCTCTCTCGATGATCCCCTTGTCCATTTGTCCCTCCCCGTTAATCTACCCCTACAAACTTGTTCCTACAAGCAGCGCAAGTGCTACAGTTGTCTATATACATCCTCCTTCTCTTCCATTCAGATCCCCAAACAGTCCTTACAGATTAGGCAAGACTTCACCTGTGAATCTGCTGTGGTTGTCTATCGCGTCTGGTGCACCTAGTGCAGCCTCCTCTACAATGGTGAGACGTCGCAAATTAGCGACCGCTTCATTGAGTGCCTCCACACCAGTTGCTACATGCTGGACTTGCTGGTGGCCAAACATTTCGAATCCAATTCCCATTCCTGTTCTGACATATCAGTCTGTGGCCTCCTCTTGCGCCAGGATGAGGCAGTGATCAGAGTGAGGGAACAACACATTCTGTCTGGGTACCTTACAACTTGATGACATGAATATTGATTTATCCTTCCAGTGAAAAAAAATCCCCTCCTCCTTCCCTATATTCCCTATTCTGACCTTTCACTTCTCAATTGCCTATTATTTATCCCTCTTCCCTCCCTTTCTCCTATTGTCCACTCTCCTCTCCTATCAGATTCTTTCTTCGCCAGCTCTCAAACATTCCCTCCTACCTGGCTTCACCTATCATCTTCCAACTAGCTTCTTTACCCTCACCCACATTTTTATTCTGGCATCATTCCCCTTCCTTCTCAGTCCGGAAGGGTCTTGGCCTGAAACGTCAACAGTTTTCTCTTTTACATAGATGCTGCCTGACCTGCTGAGTTCCTCCAGCATTCTGTGTGTGTTTCTTTGGTTTTCCAGCATCTGCAGACTTTCTCTTGATCATGCTCTGACTGGAAATCTTGTCAGAATTGACTGGAAGATGAATGCTGGTAAATGCAGCATTCATCCCAAATAAAACCCAGCCAGCCTCTCCTGGAAAGCTTACCTTTCAGAAGGACAATGATCCAAAGTACACTGCGTGAGCAACCATGGATTGGCTTGAAAAGAAGAAAATTCACGTCCTTGAGTGGCCCAGTCAGAGTTCTGGCCTTAAGCGGATTGATCATCTCTGGCATGACCTGAAGATTGTTTCCCACTGCCGCTCCCCAACTAACCTAGTACAGCTTGAGATATTTTGCAAGAAGGAATGGGCAAATCTGCTCCATCACTTTGTGTAAAGGAAATAGAGACTTATCCAAAAAGAGAACTGGCTATAATAGCTGTGAGAAGTGGTTCAACCAAGTACTGAGCAAAGATGGATGAATATTTTTGAACAACTGACATTTCAGGTTTTGAATTTTTAGTTTTTCGTGCTTTACAGTTTTCCTTATTTTTTTAAGCTCGATTGTGATAAATGGAATATGTGATTCACAAATGAAAATTCTCAGTTAAATTGATCAAAAACCCCTGTTGTAATACTTATTTATGAAAATGAAGGGTTGGGGGCTGATTACTCTTACAAGGCTCTGTAAATAGGAAAGGTCTAGAGGGATATGAGCCAAACACAGGGAAATGAAGATGAGCTTAGACGGGATTTTTGGTTGAAATGGACCAATTGAGCAAAAGGCCTATTTACCTGCAGTACGTGTCTGACCATCGAAATTCTAGACTTTTTAGATAATTTTAAAAGGGTCCATTTTATTTTATGTCATATATTTAATTGCATTTGTTATACAGGTGTCCCCCGCTTTTCGAACGTTCGCTTTACGAAACCTCACTGTTACGAAAGACCTACATTAGTACCCTGTTTTCGCTTTCAGAAGGTGTTTTCACTGTTACGAAGAAAGGCAGCGTGCGATAAAAGCCAGCGCACGCCCCGAGCAGTCGCTCTCCTCGGATTTGGAACGGCATTGCTTAAACACTTTGCATTGAGCAGCCATTTGCTAGGTGAGTACTAAGGTGTCGGAAAAGCCTGGAAGAGCTTGTAAGGGTGTTACACTTAGCGTAAAACTAGACATAATTAAGTGTTTCGATCGTGGTGAACGAAGCAAGGACAAAGTGAGTTTGGCTTGTGGAAGCTGAGGAAGATGATGTTGAAGAGGCTTTGGCATCCCATGACCAAGAACTGATAGATGAAGAGCTGATGCAATTGGAAGAGGAAAGGATAACAATCGAAAGCGAATGCAGAAAGTGAAGCAACTGCGTGAGATTTTCGCTGCAATGATAAAGTAGGACTTTAATTTTGAAAGGGTACGTAGGTTTAGGGGATATTTTCAGGATGGTTTGAGTGCTTACAAACAACTGTATGATAGAAAAATGCGTGAGGCTCAGCAGTCAAGCAAGCCTTCCACATCAGCCACAGCAGCAGACGACGAACCTCGACCTTCGACATCGAGGCGGGCAGTCATAGGAGAAGATGAGCTACCTGCCCTGATCGATGATGAGATGACACCCCCCTGTCCCACCACCCGGGCCCCGGACAGATACTGTACCGATTCGCGAAGAACGCAGCAGTAGCCTGGAGGCACCCAGCACATCTTTAAAAAAAAAGCTGAAATAAACATGCTAATTAATTAGGTGCCACCTAGCATGTAATTGTCAGCCCAAATCAAAAGCGATGCAATCGGCAATCGCCTCTGATCTGCGCCGACATTTACGTGCCGGGCAACACCTAATTAATTAGCATGTTTATTTCGGCTTTTTTCTTAAAGTTGTGCTGGATGCGTCCCCGCTACCGCTGCGTTCTTCATGGCAATGTATCGGGTCAGCGGCCCGGAGGGTGGGGGCCACTGCACCACCCAGCCTGCGTCAAGTCAGTCTAACAGACCATCATCAGTGTGCTCGGCGCTGTTTTCCCAGTTCCGGTAAGTGATACTACACTGTACATACATTTTTTCTACTTTATATGGGCTGTGTATTTTTACGTGTTACTTGGTAGATTTGGCAGCTTCGTAGTTTAAAGGTTACTAGAGAGCGCGTTTATGCCAACCGCACTTGCGTGAGATTTTCTGCCAAGAGCGCTTGCGTGAGATTTTGGCTACGGAGATCTGTGCAGGCAATCGTTGTAGAGAAGTATTTCTACTTTATATAGGCTGTGTATTTATCATATCACATTCCTGCTTTTACTATATGTTACTGTTATTTTAGGTTTTCTGTGTTATTTGGTAGGTTATTTTTGGGTCTGCGAACGCTCACAAAATTTTCCCATATAAATAAATGGTAATTGCTTCTTCACTTTACGACATTTCAGGTTATGAACAGTTTCATAAGAAAGCTCTATCTTCGGATGGCGGGGGAAACCTGTATTAAAAACTATGCAAGTGATCAGAAAAGTTTATAATTGACAAACATAAATAGCCAATTGATACCTGATAATCTGAGTTAATAAATGAATGAAATCAGGAACTGACAGAACTGGAATTGCATTATATCCGTAGTACAAGGGAGTCAATGGCACCCCTTAAAATATGCGCTTGAGTGAGCATCCATGGGTCAAGTTCTTCAACTGAATTAACAGTTAACAAATTATTATTATTATTAATTATTAATAATATTTAAATTATGCAACACATCAGAGCGGGACACTTTGTTCTAATAAGAATTCACAACACTGCAGGCCAGTCAGCCTATTGCTGACTGACACAACAAATCTATTTTTCCCCCACTAAGTTTTCATGGTAACCCATTCTCCTCATATTCCGAAAAGCTCACCCAAGATTATACCACCAGTACACTAGAGGTAACTGATTAGCACATAATGACACTGTTGAACCACTGCAATGTTAGTAAGGCTGCAGACAATACTCCTAACTATACTTTTAAATATACCTCTTTTAAATTACTCTCATTGCAATCTGCAGCATGCAATTTCCCCTTGAAGCAATGTACTTTTAAATCAACTCACCAGTCTGCAGATTTTACGAATATTTGAAGGTTCATCGTCATGACCAGAAGCAAGGCGGGCGCGGGGGGGTACTCCAAGCCAAGCTGAAGCACAAAGGTTCCCTCTCTTAAACATTTTGTTAGCAAATGTGCAGGCATTGGAGAACAGAATTGAGGACCTGAGGGCAAGGTTGCTGTATTGGAGGGAAATGAGGCATTGTTGTATTCTATGTCTGAGCAAGATTTGGAGGTCACCCAGGTCACCGAATTCAGTGGTCAGACTGGAAACTTTGCGATTTTCCACATGGACCAAACTACTGACTCGGAAAAGGCAAAAGGTGGAAGTGTGCATTTCCTGAAAAACTCTCAGTGGTGTTCTGATGTGGCATTTTTGTCAACCTCATTCCCCAGACCTAACGGTCAAATGCCTAGGGTATTCTCCTCCAATATCCTGACCGCAGTTTACATACCACCATCAAGCACTTGAGATGTTGCAAGATGGCATCTACAAACAAGAAACAGTCATGATATAACCTGTAGCACTAGAGGTCCCAGCACACTAGACAACACTGTAACACACTTATACTAATATAAGGAATGCCTACCATTCCATGCCTAGATTGCATTTTGGTAAATCGGATAAGTCGGCTCTCCTTCTCCTAACTGTGTACAGGCAGAGGCTAAAGAACAAAGTTTCAGAGATTAGAACAACGAAGAGGTTGGCACAGGAGGCAGAGCACAGCAATGGGATTGCTTCAAGTCAAGGAAGTGGGCCGTCTTCAAGGACTTACCTGTGGACCTGAATGAATACACCGTAGTTCTAACAGATTTTGCTGAGGCCTAATTTGCAGTATGGTGTGCAGATTTGGTCACCTACCTACAGGAAAGATGTTAACAAAGTTGAAAGAGTACAGAGAAAATTAACAAGAATGTTGCTCGGTCTGGAGGACCTGAGTTATAAGGAAAGATTGAACAGGTTAGTGTGTATTCTTTAGTATGTAGAAAATTAACAGGAGATTGGATAGAGATGAACAAAATTATTAGGGGTATAGACAAGATAAGCACAAACAGACTTTTCCAGTGAGGTAGGGTGGGACTACAACCAGAGGTCATGGCTTAAGGGTGAAAGATAAGAAGTTTAAGGGGAACATGAAGGAAAACTTCTTCACTCAGATGGTTATGAGAGTGTGGAATGAGCTTCCAGTACAAGTAGTCCATGTGAACTCCATTTCAACACTTAAGAAAAGATTGAATAGCTACATGGATGGTAGGGATATGGAGGGCTATGGTCCCAGTTCAGGTTGATGGAAGTAGGCAGTTGAAATGTTTTTGGATGGTTTAGATGGGCCAAAATGCCTGTTTCTGTGCTGTACTTGTCTATGGCTCTATGACTCCATGACTCCATTATATTTCCTGAATTCACCATATATGCATGCAAGAAAATGAATATCAAGGTTGTATATAGTGACATAAATATTTTAATAACATATTTACTTTGAACTTTGAAAGACGTCACAGGGAAAATTTGCAAACTTCACACAGCACACAGGAGGCTAAGATTATACCCAGCTTGTCTGAGTTGTAAGTTAGGAATTGTACTCGTTGTACGTGCGCCTATGTGACAACTAAATATTCATAATGATACTGGCCAAAATCTAATTCTCTTCTAAAAATTCTGCCTGGTTGGTGACCAAATAAAACTCTTAAAAGAGAATGATGTATTTTTGATAATGATATTTAAAGCTATGGAACAGGAAATAAGATTGAATTACATGGGGTTCCATAACATAAGGTTCACATCAGATTTTGTTCTAATGTTGTGAAGGAAAAGTCACAGGAATTGAATGACTCATCTGTCCCAAGGTATGAAAGTGCATTGTCATTTTATCGCCCACTCTCATTGCCCTGACTACGAATCATGTGGCATGAAAAAGTGAGTCAAGTTCGACAAATCATTGATAAATTGAAGACCCAATCACTCTTGATTGTGTCCCAAGTAACACTTGCTGTTTGTAGCAAATTGGCTGCCAACATTCTCCAGGCCGTACCACCACTCCAAGCAAGGGAGATATCGTTGTTGGATTGGCTGTATAATTGTTACTTTCCTTGCAGTTTAACTTTCTTATGCATGTTTGTATTTTTATATAAACTCTGCCTTGTGCAGCTGGATCCTGGACTTCATGTCAGATCACCGGCAGGTGGTAAGAGTGGACTCCCTCACCTCCAACCCTCTGACTCTCAATACAGGAGCCTCTCAGGGCGGCGTACTGAGTCCTCTCCTTGACTCCCTGTATATCCATCACCACCCACAGCTCCAATCTACTAATTAAATTTGCCAATGACACTACATTGATTGGCCTTATCTGAAACAATAATGAGGTGGCCTACAGGGAAGAAGTCATCTCTCTGACACAGTGGTGTCAGGAAAACAACCTCTCCCTCAATGACGCAAAAACAAAGGAGCTAGTTGTGGATTACAAGAGGAATGCAGATGGGCTAATCCCTATTGACATCATTGGATCTGGGGCTGAGAGGGTAAACTGCTTCAAGTTCCTCGGCATCCATATCACCGAGGACCTCACATGGTCTGTATACATCAGCTGTGTGGTGAAAAAGGCACAACAACACCTCTTTCACCTCAAACGGTTGAGGAAGTTTGGTATGGGCCCACAAATCCTAAGAACTTTCTACAGGGACACAATTGAGAGCATATTGACTAGCTGCATCACTGCCTGGTATGGGAACTGTACCTCCCTTAATCACAGGATTCCGTAGAGAGTGGTGTGGACAGCCTAGTGCATCTGTAGTTGTGAACTTCCCATAATGCAGGACATTTACAAAGGCAGGTGTATAAAAAGGGTATGTAGGATCATTGGGGACCCGAGTCACCCCAACCGCAATCTATTCTAGCTGCTACCATCCGGGAAATGGTACTGCAGCATAAAAGCCAGGGCCAACAGGATCCGGGAGAGTTTCTTCCACCAGGCCATCAGACTAATTAACTTTTATCTATGTAAATAAATGGATTTAACAATATAGTACAAAACCGGACCACGATGGCTACCTCTCTTCTTTTTTATCTCTGCTCCTTTGTCTCTGTCTTCCCTCCTTGCTACTAGGTTATTTTTCCTTGCTATTTCCCATTTTTATTCCTTGGTTCTTCAGCAATTCATAAAATCAACCATATGAACCAAGTTGGATGCCTCATTCTTGACTTCTGAAGAACCTTGGATAAAACACATCAGCATCCAAAATGGTCCTACAGAAAGAATAGAGTTACCAAAACCCAGTTGATGTCCAACAGGGGTGCAATTTTTGCAGCCCGTACAAGTGAGAACAGAGATTGTAGGGTTGATAAGAAAAATACTAATTGAGCAATGCACCAATTAACATTAATAAGATCAGAGAGCTGAATGGGTGGTTCAAAGATATTGGTATTAGATTATTGTTGTCACAAGTACAAGATACACTGGAAACCTTTAATTTTACATGCCATCTAGACGGATCATAGCTACATACGTTGAGATATTAAAAAGAATATTATGTTGCAGTTACAGAGAAAATTCAGTGCGGGTAGACAAATAAAGTGAAAGGACATGACAAAGTAGACCGGGAGATCAAGAATTCATCCTCGAGTATGTTAGAGATCCACTCAAGAGTTGGATAACAATAAGGTTGTAGTTATACTTAATTAGGATATTCAAGCTCTCAGATATTAGTACCTCTTGCTCTACAGGAGAGGGGAGAAGAGAGAATGGCTAGGGTGGGAGAAGTCCCGATTATGTTATGGAGATAAGTTTGTTTTAAATAATGGTGTTCAAAGCAGAGCTACGTATAGTCAATAACCAGTGTCAAAGACATGGGTGTCATTGTTATTCAGATGTTCTGAAGAGGAGTGTAGAGCCAGGAAGATTGCATCGGCCAAGCACCTATTTCCGTCATAGGCAAATTGCATTGGGTTGTGATTGTCTGGAGGCTGGAGTTAATGACATTTCTTGATGTCATGAAGTGCTTTGAGAGAACTGTCTATGTCATCACGGTATAGGTCACCCTCCCCCTCGGGTAATAAGTGGATTCTATTTTTATAGAAAGTCCTTAAGTTAACCATGTCCATGAGTCAGAAAAAGAAAATTCAATATGGTAACTATGCCTCCACAGTCCTGTAATCAATGGCATCAAAAGCATTTCACTTGTAGGTACAAACATACACATACAACAAAGGATTTTCAAATTGAATAACATTATGGAGGTTAAAACATATCTGTGGGTATCCATAGCTTGGGCATTCATAACCTAGAGCAGCCTGTAGCTTACAGACTGTTTGGTCATTTTAAAAAATATATTTCACATCTCCAAGCTACTAGAATCTAGTTTATGCCATTATGTAAACTGTTTCATTTACTTTGATGTTAGTTACTTATGACATTCACTAGGAAATATTCATTTCTGAAACTTGCAATTGACATATTTGCAAAATTGTTGCAGGGAGGTGTTAAATGGATAATCAGCAATTCAACACAGCTGCTCTGCTGACCCACAAACCCTTAATATGTTGTCAGATGAGCAAATATTTAATTGAAGACATAAAAAATGCAGCTTGGTAACATATTCAGTAGTCTTGAGTCTTCTTGACAACTCCTACAGTGATTGCTCTTGTGCTACAATTATGACTGAGCCAAAGCCCTTGTTCCTCCGATGGAAAAGGTCAAGAGACTACAGAGCACCGCTGACTTCTTTCAGGGAAATACAAAAATGCTAAATCAAGACCCCATCTGCACATAAGTTGGAAGAGACTATACTGGCCAAAATTTATTATTGATAGTAGCTTTTGGATAAAACAATGCATACTCAAACCCATCAGACACATTTAACCAATCAAAAACATTTTGCATTTGAAGTAATTTACCTTAATTGGTTCTATAACTGTTCAGACCTAGCCTAACAAAAGTCTATCAGGAATGAGTTTGAAATTTCCAACTGATCTTCAGCCTCAAAACAATTGTCTTGAAGAGATTAAAAGTTCAGAAGTTCATTACTTTCAATGTATGCAACTCTGAAATTCCTCAATTCACTGGGTAGCCATGAAACCAAGAAAGAAAAAAAGGAAAGAAAGGCAGCATATTCATTAATCCCCAATTCCCACCTCTCCGCAAAAAAACAAACAAAAATGCAATCGGTACATCAACTACCAAATCCCCCTTCTAGCGCAAAAAAACGAGCAAAGTTGATCAGGCAGATTGACCTCCTCCCAATTCCCTCTACTCGCACAATAAATGAACAAAATAGATCAGGCACATCAACAACCAAATACCCCTACCCCCCACAAAAAGAAATGAGAAGACCAGGCAAAAAAAAACACAGAATATAAAGACTGTTTAGACTGAAAAAAACAGAGTCTAAAGGCTAAAGACCAAATACCAAACACAGAAAAAACCTGGACAAACACAGCAGAGGGCCTTTCCCTCTCTGATGCAGAACAACCGATCAGGAGACAGTCAACCTCCACTCAGCCCCTGCACTCACTTTGATGCTTCAATTGCACTTGTTGCTTTAGTCGGCGAACATGGGAGCTTTACTCAGTGAAATGGAGCCAAACATTGGTTTGTGCTTCATGCTGCAGCCTGCCCATAACAAGGTATACGCACACTACCTCCTGCCGGAATCCACATGGAGATTGCAGTGTTGGGACACCCAAATGGTAGCCAAGTTTCTGCACTTGCCTAGATGTTTCAATTGTCCTTGTTCCTTCAATCAGTGAAAAATAGAAGCTAAACTTGGCAAAATGGTGCCAAACATTAGCTTGCATGCCATCCTGCAGCCGTCTTGCCATGAGGTTCACTCACGCTGTCTCTGCCTCCCGGAATCTTAGAGACTGCAGAGAGTTGAAGCATGCAATCAAGCTCCAAACAGCAAAACACAGAATCCAGCAGTTCCAGAAAAGCATTCAAGATGAGAAACAAATGTAAAAGACATAAAAGAAGTGGAGAAAAAAGGGTTCATGATCTATCCAGAAAATGGCAACCAATGGACCATTTTACGTTGGTGCCATCTTGACCAGAAGATGGAAGTTTTGGATCTTAATAGTACTTTACTCTGAATAATACATGATGCGCAATCTCTCTCCTCATCTTCCTATATATGATTGTCCCACAGGTCTGTATGCTTAGCCTATTGCTGTCTACTCTGCTCACACATGACTGCATGGCGAAATATCTGAGCATTCTCACATTGTCAAGTTTGCTAATGGCACGTCAGTGGTAGGGCTCATCACCAATAATTGTGAGATGTCCTACAGAGAAGAGGTGCAAGAACTTGAGGCCTGGTGCCAGGCAAGTAACCTCTTCCTTAATGTTAATGAGACATATGAGATAGTGATCAACTTCAACAGAACTGATAGTACCCATAGCACCTTTTCATCGGTGGCATAGCAGTGGAAATTGCAAGCAGTTTCAAGCTCTTGGAAGTGCACAACACTCACAACCTCGCATGGCTGCAGAATACACACTACACTGTCAAGAAAACTCACAATATCTCTACTTTCCAACTAGGCTGAAGAGTGTGAAGACTTTGCACATCCATGCTCACATCATTCCACAGATGCACAGAAGAGAACATCCTGACATGTTGCATCTCTGCTAGGTATGGAAATCGCACTGCGATGGACAGGAGAGCTCTACAATGGGTAGTCAAAACTGCCCAATGCGTCACTGGCACCATCCTACCCACCATTAAAGACATGCATAAAGAAGGTGCTGAAAAATGGTCAGAAACATCATGAGGAACCAAAACCACTCTGTTTATGGCCTGTTTATCCCATTCCCATCAGAGAGGAGTCTACAAGCATCCAAGCCAGAACCACCAGACTCAAAACCACTTACTTTCCCCATCGACACCTCCACCATCATGACTTTATTGTTTCCTGTCAGTTACCTTATGTACAGCCTAGCATCACTTTATAGACATAAAATAAATGTACAAACAGCCATCTTATGCATTTATATTTATTATGTTTTTTATTATTATTCTGTTCTTGATTTTTTTGTGGAGTATTTTTGTCCTACATTAGATACAGAGTAATAATTTGTTCTCTTTATAATTGTGCAGGAAATTACACTATGAAATCTTGAACCTTGAAGCATTAAAATGACATTCACAGCATCAACACGATCTCCTTGCTCTGTGTATGCCATTAACTCAACACCAGAGAAAATTGTTCCTCACCACTGTGCAAAATTTTTTAACTAGTTTAAACACCTCAAAATGATCAGATATTTATTTTCTTGACCAAACAGAATGCATCTAATTTGATAATTTATAGCTTTGACCCCAGAATGAATGAAGGAATTAATCATTGATTTTAGGAATGGAAGTCAGGAAGTCACCAATTCTTATTGGTGTGACAGAGATGGAGAGAATTAGGAGTTTCAAATTCCTTGGAGTTAATATTTTAATATTTTAGATGACATGTCCTGGGCCCAGCATGCAGATACAATCACTAAGAAGACACTATCCTCTACTTTCCTGGAAGCTTAAAGCAGAGGCTGAGGAAGAGCTTCACTCCAAGTGAGGTAAGGCCAGGTAAGCTCCTTTAATAAATCTAATTACCTTAGGAGTAGGTAATGGAGGCAGCAGTTAGGGCAGTTGAGTGCTCCATTTGCAGGATGTGGGAAGTCAGGGCGATCGTCCCTGATAACTACACCTGCGAAAGGTGCATCCAGCTGCAGCTCCAGACAAACTGAGTTAGGGAGCTGGAGCTGGAGCTGGATGATTTGGGAGGCGGAGGCAGAAATAGAGAGGAGTTACAGGGAGATAGTCACCTCTAAGAGTCAGGAGATAGGTAGCTGGGTGACTGTCAGGAGAGGGAAGGGGAATAGACAGAATTAGCAGAGCACCCCTTGGCCGTTCCGACCAATAATAAGTATATTGTTTTGGATGCTGTTGATGGGGATGACCTACTAGGGACAAGTTGCAGTGGTTGCATCTCTGGCACTGAGATGGGACCCTCAATTCAGAAGGGAATGAAGGAAAAGAGGAGAGCAGTAGTGATAGGGGATAGTTAGGGTGACAGATAAGAGGTTCTGTCGAAGAAATCGAGAATCCCGGATGGTCTGTTGCCTCCCTGGTGCCAAGGTCCGCAATATCTCAAATCGAGTCCTCAGTTTTCTCAAGAGGGAGGGTGAGCAGCCGGATGTCGTGGTCCATGTAGGGACCAATGACGTGGGTAGGAAGAGTGTGGAGGTCCTGAAAGGTGAGTTTAGGGAGTTAGGCGCCAAGTTAAAGGACAGGACCTCCAGGGTAGCAATCCTGAGATTGCTACCAGTGCCACGTACAGGAGGGTTTAGAAATAGTAAGATAGCGCAGATCAACACGTGGCTGAAGGCATGGTGCAGGAGAGAGGGCTTCAGATTTATAGATAAAAGGTAAGGTGGGACCTGTTCCAGCAGGACGGTTTACATCTGAACTGGAGGGGGACAAATACTCTTGCGAGTAGGTTTGCTAGAGAGGCTCCGATGGATTTAAATTAGATACGAGGGGGGAGGGGAACCAGAGTGTAGGAACGGAAGTAGGGAAGAAGGAAGAAAAAGAAAATAGTAAAATTGTTTGCACAGTTAGTGATAAACAGAGAGTAAGAGGTGGAAAATTTCTTAAATGTATTTATTTTAATGCTAGGAGCATAGAAAGAAAGGTGGATGAGCTTAAAGCATGGATTGATACCTGGAAGTATGATGTGGTAGCTATTAGTGAAACATGGTTACAAGATGGGTGTGATTGGCAACTAAATACTCCTGGATTTAATTGCTTCAGGTGTTATAGAATCAGAGGGACAAGAGGGGGAGGGGCTGCATTGCTTGTCAGAGAAAATATTACAGCAGTGATCTGGCAGGATAGATTAGAGGGCTTGTCTAGGGAGGCAATTTGGGTGGAATTGAGGAATGGGAAAGGTACAGTAACACTTATGGGGGTGTATTATAGACTACCAAATGGGGAGCAAGAATTGGAGGAGGAAATTTGTAAGGAGATAGCAGATATTAGTAGTAGACACAAGGTTGTGATTGTGGGAGATTTTAATTTTCCACACATAGACTGGTAAGCCCATATTGTAAAAGGGCTGGATGGTTTGGAGTTAGTAAAATGTGTGCAATATTGTTTTTTGCAGCAATACATGGAGGTACCAATGAGAGAAGGGGCAGTGTTGGATCTCCTGTTAGGGAATGGGATAGGTCAGGTGACAGAGGTTTGTGTTGGGGAGCACTTCAGGTCCGGTGATCAGAATGCTATTAGTTTCAATATAATTATGGAGAAGGATAGATCTGGACCCAGGGTTGAGACTTTTGATTGGAAAAAGGCTAACTTTGAGGAGATGCGAAAGGATTTAGAACGAGTACAATTGAGAAAGTGTGTTTTATGGGAAGGATGTAGTAGAGAAATGGAGGTCATTTAAAGGTGAAGTTTTGAAAGTAGAGAATCTTTATGTTCCAGCTAGGTTGAAAGGAAAGGTCAAATGTATGAGAGAGCCATGGTTTTCAAGGGATATTGGAAAATTGGTTCAGAAAAAAAGAGAGATCTACAATAAATATAGACTGCATGGAGTAAATGAGGTGCTCGAGGAATATAAAGAATATAAAAAGAATCTTAAGTAAGAAATTAGAAAAGCTAAAAGAAGATATGAGATTGCTTTGGCAAGTAAGGTGAAAATAAATCCCAATGGTTTCTACCTTTATATAAATAGCAAAAAGATAGTGAAGGATAAAATTGGTCCCTTAGAGAATCAGAGTGGACGGCTATGTGTGGAGCTAAAAGAGATGGGGGAGGTTCTTAACAATTTCTTTTCTTTGGTATTCACTAAGGAGAAGGATATTGAAATGTGTAAGATAAGGGAAACAGGTAGGGAAATTATGGAAACTATGATGATTAAAGAAGAAGCAGTACTGGAGCTTTTAAGGAATATAAAAGTGGATAAGTCTCCGGGCCCTGACAGGATATTTTCCCGGACCTTGAGGAAAGTTAGTGTGGAAATAGCAGGGGGGATGGTGCCGGAGGATTGGCATATTGCTCATGTTGTTCCATTGTTTAAAAAGGGTTCTAAGAGTAAACCCTTTTATCGGCCTGTGAGTTTGACGTCAGTGGTGGATAAATTGACAGAAAGTATTCTCAGAGATGGTATATATAATTGTCTGGATGGACAGGGTCTGATTAGGAACAGTCAACATGGATTTGTGCGTGGAAGGTCATGTTTGACAAATCTTATTGAATTTTTTGAAGAGGTTATCAGCAATGTTAACGAGGGTAAAGCAGTGGATGTTGTCTATATGTACTTCAGTAAGGCCTTTGACAAGGTCCCACACGGAAGGTTGGTTAGGAAGATTCAATGGTTAGGTATTAATATTGAAGTAGTAAAATGGATTCAGTAGTGGTTGGATGGGAGACGCCAGAGAGTAGTGGTGGATAATTGTTTGTCAGTTTGGAGGCCGGTGACTAGTGGTGTGCCCTAGGGATCTGTACTGGGTCCAATGTTATTTGTCATATATATTAATGATCTGGATGATGGGGTGGTAAATTGGATGAGTAAATATGCAGATGATACTAAGATAGATGGAGTTGTGGATAATGAAGTAGGTTTTCAAAGCTTGCAGAGGTATTTAGACCAGTTAGAAGAGTGGGCTGAAAGATGGTAGATAGAGTTTAATGCTGATAGATGTGAGGTGCTACACTTTGGTAGGACTACTCAAAATAGGACATACATGGTAAATGGTAGGGCATTGAAGAATGCAGTAGAACAGAGGGATCTAGGAATAATGGTGCATAGTTCCCTGAAGGTGGAATCTCATGAGGATAGGGTGGTGAAGAAGGCTTTTGGTATGCTGGCCTTTATAAATCAGAGCATTGACCATAGGAGTTGTGATGTAATGTTGAAATTGTACAAGGCATTGGTGAGGCCAAATTTGGAGTATTGTGTACAGTTTTGGCCACCAAATTATCGGAAAGATGTCAACAAAATGGAGAGAGTACAGAGAAGGTTTACTAAAATGCTACCTGGGTTTCATCTCCTAGGTTACAGAGAAAGGTTGAACAAGTTGGGTCTTTATTCTTTGGAACATAGAAGGTTGAAGGGGGACTTGATCGAGGTATTTAAAATTATGAGAGGGATAGATAAAGTTGACGTGGATAGGCTTTTTCCATTGAGAGTGGGGGAGATTCAAACAATAGGACATGAGTTGAGAGATAAAGGGCAAAAGTTTAGGGGTAACATGAGGGGGAACTTCTTTACTCAGAGAGTGGTGGCTGAGTGGAACGAGCTTCCAGCAGAAGTGGTTGAGGCAGTTTCGATGTTGTTGTTTAAGGTTAAACTGGACTGCTATATGGATAGGAAAGGAATGGAGGGTTATGGGCTGAGTGCAGGTCGGTGGGACGAGGTGAGAGTAAGAGTTCGGCATGGACTAGAAGGGCCGAGGTGGCCTATTTCCGTGCTGTAATTGTTATATGGTTATATATGGGATTTAGCACGTTCCCAGATATTCCATCAAACTCCCACTATTGAAAGTATCTCAACTGGGGGCTGGTACTGCAGTTTCAATGCACAGGATCACAAAAGGCTGCGGAGAGAAACAGACACAAGTCTGCCCATCATGAGCAACACCATCCCTACCACTGAAGGCATCTATCCACATGGGGGCTGCCTTATGTGGTGACATCTGTCATCAGTAACCCTACCATGCAGGTTATTCCCTCTTTGCCTTGTAACTGCTGTGCAGGATGCAGAGAAGCCTGAAGTCCTACATCACCAACTTCAGGAACAGTTTCTTTCCCACAACCATTATGTTCTTGAAAATGCCCTGCATGAGCATGATCCTACCTCAGCAAAGAATCATGACAGATAAAGCAGCACTACCGTGGACATGCGGATTTTTTTTAGCACTAATGTTTTTCTAAGTCTTTTTTCTTCCCTGTCTTGTGTAAGTAATACTTAAACTTTACACATATTCTGTGTTGTCTGAATCTATTTTTCTGTGACACTACTGCAAGTTGTTCATTGTACCTGTAGCTCACCATGTTTGTGCACATGACAATAAACTCAACTCCATTTGTCTTGAATTATTAAAGTAAATCTGAGTTGTGTGATTATATCCTTGCTAGGAAGCAGACCTCTGATTTTAGTAGACCGTACCAGGAGCAATCTAGCCAGAGGTATTTATTTTTTTGCACCTTTTATATTCTGGAGCTTTTAAGTCAAAGGCAAACAACTCCAACTGCTGCTTTAATTACTTTGGTAATCACACTTTAGCTTTTATTATTAGCTCGACATGAATCCATAATTTTCTCTCATCCTTCACTTCTCTGAGAATTCTTCAATTAGAACATCCTTTGATTTTCAGTCCAAACTCTGAAACTTCTCAATATTGAACTCAATCCATCATAGCTTTGCCCGTTACCTTGGTTCATTAGCATCCTTTTCTGTTCTTGGTTACTTTCTTACAGTCCTATCTCAGATATCTTGCATAAAATGCCTTTGTTCCTTCATCCAAGGAAAACAATAGCAGTAACTAGATAAGTCCATCAATGAACCAGCACCAGAGCAACAGAGGCCAGTACTCTGCCCTGTAGCATTTAATGAACAAGTTGTCTTTCTAAGCAATAATATGAATGTTAAACATTCTCTGGTATTAAAGCAATGAAAGGCAGGAAAGATCATTTACTGACCTTTCAACATTTAACCAACAACAAGTTATCTGATTATCGCATTACTATTTGTGAGTCTGTGGATAACATGGCTATGACATTTCTCTACATTACAATGGAGCTCATAACTAATTAACTTTCGCTCATTCAGGTAACTGATAATATACTGGGATCACAGGAGTTTACACAAGTTGTAATCTTGAGTCTCCTGCATATTATCAGTTAGCTGTATAAATTAAAACAAAACTGCTGGACCATGAAGGGTCTCGTTCCGAAACATTGGCTCTTTATTCCTCTCCAAAGATGATGCCTGGCCTGCTGAGTTCCTCTTGTATTTTGTAAATGAGGCTGCATCAGTGAAGGTAAGAAGATGGTTGACATCTTGAATTGAGAGCCCTGATGATCATCGATCCTGTTGACTCGGACCATCCTCCTGCCTGTGCAGGTGCTGATGGCCTACTGAAATCTTCCAGAATTTGTGTTTTGCTGAAGAAATGCAGGCTGAGGGAAATAAAGCCATTAGCCAAAAATTAATAACGTGCCTCTAAGATATACCTGCAAGAAAAGGGCACACCTTAGTCATCGTCATAGTCATAGTCATACTTTATTGATCCCGAGGGAAATTGGTTTTCGTTACAGTAGCACCATGAATAATTAAATAGTAAGAAAACCATAAATAATTAAATAGTAATATGTAAATTATGCCAGGAAATAAGTCCAGGACCAGCCTATTGGCTCAGGGTGTCTGATCCTCCAAGGGAGGAGTTGTAAAGTCTGATGGCCACAGGCAGGAATGACTTCCTATGACGCTCTGTGCTGCATCTCGGTGGAATGAGTCTCTGGCTGAATGTACTCCTGTGCCCACCCAGTACATTATGTAGTTGATGGAAGACATTGTCCAAGATGGCATGCAACTTAGACAGCATCCTCTTTTCAGACACCACCGTACGAGAGAGTCCAGTTCCATCCCCACAACATCACTGGCCTTACGAATGAGTTCGTTGATTCTGTTGGTGTCTGCTACCCTCAGCCTGCTGCCCTAGCACACAACAGATAACTGAAATGGTTCAAAAGTAAAAGCAATGGAGTTGATCAATGGCTCGAGGTTAAACAATACATATAAACCTATTCAGGCCTCCGCTTCTTTCTCAGATCTGAAGACTGCCACAGTCAGCTAAACTATCTAAAGCTGACACTATTTTTCCACTGTTCATCTCTGCATAATGCTTTGATTGGTTTATTAGAAATTTACAGAGTTGTGATTACAGGATCTCCTGCAAGTGCTTCTAATCACACTCTTCTGAGGGTTCCAAATAATCCAGCATCCACCCACCCCTCATCTGCATCTTATCCATTCATGATATGAACTGAAGACATGTCAGGATCCAATCAAACATCTTATTTGAAACAAGGTATTATAAGTATTTATCAAGGATCACTTCCATAAGGAGCAGATATTGGTGAGGTCACACTTAAAGTACAATTGTGCTCATCCTGTTATAGGACAGATGTTATTAAAATAGAAAGTGTGCCAAAAAGATATACCAAGATGTTGCCTGGACTTGGGGCCTTCAGTTATTCTCTAAAATGTAGGAGATTGAGAGGTGACCTGGTAGAGGTATGCAAAGTCATTGAGAACATAGACAGGGTGAAAGCACATTGTCTTTTTCTCAGCGACAGGATACTAAACCAGGAGGTCTTAGGTTCAAGATTAAAGGCAAGAGTTTTTAAAAAATATACCAGGGTCAGGTTGTTCACACAAAGAGTGGTGTGTATTTGGAATAAGCTGCCAGAAATAGTTGTTCAAGCAGGCACATCAGCAAAAATTAAAAACCATTTCTTTAAGTACATGGATAAGAGAGGTTCAGATAGCTATGGACCAAACTTGAATAGTTAGGACTAGCTTGCTGGACAACACTGTTGGATGAAGTACTAGTTTCCATGCTATATGACTGATTCTATTCAATGGTCATCCTTCAAACATTATGATCATCAGAAAGGTCTGTAAATTTGCACAATATGTTGTTGAGAAAAGAAAGAGTGAATGGGTATGGACCTTTGTTTTACCAGTACCCGTGAAGAAACTTCCCACCTCCACTGCAACCACACTTATATTAGACTTTAAAAAACATCAAAGACAATAGACTTATTAGTCAGATATCTGTTAGTCAAATAGGTGAACAGAATAAGGGTGAAAGAATTAGCATAGTCAGGAAGCTAGTTCAGAGGGAGGCTGCAGAGCTACATGGGCAAAGTGACAAGGTACTTCTAACCAAATTTAGTATCAGTTGAATATTTGGAGACATCTAACCTGTGCAGAATATTTTTTTCAGAATTGGAAGCACTAAGGCCAAAGAATAACCCTCCTTTAATTACCTTGTGATCAAATTAAAAAATGCAAAATACAACAGCTTGACCTACATACAGAAGATGGGATTACTTAAAGTGTGGTATAATTGAAGTGTTTGTAACCCACTTGCACATTAAGTTTCGACTGGTGCACAATGACTGTGACGTATTACCATATAAGCTGCTTAGCCCATCTGTCATTTAACACTCAACATAAGAGATTCTGCAGATGCTAGAAAGCAGAGTACCAGTGACACATACAAAATGCTGGAGGAACTCAGCAGAACAGGCAGCATCTATGGAAAGAAATAAGCCGTCAACAGTTTGGGTTGAGTCCCTTTATCAGGACTCCTTTCCATAGATGCTGCTTGGCCTGCTGAATTCCTCCAGCATTTTGCATGTGTCCTTTTACACTTACTTGTTGAAGTTAGAAATGAACTTGCCATGCACATTTTGTTCAGCTCATTTGAATTTATTTCTAGCCTCACTTCACACCTTATCTCTAACCCTGTACTAGTCCACATGCAGTGGCATGCAAAAGTTTGGACACCCTGGTCAAAATTTCTGTTACTGTGAATAGCTAAGCGAGTAAAAGATGAACTGATTTCCAAAAGGCATAAAGTTAAAGATGACACATTTCTTTAATATTTTAAGCAAGAAAACTTTTTTTATTTCCATCTTTACGGTTTCAAAATAACAGAAAAGGAAAAGGGCCCGAAGCAAAAGTTTGGGCACCCTGCATGGTCAGTACTTAGTAACACTCCCTTTGGCAAGTATCACAGCTTATAAATGCTTTTTGTAGCCAGCTAAGAGTCTTTCAATTCTTGTTTGGGGGATTTTCACCCATTCTTCCTTGCAAAAGGCTTCTAGTTCTGTGAGATTCTTGGGCGGTCTTGCATGCACTGCTCTTTTGAGATCTATCCACAGATTCTCAATGATGTTTAGGTCAGGGGACTGTGAGGGCCATGGCAAAACCTTCAGCTTGCGCCTCTTGACGTAGTCCATTGTAGATTTTGAGGTGTGTTTAGGATCATTATCCTGTTGTAGAAGCCATCCTCTTTTCATCTTCGGCTTTTTTACAGACAGTGTGATGTTTGCTTCCAGAATTTGCTGGTATTTAATTAAATTCATTCTTCCCTCTACCAGTAAATGTTCCCCATGCCACTGGCTGCAACACAAGCCCAAAGCATGATCGATCCACCCCCCCGTGCTTAACAGTTGGACAGGGGTTCTTTTCATGAAATTCTACACCCTTTTTTCTCCAAACATACCTTTGCTCATTGCGGCCAGAAAGTTCTATTTTAACTTCATCAGTCCACAGGACTTGTTTCCAAAATGCATCAGGCTTGTTTTGATGTTCCTTTGAACCTTTTGAATAGAACTCTTTTGCCGCAGTGTAAAAACTGTAAAAGATGGAAATAAAAAAAGTTTTCTTGCTTAAAATATTAAAGAAATGTGTCATCTTTAAATTTATGCCTTTTGGTAATCAGTTCATCTTTTACTCGCTTAGCTATTCACAGTGGCACGTGGCCAAGTGGTTAAGGCATTCGACTAGCGATCTGAAGATCGTGAGTTTGAGCCCCAGCTGAGGCAGCGTGTTGTGTCCTTGAGCAAGGCACCTAACCACAGTGCTCTGCGACAACACTGGTGCCAAGCTGAATCGGCCCTTGCCCTTCCCTTGGACAACATCGGTGTCATGGAGAGGGGAGACTTGCAGCATGGGCAACTGCCAGTGTTCCATACAACGTTGCCCAGGCCTGTGCCCTAGAGAGTGAAGATTTTCCAGGCACAGATCCATGGTTTTGCAAGACTAACGGATGCCTTAAATTAATTAATTTATTCACAGTAACTGAAATTTTGACCAGGAGTGCCCAAAATTTTGCAAGCCACTGTATTAACATCAAATGAGCTAACCAGCTTCTTCTTACCTTTCTTCTTAGCTTATCTTATTGTCATCATGAGGCAAGTAATGCCATGCAGGTAGAAATACAGTAGTCCTGGAAATGTAGTCTCTGTAAGTGGATTCAATTTGTTTGTTTTGTGTATAAAGATTAACTGAGCTGGAAGTAAAAGCATTCACTAAAATGATCCAGATTGACCATTTATAAGACCAACATGAAAGTGGTGAAAGATCAGTGCTTCTGGAGATCATATATTTTCACACAAATGGACATTACAGTTAATGAACTGAAAATATAGTCTGAATAAACATCACTGAGCCAAAAGTGAAAAACATGTCTAGTAACAGCAAAACTTCACATGAAGTGAACAGGCAATCAGACCAAGTAACTTAATGAGTGCAAACTGAAAGGGAAAGAAAATAACATGTCAAAGGTTTTGACCAAGCTAGCACAACTTTTTAAAAATGTAATTTTTAATTCAATGATTCTAGTTCTTCTTTGCCAAAAATGTGCTAGCAAGTAGAGAGGGACAATATGCAGTGAATAAGAATAAGAACATAACAAAAAGGAGCTAATTAGGGCAAACAGCTGATTGGCTTAAGTAAGATCATGGCTCACCTGATTTTGTTCTCAACCAGATCTTTGTGTTCTTAAGAGAAGGAATAGTTCCTTATTTACAACCTAAAGGGAACTTTTTACACTGAATTGATATTATTCCCTAGTTCTGGATTCCTCTTAGAGTCTGGACACTGAAGACCACTCAGAATCTTACATGTTTCATTTTGATCAGCTCACATTCTTCAGAATTTTGGTGTATATCCTCCCTGCTCAACTGATGGACAAGTTCATTCATAGGAACTGAATACGTGGAAAAGTTAGCAAATAAAACTAGCAGTCAGAAGATCTGATGATCATAAAGCTCAAGTTAGAATATTAGTGAACGCCGAGTTACACCTAAATACGTGACAAAATAACTTCCCTTCGATTTATCATCTCAAGTCCTTACTTTATCATAACTTGTTGTTATATAAAGCTCATGGTGTTCTCACACTCCCACACCAAAATTTAAGCACAAAAATAACAGGAAGTGAAGCTGGGAAAGGAGGTAATTGAAATGGTGACAAGAGTCTATGAGCTTCTCCAAAAATCACATTTTGAGTGGCAGAGAAAATCCACAAATAGAAAGTAGAAATTGAGGAACACCATGGGGAAAGTGAGTGGATAAGGAGAGAAATGCTGTCAGAAAAATATTTGGAAAAATATGTTAAAAAAAAACAATTGCTATGCTGATCATTATTTTATTGTTTATGTCAGGAAATGCAGAGCCGGCTTGACTCAAAAGCAGAGCAATGAAGATGATTTAGCAGTGAATGACAGCTTTAATAATAGAATTGGGGGTTGGGGTAAGGAAGAGAGGACACAAAACAAGAAGAGAGAACCAGAACTGAACACAAGAGACAACAAGGTAATCTTTAGCCAAGGAGATTGAAGGCTAGGAGCAACTGGTTGAGGCAAGCTGGTTTGATGAGTGAACAAGGACTGCAGATGAGAAATGAAGTTAAATAGACTAAAGGTGATGAGGCCGGAAATTATCGCTGAGTGAATCCTATTAGCTGAGTGGAGACTGGGAAAAGTCCGCATGTGTAAGTCGAGAGGTATCAGTGGCAGCAGGCCTGACTGTTTCTTTATATGAGGCCTTTTTACGTTAAAGATTTAAAAAATAGCTTTATTTGTCCGATGTACATTGTACCAGAGTGAGAAGTGTTGTTTCTGTCAATGATCAACACAGAACAAGAATCGGCTGGGGACAGTCCACAAGTGCCACCATGCTTCCAGTGCCAATAGAGAACATAGAATGCCCAGAACCTACAAAGTCTCACTTACAAGTGTTCGTAATATGGAAGGAAACCCATGTGGCCATGGGGAGAACGTACAAAATCCTGCAGACAGCTGTGGGAATTGAACCCTGATCTTCTGATCACTGTTGCTGAAAAACTCCTACACTACATTTATCTGCATTTAATTGAGAGTGACAGCAAATTGTTATTCCTTCTCTGATATCCAACGGCAAGTCAAGACTAGGTTAACTGAATGCAAGTTCATTCTCTTTGGTAGTAACAAGGGATTAAGACAAGAAAATGCAGTAATGATCTGAGCACCACTCACTACTAAAATCAAATTAATAACCATGATTTCTAGTTTTACTACCGCTTTATATAACTTTTTATAACTCAACCTACCCATTTGCTTAATCACAATACAACATTTTCAATTTTATACCTTCTTTTCAATCATTTATTTCCAAACAATCTTTAAGAAAGAACATTGTAGCCAGGACTTTCTGCTGCAGAGATGGTCGTCAATCCTCTAGGTTTGTCCTAAAGTCTAAAGAAACTAAAGATTAATATCTGTGTCATTGCTGCAAGGAATCCAGAATCATATCCATAAAGGACATATTTAACATTTTAATTAATTATGAAAAGCTATTATTGAGAGTGCAAAGAACACCAGTTGACTCACAGTTAAATATTATTCAGCTAATTAAAAGTCCATTTGCTTCCCAACCTGCTCGGTAAGGTGGTACCTCATGAGGGCAAGAAGATCTGACAATTCAAGCTGGAATTAATGAAGTAACGTTATTGTAAAGTATTACATTGTGTGACGGATCCCTTGTGGTGTGCCTGATGTGATGAGTAACTATATATGCAAATACTTGAGTCAGTTAGTGCAAGCAAACCAAAATTTTAAAGACCCACCACGAATTCATTTGACCACAATGAAAAATTTAACTGTTCCAGTACACAAATTCTGTAAGATCCCTATACTGGGCACCCGTAAAAATGGAGTAAGAAATTCACTTACATTATTTAAATTAGCTAGGTTCCGATACAAATTTGCAGACCTGGGTTGCAATACTGCTGAAGTACGAATTCATAGACATAGCTTTCACAAAGCTCAACAATTTGGATAACTGATGAAAGATATCGGAAGTATTCTTATAAATCATTGTTCACACCATAGAACTGAATCTTTTGTCATATTTTATCAAATTCTTTCTTCTCTTATTCAATAGATATCTATAAATTGTTTCGGCATTTATTATTACTTAACAAAATTGTTGTATCATACAGGCAAAATCTTGCTGTTTTTGTAGTTGATATTGAAAATAGCTATTGAAATAGACAGAAAACATACAGTAATTTACAGTGAGGCAATCGGCACAACATTTAACTTTGAATATATTTTAAAAATCACTTTACAGAATAAATTAAATCAGCATTTGCTTGAAATATGTAAAATTAATCACTTCTTTGCAATCTAGTACCTATAATTCAAATATTTGCCATGATCCTGTTATAATCTGAAACCTTATTGAGCAGCTCACGTGAACCTCCGACCCATATCAGCAATTGCAATTGTTCCCTTTCAGCCTATTTGGACATTCTATAGGTACATAGCAATTTTTTTTACAGAGTAGTACAATTCCAGTTCGACAATTAGTAAGGCTTGAAATTATACTTCAAATCTGACTGTAAATGTATAGATTTCCATTACAGTTGATTTTAATTGTTTTAGCAATTTATTTTTAAAATTACAATTTTCTATTTTGATGCATACAAATTCAAAGTAGGAAGCTCACCCATTCAGGAGTAGAGCTTCTGCTCCCAGCCAGTGCTACGCCACTGCCAAATATGGTTGGCCAGAATGAGAAACCTCTGTCCACACAATAAGTGTCAAAAAGGGACTAAATAACAACCTCAAAATCATCTCTATCAACCTAAAGGCAACACAGGTGTACAACGTGTTTATCCTGACTGGAATGGCACCAGCAGGCATCCAAAGTACCGCTGCCATCTAAAGATTACCCCTACGATACCAGCAAGGAGAGATGGTAGAAGTGACTTGCAGAACTGAACAGGCAAGCCTAATTGGCATCACCAGCAATCTATTTTAGAGAAGGGAGATGGACCTGTGGAAGTAGTTACAAAGCCAGGGTTCAGGTAATGTCCAGACAGGGATAGTTTACCAATAGTGTACAGTCAGCCCTGGCAAGAGACATATTTGAAGACCATAGCTTCCCTTTGCACATCATGGGTTGGACAGACAGACAAGATAAGGATGCAAACAAAGGATTCTAAGATGACACTCACTATTAGTCAGTTACTTTACAAATTCTGAAGTATTACTGGTCTTTAATGTATAGATTCTATTGGTTATTAATACCTAATACAGTGTGATTGATAATTGATAATGCAAATAAAAAATCTGTACATCCACAAGCTTATCAATTAGTCAATATCTGTATTAAAATTGTCAATTTCAGTATAAAAAATGACCTTTTGTTGTTCAAACTTAGAACAGTTTGGTAACAGGGCCATGCTGTTCCCCTTGAATATAAGTAAATAAAGTGTGTTTGAAGAACATGTGCAAGTTTTCAGAGTCCAATTAATCAGAGGTAGCAGATCACCTCAAAGCCCCTAAACCCCCTTTTCATCCAAGTCAGCTCATCAGGAAACAATATAATAAAATGCCTGTTTACCCATCTTCCATGTCATATGAAATAATTATCTTTAAGACACACACTTACTGAACAAAGAACATTTAACAAGCATGCTAATGACCTCATCTCCACTTTCACAGCTCTGAAAGCCATTCCACACAGACATAACAATTTCCATAGATTAGTATAATTCTGATGTTACAATGAGCAAGGCTTGAAATTATACTTCAAACCTGACTATAAATGAATACTTTCCATTTCTTCTGATTTTTTTTTATATAAGACATCTCAGAATTTTGTTTTTTTTTTAATACCAATCTTCTATTCTAATAGATACCACTTCTGTAAACTATCTTGTGATAGAAATCTGAGAGCTGGAACTTTTCTATTGTTCACGTTTTCAAGCAGAATGGCTTCCTTGAACAGAGTAAGGATTTGTTTCTTGGGATCTCTAATCCAAATATGCCAAATGCTACAGCCCCTTAATTGATTCATCAGACAATTCCAGGTCATTCTGATGATATAGTTAAGGCCACAGTGACCCTATTTTTTAAACATCCTGCTCTTTAGAGCCAGCGGTTGCAGAATATAACAGCCTAAAATAAAGGAGCAGGATTAGGTATTTGGCCTCTCGAATCTTCTTTCCCATTCAACATCATTATGGCTAACCTTCTACCTCACTCCCATTTCCTTATCAATCCTCACAGACTTTCATTCCTCTAACTTCTAGAGATCTAACTATATTTGTTTTGAATTGAATCAATGGCTAAGTCTCCATAGCCATCCAGGGCAGATAATTTCAAAAACTCATCTCTTTTGAGTGAAGGCATTTCTCCTCATTTCAGTCCAACCATTTATTTTCAGACTGTGACCCTTAGTTTCAGACTGTTCTGCAAGGGTGTTACTAGTCATCCCAAGGAATCCTTGGATAAATCTTCACTGCATTTCCTATATAATAAAATGTAAGGAGATCAAAATTATACACAATAGTAAATGTGATCTTGCCAATTCTCTATACAATTGCTACAAAATGTATCTTTATTCTTGTACCCAAAATCTCTGGTAATTAAAACAATGTACAATATGCCTTTCTACTATTACTGGACCTACACTTTGGCTTCCAGTGGGGCTTGAGTACAAGAACATCCACGTGTCTTTGAAGATCAATATTTCCCAATCCCTTAGCATTAAAAAACACTATATTTACTTTGTTTCTGTTTCACATATTATTTAATATTCTCTTAAACTTTTGCACTCTCATCACTACTTACACTCCTACAGTTTCAAGTCATCAGAAACCTTAGAAATACCACACACAATTCCTTAACCAAGAGATGTTAATAGACCATGAATCAATGGGGGCTAAACAGCATAACCTGCCATAGTTTGCTAGTCACACCCTGCAAACCATAAATCAGAACTTGATGAAGGATCTTGGTTCAAAATCTCAACCGTCATTTTATTCTATGAATGCTGTCTGACTTGCTGAATTCCTCCATCTTTCTGTATGCTTCTCAAAATTTCCAGCATCTAAAGAATCTCGTGGCTCCACATCATAACTGGGATTATTTTATCAAAAGCCTGTCCAAGGTCCCATATGCTATACATCTACTGATTTCCCTCAACTATTCCATAAAATAGATTCGTTCAGCATGGTTTTCCATTTGTAAATCATTCCTGCTCTGCTCAATCATAATTTTTATGGTTTGGTATCACAGCCTGTATTGTAGATTCCAGCATTTTTCCAATCAATCTCTGGCCCGCTTCTTTAAGAACAAGGCTACTGCGAATTTTGACCCAACATCTACATCACTCTGAAGTAGAAATCAACACCATTTGGCAAATAGATTTCTTCTCAATGGCTGCACTGATCTGGGAGTTTAAATAGCTGCAGTAAACTACTCCTAGTGTGCAGGTAAGTGATGAAGATTATGATATTGTTGTAAATTGATGTTTAATGGTCAGTTTTGACTTGGTTAGCCAAAGGTTCTGTTTCCATACTAGATAATTACATGACAATATAAACAAAGCAAAATCAGAAAAAGATGAAGGAGAAGGAGAGGAAAAAATAAAGGAAGAACAGAAAAGAAACCTGAAATCAGAAGTCTTTTCCAGTTGCTTTATTAGAAACAAATTAATCATTCTTCAGTTGAACCAAGGGCACTAAATATTATCAAGCAAATTTGCTACACACATTCAGTAAAATAAAAACAATAGACAATAGGTGCAGGAGTAGGCCATTCGGCCCTTCAAGCCAGCACCGCCATTCACTGTGATCATGGCTGATCATCCACAATCAGTATCCAGTTCCTGCCTTATCCCCATATCCCTTGACTCCGCTATTTTTAAGAGCTCTATCTAACTTTTTCTTAAAAGAATCCAGAGAATTTGCCTCCACTGCCTTCTGAGGCAGAGCATTCCACAGATCCACAAATCTCTGTGTGAAAAAGTTTTTCCTCAACTCTGTTCTAAATGGTCTACTCCTTATTCTTAAACTGTGGCCTCTGGTTCTGGACTCCCCCAACATCGGGAACATGTTTCCTGCCTCTAGCATGCCCAATCCCTTAATAATCTTATATATTTCAATCAGATCCCTTCTCATCCTTCTAAATTCCAGTGTATACAAGCCCAGTCGCTCCAATCTTTCAAAATATGACATTCCCGCCATCCCGGGAACTACCCCAGTAAACCTAGACTGTACTCCCTCAATAGCAAGAATGGTCTTCCTCAAATTTGGAGACCAAAGCAGCACACAATACTGCAGGTGGGGTCTCACCAGGGCCTTGTACAACTGCAGAAGGACCTCTTTGCTCCTATACTCAATTCCCCATGTTATGAAGGCCAGCATGCCTTTAGCTTTCTTCACTGCCTGCTGTACTTGCATGCTTGCTTTCAGTGACTGATGAACAAGAACACCTAGATCTCATTGTGCTTCCCCTTTTCCTAACTTGACACCATTCAGATAGTAATCTGCCTTCCTGTTCTTGCCATCAAAGTTGATAACCTCACATTTATCCACATTATACTGCATCTGCCATGCATCTGCTCACTCACCCAACCTATCCATAACCCTGCATTCTCATAATATCCTCCTCACAATTCACACTGCCACCAGCTTTGTGTCATCTGCAAATTTGCTCATGTTACTTCTAATCCCTTCATCTAAATCATTAATGTTTATTGTAAATAGCTGTGGTCCCAGCACCGAAACCTTGCAGTACCCCACTAGTCACTGCCTGCCTTTCTGAAAAGGACCCATTAATCCCTACTCTTTGTTTCCTGTTTGCCAACCAATTTTCTATCCATGTCAGTACCTTACCCCCAATACCATGTATTGTCTATTGTTTTGCCCACTAACCTCCTATGTGGGATCTTATCAAAGGCTTTCTGAAAGTCCAGGTACACTACATCCACTGGCTTTCCCATGTCCATTTTCATAGTTACAAGCTCAAAAAATTCCAGGAGATTAGTCAAGCATGATTTCCCCTTCATAAATCCATGCTGACTTGGACCTATCCTGCTACTGCTATCCGAATATGCCTCTATTTCATCTTTTATAATTGACTCCAGCATCTTCCCCACCACTGATGTCAGACTAACTGGTCTATAATTACCTGTTTTCTCTCTCCCTCCTTTCTTCAAAATTGGGATAACATTAGCTACCCTCCAATCTGCAGGAACTGATCCTGAATCTATAGAACACTGGAAAATGATTACCAATGCATCCACAGTTTCTAGAGCCACCTCCTTAAGTACCTTGGGATGCAGATCATCAGGGCCTGGGGATTTATCAGCCTTCAGTCCCATCAGTTTACCCAACACCATTTTCTGCCTAATGTGAATTTCCTTCATTTCCTCCGTTACCCTAGGTCCTTTGGCCACCATTACATCTGGGAGATTGTTTGTGTCTTCCCTATTGAAGACAGATCCAAAGTACCTGTTCAGCTCATCTGCCATTTCCTTGTTCTCCATAATAATTTCACCCGTTTCTGTCTTCAAGGGCCCAACTTTGGTCTTCACTAATTTTTTCCTCTTCACACACCTGAAGAAGATTTTACTATCGTCCTTTATATTCTTGGCTATCTTACCTTCGTACCTCATCTTTTCCCCCTGTGTTGCCTTTTTAGTAATCTTCTGTTGCTCCTTAAAAGTCTCCCAATCTGCTGGCTTCCCGCTGATCCTTGCTATGTTATACTTCCTCTCTTTTATTTTTATACTGTCCTTGACATCCCTTGTCAACCACGGTTACCCCTTACTCCCCTTAGAATCTTTCTTCCACTTTGGAATGAACTGATCCTGCACCTTCTGTATTATTCCCAGGAATACCTGCCATTGTTGTTCCACTGTCATCTCTGCTAGGGTATCTTTCCAGTCAACTTTGGCCAGCTCCTCCCTCATGGGTCCATAGTCCCCTTTGTTCAACTGTAATACTGACACTTCCGATTTTCCCTTCTCGCTCTCAAATTGTAGATTAAAACTTATCATACTATAATAACTACTCCTAATGGCTCCTTTACCTTGAGTTCCCTTATCAAATCTGGCTCATTACACAACACTAAATCCAGAATTGCCTTCTCCCTGATAGGCTCTAATACAAGCTGCTCTAAGAATCCATCTGTGAGGCATTCCACAAACACCCTTTCTTGGGGTCCAGTACTAACCTGATTTTCCCAGTCTACCTGCATGTTGAAATCCCCCATAACACCCGTACTATTACCTTTGCAATATGCCAATTTGAACTCATGATTTAACTTGGACCCTATATCCAGGCTACTGTTTGGGCGCCTGTAGATATCTCCCATTAGGGTCTTTTTGCCCTTACAGTTTCTCAGTTCTATCCATACTGACTCCACATCTCCTGATTCTATGTCCCCCCTCGCAAGTGACTGAATTTTATTCTCACCAACAGAGCCACCCCACCCCCTCTGCCAACCTGTCTGTCCTTTCGATAGGATGTATAATCCCTGAATATTCATTTCCCAGACCTGGTCCTCTTGCAGCCATGTCTCTGTTATTCCCACAACATCATACTTGCCAATTTCCAACTGAGCCTCAAGCTCATCCACTTTATTTCTTGTACTCCGTGCATTCATATATAATACTTTTAATCCATTTACTGTAATACTTTTACTCCCCTCACTTTTCACATCAATTCCTATTGCACTTGGCCATACTCTCCGATCCCTTCCTGAGCTTTCTGCCCTGTTAATTCTGTTGTCTTTCTTAACTTTTCTTATTCTCTCTTTCCCTTTAACTCAATCCTTATATTTCCAGTTCGTCCCCTCCCCACAACTACTTAGTTTAAACACACCCTATAGTAGTGACAAACCTGCCTGCCAGAATGCTGGTCCCCCGTCTGTTAAGATGCAACCCGTCCCATCTATACAATTCATCCTTACCCCAAAACAGATCCCAGTGGTCCAAGAATCTAAATCCCTACCTCCCGCACCAGCTCCTCAGCCACACATTCAGATCCCCTATCACCCTTTTCCTGCCCTCACCAGCACAAGGAACTGGAAGCAAACGGGAGATAACCACCCTGGAGGTCGTGCTTTTCAGCCTTCTTCCGAGTTCTCTGAAGTCACGCTGCAGAATTTCTTTCCTCTTCCTCCCGATGTCATTTGTGCCGACATGCACCACCACTTCTGACTGTTCACCTTCACCCTTGAGGATGTCCTGCAATCGGTCCGTGACGTCCTTGATCCTGGCCCCAGGGAGGCAACACACCATCCTTAAATCCCACCTGTTGCCACAGAAACCCCTTTCTGTACCTCTCACTATGGAGTCCCCTACTACCACGGCTCTGCCTGACCCCTATCTCCTCGGCTCTGTTTCAGCGCCAATTTTTGACTCGCAGACCTGTCCGCCTCTCAGACTGGCACTGTCTTCTGTCCCAACAGCTTCCAAGAGGGTGAACTTGTTTTCAAGAGGTACATCCCCCAGGGTCTCCTGTACTTCAAGCATCCATCCCTTCCTCATCATCACCCCCCTTCTCTCTTCCGGTATCTTCGGTGTAATGATCTTGCTGTAGGTCCTGTCCAGAAAATTATCAGTTTCTCGGATGAACCTAAGGTCATCCAATTGCTTCTTCAGTGCCTCAACTTTGTCCTTCAGGAGCTGAACCTGGACACACTTTCCACAAACCTCCCACACTAGAATATTAGTTAAGAAAACATGCGTTCACTGAGAAAATGTTGATTTCTGCTTATCAGATGGACAGACAGAGTCAAAATTCTACAATTCTATGACTGTGGCAGACTGTAGTCTTGTTCTGTAAGAAAAGCAAGGGAGAGAAAAAAGGAAGCGACCAACCTATGACCTGAGATTGTTGGCAGGGAAGCATGGATTAATAAGAGGTGAGTAATTAATTACCATCTTAGAGTTGGCATAATGCAATTTGGACTGCAAGATTCTTGCAGCTAGCCCTGAAAAACAACCTCAAGGGCTATGGGTCTTGATAATCAGTCATTGGTCTGGAGCATTTAGGGCTAATGCAGTCCAGTAGGCCAAACTGCTGCCAGGAAACAGCAAGGCCACTGACAGAGTAGCAGTGTAGTGATCAAGCAGGCTGTATGACACAGACAGTTCTTTTGTTATTATTATTTATTTAAAATGGTATTGCTGGAAGGAACAGCAGTTATTGCTTATCCAGTTGCTCTGGTGAACCATTTTTATGCACTGCAGGACTGATGAAAGTATTCCCAGAGTGCTGTGGTAGAGGGACTTCCAACATTTAAATCCAGTAATAATGAGGTACCTGTAATGTATGGATCTATATGTTTTTGTGCAATGGCACTTAGCAATACTTATTGACTGATAACTTGCCTATGATCACTGATCTGTTGTTCTCTCTCTACAAAGCAAATTTACCAGTTAACCTTACCTCAGCTCCACGTGCATGCTTTTATGTCATTGATATGTAGTTGTCCAGACACAATAGTACCATCAATACATTTCTAGTCATAACTGTGTAACTTGGAGGGAAATCCAAGCAGGTGGTTACTTTTCCCTGAACCAACTACCTTTGTTTTTCTTGACAATAGAGGTCAAAGGTTTAGGAGATGTTGTCAGAGTAACCTAGTTGTGTAAATGCAGTGCATTATACAGATTTTACACAACGTAGCCACAGTATGACTTGTGCCTCACTGAGTAACCTGCTCTTTCAAGATAATACTACAGAAATCTATTGGATGCCAAAACTATGGAGTGCCATTCTCAGCTTTAAGATCCTTGAAAAGCATGGAACACTAAGTTATGATGGCGTAGATCAGAACGCTTAGTGCAGCACCCAGGTACTTAGTCTCTGATGCTCATGCTACAGTGATGCCACAGACATGTTGGACGTTGAAATGCTGCTAGCCATCACTTTGAAGGTGTAATGCCCTTTTCTCACTGTCACCATCAAGTAGGAGGTACAGAAGCCTGAAGGCTCAGCGATTCAGGAACAGCTTTTTCCCCTCAGCAATCTGATTCCTAAATGGATATTGAACCCGTGAACACTACCTCAATTTTTAATATATATTATTTCTGTTTTTGCATGATTTTTAATCTGTTCAATATACACATACTGTAAGTTATTTATTTATTCTTCTATATTATGTATTGCATTGAACTGCTGCTAAGTTAACAAATTTCACAACACATGCCAGTGATAATAAACCTGATTCTGATTCTAATATTTGGACTCCAGGTTCTGCAGATAGTCGAGTGATAACTCGGATCTAGGCTCATCATGCACTTTGGCAGTATAAACAATTCCTTAAAGTTATTTTGTGGATATCTGAATAATAATGTACTTCCCAGATCTTAGTGTCACTTAACAGAAAATGGAAAACCTTTAACAGGTCATACAGCAGCTGAAGAGAGAAAAACAGGTAACATTTCAGGCCTGAGATTGTTCACCTGAACTGGGAAAGAAAGAATCAAAGTAGCAGGAGAGTGAAAGTCAAGCAGGTGGCATAAAGCAAGTTTATTCTATATTAGGTTATTCTCACTCAATATATAAAAGTTAAAATACGATTAAATGTCTTTATAAAATGCAGCTAATGGCAAGTCTGTGGGATGTGCTCAGTTGGGCAGGCAATACCAGGAGACTAGGTAACAAAATCTATGCCAAAAATGAATGTAGAACAAATAGCCAGTTCTCCCACTCAGAGAAAGAAAGAGTGACTTTACAGTACCTAAAGAGGAAGATTGCACATACTGCAGTGCTCAGTATCAAGTTCTCCAACTTCAGCTAAGACACTCTTCCTTTCACTTTGTGGTAAAAATAACCCATTTTTACTCATGTTTGTGTTACTCCTACACTGCAAAGTCTCTTCCAGGGCTGCCTACCTGAAGAAGCTTAAATTCTCTCTTCAATGGGAGTTCAGTGAAACACTCTCTCACTGCTCTCCCTCTGTGACTTCCTCCTCCTCTCCAGCTACGTTATTGCTCTGACTTCTCTTCTTTTTTCCAGTCCTGACGAAGGGTCTGGACCTACAATGTTGACTGTTTACTCTTCTCCATAGATGCTGCCTGGCCTGCTGGGTTTCTCCAGCATTTTGTGTGCTGCTTGGATTTTCAGCATCTGGAGATTTTCTCATGTTTGTGCCATTTTTACTGCCATAATTTTGATTAGCTTCTGCACCCCAACACTATACCCCTACCATCCACACACACGGTCTTCCCGCTCTCTCTTCCTATTGTGTGCCGATGAGCCTGATGGGTATATCCACAAACTTGCCATTGAGGACACCTTGCACACGCAGAGAGGGATTTATCCAATTTTGACTGTCTTAACCTATCAAAGAAAATGTCCTTTGTTTCTTTGATCCCTCTCCATCACCTCCCCTGTGATCGATACTAACCAGTTTGTCTTTTTCTCTGTTCTGATAAAGGGTCCCACACTCAAAACATTAACCGTTTCCATTTCTACATATGCTGCCTGATACATTGCAAATTTCCAACATTTTCTGTCTTTTTTTCTGATTTCCATGGTGTGTTATTTTTCCCCACATTAATCACTTAACTAATCAAATTACACAAATTATAATATACTGCTGTTGATTATTGTTGGCCAGGACCACGATAGCTACTGTTTAATATAATGCTCTGAGCTTTAGCATAAAAAAAGCAAAACCGGTTTTACAATTTACCAAAAAGTATTCCAACATTGTAGCACTCAACCACTATAGAAATCATTCTTTTTTATCACAGATATGAAACAGAGACTGATAGATTTAAAGAATCCCAAAACACTACTCAAAGTGCAGATAAATTCTCCTGGTAACCTAGCTGACATATAACTAAGTCAATATCACTTAACCAGATTATCCCTTTGATGTCCAGGGACCTTGCTGTGCATAATTTGGTTTCTGCGGCATCGTCTTCATTGGTAACTTCACATCAAAAGATACCGAACAGTGTTCTCTATGAATAAAGTGCCATTTAAATGAAAGCTATTAATTTCTAGATAGCTCAGTATTCTTAAGTGTAGTACCCAGGTGCCAATTGGTCACCTGGTTTGTTATTGTATGCCCGTTCTCCAATGAAATTTCCTAGAATATTTCTGAGAAATTTCCTGGTATTATTATTTCTTTGCATGGTCAAAAATATAAACAAATATGTATTTATGTCAAGCTCTTCTCCTTTGAAACAAATTTTTTTCTCATAATTCATTGCAAGTATAAGCTTTTCTCATAATGCCAAATAAGTTAATTGTATTAAATGCTAATCCCAATTAAACTTGTGGTACGTTGTGCTTTAATGTTACAAAATATTAAATGAAAGTTATTCATTTTAATGTTCAATAACTTGCCTTCTGAACACTGGTGGAGGTGCTGGAATAGGCCAACATATTAGTGATATTTAAGAGCATCTTGGACAGGCACGTAGATTTTTAAAAAAATGTAGGTTTATGTGTTACAGAGGACAGAAGGATTAGATTGATTATGGAGTAGGTGAAAAGGTCGGCCTAATACTGTGGGCCAAAGGACCCATATTGTACTGTACCATTCTATAATATTGGTCTGAGGCTGCCAGCAGCATTAAAACCTGTTACAAAACCTGTATTGCAAGTAGTGCAAGAGTTTTATAATATCCTAATATTGTGCTTTAATTGATTAAATAAAATCCAACATTTCTTAAAATGTTGTCCAACTACAGTTCAAATTGGAGCTACCCTTTTCATATGCAAATCAATACAAGTAAATAAACTACCTGTCATTCTGCCTCAGTCATCAGCCACGTTCATCAGCATTCAGTTAGTAGTTGGGATGCTAAACCAGCTTAAGTGATGACCACTGAAAATCCACAGTAAGAGTGAAATCTATGCCCTTCCTACACACAGCTCATTGTCCATGGCATGGTGCACTCTTGGAGGACTAGACCCAGGTGCGGAGGAATGGCAGAATCCCCAGGAAGAGATAGAAACCAGTGGTTAGACATCAGAATACCAACAGAGCCTCAGAGGAGCAACTAAGCGACACCCCAAGACAATTCATTCTCTCCGACACAATGGCCCCAATAGGCACTGAATGAGAGTCCTTGTTAAATAATTATAGAATGTGGGAAACATATGCCAGCCACAATTAACTTGACAAGGTTAAACCAAAAGCACAAGGGCTTAATGATTCTAGGATATTGATTAGTAAATATGGGTGCTCAAAAACCATAGCAGATCAACACTTTATGGCAAGCCGCAGAGCTCATGACAGTAAGGCTGGCTGACATGTCCCAGGGAGCTCTTGAGGCAGGCCTGAAAAACACAAGACAGACCTGAAGCTCGAGGCAGCACTGGAAAGTCAGGAAGAGATCATATAGCCCAGAAACATTGCATTTGACTCAGAAACAGCGCACATCATGGAAGTTTTCAGAAGCCTCTTTGACCCAGAGAAACTCAGAAAAAATCTTGAACATATACTGGAGAAGCTTAGAACATCCCCTCGGCAATGATGCACTCTCAAAGGAATGGACCCAGGTGTGGAGAAATGGCAGGTTCCCCGGGAAGAGCTGGAACCAGTGGTTAGACATTAGAATACCAACAAAGCCTCAGAGGAGCAACTGAGCAACGTCACAAAACAACTCATTCTCTCCAACTCAATGGCCCCAAAAAGGCACTGAAAAGGCCCTCTTTATATAATCATAGAATGCGGGAAGCATGTGCCAGCCAGAATTAACTTGACAAGATTAAACCAAAAGCACAAGAGCTTAATGACTGTAATTAAAATATTGATTAGTAAATACAGGTGCTCAAAAACCCCAGAAGATCAACACTCTATGGCAAGCTGTCGAGGTCATGACAGTCTAAGAATATTAACTGAAAGTGGAGAATGAATAATTATCAGGAACATGTATATTGTAGAACAAAACTCCAAGAGGTCTTGAGTTAGTGATGATGAATCCAAGGGGCATTCCTTCCTTGCTTTTATCTCCCGTGGGTCAGGTAAAGTAACATATTCCTAGAGATTGCAATGAACATGTCTGGGATCATAGTTATAAAGTTCTATAAGAATGCCAATGTCAAACTACTGCTTTGTCATAGGATAGTCATGAGAAAGACCCAGCAATGTCAACATCGCCGTGTCTGAAACTCGTGCCTAATTCATTGCCATATCCTCATTTGTATGTAATTCTTCCCTTATTATTTCATGGCAGTTTTAAATCAGTGAACCATTTCAACCAAACTGTCATGGATCTGGGGGCACATCAATGCAAGAGCAGCATATTTCTTTCCTAAAAGGGAACAGATAGCATTACACAACTGAAACTTTGGTAATTCGATAATTCCATCACTATTGAGATCAGTTTTTCTTTTAAAGACATTCATGATTACTAATCCAGCTTCCACAGCTACAAGAGTGGGAGCTGGTAATTTAAGTACAGTGTATCAGGTCTAGAGGAGGTTCACGAGAATGATCCTGGGAATGAAAGAATTAACATATGAGAAGTGTTTGATGGGTCTTGGCCTGTATTCACTAGAGTTTAGAAGAATGAGGGGAGATTTCATTGAGACCTATTGTATATTAAAAGGCCTTGATAGAGTGGACATGGAAAGGATGTTTCCTTTAGTGGGTGAGACTAGGACCAGAGGGCACTGCCTCAAAAGACAAGAACATCCCTTAGAACAAAGATAAGGAGGAATTTCTTTCACCCAAGGGTGGTAAATCTGTGGAATTCACTGCCACAGACAGCTGTGAGGGCTAAGTAATTGGGTATACTTAAAGCGGAGGTTGATAGGTCCTTGATTAGAATGGATTACAGGGAGAAGGCAGGAAAAAGCGTAGAGGGTGATAATATGACTATGACTATGACTGTATCAGCCACGATAGAATGACAGAGCTGACTCGATGGCATGAATGGCCTAATTCTGCTCCTATGTCTTATGGTCTTAAACGGACAGAAGGTTCAAAACCATTAAGTGATTTGTAGAATTGTATTTTCTGTATCATGCTTACTTCCCAAGATGTTTTTTTCCTGCAAATTTAGTTAGTAACACACCTGCAGTGCTGGAAAATGGTCCAATTCCTGACTCAGCAAGAAGAAATGCCTTTGGAGATATAATAATTTCATAAAAACGCACAAGTACATTTCAGCACTTCAAGGGATTGGTAGTGTACATTTGGTACTTGCCTTTGCCTATGATGTTTAGTCAATGAGTCAGAACTGGAACTTGAAATTGCTTTTACGTTATACTTATTTTGGTTCAGCTATCACTCATTGTGTAGCCAGGAGGCTGTGGGTTCAAGTACCACTCTCGGGATTTGTGCAGATAATTCATGCAGGCACTCCGTCAGAGAAAAATGGAAAAGATTGCTGGATTTTCAATATCAATCGTACAACACAGAAACAACCCATTAGTTGTGCGCTGCTGATTCTCTTCACAGCAACCACGTAACAATATCATACTCAATTGTTCACTTTCAATATCCCAGTTGTTCCATGTACTCTGGCAACAGATTCAGGATGCCTCTTGTACAGCATTTTCTTAGATAACTAATAACACTGCAGTCTATAAAAATAAACTACTTCAAAACTCCTATAATTCTTTAAGTAGCTTAAATTTACACCATGTTATCAACCATTGAAAAAGGGTTTCCACAGTACTATTTATTCGAAGTAATCTTTCATAACCTTGCAGATTGTTCGACAAATGTTGGCAATTTGTTTCATCTTCTCAATGTTCCAAAACTTCACTGCCAATGAACTGAATATGAAGTGTTTTCAGCATTACACTGATAAATGCAGCATATATTCTGCACACAGCAGATTGCACAAACCACGTATTTAATGAGGAAAAGTCAACACATCTTTAATGAAGTGTTGTTGGTCAAAGATCAATACTCCCCAGAAAATCCTCCTGTTCTTCACATAGTGCCACAAAATTGGATCTTACTGTATAGAATGATTGCAAAGTGTCATTTCCAACATTGCAGGGCATTTCCAGAAAACAATATATAAATCTATCCAGATTTAACTGCTTATGCTTCTGCCTTTTGTTATGACCTGACAGCCTTGAGTACTACAAGGTTTTAAGTGCTCTCAGGTTGCTCAAAAGCAAAATACTGCATATAATGGTGGAAATAAACACAGAAAATGCCAAAAAATGTTCAGCAAGTTATGCAAAGTGCGCTGATTTCTTCAGCAATTCCTGTTTTTCTTTCAAGGCATTACTCTTCATTAACACGAGAAGGTCTGCGGATGCTGGTAATCTAAAGCAACACATACAAATTGCTGAAGGAACTCAGCAGATCATGCAACATCTGTGGAAATGAATAAACAGTTGAGATTTTGGGCCGAGACCTTTCTTCAGGATTACTCTTCAGCATTAGGGAGGAAAAATAAGGTAGAGAATATCTGCAGTTCATTCAAATTTTCTACTTTCACCTCTTTAAAGGTTTGAATCAATCTGTGAAATAACATCCATTCCCAAGATTAGCTTTATTTGACACATGCACATTGAATATTGAAGCATACAGTGAAACGTATTGTTTGTGTCACATCAAATCTGCGAGGATTGAGCTCGGGGGAGCCACACTTCCAGCACCAACGTAGCATGCCAACAACTCACTAACCCTAACCGCACATCTTTGGAATGTTGGAGGAAACTAGAGGCACTCTAACAGGTCACTGGGGAAACATACAGTGGTGGAAATCAAGCCCTGATCAATGACCACAGGCATTGTAAAGCGATTGCGCTAACTGCTATGCTAATCTCTCACTGTTAAGTTAAAAATGTATTTAAACAAAATAAGATTGTAAATTAATGTACATCAATTTACTTTTCAATAAATATCCAATTAAGAATGTAATGAAATTAATAATATATAAATATAGCAGAAAAGGAAATGAAAAATGGTATGCTATTACAGTTAGCTCTGAAGCACTTTGGGACACTGGATGTGAAAGACACTCCAAATAAGCAGTTCATTGATCTATTTAAAACAAATGCACTAATATCCTCAAATAATTTGAGAAAGCTTCTAAAAGGTAAGGATACAAAAGGATGTCCAACTGAGTTCTTAGAATCAGCGCTAACAAATGCAAGTAGTGGACAGTCTTAACTGGTTCTACAGGTAAACTAATAGATCTTTTGAGGCACTCACGCAGTATGACACTTTTTAAAGTACAGTATTAAAATGCCTTGGTGAAATCATCATAGTTGGATTAACAAAATGATGCAAAAACTTACAAAACATCATTTTCCACCATAGATCCAATCAGATTTATCATATCAATTCAATCATAGATCCGTTAAAAAAAATTCAAATTCCCTGAATTCAGTAAATATTGTGACTCAAAATTCCACATAGTTTAGACCACAATAACCTTCAGCAATTCAAGCAATAATGAAGGAAGGAACACCAAGTTAAAATTGAATTTTTTCCCCCCTCCTCGGTTACCACCTAACCTACTAAATACAGCTGTATTTTGAATTATCTGCTTTGTGCCTTTGAGCAACTGAATCATGGGATCTCACTTTCATACTATTGACCTTGACAGGTTCATAGTCAAGGCATTCATCACCTCTAAAGGAACTAAACCCATGCATAAAGGGGGTGAATGCTGCATTTCATTTATAGAGCGATATATGTATAATGATGACAGTATCTTCAACCGATGGAGTCTGCTCTGCCAACCAAAACCCCAGTTACACTAATCCAGAATTAATCACATTTTCCTAAAGGCAAAGTCCGCACATGATTTAAATATTCAAGTAGCTATTGAAGAATTTTTAGCTGTGACACTGACCATTACGTAGGTGTGGATGCTGAAAATGGGAGGTGGGGGGTGAGAGGTGGCTTCGCAATGAAGCAGACACAGCTGCTCTATGCGTATCTGCAACAAATATTTTCAGGACATTAAATCTCTCAAAGTACAGAAATAAGCCATTCTGGAAAGTTGATGGCCAAGATCAATCCAAAAGACATCTGGACACTGGTGTAATTCAAGATTCAAGATTGTCATTCTTCAGTACACAAAATGATTGTTACTGGATCCAATGTAGAATAAAAACACTCCAAGTGTAAAAAAGCACAATAAATATTTAAAAAAAGACAATTTCAAAGTATTTTAGGGTGTGCCAACCAAATTCATCCTACCAGCTCCTAAAACTGTTCTTTTCAAACCTGATTTTGCAGAATCTAGGCCAGGCTTGTGTCTCATGTTAAATCTACAAATGGTTCTAATTCATAGTTTGCATCATTTGGTTTCTTACTATTGTATTTCCTGCCCGTATTTCAATGGGTACCAAAGTAGCCTGACCGGGTGACTACAGAACTGGCTGGAAATTTCTATATTTGTGCATGTTTTTCCATAAACTGCTCAAATAGTGATGCATATTTTGGAGTACAGGTAGTATAACATGCTACTTGGAAATTACCTCTTCACTATGAACTATGTGCAAAGTCTAAAGTCTAACTAAACACTGTCTCAAATATTTACTTGCAAAGAAACAGAGCCGATTTATGTGGCTTTTATGCTCCACTTCAACCTCCTACCTTCTTTCCTAATCAAAATCCATCAGTGAAACCCTCTATTCCTATACCCATCAAATGCCTGTCCAGTTTCCCAATCAATTCTATTTGACTCAACTATATCCTCATAACATTTTGAATAAAGACGTTTCTTCTGAAATCCCCATAGACCAAATGACATTGCTAGCCTCTGGTTATGCTCTTCTTCACAGTGGGAATATACTCTCTGCATGCTTCTGATATCTTAAAAGTCCTCTATAAGGGCACTTGTAGTTTTTTATTTCCCCAAGAGAAAACTAATCTCTTCACTCTATCAACACACATCAAAGTTGCTGGTGAATGCAGCAGGCCAGGCAGCATCTCTTGGAAGAGGTACAGTCGACGTTTCAGGCCAAGACCCTTCGTCAGGACTAACTGAAGGAAGAGTGAGTAAGAGATTTCAAAGTGAGAGGGGGAGGGGGAGATCCAAAATGATAGGAGAAGACAGAAGGGGGAGGGATGGAGCCGAGAACTGGACAGGTGATTGGCAAAAGGGATATGAGAGGATCATGGGACAGGAGGCCCAGGGAGAAAGACTGGGGTGGGGGGGAATCCCAGAGGATGGGCAAGGGGTATAGTCAGAGGGACAGAGGGAGAAAAAGGAGAGAGAGAGAAAGAATGTGTGTATATAAATAAACAACGGATGGGGTACGAGGGGGAGGTGGGGCATTAGCAGAAGTTAGAGAAGTCAATGTTCATGCCATCAGGTTGGAGGCTACCCAGATGGAATATAAGGTGTTGTTCCTCCAGCCTGAGTGTGGCTTCATCTTTACAGTAGAGGAGGCCGTGGATAGACATGTCAGAATGGGAATGGAATGTAGAATTAAAATGTGTGGCCACTGGGAGATCCTGCTTTCTCTGGCGGACAGAACGTAGGTGTTCAGCAAAGCGGTCTCCCAGTCTGCGTCGGGTCTCACCAATATATAGAAGGCCACATCGGGAGCACCGGACGCAGTATATCACCCCAGCCGACTCACAGGTGAAGTGTTGCCTCACATGGAAGGATTGTCTGGGGCCCTGAATGGTGGTAAGGGAGGAAGTGTAAGGGCATGTGTAGCACTTGTTCCGCTTACAAGGATAAGTGCCAGGAGGGAGATCAGTGGGGAGGGATGGGGGGGACGAATGGACAAGGGAGTCGCGTAGGGAGCGATCCCTGAGGAAAGCAGAGGGGGGGGGGGACGGAAAGATGTGCTTAGTGGTGGGATCCCGTTGGAGGCGGCCAAAGTTACGGAGAATATGTTGGACCCGGAGGCTGGTGGGGTGGTAGGTGAGGACCAGGGGAACTCTATTCCTAGTCGGGTGGCGGGAGGATGGAGTGAGAGCAGATGTGCATGAAATGGGGGAGATGCGTTTGAGAGCAGAGTTGATGGTGGAGGAAGGGAAGCCCCTTTCTTTAAAAAAGGAGGACATCTCCCTCGTCCTGGAATGAAAAGCCTCATCTATCTTTACATTTTTGACGCATCATTATAAAACTTTTCTGTATTCGATCCAGCACTTCCATAAATTTTATGCAAGTGAAACCAAAACCCTATACAACATCCAGGGTGTACATGATCGACAGTTTGATACAGTTTTAGCATGATTTCCAAACTTTGTATCCCTCTACAATTAAGTCCTCACTCATGGTTTCCTTTTTTATAATTTCACTAATGCAAAGCGCAGCTTTAGCAAGATACATCTTTAAACTCAGACAAACATCACACTTTTCAAGTGTCTTTCCTGTTCTTAACATACTAAATTATGTTCCCTCATGTTCACTTGTATTGAACCTTATTACCTGCCCAGTCTACAAGGTCCTCCTTTATAGTCCTCCTTTAACTTGTTGCATATACCGTCGAGGTAGTCTCCAGCTCCAGAACACAGAATTCTCCAATTTCCGGTAATTCCCTCCCCCTCCCTTTCCCTATCCCTATTTCACTCTACCCCCTCCCCCAGCTCCCTCATGGTTCCGCCTCCTTCTTCTACTACCCATTGTTTTCAGGGCTATGATGTCAATGCTTCCCCTCCCCCACCCCTTTGTCTTTCAAATTATTGGTCTTTCAACTGAAGCTACAAGCATTCTTCAGATCCTTCCCCATCTTTCATTCTTCAGTCCTGACGAAGGGTTCCGGTCCGAAGCGTCGACTCATCGTTTTCTAACTGATGCTGCCCGATCTGCTGAGTTCATCCAGCGTACTGAAAGTGTTGCTTTGATCACAGCATCTGCAGATTATTTTGTGTTAACTTGTTGCATTATGACCAACTCCACCCTCTCCCCACAATTTGCTTTCCACTTCAAATTTCAGATATAAGAAAACAACATTAATTTGCACACCCAGTTAAACAATCACATTAAACATTGATGTTGGCTTCCAATTAGAACCAATATTTTGGAAGTTTTTCAGTACTATGACTTTCACAAAGAAAGCAAACACACATTGAGGCAAAGGGTCTCTTTATAATCACATCTATTGTAATCACAGGATAAGAACCTAAAAAGAGCTTTAAAAAACTATATATTTGCTATTTTGCATTAATATGACCCCAATTTATACTGCTACAAAGGTCCAAACAGCAAGTCAAAACTTACTCCAAGTAAAACCCAATAATAACTAAATTGTTTTACATAATGTAGACAAGTCTGAAGCCACTTCTATCAAAAACTCAAGATTATAAAGAAATCCATCAATGTGACTTCTTTACAGTCTGCACAGAGAAATTTCTGACATTACATATCATCATCAGCACCTTGATTGACAGAGCTGCATCTAATCTAGCAATCTATGTGCAAAGGAGTTTCTGCAATACAACTTATATCCATCATCTGGCATTGCGATCTGGCTGCCTTTTAAAGCTTAGTTTTGCACAAAATGCCAGTAGAATCAGGAACTCCTTTATTTTCCCCTGGAATTATTATTGTTTACTTGGTTCATAATACAGATTGCAATGAAAATGTTACAGCAAACGACTGATTGTGCATCTCATTTATAATATTCATAAGTGGGTCCAAGATGCTTTGGATAAGCTTGGCTAATCTATGGGTTAGAAGCAGATGATATCAAAAACTGATTGTATCAAACATAACTCACAAGAAACCACCTTCCTGCAAATCACAGAGGCTCTGCACCAATCTCTGTCAGCACCGACTAATCTGTGCATTCTCTGTTATTCTTGCACCTGAAGCCTTTGCGGTGCCTTTGTTGTGTAATCACACATTTTGCTTTGTTTAACAGTAAAAACTTTAACTGTTTCCACTCAAATAACAAATTTTAAAGTGGCTTTTCATTCTTCTATGCATATAGAAATCTGGCAACAAAGAAAATAAGTAGGAAATCATGTGAATGCAGAAAGTACATTATTAATAGATACTGAGCTGCTTTTTTTTTAAAGCATTGGGAATACGTGGAGCAGTTTGGAAATATATTTTAGAAGGGGGAGCCATATCTTTCTTTATACTGGAACTATTGAATTCAATTAAAAAGAATTAAGATCAAAATTTAGCACTTAAAGATGAAAAACGGTTGAACCGTACTTCACATACAAACACTGAGCTTACTATAATTATGGAACTAAATTTTCAAATTCAAAATCATATGTAACATCAAAAAAGCAGTCTTTAAACTAAAATGAAATTTGCAGATGCTGGAAGTCTGAAACAAAAATAGAAAAGGCTGAAAACATTCAGCAGGCCAAGCTGCAAAAAGGGTAAGATGGTAAGATAGACAGGGTTACTATTTCAGATCAAAGACAATTCATCTTTGAAATGTTCGGTGTTTCTCATTTAGCTTTTGCAAACCTGAGATGCTTAAAAGTGACCAAAATATTAATTTTACATTGTTTTAATATGAACTTCACTACAATCCTTTGAAAACTTCAACATTGCTTCCTGAACCAGTACTAGAAATACAAAATGAAATTTATTAGTTATAAGCAACACACATAAAAGTTGCTGGTGAACGCAGCAGGCCAGGCAGCATCTCTAGGAAGAGGTACAGTCGACATTTCAGGCCGAGACCCTTCGTCACGACTAACTGAAGGAAGAGTGAGTAAGGGATTTGAAAGTTGGAGGGGGAGGGGGAGATCCAAAATGACAGGAGAAGACAGGAGGGGGAGGGATGGAGCCAAGAGCTGGACAGGTGATAGGCAAAAGGGATATGAGAGGATCATGGGTCAGGAGGTCCGGGAAGAAAGACAAGGGGGGGGGACCCAGAGGATGGGCAAGGGTATATTCAGAGGGGCAGAGGGAGAAAAAGGAGAGTGAGAGAAAGAATGTGTGTATAAAAATAAGTAACAGATGGGGTACGAGGGGGAGGTGGGGCATTAGTGGAAGTTAGAGAAGTCGATGTTCATGCCATCAGGTTGGAGGCTACCCAGACGGAATATAAGGTGTTGTTCCTCCAACCTGAGTGTGGCTTCATCTTTACAGTAGAGGAGGCCGTGGATAGACATGTCAGAATGGGAATGGGATATGGAATTAAAATGTGTGGCCACTGGGAGATCCTGCTTTCTCTGGCAAACAGAGTGTAGATGTTCAGCAAAGCGGTCTCCCAGTCTGCGTCGGATCTCGCCAATATATAAAAGGCCACATCGGGAGCACCGGACGCAGTATATCACCCCAGCCGATTCACAGGTGAAGTGTTGCCTCACCTGGAAGGACTGTTTGGGGCCCTGAATGGTGGTAAGGGAGGAAGTGTAAGGGCATGTGTAGCACTTGTTCCACTTACACGGATAAGTGCCAGGAGGGAGATCAGTGGGGAGGGTTGGGGGGGACAAATGGACAAGGGAGTTGCATAGGGAGCGATCCCTGCGGAATGCAGAGAGGGGGGGAGGGAAAGATGTGCTTAGTGGTGCCACCTCCAACGGGATCCTACCACTGCATTCCGCAGGGATCGCTCCCTACGCAACTCCCTTGTCCATTCGTCCCCCCCCCATCCCTCTCCACTGATAGCCACCTCCAACGGGATCCCACCGCTAAATACATCTTTCTCTCCGCCCCCCCCCCTGCATTCCGCAGGGATCGCTCCCTACGCAACTCCCTTGTCCATTCGTCCTAGAGATGCTGCCTGGCCTGCTGCGTTCACCAGCAACTTTTATGTGCGTTGCTTGAATTTCCAGCATCTGCAGAATTCCTGTTGTTTTTATTAGTTATGAGTCTGTTTGCCATTGGAAACAGATTGACTAAATGCTAATTGCTTTTCAGATGTCCTGGAACACAAAAGACACAGGCCTTGAAATTCTTTCACTAAGATTACCATTTTCATGCCTAACCCAGTTTAGTTAAATTTAACTATGGTAAACACTTAGTATGTAAACAGCATTACTAACTAGATTTAGGAATTACTTGGCACTCATTGAAAAGGGGTTGTACTTCAAATTACCCCTAGGTCAACTTTCTCATACATTGTCATGTAAGTGTTTTTATAAGGGTTATCAACAATCCCAGCCCTATCCTATGACCAATGTCCTGAAGGTTTTAACTAGTACACATTCAACACCATCACCAAGAGCTACACTAGGTGACATTCACTCACCCTAAACAATAAACCCAGGAGCTTACTTTACACCTCCAGTGTTTGTTGATTGTCCTTTTCACCAAGTGGACAACATCTGCTCTTTGGACATGGTACAGCACAATTTCACCACTGAGATACTCAAACTTCAGCCATGGGACCTACTCGGTAGTGTTGTTTTAAAGGAACTTCTAAACAGCTATACAATTCCCAGGCTACTATTTAACTAAGGTCTTAGTCTGCACCGTCAATACTTAAAAAAGAAATGAGGTAATTTATCACTGTAGATGTAAAGCATAGCTTTGCTTAATTTAAAACAAATACCAGAGAATGGAGAATGGAGGACAATGTACAGAACCAAAATGAAACAAGAATTGAAAAAAATATAGTCGTAGTCATAGTAGTAGTCATAGTCATACTTTATTGATCCCGGGGGAAATTGGTTTTCGTTACAGTTGCTCCATAAATAATAAATAGTAATAGAACCATAAATAGTTAAATAGTAATATGCAAATTATGCCAGTAAATTATGAAATAAGTCCAGGACCAGCCTATTGGCTCAGGGTGTCTGACCCTCCAAGGGAGGAGTTGTAAAGTTTGATGACCACAGGCAGGAATGACTTCCTATGACGCTCTGTGCTGCATCTCGGTGGAATGAGTCTCTGGCTGAATGTACTCCTGTGCCCACCCAGTACATTATGTAGTGGATGGGAGACATTGACCAAGATGGCATGCCACAGCATCCTCTTTTCAGACACCACTGTCAGAGAGTCCAGTTCCATCCCCACAACATCACTGGCCTTACGAATAAGTTTGTTGATTCTGTTGGTGTCTGCTACCCTCAGCCTGCTGCCTTAGCACACAACAGCAAACATGATAGCACTGGCCACCACAGACTCGTAGAACATCCTCAGCATCGTCCAACAGATGTTAAAGGACCTCAGTCTCCTCAGGAAATAGAGACGGTTCTGACCCTTCTTGTAGACAGCCTCAGTGTTCTTTGCCAGTCCAGTTTACTGTCAATTCGTATCCCCAGGTATTTGTAATCCTCCACCATGTCCACACTGACCCCCTGGATGGAAACAGGGGTCACCGGTACCTTAGCTCTCCTCACGTCTACCACCAGCTCCTTAGTCATTTTCACATTAAGCTGCAGATAATTCTGCTTACACCATGTGACAAAGTTTCCTACCGTAGCCCTGTACTCAGCCTCATCTCCCTTGCTGATGCATCCAACTATGGCAGAGTCATCAGAAATCTTCTGAAGATGTCAAGACTCTGTGCAGTAGTTGAAGTCCAAGGTGTAACTGGTGAAGAGAAAGGGAGACAAGACAGTCCCCTGTGGAGCCCCAGTGCTGCTGATCACTCTGTCGGACACACAGTGTTGCAAACACACGTACTGTGGTCTGCCAGTCAGGTAATCAAGAATCCATGATACCAGGGAAGCATCCACCTGCATCACTGTCAGCTTCTCCCCCAGCAGAGCAGGGCGGATGGTGTTGAACGCACTGGAGGTCAAAAAACATGACCCTCACAGTGCTCACTGGCTTGTCCAGGTGGGCGTAGACACGGTTCAGCAGGAAGACGATGGCATCCTCAACTCCTAGTCGAGGCTGGTAGGTGAACTGTATAGGATCTAAGTGTGGCCTGACCAGCTCCAGAACAAGTCTCTCCAGGGTCTTCATGATGTGGGAGATCGATGCCACCAGTCTGTGGTCATTGAGGCGGCTGGGGTGCGGCGTCTTTGGCACAGGGACGAGGCAGGACGTCTTCCACAGTACAGGAACCCTCCGGAGCCTCAGGCTCAGGTTGAATACATGGCAAAGTACTCCACATAGCTGAGAGGCACAGGCTTTGAGCACCCTGGTACTGACACCATCCGGTCCTGCAGCCTTGCTTAAATATGTGAAAATTCATTAGAAAGGGCAAGTCAACATTGCATAAGGTGAATTAGCTATGCACTTAAATCAGTATTGCATTTGTCCTTGACCAAGTTCACAATTTTTTAAATTGAGATGACTGACTTAAAATGTGTTTTGAGCATTTTCTCTGTGCTTTCCAACTGCCAGTAGACATGCTTTGTTTTTTTTTCTGGTTATTATACTCGTAAACCTTTATTCAAGATTAAACAAGATTGGGAAAAGGAACTTAATTTGACTTTTATGACGAAGGACTGGACGTGGATTCTAAAGTTGGTTAACTCTTCTTCAACCTGTGCTAGTCATTCACTGATTCAGTTTAAAATTGTACATCGTTACTATTTGACGAAGGAGAGATTGTCTAAAATGTTTCCTAATGTTGATAGTTATTGCGATAGATGTGAAACTGAGACAGCTACACTGACACACATGTTTTGGTCCTGTTCTATACTGGAACAGTTCTGGAAGTCAGTTTTTCTTCAATTTCTAAAGCACTTAAAATTAATTTACAATCTAACAAATTAACTGTGCTTTTTGGAATAATTCCTCAAAATATCCGCGGTATCTCTTTGTCTGACCAACATGCTATTGCATTTGTTACATTGATAGCTAGGAGGGCCATTTTGTTGAAGTGGAAGGATACGTCGGCTCCCATTTTGTCACAATGGTTCTCTCAATTGATACTACGTCTTAGTTTGGAGAAAATTAGAAGTCAAACCTTTGAACCTTTATTTGATTTTGAGAAAAGATGGGGCTCATTTGCTCATTACTATCATTTGAGTTAATTGATAGATTTCCTCCATGATCTAATTGTAAATTTTTGGTACTTTTTTCTTGCTGGCGGTTTGATGTTTACCTTTAGAAACTTTTTGTATGACGCATGGCTCCGGGGTTGAACACCAAATGGTTTTTTTTCTCACTTTTCTTTGCTTTAGTAGGGTTTTTTTTCTTTTTTTTTGTCACCAAAATTTTTTCAGTCTTTAAAACAATTTTTTTTTCTTGAGACATTGTGAGTGTTGCCTACTTTGATGTACTCTTGTTAACTTTGGATAATAATAATAATAAAAAGATTTGAAATGAAAGAAAAGAAACTCTGCTTTTTGACCCGACTATTTGAAGGAGGCCATTGATGTGATCCTTACAGACTTCTACTTTCTACTGATCTTGATTCATCTTAAATGATTTAGATAAATCTCCATGAGACACAGGAGCTGTAAGTTGTTAAAATTCTATGCCTTAAAATATTAATATTTCACCAAACTCAATATTTTAACTGTTTACTTGCTGGAAAACAAGGATTAATTTGTAGGGAGCAGAGGGTCAAAGAACATTGTTCTCAATTGCAAAATTCTATGCAGCCAGATAGTAAGTTATGATTCCAGAACAGATTTGTATAAACGGTGATGGGTTGGGGGGAAGGAATCATGAGAAAAAATTGGGTGGAGGATTGGACAATAGTCAGAAGTTCAAAGATTGGGTCAGTTAATCAGGTAGAGGTTTGAAATGGTTACCGAGGAATTGATGAAGGTTAGGATCTTGGCCGAATTGGTGAGGTAGTTGAAGAGGATCAGCTTAGAGATTCTTTCAGTAGAGGACGGTGGGCGGGTACAAGAGCAAATTTCTGTAATTTATTTAATAGGAGCTGTCTAAGGGATGTTCTCCATACCCAAATGCATGTGCTGGGACTTGCTTCGATCCGTACCATCCAGATTCCGTATATGAATGGGTTATGCTTTAGAAAGTGAACTCAAGGCACATGTGTCACTGTATGTCTAGGTTATACACTGTACTTACTATGGCATCGAAGGAGACCTTTCAGTCCATTATGTCCATTGTGGTTTTTAAATAAGTAATTACATTTGGCTTAGAAATACATCACAGTAACAGCCCTTTCCAGACTGGCAAACCTGCACCACCCATGTGACTCAAACAACAGGAATTCTGCAGATGCTGGAAATTCAAGCAACACACATCAAAGTTGCTGGTGAACGCAGCAGGCCAGGCAGCATCTGTAGGAAGAGGTGCAGTCGACGTTTCAGGCCGAGACCCTTCGTCAGGATCTTTTTTTTTAAAAAAATGCGATAAAGAGATCCAGAGCAGGCAGAAGACCAGAGCGGAGTGTCCATGAAGAAGAGGAGGGTTGAAGATGGGAGAAGGGGTCATCGGTGGGGGTGGAAGAGTCCTTGCCGAAGAAGTAGGCTCGGAGAAGGAGACGGCGGAAGAAAAGTTCCGCATCATGGCGAACACGGAACTCGCTGAGGTGTGGGCGAAGGGGGACAAACGTGAGGCCCTTACTGAGAACAGAGCGTTCTGCCTCTGACAGTTGAAGGTCGGAGGGGATGGTAAAGACCCGGCACGGATGAGAGCTGGGATCAGAGGGGGGAGGGGGGAGGCTGGGAGTGTCAGTGGAGAGGGGAGGGTTGGGGTGAGAGGAAGATGGAGCCTCTGAGGGCCCAGGAGTTGACAGTGGGATCTGAGGAAGACGGGGCTGCAGAGTAGTGGTGGGGGAAGGGGAGACGGGAGTCACAACAGCAGCACATAAAGACCCGGCCTGGAGTTCAAGGCAGGAATCGTAGTTGGTGGTTGCGCAATCGCTGTGAAGGTGTCCATGGTCGTTGCTGGAGTCCGGGTTTTGAATATGCCCTGAGGTGTTGGAGTCTGCGAGATCAATGGCAGAGGCCGCAATCTGAAGTCCTGACGAAGGGTCTCGGCCTGAAACATCGACTGCACCTCTTCCTACAGATGCTGCCTGGCCTGCTGCGTTCACCAGCAACTTTGATGTGTGTTCCACCCATGTGACTAATTAACCTGATAGCCTATCTTTGGAAGAATGAGAAAAGCGGAGCATCCGGAGGAAATACATACAGTCACAAGGAGAAAGCACAAACTCTGTGCAGACAGTGGCAGGAATTGAACCAGGGTCACTAGCACTTTAAAGCATTACGCTAACCGCTAAGCTACCGTGTTTCCCAAATTCATCTGTTGTATTCCATATCTCCTTATTTCCCCTCAGCCCTTCAAATTGTTTTCTCAATTGTCTAACAATTTCCCTCTGATTCTTTTGATACCAATGTATACTAGGGGAAAATTGAAAGTGGGCGATTAACCTATCAGCATGTCTTTGGAATATGGGAGGAAACCAGAACACCTGGAGGGAGCAACAATATCATGGAGTCAATGTGCCAATTCCACACAGACAGTATCTGAGATCAGAATCAAATCTGAATCTCTGGAGCTGTGAAACAGCAGCATTAACTACACTGCCTCCTTGAGTAAGTGCTCTTAAAACATGAAGGAATAGAAGGCAAATGATAGATTTTAGTATCTCACAGTAAGTTTCAGATCTTGCCATTTTTATATACTAGAGCAGAATTATGCCATGCACATAAATGTGCTGCTGTGTGATACAATTTCTTGGTCTAGACAATCTGAATTTTCTTGCCTTTACAGAGTGGGAGAAAAAAGAACCTATAAAAGGATAAACATTCTGATGTCTCACAGTTAAATCTATTAAGTTCACTTACAGCAGGCAAATGTATTTGTTCTGCTGGTAAACGTAATGGTTATCCAATGTAACAGTGCTCACTTTGAAGAATGACAAGAAACATTTCTCAATGCAGCCGAGGTGGTTTCCCTGTACACATTGGCGAAGGATTCCACACCTTCCGATGTGCTCAGAATTTACTCTGAAAATTGTGTAAAGACAAATTAAAATTTCTGACTGCTGGACAGAAGCCAGTGAGAAGCTTTGTTGTCTTTCACAAAATACTCCACCAATTTATACCCATACAATTTCCACAAACATCAATGAGTTAAATGATCTTATGCAATGTGTGCTTCATAAAGAATTGTGTGCTACTTAAAGTCTGCTTTGTTAAGTGACAGACAACACTTCATGCCCAAAAAAGAATTAGCAACATCTAACTGATTTTTTAGTTAACAGCCATAACAAGTTCTTCAATACTGTAAAACAGATTTTAATTGTTTTTCATGAATACTTAGTCACATTAGAAACAATTGGTGTAAGTGGCTTTGAGGACCAAATGAAAAGACAAAAGCTTTTAAGATGATGGGCCATGAGGAAGGCACAACAGCATTTGAAACCAGAGCAATTGAAGACATTCTGATGTACAGACAAGTAAGTAATGAGAGGAGCATAATGCGACTGGGAATGAATCCCATCATTCATACCTCCAACACATCTGTAGGTATCATCACTGCTGACCAAATCTAGACGATGACAAAACTGATCATGGACTACTAAGGGCATGTATAACTAATATATCTCAAATAGTTGCTACTACTTGTCTATCATTAAGTTGGAAACCTATTATTTTAAGTTGAGTATCCCTTCATAACACCTCTTGAAATTTTCATTTTACGTTCTAGACAAAATTAGTCACAGATCAAAAAATCGTCTTCATTCCCATATGACAAGGACACCCCTTTAGAACAGAGATGAGGAGGAATTTCTTTAGCCAGAGGGTGGCGAATCTATAGAAGTTATTGACATTGATGGCTGTGGAGGCCAAGTTATTGGGTATATTTACAGCAGTGGCTGATAGTTTCTTCATCTCTGCAGAACAAAACTGCAAAGACTTGCATATGTCACCTATGTTCCAGATTATTTTTGTTTGTTTCAATATATTTCCTTTGCATCTGCTGAAACTGAGGTTTTTTCAGGAAAAGAAGGTAGTTCAGGAACACTTAATTTATAAGCTTCATTCAAAACCTCTGAAAAGTACACAGAGTTCTATTATTTTTCTCTCAGATTTCGACTAATTCTACAGGAATTTTCACAGATAAAAAACTTGTTTTGCATTTTCATATTCTTCAGCTGTGCTTAACAGAATACTGGTTTATCCTTTCCATTAGGTGGCCCATTAATAATGAAAGATGAGCCCCACATATTTTGTGCAGAGATTAATTAAAGGTTGCTATCTCAGATTAATCAATTATTTTTTTCTGAATCATTTTTCACAAGTAAAATATAACATTATTTTCAAACCTCCAGTGTCATCATCTGAACTTGCTTGACTCAACACTGAGATTAGAGGCAAAGCTGATTTAGTGTTGTGCAACAAACCGGATTTGATCAGAAACCTCGAGGTAAAGGAGCCATTAGGAGGTAGTGACCATAATATGATAAGTTTTAGTCTACAATTTGAGAGGGAGAAGGGAAACTCAGAAGTGTCAGTATTACAGTTGAACAAAGGAAACTATGGTGCTATGAGGGAGGAGCTGGCCAAAGTTCAATGGAACAATACCCTAGCAGGGATGACAGTGGAACAGCAATGGCAAGTGTTTCTGGGAATAATGCGGAAGGTGCAGGATCAATTCATTCCAAAGAGGAAGAAAGATCCTAAGGGGAGTAAGGGGAGGCCGTGGCTGACAAGGGAAGTAATGGACAGTATAAAAATAAAAGAGAAGAAGTATAACATAGCAAAGATGAGTGGGAAGCCGGAGAATTGGGAAACTTTTAAAGAGCAACAGAAGGTAACTAAAAAGGCAATACGCCGGAGAAAAAATGAGGTACGAAGGTAAACCAGCCAAGAATATAAAGGAGGATAATAAAAGCTTCTTCAGGTATGTGAAAAGGGAAAAAGTAGTTAAGACCAAAATTGGGTCCTTGAAGGCTGAAGCGGGTGAATTTATTATGGGGAACAAGGAAATGGCAGACGAGTTGAACAGGTACTTTGGATCTGTCTTCACTAGGGAAGACACAAACAATCTCCTAGATGTAATAGTGGCCAAAGGACCTTGGGTAATGGATGAATTGAAGGAAATTTATATTAGGCAGGAAATGGTGTTGGATAGGCTGTTGAGTCTGAAGGCTGATAAGTCCCCGGGACCTGATGGTCTGCATCCCAGGGTACTTAAGGAGGTGGCTTTAGAAATTGTGGATGCATTGGTAATCATTTTCCAATGTTCTATAGATTCAGGATCAGTTCCTGTGGATTGGAGGGTGGCTAATGTTGTCCCTCTCTTCAAGAATGGAGGAAGAGAGAAAACAGGGAATTATAGACCGGTTAGCCTGACATCGGTGGTGGGAAAGATGCTGGGGTCAATTATAAAAGATGAAGTTACGACACACCTGGATAGTAGTAACAGGATTGGTCCGAGTCAGCATGGATTTACGAAGGGGAAATCGTGCTTGACTAATCTTCTGGAATTTTTTGAGGATGTAACTATGAAAATGGACAAGGGAGAGCTAGTGGATGTAGCGTACCTGGACTTTCAGAAAGCCTTTGATAAAGTCCCACATAGGAGATTAGTGGGCAAAATTAGGGCACATGGTATTGGGGGCAGAGTACTGACATCGATTGAAAATTGGCTGGCTGGCAGAAAACAAAGAGTAGCGATTAACGGGTCCCTTTCGGAATGGCAGGCGGTGACCAGTGGGGTACTGCAGGGTTCAGTGCTGGGACTGCAGCTGTTTACAATATATATAATGATTTAGATGAGGGAATTAAAAGTAGCATTAGCAAATTTGCCGATGACACAAAGCTGGGTGGCAGTGTGAAATGTGAGGAGGATGTTATGAGAATGCAGGGTGACTTGGACAGACTGGGTGAGTGGGCAGATGCATGGCAGATGCAGTTTAATGTGGATAAATGTGAGGTTATCCACTTTGGTGGTAAGAACGAGAAGGCAGATTATCTAAATGGAGTCAAGTTAGGAAAAGGGGAAGCACAACGAGATCTAGGTGCTCTTGTACATCAGTCACTGAAAGCCCGCATGCAAGTACAGCAGGCAGTGAAGAAGGCTACTGGCATATTGGCTTTCATAACAAGGGGAACTGAGTATAAGAGCAAAGAGGTCCTTCTGCAGCTGTACAGGGCCCTAGTGAGACCACACCTGGAGTACTGTGTGCAGTTTTGGTCTCCAAATTTGAGGAAGGACATTCTTGCTATTGAGAGAGTGCAGCGCAGGTTCACAAGGTTAATTTCCGGGATGGCGGGACTGTCATATGTTGAAAGATTGGAGCAACTGGGCTTGTATACTCTGGAATTTAGAAGGCTGAGAGGGGATCTTATTGAAACATATAAGATTATTAAGGGATTGGACACGCTGCAGGCAGGAAGCATGTTCCCGCTGATGGGTGAGTCCAGAACCAGAGGCCACAGTTTAAGAATAAGGGGTAGGCCATTTAGAACGGCGTTGAGGAAAGACTTTTTCACCCAGAGAGTGGTGGATATATGGAATGCTCTGCCCCAGAAGGCTGTGGAGGCCAAGTCTCTGGATGTTTTCAAAAAAGAGATGGATAGAGCTCTTAAAGATAGTGGAATCAAAGGTTATGGGGATAAGGCAGGAACTGGATACTGATAGCGGATGATCAGCCATGATCACAGTGAATGGCGGTGCTGGCTCGAAGGGCCGAATGGCCTACTCCTGCACCTATTGTCTATTGTCTATTGCATACTGTCTGACAGTAACGAGGGATAATAAAGCTAGCAGCAGGATCTGGATCAGCTGGAAAAATGGGCTTTAAAATGGCAGTGGAATATAATACAGACGAGGTGTGAGGTGTTGCACTTTGGGAGGATAAAGCAGGTAGGACTTACACAGTGAACAGTAGAGCAATGAGGAGGGTGTAGAACAAATGGATCTGCGAATACAGATCCATAATTCAGATCCAATACAGAGCCGGTTATTCAGGAACAGCTTCTTCCCCTCTGCCATCTGATTCCTAAATAGACTTTGAACCCTTGAACACTACCGCACTTTTTAAATATGTATTATTTTTTTTTGCACAATTTTCTTCAATATACATATACTGTAATTGATTTACTTATTCATTATTATTGTTACTTTTTTCTTCTATATTATGTATTGCATTGAACTGCTGCTGCTAAGTTAACAAATTTCACGACACATACCAGTGATAATAAACCTGATTCTGATTCTGAATTCCTTGAAAGTGGTGTCACAGGTAAGAAGATCATTAAGAATGCTTTTGAGCATGCTTTCCAGGCCTTCAAAATCAGGGTATTAAATACAAGGGTTGGGATGTTATGTTGCAGTTGTATAAAAACATTGTTAAGGCCAAATTTGGAGTATTGTGTGAAGTTCTGATCACTTTCCTACAGGAATGATATCAATAAGATTGAATTAGAACAGAGAAAATACACAAGAATGCTGCCAGAACTTAAGGAACTGAATTGGTTAAAGGTTGAATACGTTAGAATTTTTTTTCTCCTGCAATACAGGAGAATGAAGAGAGATTTCAAAGGGTAAATGCAAGCAGGCTTTTTCCACTGAGTTTGAGTGAGATGATTATTAGATGTCGTAGGTTAAGGGTGAAAGATGAAACATTCACAGGGAACCTGAGGGGAAGCTTCTTCACTTGGAGGATGTTGTGAGTGCAGAATGAGTTGTGAGCAGAAGTGGTGGATACAAGGTCGATTGCAAGATTTATGAGAAGTTTGTATAAGTACGTGGATGATGGGGTATGGGGAGCTATAGTCCAGGTGCGGATCGATGGGACTAGGCAGAATAATAGTTTGACATAGACTAGAAGGACTAGAGGGCCTGTTTCTGTGTTACAGAATGTTGCCTACATTAGAGAACTTAAGTTATGAAGAAAGATTGCAAATTCTGGATTTCTGGGATTTCTGGAGCAAAGGGGTCTCAAAAGAGGTATATGAAATATCTATTTATAGTTATATAAAATCAGGTTTGCTTTCTGAATAGAAAAGGCAGTGACTCACGGCAGTTTTGGAGCTTTGATCAGCGGCCAGTCAGAGAGATTGGAAGCCTGAGAAGACGTGGCTCACTCAGGTTCACTGTTTGAGGAGAAAAGGCAGTGATTCGCAGCAGTTTTGGAATTTTGGTCGGAGGCCAATCAGCATTTGGCAGTGATTTTCAAGAACAAATTAAAAGCAAGGGCAAGTGGAGCAGTTAATTTTCTCACTGGCCAGAGTTAGAGTAGAGAGTTTGAGGCATTAGCTCTTCGAGGCTTCAGTAAGAGGAGGCAATAAATGACATAGGTAGAGTTTCTCCCCGAGTCTTTATATTTATGCAGTTCAACAGTAGAGGTACCAAGCAGGGTAGAGCAATGATCCTCTTGCAGAATATGGGAGGCAGGGAGTTTTCCAATGTCCCTGATGACTAAATCTATAAGAGTTGCATCCAACTGCAACTTCTAACAATCTGTGATAGGAGTTGGACCTGGAACTGGATGAACTCTGGATCATTCAGGAGACTTAAGGGGTGATAAATAGGACATATACAGAGGTAGTTACACTCAAGGTGCAGGACACAGGAGACTGGAAGAGGAAAGGGGTTAAACAGCCAGCGCAGAGAACCCCTGTGGTCACCCCCCTCAACAATAGGTATACTACTGTTGGGGGTGGGGGGAAGGGGATGACCTAGCAGACGAAAGTCACCGCAGTCAAGTCTCTGGCACTGAGTCTGAGTCTACGAAGGGAAGGTGGGGGATAGAAGAGACGAGCTGTGGTGATAGGGGATTTGTTAGTTAGGCGAACAGAAAGGAGCTTTTGTGGATGAGAACAAGATCCCCGGATGTTATGTTGCCTCCCGGGTGCCAGGATCCGGGACATCTTGGATTAAGTCCTTAGCATTCTTAAGGGTGATGGTGAACAGCCAAAAGTCGTGGTCCGTGTAGATACCAATGACATAGGTAAGATGAGTGACAAGGTTCTGATGAGGAGTTCAAGGAAATAGGTGTTAAATTAAAGGGCAGGATCTTCAGGGTTGTGACCTCAGGAGTGCTACTCATACCATGTGCTAATGACTCCAGATCTAGGAAGATTATACAGTTCAACATGTGGCTAAGGAGTTGGTGTAGGGGGGAGAGCATCATATTTTTGGATCATTGGGTTCTCTGCCAAGGATAGTGGGACTTGCATAGAAAAGACCTGAACTGGAGAGGGATTGTTTGCTAGTGCTGCACAGTGAGATTTAAACTAGAGATGTAGGGGATGGGAAGCAGAATGCTAGAACAGTTAGTGGAGAGCTTATGAAGACAGATGTCAGTAAGCCCTCAGACAGAGTCAGGAATTGAAAAGTTGAGCGTGGTGCAACTAGTGTCCTGAGGGGCATATATTTCAATGCGAAAAGTATTGTAGGAAGGGCAGATGAATTCAAGGCATGGATCAACACCTGGCATTGTGATGCTGTTGGCATTATGATGTTGTAGCCATTAGTGAGAGTTAGATGCAAGAGGGGCAGGGCTGGCAGCTCAATATCTAGGAGTTCTGTTGTTTTAAACGTGACCGAGCAGGAGGGATTAAAGGAGAAGGGGTGCTGTTGCTAGACAGTATAAATGTCAGGTCAGACTGGAGAACTCATGTAATGAGGTATTATGGGTGGAAATGAGAAATAAGAAAGGTGTACAGTAATGACGTTAATGGGGCTATTTTAAAGACCACTCAACTGTCTAAGGGATTTAAAGAAATACATTTGTAAAGAGATCGCAGAACATTGCAAGAAGTATAAAGCTGTTGTAGAAGGTGATTTTAACTTCCCATATATTGACTGAAACTCCCATACTGTAAAAGGGCTAGGTGGGACAGAGTATGTCAAATGCATTCAGTAAAGTCCATCAAGTCCACCTGTACATACACCGGTATACCCCATTGAATATAGTTCATGATTATTTGCACTATTGTTTTGTTTGCTTTTTGATTCTGTACAGCGAGAGCTCAGGGAAACCAGCATCAAATTCCCTGTATGTGTCCACATACTTGGCGATAATAAAGGATTCTGATTGTGATTCTGAAAGTTGCCTTAATCAGTATGTGGAAGTCCAAGTGAGAGAGCGTGCAATACTTAATCTGCTATTAGGGAATGAGACAAGGAAGGTGACAGAAGTTTGTGAAGGGGAACTCTATGCATCTAGTGATCACTATGCCATTAATTTCAAAGTAAATATGCAAAAAGATAGGCCTGCTCCACGTGTTGAGATTCTAAATAGAGAAAGGCCAATTTTGTGGGTGTCAGAAAACATCTTGCAAATGTGAATTAGGACAGGCTATTTTCTAGCATAGGTGTACTTGGTAAGTGGGAGGCCTTTGAAAGTGAAGAGCACAATACATGTATGTGCCTATCGGAATGAAAGGTAAAGATAACAGGTATAGGGAACCCTGGTTTTCAAGAGACATTGAGGCACTAGTTAAGAAATAATTGAGTTGCATAGCAGGGATTAGCAGATGAGGTGCTCATTGACAATAAAAAAATGATGCATGAGAAAACTTAAAAAAGAAATCAGGAGGGCTAACATAAAGACGAAGGAGAATCCTACGGGATTCTGCAGAAATATTAAGAGCAAAAGGATTTCAATGGACAGATTTGGTCCTCTGGAAGATCAGAATGATAATCCATGTGTGAAGCTAAGAGATTTATATTTTGTTGAGGATGCAAAGTGTCTATAAAATTGAGGCAAATTAGCATCAACTTCATGGAGCCTATGCGAATTACAGAGGAGGACATGTTTGTTGTCCTGATGCAAATTAGGATGGATAAATCCCCAGGGCCTGACAAGTTGTTCTCACAGATCCTGCAGGAGACAAGTGCAGAAATTGCCAAGGCTCGAGCAGAGACATCAAAATCATTCTTAGTGGCAGGAGAGGTACCAATGAACTGGAGGATAACCAATGTTGTTCTGCTATTTAAGAAAGGCTCTGAACATGAACCAGGAAATTATAGGCTGGTGAGTCTGACATCAGTGGTGGGAAAGTTAGTGGAGGATATTCAAAGGGACTAGATATAGACATGGACTGATTAAGGATAGTTAGGATGGCTTTGTGCTTGCTAGGACATGTCTAACCAATATAGAGTTTTTCAAGGAAGTTACCAGGAAAGTGGATGAAGGCAAGGCAGTGCAAGTTGTCTACATCGACAAGGTACCGCAAGGGAGGTTAGTCATGAAGGTTCAGTTTCTCAGCAGTCAAGATGAGGTAGTAAATTGCAGTAAACATTGGCTTTGTGTATGAAGCCAGGAGTGGTCATACAGGGTTGCCTCTCTGACTGGAGACCTGCGACTGGTGGAGTGCCACAGGGATCAGTGCTGAGTCCATCGTTGTTTGTCATCTATATCAGTGATTTGGATGATAATGTGATTAACTGGATCAGCAATTTTGCAGATGACACCAAGATTGGGGGTGCAGTGAACAATGAGTTAGACTATCAGAGGTTGCAGGAGGATGTGGACCAGATGGAATTCAATACGTATATTTGCAAGGTGCTGCTTTTTCGTGGGATCAACCAGGGTAGGTCTTACACAATGGACGGTAGGACACTGGGTATACAGACCCATAATTAAGAAAGCATTTGCCACATTGGCCTTCGTAGATCCAAGTACTGAGTACAGGAGATGAGATGTTACATTGAAGTTGTCCAAGAGGGTGGTGAGGTTTAATTTGGAGTATCATTTGCGGTTTTTGTCATCTACTTACAAGAAAGGTGTAAATTACATTGAATGAGTACAGAGAAAAGTTACAAGGATGTTGCCAGGTCTGGAGGACCTGAGTTATAAGAAAAGATTGAATAGGTTAGAACATTATTTCTTAGAACATAATGATTAAGAGGAGATTTAATAGAGGCATACAAAATAATGAAGGATATAGATATGATAAATGCAAGTAGGCTTTTTCCAATGAGGTTGTGCGGGACTCCAACACAACCAGATGTCATGGGCTAAGTGTGAAAGGTGAAAAGTTTAAATGGCACGCTCATTTGAGGACTCTTATCTTGTTATTTCATGCTCATTCTTTATTGCTATTTATTTTCTGCAATTGTACAGTTTGTTTACTGTTTACATTACCTGATATTTAGAGTTTACAGATCCTGTTTCCAGTTACTGTTCTATAGATTTGCTAAGTATGCCTGCAGAAAAAGAATCTCAGGTTTGTGTTTAGTGACATGTATGTACTCTGACAATAAATTTTACTTTGCACTTTATAGGAAAACTGCTTCACTCAGAGGGTCATGAGAGTCTGGAACAGGCTACCAGAACAGGTGGTGCATGCGAGCTAGTTTTTAATGTCTAAGTGAAGTTTGGATAGGTACATGGATAGTAGGATATTGAAGGCTATGGTCCAAGTGTAGGTCAATGGCAGATTAAATGGTTCAGTATGTACTAGATGGGCCTGAGGGTATATTTCTCTTCTCTTCTGTACTTTTGTATGACTCTACATTAGGCAAATTAGCATGGGTAGTCAGAATCTTTTTTCCAATGTTCAGCGTATCAAAAACAAGAATGCACAGATTAAAGTCATGAGAAAGGAATTTTAAAGGGATTTGAGGAGAAAGATCTTATTTGCACAGCAAATGCAGATTCACTACTGATACCACTGCTGTTGGTTGGCAGAATCTCAGATGACGATTAAGGGGCCTATAGAGTGAGATAGATCAGTTGGTTGAGTGATATCACAACAACAACCTTGTACTCAATGTCAGCAAAACCAAGGAAATGATTGTGATTTTCAGGATGGGGAAGTTGGGAGAACATACATCAGTGCTCAGTGAGAAGTTAGTGGTAGAAAGGATGAGCAGCGTCAAGTTCCTGAGTGTCAGCATCTCATAGGATCTATACTGGGCACAACACATTGATGCAGTCACGAAGAAGGCATGCCATGGCTCAACTTCATTACAAGTTTGAGGAGATTTGAGGAATCTTGCACATTTCTACAGATGTACACTGGAGACCATTCTGACTGGTTGTGTTACAGTCCAGTATGGAGCATCCAATCCACAGGATAGCAAGAGATCTCAGAGGATTGCAGACTAAGCTGGTTCTATCATAGGAATATGGCTCTCAACCATTGAGGACATCTTCAAGAAGTGGTTTCTCGAGAAGGCAACACACTATCCGGGACCTCTGATAATCCACGCTCAATGTTTTAAGAACAACTTCCATTCTGCCATTAGATTCCTGAATGATCCATGAAAATGACCTCATTATCCATCTTCTGAGCTATTTATTTTGCAACTTATAGTAACTTTACATCTTGTACTATACTGCTGCCGCAAAACGACAAATTTTACAACATATATCTGTGAGGGATAATAAACCTGATTCTGATTCTCATGTATGCAAGTCGTTGTTAGAGGCAAAGGTTAATTCAAGCATTATGTTATTTGACAGGCAAGGCATAGAAGGATATTGGCTTAGTGTGGTTAAATGGGACTCAAGACAATAGGGAAAACAATTGGCACGGAAACGGTGGATAAAAGGTCTATTTCTGTGTTGTACAACTCTATGACCGTGATTTCCAGCATATGCAGTGTTTTCCTTTTATATTAATAGTTTTCAGGTCACAACTCAAAACTATTTGCATTATTTATTGTTTTTTTTATTATTTAACATCTTTACATGGGAATGAATAAACATATTTAATTGGAATATTACTTGACAATCTAAACTAATTTTACATTTCATAAGATCCTTCCAACATAATATTACTGACACTGGAAGTATTACAGATGTAGAAAGCAAGTGTGACTATATGATTCTCTCATTAATATATCCACAGCCCTTAAAGTATAATTATGCATTTTTAAATGAAAATATTCACATCCAAATTAAATGCAAGAAAGGAAAACATTCTAATTGCTAGTAATTATTATGTTGACTTACCATCTGGTAAAGTATTGATCAAAATTGGTTGTATTTATTCAGTGTGGATCTCAACTGGCAAACTCCAGTGCGGGTTAATGCAATGCTTAATTTTTCCATGCTAGTGGGTTAAAAGCGGCAATGGAGCAAAACAGTGAAGGGGGAATCCAATTAGGTTTAGTTCAGCTGTAATTTGCAAATCATTGCAGGACATTCACCCTGTACTGCTAGGCAGATTTTGACCACGCCTGAATCAAGGCATGCAGACTAAATTCAATACATTTGAAATTACATCATTAATGACCATCACATTGTGTTAATTAAATTGAGCATGCATATCAATCAGAATCAGGTTTATCATCACTGATACACTTTGTGGAATTTGTCATCTTGCGGCAGCTGTACAGTGCAATAAATAAAATTACTTTAAGTTACAATAATATACTGTACTCATAGTGCAAAAAGAGAGCAAAATAGTGAAATAGTGTTGATGGACTGTTCAAAAATCATAGCAAAGGGGAAAAAACTGTTCCTAAAATGGTGAGTTTGTGACTTCAGGCTCCTGTACCTCCTCCCTCACTGCAGTAATGAGAAGAGATCATGTCTTGGCTGGTGAAGTCCTAATGGATGCAGTCTTCTTTAAGCATCACCTTCTAAAGATGTCCTCGATGGTGGGAAGGCAACTGTCTGTGATGAAGCTGGCTGAGTTTGAACCCCTCTGCAGCTTTCACCAGTCCTTTGCATTGGTAGCTTCATGCTAAACCACTCAGAATGCTCTCAGAAGGTACAGCACTGGGCCCGTTTCCGCGCTGTACTTTCCTATGACCCTATGCCCAATGCTCCCCTTTTCACTGCTGACCTCTCAATGAGAACTGCTGCATGTTCTTCCTAAACCTGCTTCTTGAAGTGCACAATCAATTCTATGGTCTTACTGACATTGAGTACAAGGTTGTTCTTGTGATACCACTCAACCAGCTGATCTATCACACTCCTGTATGTCTCCTTATCACCGTCTAAGATTGTGGAATCAGCACATTTATAGACGGCATTTGATTTGTGCTTATTCACACAGTCATGAGTATGTAAACATTAGACACTGGGCAAATCATACATCCTGTGCTGATTGTCAGTGAGAAGAAGACGTTATTTCCAATCCAGACTGACTGTGGTCTCTTGATGAATAAGTCAAGGATCCAGTTGCAGAGGGAGCTACAGATGCCCATAACTTGTTGACTTCACCCTCCCTGCCCTCAAGTTAATCTGGTTCATTTCTGACCCCTCCCTTCCCTTTTTTGATCTCATTGTCTCCATCTCTGGAGATAGCTTATCCACCTATGCCTATTACAAGCATACAGACTCTCACAGCTACCTAGACTACACATCGACCCACTTTACTACTTGTAAAAATCCTATCCCTTTTTCTCAACTCCTCCGCATCTGCTCTTAGGATAAGGCTTTTCATTCTAAAATAAAGACGTCTTTCTTTTTCAAAGAACGGGGCATCCCTTCCTCCACCGTCAACACTGCCCTCAACGGCGTCTCTTCAATTTCACACACATCTGCTCTCACCCCCCCCCCTACATTTTCTGCTTTGTGCAAGGATTGTTCCCTATTCAATTCCCTTGTCCATTCGTCCCTCCCCACCAATCAATCTCCTGGCACCTATCCTTGCAAGCAGAACAAGTACTACACCTGCCCCTACACCTCCTCCCTGACTACCATCCAGGGCCCTTAACAGTCCTTCCAGGTGAGGCGACTCATCAGCTGTGAGTCTGTTCGGGTCATTTACTGCGTTTGGTGTTCCCGGTGTGGCCTCCTGTATATCAGTGAGACCTGACGTAGATTAGGTGACCGCTGCAGCAAGCATCTACACTCCATCCGCCAGAACAAGCGGCATCTCCCAGTGGCCACCCAATTTAATTCCACTCCCCATTCCGCTATGTCAATCTACTGCTGTGATGAGACCACACTCAGATTGGAGGAACAACACCTTATATTCCATTTGGGTAGCCTCCAACCTGATGGCATAGACAGCAATTTTGCAAACTTCCAGTAATGATCCCCAACCACTCCCCTTCTCCATTTCCCATCCCCTTTTCCCTCTCCCACCTTATCTTCCTGCCTACCCATCCCTTCCCTCTGGTGCTCCCTCTCTTTTCTTTTTCTTTTTTACCAATCAACTTCCTAGCTCCTTACTTCTTTCTTCCCCCTCCAGGATTCACTCTCCCATCCCCCCACTTTTTAAATCTACTCCTCATCTTTTTTCTCCAGTCCTGCCAAAGGATTTCAGCCCAAAACGTTGACTGTACTTTTTTCCATAGATGCTGCTTGGCCTGCTGAGTTACTTCAGATTTTATGTATGTTGCTAAGTATTTTCAAAGACAGGGACTGATTAGGGATAGTCAACATGACTTTGTGTATGGTCTAAACAATCTTATAGTTTTGCAGGGAAGTTACCAGAAAACTTGATAAAGGCAAGTCGGTGAACGTTATCTACATGGACTTCAGCATGGTCGCTGACAAGGAGGTTGGTCAAGAAGGTCCAATCACTTTGCATTCAAAATGAGGTAGAAAAATTGGAGTAGCCATTGGCTTTGTGGGAGAAGCCAGAGAGTGATAGTAGATGGTTGCCTCTCCAAATGGATGCCTGTGACCAGCGGTGTGCCACAGGGATTAGTGCTGGATCCATTGTTGTCTATCATCTATATCAACAATCTGCATGAAAATATGACAAACTAGAAAGCAAATTTGTGGATGACACCAAGAATGGGGGCATAGTGGACAGCAAGGAAAGGTATCAAAGCTTGCAGTGGGATCTGAACCAGCTGGAAAATTGAGCTGAGAAATGGCAGATAATGCAGACGTGTGAAGTGTTACACTTTGGGAGGACAAACCATGGTAGGAAATACATCTTGAGTGGTAGGGCATGGAGGAGTATGGGAGAACAGAGGGATCAGAGAATACAGTTTCATAATTCCTCGAAAGCACCATCACATATAGATAAGGTTGTAAAAAGAACTTTTGGCACATTTTACCATAAATCAATGTATTGTGTACAGGGGTTAGAATGTTATTTTGAATTTGTATAAGTTGTTGTTAAGGTCTAATTTGGAGTATTGTGTGCAGTTCTGGTCACCTACCTACAAGAAAGGTATCAATAAGATTGAAAGAGTGCAGGTAAGATGTACAAGGATGTTGTCAGGACATAAGGACCTGACTAACAGGGAAAGGTTGAATAGGTTTGGACTTTTTTTCCCTAGAATATAGGAGAATGAGGGAAGATTTGATGAGGTATACAAAATTGTGAGGGGTATAGACAAGTATGCTTTTTCCACTGAGGTCAGGTGAGACTAGAACTAGAGGTCATGGGTTAAATGTGAAAGGTGAAATGTTTAAGGGCACATGAGAGAGAAATTCTTAACCCAAAGGGTGTTGACAGCATGAAACAAGCTACCAGCAGAAGTGGTGGGTGTGGATTCAATTTCAACATTTAAGGGAAATTTGGATTGGTATATGGTATGAAGGGGTATAGAGACCTTTGGTTCGGGTTCAGATCGATGGGCTTTGCAGCATAATTATTCTGCAGACTAGATGGGCCAAAGGGCCTATTTTTGTGCTGTAGTGTTCTATGTCTCTAGCTGGTCCAAGGCCAAGTGGAGAGCCAGAGAGGTTTCATTGGCTTTGAAGCCTGTTGTATTGGTAGGCAAATTGTAGTGGGTACAGGTCCTTCTTGCTCAGGCAGTAGTTAATTCTCAACATGACCGATTTCTCAAAGACTTCATCAGAGTAGTTGTGAGTGCAATTCGTCAATAGTCTTTGAGGCAGCTCACCCTTCTCTCCTTGGGCCATTGGTATGATTGGTGCTTTTTTTGAAATAGGTGGGAACCTCTGACTGCAGCAGTGAGAAACTGAAGTTGGCCTTGGACACACCAGCCAGTTGGTTTGCACAGGACCATAAGACCTGGCAGCAGCATTAGGCCATTTGGCCCATGATATCTGTTCTACCATTACATCATGGCTGATTTATTATCCTGCTCAACTCCATTCTCCTGCCTTCTCTCCATAACCTTCAACACCCTGACTAATCAAGAACTTATCAACATCCGCTTTAAATATACCCAATGACTTGGCCTGCACAGCTCTCTGTGGCAATGAGTATAGACCTAGTGCCAACATATGCTTCTCTTATGTTAAACCTATCATTTTTGGATTCATTCTCGAGCACCTGCTGTCTCAACACTACATGTCCCTCCAGCTATCTTTGTATTGTCTGTAAACTTGGTCACACATCATAAATTCCATCATCCAAATCGTTGTCATATAATGTGAAAAGTTGCAGTCGCAATACCTCCCCCTGTTGAATACCACTAGTCACCGGCAGCCAACCATGAAAGGACCCTTTTGTTCCCGCTCTTTGCCTCCTGCCAGTCAGCCCAACCTCCCTCCATGCCAGTATCCTTCTTGTAATACCATGGGCTTTTACCTTGTGAAGTAGCCCTATGTGTGGCACTTTATCAAAAGCCTTTGTTAAATACACCCAATGACCTGGCCTTCACAGCTGCATGTGGCAACAAATTCCACAAATTCACCACCCTTTGGCTAAAGAAATTACTCCACATCTTTGTTTTGAAAGGGCGCCCGTCTATCCTGAGGCTGTGCACTTTTGTCTTAGACTCTTCCACCATGGGAAACATCTTTTCCACGTGTACTCTGTCAAGGCCTTTCAACATTCAAAAGGTTTTAATTATGCTGTCTTTGACTTCCCATGTCAGCCACAGTTGCCTCATCCTCCCTTTAGACTATTTCTTCATGTTTACAATGTACTTATCTTGTGCCTTCCAAATTGCCCTGGAAACGTCAGCCATTGCTGTTCTGCTGTCATCCCTACTAGTGTCCCCTTCCAATCAACTTTGACCAACTCCTCTTTCAAGCTTCTAATTCCCTTTACTACATTGTAATATATCTGTACTATATCTGACTTCAGTTTCTCCCTGTCAAACTGCAGGGTGAATTCTGTCATATTATGATCACTGCCTCCTTACGGTCCCTTTAACTTAAACTCCCTAATCAAATCTGGTTCATTACACATCACCCTATCCAGAATTGGCTTTACACTTGTGGGCTCAACCACAAGCTGCTCTAAAAAGCTTTGAAGCATTCTACAAATTCTTCCTCTTGGGATCCAGGAGATTTTACCAATCTACCTGCATTTTGAAATCCCCCATTATTATTGTAACATTGAACTTTTTACATGCTTTTTCTATTTCCTGGTGAAATTTATATCTGACATTCTGGCTACTATATGGGGGCCTGGAAAACTTTGATCAGGTCTTTTTACACTTGCATTTTTATAACGTTAACCACAATGATTCTACATCTTCCAATCCTATGTCACCTCTTTCTAAGGATTTAATTTCATTTTTTACTAACACCTCTTCTTCCTACCTGCCTGTCCTTTTGAGGCAAAATGTATACTTGGATATTAAGCTCCAGACTTTGACCTTCTTTCAGCCACAACTTAATAAAAATAGCAAAACATTGCATAAAGCAAAAACTGAAAATCTCAATTGCGTATCGTCAGTGCCAGAGTGAGCATATGCTGCATAACGGATCATGAAACAAGCTAGGATCTATCACAACGAACTGAAAAATTAAGGTAATCATGAATATTCATCTGGCTGGTTGCAGAAATGTAAGAAAACGCACTGTATTAATTTTTTAAGTGCCTGCTGATCATGATAATCTAGCACCAGAACAAGTATATGATGCTGATTCTTTTTACACCTTATATAAACCTAAAAAAAAGTAAAATAAAGAATGTTGTAACTTTTTAATCAAAGCATGGCATCATAGGTGGAGAGACTGACCGGCTGCCATGTTCTGTTGTTGTTCTCCTGACGCTGCTGCTCTGCTGCTTTTGTTACTCTGCTTACATTATATTAATGCTGTGTAATAATTTTTACTGTTTACATGAGATAACCAAGTGTAGGGCAAAGACTGTTTACAGGTAACACACAAATACAAATTCAGAGTGGGAAATGATGGTGATCCCAAACTATCTCATTACATAGAAAGCATAGAAAATAGGTGCAGGAGTAGGCCATTTTTTTCGCCATTCAGTATGATCATGGCTGATCATCCAACTCAGAACCCTGCACCAGCCTTCCCTCCATACCCCCTGATCCCTTTAGTCACAAGGCCTGTATCTAACTCCCTCTTAAATATAGCCAATGAACTGGTCTCAACTGTTTCCTGTGGCAGAGAGTTCCACAGATTCACCACTCTCTGTGTGAAGAAGTTTTTCCTCATCTCGGTCCTAAAAGGCTTCCCCTTTATTCTCAAACTGTGACCCCTCGTTCTGGACTTCCCCAACATCAGGAACAATCTTCCTGCATCTAGCCTGTCCAATCCCTTTAGGATTTTATACGTTTCAATAAGATCCCCCCTCAATCTTCTAAATTCCAACGAGTATAAGCCTAGTCGATCCAGCCTTGCGGTACCCCACTAGTCACTGCCTGCCATTCTGAAAAGGTCCCGTTTATTCCCACTCTTTGCTTCCTGTCTGCCAACCAATTCTCTATCCACATCAATACCTTACCCCCAATACTGTGTGCTTTAAGTTTGCACACTAATCTCCTGTGTGGGACCTTGTCAAAAGCCTTTTGAAAATCCAAATATACCACATCCACTGGTTCTCCCCTATCCACTCTACTAGTTACATGCTCAAAAAATTCTATGAGATTCGTCAGACATGATTTTCCTTTCACAAATCCATGCTGACTTTGTCCGATGATTACACTGCTTTCCAAATGCGCTGTTATCACATCTTCGATAACTGACTCTAGCATTTTCCCCACCACCGATGTTAGGCTAACAGGTCTATAATTCCCCGGTTTCTTTCTCCCTCCTTTTTTATAATGTGGTGTTACATTAGCCACCATCCAATCCTCAGGAACTAGTCCAGAATCTAAAGAGTTTTGAAAAATTATCACTAATGTATCCACTGTTTCTTGGGCTACTTCCTTAAGCACTCTGGGCTGCAGACCATCTGGCCCTGGGGATTTATCTGCCTTTAATCCCTTCAATTTAACAGCACTTCCCTACTAACATGTATTTCCCTCAGTTCCTCCATCTCACTGGACCCTCTGTCCCCTACTATTTCCATAAGATTATTTATGCCCTCCTTAGTGAAGACAGAACCAAAGTAGTTATTCAATTACATATTCCAAAATCTGAAAAAGTCCAAAATCCAAAATATTTCTAGCCCCAAGCATTTGTGACAAGGGGTACTCGACCTGTTCAGCAACTATAGTACCAGCATCAGGGCCTGACATCTTGTGAGAGTTCACTCTCTTAAAAGATGTTCTGACGTTTGACATCAATTCTGGATCACTAGTCTTGAATCTAGCCCTCAGGAGACTTCAAATATCCTGCTTCATCCATGGCTTCTGGTTTGGGTATGTCTAGTACTTCCAGAATATTCATCCACACAGGTCTTGATCAAGTCGGTGCCAAATGTGGCATATTCATTCAAATCCAAAGATGAATCCTTGAATATAGTCCAGTCCTCTGATTCAAAACAGTCCTGTGCCATTTCTCCACCTCTCTAGACGATGCCTTTGCAATCTTCACCACTATACTGTGGTCTTCAGTCTCTGCCTGTATACCAGGTGTAGAAGTACAGCCAGCTGATCGGATTTGCTAAACTGAAGGTGTGGGATAGTGCTTAATGTTCTTGATGATGACATAACAGTGGACAAGCGTGTTGGCTCCTCTGTTTCAATAGGTGACGTGTTGGTGATAGTTAGTCAGAGACTTCGTCAAATAAAGGTATATGCATGTATGATAGTCAAAAATTTCTTCTACTTATTAATAGCGTTTTATTTCCTCATTGTTCCCAACTCTCTATTATTCCGCAGGCAAGGTAACTGGCAGGCAACCCAACTGCAGAGTATGGCTGATGATGTATACCCTTGAACAGGGGAGACAAATGAAACATAAATGCTGCAATAGATAGATACTTTATTGATCCCAAAGGAAATTACAGTGTCACAGTGGCATGCATCATTAATTTTCTGGCGAATGAATACAGCGTGTACAGCCCCTCCCCAGGTATTCTGGCCAGCATGACCAATCAATCGCGTGCCAAAGATAGAATGCAACCCCTTACAAGTCAATGCAGATTCAGTGCTCAAAGCTATAAGAGAATACTTTGCACACAGATAATCTGAGTTTTCAATTTAACACATTTGCATATATTTAAAGTAGTATTACTTTCTTTCTTAATATGAAATAATATTCACATTAAATAAATTACTGTAACTCTTTTAAGAAATTATTTGACCAGTTACTTATAAGTAAGTTGAACAGATTTTGACCTTGTCACAATGATACTCACTATTCGAAGAAAAAGCTTGGATTTGTCACCATCAATTTGACCTCCATTTATGGAAGTTTCAACTTCTCTCAAAATTCTACAGATTAAATATAGCGTGCACAAATATTGTGTCAAGTTTGTATCAGCCTTACACAGTAAAGAACACATCATTCATTTGAGCAACTCTACAACTGCTGCCTCTTTTTTTAATGATTTCCATTACTGTTGCAAGAGTTCGACTGATAGAGACAGAAATCCAAGTAATATCCGGATGGCACAGCAGTGAGCAGTTAGATCAATGCTATATCAATACCAACAACCCAGATTCAATTCTGCCACTGTTGGTGAGGAGTTTTCATGTTCTCCTAGTCACCAATGTGAGCTTCCTCTAGGTGCTCCAGCTTCCTCCCACATTCCAAAGACAGAGGGGTTTGCAGGTTAATTAGTTACATGGGTGTAATTGGGCCGAAAGGATCTGTAACCAGGCTGCATGTCTCTAAATTTCTAAATGCAAAGTATTTGAACATTGGGCTCCCAACTTGCTTCAAGCAACTTTTTGTCCTGATTAATAGCAGGGTTTTAGAAGAATGCACATACCATACAGTATCTACCTTAGATCTTAGTTGTACTGTATGCATTGTACTCAAAAGCCGAACATTGAAATTCTGTAATTTTACAATTTTTTTCTGAACTATTCTTTCTTTCTTTCTGAACTGTTGCTCCATTCCCTTCAAAGGAAATGCCAAAAATTCAACGGTATCATTTTCCCCTCCTACACACAATGATGGGAAATAATTGAAGTTCCTGGTGCCTTACATATACAAATGGCGCTGAGTGAGGGTTTGCACCTCTGACAAGTCTCCCCATTTTACAGCTGGGGAGCAGTAACTACTGTCAAAACAACCTCTTTTCTTGAATAGCAATCCCGGAAATGTTAACAGGAGACTAGGACAAAGGTTCCTGAGATTTGGGGACCCCAGAAACATTGCCAAGCTGAAGTCAAGTACCAGACAAAGGAACAGACCAGAGTACCCAATGCTTTTACCAATACCTGAAAACTTGGTCACATTGCTAGTTTTAATGTCTTCACGCACATACTGTAGTGACAATAGCTCTTAACTTCCACTGACTCTTCTTTATCTATCTTACTTTAATTAATTCTACCTCCCTCCCTTCTTAAAGTGTGGAGTGACATTTACAATTTTCCAGTCCCCCAGAACAATCCATGAACCTTGTGATTCTAGGAAGATCATTACTAGCAACTCCACAGTCTCTTCGGCTACCTCTTTCAGAAGCATGAGGTGTAGTCCATCTGGTCCAGGTGACTTGAATTATCTACCTTCAGACCTTTCAGCTTCCCAAGCAACAACACTCACTACTGCCCCGACACTCTTGAACATTTGGCATACTGCTAGTGACTTCATTAGAGAAGACTGATGCAAAATACTTTTGTTCATCAACTGTTTCATTGTTCCCATTACTCCCACTCCAGCATCATTTTCCCATGGTCCAATATCTACTCTCACCTCCCTTTTACTTTCTATATTTGTAAAACTTTTGGTATCCTCTTTTATATCATTAGGTAGCTTACCTTCATATTCAATCTGTTCGCTCCTTGTCGCTTTTCAGTTGCCTTCTGTTGTTTTTGTTTTTAAAAGCATCCCTATCCTCTAACTTCCGAAAGCAGTGGGAAGTTATAGAGTTGTGCCAGTAGTCATGTACTGGTGGCATGGAAGCTGACAAAAATGGATATTTTTATTTATAAACAACCAAGAACTGCTGGGAGATTCTAAGTAATAATTAAACTAATTATCATTGAAAGTGCTGAGAAGCTGATATCTTAATCCATTATAGTATTTATAATGAAGATAATCCTCAATATTTACAGATGGACAGCTCTGACATCTCCTTACTGACTACCGGGTAACAAGCAGTACATGTGCAGAGATATATGAACAGATTCTGGAGCATACCTGTGGCGCCAAGGGTGACTGGATTTCAGATATCTACTAAAAGCATAAGGGATTTTACTCCCTAAATGTGAAAGCTGTATGCAAATCTTATTTCAAGTTTTCAGTATCTACAATTGTTTTGCCTTTACGGTGTAGGAAAGTCATCTTTATCTGGCCCTACCGCAAACTGGAGAAGAAGATGTTTGTATTTCACTCAAGCAGCCTACAACCAAATAGCGTGTGCAGTAAATTCTCCAGCATCAAGTAAGCCACACGCCCCCTCCACTCCTCACTCTCTCTCTTTTTGATCAATCCAGGTACTCTCGCACACCCCATTCTGTCTAACTAACCCCACCCCAGTCCTCTGTTATCCAGTTTATTCCACCCCGCACCCCCGATCACTTCTACCCAGTCAGTTCCAGCTCCCTTTGCCATCTGCTCTCTATGCTGCTGCTATCTGTTCAACATACCTCCCTTATTGATTACCACTCATCCTTTCTTATCAGATTCCATAACCTATATCTCTGTTGCCAGGTTCTCTATTTTCCTCACTCATCTCAAAGATATCCAGGCTGGTAGGTTAACTGGCCACTGTAAACTTTCTCTTGCATATTGGTAAATGGATGAATCTGGAGGGAATTGATGACAACATGGGGAAAAAGGAAGGATTAGGGTTGGATGTGTGCAAATGGGTCAGAATTTGTGTGATGGTCAGCACATAATGAATCCAATGCTCAGATGCTAGATGAACCATCACATTATTTTGGCCATCATGCACTGCATTGTCTGAAAGTGGGTTAATGTTTGAAAGTTTGCTTCCCAGCTCGGCTGGTTTACTGCTAGATTACTTGATGCACACAAACTTCCAAGAAGGATTACAATGATGCCACCATTTGAGTTTGGAAATGCACTTATTGTATTCTGCGGATGAATCCATCTGAGTTTTTGGCAGGAGAATTTGAGGCTGACTTCACCACTCAACTTGTTGATCCTTTTCCTCCACACAGGCTGCAGACCAATCATTCTTGATGATTAATCACATGCACAGCCTTTCCCTAAGCTAATTTATAAATTAGACTTGATGTCACTTACTGAACGGATGGCTTAGATTAGGGGTTCCCAACCTTTTTTATGCCATGGCTCCTTATCATTAACCGAGGGGTCCATGTAGCTCAAGTTCAGAACCCCTGAGTAAGTGCATCAGGACAAATAGGAGAGTGTTGCTGAACATTTTCTAACTTAGTGTCAGTCATATACACGTCATGCAGTTCTCAGACACTACACCATGCTTAGAGTGAAGATTTCTTTATTAGCATCACTTGCATACTTGTGTTCAAAAAGCAGTAGTTTTTGTCACTGACAACTGGTGAGTAAAAGTCAGTAAGACAATTCAAAACCGTGGCTTCAAGCATTCAGGCTTAGACATGCCAGAAACAGCTAGGAATGAAAATGAAATGATTTCACTATTTCAATAATTAAGACCATAAGATATCGGAGCAGAAGGAGGCCATTCGGCCTATTGAGTCTGCTCTGCCATTCAATCATGGGCTGATCCAATTCTCAAGTCATTCCCATTCCCCTGTCTTCTCCCCATACCCCTTGATGCCCTGGCTAATCAAGAACCTATCTATCTCTGCATTAAATGCACCCAATGATTTGGCCTTTACAGCTACTCATGGCAACAAATTCCACAGATTTACCACCCTCTGACCAAAGTAATTTCTCCACATCTCTGTTCTAAATGGATGTCCTTCAATCCTAAAGCTGCGCCCTCTTGTCCTAGACTTCCCTACCATGGGAAGTAACTTTGCCATATCTGATCTGTTCAGGCCTTTTAACATTTGGAATGTTTCTATGACATCCCCCCTCATTCTCCTGAACTCCAGGGAATACAGCCCAAGAGCTGCCAGACGTTCCTCATATGGTAACCCTTCCATTCCTGGAATCGTTCTTGTGAATCTTCTCTGAATCCTCTCCAATATCAGTATCTCCTTTCGAAAATAAGGAGCCCAAAACTGCACACAATACTCCAAGTGTGGTCTCACGAGTGCCTTATAGAGCCTCAACATCAAATCCCTGCCCTTATCAAGTCAAGTCACTTCTTATTGTCATTTCGTCCATAACTGCTGGTACAGTACACAGTAAAAACGAAACATTTTTCAGGACCATGGTGCTACATAAAACAATACAAAAACTACACTGAACTATGTAAAACAACACAAAAGCTACACTAGACTATAGACCTACCCAGGACTGCATAAAGTGTACAAAACAGTGCAGGCATTACAATAAATAATAAACAAGACAATAGGCACAGTAGAGGGCAGTAGGTTGGTATCAGTTCAGGCTCTGGGTATTGAGGAGTTTGATAGCTAGGGGGAAAAAACTATTACATAGTCCAGTCGTGAGAGCCCGAATGCTTCGGTGCCTTTTGCCAGATGGCAGGAAGGAGAAGAGTTTGTATGAGGGGTGCGTGGGGTCCTTCATAATGCTGTTTGCTTTACCGATGCAGCGTGTGGTGTAAATGTCTGTAATGGTGGGAAGAGAGACCCTGATGATCTTCTCAACTGACCTCACTATCCAATGCAGGGTCTTGCGAATCCAGATGGTGCAATTTCCGAACCAGGCAGTGATGCAGATGCTCAGGATGCTCTCAATACAACCTGTGTAGAATGTGGTGAGGATGGGGGTGGTGGGAGATGGACTTACTTCAGCCTTCGCAGGAAGTAAAGATGCTGCTAGGCTTTCTTTGCTATGGAGCTGGTGTTGAGGGACCTGGTGAGGTTCGCCGCCATGTGAACACCAAGAAATTTGGTGCTCTTAACGATCTCTACAGAGGAGTTGTCAATGTTCAGCACAGAGTGGTCACTCTGTGTGCTCCTGATATTCTGTACCTCTAGAAATGAATGCCAACATTGCACTCGCCTTCTTCACCACCGACTCAACCTAAAGGTTAAACTTTAGGTTGTCCTGCACAAGGACTCCCAAGTCCCTTTGTGTCTCTGCATTTTGAATTCTCTTCCCATTTAAATAATAGTCTGCCTGTTTATTTTTTCCACCAAAGTGCATGACCATACACTTTCCAACATTGTATTTCATTTGCCAATTCTTTGCCCATTCCCCTAAACTAAGTTTCTCTGCAGGGTCTCCATTTTCTCAACTCTACCTGCTCCTTCACCTATCTTTGTATCATCGGCAAATTTAGCCGCAAATCCATTAATCCCATAGTCCAAACATTTGACATATGTTGTAAAAGCAGCAGTCTTAACACTGACCTCTGTGGAATTCCACTGGTAACCGGCAGCCATCCAGAATAGGATCCCTTTATTCCCACTCTCTGTTTTCTGCCAATCAGCCAATGCTCCACCCATGCTGGTAACTCCCCTGTAATTCCATAGGCTCTTATCTTGCTAAGCAGCCTCATGTGTGGCACCTTGTCAAAGGCCTTCCGAAAATCCAAGTACACCACATTACTGCATCTCCTTTGTCTACCCTGCTTGTAACTTCCTCAAAAAATTGCAGTAGGTTAGTCAGGCAGGATTTTGCTTTCAGGAAACCATGCTGGCTTTGGCCTCCAGGTACTCCAAAATCTCATCCCTAACAATCTATTCCAACAACTTCCCAAACACTGATGTCAGGCTAACAGGTCTATAGTTTCCTTTCTGCTGCCTCTCACCCTTCTTAAATAGCGGAGTAACATTTGCAATTTTCCAGTCATCCAGTACAATGCCAGAATCTATCATTTCTTGAAAGATCATTGCTAATGCCTTCACAATCTCTCCAGCTACTTCCTTTAGAACGTGAAGGTGCATTCCATCAGGTCCAGGAGATTTATCCACCCTCAGACCATTCATTCCCAGTCGTAGTTTTGACTGCACAGACTTCACTTCCCTGACACTCTTGAATGTCCGGTATACTGCATATGTCTTCCACTGTGAAGACTGATGCAAAATACGCATTCAGTTCCTCTAACATCTCTGCATCTCTCATTACAATATCTCCAGCATCATTTTCTATTGGTCCTATGTCTACTCTTCAACTCTCTTTTACCCTTTATATACTTAAAAAAGCTTTTAGTATCTTTTTTTATATTAGTTGCCAGCTTCCTTTCATAATTCATCTTTTGCTTCCTAATGACCTTCTTAGTTTCCTTCTGCAGGTTTTTTATAAGCTTCCCAATGCTGTATCTTCCCACTAGCTTTAGCTTCCTTGTATGCTCTCTCTTTTGCTGTTACTTTGGCTCTGACTTCACTTGTCAGCCATGGTAGTGTCCTTCTTCCATTTGAAAATTTCTTCTTATTTAGAATATATCGGTTTTGCACTTACCTTATTTTTTGCAGAAAATCCAGCCATTGCTGCTCTGCAGTCCTTCCTGCTAGTGTCCCTTTCCAGTCAACCTTGGCCAGTTGCCCTCTCATGCAATTGTAATTTCCTTTATTCCACTGAAATACTGACACGTTGGAATTTAGTTTCTCCTTCTCAAATTTCAATGTGAACACGATCACATTGTGATCACTTATTTCCAAAGGATTCCTTAACCTTGAACTCTCTTATCACCTCTGGATTATTGCATAACACCCAACCCAGCACAGCCGATCCCCTAGGGGCTCTACAAATTCTCTGTCAAGGTCCAGTACTGGCCTGGTTTTCCCAATCCACTTTCATGTTAAAATCCCCAACGATTACCATGACATTGCCCTTCTGACACGCCTTTTCTATCTCCTGCTATAATTTGTAATCCACATCCCAGCTGCTGTTTGGAAGCCTATATACAACTGCCATTAGGGTCCTTTTATCCTTGCCATTTCTTAACTCAACCCATAGAGATTTCATACCATTCAATCCTATGTCATCCCTTTCTAATGATTTAATATTATTTTTATACACAGGGCCACACCACCTCCTCTGCTTACTAACTTATCTTTCTGATTTACCATATATCCTTGGACATTCAACTCCCAATGGCGGCCATCCTTTAGCCAAGTGTCAGAGATGAGTAAAACATCATATTTGCCAATCTGTAGCTGAATTTCAAGATCATCCATTTTATTTCTTATGCTGTGTGCATTCAAATACAACACTCTCAGTCCAGTATTTGTTGCTTTCTGTTTTAACTGCACTACACCTCTATTGCCCTGTAACTCATCCCACTGGCTGTGATTATGCCTCATCTCCTGCCTATCCTTTCTATCATCTCTGTGGCACGCTATCTTTGATTTATATCTGTTTTCCACCTCCTCAGCCCTATCACTTCTGTTCCCATCCCCCTGCCAAATTAGTTTAAACCCTCCCTAACAGCTCTATTGAGCCTGTCTGCTAGGATATTGGACCCCTTTGGGTTCAGGTGTAACCCATCCTTTTTGTACAGGTTGTACCTCCCCCAGAAGATGCTCCAATGTTCCAGGAACCTGAAGCCCTGCTGGAAACCATGAAAAATTTCAAGATGTCAGCAACTATTTTGGATGTTGTAAGTGAAATGATTTGGAGGATGCCAACATTGAAAGAACTATTTGAAAGCAGTACACTATTTGCACTCGATGGCTACACTGATTTTGTTCATTTACAGGCAATCAAAAGAACACATACACTGAATGAATTCCTCCATTGATAACTATAAGGAACTAATACACAGTTTTATAGTACTGTAGTAGTTTTGCTATTTATTCTGCATTTTATTTAAATACATAATTTGTTACTCAGTTAAATAGTAGCTTGTCTTTTTAATACCTTTTTTAAACTATTTCTGTGAAACTTTGGCAAATTGGGCAGCCACTTAATTGTACTGGTCCAAATGTGCCCCAAATAATTGGAATCTATTGTGCTTCTTCACTTCACTGGTTTGCAGTTCTGGGATATTTTAAAGGAAAAATGCAAGGAGTAAATTATTTATCTCCTTCCTCTACTGTATAGAGATACAGAGTCATTGAAAATACAGCAAAGAAACAGGCCCTTTTGCCATCTAGTCCATGTCAAAACATTTAAAATGCCTACTCTAATTCACCTGTTGCAGGGCCATACCCCTATTATCCATGTACCCATCCAAACTTCTCTTATACATTGAAATCGAGCTCGCATGCACTGGTAGCTCCGTCCACATTCTCACAACCTTTTGAGTGACTATGTTTCCCCTCATGTTGCCCTTAAAATTTTCACCTTTCACACCTTTAACCCATGACTTCTGGATGTAGTCCCACCCTATTTCAATGGAAACAGCCTATTTGCATTTGCCCTATCTATACCACTCACAAATTTGTATATCTCAATCAAATCTCCTCTCAATCCTCCACGTTTCAAGGAATAAATTCTTAGCTTATTCAATCTTCTGTTATAATTCAGGGCCTCCAGACCTGGCAACATTCTTTTAAATGTTCTCTACACTCTTTCAACCTTATTTAGATCTTTCCTGCAGGTAGGTGACCAAATCTGCATACTTACTCCAAATTAAGCCTCACCAATGTCTTATAAAGCTTCAACATAACATTCCATCTCCAACATTTAATGGCTTGATTTATGAAGGCTAATGAACCTATCAACCTGTGGCTCCACTTTCAATGAATTATCAATCTATATTCCCAGATCTCGTTGTTCTATCACACTCCTCAGTGCCCTACTATTCATCTACTCTGGTTGGTCCTACCAAAGTTCAACAGCTTCTCTGTATTTGTCTGCATAGTTTGTACTTGCCTGCATTAAAATCTATCTGCCATTTTTCAGCCCATTTTTCCAGTTTGTCCAAATCCTCAGATCCTACTGCAAGACATCCACTACATCCCCATTCTCTACATTCCTGACTGTTCACTATACCCCCAATCTTGGTGTCACAAATTTGCTGATCTAGTTAACCATATTATTATCCAGATCATTGCCAAAGATGATAAAACAAAGGACCCAGCACAAATCCTTGTGGCACTCTACTAGTCACAGGCCTCCAGTCAGGGATGCATCCATCCACTACCACTCTCTGGCTTCACCCACAAAGCCAATGTCTAATCCAATTTTCTACCTCATCTGGAATGCTGAGCAACTAAACCTTCTTCACCAACGTCCCATGAGGGATTTTGATAAGTGCCTTGCTAAAGTCCATGTAGTCAACATCCACTACTGTGTCTTCATCAACCTTCCTGGTAACTTCCTTGAAAAACATTAAGATTGGTTGGTCATGACTGACCATGCACAAAGACATACTGACTATCCTTAATCAGTCCACATCTATCCAAATACTCATATATCTGGTCATTTAGAATACCTTCCAAAAACTTTCCCATGAATGATGTCAGGCTCACTGGCCTAAAATTTCCAAGTTTACTTTTAAAGCCTCCTTTAAACAGTGAAACATTATCAGCTATCCTCTAATCCTCCAGCAACTCACCTGTCACTAAAGATTATTTAAATATCTTTGCTAGGGCCCCAGGAATATTTGCTCTTTCTTCCCAGAGAAACACCTCGTCAGGCCCTGGAGAATTATCCACCCTAATTTGCCTCAAGACAGCAAACACCCTTTATCTCTTACCTGTATAGAGTCCATAAAGTTGATGTCATTTTGTCTTACTTCTGTCGACTCTATTTTCATCTCCTGAGTAAATGCAGATTCAAAAATGCATTTAAGATATCCCTCATCTCCTTTGGCTCAACATATTGAATACCATTCTGACCTTCTGGAAGACCTATTGTGTTCCTTACAATCCTTTTACTCTTAAGATATCTGTTGAATTCTTTAGGAATCTCCTCCATCTTGTCTGCTAAGGCAAACACATACTTTCTTTTAGCCGTCCTGATTTCTTTCTTATGTTTTCTTGGATTTTTCATACTCCATAAGCACCTCAATTGTCCTACCTGCAATGAACCTCCATTTTTTTTCTTAACCAGGACCTCAATATCTCTTGAAAACCAAGGTTCCCAAAACCTGTTGTCATTACCTTTTATTCTGACAGGCACGTGGAAGCTTTGTTCTCTCAAAATTTCACTTTTAAAGGCCTCCTACTTGCCAAGTTCAGCTTGACAAAAAAAAAAAAACAGGCTGTCGCAATCCACACTTGTCAGATCCTTTCTGATACCATCAAAATTGGCCTTTCCCCTATTTAGAATCTCAACTTGCTGACCAGACCTATCTTTCTGCATATTTACTTTGAAGCCAATGGCATTGGGATCATTAGATGCAAAGTGTTCCCCTTCATAAACTTCTGTCACCTGCCCTGCTCATTCCCTAATAGTAGGTCAAGTATCCCACACTCTTACCTTGGGACTTCTAGGTATTAAGAAATCTTTCCTGAGCACAATACAGGCCCTTTGGCCCTCAATGCTGTGCCAAACATGTACTTTAGAAATTATCCAGGGTTACCCACAGCCCTCTATTTTTCTAAGCTCCATGTATCTATCGAGGAGTCTCTTAAAAACCCTGTTGTATCCGCCTCCACCACTATGCTTATAAAGTTTGCAGCTCATCTAGAAGGCATCAAAGCCAAGTTTGAAGCCATGGATATGTTGAGGATGTATCAACCCTTCATTGCATGAAAGCACTTCCCAGCAACTGGTACATTGCACGTGACTCAAATCCTCCAGAAGGACTTTTAGTCAATAGTTGCAAATTGTATCCGACAGGAGGAGAAGATGGCGGCATGACACAGCTTGCAGCAGCCACTCCGATGGTGATGTCTGTTATTTGTCAAGTAGGGTGCCGTGCACAATCCTGACTTGATGGAGACGGATGTGAAAGTACGGAAGAACATCTGGTGAAACTTCTGAAATGTCTGCTTCGCTGCTGCTGCTACTGTGTGGTCCAGAATTTCCAGAGGAGATGGCCCCTATTCCTCAGCTTTGCTTGTTGCTCGGCGGCTGGGGTGGGGTCAAAGCATTCGGCAGAGGATGGTGCTCCTAGAGGCTGTGTCGGAGGGGCTAGTTAGAGGCTCAAAGTTTTCAGACGGACTCAGAATCGCTGCAGTCGGGTGCTTCCAATGGTGCTGCATCGGCAAGTTGGCAGCACTTGGAGGTTCATGGCAGGGAGAGTTTCTCCCTTCTGCCGCCTGCATGAGATGATGAGTCTATCGGGACTTTCAGACTTTTTTTTACCATGCCCATGGTCTGCTCTTTATCAAATTATGGTATTGCTTTGCACTGTTGTAACTATATGTTATAATTATGTGGTGTAATCAGTTTTAGTCTTGGCTTGTCCTGTGTTTCTTGTGATATCATTCTGGAGGAATGTTGTATCAGTTTTAATGCATGCATTTCAAATGACAATAAACGAGGACTGAGTGTCCTCATAATCTAAGTATAATCTAAAATCTAAAACATCTACCACTCTTGTGCTGGGTGATTCTTCTGACACAGAGCATTTCCCAACATGAGGTATAAGTATTTCCACGGATTCTGCCCATATTACTGTTAGTTCCCTTAAATCATTGTTTAGCTATTTGCACTACAATCTAATCTTATTGTATAGATTAAAATGCATTATCATCAAGATGATAACCATTCTCTGTCTCTCTTGCATACCAATTCTGCAACTGCCATCAGTATTTCTACAGAAATGTGGTGTCGGGTTTAGGCATATGAGATGGAGGTCAGTATTTTAAAAAAATTGATTCCAGAGTGCTGAAAATTCCCAACTTGGGTTTTAATTGACTTTTCCCAGGCCCCCAAAAAGTGTGGAAAAGTTGAGAATACGTGAGTTTTCACTGATTTCATAATATGAGAATTAAAATTTGCATTCAACTATAAGGAGGCAAGGTGGCTGCATGGAATGTTCAGTATCATAACTTGGTGTTTAACTGAATATGTTTTATTGGAAGATGGTAAGAGTAGAGACAAGTTTGAAATGGCAATTTCAGTTTGGATTTCAAACCATGAGAAATGATTCGATTCAATGATTAAGAAGAAAATTCCTAGTTAGAAACATAGAAAACCTACAGCACAATATGGGCCCTTTGGCCCACAAAGCTGTGCTAAACATGTACTTACTTTAGATATTATCTAGGGTTACCCATAACCTTCAAAACGCCATGTCCCTATCCAGGAGTCTCATATCCACCTCCACCACCTCGCCAGTAGCCCATTCCATGCACTCACCACTCTCTGCGTAAAAAAACTTACTCCTGATATTGCCTCTGTACCTACTTCCAAGCACTTTAAAACTATGCCCTCTCATGTTAGCCATTTCAGCCCTAGGAAAAAACCTTTGAATATCTACACGATTAATGCCTCTCCTCATCTTATACACCTCTATCAGGTCACCTCTCATCCTCCGTCACTCCAAGGAGAAAAGGCCGAGTTCATTCAACCTATTCTCATAAGGCATGTTCCCCAGTCTAGGCAACATCCTTATAAATCTCCTCTGCACCCTTTCCATATTTTCCACATCTCTCCTGTAGTGAGGTGAGCAGAACTGAGCACAGTACTCCAAGTGGGGTCTGACAAGGGTCCTATATAGCTGCAACATTACCTCTTAGCTCCTAAACTCAATACCACAAATGATGAAGGCCAATGCACCATATACCTTCTTAACAACACAGTTAACCTGCGCAGCAGCTTTGAGTGTCCTGTGGATTCAGACTCCAAGATCCCTCTGATCCTCCATACTGCCAAGAGTCTTACCATTAATACTATATTTTGCCATCATATTTGTCCTACCAAAATGAATGACCTCACACTTATCTGGGTTGAACTCCATCTGCCTTTTCTCAGCCCAGTTTTGCATCCAATCAATATCCCGCTGTAACCTCTGACAGCCCTCCATACTCTCCACAACACCCCCAACTTTGTGTCATCAGCAAATTTACTAACCCATCCCTCCACTTCTTCATCCAGGTCACTTATAAAAATGACAAAGAGAATGGGTCCCAGAACAGATCCCTGAGGCGCACCACTTGTCATCGACCTCCATGCAGAATATGACCCATTTACAACCACTCTTTGCCTTCTGTCAGCAAGCCAATTCTGGATCCAAAACAAGGTCACCTTGGATCCCATGCCTCCTTACTTTCTCAATAAGCCTTGCATGAGGTACCTTATCACCTTATCATATGTCTTGCTGAAATCCATATACACTACATCTACTGGTCTACCTCCATCAATGTGTTTAGTCACATCCTCAAGAAATTCAATCAGGCTCGAAAGGCACGACTTGCCTTTGACAAAACCATGCTGACTATTCCTAATCATATTTTGCATCTCCAAATGTTCATAAATCCTGCCTCTCAGGATCTTCTCCATCAACTTACCAACCACTGAAGTAAGACTCACTGGTCTATAATTTCCTGGGCCATCTCTACTCCCTTTCTTGAATAAGGGAACAACATCTGCAACCCTCCAATCCTCCAGGACCTCTCTCATCCCCATTGATGACATAAAGATCATCGCCAGAGGCTCAGCAATCTCCTCTCTCGCCTCCCACAGTAGACTGAAGTACATCTCATCTGCTCCCGGAGACTTATCCAATGTGATGCTTTCTAAAAGATCCAGCACATCTATTTTCTTAATGCCTATATGTTCAAGCTTTTCAATCCATTGTAGGTCACGTCTACAATCGCCAAGATTCTTTTCCGTACTGAATACTGAAGCAAGTATTCATTAAGTATCTCTGCTGTCTCCTCGGGTTCCATCACATTTTTCCACAGTCACACTTGATTGGTCCTATTCTCTCATGTCTTATCCTCTTGCTCTTCACATACTTGTGGAATGCCTTGCTGTTTTCCTTAATCCTGCTCGCTAAGGCCTTCTTATGACCCTTATGACTCTCTTAATTTTATTCTTAAGCTCATTCCTGCTAGCCTTATAATGTTCTAGATCTCTATCATTACCTAGTTTTTTGAAACTTTCGTAAACTCTCCTTTTCTTCTTGACTCGATTTTCAACAGCCTTCGTACACCACGATTCCTGTACCCTACCATCCTTTCTCTGTCTCATTAGAATGCACCTATGTAGACTGCCACCCAAATATCCCCTGAGCATCTGCCACATTTCCCTGAGAACATCCGTTTCCAATTTATGCTTCCAAGTTCCTGCCTGATAACTTCATATTTCCCCTTACTCCAATTAAACGCTTTCCTAACTTGTCTGTTCCTTTCCCTTTCCAGTGCTATGGTAAAGGAGATAGAATTGAGATCACTATCTCCAAAATGCTCTCCTACTGAGAGACCTGACACCTGACCAGGTTCATTTCCCAGTGCCAGATCAAGTACAGCCTCTGCATTTGTACACTTATCTACGTATTGTGTCTGGAAACCTTCCTGAACACACCTAACAAACTCCATCCATTAAACTCCATCTGCTCCTCGATGTCTGCATCGATTTCTGCAAATGTGTCCTCTAAGTCCCTTGGACTGTTGAGTGGTCTATACTATAGCCCCATTCACATGTTCATACTTTTCTTATTACTCAATATCACCCACAATGCCTCACTGTTCTCCAGTCTGTCCTGACTGAGCACTGCCGTGACATTTTCCTTGATTAGTTACGCCACCCCTCCTGCTCTGTTGCATTTCAAATAGCAAAACCCCGTAATATTGAGCTGCCAGTCTTGCCCCTGCTGTTACGAAGTCTCACTCAATGAAGGCTGTAATACATAACTCCAGTTGTTGGTCCATGCTCTGAGCTTATCAGCCTTTCCTATGACATTTCTTACATTGAAATATAACCTGCTCAGGACATTAGTTACACCACAGTCAAACTTTTAATACTTGAGTTTTGTCTGAGGTCTTAACATCTATTTCCACAACCTGTTCTCAACTGTCTGTTCTGGCACTCTGGTTCCATTGCCCTGCAACTCTAGTTTAAATTCTATTCATCTTTGTGTAACTTGGCTGTTTGTCTACAGAATACACACAGCAAGAATTTCAGAGTTGCTCACTGACCAATAAAAGTTTACAAAGGTACAACAGTTAATTGATTTTGCATAGTTATTCTTTCTTAAGCACAAACACTTGGATGGAGGACTGAATATCCTGATTTTATTTTTGGCAAAACTAATTTGAAACTGATCTAGCCGCAGATCTTAATTATATCAAAGTCTATTTTGGACTGAAAATATTGTGGTATGCTCCATTATGCTACCTGGCTGTAATGGTTTGCATTAGAAACATTTATGATTGTTGAAATTTTACTGAAAATTTGAACTGTAATGTTACTAGTGTAACTTCTTGTCTAATTACTGCTCAATTCCTTTTCCAGCCTGTGATAAGACCGACTAGATGCAATTTAGGAGAAGTTTAGAGGAAATAACATCCCTCCCTGATCCTTTATTAATAAAGTCAAACCACATATGGATAAAATATTTGATTCCACCAGTATTGAAAGTCCAGTTATGAAAATAGTTAGTTTAATTAGTTTCAATACAACAGACATGAACATTAAATGTCCTCCTTGCATTTTAAACATTTAAACCAACAGATTTTATTCTCCGTTAAATCTGCCATTTCATTTCGGAATTTAAAACACTTCAAATGTTAGGAAATTTTGCACAGCTGGGGCAAATATGCTGGGAGCTGTTTAATATTGATTTGTACTTAACTGGAATTCCATGAAACAAAATTGTAAAATGTTTTGCGAGAATTAACAGCGAAGCAGGATTTCTTTCCTCACACGACTGTGGTGCTCACCCAGAATGTCGTGGTCTTTCCCACCTGCAAAGTTTCGCCTGCTGGAGGTCACTGAAGTGAGGGAGGATGCAAGCACTTACTTAAAATTCAGTCTAAGAGTAATGAATGAGGGAAGAGAGGCATATGACTATTTTCGGCGAGGCTGCTGCGCAATAACCAGGCGCTTCCTGGGCATCAACTGTTGCGGCTGCAAACAAAGGAGCCACCGCCCACGCCACCAATAGTTTCCAGCTGTTTCCAGCTGTTTTCCAGGTTATTTTCCAAAGGTAACAGCAATAATGTAAACGTTGGTTTAGTCCATGCGAGGGAGAGTTTGGAATTTCGATTGGCCCGCTAATTAGACGCTCGGAGTGGCTGTTGTGCTTTCAATCTGTGGGCAGAGAGGTCGCGGGACAGCGCAGTGGGAGCTTTGGGGAGAAGGAATAGGAGGGGAAGTGAGTGAACAATGAGGACGGGTAGTGAGATGGGGGAATATTTGGGTAACGGGGCAGGGAGGGAGGATAGAAGGGATAGGAGTGTATGATGGATTTAAGGAGGGGAGGGCTGGTGGCAGGATGAGAAGATAAAGGCAGGTGGGGAAGAAGGGTGGCAAAAATATTAGTAAGGGATAGAGATGGCAGCGACGTAGAGGAAGTGAGGGTGGTGATAGTGACAGGAGGGTCGGGAGGATAATAATAGGTCTACAAGTAGAGGGTGGCAAGGAAACTGAAAGGATGGTGAGGTAGAGGGGAAGGGGTGGCAGTGTGGTGTGGATTGGGTGGTGGGGTTAGGAACTGGTGGGTAGCTGGGATAGTGAATAAAGTGTGGCCAGTGGGAGGCTGCGATGGTGAGGTGGAAAAGGGTGTTGAAAACAGAATGTCGCTTGCCAGGGTAGAGTGGTAGAGGCTTGCAGAAGAGGATTTGGTGTACAATAATAGAGCAGAGGAGATGAGTAAATGGGGCCCTCCTTCCATGTGGTGAAGGCAAGGATGAGTGAGGAAAGGCACAGATATATCAAAAATATATGTTGAGGTTTCATCGCCAGCTCAGACTAATTGATTCAGTCCCTGCAAATTTGTAAGGTGCCTTTGACTGCATCAAAAAGTATGCAGTTCAAGAAGTCCACAGTGGTCCAACTTTTTAAAAATTCATTGGCACATCCTGCATGTCCCCAGTTTACAATGGAAAGCCTAGAGGCTAATTCTCAGATCACTGGTGAAATCAGAATCAGGTTTATTATGAACACCATGTGTTGTGGAATTTGCAAACTGAGCAGCAGCAGTTCAATGCAATACCTAATTTAGAAGAAAAAATCAATTACAGTTTATGTATATTGAATAGATTTAAAATTGTGCCAAGATCAGAAATAATACGTATTTAAAAAGTGAGATAGTGTTCATGGGTTCAATTAGGAATCGGATGGCAGAGGGGAAGAAGCTGTTCCTGAATCACCGAGTATGTGTCTTCAGGCTTCTGTATCACCTACCTGATGGTAACAGTGAGAAAAGGGGTGCTGGCGGTCCTTTATAATGGATGGTGCCTTTCTGAGACACCATTCCTTGAAAATGATCTGGGTGTTTTGTAGGCTAGTACCCAAGATGGCGCCGACTAAATTTACGACCCTCTGGAGCTTTGTTCAGTCCTCTACAGTAGACAGCCCCCCCCCCCACCCCCATACCAGACTGTGATGCAGCCTGCCAGAATGCTGTCCACAGTATATCTATAGAAGTTTTTGAGTGTATTTGTTGACATACCAAATCTCTTCAAACTCCTAATGAAGTATTGTCGCTGACTTGTCTTCTTTAAGCTGCATCGATATGTTGGGAAACAACAGGAATTCTGCAGATGCTGGAAATTCAAGCAACACACATAAAAGTTGCTGGTGAACGCAGCAGGCCAGGCAGCATCTCTAGGAAGAGGTGCAGTCGACGTTTCAGGCCGAAGGGTCTCAGCCTGAAAAGTCGACTACACCTCTTCCTAGAGATGCTGCCTGGCCTGCTGCGTTCACCAGCAACTTTTATGTGTGTTGCTCGATATGTTGGGACCAGGTTAGGTCCTTAGAGATCTTGACACCCAGGAACTTGAAATTGCTCACTCTCTCCACTTCTGATCCCTCTATGAGGATTGGTATGTTTTCCATCAATGTTTGGTGAACATTGACACTGCAGCTCAGATTTCATACCTTTGGTTTTTGCCATCAAATTTAATGAAATTTCAAGTGGGCTGGATCCTTTATGGTTTTCTATATCCACAATCTTTTTTGGATTCTTTGAGTAATCTGGGATACCTTCTCAATTTGTAAGCAATGATTGGCACCAGCACCACACCCATAGAAGCAATGTGAACTTTAAAGCACCTCTTCCCATTTTAATGGTGGCATTCCCCAAAGTGTTAGCATGAACGCTCTGAGGGATTTGGCAACAGAAAGAAGTGCAGTTATAGAGAATATTAGAATTAATGAAAAGTTGGAACATCATTTCCCCAGGGTGTTCCAGCAAGCTTCTCCAAAATGTTTGATGTCTTTACCATGTATCACCATGAAGCACCTGAAATTGCTCAGTGAGATAAAGGCATTTGGTATGACCCCTTTGATCCTCACCAATTTATTCTGATGCGCAACAGAAAGGCTATGGCAACTACTCTGCCCACAACCAGAAGGTTTGTAAACACAGCTCAGTACATCACAGAAGTCCCTCATGGAGTCTGTCAACATTTCTTACTGCCTTGGTAAAGCAGCCAACACAATCAAAGATCCCACCCACCTCGGATATTTTCCTCCCAACTCCCCTCCTTTTCGATGGTACTAAAGCCTGAAAGAACGTATCACCAAGCTCAAAGACAGCTTCTATCCCACTGTTGCAAGTATATTAAAACATCCCTAACTTGTTAAAGTGGGCTTTTGAACTCACAGTCTACCCTTTAAAAGCATTGCCCCATATTGTCAGCCTGCATTGCACTTTCTCTGTAATTCGAACACTTTATTTTGCGTTCTGTTATTATTTTCCCTTGTACTACCTGAATGTATTGTTGTAATGAAATGAAGTTTTTCACTGCACTGTACCTCGGTACACGTGATACTAGTTTGCCAGATTAATGTATTTATTTACCAGCAGATTTGAGGAGCTGTCAGTAATTCACAGAGACTTTGGAAAACGTTTGCGCATCATTTCAGTTCCACAGAACAGCACATTCAGTTTCCAGTACTGGATTTGGAAATAGATTGAAATAGGACTGTAGTAGAAAAGCAAAATAAAACAAAAAGTTGTTGGAATCCTGAGATAAAAAAAATAGATGATGTTGGAAATTGACTACATGACCAGCTGAGCAGTTCCAGCATTTTCTGTTTTTTTTTTAATGGAAATATGTCTGAAGATTGTTTTTCAAGCACCTTTTCTATTGCTTTAAAAAAAATCACCTTGTGGGACAATTGCTGTATTATTGTAAATAAATTTACACAATGGTATTGGCAGGATATTACTGTGTAAAGGCTGTAATGAATCAGTAAAAACAGCAGGCACCTGGGAGAAATCCCCCCTCTCCCACTTTGGTACCATAATTAAAAATATTTTCTGTATCTGAACTTCACCCTTTCAAGGAGTTAGAAAACACTACTATACATTCTGAATATCATTTAAAAGTTAATTTTTAATGTGTGAGAATATGGTAGAAAATGCAGTAATTTAAAGTGTGAGAGTAAGTTATATTTATACAGCACCTTTCATGATTTCAGGGCATCTCAAAGTACTTTACGGTTATACAGTTATATGAATGCAATTCATTGACAGTGACAAAGATGGAACTGTTTTCAACTGCAGAGACAAGGATGACAGTCCTTTGTCTTCAATCTCTGAAATGCAATTCCCAGATTGTTTGCTTTTCATAAATTATGCCCCTATATTTACTTCGTCTTTGGAACTGAGCTTCTTGAATAAAGGAAAAGACAGAAACTTGTGGACTTGAACCTTAGATTTTGCCGAATATTTTACCCGATACACGGTAGAAGGCGTAAACTATTTCGCCTTTCAAACCTGCTCCACCACTTAAAAACATTAAACTACACAGTGTAGAATCAAGCCCTTTTAGCTCACCTCATCCTTCCTGACTGTGAGGCCTATCTATGTTAATTCCATTTGCTTGCATTTGGTCCATATACTTATATGTCTTTCTCTGAATTTTATCAAATGCCTTTTAGATGTTGTAATTATCCACCATCTCTTCTGGCAATTCTTTCCAAATATCCAGCACCCTAAGTGTGAAAGCTTTATTCCTGAGATCTCCTTTAAATTTCTCCCATCTTTCCTTCAAACTGTGGCCTTTAGCTCCAGACTCCCCTGCCCTGGAAAAATAGACTATTTATCCTATCTATGCCCCTTTGAATTTTATAAACCACAACATCGTCACCCCTCATTCTTCAATGTTCAAGTAAGAATCAACCCTGTCTATTCAATCTCTCCTTAGAACTACAGCCCAACCTCCAATCCAGGCATCATCATAGTAAATCATATATATATATAAAACAGTGGATTCTAGTTAATTGTGACACATCAGGACTAGTACATTATTGGCTCAATTAAGCAACTGTCACAATTAGCCAAAGTTTCATGGAAGTAGTTAAAAAGGTATAAAAAAGCCTACCATTTAACTGAGTAATAAATTACGTATTTAATTGAAATACAGAATAAATTAGAACACTATTAATACAACTACAGTATTATAAAACCGTGTATGAGTTTCTAACAGTTATTGATGGGGGAATTCAGTGAACTCTACCATGTACTTTTGTTTAACAAAGTCAGTGCTGACGCCTCATATAGATAATGAACTGTCTTCGTGCAATGTTATCGAAGCTTGCTTCCTCCAAATTGCCACTTTAATTGTAACATTGAAGGTGATTGTCAATAGCTTCAGAGTCTTCACAGTTCCTAACTTGTTGAAGTATTGAAATTTTTTCATTTGCACTCTCAGACGGTGGAGGGGAAGAAGCCATTTCTAAAATATTGACTGCGTGTTTCCAAGCTCCTCTACCATCTCCTTGATGGTATCAAAGTAGTGATGGCATGCCCTGTGTGATCAGCGTCCTAACCAATGGATGCCTCTTTTTGAGGCATTGTCTTTTGAAGATATCCTTGATGCTGGGTAGGCTATTATCCATAATGGAGCTGGCTGTGCAGTGGCCCTCCATACCAGACAGTAATGTAACCAGTCAGAATGTACCCCATAGTACATCTGTAGAAACTTGCTTCTTTGGTGACACACCAACTCTCCTCAAACTCCTAATTAAATATAGCACCTGTTTTGCCTTCTTTGTAATTACATCAATATGTTACCAATATAATTAATGTCACATCCTTCTTGTAATGTAACAACTGGAAATGTACACAATATTTCAAATATGGTCTTACCAATATTTTAACAATATCACAGTTGACCTTCATAAGATATAATTTTTCTCTCCAATTTCCAAGATTTGTTATATATATTAATCTCCTTTATGGATGCAGTCAATGACAGAGTCTCCATAATCCTCCAAGTTAGAAAACTCCAAAAAGTCATCAGAAGCTGACTGAGGATATTTCTCCTCATTTCAGTCCTAAATGGCTGACAACTAAGTTTGAGACAGCAGACTCTAGTTCTTGACTTCTTTTTCTGGGAAAGTATCATCTTAATATTGGCCCTGTGAAGCTCCTTCTAATAACCATATATTTTTTCTAAACTCTGGGGAATAACAGTCTAGTTTACTTAATCCCTCATTTCATGACAGAACTTCCAACCAGGACACAATCAGTTGAATCTTTGCTGCATTGCCTCAAAGTAGGTATGTCAATTTCAGGCAAAGAAACCAAAATTGGACATAATACATCAAACATAGTCTCAAAAAGTCCTGTATAATTGCAGTAAAGTATCTTTTGTACTCAAGTCTTCTCCAATAAAGGCTAATATATTCTTTCTTTTCTAATTGCCTACCACATTTGCACGTTAGCTAATGGCAACCAGAGTTCTCGGATTATCGACAATACCCATTCTCATGCTCAGTAGGAGTACATCATATTTTTATTCTTCCACCAAAATTGATAACTTTACATTTTTTTCACATAGTGCTGCATCTACCATAATGTTGCCCACCCATTTGGCTTCTCTATATTTGTTCTAGATATCATGAAGACTCCTGACTGTGTAAGACCAAGGAGCACTGATAAAGCATTACTGGGCATTAGAGGAAACTCTCCAGTGGTTGGAGTCATATCATGCAAAGAAAATATCTGTTTGAAATTAATCAAATCATCTGCAGAATGTTATTGCAAGAGTCTCTCAGGATGTTGTCCTTTATCCAAACATCTTGAGCTACTTCATTTATAGACTTCCTTTCAACATTAAACAGTGATGATTGTACAATGTTCATTTCCATTTGAAGCTGAGGCAGAATATGTCTTCATGGAGTCTGATGAAGCCAACATTCTGATAAGGTGCTTGAAACATTTGTGCCATTCATATGTCAGGTAATATCACAAAGGAAAGTCATAGTGGTCAGACTCTGGCACTGAGTCTGACTCTGTGACACTGAAGGGAAGAGTGGAGAAAAAGCACATTGTGGTACTAGGGGATTCATTAGTTAGAACAATTGACAGAATGAGAATGAGATTCCCAGGTGGTATGTTGCGACAGGACGTTGTGCTGTCAAGATCCAAGATATCCTGGATTGAGTCCTCAGCATTCTTAAGTGGGAGGGTGAACAGCCTGAGGTCATGGTCCATGTAGGTATCAATGACATGGGTAGAATGAGTGATCAGGTTGTACATAGGGAGTTAGGTGCTAAATTAAAGAGCAGGACCTCTAGGATTGCAGTCTCAAGATTGCCACCCATGTCATGTGCCAGTGAGGCCAGAACTAGGAAGATTATACAGTTTAATATGTGGCTAAGGAGTTGTAGGGTGGGCATAAGACTTTTGGATCATTGTGCTCTCTTCCAGGGAAGGTGGGACCTGTACAGAAGTGATGGTTTTCACCTGAACTGGAGGGGGATTAATATCCTAGTGGGACGGCTTGTTAATGCTGCATTGTAGGGTTTGAACTAGAGTTGCAGGGGAATGGGAACCAAGTGCCAGAACGGTTAGTGGACAGGTTGTGGAGGCAGATGTTGTTAAGATCTCAGTCAAAGTTAGAAATCGAAAAGTTAAGCATGGTGCAACTCATGTCCTGAGCTGCATATATTTCAATGCATAAAATATCGTAGGAAAGGCGGATGAAGACGAGGTAGCTGGTTTACAAACAAAGACAATGTATAGTGAAGAGAGGCTGGTGATAGGAAAAAAAATGTAGTCAACAGAATGAGTGGACAAGGTGGATAAAATCAAAAAGGGTAGACTACAGGACTGAAGGTGTTATATTTGAATGAATGCAGTCAATAGAATTAGGTAGTCAAACTTGTAGCATAGTTGTAGATTGGCATATATGATGTTCTAGGCATCACTGAATCATGGCAGAAAGAAGATTATAGTTGGGAGCCTAATGTCCAAGGACACACATCGTATCAAAAGGACAGGTAGGAAGACAAGAGTGGTGGTGTTACTCTGTTGGTAGAAAATGAAATCAAATCATTAGAAAGAGGTGACATAGGGTCAGAAGGTGTTGAATAATTGTGGATAGAGCTAAGGAACTGCAAGGCTAAAAAGATGCTGATGGGAGTTGTACACATAACCCCAAACAGAAGAACGTGGTCTACAAATTACAACTACAGACAGAAAATGCATGCCTATCGGGCAATGTTGCAATAGTCATGGGGGATTTCAGTATGCAGGTAGATTGGGAAAAATCAGGTTGGAGCTGGGTTCCAAGAGGAGTAATTTTTAGATTTCCTACAAGATGGCTTTTTAGAACTGCTCATGGTTGAGACCACTCAGGGATCAGTTATTCTGGATTGGGTGTTGTACAATGAACTGGAATTGATTATAGAGCTCAAAGTAAAAGAATACTTAGGGACAAGTGATCATAATATGATAGAATTTGAGAAGGAGAAGCAAAAGTCAGATGTCTCAGTATTACAGTGGAGTAAAGAAAATTACAGAGGCATGAGAGAGGAGATGGCTGGAAAGGATTAGAAAAAAACAGTGGCAGGTATGACAGCACAGCAGCAATGACTGGAATTAATGCATGCAATCCAGAAGGCGCAGGTTATATACATCTCAAAGAAGAGACATCAAAGCCACCATAAAAGTTAAAATGAGGGTATATAATAGAGCAAAAATTAGTGGGAAGTTAGAGGATTGGGATGCTTTTAAAAACAGCAGAATGCAACTAATAAATCATTAAGGTAAAGATGGAATACAGAGGAAGGTAGTTAATAAAATTAAAGAGGATACCGAAAGCTTCTTCAGATACATAAACTGTAAAAGAGAGGCTAGAGTTGATACTGAACTGCTGGAAAGCAATGCTGGAGAGATAGTAATGGGGGATACGAAAATGATGGACAAACTGAATAAGTATTTTGCATTAGCCTTCACTGTGGGAAGACACTATCAGTATGGTGGAAGTTCCAGGGATCAGGGACCTTGAAGTTGGTGAAGGTACCATTACTAGAGAGAAGGTCTTGGAAAACTGAAAGGTCTGAAGTTAGATAAGTCACTTGGACCAGGTGGTACACCCCAGGATTCTGAAAGAGATGGCTGAAAAGATTGCAAAAGCATTAGTAACGATCTTTCAAGAATCACTACTTTCTGGAATGGTTCTAGAAGTTTGGAAAATTGAAAATGTCACTCTACTCTTCAAGAAAGGAGAAAGGCTAAGCTAAGGAAACTATAGGCCAGTTGGTCTAATCTCAGTGGTTGGGAAGATGTTGATTATTAATGATGAGGTCTCAGGGTTCTTGGAGGCATATGATATAATTGGCCATAGTCAACATGGTTTTCTCAAGGGAAAATCTTGCCTGACAGATCTGTTGGAATTCTTTGAAAAAATAACAAGCAGGATAGACAAAGGAGAATCAGCTGATGTTGTGTACTTGGATTTTCAGAATACCTTTGACAAGGTGCCGCACACAAAGCTGCTTATCAAGCTATGAGCCCATGGTTACACAGGAAAGATTCTAGCGTGGATTAAGCAGTGGCTGATTGGCAGTAGGCAAAGAGTGCAAAGAAAGAGAGCCTTTTCTGATTGGCTGCCGGTGACAAATGGTGTTCCACGGGGATCAGTGTTGGGACTGATACTTTTTAACGTTATATGTTAATGATTTGGATGATGGAATTGAAGGCTTTTTTGCAATGTTTGCAGACAATATGAAGATAGGTGGATGGACTTAGACAGATTAGGAAAATGGGCAAAGTAGCAGCAGATGGAACATCCTGTTAGGAAGTGTTTAGTCATGCACTTCAGAAGTAGTTAAAGGGTTGACTATTTTCTAAATGGAAAGAAAATACAAAAAAAACTGAGGTGCAAAGGGATTTGGGAGTCCTTGTGTAGGATTCCATAAAGGTTAATCTGTGGGTTGAGTCTGTGGTGAGAAAGGCAAATGTGATGTTAGCATTCATTTCAAGAGGATGAGAATAGAAAAGCAAGGATGTAATATTGAGACTTTATAAAACACTGGTGAGACTTGTAGTTTTGGTCCCCTTAGAAAAGATGTTCTAAAACTGGAGAGGGTTCAAAGGAGGTTCACAAAAATATTGCAGGATTGAATGGCTTGCCAGATAAGAGTGTTTGATGGCTCTGCATCTGTGTTCACAAGAATTCAGAAGAGTGAGGGGTGACTTTATTGAAACCTATCGAATGGTGAAAGACCTCAAGACAGCAGATATAGAGAGGATGTTTCCCGTAGTGAGAAAGTCCAGGATCAGTGGACACAACTTCAGAATAGAGGAGCATCTATTTAGAATGGAGATGAGGAGGAATTTCTTCAGCCAGAGAGTGGTGAATCTGTGAAATTCATTGCCACAGGTAACTGTAAAGCCCACGTCTTTATGTATATTTAAGTCAGAGTTTGATAGTTTCTTGATTGGTCTGGGCATGAAAGGAGACGGGGAGAAAGCAGAAGATTGGGACTGAGGGGAAAATTGAATCAGCTATGATGAAATGGTGGAGAAGAATCAAATGGCCTAATTCTGTTGCTATATCTTAGGGTCATGGCATTTTCCATTATCAAGAGATTTTTACCCTTTACCCTTGTCAATCAATGGCGCTATCATCAAACTCTTCTCCCAACTACAATCCACAAGTCAGTGTTAAGCAGAGACATAGTCTTGATGAAGGGTTTCAACCTGAACTATCTGTTGGTCTCCAAAGATGCTGGTGCCAGCAATATATCATTACAGGTTCCAGCACTTGCATATTCTATGTCTCCTGATAGACACTCTGTGGCTACTTTATTTGATCCCTCCTGTACCTAATAAAGTGGGCACTGATTTTATTTCCATGGTATTCTGTTGCCTACCACTGCAATAACGCATGATTATTTGAGTTGCTTGAATCAATCTGACTATTCTCCTCTGACTTCTCTCATTAATAAAGCACTTTTATCAACAGAACTACTGCTCACTGCATGTTTCTTTTGTGTGTTTCTTCCACCAGTCTCTGTAAACTCTAGAGACTATTGTACATGAAGATCCCAGGAGATCAGCAGTTTCTGAGATACTGAAACCACCCTGTCTGACACTAACAATAATTCCATGATCAACTTCATTTATATCACATATCTTCCCCATTCTGATTTTGGTCTGTACTACAACTGAAGCTCTTGATCATTCTGCATGCTTGTATGCATTGAGTTGCTGCCACATGATTGGCTGATCAGATATTTGCATGTACAGGAGTACCTAGTAAAATGGCCACTGAGTATATTTTCTAACAGCACATTATTGATAATAATTTATTTTGTAACATGTCTAGAAGAATATATTACAATAATTAAGTAAGAAATGCTGTCAATTACCGAGTTTGACTGAACTGACCTGTAAACATGTCACTTCAGTGCCATTTCAAAGAAAAAGTGAATTTTACATTTTATTTAATTCATACAGGTGTAGCGGTGTGCTACACACAGCGCGAGAATAACCACACGGAGTCGGTGAGTTAGAGTTGCGATGAAAGAGACTTATTCAAACTTCGCGGCCTGCTTTAAAGCCTCCCCGTTCTCGTCCTCCCTGGGTGGGACTGCAGTGGGGAATGCATATTCCCAGACCCTTTCTGCATGCGGGATTCTCCCCCTGCTGGTGAAGGTGGCCTGGCGCCCTTTTTGGGGCCGGCCCTCTGCCTGCACGCGCTGTTGTGAGCCGGTTCGTGTGTGCCAGAAAGTGGGTTGCCACATAACCCCCCACCCCCCCCCCAGAACCGGCGATACCTCCTCCAATGTCCACACTCTGGATCGGCCTCTGTTTGGGAGGTCTGCCCCTGCGCCGCGGTGCCTGAGCCTGGACCGGTTGCGCCAAGTCCACATGAGCCGGTTTGAGTTGGTCCACCGTGAAAACCTTCTCTCTCCCCCCAATGTCCAACACGAACATAGACCCGTTGTTCCTGATCACCTTAAACGGCCCCTTGTAGGGCCGCTGTAGCGGTGCCCGGTGTCCGCCCCATCGTACAAAAAGAAACTTACAGTTCTGCTGGTCTTTGGGTACGCAGGTCGGGTTCTGTCCCTGCTGTGAAGTGGGTATGGGGGCCAGGTTACCGAGCCTCTCCCGTAGTCTGTCCAGGACTGCTGTGGGTTCTTCCTCTTGCCCCCTTGGGGCTGGTATGAACTCTCCTGGGACGACCAGGGGCGCGCCGTACACCAACTCGTCCGATGAGGTGTGCAGATCCTCCTTGGGCACCGTGTGGATTCCGAGCAGGACCCAGGGAAGTTCGTCCACCCAGTTAGGCCCCTCCAGGCGGGCCATGAGAGCCGATTTCAGGTGATGGTGGAAGCACTCCACCAGTCCGTTTGACTGTGGGTGGTAGGCAGTTGTGTGGTGTAGCTGTGATCCTAAAAGTCTGGCCATAGCTGACCACAGGCTGGAGGTGAACTGGGCGCCCCTGTCGGAGGTAATGTGGGTTGGTACCCCGAAGCGGGCTACCCAGGTTGCGATCAGTGCTCGGGCGCAGGATTCGGAGGTGGTGTCGCTGAGCGGGACTGCCTCTGGCCATCTGGTGAACCGGTCTATCATAGTTAGGAGGTACCGCGCTCCTCGTGACACTGGCAGGGGCCCCACGATATCCACATGGATGTGGTCGAACCTCCGGCGGGTGGGTTCGAACCGCTGCGGCGGAGCCTTGGTGTGCCGCTGCACCTTGGCCATTTGGCACTGCATGCACGTTTTGGCCCATTCACTGACCTGTTTACGCAGTCCGTGCCGCACGAACCTGTTGGCGACCAGCCGGACGGTTGTCCTGATGGAGTGGTGTGCTAAGTTGTGAATGGACTCGAAAACCCGCCGGCGCCAGGCTGCTGGAACGACGGGGCGGGGTTGGCCGGTAGTTACGTCACATAGTAGGGTCCTCTCACCTGGGCCTACAGGGAGGTCTTGGAGCTGAAAACCGGAGACTGCAATCCTGTAACTGGGGATCTCAGCGTCTGCCTGCTGTGCCTCTGCCAGCGCTGCATATTCCACCCCCTGGGACAGGGCCTGTATGGTAGGTCTGGAAAGTGCGTCCGCCACGACGTTGTCCTTTCCAGAGACATGCCGGATGTCCATCGTGTACTTGGAGATGTAGGACAGATGTCGCTGCTGGCGGGACGACCAGGGGTCGGACACCTTAGTGAACGCAAAGGTAAGCGGTTTGTGGTCAGTGAACATGGTGAAGGGCCTACCTTCTAAGAAGTACCTGAAATGCCGGATTGCCAGCTATAGTGCCAATAACTCCCGGTCAAAAGCACTGTATTTGAGTTCGGGTGGTCGTAGGTGTTTGCTGAAGAACGCCAGGGGTTGCCAGTGACCCTCGATGAGTTGTTCCAGCACTCCATCGACCGCTGTGTTGGATGCGTCCACCATGAGGGCAGTAGGAACGTCCGTTCTGGGGTGCACTAGCATCGCGGCGTTTGCTAAGGCTTCTTTGGTTTTAACGAAAGCGGTTGCGGCCTTTTCGTCCCAGGTAATGTCCTTGCCCTTACCCGACATTAGAGTGAACAGGGATCGCATGGTTCGAGCTGCTGAGGGGAGGAAACAGTGGTAAAAATTCACCATACCCACGAATTCCTGCAGGCCTTTGATTGTGTTGGGTCGGGGGAAGTTGCGGACCGTGTCTACCTTGGCGGACAGCGGGGTTGCCCCGTCTTTAGTAATCCTGTGGCCCAGGAAGTCGATGGTGTCAAGTCCGAACTGGCATTTGGCTGGGTTGATTGTAAGGCCGAATTCGCTCAGGCGGGAGTAGAGCAGGCGGAGGTGGGACAGATGCTCCTGCCGACTACTGCTGGCTATGAGGATGTCGTCCAAATAGATGAATGCAAAGTCCAGGTCGCGTCCCACCGCGTCCATTAGCTGCTGGAAAGTCTGTGCGGCATTCTTTAGACCAAACGGCATTCGGAGGAATTCGAAAAGTCCGAACGGGGTGATAAGTGCTGTTTTGGGGATGTCGTCCGGATGTACAGGGATTTGATGGTATCCCCGGACGAGGTCTACCTTGGAAAAGATCCTTGCGCCGTGTAGGTTTGCTGCAAAGTCTTGAATGTGCGGCACAGTGTAGCGGTCTGGCGTTGTAGCCTCATTCAGTCTGCGGTAGTCACCGCATGGTCTCCAGCCCCCTGTTGCCTTGGGCACCATGTGAAGGGGGGAGGCCCACGGGCTGTCGGACCATCGTATGATCCCTAATTCCTCCATCTTCTTGAACTCCTCCTTCGCCAGTCGGAGCTTGTCTGGGGGAAGCCTTCGAGCATGGGCGTGGAGGGGTGGTCCCTGGGTCGGGATGTGATGCTGTACTCCATGTCTGGGCATGGCTGCCATGAACTGCGGTGTCAGTACTGATGGGAAATCCGCCAGGACCCTGGTGAATTCATCGTTGGACAGCATGATGGAGTCCAGGTGTGGGGCTGGCAACTGTGCTTCACCCAGGGAGAACGTTTGAAAAGTCTTGGCGTGGACTCGTCGCTTCCCTTGCAGGTCGACCAGCAGGCTGTGGGCTCGTAGAAAATCTGCCCCCAGCAGTGGTTGGGCCACGGCGGCCAGTGTGAAGTCCCACGTGAACCGGCTGGAGCTGAACTGTAGCCGCACCGTGCGGGTGCCGTAGGTTCGTATTGTGCTGCCATTAGCGGCCCTCAGGGTGGGTCCCGGTTCTCTGTTGCGGGTGTCCTAACTCGTTGGAGGTAAGATGCTGATCTCCGCTCTGGTGTCGACCAAAAAGCAGCGTCCCGACTGCTTGTCCCAGACGTACAGGAGGCTATCCTGATGGCCAGCTGCCGTAGCCATCAGCGGCGGCTGGCCCTGGCGTTTCCCGGGAATTTGCAGGGTGGTCTGCAGCGGCGGGCCTCTGTGCCCCACCGCTGGTGGTAGAAACACCATTGTTCGTTGAGCTCCTCACTTCCGTCGCCGGGTTTTGTAGGCTCTGCTGCTGGGCCTGGTCTGGTCTGTCGTTGGGCATGTGGCTTGGTGATCTGAGCGACGGGCGCCCCCTCTCTTTCCTGGCATTCCACAGCACACCTGTCTGGGCCGCCACCTCCTGGGGGTTGCTGAAATCTGCTTCGGACAGCAGCAGGCGTATGTCCTCAGGCAGTTGCTCTAGGAACGCCTGCTCAAACATGAAGCAGGGTTTGTGTCCTTCAGCCAGGGCCAGCATCTCGTTCATTAATGCTGATGGCGGTCTGTCTCCCAAACCATCCAGGTGCATTAAGCGGCGTGCTCGTTCGTGCCATGAGAGTCCGAAAGTCCTTATGAGCAGGGCTTTGAATGCTGTGTATTTGCCGTCTTCCGGGGGCGACTGTATAAACTCCTCAACTTGTGCAGCAGTCTCCTGGTTGAGTGAGCTCAGCACGTAGTAGTAGCGAGTGGACTCCGAGGTTATCTGCCGAATGTGGAATTGCGCATCTGCTTGTTCGAACCATAATTGGAGTCACCGCGTCCAGAAGCTTGGCAGTTTTAACGAAACTGCGTGAACAGATGTGGTGTCGGTCATCTCTGGTCCAAATATCGTTTGGGCCGTCGGGGTCACCAATTGTAGCGGTGTGCTACACACAGCGCTAGAATAACCACACGGAGTTGGTGAGTTAGAGTTGCGATGAAAGAGCTTTATTCAAACTTCGCGGCCTGCTTTAAAGCTTTCCCGTTCCCGCCCTCCCTGGGTGGGACTGCTGTGGGGAATGCATATTCCCAGACCCTTTCTGCGCGCGGGATCTTCCCCCTGCTGGTGAAGATGGCCTGGCGCCCTTTCTGGGGCCGGCCCTCTGCCTGCGCGCGCTGTTGTGAGCCGGTTCGTGTGTGCCAGAAAGTGGGTCGCCACAATACTTTCATTAATTAGAGTATGTAATACTATGCCTTCAGTTTTTTTTTTATTTTAAATATTACTGTGGATCAGAAATTATGTTGCATAAAGCAATCTAAGTAGCAAGTTCAGCCACAGGCCAGTCACTGGGAGGAGCATTTCACAGAAGCCGTTTAAACACAAAAGGAACATGGGGGTTTTGATTTGTGCATATGCAACTTTATGACACATAATTTTGAAGGCAGAGCCTGAAAGTATGGCAGACACCAAATCAATTTGGGAATGCCATGGTGGCAATGCAGTTAGCACAACACTATTACAGCTTAGGGCTTTACAGTTTGGAGTTCAATCTCGGTGTCCTCTGTAAATCCACCCCCCGTGGAGTGCATTATTATTTTGGCGTCCTCTGATTTCCTGCAACAGTTCAAAGTTGCGCTGGATAGGTTAATTGGTAATTGTAAGTTATCCCATGATTAGCTTAGGGTTAAATCACAGCTTCGGTTGTTGCTGGCAATGTAGCTCAAAAGGCCAGTTGTGCCAGTACAGCATACCCTACTCTGTATCTCTAAATTTTAAAAAATGGCGTTAAGTAGGAATTGTGTAAATACTTGAAGATAAATTCAAGGGGAAAGGGGAATGGAATTGATTGGATCGATCTAATGGCCTCCTTCGGCTCAGTATTTACGGTGCACTTTTAGGCTATGGGTGAACAGTGATGCATTTTTCACACTTGGTTGTGCTAAAAGCTATTGAGGCAACATCCATTGGAAGGTTGCAACTTATCTTGGAAGGGAAAGACGTAGCAGTAACAACAAAATAATTTAACAGCACGCACAAAATGCTAGAGCAACTCCCAGCATTCTATGTGTGTTGCTCTGGATTTCAGCATCTGCAGAAACTCTTGTGTTGAAAATAAATTAACAAATTGTTTATAATTCTACACTGAGGACTTGGGCAAGCGTGCTCATTTTATTGATGTGAATTAACAGTTGCCTGAAACCAATGCATTAGAACCAGGTAGATTTCATCTTGAGCCAAAGCTTTGGTATCATACAATGCACAATGAACAATCTGAGCCATTTTACAATCAATCATTATTAAGGATAACTCTGTCCGGCTGCAAAAGGAGGTTTGGGCATATGACTAGCAACCATTCCCTTAAAAAATCCAGAGCTACAGGAACGGCAACAAAGGCTCCAAAGACCTCATCCCTGGGAGAGAAGGATCTTTGAAAAACTGGCCCAGGACAGTGGATTTTGGTCACCTGCTGTTAGTGGCTTATGCCCCAAAAGAGGGAATGGGCTTAAGTAAGGAGGTAATTATTAAAGACACACAGCAGAGGCAGGGATGTACATGTGGAAGGAAAATTCCATAGCTAGTGTTATGGTCTCTGGAGTTCCTTCACAACACATAAATTTTAGTGATACCTCAGTTTTAAATTGCACAAAGAAGGGGATAGTTTACAATAGTCCTGATGAAAGAAGGAGAAAATGTAAGAAGAAAAGTAAACAGAATTCAGGATTGAATGTGGAATGAGTGAGGAAGGCAGAGTTTCTGAAATTACCAGAGAGAAAATACTGGGGATGATGGAAATCCATAATAACAAAAAACTGCTCATTATTTGAACTTGCTGAGCTCCTCATTCGGCTCAAAATTCAGTAAGAAAGTGCTGTTCCTTAAACTTATATTGACTTTCTTTGTAACAGTGTAGGAAGTTTTGGACAGGGAAATTGGAAGGAAGGAGACTAATTAAAGTTGGAATGACTTGAAACTTGATATATTAATTGTAGGCTATGTGGATGTACCACTGAAACAGCTACTCAATCCTCACTTGTTCTTCCCAGTGGAACGGAGCAGCAATAGAGTAAATTGAACTGGAAGAATCACAAGTAAATCACTTCTTCTCTTGGAAGTGGTCTTTCGAGACCTATCAGTCAGAATAGAGAATGGAGGAAAATGTTTTACTTTCTATGTTTCTTCAGATAGATGGAAAGAGGCATGGGTATAATGGAGATGGGTAAACCAGAGTATTAAAGAGTAAATGAGCTCTTTCAAACACTCAGAGTTTGAGAGAACTGATTGAAATGTCTTATTTTGGATGACAATAAATTGAAGCTACGCATTTACTCAGAAAGTCCTACTTATAGGAGGAAGTTGAAGTGGTGCTGTGCATATGTGGGAAAGCATGAGGTTGAAACCTGTTGAAAAGTCAACTTGAGGATCATCACAGTTTGCGTAACAATGGGGTGAAGTGCTGTGGTGAAATCATGGTCTGGGGGAAATATAAGAAACTGTCAGAAAGCCAACGTTCAGCCTCTGCAATAGCCAAACAGCAGTGATGCTGTCCTAACAATGTTGGGACTGGTCATTTGCGAGTGAAGAGTATAAGTTCATATGGGATAGGTTAGAGTAAGTAGGGGCAATGGTAAAAGTGAGACAGTCAGGATCACAACAGCAGATTTGGATGAAAAGAGCGAGAGAATTTAAGAGAACAAAAGAGTAATCAAGGTAGGTCAAGATTCTGAAGATTGAAGAGTACACTGTGTGAAGTGAAGAATGCAGGCCAAAAAAAAACTGCGAAAAAAATGGTGGTGATAAAACAGCAAAACATTCCGTCAAACTAGACATTCAATAAGATGGGAAAGTGTGAGGATGTGAACTCCTCAACCTGCCTGTTTTGAAAGAAATATTTAATTTTTCCACACTTTGAAAGTTACTATAGACTTTTAAACTTGTGCATTCTGAATTATAATTTGTTTGGTTGGAAAACTTCCCATTTTCCTTCTAGTTCTTTTCTATTTATCTTAAGCCTTCAGCTATAGATTTTTCTACAATAAGTACTCCTGTTTGAATACTGTTGGTGGGAGCACGGCCTATCTGGGGGAAGCAACAGAGTCTGGCCCTGTGGCTCAGAAGGGTAGGGGAAGGAAGAAGGCAGAAGTAATAGGAGACTGTATAGTCAGGCCTGACCACAGGTGATTCTCTGGATGCAGGAAAGAAACATAGATGGTGGTTTTCCTCCCAGGTGCCAGGGCCCAGAATGTTTCTGAACACGTCCACGATATCCTGAAGTGGGAAGGTGAACAACCAGAGATCATGGTACATATTAGTACCAACGACATAGGTTGGAGGTCCTGAAAACAGACTATAGGGAGTTAGGAAGGAAGTTGAGAAGCAGGACCTCAAAGGTAGTAATCAGCCACGCGACAGTGAGTATAGAAATAGAGTGAGGTGGAGATTAATGTGTGGCTGAGGGATTGGAGCAGGGAGCAAGAGCAGGGATTCAGATTTCTGGATCATTGGGACCTCTTTTGGAACAGGTGTGACCTGTACAAAAAGGACAGGTTGCACGTGAATCCAAGAGGAACCAATATAACCATATAACAATTACAGCATGGAAACAGGCCATCTCGGCCCTTCTAGTCCGTGCCAAACTCCTACTCTCACCTAGTCCCACCGACCTGCACTCAGTCCATAACCCTCCATTCCTTTCCTGTCCATATATCTATCCAATTTAACTTTAAACGTCAACATCAAACCTGCCTCAACCACTTCTGCTGGAAGCTCATTCTACACAGCTACCACTCTCTGAGTAAAAGAGTTCCCCCTCATGTTACCCCTAAACTTTTGCCCTTTAACTCTCAATTCATGTCCTCTTGTTTGAATCTCTCCCACTCTCAATGAAAAAAGCCTATCCACGTCAACTCTATCAATCCCCCTCATAATTTTAAACACCTCTATCAAGTTCCCCCTGAACCTTCTACGCTCCAAAGAATAAAGACATAACTTTTCAACCTTTCTCTGTAACTTAGAAGGTGAAACCCAGGCAACATTTTAGTAAACTTCCTCTGTACTCTCTCAATTTTATTGACATCTTTCCTATAATTCGGTGACCAGAACTGCACACTAAACTCCAAATTTGGCCTTAGCAATGCCTTATACAATTTCAACATTACATCCCAACTCCTATTCTCAATGCTCTGATTAATAAAGGCCAGCATTCCAAAAGCTTTCTTCACCACCCTATCCACATGAGATTCCACCTCCAGGAAACTATGCACCATTATTCCCAGATCCCTCTCTTCTGCTACATTCTTCAATGCCCTACCATTTACCATGTATGTCCTATTTTGATTAGTCCTACCAAAATATAGCATCTCACATTTTTCAGCATTAATTTCCATCTGCCATCTTTCAGCCCACTCTTTTAACTGGCCTAGATCTCTCTGCAAGCTTTGAAAACCTACTTCATTATCCACAACTCCATCTATCTTAGTATCACCTGCATACTTGCTAATCCAATTTACCACCCCATCATCCAGATCATTAATATATATGACAAACAACGTTGGACCCAGTACAGATCCCTGAGGCGCACTGTTACACACCATCCTCCAATCTGACACACAGTTATCCACCACTACTCTCTGGTGTCTCCCATCCAGCCACTGCTGAATCCATTTTACTACTTCGATATTAATGCCTAACGATTGAACCTTTCTAACCAACCTTCCGTGTGGAATCTTGTCAAAGGTCTTACTGAAGTCCATATAGACAACATCCACCGCTTTACCCTCATCAACTTTCCTAGTAACCTCATCAAAAAATTCAATAAGTTTTGTCAAACATGACCTTCCACGTACAAATCCTTGTTGACTGTTCCTAATCAGACCCTGTATATCCAGATAATTATATATACCATCTCTAAGAATACTTTCCATCAATTTACCCACCACTGACGTCAAACTCATAGGCCGATAATCGCTAGGTTTACTCTTAGAACCCTTTTTAAACAATGGAACCACATGAGCAATATGCCAATCCTCCGGCACCATCGCCATTTCTAATGACATTTGAAATATTTCTGACAGAGCCCCTGCTATTTCCACACGAACTTCCTCAAGGTCCTAGGGAATATCTTGTCTGGACCCGGAGACTTATCCACTTTTATATTCCTTAAAAGCGCCAGTACTTCCTCTTCTTTAATCATCATACTTTCCATAACTACCCTTCTTGTTTCCTTTACCTTACACAATTCAATATCCTTCTCCTTAGTGAATACCGAAGAAACGAAATTGTTCAAAATCTTCCCCATCTCTTTTGGCTCCGCACGTAGCCGTCCACTCTGATTCTCTAAGGGACCAATTTTATCCCTCACTATCCTTTTGCTATTTATATAACTGTAGAAACCCTTTGGATTTATTTTCACCTTACTAGCTAAAGCTGCCTTGTATCTTCTTTTAGCTTTTCTAATTTCTTTGATTCTTTTTACATTCTTCATATTCCTCAAGCACCTCATTAACTCCAAGCTCCCTATATTTATTGTAAATCCCTCTCTTCTTCTGAACCAAGTTTCCTATATCCCTTGAAAACCATGGCTCTCTCAAACTTATAACCTTTCCTTTCAACCTAACAGGAACATAAAGATCCTGTACCCTCAAAATTTCACCTTTAAATGACCTCAATTTCTCTATTGCATCCTTCCCATAAAACAAATTGTCCCAATCCACTCCTTCTAAATCCCTTTGCATCTCCTCAAAGTTAGCCTTTCTCCAATCAAGGGGCAGATAGGGAGATAGATTCTGAAAAGGTGTAATAATAACAGGGTTGTCGTGGTGGGAGATTTTAATTTCCCAAGTATTGATTGGCAAGGGGTTTAAATGGGGTGGAGTTTGTTAGTTGTGTTCAGGAAGGCTTCTTGACACAATATGCAGATAAGCCAACAAGAGGAGAGGCTGTACTTGATCAGGTGTTGAAGAATGAACTGGTCTGGTATCAGGACTCTCAGTGGGAGAGCATTTGGGAGATAGTGATCACATTTCTTTCTCCTTTACCATAGCATTAGAGAGGGATAGGAAAAGACAGGTTAGGAAAGTGTTTAATTGAAGTAAGGGGAAGTATGAAGCTATCAGGCAGGAACTTGGAAACATAAATTGGGAACAGATGTTCTCAGGGAAATGTATGGCACAAATGTGGCAAATGTTCAGGGGATATTTGCATGGCGTTGGACATAGATATGTTCGAATGAGACAGGGAAAGGAGGGTAGGGTACAGGAATTGTGGTGTACAAAGGTTGTTGGAAATTTAGTCAAGCAGAAAAGAAAAGCTTTTGAAAGGTTCAAAAAAGTAGGTAATGATACAGATCTAGAGGATTATAAGACAAGCAGGAGGGGGCTTAAGAATGGCATTAGGAGAGCCTGAAGGGGCCATGAGAAAGCCTTCGCAGACAGGAAAACCCCAAAGCATTCTACAGGTATGTTAAGAGCAAGAGGATAAGATGTGAGAGAATAGGACCAATCAAGTATGACAGTGGAAAAGTGTGTATGGAACCGGAGGAGATAGCAGAGGTACTTAATGAATACTTTGCATCACTACAGAAAAGGATCTTGGCAATTGTAAACATAATTTACAGTGGATTGAAAAGCTTGAGCATACAGACACTAAAAAAGAGGGTGTACTGGAGCTTTTGGAAAGCATCAAGTTGAGTAAATCACCGAGACCAGACAAGATGAACCTCGGGTTAATGTGGGAGGCGAGGGAAGAGATGCTGAGCCTCTGGCAATGATCTTTGCATCATCAATGGGGACGGGAGGGGTTCCGGAGGATTGGAGGATTGCAGATGTTCCCTTATTCAAGAAACGGAGTAGAGATAGCCCAGGAAATTATAGACCAGTGAATCTTACTTCAGTGGTTGGTAAGTTGATGAAAATGATCCTGAGAGGCAGGATTTATGAACATTTGGAAACGCATATGATTAGAAATAGTCAGCATGGCTTTATCAAAGGAGGTCATGCCTTACGAGCCTGACTGAATTGTTTGAGGGTGTGATTGAACACGTTGATGAGGGTAGAGCAGTAGATGTAACATATATGGATTTCAGCAAGGCATTTGATAAGGCACCCTGTGCAAGGTTTATTGAGAAAATAAGGAGGCATGGGATCCAAGGGGACCTTGCTTTGTGAATTCAGAATTGGCTTGCACACAGAAGGCAAAGAGTGGTTGCAGATGGGTCATATTGTGCATAGGCATCAGTGTCCAGTGGTGTGCCTCAGGGATCTGTCCTGTGATCACTTCTCTTCATGGTTTTTATAAATATCCTGGATGAGAAAGTGGAGGGATGGGTTAGTAAATTTGCTGAAAACACATGGGTTGGGGGTGTTGTGGATAGTGCGGAGGGCTGTCAGAGGTTACAGAGGGACATTGATAGGATGCAAAACTATGCTGAGAAGTGGCAGATGGAGTTCAACCCAGATAAGTGTGAGGTGGTTCATTTTGGAAGCTCAAATGTGAGAGCAGAATATAATATTAATGGTAATGTTATGTTGAGTTTGTATAAGGCATTGGTGAGGCCGAATCTGGAGTATTGTGTTCAGTTTTGGTCACCAAATTACAGGAAGGATATAAATAAGGTTGAAAGAGTGCAGAGAAGGTTTACAAGGATGTTGCCGGGACTTGAGAAACTCAGTTACACAGAAAGGTTGAATAGGTTAGGACTTTATTCCCTGGAGCGTAGAAGAATGAGGGGAGATTTGATAGAGGTATATAAAATTATGATGGGTATAGATAGAGTGAATGCAAGCAGGCTTTTTCCACTGAGGCAAGGGGAGAAAAAAACCAGAGGACATGGGTTAAGGGTGAGGGGGGGGAAGTTTAAAGGGAACATTAGGGGAGGCTTCTTCACACAGAGAGTGGTGGGAGTATGGAATGAGCTGCCAGACGAGGTGGTAAATGCGAGTTCTTTTTTAACATTGAAGAATAAATTGGACAGATACATGGATGGGAGGTGTGTGGAGGGATATGGTCCGGGTGCAGGTCAGTGGGACTAGGCAGGAAATGGTTCAGCACAGCCAAGAAGGGCCAAAGGGCCTGTTTCTGTGCTGTAGTCTCTATGGTTCTATCGTTCTATGGTAAGACTCTTGGCAGTGTGGAGGATCAGAGGAGTCATGGCGTCCGAGTCCATAAGACTTTCAAAGTTGCTGCACAGGTGGACTCTTGCTAAGAAAGCATACAGTGCATTGTCTTTCATCCACCATGGGATTGACTTTAAGAGCTGAGAGGTTATGATACAGGAATATAAGACCCTGGTTAGACCCCACTTGGAGTACTGTGCTCAGTTCTTGTCACCTCACTACAGGAAGGATGTGGAAACTATAGAAAGGGTGCAAAGGAAATTTACAAGGATGTTGCCTGAATTGGGGAGCATGCCTTATGAGAATAAGTTGAGTGAATTCGGCCTTTTCTCCTTGGAGTGGCGGAGGATGAGAGGTGATCTGATAGAGGTCTATAAGATGATGAGAGGCATTGATCTAGTGGATATTCAGAGGCTTTTTCCCAGGTCTGAAATGGCTAACACGAGAGGGCACAGTTTTAAAGTGCTTGAAAGTCGGTACAGAGGAGATATCAGGGTAAGTTTTTTTACGCGGTGAGTGGAGAGTGCTTGGAATGGGCTGCAGGTGGCGGTGGTGGAGGTGGACACGATAAGGTCTTTTAAGAGACTCCTGGATAGGTTCATGGAGCTTAGAAAAATGGTGGACTATGGGTAACCCTAGGTAATCTCTAAAGTCAGTACACATTCAGCACAGCATCGTGGGCTGAAGAGCCTGTATTGTGCTGTCGGATTTCTATGGTTTTATGTTTCTAACTAGGAAGTTTCTTCTTATTCATTGAATCAAAACATTTCTCATGGTTTGAAATCCAAAATCAAATTGCCATTTAGAACGTGTCTCTACTCTTACCATCTTCCAATAAAACGTATTCAGTTGAACACCAAGTTATGATGCTGAACATTCAGTCCAGCCACCTTGCCCCCTTAGAGATGAATGCAAATGATAATTCTCATATTGAGACATCAGTGAAAGCTCACGGATTCTCAACTTTCCACACTTTTTTGGGGGCCTAGAAAAGGTTAATTAAAACCCAAGTTGAGAATTTTCAGTACTCTTTATTTTAAATACTGACAGTCATCTCATATGCCTAAACCCTACACCACATTTATGCAGAAATACAGATGGCAGTTGCAGAATTGGTATGCAAGAGAGAGAGAGAATGGTTATCATCTTGATGATAATGCATTTTAATCTACACAATAAGATTAGTATGTAGTACAAATAGCAACATAAAGATTTAAGGGAACTAACAGTAATGTAGACAGAATCCGTGACAACTTCTATACCTCATGTTGGGAAAGGCTCTGTGTCAGAAGAATCACCCAGAACAAGTGTGATATATGTCCTGGTACAGGCAATCTTCAAATATTGACTAAATATCCTTCAGGAGGATTTGAGTCACGTGCAATGTACTACTTTCTACAGTGTTTTTATGCAATGAAGAGTTGATACGTCCTCAACGTATCCATGACTTCAGACTTGACTTTGAAGCCTTCTAGATGAGCTGCAAACTTTATGACCAACGATGGTAGTGGAGGTGGATACAACAGGATCGTTTAAGAGACTCCTGGACAGATACATGGAACTTAGAAAAATAGAGGGCTATGGGTAACCCTGGGTAATTTCCAAAGTAAGTACATGTTTGGCACAGCATTGTCGGCCAAAGGGTCCATATTATGCTCAGGAAAGTTTTCTTCATCAATACCAAGAAGTCCCAAGGTGAGAATGTGCGATACTTGACCTGCTATTAGGGAATGAGCAGGGCCGGTGACAGAAGTTTGTGAAGGGAAACACCTTTCACCTAATGATCCTAATGCCATCGGTTTCAAAGTAAATATGCAAAACGGTATGTCTAGTCAGCAAGTTGAGATTCTAAATTGGAGAAAGGCCAATTTTGTTGGTCTCAGAAAGGATACCTTGGATTTCAGGAGATATTCAGGCCCTGGTTAAGAAAAAAAAAGAGGTTCATTGCAGGTATAGGCAGGTAGGAACAAATGAGGTGCTTATGGAGTATGAAAAATCCAAGAAAACACAAAAAAGAAATCAGGACAGCTAAAAGAAGGTATGAGGTTACCTTAGCAGACAAGATGGAGGAGAATCCTAAAGAATTCTACAGATATCTTAAGAGCAAAAGGATTGCAAGGAACACAATTGGTCCTCCAGAAGATCAGAATGGTATTCAATGTGTGGAGCCAAAAGAGATGAGGGACATCTTAAATGCATTTTTGAATCTGCATTTACTCAGGAGATGGAAACAGAGTCAACAGAAGTAAGGCAAAATAACATCAACTTTATTGACTCTACACAGGTAAAAGAGGAAGATGTGTTTGATGTCCTGAGGCAAATTAGGGATTATATATCTCCAGAGCCTGACAAGGTTTTTCTCTGGGAGGGAAGAGAAAATATTCCTGGGGACCTGGCAGAGATACTTAAATAATCTTTAGTGACAGGTGAGTTGCTGAAGGATTAGAGGATAGCTGAAATTGTTTCATTGTTTTAAAATGGCTCTAAAAGTAAACTAGGAAATTATAGGGCAGTGAGCCTGACATCATTAGTGGGAAATAGATATGGACTGATTAAGGTTAGACAGCATGGCTTCCTGCATGGTTGGTCATGACCAACCAATCTCATAGTTTTTTGAGGAAGTTGCCAGGAAGTTTGATGAAGACACGGCGGTGGATGTTGAATGCATGGACTTCATAAAGGCACTTGACAAGATCCCTCATCAGAGGTTGATCATGAATGTTCAGTCATTCAGCATTCAAGATGAGGTATCTTCATTCCCCCACCCCTCACTTGGTTTCACTTATCACCTGCCAGCCTGTACTCCTTCCCCTTTCCCACCTTCATCCCCCCACCCCTCACCTGGTTTCACCTATCACCTGCCAGCCTGTACTCCTTCCCCTCTCCCACCTTCTCATTCTTGCTTCTCCTTTCCCTTTCAGTGCTGACAATGGGTCTTGGCCAAAGATGCTGACTGTTCACTCCTTTCCAGCGATGCTGCCTGACTTGCCAAGTTCTGCCAGCACTTTGTTTGTGTTGCTCAAGCTCCATTAGAAAATCAGGCAGCCTGCTCACTCAATATTGGTTTATTGGAGGCAATAAAGACATTCCCTTCTGCAGTTAGCTTCAATCATTTCTGGCAATGCCTATAATTGTACTTCATGGAAATACATTAATGTTCTAAATAGAATGGTTGGAGTTCACTGGACCGATAATAAGTTGTAGCCACAAATTTCAACTGCAATCTGCTCCCGATCACGTTGGTTTGACTTTTTCAAAGGATGGAGCATGCTTCTCCAACACAGACTTGATATCTCTTTCAACAAGGTGCATCAAGTGCACAGTCTGCTCCAAAGATGAGAGAAGGACTCCAAGGTGAAATGCATGGTAGCCACTGTGATCACATTCACAATTTATCCCCCTGCCACATGGGAGGAAGGAGGAAGAAATGCCTTGTCGTCATTCACTTTGACACTCTGACCCTACTGACAAATATAGCAAATAGCCCACAGCATCACCACTCACAAACCTCACAACATTTACAAAGCCACATTCTACACAACGCTGATAGCCAGACGCCTACAGCAGCCTTACACTGGCAAGCCTAATGTACTCCTCACACCACTGATTCACAAATCTCACTGCTTGCATCAGACAGGGAAAGTGAGTAATGAATCAAGTAATCATAGCAAACGAAAAGAAACTTTACTAATTAAGGTTAATGCCATATTTAAGTTTACTGACAACATCACTGTCAGTGACTGAATTAAATATGGTAATAAATCAGCTTATAGGAGGGAGGCTAAGTGGTACCACAACAACAACCTCTTACTCATGTAAGGGGTTTCTTCTTTTATGTTATTGCTAATAAAATGGCTTCTTTGTTATGCTAAAAATAAAATGATTCTTTGTGATGTTAACTGCTGAGACAGTGGTTCTCTGTCCAACAGCTTGTTTGGGCTATAATTACAGATAACGAAACTTGTATTCATTTGCTAACCAATTGGGATAGATGTTGTACTTACTTGTGTGTCTGTAAGCTATTGTTTTCGCTGGCTTTGGGCAGAAGGTGCAATGGGGACAGAGAGAGGAGACGCAATGCTGTAAACTGGGTGATGGAATAGACCCCAAGCAGGAGTCCGAGGCCCAGGGTCTTCGGCGAGGAGAGGAGATGAGGACAGACTCGTGTGGAGCATTTGTTCGATCACTGAGGGTGGTCCCATTCGTGGGTCAGCGGAGATCAGAGGACATCAACTGGAGGAAGGGGGCTAGGTTCTGTAAGATCTCCAACGACGTGTGCACAAACTGGTTAATAATAATGGTGCCTTTTTCTTTTAACAGTTAAACAGTTGCTATTTTGTTCCTTTACCATCAACATAGTCAAAGTAAGAGTTATAAAGTGTAATCATTTAATCGCATATGGTGTACTGACTGTTATTTGGCGTGTGGGGTACATCACACAGCATCTACACAAACTTGATTACCCAGTTTGGCGTGGCCGAAGGCTGCTTCCCCTAGGCGAAAGCGAGCTGAGCGAGCCTGAGGCTTGCTGGGGGCTACACTCAATATCCATAAGTCCAAGGAGCTGATTATTGAGTTCAGGAGGAGAAAACTGGAGGTTCATGAGCCAGTCCTCATCGGGGGATCAGAGATAGAGAGGATCTGCAACGTTAAGTTCCTCAGTGTTATCATTTCAGAGGATCTCTTCTGGGTCCAGCACATTCTGTAAGCACCATTATGAAGAAAGTATGACAGTGCATCTACTTTCAGAATCAGAATCAGAATTAGAATCAGGTTTATTATCACCGGCATGTGAGGTGAAATTTGTTAACTTAGCAGCAGCAGTTCAATGCAATACATAATATAGGAGAGAGAAGAATAATAATATAAATAAAATAATAATGAATGAATAAATTACAGTATACCAATATTGAATAGATTTTTCAAAAAAGTGCAAAAAACCAGAAATACTGTTGACTAAAAAGTGTGAGGTAGTGTCCAAGGGTTCAATGGCCATTTAGGAATTTGATAGTAGGGGGGGAAAGAAGCTGTCCCTGAATCATTGTGTGCCTTCAGGCTTCTGTACCTCCTACCTGGGATGGTTCCAGTGAGAAAAGGGCATGCCCCGGGGTACTGGATGTCCTTAATAATGGACGCCGGCTTTCTGAGACACCACTTCCTGAAGATGTCCTGGGTACCTTGTAGGCAAGTACCCAAGATGGAGCTGACTAGATTTACAACCCTTTGCAGCTTCTTTTGGTCCTGTGCAATCGTGCCCCCCCTCCAAACCAGACAGTGATGCAGCCTGTCAGAATGCTCTCCACAGTCCAACTATAGAAGTTTTTGAGTGTATTTATTGACATTCCAAATCTCTTCAAACTCCTAATGAAGTATAGTCACTGACTTGCCATCTTTATAACTGCATCGGTATATGTGGGGACCAGGTTAGATCCTCAGAGATCTTGTCACCCAGGAAATTGAAACTGCTCACTCTCTCCATTTCTGATCCCTCTATGAGGATTGGTATGTGTTCCCTCATCTCACCCTTCCTGAAGTACACAATCAGCTCTTTCGCCTTACTAATGTTGAGTGCCATGTTGTTGCTGTGGCACCACTCTACTAGTTGGCATATCTCACTCCTGTACACTCTCTCGTCACCACCTGAGATTCTACCAACAATGGCTGCATTGTCAGCAAACTTATAGATGGTATTTGAGCTATGCCCAGCCACACAGTCATAAGTATATAGAGAATAGAGCAGTGGGCTAAGCACACACCCCTGAGGTGCGCCAGTGATCATCAATGAGGAGGAGATGTTATCACCAATCCTCACAGATTGTGGTCTTCCAGTTAGGAAGTTGAGGATCCAATTACAGAAGGAGGTACAGAGGCCCAGGTTCTACAACTTCTCAATCAGGATTGTGAGAATGAAGGTATTAAATACTGAGCTACAGTTGATAAGCAGCATCCTGATATAGGTACTTGTATTGTCCAGGTGGTCTAAAGCCATGTAAAAAGCCATTGAGATTGTATCTGCCATTGACATATTGTGGCGATGGGCAAATTGCAATGTGTCCAGGTCCTTGCTGAGACAGGAGTTCAGTCTAGTCATGACCAACCTCTCAAAGCATTTCATCACTGTCGATGTGAGTGCTACCGGGCGATAGTCATTAAGCCAGCTCACATTATTCTTCGTAGGCATTGGTCTAATCATTGCCTTTTTGAAGCAAGTGGGAACTTCTGCTCACAGCAGTGAGAGGTTGAAAGTGTCCTTAAATACTCCTGCTAGTTGGTTGGCACAGATTTTCAGAGCCTTACCAGGTACTCCATTGGGACCTTCTGACTTGCAAGGCTTCACTCTCTTTAAAGACAGCCTAACATCGGCCGCTGAGACAGAGATCACAGGGTCATCAGGTGCAGCAGGAATCTTCACAGCTGTAGTTGTGTTCTCCCTTTCAAAGTGGGCATAGATGTTGAGTTCATCTGGTAGTGAAGCATCGCTGCCGTTCATGCTATTGGGTTTTGCTTTGTAGGAAGTAATGTCTTGCAGTCCCTGCCAGAGTTGCTGTGCATCTGATGCCACCTCCAACCTCATTTGAAATTGTCTCTTCGCCCTTGAACCAGCCCTCTGCAAATCGTACCTCGTTTGCTGATACAGGCCTGGGTCAGCAAACTTGAATGCCACAGATCTAGCCTTCAGCAGACAATGTACTTCCTGGTTCATCCATGGCTTCTAGTTTGGGAATGTACTGTTAAGTCTTAACTGTTAGGCACACACTCATCCACACAGGTTTTAATGAAGTTGGTGACAACTGCAGCATACTCATCCAGGTTCGATGATGAATCCCTGAATACAGTCCAGTCCATTGATTCAAAGCAGTCCTGTAGGCGCTCCTGTGCTTCCCTTGTCCATACCTTCTTGGTCCTCACTACTGGTGCTGCAGTCTTCAGTCTCTGCCTATACTCAGGGAGTAGAAGTATAGCCAGGTGATCAGACTTCCCGAAGTGAGGGTGTGGGATAGCACGGTAGGTATTCTTGGTGGTGGTGTAGCAATGGTCCAGTGTGTTGTTTCCTCTAGTATCGCAAGCGATTTGTTGATGGTAATTGCTTAGTGATTTTTTCAGACTGGCCTGGTTAAAATCTCCCAAAATGATGGTGAAGGTATAGAAGTTTGCGAAGATTCAACGTGTCATCTGAAACTTTGACAAACTTCTATAGATGTGCAGTGGAGAATATATTGAGTAGTTGCATCATAACCTGGCATTGAAACACTAATGCCATTGATTGTAAAAACTAACAAAAGAGTAATGGATATAGACCTGTCCATCACAGGTAAAGCCCTCCCAAGTCATTGAGTAGATCTACATGGAGTGCTGTTACAAGAAAGCAGTTTCCATCATCAAGGACCACCACCATCCAGGTCATGCTCTCTTCTCGCTCCTGCCGTGAGAAAGAAGGTACAGGAGACAAAGGACTCACACCACCAAGTTCAGGAAAAGTTATTACCCCTCAAACATCAGGCTCTTGAACCGTGGGGATAGCTTTACTCGCCCTATTACTGAACTATTCCCACAACCTATGGACTCACTTTCAAGGACTCTACAACTCATTTTCTTGCTACTTATAGAACATGGAACATAGAAACCTGCAGCACATTTCAGGCTCTTCAACCCACAATGTTGTGCCGACCATCTCACCTACTCTAGAAACTACCTTGAATATCCCTACTACATAGCCCTCTAGCCCACTAATGTGTTTTTTTATATTTCCTGTGCATGCCTGCAAGTAAATGAATCTCAGAGTTGTATATGGCAACATATATGTACTTCAATAATAAATTTACTTTGAACTTTAATATTATAGGGTAAAAATCCTTCATACCCTGCAATTCTCCCAGCAAGATCTTACTGTCCAAAAGGTTGACCGCCCTAGATAAGGGACATTAGTTCTAATCAAGCCATCTCCCCTGCTGGAGCTGGCAGTATCACTGTTGAAGTCCTGCATCTACCCATCTTCCCTTCACCTGGTTTTACCTAGGTTGTGTCCTTACCCTTCTCCCATCCTTCTTATTCTGATTTCTGCCCTTTTCCTTTCCCAATCTGATGAAGGGTCTTGGCTCGAAACATTAGCACGGATGTCAGCTCCATCTTGGGTACTGGCCTACAAAGTACCCAGGACATCTTCAAGGAGTGGTGTCCCAGAAAGGCTGTGTCCATTATTAAGGACCTCCAGCACCCAAGGCATGCCCTTTTCTCACTGTTACCATCAGGTAGGAGGTACAGGAGCCCGAAGGCACACACTCAGCGATTCAGAAACAGCTTCTTCCCCTCTACCATCCGATTCCTCAATGGATATTGAATCCTTGGACACAACCTCATTTTTTAAAAATGTGACGAGAATACACATAAAATTAAGATGTTTGCTGGCCTGGGTTAGCATCAGTGACATCAGCAAGTGGTCTGCCACCTGCCCTCAGGGGAAGGAGAGATAAGGAACAATGGAGCAGTGTTTGGAGATGTGTAATGAAGGGACGGGGGAGAGAGAGCTGTCTGGAGCGGCTTCCCCTTTGAACCCTGAACTGTTTGAAGTGATGGACAGGTGATCCTCCAGCAGGGGGATAAAAAGGGACAGGTTCGCTAAGGCAGGACACACACGCCACCCGAGGTAATGAGACTCTGGAAGCGGTACGCTTCTCACGAGTCGGTGGGAAGTACCAGACAACGGCCAGGGTGGAAAGGTACGATCAGCGGGAACCCGGTGTGTGTCCGCCCTTGCCTGGGTGCCGGGTTCACTGCAGAGGATCGACCGCATCTGGAGGAGGGGTCACAGTCGGTGACCTCAGGTGACATCACCAAGGACCCGCCCAAAAGCTGCTTGTGAGCCATATCGCCGGTCTGTGAGTGAAGCCATGTCTGAATGATCAGTTGTTCCTGTTCTCCCTCTCCCTCCCCCCACGTTGTCCATCGCCATGGCAACGATTACTGCGAACTGAACTACTAAACTGGACTGAACTTTGAGTCACTTTGAAATTTGGTCATTTACCCCTAGACAATGATAGAGCTTGATTGATGCTGTTATCTTAATTCTGTGCACATGTGTGTTTATCATCGCTGAACTGTTGCATTTATTATCCTTTCGATTACTGTGTTGCTTGTTTCTTTAATAAAACTTTCTTAGTTCTAGTACTCCAGACTCCAACTGAGTGATCCATTTCTGCTGGTTTGGCAACCCAGTTACGGGGTACGTAACAAAAACTATGTAGTATTTCTGTTTTTTTGCATGGTTTTTAATCTATTCAATATATGTATACTGTATAAAGTATACTGAATAAGATTTATTTATTATTATTTTTTCTTCTATATTATAACTGCTGCTGCTAAGTTAACAAATTTCACACGCCAATGAAAATAAACCTGATTCTGAGCTATGGAGATCCTCCAGCATTTTGTGTTTGTTCCTATATAATTTTCCAACCAACCTTTTAATATGCCTGTTGTCCTCAGTAATGAATATTCATATCATACATTTCTGCATGTCTATTGGCTTTTGTTTCTCTGTCAGCACACTCTCAACATGTCCTTTATTATTGCTGAATCAGACAAAATACCAGCAACCCACCTCTCCCCTGGTATTTCAACACTCATAAAAGGGCACTGAATTGTTGCATTGTCAATAGCAATAGTTCAGCAGTCTACTTCAGATTCATGTTTCATATTGGAATTGGAATTGGTTTATTATTGTCACATACTGAGATGCAGTGAAAGCTTATCTTCAATACTGTTCATACTGATCATTACACAGTATATTCAGGTAGTACAAGGTAAAACAATAACAGAATGCAGAATAAAGTATAACAGCAACAGAGAAAGTTCAATTCAGGTATATAATGAGGTGCAAGATCTTAAAAAAGTAAACATTGAGCTGAAAAGTCCATAGTATTGTACTAGGGAACTGTTGCCACATTTAACACCAAAGAAGAAACCTTTCGTTCTGAAATTAATTCAGTTAAATAAAAACAATGTTTTTGATAGCCATCTGCCTGTTGTTCTGTGTCTATTGGACTAGTTGTTTTGCTTCCAGCTTGTGCGCTGAGACGCCTGAGTTCATCTTAGTCAACCTCATTTATAAACATGTCTATTCATGAACCAGCTGGGAAGTTGGCATTGCTCACTCATGGGAGGGCAATTTAGATAGAAACAGTCATAGATGAAATAGGTTCATTATTTTAACACCATTTTATTACCCACTGTGATGCTATGGATGGAACATTTATTTTTAATCTTGATGATTATTGTTGGCAATCTACTTGAATGTGGGAGGACAGCTCCTTCTAAAATAACATCACTTTTGCTAAAGAAACCTAGCTGCTGTGAGCATATAGATAGCAAATGCAGCACCATATGATATATATGATATTATAATATATACTATATAATCCTCATGGATACAGAAGAATCATTTTTATCTGGACTGCCTTGGTGCTCACAGCCCTAAAGAGAATACGGTCAAGTATTGGCAGATGTTGTTTTGTTGATTCCTAATCCCCCTGCTGCAATTCCTACTCTTTTGCAGTTGATGTATATGTGAATATTTGTAGTTATAAATTTAATTTGAGAGCATCTGAAACTTTTTTGTTCTCCATGGTTGCTGCTGTGGCTTATAAAAAGATCAGTTTCAGTGCCCTAGGGTATGGCATATCTTGGAATTGTAATCCCTTCATTACTACAAGACACAATGAATTGTCGGTTATCTGTTTGTTTCAACGTAAATAGATCAATGTTTCTTCTTTTTGTGTGTTAGGTTGAATCTACCAAGGTCTGATGCACTAGTCTATTGTTCCTTTCTTTGTCTTCCATGACATTGCTATATATTTCAAAGTTTACCATGCAGGTAAGGAACATTTGGTGTATGAGATTGCAGAGCTCTGAGGTTCAGAGTGATGAGCTCCTGAGTTCCTCTCGCATCTTGCATATGTTTCTCTGGATTTTCAGCATCTGCAGAATCACTTGTGTTTATGACTGTCCCAACGCATGATTTGCAAAAGGCTGATATGTATACACAGCAAGTGATGAGAAAAGTGAACAGAATGTAATTTTTTTATGGTTAGAATGAGTACTAAAGCAGGAAAGTTATGCTTCAGGCATTAGTGAGTCCACTGTAAAACACACAAAATGCTGGAGGAATTCAACAGGTCAGTAGCTTCTATGGAAAAGAGTGAACAGTCGACGTTTCAGGCCGAGACCCTTCATCAGGACGAGTAACATCGACTGTTTACTTTTTCCATATACGCTTCCTGAACTGCTGAGTTCCTCCAGCATTTTGTGTGTGCTGCTTTGGATTTCCAGTATCTGAGGATGTTCTTGTGTTTGTGAGTCCACTGTGCTGCATATGATATTGATGTCCTTATTTTTAGAAAATATTTTAATGAGTTGGAAACATTTCAGAAGTTTAGTTATCTGAGACCTGATGTGGACAGCTGTTTTAAGTTTGGGCAAATATATGTCTGCTCAAGTCAAGAACAAGGGAGATTAACCTTGAACCAGGAAGGTTCAAGGATCTCCCATTTAAGACAAGGATGAAGATTTTTTTCTCCAGAGGATCATGTCTTTGGAATTCTTTTCTTCAAAGAAAATTGAATTCGAACTTTTTGAATAACTTTAAGGCAGATCTAGGTGATATTTTAATCAGCAATGGGATGAACATTGTTTATTTTATTTCAAAATATATTTTATTCAAAAATAAAATTATGTACAATAAACCATTTGATGACTCTCAATCTTTTACAGGTGTTTCCATTACAGGCTTTACATTTCCACGTGGCGCTCTGTTGTTTCATCTTTCCACTCCATTGGTGAGGGCTATACTCCCCACCACCCGACCCCTCCCATTCCCATGGGAGAAGAACCCTAAACTGTGGTCCTTCCCCACCGGGCCCTTGCTGTGGCTGCACCATGTTTCAGTGCGTCCCTCAGCACGTTCTCCTGCAGCCCAGAATGTGCCAGTCGGCAGCATTCTCCCACGGACACCTCCATGTGCTGGTAGATCAAGTTTCGGGCGGACCAAAGAGCGTCTTTCACCGAGTTGATGATCTGCCAGCAACACCCGATGTTGGTCTCCGTGATGAACATTGTTGAGGTGAGGTGAGGTCACAATCAGATCAGTCCATATAATACCGATAACTGAGTTGTAGCGAAGTTAGTCCACAGATTGTGGAACCACTTTAGTGTTAAGGTAGGTGAAGTTATCCACACTTCAATAGTGTTATTAACCACATAGTTATTAAGTAAATGAAGTCTCAAGATGCCAAGTTGTCTTCCTGCCTCTAATTCATATATTAATGCTTGTATGCCCATTATTAAAAATGTTAACTGTTACGTCATTCCTCATTGGGCTGCTGCTCTGTAGAACAAAAATTGCTTTTGTATAGCCACCGTTTAAAATCAAGTTCCACAAGGTTGCCACGCCTGAAACATTTCCCATTAATCACAGAACTAAACTGGCTCTTTTATCCTGATTTAAATTAATTGAAAGTAAAATTCTAACCCTGTTACTTCCTTGAAGTGGGTTACTTCCGTGCTCGATGCACATGATAAATAACAAAGCAAATGATAACAATTTGCTGGCAATATGATGGTGAGAAAATTACCATACGGGAACCACAATGTCAGGTGAGAGCCTGCATTAAGATTAGAGCTAGAAGAAAGAAGTTAAAATTTCTACCACTGTGTCCTTCAGCCTAACCTGCTAGAATCAGGATGTAAAGTATATTGGTCACTGCAGTTCAAAATGAGAGGATGTAGATTTAAGATTCTTGGCAGCATGCAAAGGAAAAATTAAGAAATATCTTCAATACCACATATTTTGACCTGAAATTCACCAGCTGAAACTTGGGAGATTCATATTTAACCTTTGGAAGAGAATTGCATGAATTCATTAAAAAAAAAGCATGATTTGGGAAACAGAGTCATCTGGTTCTAATATATTCAGTAAAGTACCAAAAACATGGAGATGAAAATGCTCTTCTTTTGTGATTTATAATTCTGAAGTACATATCATAATATAAAGCCACAAATATACCTTAAGAGATTGGTGAGTATAATCCATTACTGTATGTTTTTCTCTTATTCTTTATGAATTACATCTATACATATCAATACATATATCAGCTGGCACTAACAAAGAGCTATTATCCTTATTCTGGACTCTGATTAAAATAGTTTGATGTTTTGCAGTGTTGATTTAACTAGGGTTATGACATATTGACAACTTCAGCTCCTTTGTGCAATCTCCAGCTGAGATCAAGTTCCTGTCGATCTTTGTAATACACAATTACATTTGTTCTATTTGTCCATAGTAGATACTACTGTAAGCTGGGTTGCTCAGCACAGGGGAACAGGCACACATCTAACCTTAAAATATCATACTTTCTTCTTTCAAGAGAGCTCCCTGCCTGATTAGGAAGATTTTCTTCGCTTTGCCATTGGCTGCAGTTTCTTTAGCTTTCCAGATCCTATTAGGCTCTTCCTAATCCTCTTTGAGTGAGTCTCTCTCAATCTCTCTCCCTCCCTGCTTCTCTCCCCTCCCTCCCCCCCACACACACTTTCTGTAGGCACCCAAAATTTTAAATCCATGATCAACTTTTCATCAACGTTCCTTATAGCTGATAATGTAATTCCACATCTGGCTCTGTTCGGTGATGCTTCTGTGATTTACCTTGCAACATTTCACTACTGTAAATGCAGAATATATATGAATGCTCAAGTTCATATGTTACAGAAGAATTAGAAAGAGAAATCTAAAGTTTATGATTTCAACTGCCATTCCTATACACAAACATAGTTTTATGTTTTTGAATAATCTGCATTACGCACTCAGAGGCCACATTGCTGTGTACAACTGCACATTAAAGCAAATATTTAATCAGCCAATCATGTTGGGACCACTTCTTTTCATATTAATTGTCAATGATTTGGATAATCGAATTGATGGCTTTATGGCCAAGTTTGTAGACGATACATAGCTAGGTGGAACAAAAGGTAATGTTGAGGAAGCAGGGAGTCTGCAGAAAGAGTTACATAGATTGGGGAAATGGAACATAGTGTAGGGAAGTGTTTGGTCATGCACTTTGATGGAAGGAATAAAGGTGTGGACTGTTTCCTAAATAGGGAGAACATTCAAAATTCAGAGGTGAAAAGTCACTTGGGAGTCCTCATGCCAGATTTCATTAAGGTTAATTGCAGGCTGAGCCAGTCACAAGACCATAAGATATAGGAGCAGAAGTAGGCCATTTGGCCCATCGAGTCTACCTGGCCGTTCAATCATGGGCTGATCCAACTCTTCCAGTCATCCCCACTCCCCTGCCTTCTCCCCATACCCTTTGATGTCCTGGCTAATCAAGAACCAATCTATCTCTGCCTCAAATACACCCAATGACTTGGCCTCCATAGCTGCTCGTGGAAACGATTTCCACAGATTTACCACTCTCTGACTAAAGTAATTTCTCCACATCTCTGTTCTAAATGGACTTCCTTCAATCCTGAAGCCATGCCCTCTTGTCCTAGACTCCCCTACCATGGGAAATAACTTTGCCATATCTAATCTGTTCAGGTCTTTTAACTTTCAGAATGTTTCTATGAGATCTCCTGAACTCCAAGGAATACAGCCCAAGAGCTGCCAGACATTCCTCATACGAGGAAGTGGCAAACTTGCCCACAAAACCATCAATTCTGTGTTCCAACTCATTGTCATATAGCATGAAAAGAAGCAGTCCTAATACCGCCCCCTGCAGAACACCACAAGTCGCTGGCAGCTGGCCAGAAAAAGGCTCCCTTTATTCCCACTTTTTGCCTCCAGTCAGTAGGTCAATCTTCTAGCCATGCTTGTATCCTTCCTGTAATACTATAAGTTGTTATTTTGTTAAGGAGCCTCATGTGGGGCATCTTGTCAAAGGCCTTCTGAAAATCCAAGAAAACAATATTCTCTGACTCTCCTTCATTGATTCTACTTGTTATTTCTTCAAATAATTCTGACGGATTTGTCAGTAAAGATTTCCCCTTATGGAAACTATGATGACTTTGGTCTATTTTATTATGTGCCTCCAAATACCCCAAAACTTCACCCATAATAATGAACTCCAACATTTTCCCAAACATTGAAGTCAGGCTAACTAGCTAATAAATTTATTTCTTCCACTTCGCTCCCTTCTTAAAGAGAGATGCAATTTTCCTGTCTTCTTCATATGTGATTCTTTAGAGATCATTTCTAATGTTGTGACAACCTATTCAATTATCTCTTTCAGAACCCTGGGGTGCAGTCCATCTGATCCAGGTAACTTATCTGACCTTTCAACTTCCCTGTTGCCTTCTCCTTAGTCATAGCAGCTACACTCACTGCCGCCCGTGACACTCTTGGAATTCTGGTATACTGCTACTGTTTTCCACAGTGTATGCTGGCACATAATACCTATTAAGTTTATCCATCATTTCTTTTTCCCCTATTAGTACCTCTTCAGTGTCATTTTTCAGCAGTCTAATTTCCACTCTCATCTATTTTATACTTTATATAGCTAAAAAGTATCCTCTTTGTATGATTAGTTAGCCTATCTTCATATATCATTTTTGTCTCTCAAGTTAGTCTTGTGATTTGTAAAAGTTTCCCAATCCTCTAACTTGCCAGCTGATTTTTCTATGTTATATGCCCTCTATTTTGCCTTTATGCTGTCTTTGTATTCCCTGTTGCATCATTCTTCCTTTAGAATACTTCATCTTTGGGATGCATCTATTCTGGGCCTTCTGAATTGCTTCAAGACACTCCAGCCGTTGCTGCTCTGCCGTCATCCCTGCTTGTGTCCCCTTCCAATCCACTTGGGCCAACTTCTCTTTCATGCCTCTGTATAATTCCCTTTACTGCACTGCAATACTGATACATCTGATTTTATCTCCTTGATCTCAAATTACAGCATGAATTCTATCATGTTATGATCACGCCCATCAGGGTTCTTTTACCTTAAGCTCCCTTAACAAATCTGGTCCACTGCACAACACCCATCCAGAATTGTCTTTCCACTTGTTCGATCAACCACAAGCTGCTCTAAGAATCATCTCTGCAGCATTTTGCAAACTCCCTCTCTTGGAATCCACCAAGGACTTGATATTCACAATCTATATGCATATTAAAATCCCCCGTGATGATCGTAACATTGCCCTTTCTATGTGTTTTTTCTATCTCCCATTCTAATTTATATCCCACATCCTAGCTACTGTTTGGATTCCTGTATATAACTCCCATCAAGGTCTTTTCACCCTTGCAAGTTTTTTTTATTTAAACTCTACCCACAGGGATGCTACATTTTCCCATCCTGTGTCACCTCTTTCTAAAGATTTGATTTCTTTTTTTTTTAAACCAATAAAGTCATCACACCCTCTCTACTTACCTGCCAGTCCTTTTGATACAATGTGTATCCTTGGATATTAAATTCCCAACTATGATCTTCTTTCAACTACAACAGAATGATGTCCACAACATCGTACCTGCCAATCTTCATCCCACTTCAACTTATCCCGCTTACTGCGATTTTGCCCAATCATCTGCCTGTTATTTCTCACATTCTCACTTGTATCTACTTGCATACAAATTGCCCCATCCTCTGCCCTTCCAAGTAGATTGAATATAAATGGTATTAATTTAAAGGCAGAACATACTCTTAGTGGCCACTTTATTAGATAAGTCCTAGTAATCTATATTAAACAAGTGACCACTGAGTGTACATTTGTGGTCTTCTACTACTATAGTCTATCCATTTCAAGGCTCAATGTGTTGTACTTTCAGAGATGCTGTTCTGCACACCACTGTTGTAAGGTGTGGTTATTTGAATTACTGTTGCCTTCCGGTCAGCTACAACCAATCTGACCAATTTCCTCTGACTCTCTCATTAAAAAGGCATTTTTTCCCCACAGAACTGCCACTCACTGGATGTCTTTGTGTTGCTTTTTGCACTGTTCTCTGTAAACTCTGGAGGCTGTTGCGTGTGAAAATCACAGGAGATCAGCGTTTTCTGAGTTACTCAAACCACCCTATTTGGCACCAACAGTCAAACATGGAGAAAGTTAGCAAGGTTATATTTCTTCCCCATTCTGATGTTTGGTCTGAACAACAATAGAACCTCTTTAACCTGTCTGCTTGCTTTTCTGCAGAGCTAAGACTGCAAGGCATAAGAGCAGAATGAGGCCATTTGCGCCCTCAAGTCTGTCAGTCCATCATGGCTGATCTATTATTCATCTCAATCTCTTTCTCCTGCCATCTCCTGTAACTTTTAAAGCCCTGATTAATCAAGAAACTATTTTCCTCCACTTTGGCCTGTTATACTGTCTGTGACAATGAATTTCAAAGATTCACCATTTCTGTCCCAGGAAGTATTTTCCTCATCTCTGTTCTAAATGGATGTCCTTCTATTTAGAGTCTATGCCTTCTGGTCCTAGACTCCTCCACACTAAAAAATAACTTCCGCCCCATATCCACTCTTTCATTCTTGGGATCATTCACATGAAATTCCTTTGGAGCCTCTCCAATGCCAGATCTTCTTTTCTTAGACAAGAGTCCAAAACTGCTTGTAATACACCAAGAGCAGTCACTGAATGATTCAGGAACATCTTCCCCCGTCATCAGTTTTCTGAATGAAGATTGAACCCATGAACACGACCTCACTACTTTTGCTGCACAACAACAAATTTCATGACATATGCCAGGGATATTAAAACTGATTCTGAACAATGTCTTATAAATTCTCAGCAATACTTCTTTGCTTTTGTGTTCCAGTTCTCACAAAATGAAAGCTAACATTATATTACATTTTTAAGGCATTTAAAGATAAAAGAGAGTTGAGGGTAGATATAGGACCAATAGAAAATGATGCTGGAGATATTGTAATGAGAGACACTGTGATGGCAGTGGAACTGAATGTGTATTTTGCATCAGTCTTCACGGTGGAAGATATCTACAGGATACCGGACATACAAAAGTTTCAGGGAAGTGAAGTATGTTCAGTGATAATTACAACTGAAAGGTGCTCAGGAAGCTTAATGGTCTGAGGGTGGATGAATTTCCTGGGCCTGATGGAATGCACCCTCTGGTTCTGAAGGAAGTAGCTGGAGAAATTGCGGAGGCATTAACAATGATCTTTCAAGAATCAATAGATTCTGACATTGTACTGGATGACTGGAAAATTGCAATTGTTACTCCACTATTTAAGAAGGGTGAGAGGCAGCAGAAAGGAAACTATAGACCTGTTAGCCTGACATCAGTGTTTGGGAAGCTGTTGGAATTGATTGTTAGGGATGAGATTACAGAGTACCTGGAGGTGCATGACAAGATAGGCCAAAGCCATCATGCTTTCCTGAAAGGAAAATCCTGCCTGACTGACCTACTGCTATTTTCTTTTTTGAGGAAATTACAAGTAGGGTAGACAAAGGAGATGCAGTAGATACGGTGTACTTGGATTTTCAGAAGGCCTTTGACAAAGTACCGCAAGAGCCCATTGAATTACAGGGGAGTTACTAGCATAGGTGGAGCATTGACTGATCAGCAAAAAAAGAGCAGGAATAGAGATCGTATTCTGGCTGGCTGCTGGTTACCGGTGGAGGTCCACAGGGGTCGGTGTTGGGACCACTGCTTTTTACAATGTTTGATCAATGATTTGGACTATGGGATCAATGGATTTGTGGCTAAATTAGCCGATGATACATAGACAGGTGAAGGAGCGGGTAGTTTTGAGGAAATAGAGAGCCTGCAGAGAGAATTAGATAGTTTAGGAGAATGAGCAAAGAAGTGGCAAATGTATGAGGAAGTGACAGAGTAGATGTTTAAAGAATATTTCCTACAGTGAGTGAGTCTAGCAGCCTAAGGACACAGCCTCAGAATAGAGGAACATTGATTTAGAATAGAGGCGAGAAGGAATTTCTTCAGTCAGGTGGTGAATCGGTCTATTTTATTGCAGAGACAGCTGCAAAGGTCAAGTCAATGAGTAACTTAAAGCAGAAATTGATAGGTTCTTGATTAATCAGGCATCAAAGGTTATGGGGAGAAGGCAGAAGAATGGGGTTGAGAGGGATAATAAATCAGCCATGGTAAAATAGCAGAGCAGACTCAATCTGCTCATTTGTCTTATGGTCTGTACAGGCATCATTTGAATTGTCATAGAGCCATATGGCAAGGATACAGGCCCGTTCACCCAAAAGGTCCATGCTGACTATATCAACTTAGCTAATCCCAATTTCCTCTGCTCAGCCCAGATCCCTTCTGGTCTGTCCCAGCCATGCACCTACCAAATGCTTCCTGAATTGGTTTTGGATGTCCATACCCTGGGAGAAGACTATTACCATCTACCTTATGAATGCCAAGTTCAGCTGATTAAATTTCTTTGGTGCATTCAAAAAGAAATTTGGAATAGGCTTGGTATATATAGACTATACTTTGTTATGTGGTAAGTGTATATTAGTTTATAATTGCTATATATGCCAAGGTACACTGAAAAGCTTGTCTTGGATACTGTTCAAACAGATCAATTCATTACTTGGTGTATTGTCTAGACATCCACGATTTGTAGGGGTGGTGCTGGTCTGTGGGTATGCAGATGGCTGGAGAGAGGTCAATCCATGCTCGAAAAGTTCTTTAGCACTGTGGACAAAAATGGCAGCCAGATAGGGTTGAGGTTTGCTGGCTCGGCCTTTTTTGGCTTGCATACGTCTGTCTGCTGTAACTGTCCTTTCCACCTCATATCACTGAATCCTTATGGAGGGAGGAACGCCAATCAACCTGAACCTGGTGATAATTTTCCATGTGTCTGAGTTGATGCCAAAGGTTTTTAAATGAAGTTTTCAAGGTGTATTTATAGCATTTTCTTTGGCCTCCATGGGAGCGATTTCCTTTCTGTAGGTCGCCGTAAAGTCGTCAATGGTCTGCCGTATGAGTTGTGTGTCCTTCCCAGCTGAACTGGGACCTGGGGCTGCATAAGGATAGTGTAAATACTGGGTAGGCCTGCCTCAGTAAGTACCTCAGTGTCAGGTATATGATTTTCATCGTGCTGGTTGCTTTACTGAGGCAGTGAAAAGTAAAAACAAAGCCCATGAAGAGAAGGCTGCTTTCCATGATGGGTTGGGCTGTGCTCACAATTCTTTATAGCTTCGTGCGGTCATGGACAGAGCAGATTCCTTACAAATCCATGATGCATCCAGATAGGAATTAATAAAATCTGGTGAAGGTCAATAGGGGCATGCCAAATTTCTTTAGCCTCCTGAAGAGTTACATGTTTTGGTAAGCTTTCTTGGCCATGACATCAATGTTGTTGAACCAAGAAAGTCTGTTGACGATATTCATTCGAGGGAACTAGAAGCTGTTGAGCCTCTTAACATGAGCACCATTGATGTAGACAGGAGCATGTGTATCAGCCCACTTCCTGATATCAATGACCTTCTCTTTTATTTTGCTAATATTAATGGAAAGGCTGTTGTCATGATTCTCTACTCCTTCCTGTACTCTGACTCATTGTTACTTGAGATACTGCCCACTGTGGTGGTGTCATCTGTAAGTTTCTAGATGGAATTAGAGCAGAATCTAAATACAGCCATGAGTGTACAGGGAGTAGAGGAGGGGCTGAGAATGCAACCACTGCTGAAAGTAATCGTGGTGGGGGTATTGCTAGCTGTCCTTACCGATTGTGGTTTGGTGTTCAGGAAGTTGAAGATCCATTTACGGAGAGATGTGTTGACTCCCAGGTCTTAGGGTTTGGTAATGAAGTTGCTTGGAATTATAGTATTGAAGGCAAGCTGCAGTCAACGAAGAATAGTCTATTATAGGTGTCTTTACTGTCCAGGTGCTACAGTGGTGTATTCTGTATTACCTTTAGAACCTCAATGCATTGTAATGAATTGATAGGTATGAACAGTATACAAGTCAAGTTTTTCACTGCAGCTCAGTGCATGTGACAATATTAAACAAGTTCAATTCCAGTTCCAAGAGTTGGAAACCCTAATTTGGGTGGGATCATGTGGTGGTGGTGGGGAGGGAGGGAGGGAGGGGGAAGGTGGAGAAGAACTAGAATAGAGAAAGCAAAATTAACACAAATGATATCGATTAGGTAGAAGGGGTTGTCCATGAATAAATAAAGTAAATATTTACCAGACCCATCACTGCTCTCCCTTTGCCTAGTACAGAGTCAACTGGCATACATCAGCATGAAATACACCCTTGACACTGAAAAAAAAAACACTATCATGAAACAGCAACATCCTTGACCAGAGAAAAAATCCTAATGGAAAAAAGCAGGGCCACTTGAGCAATCTGTGAAGAAACACCTTTTCCTGCACTGTGGTCTCCCCTGCGTAATTGATGTAGGGTTCCATGTAGCAATATTTTACCACACATAAGATGCCATCTTCCAATTGTATGGAAATTCAATTTGTGAAGGTGTTTGTGCCTCCGTTAATGAATAAAAATGTGATTGCATCAAAGTGGATTTTTTGTAATTATGTATGTTTTCAAATTTTTAATTATATTTTATTGCTCAGAAAATCTATACTAATTATTCATGAATTAGTATTCATGAACAAGGCTAATTAATCAAACCTCATTCCAACTGAAACAAATCAGATTGAGCTTTTTCTGCAGTGTTGGTTAGTATGCAATGTTGGGTGAATTGCAGTTTAATATCTTTCTATTATAAATACAAGGTTTCAACATTTTAATAATTTTACTGAAAATATAAATTATAATATATTGAAACCAGAACATAAAATAGAAAATATTGCACCTAAACCTTGGTTTAGAAAAAAAATACTATCAAGAGATTGGATTATTCCATGTCCATATGGCATGGGAGCAGAATTAGGCCATTTCTACCATTGAGTCTGCTCGACCAGTCTATCATGTCAGATTTATTATCCCTCCCAACCACATTCTGCTGTCTTTACCCTGTAATCTTCTATGACTAACTAAGCAAGAACCTAACCATATCCACTTTAAATATACCCCATGACTTGGCCTCCACAGCCATCTAGCAATGATTTCCACAGATTCACCACCCTCTGGCTAAAGAAATCCTTCTCTTTTCTGTTCTAAATTGACATACCTCTGTTCTAAGACTGTGCTATATAGTCCTAGACTCCTCTACTACTGGAAATGTCCTCTCCGCATTACTCCATCTAGGCCTTTCAATATTCAATGGGTTTCAATGAGATCCCCTCATTCTTTGAAACATCCGTGAGTACAAGCTCAGAAACAAACGCTCCTCATAATTTTAAACTTTTCATTGCTGGAATCACTCTTGTGAACTTCCTCTAGACCTTTCCCAATGCCAGCACATCTTTTACATACAGGGCCCAAAACTGCTCATGCAGCCTTATAAAACCTTAGCATTACATCCTTGCTTTTATATACTACTGTCTCAAAATGAAAGCTAACATTGCATTTGCCTTCCTTACCACTGACTTAACTTACTGGGTAACCTACAATGAAACGTGCATGAGGACTCCCATGTCCCTCTCCTCTGATTTCTGAAATTATTGCCCACTTAGGAAAGAGTCTACAACTATATTCCTCCTAAAAGTGCTTGGCCATGCACTTTTCCATACTCTATTACATCTGCCACTTCTTTGCCTATTCTCCCAATCGCCTATCCATGCTAGTACCTTCCCTGTAACACCATATTTATCTCATAAGTAGTCTCATGGGTGTCATCTTGTCAAAGGCCTTCTGAAAATCCAAGTAAACAGCATCCACTGACTCTCCATTGTCTATCTTGCCTGTTATTTCTTCAAAGAATTCCAACAGATTTGCCTGACAAGATTTACCCTTAAGGAAACTATGTTAACTTTGATCTATTTTATTATGCACCTCCAAATACCCCGAAACCTCATCCTTAATAATAGACTCCACTATCTTCCCAACTATTAAAGTCAGGCTAACTGGCCTATAATTTCCTTCCTTCTGCCTCCCTCCCTTCTTAAAGGGTGTAGCGACATTTGTAATGTTCCAATCTTCTGGAACCATTCCAGAATCTAGTGATTCTTTGGAGATCTTTACTAATGCCTTCACAAACTCTTCAGCTATCTCTTTCAGAACCCTGGGGTGCAGTCCAGCTGGTCCAGGCGACGTATTTACCTTCAGATTTTTCAGCTTCACAAGCACCTTCTTATTAGTAGCAACTACATTCACTTCTGTCTCCTGACACTCATTAATTTCCAGCATACAGCTGATGTCTTCCATGATGAAAACTGATGCAAGATACTTAAGTTCATCCAACTTTTTCTTTGTCCCCTATTACTCCCTCTCCAGTATCATATTCCGGTGGTCCAATATTCATTCCTGCCTCTCTTTTACTCTTTATATATCTGTTAAAAACTTTTGCATCCTCTTTGACATTTTTGGCTAGCTTACCTTCATATTTTCGCTGTGACTTTTTAAAATAAATAAATAGAAGTTGTGGATCATGTGGTTGATTTCATAAAGTGACACAATCAAACATTTATACTCTATGGGAAAGAATTTCAGTTTTGGGTGATTATACTAATCATTTACTTGCTTAACCATCATCTGCTTCTCTTTGCAATGGCTGCAATTCATCTGAATATGTGGGAAATGAGTACAATTGGTAGCTATCACCAAACACATTTACTGATCAAGTGTGAACTTTGATAACAGCATCAACTTAAATTTATGTAGCATATTGAGATTTTAAAAATGTGCAAACCTGTTTCACTGAGATATATTACACAACATAATGACAGAGTCACACGGGGACATTGAGGGATTACCAAAGGCCATGTAGGGTGCTATAAGGTGTCAGCTGATGAGAAACCATCCAGTTATGTCATGAACAGAACAGCTAAGTCTGCAACATATGATGGACCGTTTTGATGATCTGTCTGAAACACAAATCTCAGTATTGAAGTTTACAGAAGGAAATACAGTGTTTGAGTCATGGTGTACAAGCTAGAGATACAACTTTTCAGAGCAAACCGTACAGGTTTTGAATTGGATCAGACAGGCTACAGACATGAGAACTACTGTATACTTTAAACATACCTAGAAACAGAATGCAGGAAATTATCAGTATGTCAGGCAAAATCTGTGGAGAGAGAAACATTAAGTCCATACTGTATCAAAATACAGGAGAAAAGTTACATTGTTGGGCAAATTCTATGCATAAGAGTTTAACTCGACAGTACTCATTGAAGACTTTTATCACTGACCATAATGTCTTCAATTTTACAGAATAAATAGAAAATTGATCGTTTTCAGTTACCTACTTTTCAGCATTAAAACAAGTTTTAGTTAAAAATACAGTGCAACAGCAGAGTGAAAATGGCTATCTGTATCAGTACCAACATGCATGTTACTGAATGACATTATGCTTAATTTGTCTTATGAAATTTAAATTTCCATAAATTATTCAGCAAAACTACTTAACTGACACTAACAGGGCTGAGGCAGAGACCAGAACTACCACAACAATAAGAAACCATGCGTTTTTAGTCATAAGCTATAGGAATCAGACCATTTTCTTCTCCTCATCTAGTCCAGCATGATAAAAATACATTCCATAGCTCTCTCCAAAGTAATAAATAGTAGGTTCAGTACAAGTGAAAACACCAATTTGGAATGGTGTGTATAAAATAATAGGAAGAGATTTGTGATATGCTGAAGGCAGCAGAAGGAAGCTGTGTGCATTATATCAGAATTGTATGGGCATTTCTTTCAAAATAAATGTATAAAAGTAAATCATGTTCAGAAAAGAATTACAGTTACAGAAACTCATTGATCATGACTATGACAACTATTATCATGCTCAATGGTAGTAACATATGAGAGAATGTGTTAAGTGGTGTTATCTATCCACTTGCTTGTCATTTAGGTTTGTTATCATACTTCTATCAAAATGCATTGCACATTCACTGGGGAGATGTATGTCTCTATTTTGAAGGTGCCTAACTCCCATCTCAGTACTGTCTCACTCCATAATATAATCATTTGTGAAGTGGCAATTTGTGCCTTTTAAGCTTGTATTGCGCTAAGCAAAGCTGCATCTGAACAGTGACCCCTGTTCCATTAGTTTACCATCAATGTCCATAAGGCTTTTGTGCACATAAGCACTGACACCCTGCATTTCATGAATGCTTGTTTTCACTCATGACCTTGTATACATTCACAACTCCCTACAGTCCACCATCATAGCACTGAATATGAATGTTTGTTGCATGGAGTTTTTAAATCAATCCTATGTTGATTCCTAGATATTAATTTCACCTACCAAATCAGATTTTGTATTCTTTCTCATCCAGGGTTATTCTAATAGCTAAATGAACTTTGTCAAATGACAGTCCTGCAAACTTATTCTGTGAGAGAACAGGATTTAAAAAAAGACCTGCTTTGTTAGACATGGTTGATGTTTTCCAGGTGCAGTTTTATGATGCACACATTTCTCTTCCATGGCATCTTACCCTAACAGGAAGCTTGGATTTTCATAACCTCAGGACATCCAGAGTACTTCAAGGCCAATGTTCTACAGGGAAAATCTGTTCAAAAAAAATATGATAATCCAATTTCTTCTTATGGTGAGAGTAGTGGACTCCTCCCAGTACATCACACGAACATCCCTCCCCATCATTAGTGGTGCCAACAGGAGGTGCTGCCTCAAGATGTCAATATCTATCAAAGATCCCCACCATTCCGGCTATGCTATCTTTGCACAACATCCGTCAGGAAGGAGATGCAGAATCCTGAATTCCTACATCCCCAGGATCAAGACAACTAATTCCCTTCAGCCATTCAGTTCCTGAAGCAATTGGCAAAATCCCAATTTCTACAGCTTGGCAACACCATGATTGCTTTGATCACGTTGCACTAAGATGGACATAGTTTTTTTCCACTTGTGTTATTTCTTCTAAATATTATGTCCAGTTAGTGTTTAGCTTGTGAATGTTGCTTATATGATGCCAATGCCTATGATGTTGCTGCAAGTAAGATTTCCATTGCAACTGCTCATACATGTACTTGTGACAATAAATATGACTTCGACTTTAGATAGCGTTAACAATGCATAAATCCCAGGATAAGTTGTTCTTCCAAGAATTTTTGAGTCCATTATGCAGTTTACAAGTTATGCTCAAAAGGAATTAGAAAGGAGTTTAAAATGGGTAATGTTTGAGCAATATGAGCTGCTGATTACATGAGAAATAAACTACCACCTAAGCATCTGGCCGCTGTACCCCTTGCCCACAAAGCATTCTGATCAATGCTCTGACTTAAAAAAAAAGTGGTGTGAATACAAGGTTAAAAACTGGAACAGGTTTTGGGAGCTATGCTAGAATATTTTCTGCTGACATATGTACCCATGAATGGCATAAATCAGGGAGCATTATATCACCCCACTGAAGTCCATTTTGGAAAAATGTGTCAGCTCCAGAGACATCCTAGTGGAATTCGTATTAGTTTCTCTGTAAATGGCACTTTCTAGGAAGCTCAGACTCCTGCCTCAGATGTTGAAGGAGTATTGAGAGGGGACAGAAGTTTTTGTTTTCAAAATCATTTGAGAATGGAATGCAATGGTGCTTTGGATTTCCAACATCCTGCAGTAAATATTTGAGCAAGAAAATTCAATAACAAATTTCATAATATAGATTGAGATGGTTGCAGACACAAGGAGATTTTATCTTTTTTAAGTTTAGCTTTATTTGTCATATGTACAGTACATCAAAACATAGTGACATATGGTCAACGATGAAGGTAGTCCGGGGATAGAGCTGGGAGTAACAAGTTTCGCCCATTTCCCACGCCAAAATAGCACGCCCAAACTCACTCTCCCTAACCATACATATTTTTAATTGATAATTGAAGAACTTTGAGGAAAAACAAATGATCACTTGGAGAAAATACCGACTCCTTATTAGTCAGTGGTGAGAATCAAGCCCCCCATCGGTGATTGGTGGCCCTGTGCGAGGTGCTCAGATTTCATTGCTGAACCTGTATAGACGTTCCACTGAAAATCCGACAGTAATAAATATGAAAGCCCTTGGACATCTTTGATGCTGATTAACCTGTGTTGCACTTTATGGATGGAGGTGTGCGTTGTAATGGTTTTCTTGGCTGAGTTCTCCATTTTTTCCATTCCCAGACACATCTACTTATCACTGCTGGTGTTCACAAGGAATAGTGCATAACATCTAAAATATATATCTAATACGTGATAATGATTATATTGGTATCCACATCTTTCTGCAGGAAAGCAATTGGTGATTCAAATTAACAAGGCTTACTAGTTTTACCAAAAAGATAACTTACCCAATCTTACTTTAGTGTGTGAGAGCACATATAAATGACAGTCTATAATAAGAATGTCAACCTCTCTAAAATCTGGAAAACTCAGATTCTTGCATGTTTCCCCAACTTCAGCACATGGAACCAAGGAAAATGACACACAATTTATGACCATTAATGCTAAGTTATTATTGCACAGGGCCTTTCAGAATCAGTGGCCAGGCAGCAGAAAACATTAAATAGTCTCCTTGAGAACATCATAATGGAGCTGTGGGCAGAAGCAGAAGGACAATAATGGATTCCATTAGCTCATTAAAAGAATTCCCCAGTGAAGTGAAACACTTAATTGTCCGTGCAAGCTCAGGAACATAATCCTGATATTTTTCTTCCCTTTTTGAGGAACAGAAAAATATCACCACTTCAGAGTTAGATTGATAAAGAGCAACCATCAAATACATCTGCTGCATTATTTTTATATATATTGTTCTAGCCTATGTACTCAACTGCATTTAAACTTTACAGCATTTATTACATGATATTATTCCAACTTCAAGCCCTGTTACCATCAGGCTCCTGAACCGATGTGAATAACTTCACTCACTATAACTCTGAACTGACTCCATAATCTGCAGACTCATTTTTTTTAAGAACTCTACAACTCGCGTTTACTTTTTAAATACACTGTTTGTATTCTTTTGTACATGCTTGTTTGTCAGTCTTCGTGTATAGTTTTTCCACAAATTTTATTGTATTGCTTTGTTTTCCTGTAAATGCCTGCAAGAAAATGAATCTTAAGGCACATATATGGTAGCATATATGTACTTGATAATAAATTCACTTACTTTTTCTCAAGTGATATTGTTTGTCTAACATAATTTCAGTGCCAAGGTCGTATTTTTGGTTTCTTTTCAATGCTATACTTTATTTCCCTGTTTTGCCTCCTTTTCAATTTGTCTCTTAACTTTACAACCTTACAACATGAGGGGTGATTGATAAGTCTGTGGCCTAATGTAGAAGCCGCCCATTTTAGAAAACCTAGCACATTTATTTCTCAACATAGTCCCCTCCATGTACACACTTAGTCCAGTGGTCGTGGAGCAAACGGATCCCTTCTTTGTAGAAGTCGGCATCTCGGACCTCCAGAAGTGGTGCACAGCAGGGGTGATAAGTTCGTGGCCTAAGGTAGAAGAAGATGAGTTATACAGCTCTCGTTGCATGCATGTACAGTTCAACTGAGTGAAAATGCATAGCATTTGAAGTTAATAACTCATCTCCTTCTACCTTAGGCCACAAACTTATCAATCAGCCCTGCTGTGGACCACTTTCTGGAGGTCCAAGACGCCGACTTCTACAAAGAAGGGATCCATATGCTCCACGTATGCAAATATAGGAAAAAATAAATGTGCTAGGTTTTCCAAAATTGACTCCTTCTACCTTAGGCCACGAACTTATCAATCACTCCTCGTACTTATGTCTGTCTATTTCATTTCAACTTCCCAGTCCATCCAATCAACCAGTTTCCCAGCTAAGTGCAAAGCTGCAGAATGTTTTTTTTCAGGCAATCAATGTAGAAGAAATAACTGTTACTTACAGGAAGGGGGAATTTCTAGATTGAAATATAGTGGTGGTCCAAATATTACCAACTAAAGATCAGAAACACTATTTAAAAAAAAGGCACCAGACATTATCTGGTGAGGGGAGAAATAGAGTTAATGTCCAGTTGATAATACATAATCAGAGTTCATGAAACTGAAATACAAGGATAAGACCTGAGAGAATAGGACAAATCAAGTGTGACAGTGGAAAAGTGTGTATGGAAACAGAGTGGGTAGCAGAGGTACCTAATGTATACTTTGCTTCAATATTCCATACTGAAAAGGATCTTGGCAGGGATCTTGGTAGCGATATCTTACAGTGGACTGAAAAACTTAAGCTTATAGACATTAACAAAGAGGATATGCTGGAGATTTTGGAGAGCATCAAGTTGGATAAGTCACCAGAACCAGACGAGATATACCCCAAGCTACTGTGGGAAACAAGGGAGAAGATTGCTGAGCCCCTAGCAATGATCTTTGCATCAATGGGGATGGGAGAGGTTCAGGAGGATTGGAGAGTTGAAGATGTTGTTCCCTTATTCAAGAAAGGGAGAAGACATAGCTCAGGAAATTATAGACCAGAGAGCCTTACTTCAGTGGTTGGTAAATTGATGGAGAAGATCCTGAGAGGCAGGGTTTACGAACATTTGGAGAGGTATAATATGATTAGTAGTCAGCATGGCTTTGTCAAGGGCAGGTCGTGCCTTACGAGCCTGACTGAATTTTTTGAGGATGTGACTAGCACATTGAAGGTAGAGTGGTAGATGTAGTGTATATGGATTTCAGCAAGGCTTTTGATAAGGTACCCCATGCAGGGCTTATTGAGAAAATGCATGGGATCCAAGAAGACCTTGCTTTATGGATCCAGAATTGGCTTGCCTACAGAAGACAAAGAGTGGTTGTAGATGGGTCATATTCTGCATGGAGGTCAATGACTAGTGGTGGGTCTCAAGGATCTGTTCTGGGACCTCCTTCTCCAAGATTTTTATAAATGACTTGGATGAGGAAGTGGAGGGATGGGTTAAAAAATTTGCTGATGATACAAAGTTTGGGGGTGTTGTGGATAGTGTGGAGGGCTACCAGTGGTTACAACAGGACATTGATAGGATGCAAAACTGAGCTGAGAAGTGGCAGATGGAGTTCAACCCAAATAATTGAGGTGGTTCATTTTGGTAGGTCAAATATGACGGCAGAATATAGTGTTAATGGTTAGACACTTGGCAGTGTGAAGGATCAGAGGGATCTTGGCATCCAAGGCCATAGGACACTCAAAGCAGCTGCACAGGTTGACTCTGTGGTTAAGGCGGCGTACGGTGTACTGCCCTTCATCAACCGTAGGATTGAGTTCAAAAGCCAAGAGGTAATGTTACAGCTATATAGGACCCTGGTCAGACCCCACTTGGAGTACTGTGTTCAGTTCTGGTCACCTCACTGCAGGAAGGATGTGGAAACTATAGAAAGGGTGCAGAGGAGATTTACAAGGATGTTGCCTGGATTGGGGAGCATGCCTTATGAGAATAGGTTGAGTGAACTTGGCCTTTTTTCTTGGATCGACAGAGGATGAAAGGTGACCTGAGAGAGGTATATAAGATGAGAGGCATTGGCACAGTTTTAAGGTGCTTGGAAGTAGGTACAGGGCACATGTTAGGGGTAAGTTTAAAAACGCAGGGAGTGCTGAGTGCGTGGAATGGGCTGCTGGTGACAGTGGTGGAGGCAGTTACAATAGGGTCGTTTTGGAGACACCTGGATAGGTACATGAAGCTTAGAAAAATATAGGGTTATGGGCAACCCTAGGTAATCTCTAAAATACGTACATGTTTGGAATAGCATTGTGGCTGAAGGGCCTGTATTGTGCTGCAGCTTTTCTATGTTTAGATAAAATCAGAGAGGAAGTTAAAGCACATGAACATGGTTAATTAACTGGAATTTAATGATTGATATAAAAGTGATTAAATGAAGATCAGGATGATGTTCAAAGGCTCAAACAGTAACAGTTTTAATAAGATTGTCATATATAAGAGCATTTGCATAGATCTCAGCAAACATTTGTAGAAATGTTTTTATTAATGAAAAGAACTCAATTATTGCAGAGCCTTGCTGTAGAGAATAAAATTTGCATACTTGTATTTCTTTCCACATCTTAGTTAATTATAAGGTTAGTAAATTTTTCATCAGGATAGGCACTTTGAATGAGTCAATTCATGTTTAATGTAAAGTCAGCAGAGGAACTGATGTTGATTTTATTTGGTACCAACAACAAATTTTAGCAGAAACAGCACAACTCCACATCCTCCTGCTCCGTGGAGTTGTCTCTGCATTTGATAATGACCTTGAAGGTTTCTAAAACAAAGTGAGGCTTTCTAGGTCTATCTTTTGGAATTCATCCTTGATACTCACTCAGTTAAATTCAAAAGCTACTATTTTTCTATTAATTGACACATTTCCTTCAGTACTTCTCTCTCAGTTTCTGAATGTTTTCCGATACTCTTACTTTCTTCACATGCTTGATGAAGAACATCTTCAACACCAGTTGAAGGAATCAATGAGGGGCTTTACAATTCCCTATCCTGTGTAGTCCTCAAGTTCCTTGCAGATTGTCATTCAGTTTCTCTACCCCCACGTCTGCCTGGTGGTCTTCCTGTGGATCAATAGACAGTAGTCAAAGAGGAGGACTGGCAAGATATTGGTGGTTCTGACCAAACATCTACTTTAGACCAAACTGAACTATTGGATCTTAACCGGGTGTACAGCTCCAGGATTACTGAAGATATCAGATAATTTTGCATTTTATCACTAATCAGAACTCTCGAAGTAGTCTCAGTTTTCTCCTGAATCTGTAGTTAAAGTCACACATGTCCAATTAGAGTGTTGCCAACAGCCATGGGATGGTATGGTGGTTCAGCAAAAAGTGTTCCTGCCTCACATCTCTTCAGATACAGGTTTGACTCTTTGTTGCTGCTTGTGTGGAATATGTTCTCCTTGTGACTATGTAGTTTGATAGATATTCTAGTCTTTTCTCACATATTGGTAGATTAATTAGTTGCTCTGAATTACTTCTGAGAAGATGCAAGTAGCAAAGAAAACAAAAGGGGATTGATGAGCATGTGCAAAAATATCCCAAGGGAATTGAAGGAAAAAAATGGGTCGTCAGGCAATTCTGATGAGATCCAGTATGGACGTCATGGGCCAAATACCCTCCTTCTGTACCATAATAAATCAGTAATCCAGGGCAAACATTTGTGGGTTGAGGCAGGTAATTGTTGAATGCTACAGTTGTTTTGAAGAGATAACAGTCAAACACCACTTTGACTTCAGAGATGGTGAAATTGCTTTCCTACCACTGAAGACAGACTCTCCTGAGAATACTGCTTGCCTGTGGGAACACCATTGTAACCTCCTAACCTATTGACATGTACAAGGCAAACTGACCAGCGGCAGAAATAGTCCACTTGGCCCATTGAGCCTAATCCATCAATTAATCATGGCCAATTTATTATCCCTCTTAACTATTCTACTGCCTTCTCAGTGTAACTTTTAATTACCTGATTAATCAAGGACATATCAACTCCTGACTTAAATATCCCCAATGACTTGGCTTCCATAGACGTATATGGCAAGGAATTCCACAATTTACTATCATTGTTTAAAGAAATTCCTCATCTCCATTCTAAATGGACATCATTCTATTTCAAGGCTGTGCCCTCTGGTCCTAGACTCCTCTACATTAGGAAACATTCTCCCCACATCCTCTCTGTCTAGGCTTTTCAATATTTGATTTCTAAGAGATACCCACCCCCCCACCTCATTTCTCTAAACTCCAATAAGTATAGCCCCAGAGCATCAAATGGTCATCGTACATTAATCCTTTTCATTCCCGGAATCATTCTTGAGAACCTCCCTTGGACACTTTCCAATGCCACCACATCCTTGGATGAGGAGCGCAAAATTGCTCACGATGCTCTAAACAAAGTCTGACCTGAGCTTTATAAAACCTCAGCATGACATTTTTGCTTTTAAATTCCAGTTCTCTTGACATGAATGCTAACATTGCATTTGCTTTCCTTACCAGTGACTCAACCCGAAAGTCAAATAGATTCAACCCATTTGTCAAAAAGATTGATTGGTCCAGGCCCCATACAAGAGGCTTGATTTTCCAGAAAAGATGGCAGCACTCAATCCTTTTGCAGACTTTGGTCTGATGGCCCATTTACTTAGTTTGCAGGTGCCCACCACATTGAGATTTACCACAGATTCAACAGACTCTGGTTATCCTACATGGAATACTAAGCCACAACTTCATGTGGCTGTAAAGATGGTGGATGAAGGTTCCCTTAATATAACATTAAGTGCAACTTGACAATGTCGAACTTGATCTAGAAAATGTCAAAAATATCTGAATTACTTCTCAACTATCAGGCTCTTGAACCAGAGAGGACAACTACACTCAACCCAACAGTAAACTGATTACACAAACTATGGACTCATTTTTAAGGACTCTGCAGTTCATGCTCTTGATATTGCTTATTTATTATTACTTTCTCTTTCATATTTGCAGTTGTCTTTTGTACATTGACTGTTTGAAACTGTTGTGTGCATTTTCATTGATTCCATTGTGTTTATAGAAACATAGAAAATAGGTGCAGGAGTAGGCCATTCGGCCCTTCGAGCCTGCACTGCCATTTATTATGATCATGGCTGATCATCCAACTCAGAACCCCACCCCAGCCTTACCTCCATACCCCCTGACCCCTGTAGCCACAAGGGCCATATCTAACTCCCTCTTAAACATAGCCAATGAACTGGCCTCAACAGTTTCCCATGGCAGAGAATTCCACAGATTCACCACTCTCTGTGTGAAGAAGTTTTTCCTAATCTCGGTCCTAAAAGGCATCCCCTCTATCCTCAAACTGTGACCCCTCGTTCTGGACTTCCCCAACATCGGGAACAATCTTCCTGCATCTAGCCTGTCCAATCCCTTTAGGATCTTATACGTTTCAATCAGATCCCCCCTCAATCTTCTAAATTCCAACGAGTACAAGCCCAGTTCATCCAGTCTTTCTTCATATGAAAGTCCCGCCATCCCAGGAATCAATCTGGTGAACCTTCTTTGTACTCCCTCTATGGCAAAGATGTCTTTCCTCAGATTAGGGGACCAAAACTGCACACAATACTCCAGGTGTGGTCTCACCAAGGCCTTGTACAACTACAGTAGTACCTCCCTGCTCCTGTACTCGAATCCTCTCGCTATAAATGCCAGCATACCATTCGCCTTTTTCACCGCCTGCTGTACCTGCATGCCCACTTTCAATGACTGGTGTATAATGACACCCAGGTCTCGTTGCACCTCCCCTTTTCCTAATCGGCCACCATTCAGATAATAATCTGTTTTCCTATTTTTGCCACCAAAGTGGATAACTTCACATTTATCCACATTAAATTGCATCTGCCATGAGTTTGCCCACTCACCCAAACTATCCAAGTCACCCTGCATCCTCTTAGCATCCTCCTCACTGCTAACACTGCCACCCAGCTTCGTGTCATCCGCAAACTTGGAGATGCTGCATTTAATTCCCTCATCCAAGTCATTAATATATATTGTAAACAACTGGGGTCCCAGCACTGAGCCTTGCGGTACCCCACTAGTTACCGCCTGCCATTCTGAAAAGGTCCCGTTTATTCCCACTCTTTGCTTCCTGTCTGCTAACCAATTCTCCACCCACACCAATACCTTACCCCCAATACTGTGTGCTTTAAGTTTGCACACTAATCTCCTGTGTGGCACCTTGTCAAAAGCCTTTTGAAAATCCAAATATACCACATCCACTGGTTCTCCCCTATCCACTCTACTAGTTACATCCTCAAAAAATTCTATGAGATTCGTCAGACATGATTTTCCTTTCACAAATCCATGCTGACTTTGTCCGATCATTTCACCGCTTTCCAAATGTGCTGTTATCACATCCTTGATAACTGACTCCAGCAGTTTCCCCACCACCGACGTTAGGCTAACCGGTCTATAATTCCCCGGTTTCTCTCTCCCTCCTTTTTTAAAAAGTGGGGTTACATTAGCCACCCTCCAATCCTCAGGAACTAGTCCAGAATCTAATGAGTTTTGAAAAATTATCACTAATGCATCCACTATTTCTTGGGCTACTTCCTTAAGCACTCTAGGATGCAGACCATCTGGCCCTGGGGATTTATCTGCCTTCAATCCCTTCAATTTACCTAACACCACTTCCCTACTAACATGTATTTCACTCAGTTCCTCCATCTCACTGGACCCTCTGTCCCTTACTATTTCTGGAAGATTATTTATGTCCTCCTTAGTGAAGCCAGAACCAAAGTAATTATTCAATTGGTCTGCCATGTCCTTGCTCCCCATAATCAATTCACCTGTTTCTGTCTGCAGGGGACCTACATTTGTCTTTACCAGTCTTTTCCTTTTTACATATCTATAAAAGCTTTTACAGTCCGTTTTTATGTTCTCTGCCAGTTTTCTCTCAATCTTTTTTCCCCTTCCTAAATAAGCCCTTTGTCCTCCTCTGCTGAACTCTGAATTTCTCCCAGTCCTCAGGTGAGCCACTTTCTCTGGCTAATTTGTATGCTACTTCTTTGGAATTGATACTATCCCTAATTTCTCTTGTCAGCCACGGGTGCACTACCTTCCTTGATTTATTCTTTTGCCAAACTGGGATGAACAATTGTTGTAGTTCATCCATGCAACCTTTAAATGCTTGCCATTGCATATCCACCATCAATCCTTTAAGTGTCATTTGCCAGTCTATCTTAGCTAATTCACGTCTCATACCTTCAAAGTTACCCCTCTTTAAGTTCAGTATTTACTGTGAATGCCCACAAGAAAATGCATCATATATGATGACATATGTACTTTGATAATAAACTTACTTTGAAACATTGGTCTTGACCCTAAACGTCAACTGTTTATTCCTCCCATAGATGCTGCCTATCCTGCTGTGCTTCTTCAGAATTTTATATGTGTTCCTCATGAATAGCAATGCAGTTTTCTGCTCCCTTGTAAAAGTTAAGCAGGAAAGATCCTCCTTACAGGAATGTGAGGTTAATAATTATGCACCTGTTACAGTGCAATCCCTTTGCACGTAATTCAGAGAAACATTACCTTTGGATGCAACAGTAATACTTCATTAACACAAGTCTATAGAAGCAGAAGTAGGCTATTCGGCCCATCAAGTCTGCTCCATCATTCAATCAAGGGCTGATCCAACTCTTCCAGTCATCCCCACTCCCCTGCCTTCTCACCATTCCCTTTGATACCCTGGCCAATTAAGAACCTATCTATCTCTGCCTTAAATGCACCAATGACTTGGCCTCCACAGCCACTCGTGGCAACAAATTCCACAGATTTACCACTCTCTGACGAAAGTAATTTCTTTGCATCTCTGTTCTAAAATGGACGTCCTTCAATCCTCAAGTCGTGCCCTCTTGTCCTAGACTCCCCTACCATGGGAAATAACTTTGTCTTGTCTAATCCGTTGAGGCCTTTTAACATTCGGAATGTTTCAATGAGATCCCACCTCATTCTCCTGAACTCAAGGGAAAAGAGCCCGAACGCTGCCAGACATTCCTCATACCGTAACCCTTTCAATCCTGGAATCATTCTCAAGAATCTTCTCTGAACCCTCTCCAATGTCAGCACATCCTTTCTAAAATAAGGAGCTCAAAACTGCACAGAATACTCAAAGTGTGGTCTCATGAGTGCCTTATAGAGCCTCAACATCACTTCCCTTCTATACCTCTAGAAATGAATGCCAACATTGCATTCGCCTTCTTAACAACTAACTCAACCTGGAGGTTAACCTTTAGGGTATCCTGCACAAGAACTCCCAAGTCTCTTTGTCTCTTTGCATTTTGAATTCTCTCCCCATCTAAATAATAGTCTGCCCATTTATTTCTTCCAAAGTGCATGACAATACACTTTCCAACATATTTCATTTGCCACTTCTTTGCCCATTCCCTTAAACTATCTAAATCTCCCTGCAGGCTGTTTCCTCAACACTACCTGCTCCTCCACCTATTTTTATATCATCGGCAAATTTAGCCACAAATCCATTAATCCCATTGTCCAAATCACTGACATACATCGTAAGAAGCAGTGGTCCCAACACTGACCCCTGTGGAACTCCACTAGCAACCAGCAACCAGCCACAATAGTATCCCTTTATTCCTGTTTTCTACTGATCAGCCAATGCTTCACCCATGCTAATAACTCCCCTGTAATTCCATGGGATCTTATCTTGCTCAACAGCCTCATGTGCAGCACCTTGTCAAAAGCCTTCTGAAAAATCCAAGTACACCACATCTACTGCATCTCTTTTGTCTACCCTACTTGTAATTTCCTCAGAAAAAATAGTAGGTTAGTCAAGCAGGGTTTTCCTTTCAGGAAACCATGATGGCTTTGGCCCATCTCCTCATGCACCTCCAGGTACTCCATAATCTCATCCCTAACAATCGATTCCAACAACTTCCCAAACACTGATGTCAGGCTAACAGGTCTATAGTTTCTTTTCTGCTTCCTCCCACCATTCTTAAATAGAGTAATATTGGCAATTTTCCAGTCATCCAGTACAATGCCAGAATCTATCGATCCTTGAAAGATCTGTTAATGCCTCCGCAATCTCTCCAGCTACTTTCCTCAGAACCAGAGGATACATTCCATCCGGTCCAGTAGATTTATCCATCCTCAGACCATTAAGCTTTCTGAGCACCTTCTCAGTCGTAATTTTCACTGCACATACTTCACCTCCCTGACACTCTTCAATGTCCGGTATACTGTGAAGACTGATGTAAAATACACTTTCAGTTCCATCACTGTGTCTCTCATTACAGTATCTCCAGCAGCATTTGTATTGGTTCTATATCTACCCTCAAATCTTTTACCCCTTATATAATTAAAGCTTTTAGTATCTTCTTTGCTATTAGTTGCCAGCTTTCTTTCATCATTCATCTTTTCCGTCCTAGTTCCTTCTTAGTTTCCTTCTGCAAGTTTTTAAGCTTCCCAATCCTGTCTTCCCACTGGCTTTGGCTTCCTTGCATGCCCTCTCTTCTGCTTTTAGGCTGGCTCTGACTTCACTTGTCAGCCTTCTTCCATTCTAATGTCCCTCTTCCATTCGAAAATTTCTTATTTGGTATAGATCTGTTTTGCACTTTCCTCATTTTTTGCAGAAACTCCAGCCATTGCTGCTCTGCTGTCCTTCCTGCTAGTGTCCCTTTCCAGTCACCCTTGGCCAGCTCCCCTCTCATGCCATTGTAATTTCCTTTATTCTACTGAAATGCCGACACATTGGAATTTAGCTTCTCCTTCTCAAATTTCAAAGTGCACTCAATCATATTGCAATCACTGTTCCCCAAAAGGTCCTTAAACCTTAGGCTTTCTTGTCACCTCCGGATCATTGCACTTACCCGATCTAGCACAGCTGATCCCCTGGTGGGCTCAACAAAAAGCTGTTCTAAAAAACCATCCCTCAGACATTTTACAAATTCTCTCTTGAGGTCCAGTACTGGCCTGGTTTTGCCAAACCACTTTCATGTTAAAATCCCCTACATCATGAATTACCCTTCTGACACACCTTTTCTATCTCCTGCTGTAATTTGTAATCCACATCCCAGCTGCTGTTTGGAGGCCTGTATACAACTGCCATTAGGATCATTTCACCCTTGCCATTTCTTATCTCAACCCATAGAGACTCTACACCTTCCAATCATATGTCATCTTTTTTTTTGTAATTTATTTTTTTTTATTGAATTTCAAACATTTCCATATTTTCTAATGATTTAAAATTATTTTTGATACACCGAGCCACACCACCCCCTCGCCTACTAATCTATCTTTCCAATACACCCTTATATCCTCGGACGTTCAGCTCCCAGTGGCAGCATCCTTTAGTCAAGTTTCAGAGATAGTCACAACATCATACTTGCCAATCTGCAGCTGAATTTCAAGATAGTCCATTTGATTTCTTATGCTATGTGCATTCAAATACAACTTTTTCAGTCTAGTATTTGTTGCTTTGTTTTATCTGCACCACACCTCTATTGCCCTGTAGCTCATCCTGCTGACTGTGATTATGCCTCGTCTCCTGCCTGTCCTTTCTATCACTCTGTTGCAAGCCATCTTTGATTTATTTTTGTTTCTCCTTCCTCAGCCCTATCACTCCAGTTCCTATTCCCCTCCAAATTAGTTTAAACCCTCCCTAACAGCTCTATTAAACCTGCCTGCTCTGATATTGGACCCCTTTGGGTTCAGGAGTAACCCATCCTTTTTGTACAGATCCTACCTCTCCCAGAAGAGGTCTACAGCACTGGAATTCCAAAGAAACACACAAGATGCTGGAAGCACTCCACAGGTAAGGCAGCAAATATGGAAAGGAGTAAAAGTTGACTTTTTGGGCTAAGACACTTCATAAGTCTTGAATAAGGACCGAGACAATGACTGCTTACTCTTTTCTACAGATGCTGCCTGACCTGCTGGCTTCTTCCAACATTTTGTGAGTAATACTTCATTATTCATTTCACAGGAATTCTGTGGCAACTTTACACATCTCTCAACATTTCAGAAGGCAGTATTAAGATACAAATTACCTGGAAAAATGATGCAGACAAAAAATTGTGGTTTTGAATCAAAAGGTTCAAAAGTTTAATATCAATGTTATGCACTGTACAACTGAAATTCATCTTCTCCAGTTAGAGAATCAACAACACCCCCCACACACAAAAAATTACCTACATTAAGTCACACAATGGCAATAAGAGCAACAACCCTCACCCATGCAAAAAATAAATAAATAATAATTCGATAAACTATGAGAACATCAAACCCCTCACCCACGACCCCGCACAAAGCCACTTACAAATCACATGAAATTAAGTCGCTCAGATGGCAAGAATGGGCAAAAACAATATAAAAGACAAAACTGAAAAAGAGTACAGTCCAATCTATAAATCACTGAACTTGAGTAACATCCTCGAGTGAGGGGGAAACTACTGGAACAGAGGAGACTACTGGAACTCAGAGGCAGAGCAGTGAAGAAGATAGGCAGTCACACACATACCAGTAACAAGCAATAGGTGATCACACACAAACACCCTATCCGGCAGCAGCAAGAGACAGGTAGTCAGCGCTGAGCGCTTGCTCATCTTCCATATTTGCCTTGATGTTTCAATCTTCCTTGAAACATTAATTGCTGATTAAAGAATCAGTAAAATTGAGCTAATCTTCTAAGATTTGCCATGAGGCCACCTGTACTCGTTTCCTAGAATGTTTTCAGAGACAACAGAGCACCAGATCACTCATTTGATCTCCAAACTCTAAATTGCAGGCCAACAGTTCCAGAAACACATTTAAGGTTTTTTTTAAAAAAAAGACATCCAAGAAGTGAAATAAGCAGTTTTGTGGACTATGTGGAGATGGTGCCCAAGGAATCGTTGTTCACTGGTGCCATCTCGACCAGAACTGTAACAGTCCAACAGCAAATCCCTGATGAATAAAAAACCAGCATTGTCTTGCCTCATGAAAAAAAATCCTCGATTATGTGAACTTTCTCTGCAATCAGTTCCTCTACCCAGCTCTCTCCTTTGGCTCTGCAAATATCCTAAATTCCCTTCAAACATTGTTATTTAATAAGCTTCCAACACCTTTTCCAGCCAGTTCGCTTAGTTTTTTTTAAAAAAAAACCTCTTTCTAGCCTCTGGTGTTTTGGCAATTAGTTTTAAATCTATCCTCTGGCTATCTGCTTTTATTTGCCACTGAAAACCATTGCACTTGTTTATTCCTTTTCTTGATCAATTACTAATAACATAAATCATTCCAATAGTCACTGCTTTTCTAGGAGTGTTAGAAATGTGTTGACTTCCTGTTCAATTTTCTCTTTCAGCAGCTATGAATGAGCAGGCTGTTGTGAATTGGTAAGGTTTTTAAAATCAGTCCCTGATAAATATGCAGATCCAGCTCGACATTGGCAAGTAAACCCAAGACATTGCCCAAGAGAAAAGCTACTCTGCTCGAGGCACATAACCTCAAGCTGAAAACTCAAGGAAACTTCCTTGAAGAACAAGCAATTGATTTGATATAGGCAAAAGCTTGAGAGGCACTATAGGTCAAATGGAACTCATCAAATCAGACAGCATCTATGCACACATCAGGTACTTAACTTACTGTGCTCCGAGCATTTTGCGTGTTGAAAAGATTGCCAGCATCTACAGATTCTCCTGTGATATAATGGGCCAAATGGCCTCCTGAGCTGCATACTCTTAAAACAAGATAACTCAGTTCAGTAGAGTTCAAATGGTTGTTGAATGTAGAGATTATAAATTGTATGACAACAAAAGATATTCTGTGAACCAGCAAAGCCACCTGACATCTAGTTTCAAAGCAGAGGTTAAAAAAATGTATCACAGAACAATTGAATTCTTTGGACCAAATACTTGTGCAGAGGGGTTCCATAGTTTTATTAACCTCATCTAAGATACACCAGAGTTGAGAAAATAGTGTTCAGTGATGCAGTGGAGATAGAAAACACATGTTTGTGACACCATTAATTGCAAATTAACTGCAAGTTGTGTGATCCTTTACTGAGCTCTGCTCAGTTATGTTGCAAGATTTACAGTTAAGACAGTAGTATCAGCTCAAGTGCATCCAAAACTGTAGGAAATAGACAGCTAAGGGCTCAGCTCTAATTATGGAACCAAGTCTGTGGCTTTTGGAGTGATTACTGTTAACAGTAATTAGTAATTGATGGAGTTAGAAAATAAATAAGGTGGAACTGTTTTCACTGGCAGAAAGGCCAATAACCAGAGGACAGATTTAAAACTCGTTGCCAAATGTACCAAAGGCAAGGGGATGAGAGATTGTTTCAATAGTGAATAATTGTGGCCTGAACAAACTGAGAAAAGATGGCAGAAGCAGATCTAATGATAACTTTCAAAGTCAACCTATAGCCGGGGATGTGATGAGCCCCTCCTGTTAGAGGCAACTTATTTTTATTCTTTCTTACTTCTCTCCTGAAATTTGTAAATCTATATATCTGTGGACTTGTGATGCTACTCTGACACTGCAATTTCCTTTGGGATCAATAAAGTATCTAAATGTTTGCAAAGTCGTAGGAGAGACACGGATAAATGGACTGATTGGAGAGCAGTTTCACATCGTTGGATGCCTTTCTTCTGCGCTGTATCATTTGACATTGCCTTGCAAAACAACATCAAAAAGTCACTGTGCAACAGGTCTCCCTGCTCATTTCATCTGTGGTGAACTGAGTGTCGAAAGAGCAAGTTTTGTTGCTCCCAAAACTACACGAGCATTCAGCTGTGAAATTAACCCCTTTCGGATGCTCTATAGGCACAATGAAAAGAGGCCGCTGTTGTGTATTTGAGTAATATTGTAGCTATATTGTTTGTTTAAATAATGAGTTATGTGAAAATAAGTGAACTGCATACATCATGATACTTCTATGTGACACATGTGCACATTGCTTAAAGTAAAAACTAAATTCCAGATTTCCATGTGTTTCTTTTAATATTTTGGATTTACAAATCATAACAGCTGTAAACCAAGTTTAAGTTTATTACCATTCAACCATACACATAACCTCTGCCATGAATGGTCCCAGGCCTGGCTGGAAAAGGAGCAAGGTTGGGCATGGGGCTAGCAACCCCATCCCATAAAAACCAAGCACTACAGGCATGGTAACAGACTCTCCAAAGACATCTTTCCTGGGAGACTGGCCCAGGTCAGAGAACTCTTATGAACTACTGTTGGTGGCCTATATCCTAGTAGGGGTGATGGATTTAATAAGAACCATACACATGTACACAGCTAAATGAAACAACATTTTTCTAGTACCAAAGTGCAAAACACAGTTATGATCCAGCACATACAGTCAGAAAATAACATTAGCACAAGTCCCAGAGTGACATCACCTGAAGGCTGACAGGTTGACATAAAGTGCAAGGTGCATGATTGTGTAAGACTGTGTAATGCTACTGACACCATTATAATAGAACAACCAGTCATGCATATGTGAAACAGCAGCATAAAAGATATAAAGTGACCTGTGCAGGATGAGAGCATATCTGTGAATTTTGGAGTGGGGGTGACAGAGCATTTGGACAGTGTGTACATGTCACAAGGGAAGATATGCAGATGCTGGAAATCAAGGTAACACACACAAAGTGCTGGAGGAACTCAGCAGGCCAGGCAGCATCTATGGAAAAGAGTAAACAATTAATCAGGACCGGAAAAAGAAATGAGAATTGCGAGTAGACAAGGTCAATAGACAGGGTGTTCATGTACGTTGGGCGGCAGCCTGACCTGCTGAGTTCTTCCAGCATTTTTACATGTTTATAGATGCTGCTAACCTGCTGAGTTACTCCACCACTTTCTGTGTGTTACTAGTGACTTTCTCATGTTTATGATTTGCTGCTCCTCTGTGAAGTCTCTTCAAGAGATGCTTACCCAGAAGTTTAAATCTTCTCTTCGATAGGAGTTCAGTGAAACCCTCTCTCATTGCTCTGTGATGTCTGCTGCCCTTTGACTCTTCAACCATGTACTCACCCAGACTTGCAGCTATGTTTCCTTCCTGGGCTCCTCTGGTCCACTCTCCTCACCAATCAAATTCCTTCTTCTGCAGCCCTTTATCTTTCCAAACCACCTGGCTTCATCCATCACCTTCTAGCTATCCTCCTTAACTCTTCCCCCACTTTTTTTTTTATTCTGGCATCTTTCCTCTTCCTTTTCAGTTCCAAAGAAGGGTCTCGGCCTGAAATGTCAACTGCTTATTTACTTCCATAGATGCTACACGACCTGTTGAATTCCTCCAGCATTTTGTGTGTGTTGCTTTAGAGTGCCAAGTCTAAACAGACTGGGGGAAGGAGCTGTTACTCAGCCTGACTGTCCTGGTTCTTGATGCTGCCTGACCCGTTCGTTGATTTTTACATTTAGACAATGCCATTGGCTGGACACATTAACAATAGATTAATATCCAAAGTTAATGCCAGATGTAGCTAATCTTTTTTTAGATTAGATTATGAGGAAATGCAGTCCTCTTTTATTGTCATGTAGTAATGCCTGCATTAAGAAATGATACAATGTTTTTCCAGAATGATATCACGAAAACACATGACAAACCGACTTAAAAACTAACAAAGACCACCTAATTATAACATAATTACAACAGTGCAAAGCAATACTGTAATTTGATAAGAATGACCATGGCACGGTAAAAGTCTCAAAGTCTCTCGAAAGTCCCATCATCTCACGCAGACGGTAAACCTCCAGCGCCGCAAACTTGCCGAAGCAGCAAACCGGAAGCATCCGACCAAAGTCAGAATCCGAGTCTGTCTGAAAACTCCGAGCTTCTGAGCCTCCAACCAGCTCTCCAACACAGAACACCATCTCTGCCGAGCGCTTCAACCCCAGCCCCGGCAACAGGCAATAGGCAAAGCCGAGGATTTGGGGCCTTCGTCTCCAGGGACTCTCGATTGCACAGTAGCAGCGGCAGCGAAGCAGGCATTTCAGAAGTTACTCCAGGTGTTCCTCCGCGCTTCTCACTGCTGTCTCCATCAAATCCGGATTGCGCACGTCACCCTAGTTACACATACAATATTCATTTGGAACGGCCACGCGCGCTGCGTTGCGCCGCCATCTTCTCCTCCCTCCTCACCTACTTAAAAGCCAAAATCCACCTTAAAGTGTAGACATACTGATGTTACAATAGGTACTAGCAGAGGTTTTGGAATTCATTCAACCAAAATAGCAACACAGCAAGCCAGATCTGATAGACAGAATATTACAGCACAGTACAGGCTGATGAAGGGTCTCGGCCTGAAACATCGACTGGTTAGTCTTTTCCATAAATGCTGCCTGGCCAGCTGAGCTTTGCGCTTTGCATTTCCAGCATTGGCAGATTTTCTGAAGTTTGTGATACAACCAAAATAGCATTGAGTCATGATAGAAAATTTAAAAGGTGTGCTCAAGAGTTCTAGCTGCTATGAAACTGCTCACATACACACATGGCAGTAGGAGCTGATAGTTGTGGAGTTTAATGTCAAACATAAGGGACAGGATGCCATATTGCCAGAAATTCAGTGACCTAATAGTTAAAACTAATGGATGCTACTTCAGATACTTTCTCTTATCAAAATTGTGAATAGGTTTAGACATTGTTGAATGCACTCTACTACTGTTAACTGCTTTCCAGTAATCTTTTTTCATGACTCAAATCAACACCATTTGCCAAAAATCAACACCAAAAATCAAGCCACTGCCCCAAGTCCTTCATGGCAGAAACTGTATGCAGGCTTAGTCTTTGGAAATGGCTCCTCTGCGTGCAAATGGAATGCATGGTGCATTACCAGGTCTGCCAGAACCTGGTCCTCAGAAAGCTAGTGCACCTTCGCTTACCACTGCCACACAGGCAGTGCCCATGATGGTACCTGTTACTCCACCAGTCTCTTACCACTCAAGTCAAAAAGATTAGACATGGATAACCAACGTACATCAGGATCAAGTACCAACGAAACGTCAAGGTGGTTGTCAAGTCAGTCTTGATGAAGGGGCTCAGCCTGAAACATTGACTATTTACTCATTTCCATAGATGCTGCCTGGCCTGCTGAGTTCCTCCAGCATTGTGTGTGCATTGTCAAGGTAGTTTTGTCCTTTTTTTGGTTCTGATACATCAATATTGATGGTATGCATGTAGTCAACACATTTCTACTATCCCAGGGAAACTGCACATCTCTGTATGCCTCTCTCTCACTCTGTTAAAAAAACATGGGTCGCAAGTTAAAAAAATGCATCAAACTTTTGCAAATTCAATGCGGTAATAGTCATACAAGTTTGTTGAAACAGGCATCATGACGGTAAATGACAGCTCTATTCAGAGATAGATATTGCCTCTGAAATAAGATTCCTGGGATGGCAGGACTTTCATATGATGAAAGAATGGATCGACTAGGCTTATATTCTCTGGAATTTAGAAGACTGGGGGGGGTGGATCTGATTGAAACGTATAAAATTCTAATGGGATTGGACAGGCTAGATGCAGGAAGATTGTTTCCGATATTGGGGAAGTCCAGAACGAGGGGTCACAGTTTGAGGATAAAGGGGAAGCCTTTTAGGACCGAGATAAGGAAAAACTTCTTCACACAGAGTGGTGAATCTGTGGAATTCTCTGCCACAGGAAACAGTTGAGGCCAGTTCATTGGCTATATTTAAGAGGGAGTTAGATATGGCCCTTGTGGCTACGAGGATCAGGGGGTATGGAGGGAAGGCTGGGGCAGGTACAGGGTTCTGAGTTGGATGATCAGCCATGATCATACTGAATGGCAGTGCAGGCTCGAAGGGCCAAATGGCCTACTCCTGCACCTATTTTCTATGTTTCTAAGAATATTATTGCCGCTGTATTTAAGTACTAACAAGTAAACCCCAGCAGAATATTACATCTTAAAACATTTGAGATGTACCAGCCACTTACTCTGTCTTCCAAACCCGACTTATTAAAATCTAAACTATTTTCAATCTCTGACTGCTGCAGTCAGAGGCTCCCACCTGTTTCAAAAGAGCAACAATCATAGTGTTCAAGAGCAGGGCGAGTTGCCCCATGGCCATCATCCAGTGGCACTCACATCTATTGTGACAAAATGCTTTGAGAGGTTGGATTTGTGGCTAGAATCAACTCCTGCCTAAGAAAGAACCTGTATCTGCTGCAATTTGCCCATCACCATGATAGGTGTACAATGGATGCAATCTCACTGGCTCTTTGTGTGACCTTGGATCACCTGGACAGTAGTAATTCTTATGTCAGGCTGCTGTTATTTGACTAGCTTATCATTCAACACTATCATACCCTCAGTTCTAATCAACAAGCTCCAATAGCTCCAACAGCTCCCAGGCTTCTGCACCTCCCTCTGCAACTAGATCCATGGCTTCCTCATCGGGACACCACAGTCTGTGTGGATCGGAAAGAACATCTCTGCCTCATTGACCATCAAGTCTGGTGCACAGTCAAGTACAGTCAACATTTTGGGCCAAAATCTTTTCCGATGTCCTGCTCAAGGGTTTTGGTCTAAAACATTGACTTTACTTTTTCCATAGATGCTACCTGGCCTGCTGAGTTTCTCTAGCATTTTGTGTGTGTTGCTCAGACTTCCAGCCTCTGCAGATTTTCTCATGTTGGTGCACCTCAAGGCTGTGTGCTTAGCCCACTGCTCTGCATCTAGGCACTGCTCAAATGCCATCAATGAATATGCCAATGACACAACTATTGCTGGCAGAATTTCAGATGGAAAGGCATACAGGAGTGAGAGATCAGCTGACCGAGTTGTGTTGCAACAACAATCCTGCACTCAATGTCAGTAAGAGCAAAGAACTGATTGTGGTCTTCAGGAAGTAGGAAGCCAAGGGAACACACACACCAGTCCTCAGCAAGCATTAGCAGTGGAAAGGATGAGCAGTTTTAAGTCCTTGAGGGTCAACATCTCTGAAGATCTATCTGGGTCTAATGTATTGATGCAATTACAACGAAGGCATGCCAGTGGCTATGTTTCATTAGGAGTTTGAGGAGGCACCAATAACACCTACAAATTACTACTGATGTACCGTGGGGAGCATTCTAACTGGTTGCATCACCATCCATGTATGGAAGTGAGGTTGGGTGAGCACTACACAAATACCCAAATCAGGTTTAATATCACTGGCTTATGTTGTGAAACTTGTTGGTATGGGTCAGCAATACATAATAAGCAGCTGATCCATCTTGCACCTATACACTTTGTTACCATCTGAACTTCTGCCAACAATAGTTCTGTTGTCTGCAAATTTATAGATCACATTTGAGCAGTCATGGGTGTAGTGATGGTAGAGCAATGGACCAAGCATGCATGCTTGAGGAGCACTGACGCTGGTTATCAGCGAGGTGGAGATGTTAACTGTGGTCTTCCAGTTAGAAAGTCAACGATCCAGTTGCAGGGAAGGTAGTGGCCCAGGTTTTGGAGCTTTTTTTCCTGTAAAATCAGAGCTGTAGGAATCATTGTATTACATGCAGAGCTGTAGTCAATTAACAGCAGCCTGATGTAAGAACTAGTATTGTCCAAGTGACCCAATGCTGCGTGAAGAGTCAATGAGATTGCATCTGCTGGTGATCTATCGTAGCAATAGGCAAATTGCAGTGTGTCCAGGTCTTTGCTTAGGCAGGAGATAATTCTAGCCATAACCAGGCTCTCAGAGCACTTCATCACCGCACTGGACAATAGTCATTAAAACAACTCACCCTGCTCTTCCTAGGCACTGGTATAATTGTTGCCCTTTTAAAGCAGGTAGGAACTTCTGATTGTAGCAATAAGAGATTGAAACCGACTTTAAACACACCGATCAGTTGGTTGGCAAGGTTTTCAGAGGCCTAACCGGTTACAGCATCAGGACCTGTTTTGTGAGGGTTCACCCTTTTGAAAGACATTCTGACATCAGCCTCTGAGACAGAGATCAGTGACAATGGAGGCTGTAGGGATCCCCATAGCTGCAGTTTTATCCTCCCTTTGAAAGTGTGAATAAAGGAGTTAAGCTCATCTGGGAGTGAAGCATCACTGCCATGATGTTAGGTTTCGCTTTGTAGGAATTAATGGCCTGCAAAACCTGCCAGAGTTGATGTGCATCTGATTTTGTCTCTAACCTCAATCAGAATGGTTCTTTTGCTTCTGAGAAAGACCTCCAAATGTGTATCTGGATAATAATGGATCATCAGATTTGAATGCCACAGATCTAGCTCTCAGCAGACTACAAATCTCCTGGTTCATCAAAAGTTGTATATAGCTTTTGATTCAACTACATACAGTATGTTCTCATAGGCACACGCTTAACCCACAGAGATCTTAATGAAGTTCGCAACAACTGCAGCATATTCATTCAGACAAAAGATGAAAAAAGTAAAAAGGTTTAAGGTAACACGAGGGAAAATTTCTTCACTCAGAGGGTCGTGAGAGTGTGGAATGAGCTGTCAGCACAGGTGGTGCATGCAACCTTTAAAAGAAGTTTGATCCCTACCATTCAGGTAGCTATCCAAAGAACTATGATCCCAGTGCAGGTCCTTAGAATAGGCAGTTTAAATGGTTGGGCAAGAACTAGATGAGTTGAAGGGTTGTATTTTTCTATGACTATGAACCCCTGACTCAAAGCATTCCTGTAAACGTTCCTAGACCTCCCCGATGATCCCTTCTTGGTTCATGTTTTGCTCCTGTGGTCATTAGTCTGCCGGTACTCGGGGAGTAGAAGTTAACCCAGGTGATTAGACTTTCCAAAGTGTGCGTGTGGAATGGCATGGTAGGCATTCTTAATGGTGGTGTAGCAGAGGTGCAGTGTGTTGACTTCTCTGGCTCCACAAGGGATGTGATGGTGATAATTATTTAAAGACTTTTTACAGACTGGTCAAATTTCCCTCAAAATGATAGGGAAGGCACCAGCTGTGCTGTTTCAAGCCTGTTTATTAAGTTGCTCAATTCATCTAAACTCTAAAGCCTGTTTGACATGGGCCCAAGGTGGAATGTACATCACTACCAAGATGATAGCACGGCAGACGAAATGGATGACACTTGATTACTAGATGTTCCAGATCAGGTGGCAGAAATGGGACAGAACCGCCAGCTAATTAGATAATAGTGGAAGTCAGAACCCCCTTCTCAAACAAACTTAACCAGCACGGCATCCTCTGTTCTACTGTCTTAAAGGGGAACCACACTTGCAACCGGAGACTTCCTTCCAAGATTGTTGACTTTGGCTAGTGATAGTTGTTTTTTTTTTTAAAAACGCCAAAAAACAATGTTACTTTCTGTATGTCCATGGCTGTAGCCATGAATATAGACATACATATACTGTAATTCACTTGTTTCTACATTGTCATGGTTTGCATTGTGCTGCTACTGAGAAGTTAACAAACTTCTCGACATGCTGGTGATAATAAACCTAATTCTGATATTTGAAGATTTCCATCAGAGCTACTCGCACGTGTCACCATAATGGCCCCACCAGAACAAGATTGGATTAAGCTGCAGAGAGTTGTAAGCTCAGCCAGCTCCATTATGAGCACTAGCCTCCCCAGCTTCCAGGACACCTTCAAAAGGTGATGCCTCAAAAAGGCTACATTGGTCATTAAGGAGCACCAGCTTCCAGGACATGCCACCTTCACAATGAGGTGTTGGTACAGGAACCTGAAGACACACACTCAATGTTTCAGGAGCAGCTTTTTCCCCTCTGCCTTCAGATTACTGAATGGACAATGGACCCATGAATACCTCCTCCGTATTTATTTTCCCTCTTTGCACTGTTTGTTGAATTTATTTCTTTTAAAGATACATTTCTTTCTGGAATTTATAGTTTTTATTTTTATGTATTCTAACGTACTGTTGCCGCAAAACTATAAATCTCACGACATATGTCAGTGATATTAAATCCGATGCCGATTCTAAAGTGTTCTCAATCATCAGCAAAGTGGTAGGTGACGTTGACAGTGCTACCAAGCAACACTTACTCACTGCAGAGAGATCCAAAGCTGAATGATGCTGCCAAAATCCAAACTCCTCATTAATGACTACATTACTCATCAAATGAAGCACAGAACCCCAGCAATGAAATGAGAATGGTTTCCTTTAGCTTATTCTGTCTAAGTGCACACCAAGGAGCTTGCTATAACTGAATTAAACGAAAACGAGTGAGAAAAATAATATCTCCCTTATCTGATTAATCCACACAAAACCCTGGAAGATCACAGCAGGTCAGGCAGCATCTACAGAAGAGAATAAGCACTCAACATTTCAGGCCTGGAAAGGAAGGGGGAAGAAGCCAGAATAAGAAAATGGGAGGAGGGGAAGGAGTACAGACTTGAAGGCGATGGGTGAAGCCAGGTTAGGGGCAGGGGTGAAACGAGGGGGATTGAAGTGAGAAACTGGGAGGTGATTGGTGAAAAAGCTAAAGGGTGAAGGGGGAATTTGATAGGAACAGAGAGTGGACCATGAGAGAAAGAGAAAAAGGTGATAGTCTGGAAGGGGTGGGGGGGGGGGGAGGTAGAGCAATTGATTTTCATGCCATCATGTGGAGCTACCCAGACAGAATATAAAGTAGTGCTCCTCCATTCTGAGAGTGGCCTCATTGTGGCATTAGAGCAGGCTTATCTGTTTGTCATACCAACAATGAATGTGCTTGCACAACTTTTCAGCCTTACTGCTGTTAATGAGAGGATGAGGGGTAGCTGGGATGCTTCTGTGCAATAATAGTGACAAACTTCAAAAATTATTTCCTTGGTTGAGATACATTTGCAACTTGTAGTAATCAAGTCAGTCTTGCTTTCATGGTGGCATATGCTCCCATGTAAAGACTGCAAGCTGCAGAGTTTTACAGGCTCAACAGGTTCCCTGACAGGCACATCGCCCCCTACCAGAGGACATCTTCAAGAGGCAGTGCTTCAAGAATATTGAAACCATGTTTGATGAGCAGAAAGCGGATAAGAAGTACAAGTGCAATAGAACATGGGGACATTCCTCTCCGATATCCACACAAAGCATAGCCTCAAGGAGGCAATATTTATATGAAATACCCCCACCATTCAAGCCTTGCTTTCTTTTCACAGACACTACCACCAAACAGGATGTACGAAGGCCTGAAGCCCCACACCTCCAGGTTCAAGAACAGCCCCATTGCTCCAATTATTTGCTTCTTAGACCAAATGGCACAATCCTAATCACTTCAATTGAGCAACGCTACAATCACCTTACACTACAAATGGACTTTTTTCCTACTTGTATTCTTTCTTGTAAAATTGTGTGTAATTTTTGTTTTGCTAATGAATGCTGCTAATCTGGTGCTATGCACTTGTGATGGTACTGCAACTATCTTTCATTGCATCTGTGTATACATGCACTTGTCCACGTGACAATAAACTCCACCTTGACTGAGTGAAAACAGGGTACTGTTCAAACAGGTCAAAGGACAAGAATGTCCAGGTACTATTACATAAGATTTAGTATAACCTGTTTTATTGTCAATAACAGTAAATCATAGAGCTCTTGTACTCTAACAGGGAAGTGCAGTGCACAAGCTAAATATATTCCCAATCAATTGCTTGTACAAATACATCATGTACATTTAAACTTGCATGAGGATCATAGTAAAGGTCCTGTGTTGTTAATTTCTTTCTCAATTCCCTCATTTCCTTCTGTCAATGTAGGACATTTTAAATCTTTCTGTTAAAGCCCAGGCAGTTAAGCAAAAATGACAGAACCAAAATGCACACCCATTTTTCCACACAAACTTGATTACCCAGTTTGGCGGGGCTGAAGGCTGCTCCCGCAAGACAAAAATGAGTTGCACGAGCCTGAGGCTTACCGGGAGGTTACATAGAAATGACATTCTGGCTTGGAATCAAAAAGAACATGCAGGTTACCTATGAATACAGAGGAGGTAGGTATGCTGTGGATATGAGGAATAATAGAAAATAGGGATTGGTAACTAGTTGGAAATAATATGGCACAGAAACCTACCAAATATTGAAAGGCCTAGATAGAATGAACCTGCAGAGGATGTTTCCAATAGTGGGAGAGTCTAAGACCAGAGGGCACAGCCTCAGAACAGATGGACATCCCTTTAGAACAAAGATCAGCAACTTTTTGGTCAGAAGGTGGTGAATCAGTGGAACTCATTGCCACAGGAGACTGTAGAGGCCAAATCAATGGGTGATGAAGGTTCATAGGCACTTAAGTAGTAAGGGTGGCAAGAGTATGGGGCAAAAAGGGTTGAGAAAAGAAGTCAGCTATGTTTGAACAGTGGAGCAAACTCGAAGGACCAAATGGCCTAATTCTGGTCCTATGTCTTATGGACTTATAACCAAAGCATGGATTTTATTTTGACTTTTTCCCTGTAATAAATATGATACCTTTTAGCTCAGTGGAAGCACATTTTCATCCCAACAATTAAAATAACCACTGATAATATTGCAAAAAGTATGCATTTGACACTTAAATTTTTTTAAAACCAGTAATGTTGAGCTTCTATCATGCATAACAGCTGGTTCAGTCCCAAAGAGTTTTTGCATTGAGAATCTGCCAGCAAATATCTATACTACTTAATTAAATCTAACTTTCAAAAGACTAGTTAGTCTGGGGAGTTTTGACTTCATAGCTATACATACAATATCTGATTACATGGAGATGTTCAAGAACCTATTAATATTGTTTACATCATTAATATTCAGTGGAAGAGAAATGGAACATGCTATAATACCATTGAAAAGTCAGTACTATACCTCATAGAGATTGGGCCTTTGGTGTACCATGTCATTTTTGTCCAACTACTCCAATTCCATTTTGCTTCATTCATTCTGTACTTTCCCATTCCTTGTTGCTCCAAGCACCTGCCTCAGTGTCTCCACTGTGTGTCGACTGTTGTTCATTCCAGCAATGAGTACCAGGTATCAACCAGTGTGAAAAACCTCCCTCTTAGATCTCCTTTAAAGCTTCTTCTCACCTTAAACTTAATCTTTCTTTTTGATACCCCTGTCACGGGGTAATGATTTTGACTACTTACCATAAATATGCCTCACTTAATTTTATATACTGTACTTATATCACAGGGGTTCCCAACCTTTTTTTTAATACCATGAACCAATCCCATTAAGCAAGGGGTTGGTGGACCCAGGTTGGGAACCCCTGCTCTATTGGGTCACCTCTTAGTCTCCTTTGCTCCTTCTTACAAGCTTAGCCTATACTATCTCTCCCCATTACTATGGTCCTCTAATCAAGGCACATCATGCTGAATCTCCTCCGCATTCTTTCCACTCTCACCTTTTAGGTGGCATAGCAACCAGAAATACACATAATTCTCAAGAATATTAATTCTTCAAATTAACATTTTATGAAGTTACAAAATAACATCCCAGCATTTGAAGGCATACATTTCTCTTTATCACCCCCTCTCTTACTGTTTGCTGCCACTCATCACTAAGGAAGAAAACTTAGTGAATTCAGAGAAATGACCAAAAACACTGAACTGGGGCACTGAGTTAGTATAAAGCCTTGAGAAGTGTGAGGTGGTAGTTTGAGAAGGCAGTGTGAAAATGCTGCCATGAAATTGTCATAAGAATCAAAGCTGAGGAAAAAGGTATTCAGTATTTTTGAAGAGAAAATACTGAAAGTACTTAGCTGGTTAGGTAACACCTGTGCAAAGGGAAGCAGAATTAACATTTTGCTTTGAAGATGCTTATCAGAATTGGGAAATGATGTGCAAACTAATTCTCAAATCATTAAAAGGAAAAATGCATTTTAAGAAATCCATAAAACAAGGATCAGTGGTCAATTTTCAGAGGTGTTAAGGATGAAGAGGTTATTTCCTTCTTTGCGATTTCTAACAAAGGCTCTCTAACATGAAACCTTAACAATTTCTCATTCCACAGACATCTCAATCTCTCCTTGAAGCAGGTTTAATATCACCAGCATATGTCATGAAATTTGTTAATGTTTCAGCAGCAGCACAAGTAAATACTTGATAAATAAAAAGAAAACAAATTTACATTAAGCATATTATGTCTATTAAATAGTTAAAATAAGTGGTGTAAAAATAACAAATAAAAATATATTGAGGTAGTGTTCATGGGTTCAATGAACATTTAGAAATCAGATGCCTTCCTAAGGCACCACTCCTTGAAGATGTCTTGGATACTACGAAGGTTAGTACTCATGATGGAGATGATTAATTATCTAACTTTCTGCAACTTATTTCAATCGTGTGCACTTGTCATTGTAAGCTCTTCTTTCTCAGCATTCTGATCAAGCAAACTTCTCCCGATTTCTTAAGTGTTTAAAATGTTGATGGTCTTTTGTTTTGCTTCCCAAGAGGAATGAAAACATCTTGTAACATCTATCCTATGAAATATCTTTTCAAAAACATCTACTTTTCTTGTTCAGATTTTCCAGATGGTTATACACACACAGGACTGGAATCTTCTTTCTAAATTTTGTTGGCAAGTTTTCCAGTACATTTACATCCATTTCATTGGAAATAAAATGGTGTACAGAACCTTCTGGAAAACAACATGAGGTGACAGTTCTCTTTTGAATTCTAGTCCTTTGGAACAGTATTTAAGTCTCTAGATTATTGACCTGAAAATCATTTTCAAGTTCAGGTTTAATTGTCATTCAACATTACACATGTATACAGCCAAACAAAACAGCATTCTTCTGGGACCAAGATGCAAAACAAAGTACCAACAGTCACACACAGCTCATATAGCAGAAAACCATCGTCAGAAAATAACATAATACAGCCATAGTCCCCAAATGGCATGGCCTTGAAGATTGATGGAGCATGGAATGTTGTTCTGGAGCTATAGCTACAGCTCTGCAAGAAGTTTGCAGCAGTTCTTCATCATGCGCCAGTGCAAACACAGATGAATGCAATCCAGTCTGTTTCCACCCGAGTGAACACTGGAGAGCAGCATCAATGGGTGGGGTCTGCCTTCCCCCACCTACCTCCAACTCAGCATGGACTCCAGCGCACCCACCGTGCCTCTGCTGTCTCGCATTCTACCTCCGGTCTCCTCCCGAGTGGCTGCAACAGGTGATGCCATGGCATGAGGGTTGAACAGCTGAAGCCATGCCGCTCCCAGCCCTTTTTAAAAGAGGTTTTGTTCCTTACTTTAAATAAGGAGCAAGCAATTTTCCACAGAAATATTAGGTAGGGTCAAACTATGTCAGGTTTTCCCATATTCAGTTCAAAACAACCTAGATTAGATAGACAGCATCTTCTTTTATGGGTTGAAATGTCCAATACCAAAGGGCATGCATTTAAGGTGAGAGTGGGTAATTTCAAATGAGATGCAAGGGACATTTTTTTTTAAATATAAAAAATATAAAAACACAATGTTGGATGCCTGGAATGCGCTGCCTGCGGTGATGATAGAAGCAGATACACAAGAGATTTTTTAAGAGATATTTTGATAGGTACATGAACATGAAGAAAATGGAAGGATATGCACTTTGTGTAGGCAGAAAGAATTAGTTCACTTGGCCATTTGATTACTAATTTAATTGGTTCTGCACAATATGTGGACCGAAGGGCCTGTTCCTGTGCTGTAATTGATGTTTTATTTTTTAGCTAAAGGATGTGCTTAAACAGTTGCCTGAGGAATATTGAGTCTCTGTTGAACACACTGACTGATTATACTCTCATAGTAACACACATCAAAGTTGCTGGTGAATGCAGCAGGCCAGGCAGCATCTGTAGGAAGACGTGCAGTCGACGTTTCAGGCCGAGACCCTTCATCAAGACTAACTGAAGGAAGAGTGAGTAAGGGATTTGAAAGTTGGAGGGGGAGGGGGAGATCCCTTTCAAATCCCTTACTCACTCTTCCTTCAGTTAGTCTTGATGAAGGGTCTCGGCCTGAAACGTCGACTGCACCTCTTCCTACAGATGCTGCCTGGCCTGCTGCGTTCACCAGCAACTTTGACGTGTGTTGCCTGGATTTCCAGCATCTGCAGTATTCCTGTTGTTTGTGTTATACTCTCATAGTTATACTTTATTGATCCCAGGGGAAATTGGTTTTCGCTACAGTTGCACCATAAATAAATAGTAGAAAAACTATAGATAGTTAAATAGTAATATGTAAATTATGCCAGGAAATAAGTCCAGGACCAGCCTATTGGCTCAGGGTGTCTGACTCTCCAAGGGAGGAGTTGTGAAGTTTGATGGCCACAGGCAGGAATGACTTCCTATGACGCTCTGTGTTGCATCTCGGTGGAATGAGTCTCTGGCTGAATGTACTCCTGTGCCCAACCAGTCCATTATGTAGTGGATGGGAGACATTGTCCAAGATGGCATGCAACTTAGACAGCATCCTCTTTTCAGACACCACTGTCAGAGAGTCCAGTTTCATCCCCACAACATCACTGGCCTTACGAATGAGTTTGCTGATTCTGTTGGCGTCTGCGACCCTCAGCCTGCTGCCCCAGCACACAACAGCAAACATGATCTCACTGGCCACCACAGACTCGTAGAACATCCTCAGCATCATCCGGCAGATGTTAAAGGACCTCAGTCTCCTCAGGAAATGGAGACGGCTCTGACCCTTCTTGTAGACAGCCTCAATAGGCATTGTACCATTTTGTTTTCTGGTGCTGTAATGAACAACTTTTCTTTATTGCAACCAGTTCATCAAGAGTGCCTGTATTCAGATTGTGATTCATTGATTTATCCCATGTACATCAAAGCACAGTGAAATGAGTTGTTTGCAATAAAGCCCAACACAACCTTAACACGTGCTGTGGGCAGCCTGCAAGGTTTACCACACATTCCAATGCCAACACAGCATGCTCACAATGACTGGAGGAACACAGAATGCATCAAGCAAAAAAAACAGCAACAGTGAAACAAGCCCTGCAACCCCTTGTTCTTGTAACATTTTATTTTGCTGTCTAATATTTTACCTTGTACTACTCAATGCACTGTTGTAATAAGTTGACCTCTATGGATGATATGCAAGATGAGCTTTTCACTGTACTTCACATGACAATAACACACAACTTACCAATTTGTCTTGGTTGCCATGGACCAGTTGGGCCTGATTCCACTCTGTAAGACTATGATCCAATTCAATCTTTCCAATATTTTTCTCATGATGATCATACATCAAAAAAATCACTAATTTAGATACTCCCCTGTTAACAAAACCAGTTTATTTACAGCAGAGACAGAAGGAAAAGACACTGACAAGTATCTGATAGAAGACAGAACCACAGTCCCCTTTGATTTTTTTAAATTAAAAACATCCCTTTCAGTCAGAGAACTCAAAGACATCCTGATCCTGACTGAGGTTCATTGACTGATGGGTTTGAAGACATCCTTGTAGGTGACACTGTGCTCAGCCAGCACACTCCAATACTTTAATAGAAGTGATTTTTTAAAATCAAAATAAACTTTATTCATAATAAAAACATTACAAGAATAAATTGTGAAATGTTATTTTCATTCTTTGCATTCATAGCCTATGCTACCAGTACTGTTCTAATACATTCCTACACACCAATAGCACTGCAGCCCTTGGAATGGTACACTGCTACAGTAATTGAGGGGCTTTGTCACCCAACTCAGTAGCAGAAGCCTACACTATGTTCCTTCTCCTCTGTACCCTTGCAGTGGCTGCACTAGGCTTCAGTGGAAATGGAATATTGCTCAAGGCCATTACTCCAAATCAATGTTTGACTGCAACATATCCAGGTCTCGTGCTTATTGCCTCCAGGCACGTTTAAATCACAGAAATCAGCAATTAGCTCCTAAACTGCAAGCAAATGCTAGGCTCATAAAGCAGATATTTATTAGAACAGCATCAGTTTAGTGCCCGTTTTTACCATTTCCCAAAATTACACTCATTTTCCATGTGCCAAGTGCTTCAACTACCATATACCACTGAGTGCAATGTGTCATGCTTCTATAACATATGTCATCCAGGATGAATGTCTGCTCCAAAGCAGGGTCATAGGAGACAAGTGTTTCTAACAAACTGGATCTAACCCAAACTATTAACAACAACTTACAATACTCAACAATCATATGAAAGCAGTTTCTTTTTTTTTTAATTTCAGAGTTCCAGCACCTGCAGTATTGAAAGAACACAATTACAAATGACACATATGCTTTTTCTCCCCCGGGGACTACCTTATAAGTGTACACTTGTGTTCTCATCTTTCACCACAAGAAATCAAGTTCGAGTGCAAGTAGTAAATATCCGACAGTGTAAATATATTGAAATCGGTCGAATGTCAGCATAGTGGGCAAAATTATTTCCAATAATTCCTCAAGGAACAACAGAAATTCTCCTACAGAACATCAAGTGGAGGTAAGATGCTATATGTAATGCAGTGCAGTGGAAGGAAATGTGTATTTTTACAAGTCTGAACTCAGAGCAAGATTACACATTTCTACTTATATAGAACTTACTGGACCATAGAGAGGCCAGTCAAGATGTGATCAGGCCAACCAGCTTCAAAAACGTCACGCTGAAGAACCAAATTTTGACTAAGTTGAACAAAAAATAAAGAGAACTTCTGAATATACGAGTCTAACTAACAAAATGAAACCTACAAAATTGATGATGTAACCAGATAAAACAATCAGTCACTATAGATTGATATAGGCACTGTTCACTACTTTGCACCACTGTTATACATGTCTTTATGGTCTGAAATAATGCCAATGTAACAGCCTTCATGTGACATGATTTCTCTCCAATATTGTAGCTGTTTGCAAAACCAGCATTGAATAAGTGCTGGCTTCAAGCAGCAGCTGAATATTTCAAGGCGAAGAGTAACATTCATCAGGGGAGTGAGATGGCAAAAGGTATATGGGTCACGTGGGCAGAATCTACAAACTCCAATTTAATCAGAACTTCAATCCCTGCCACATTTTGCAGATTACTCAAATTCAGCTCTTACCCAGCAGGAAAATAATTTTTAAAAAGTTCAACCTTTCCGGGGATCATTTATATCCTTTACAAATCTCTCTGAAGCTGGTCAAGTACAACTGTTGTCCCATTTGAACTAACCCGAAGAATGAAACAATACAGATTTTAGGTGGCCCTGACTGCCGCTGCCACACCTGCAGACAGCTTTGACTGCATGTCCCCTGTAACCTGAAAGGTCACCAGGTCCTGACGTGCTGATAAGTTAAGAGATACAGAATGTCTCAGTATAGATGCTGGAATGGGATACCTGTCAGTGGGTCAGTGTCTGAGTAACAACTCAGAAATTTTGATTGTGCCTTCTCCCATCCACAAACAGAAGCACATCTTTGCTGTTATGATTAAATATAGGGTTCAATGATATCTCCCCGAATACAGGCTGTTGTTGTATGGTGTGGAGAAATATACTCTGAATACTTCTATTAATAGTTACTAAATTCTTTGAAGTGACTCGCAAGACCAGCTTTTCCCTACGTGTCCAAAAAACTACTTTACATTGCTGTTGACATGGTACCATTCTATCGTAACCACCAGGAAACTACAGGAAAATGGAAATACATATGGCAAAATTCAAATTAGGAACTAGAGGAATTTATAAAAGGAACTTTTCATGTACTTATAGTTACAGAACCATGTTCCCCAATACTCTCCTCAGATTCATGTATTTGTTAATTTTCCACTTAAAGCTGGAATGTTCACTGGCTCAGTTCTTCATGCAATGAACCCTTCTATTTTGTTTCTGAGAAATGTGCCCTAACCACCAGATTAGATTGATATCTTCTCATTTGATAGGAAGTGGTTTTTAAATCAATTCTATTGTCAAACATATAGGTCTGAGAACAATGTCTTCTTTGTACTCTCTATTTCAATGGAAATAGCTCTTTTTATCAAGTGTCTTCCTACACCTACAGTGTCCCATTGGAACTATTGTTGTCAATCTATACATCACTATGGCTGACATATTCTTTCTACAATTGGTCACCTAATGACTGGAGAGAATATTCTGCAGCATCCTTATCAATGGCTTGCACACATTTCCTTCAGTATTTTGCACTCTATGCTTAATCAAAAAAAAACAAAATTGTTGCTGTCCTTCTGTTAGCTGATGCTGGAACAGATTTTGGAGCTGTAAATAAAATTTGGTAAGCTGCTATTTGATGTGCTTCAACACATTGTCAGGGAACTGCACGTTCACTTCTTAATACTTCATTCTTTGGCGCTTACAACCCATTCCCTATTTCACTCAGAATATTTTCCTTCAGAATTATCCACATCAAATTGCATTCTAAACTAACATATGTATACACCTGTCTTGCAGCTTGTTGAGAGTTCTTTCATCATTTTCTAGGTCTATCTGATCTAAACATATCAAGGTCTCTTTATCCAAGTTTAAGCCATCTTTATGTTCTAATAGACAAGTTTTACTTAGCACAGTTCCCTGTGTTACTCCATGCCAAACCTTTCAGGGACACGCCATATGGCTAAGCTGCTTGATGCAAACTTTGTAGCAAATTTCACCTTTAAAAATATCTATTTACAGCTTCTCTATCTGTCTAATTGGTTACTTCATAAAATACTCATTAAACACATCAAACAAAACTTGCCTCTACCTGGACTATGTTGGATCTTCTGATTAATTCAGAATTCTAATTTTAACTATATTACGTATTCTCAGCATTCTCTCGGAACTGATGTTTGGCTAATTATACCAGATTTCTTCTTCATTAACAAATGCATTACATTGGTAGTTGGATTGGAGAATATCCACTTTGCATATTTAAGGGATTTACTACTGAACCCTGTTCTGTGCCCTGACTGGTTATGTCAAATTTACATCAGATTATGGTTTCATCAAAAGTTACTGTTTCTCTGTCCTTTGGCAATCTGTTCAGCACCTGTTATGAAGAAAAGTTTTGCTCTCAATTCTTCCATTTCTACAAAAGTGTTTGTTTTCTCCTTCTGTATACCTAAAATGAAGTGAAACTTACTGCATAAGGCTTGGTATAACTTTTCATGACAAACTACTTTTCGCTGAAGAAATTTTATCTCTTATTCAAATCCATTCCTGAATATAACTTTCAGATATTCCCATCTTTAATCTCCTAATCCTTATTAGTATTATCCTTTGCTTTCCTAACAAGAGACCCTGTAAATTTCCTTTTTCCTCCTCTCAAATATATGCCTCCTATTGGTCAAAAGGGGAAGTTCATGGCTTAATGATAAATTCAAATACTCAACTCTATCTATGTGGTCATCACTAGTTTCTGGATGCATACGGTATTGGGGGTAAGGTATTGGTGTGGGTGGAGAATTGGTTAGCAGACAGGAAGCAAAGAGTGGGAATAAACGGGACCTTTTCAGAATGGCAGGCGGTGACTAGTGGGGTACCGCAAGGCTCAATGCTGGGACCCCAGTTGTTTACAATATATATTAATGACTTGGATGAGGGAATTAAATGCAGCATCTCCAAGTTTGCGGATGACACAAAGCTGGGTGGCAGTGTTAGCAGTGAGGAGGATGCTAAGAGGATGCAGGGTGACTTGGATAGGTTGGGTGAGTGGGCAAACTCATGGCAGATGCAATTTAATGTGGATAAATGTGAAGTTATCCACTTTGGTGGCAAAAATAGGAAAACAGATTATTATCTGAATGGTGGCCGATTAGGAAAAGGGGAGGTGCAACGAGACCTGGGTGTCATTATACACCAGTCATTGAAAGTGGGCATGCAGGTACAGCAGGCGGTGAAAAAGGCGAATGGTATGCTGGCATTTATAGCGAGAGGATTCGAGTACAGGAGCAGGGAGGTACTACTGCAGTTGTACAAGGCCTTGGTGAGACCACACCTGGAGTATTGTGTGCAGTTTTGGTCCCCTAATCTGAGGAAAGACATCTTTGCCATAGAGGGAGTACAAAGAAGGTTCACCAGATTGATTCCTGGGATGGCAGGTCTTTCATATGAAGAAAGACTGGATGAACTGGGCTTGTACTCGTTGGAATTTAGAAGATTGAGGGGGGATCTGATTGAAACGTATAAGATCCTAAAGGGATTGGACAGGCTAGATGCGGGAAGATTGTTCCCGATGTTGGGGAGGTCTAGAACGAGGGGTCACAGTTTGAGGATAGAGGGGAAGCCTTTTAGGACCGAGGTTAGGAAAAACTTCTTCACACAGAGAGTGGTGAATCTGTGGAATTCTCTGCCACAGCAAACTGTTGAGGCCAGTTCATTAGCTATGTTTAAAAGGAAGTTAGATATGGCCCTTGTGGCTACAGGGGTCAGGGGGTATGGAGGGAAGGCTGGGTTCTGAGTTGGATGATCAGCCATGATCATAATAAATGGCGGTGCAGGCTCGAAGGGCCGAATGGCCTACTCCTGCACCTATTTTCTATGTTTCTATACATCTGATGTGGAGCGAAATATATCGCAAGCACTTTCGCTCTGCTCAACACCATCAATGATAATGCTCCTGATTTCACTTATAATTTGTGACTGCTCCAAGAAATTTGCACTGCACCATAAAAGGCCGAATGCCATGTAGTTGGTGGGGCAATGGTGGTAGCTGTCTACCACAGATGTTTTCTGCATGGCCTCCCTGCCAATTCAAGGTGACATACAAAAACAAATGGCCTTTCAGAGGAAATTTGAATTGGTCAGGGAATGTTTAGTAGGGAGGTTAAGGGATACTAGGAGAGCAGAAAATTCATTAGATCTGAACTGGTGTTGTGGAGTGGGGCAGCAATGGGAAATTTGTACTTTTAAGAGTTAGGTCATTGTGAGCAGGTCTTCATGTACTGAAATGGAAACTGACAGGATGGTCTCCCATTTTGCACTCCGGTGCTGGAACAGATTTCAAATGATGGAAAAGGTAGTCAGAGATATAACTGAGCTGAGCAGGGGATTGTGGGATAACAGGACTGGAGATTGGATTGACGGTCAAAAATTAGATTGGCTGAAAGGTGCAGATAAACATGAATACTAAGAAATATTCATGAAGTAGGACAAACATTACTGAAGATCAATGTTTCAACTCCATGATAGTTGGAGTGAAAGAGTAATCCTTTGTGTAATGCAAGGCAGGCAACCAGCTCTTTCTAACATTTTCTGATGTGCATTTTTCCACATGTACATTTGGTTTCTGATATGTAAATGTCTCCTGCAAGCGATGTCAAACCATGTTACATGTTATTGCACATACCTGGCTATTCCCATGTGGATTCGAGAAGTTATGGTTAAATGTCATTTAAGGAAATTATTGCAAAATATTGTCAATTGATTGGTCCATACACTAGATTCTTTATTTACAGATACAGCACTGCAACAGGTTTTTCCAGTCCAACGAGATTGTGCTACCCAATTCCACCAATCTAACCAATTAACCTACTAACCCATATGACTTACCTTAAGACAGAATTATTTGCGAATAATGGTTGTAGGATTTAGTTTTATTGGTCTCTACTCTTTGGATTTGATATATAAAATATATGCCACCAGGTGATGAAATTCCTTTATATTTATTTTCAGAGAGGGCCGGAGAGGAAGAGACAGTTGCATTGTGAGTGAGGTGAAGGGAAGGAGAAGTGATTTGCTATTCCCTTTGAAACAAGTAGTATACTAACAAGGCAAACATTGAAAAAATAATTGTGCATAAATTTCTATGTGCATATAATTGTGGAAAGATGTCTTCCTGTTGAAGAAGGTCAAGAGGTGTTAAGTAGTTCAAGGTATATTAAGGAATATCAATGGGAAATAAGACCACAAGACTTATGAACAGAATTAGGCCAATTGGCCCATTGAGTCTACTGTTCATTTTGGTTGATTTATTATCCCTCAACGCCATTCTCCAGCCTTCTCCCCATATCCTTCAACTCCCTTACTATTCAAGAATCTAACAACTTCCAATTTAAATATACCCAAAGGCTTGACCACCACAGCCATCTTTGGCATTGTATTTGCCTTCCTTACCATTATCTCAACTTGCAAGTTAACCTTTAGGGAATCCTACACAAGGATTCTCCAGTCCCTTTTCACCTCTGATTTCTGAATTTTAAGACCACAAGACACAGGAGCAGAATTAGACCATTTGGCCCATTGAGTGTGCTCCACCATTCAATCATGGCTGATCCTTGTTTCCCTCCTTTAGCCCCACTCCCTGGCCTTCTTCCCATAATCTTTGCTGCTGTGTTTTCTACCCGTTTAGTGTGTTGCCATAATTACTGTCAGAAGATATAACAGTAATGGGACACGTAAGTTTGAAATACAAAAATTGATAACTCTACCTTCTACAAACAGGCACTTGGTTCTCACCTTCTTTAAAAGGTACAATCTATTCACCTTATCTATCCAGATTTCCAACATCACAGCCAGATAGTAATTTTCAGCTTAAGAATGTTTTCTCCAAGTACAATTTGAGTGCACAACCAATGCTGAGAGAAAAAGGCACAAATCCTCAAGTTATACTGTCCATTCTTGAAAGTCAACTGAAAAATGTTGCCATGCCATTTCATTTAAAGACTTGATTTACTCCTTAATATCATTCTTGCAAGTCAACTGACAAATGTTGCCATACCATTTAAAGACTTGATTTACTCCTTAATATATCTAAATGAAAAAAGATGTTTCATCTTAATTATTTTTAACTCAATTCAGTGTTCAAATTCTCAGCTATTTATTTCTCTTCTTCATATGCCACCATGAATTTACTTCACTTCACTTTATCCATTCTTTCCATAATTTAATGCTTATTAATTCACCAAAATTAACTTTCATGACAGAAACAAGATTGCTTTCTGACATTTTCAGTACTGCAATTGCTAGAACAATGTCAATGGAATGCTCAATAGCCATAACATTGCTTGCCTCTACTATCATTCTGTAATATTTTTACCCTGTAAAAATCTGCATTTTAGGGAGACAAGTCATTTAAAAATTAGATATATTCTCCAATTAATGTTTAAAGCAGAAAGAATAATCTAGATACTGCAAACTATTTATCATCTACCATCCTAGTCATTTTTAATATCATTCCAGTTTAGAGAATTGAATAATTTAAAAACTGTTTTAATCATTATATCCAAGTTTTATTTCTTTTTAATTAACCCAGAAAGGTATAATACAAGAACAGATCCTTCTGCCTACATTTTTTTTGTGCTGATCTTGAAGCCTGAAACATATCTTTATTCTTTTCCATGGATGCTGCCTGATCTGCTGAGTTCCTAAAGCATTGTGTGTGTTAAACTAACCCCACTCATTTGCACAAGCTCCATAGCTCTACGTTCCCTGCCTGTTTATGTAGCAGTCCAAATGTCTCTGCCATCTCTGCTTCCAGTGCCATCTTAGCAGCATGCTCCATGCATTTAAAAAAAGGGAATTTGCCTCAAAATTTCCTCAAACTTATCCCTTCCTTCTCAGTTCATAGATGGGCCCTCTAGTATTTGGCATTTCCATCCTCATTAGTTTCAACATTTCTGTTATTACTATTAAACTGAAGAGAAATCCTGACGTTAAATGTACCTGTTGAAATCTTTTGAAAATTACTGTTAATATTCATGTGTATATAAGATCAGTCATTATCGTAATGAAAAGCAGAGTGGATGAGAAGGGACAAATCGTTAATTCATTTTTCCATTTCTTATTTTTCCCTGTCTTTATCCATCTTGAGTTTTAAGAAATAATTTATTCTAAATTTCAACCTACATTTGAAGGGCATATGAAATGTGATATTAATGCAGTTTTTAAAATTTAGTTTATCCACTATTTTGAAATTTAAAACTGAATCTGTTGTGTTTGGATTTCAGCTTTTATTCCACCTCTTGCCAAACAGAAGTGTGAATAAACTATAGAACCTACGGGAACCTTCCCTCATCTAACACCCACAAGTAATTTAAAATCAGCCTAACATTCAACTGTCTAATTATATCAACATTCACTCCAAATAATATTTTTAAATTAAAGCATCAAATGCTATTAAAAACCAGGAAAACTCATACTGTCCCCACTCTTGTAAAGGAACATGACAGTAATAAAGAACATTTCTTGCTGAAATAAAACATCAGGTGCATTTCATGAGTGATTTTTGCTTGATTTTCCAAAGAGGCTTTCCAGATTAAAAATCTCGTCTGCTCAAACTTTGCATAATCACAGAATATAAGATTTTATGTGAGCCCATGGAACTGGGCCGTGCTGTCCCTCCTCATATGAAAATATATTGGCCAACAGGGATAATTTCAAAGTAAATGTCTTATCAAAGATACGTATGTGACACCAAATACTACCTGGGAATTCATTTTCTTGCAGGCATTCACAGTAGATGCAAAGAAACACAAAATCAGTGAAAAAAAATCACATAAACAAAGGGGCACAATCACCCAAATTTCAAAAGTAGAGAAACCATGCAAACACAAAAAAAGGAATAAATAAATAATGGGTAATACTGAGAACACGAGTTGTAAATTCCTTGAAGGGGCCTCTATAGGTTGTGAATGCAGTTCAGTGTTGAGGAGAGTGAAGTGGATCAGGAGCCTGATGGCTGAAGGATAATAACAATCCTGATAAGACAGTGATAACCTGGCATATAAAGTAGTAAAACTGTATCATAAAGTAAGCATTTTCAATATCACAAGCACTATCAACACCAAGTATATAAGCTGATTTTAATTAATGAAACATCAAAAAAAAATCGATACTGAACAGATTACCAGTTTGCTTGATGTATAACTACTAGTTTCACGGAAGTGCTTGATATTTACGTACTTATCTATTAATACTTTAAAACAGAATAACTTAAGGCCTGCTCCAAGCTTGTAACTAGGTACCAGAAACCTGAAATTACCCAAATTACTGCAATTAATTTTGCTTGGGGAAATGGCCATTTTTATGGGTAGAGCCAAACTTTCAGTTTTGTGTATTGTGAAGTATCAAAGTTTTTTTGAAACAATTAATAGTCAAAGCATCTTGCACTTAAATTCTTTGTTAATTTTGATAGACCAAATGAACTACATACTAATTAACCAAAGCAAACTAGTGGTAAATCTGTCATTATTTCCCACTACCCAATTCCCAGAAGTGAAAATGTCCACAGAAAATGATAGATACAGCCTAGTCCATCACAGTCAAAGCCTTCCTGACCAATAAGCACATTTAGAAGGAGCGTTGCCATAAGAAACCAGTATCTATCATCAAGTACCCCACCATCTATGCTCTCCTCTTACTTCTATTATCGAGCAGGAGGTACAGAAGCTCTAAGCTACACACCATCAGATTCCAGAAAAGTTATTAGCCTACAAACTTCAGGCTCCTGAAGCAGTGAGGATAACTTCACTCACCTCGACACTAAACTGATTCCACATCCTACAGACTCACTTTCAAGGACTCTACAATTCATTTTCTCAGTATTTAAATATTTGCACAATTTGTCTTCCTGTGCACATTTGTTATGTATCAGCATTTAGTACAATATTTCATAATTTCTACAGTATTTCTTTATTTTCCTGCAAATGCCTGAAAGAAAATGAATCACAAGGTAGTATATTCTGATATGTACACTTACTTACTTAAGCCATCACCCCTTCTGGGGAATAAGCTGCTGATAGCAGATCACCAAGGTCCTCTGTCCAGGCCAGTCTTTCAAGTTGTCCCCAGGTATAGCTTATCTTCTCAAATATCCTTTCTCTTCCAGAGATGAGGTGTTTAGTGCTTCTTTTGGTGTTCCTTTAGCTCTGGGTTTTTAATGGGATTGGGTTGCTATACCCCTACTCAACACTTCTCCTTTGACAGCCAAGCTTGGAACCGTCCATGGCAGAGTTGTGATATATACTTTGATGATAAATTTACTTTGCCTTTAACTTTGATACCCTCACCTTTGAATCTTTGCAGAACCCATAAGTGATAAGAAAGCTCAAGTATACTAGTGAACACCAAGCATCTAAAGCACAAGACCTGGAGAGAAATTGAATGAGTCACATTATCATCAATAATCTTGCATTTGGTATCTCAGAAGCCTTACTGAGTTTAACAATGTGGGGGAGTTGTGTGAACCTTAGCACAATGATTAGTTGATGAGGTTCAGGTTCACCCATGTGTTTTAATTTAGTTTCTCCTGGATGTAATTAAAGCCAGTTCTTCTAATGATAATATCAGCACTTCATGATTAAACAAATTTTAATATAATCAGCAGAAGTAATGTGATGCTAATGAGTTCTGATTCATTTTAAAAAGCAATGCTGATTGTGGTGCACTTTAACATCATATAATATTTTTTTTGGCCATGTGCTTGGCAAGGAACAATCAACACTGATATTTGCAACTGCTTGTACTGACAGAACATTTTAGAGGATTTAAATTTAACATTGTGTAATTGGGGTCATCAAATCAGTGGGCAATAATTTGAAGAGAAAACAATGAAAGCTGATGAAATACATGGACATCAGATAAACTTTGTGGGTTGTAATACATTATCTACATCAAAATAAAACATAACATGCAAGATAATACATTAGCATTAGCCTAGTAAGGATGCAGAGAAAAGTTTAATTCATTAAATTAACTCAGATTGTAATTGGATTTCTATTGCATGATTTTAATTTATTTTATTTTAAATGTTTAGAGATTAAGGGAGCTAGGGCTTTACTCTCTGGAGAGAAGAAGGATGAGAGGAGATATTCTAGAGGTATACAAGATATTAAGAGGAATAGATTGAGTGGACAGCCAACACCTCTTCCCCAGGGCACCACTGCTCAATATAAGAAGACATGGCTTTAAGGTAAGGGGTGGGAAGTTCAAGGGGGATATTAGAGGAAGGTTTTTTACTCAGAGAGTGGTTGGTGCGTGGAATGCACTGCCTGAGTCAGTGGTGGAGGCAGACACACTAGTGAAATTTAAGAGGCTACTAGACAGGTATATGGAGGAATTTAAGGTGGGGGCTTATATGGGAGGCAGGGTTTGAGGGTCGGCACAACATCGTGGGCCAAAGGGCCTGTACTGTGCTGTACTATTCTATGTTCTATATTCACTGTCTCATCTGTATTTGTAATCAATAAAGAAAAAACAGATCATGTTTTGGGCTCTTTATTTTGATTCCTTATTTATTATATTGATCATTGAAATTGGTTATAGATCAATGAACCAGTAATCTATTGCAAATCATGTCCTGTTATATCTCCATTAATCCTTTGGTGTGAATGACATCAGAATGAATTCAAAGTATAAAACTTATTGGCTAACTGCATCTATATTGACAACAATTAATAGCACAAGCAGCAATCAAACCTAGAGAAAGCAGATCTGCAAAATTTTCAGCATCTGGAATTCTGAGTTAACTAATTAATGTGTGTGTATGATTGCAAGAAAGCTATTTAGTGTGCTTTATAACTCGATCTGAAGCTTATGATAAACTGAGTTAAACTGCAATATTTTTCCCAGCTGTGGTCTTTGAGCAAAATCGTTCATGTTAATTGTGAAGATGAAGCCTCACTTCCTCTGGCCAGCTCTTGATGCTGATGAGAAGAAGCTTGCTTGCTGGTGCATTAACAGTCAGAGCATTCTTTGTAACTGGGACTTGATGATCAACAGCAAAATACCAGTGTTTCTGGTGTAGAATCCCAAATATTTCTATAGCCTCATTACCTGTCCATTAGTAACTAATGTTCTGATGAAGTCCTTCAACAGGCATTAGTTTGTAATATTGGCAGTGCCCAATGCTTGTCTCAGACACTTAAGAAGTCAGGTCAAGTCAAGTCAAGCTTATTTTCATTTAACTACATACGTGTATATAACATATATAACCATATAATGTATTTAGAAATGAGACAATGTTTCTTCGTACCAGGATGTAAAGCACAGTAGTACACACACTACCTTATGAAGTTAAGAATAAATCTACAGATGAATCACACATAAATAACAAACTAAAGTGCATTAATATTAAATACCTTAAGGTACAGGACAGATTAACAAATGACACTTCGAATACAATGCGACCGGGAATTCAGAAGCCTGGGGAAAGAAACTGTTCCTCGTCCTGACTGGTCTTGTTTTTATGCATTGTAGTCATAGTAGAAAGATAGTAGATAGTAGAAAGTCAAAGAGGATGCTGGATGGATAGGTGGGATTCTTAAAAATACTAAGGGCCCTGCGTATGTAGTGCTCCTGATAAATGTCCCTGATGAATGATAGGGAGACCACTATGATCCTCTCAGCTGTTCTCACAGTCCTTTGTAGGGACATCCGGTACCAGATGGAGTACTGCTGCTATACCAGATGGAGATGCAACTTGTCAGGATGCTCTCAATGGTGCTCCTGTAAAACACAGTTAAGGTTGGTGGTGGGGTGGGGGGGAGACTTGATTGCCTTAATCTTTTTAACAAATGGAGGTGCTGCTGTGGCTTCTTGTTCAGGGAGGTGATATTATGGGACCAGGTGAGGTCATCCATGATGTGAACTCCCAGGAACTTGGTGAACTTAACTCTCTCTGCGGAGGAGCTATGTATTCACAGAGGGGGTGGTTTGGCTGCACTTTCCTGAAGTCCATAATGATTTCCTTTGTCTTCTCCACATTTAGGTTCGGATTATTCTTCTCACACCAGTCCACCAGCTGCTCCACTTCCTCTCTGCTCCATTTCATCATCATTCTTGATAAGACCAACTAATGCTGTGTCATCTGCAAACTCAATGACACAGTCTGAGCTGGATCACAGTCATGCGTAAGTTGTGTGAATAGTAGCGGGCTGAGCCTTACTGTTAAGAAGTCCAGTATCCAAATGCAGTGGGAGGTGCTGAGACCCAGCGAGGGCAGATTCCCCAACAGTTTCTGGGGTATGATGGTACTGAATGCCAAAATGAAGTCTATAAACTGCACTCTGACAGATGAGACCCCATTTTCAAGGTGGGACAGGGCAGACCGGAGGGCGGAGGCTATTACACCATCAGTGGATCGATTTGAGTGATAAGCGAACTGGAAAGGGTCCAGTATAGCCGGAAGAAAAGCATAAAGTGTTCCATGACCAGCTGCTAAAAGCATTTCATAGTGATTGATGTTAATGCCACTGGACGATAGTCACTCAGGCAGGTTACTGTCACCTTCTTTGGCACTGGAATGAAGGCTGCTGCCTCGAAAACCAAGGCAACAATGGATTGTTCTAGAGAGATGCTGAATATATCCATCAGCACATCTGTCAGCTGGGCTGTACAGTCTTTCAGAACCCAACCTAGTATATTATCAGGCCGCCCACCCTTGCGTGGGTTGACTCTGGCCAGAGTCTTCCTCAGCTCAGCAATCAGCCACATGGAGCGTCTGCTCCCCAGGAGGGAGGGATGCCTTCCTTGCTAGCTCTTTGTTCTACACATCAAACTGAGCGCAGAAGACATTCAGCATCTCAGGAAGTGAAGCATCCTAGTCACTGATGTGCAGAGTAGACTTATAGTCTGTAATCCTCTGAGTTCCTTGCCACATGCACTTCGTGTCTCTGGTATCGCAGAAATGGCTGTAAATTCTCTGATAATGCTTCCATGTCGCATTCCTGATGAAGTGGAAAAGCACAGTTCTTGTTTCCCTGAGAGTTGTTGCATTTCCCGATCTAAAAGCAGCATCATGATCCCTTAGCCTGATACATACCTCTGCAGTAAACCATCGCTGCTGACTTCCCCTCACCTAAACGTGCTTTGCGATGGTAATATCCTCAATACACTTCTTTATGTAGCTGGTCACAGAATTCACAAATTCCTCATGTTAATATGGTTACTATAGGTGGCAGTCTCCCTGAACATTCTCCAGCTCATATTATCAAAGCAGTCCTGCAGTGCAGAGATTGCACCCTCAGACCAGGTTTTCACCTTTAGAACTGGTTTGACCCACTTGATCACTGGTTTGAATGCTGGAATTAACATCACAGATAAGTGATCTGAGAGCCCAATGTGGGGTTGAGGTACTGCTTTATAACAACCTGGTAGGTTAATGTAAACCAGCTCTAGTTTACTTCCACCTCTGGTAACAAAATCGATTTTAGGCAGGACTGTCTTTAGGTTTACATGGTTAAAATTGCCTACAATAATTTAAGACACCATCAAGGCGTTTGGTTTGAAAGTCACTGATGGAGCTGTAGAGCTTATGCAGTGCCTTGTCAGCCTTATTGGGGGTAGGGGGATATACCAACACATAGTAGTGAACTCCCTCCGTATATACAACGGATTGCACTTTACAAAGATAAACTCAAAATACTCTGCAGATGCTGGGGTCAAAGCAACACGCACAACACGCTGGAGGAAATCAGCAGGTCAGGCAGCATCCATGGAAAGGAACAGTCAACGTTTTGGCCCAAGACCCTTCGTCAGGACGGAAGAGGGAGGGGGCAGCAGCCCTATAAAGAAGGTGGGGGAAGGGTGGGAAGGAGAAGGCTGGTAGATGCCAGGTGAAAAACCAGTAAGGGGAAAGATCAAGGGGTGACATGTCCTCTTCCTTTAAGGATCGTGGTACATCTCAAATGTCCTCTTTCTTTAAGGATCGTGGTTTCCCTTCTGCCGTCATCAATGATGCCCTCACCCGCATTTCCTCCATTTCCTGCATTTCGGCCCTCACCCCATCTTCCCGCCACAACAGGGACAGAGTTTCCCTTGTCCTTACCTATCACCCCACTAGCCTCTGGATCCAACACATTATCCTCCGCAACTTCCGCCACCTTCAACATGACCCCACTACTAAGCACACCTTTCCCTCTCTACCCCCTCTGCTTTCCGCAGGGATCGGTCCCTTTGTGACTCCCTGGTCCATACATCCCTCCCCAGGGATCTCTCACCCGGCACTTATCCCTGCAAGCGTAAGTGCTACACATATCCCTATACCTCCTCTCTTGCCACCATTCAGGGCCCCAAACAGTCCTTCCAGGTGAGGCAACACTTCACTTGTGAGTCTGTTGGGGTCATCTATTGCATCCGGTGCTCCCGGTGCGGCCTCCTCTACATCGGTGAGACCCGACGCAGATTGGGGGACCGCTTCGTCAAGCACCTCCGCTCCGTCTGCCACAACAGACAGGATCTCCCGGTTGCCACCCACTTCAACTCTGCTTCACATTCCCATTCAGATATGTCCATACATGGTCTCCCCTACTGCCATGATGAGGCCAAACTCAGGTTGGAGGAGCAACACCTCATATACCGTCTGGGTAGTCTTCAGCCCCAGGGCATGAACATTGAATTCTCCAACTTCCGGTAATTCCCTCCCCCTCCCTTCCCCCATCCCAGTTTCACTCCGCCCCTTCCTTCAGCTGCCTATCACCTCCCTCATGGTTCCGCTTCCTTCTATTACTCATTGTGCTTTCCCTATTCGTTCTTCACCTTTCCTGCCTCCCTTCCCCCACCCCTTTATCTTTCCCCTTACTGGTTTTTCACCTGGCACCTACCAGCCTTCTCCTTCCCACCCTCCCCCCACCATCTTTATAGGGCCCCTGCCCCTTCCCTCTTCAGCCCTGTCGAAGGGTCTTGGCCCAAAATGTTAACTGTTCATTTCCACGGATGCTGCCCGACCTGCTGAGTTCCTCCAGCGTTTTGTGCGTGTTACAAAGATAAACTCGATCATTGATGAAAAATGGGAGGCCACTGCGAAGGCATTCATACACCAGGTGTTATTTATATAATTAAGATACTGCCACCGCAGGCCTTGCCTGAGATTGGTGGACACCTGTCAGCCCAAAACACACTGAAACCCTCCAGCTGTACGGCCGCATCTGGATAGATTCATGAAGCCATGATTCCATGAGAATGAGTGTGCAGATCTTTTTCTCTCGCTGGTTCAGTCTCAAGCGCAGGTAGTCCAGTTTATTTTCAAGTGAATGTACATTAGCCTGTAAGAACAAGGGAAGAGCCGCCCTGAAGGGCTTCGACCTAAGTCGTTCCTGGATTCCAGTACATTTTCCCCTTTTTTTGTTTCCTTCTGCACCTCTTCCTACGGCATCACTCACAGAGGTCTAAAGCAGGTAATAGCTTGCTCAATAAGCCCAAGTTGTGGAGCTTCTCCTGCAGTCAAACAATTCACCAGTGAGGTGAAATTACTGTGCCATTCCTCCAAGATGGCACCACGTATGGCAGCTGTGTTGCAAGCTCCATACCAACTTTACAGTGTACTGCTAATTTCTTGCAGCTTCCTTTGCATTACTTGTTCAAGAAGCTGATAGTCACATCAGATATGATTGAGTGACTCCTCTGAACATCGAAAAGATGACATTTACCCAGAACATGCTGCTTTTTCTATACTGGGAACCCCAGCTTACACGATCCATGGGAGGCTCATTTACTACACCATCGCTACCTCAGAAGCGGTGCTGGAGGTGAGGGGGAAGGGTCTGCATCCTGGTGAGGTTGAGATGGTGTGCTAATCGGCTGCCACCCCCGAGCATACTCCTGGCTAGCATTCAGTCCCTGAACAACAAGCTGTGCGAACTGATAACCAGAATCTCCTACTAACAGGAAACAAAGAAAAATAATGTTCTGTGCTTCTTGGAGACCTGGTTGACTGAGGAGATGCCTGATCGTGCCATTGAGCCCTCTGGGTTTTCCAAGTTCCCTGCGGACAGGTCTAAAAAACTCTCTTGGAAGAGTGGGGCATGCTTCACAGTCAATAATGCTTGGTGTGACCCCCAGAATGTGCATGCCCTCAAATACTTCTGTTCCCCCAATCTGGAGTACCTTGTGCTGCTGTGTGAACCTTTCTGGCTGCTGAGAGAATTCACGGCTGTTATCATCACAGTTGTGTATATTCCGCCGCAGGCTGATACTGATCTGGCTCTCAAAGAACTGTCCGAGACCATCAGCACCTTGGAGACTGTACATTCAGAGGTTGTTTTCATCGTTACTGGAGACTAATCGAGCGTTGCTCACTAAAGTCTCTCCAAACTTTTGTCAACACATCCAGGTGAGCACACGGGGAGATAGCATGATCGACTACTGCTACTCTCCCTTCCGCAATGTTTATAAAGTGCTCCTCCATCCACCATTTGGGAAATCTGACCACTCCTCCATATTGTGTACAGGCAGAAGATGAAACAAGTGGCAGCCACAGTTAAAACTGTTTACTGTTGGTCCGGCCAATCAGTCTCCATGCTACAGGACTGCTTTGATGACGTAAACTGGAGTGTCTTTCATGATGAGGATTTCTCCGAGTTCATGGATGGGGTCATGGGCTTCATCTGGAAGGGCATCGAGGACCCAAAAATCAGTCAGGATCTATCCAAACCAGAAACCCTGGATCACCATTGAAGTTATTTTGCCAGACTAATACAAGTCACATTGCAACACTCCCACATGAAAACATATATATTTTACCACATTACTGAATCAACCCTGGATCAACAGGTCCATGCGTGCTGCACTTACCGTGCAAGACAGAGCTTTCCCTGCCGGTAACCACGAGGAGCTCAATGCAGCAATGATATATGCAAAGTCATCAAAGCAGTGAAATGACAATACAGGGACAAGATCCGCACACGCCTCTCCACCAACAACATAGGCAGCTTGATCACAACATAGCATTCATGATCATGACCAGGACAACACATATGCACAGAGGAATGTGGAATATATAACTTTTTATTTGTGGAATTTTTAGTCAACTACAAAAACATTCTTCAGGTAAAATCAATTATTCAATTATGTTGAACAGCAAATGACTTTAATATGCCATGACGCTTGCAATGCTGGATTAATGACTTTGAAGATAGTGATGCACTCGAATGGGGAAAATAGGAACCCTGACTTACTGAGAGATGATATGAGTCTCTGCATATTATAAAACAATTATAATTTTTAATATGCTCCTCAGATAGCACAGTTTGAGAAATAGCCTTTAGTTCTGTATGCTGCTGTTACTCGATTTTCTAATATCCAAAATTAGATCTATTTCAGAAAATTACTTCTGTAGCCACGATATATTAAGGAAAAGATGTACTCTGAGTGCTTTCAAAGATGAAACAGTGTACAATTCAGTAATGTGGTAAAATATATATGTTTTCATGTGGGAGTGTTGCAATGTGACTTGTATTAGTCTGGCAAAATAACTTCAATGGTAAATAAGTAATTATGTGAAGGAACACAATGAAATTGCAATAGTAATGGAAAACACTGCAGATTTATAACTAACAGAATCAATAGATAGAGTACAGTCTGTGTTTTGTGTTAATGCCCCAATATTGTAAAAGCATTTAGATTGAAGCTTTAACTTTGGTCCTCTACCCAAAGATCTGACCAGACCTGCTGAATATTTTACATAATTAGATTTAATTTCATATTTCCAGAGACTGTGTTACTCCTCCTTCGTAGCAATGATTGCTCACAAATTTTGACCAAGGAAATTATTTTTAGAGGTTTGAGGGAGGAAATGTGAAAAATTATTGCCCAGGTCATGTTCTAGCCAATGAGCACGAGAACTTTTCAGGTACATCCTTCTTTCTAAGTGTTGTGCTCAAATATGCAAGAGGCAATGCTTTGTCCAGTCAGATTTCAGAGAAGAAAGCCATGCAGCTATATTGGATAAATGTCCTTATCGAGGGATCTGCAGTGGAAAGTGTGAGTCACTTCAATTTTCTGGGTGTTAACATCTTTGAAGATCTATCCTGGGCCCAAATTATTAATGCAATTATGAAGAAGGCATGTCAGTGGCTATATTCCATTAGGAGTTCGAGGAGATTTGGTGTGTCACTAAAGACTAGCAAATTTCTACAGAAGTACCATGGAGAGCCCTCTGATTGGTTGCATCACCATCTGGTGTGGAAGTATCAAAGCACAGGGCTGGAAAAAGCTGCAGAGGGATGTTAACTCAGCCAGCTCTATCATGGCCACTAGCTTCTTAAGAACAGCTTCTGCCCCTCTACAATCAGATTTCTGGACGATCCATGAACCATCTATTTTGCTCCTTTTTTGTTCTATTTACTTACATTTTTATATAGATTCTTATTGTAATTTATAGTAATTTTTTATATATTACACTGAACTGTGGCTGCAAACAACAAATTTCACAACATATGTCAGTGATTATAAACCTGATTCTGAAATGAGAAAGCTGCTCTTCAAGAACATCAGAAACATGGTCCTTAACTTATCAATTTTACTTACAAAGAAGCAGGAAAGTTCTTAATCTTTGCGTTAATCACAAGTGAGTTTGCCTCCTTATGTTATACTTCACAGATATTTGAAAGGTCATATATAGTACAAAAACTTACTATTTACAAAAGGAGGAGAGAGGAAACAGCAAACTACCAATCAGTTAGCCTAATATCAGAGGTCCATAAAAATACCAGAATCTATTGTTGAGGAAGTGGTTACAGTGCACTCAGAAAATAATATTCAAATTGTACAGGGTTGAAATGGATATATGAAGCAAAAATCACACTTGACAAATAAGTACAGATTATGTGGAGATTCCACTCACTCCTTTTCCTATCAAATTTCCTCATAATAAAGTATGGTGCCCAGAATTTACCACAATTGGATTGCTAGTTCAAAAAGCATAATTGGCTGATCTCCTTCTATGCTTCATCATGCAGTAGAAATAGAAACTTGATTTGATTATGTAGCGACCTTGCTCATGGAAGATCTCATATTTTGCAGTTAAAAGCCCTAACCAATATATTTCTTAAAGGAAAAAACTACATGCAATCAAAATTTTGGCTACATGGTGAGAAATCTTGAGGTTAGAATCAAAGTCATGAAGTTACAATTGTAAACAATTAGTTAATGCACACTTATCCCTGAACCTTTAGCTACTTTACCTCTTCGAAGTTACATTAATCTCTGAAGCAATTTACTTCAGATTTGAAATGGAAGTCATTATGTGATGCCACCAAGTGAAATTCTCTCTTCAATTTGTGACCAATTTTGCAATAGCTTCTGAAAATTAATTTTGCCTTCTTAACTGAGCATAACAAAAATACATCGGCTTCATTTTTCAATGCTTTTTAAAGTTAAAAATCCATATGTACAACAATATAATGTGATGAAAAATGAAAGAAGTAAACAAGCACAGACAACCAAGAAAAGAGGGAGAGACCAATGTATTTAGTCTTGGGTTAAGGATTTTGCTATCCGTTTGGAGAAACTCACCTTATCAATGACAATCTGCTATTTTATTTCACATCAATACTTTGTGAACCAATTAGTCTGAATCTGTCCAAGGAATTTTGTATACATTACAGTAGGACAGTGGCTATTGATATCTTCCTGCCACTCTATAGGCTTTTGAGAGCAAGTGGGATACACAAGAACTTTTTTTTTTAATTGCAACAATAGGCCAAAGGTGACTTTGTTGTTATGCAGCTGTTCAGGGCAGTAAGTCAGAGGTTGAACCTTCCTCTTGAACAGTCCTTCGGGGATGAGGACGACTTGCTTTCATTGCAGGTCTGTGGAGTCTCGGGTGATAATAAGTGGTGGAATATAACTGCGGGCAAAAACAACTTGTATTAACAATGTTAAACATATCAAAGTTCTTTCAGAATAACCAGAAACTATTACAGCCTCTGGACTTGTAAAGATGTGATAAATCCAGGCACTGGTTCAACTGCCAAAAGCTTTCTATCCACCATTAGTTCTATAATTACAAAGTACAAAAGTCTAGTAGCTTTCCGACAATTCTTCAGTTTGGTTAGTATAAAACATTGAACAGTAGAGGCTTTTCACTCCATAATGTTGTGATGACCTTATAACCAATTCCAAGAGCAATCTAATCCTTCCTTTCCACATCAGGTTCCATCTTCTTTCATCAATATGCCTGTTAAAGACCATGGGGTCCATGGTAGTGCAGCAGTTTGCATGACGCTATTGCAGCTCAGGGTATTGAAGTTCTGAGTTCAATTCCAGCATGGGCTGTAAGGAATTTGTATGCTCTCTCTGTGGCCATCTGGGTTTATGCCCTTTCCTCTACCTGTCCCTCCTCATAGTCTCTCTACACATTGCACCAACCTTTACACCAACTGCTCCATTTTATAACATATAAATCGTGTTCTTATTCTCCTGATAATTTGAACCCTAGTTTGAACCCTTCCCAAGAGCTCTACTTTTATACACCCAGTGACCACTTTATTAGATACAGGATGTAACCAATAAAGTGGCCACTGAGTGTATGTCCGTAGTGGTTTCCTACAGTAGCCCATCCACTTCAAGCTTCAATATGTTGTTCATTCAGAGATGCTCTAAGACACACCACTGTTGTATTGCCTGGTTATTTCAGTTACTGTAACCATTCTGTCAGCTTAAACCAATCTGGCCATTCTCCTCTGACCTCTTTCAATAACATGGCATTTTCACCACAAATCCACTGCTCACTGAATGTTGTTTTTGCACCATTCTCTGTAGATTCTAGAGACTGCTCTGCATGAAAATCTCAGGAGATCAGCACTTTCTGAGATAATAAAACAACCCTGTATTGCACCAGCAATCATTCCATGATCAAAGTCACTTAACTAGTACAAACTTCTTCTCAATTCTGTGTTGGGTCTGAACAACAAATATACCTCTTCACCCTGTCTGCATGTTATTATGCATTGAGTTGTTGCCATATGATTGGCTGATTAGAAATTTGTGTTAATGAGTTGGTACACAGGTGTACCTAATAAAGTGGGGTGGGGGCACTGATGGTATTTTAATGATCCAGAAACACAAGCTAATATATTCCTTTGGACCACCATTGCTTTGATCTCTCTTTTTTAGCCTAAGAATGGAAGACATCATAGGTAATCTGCAGTAAAATCCACCTACCATTATTTTGGCCAGTCTTATAATCTATTAAAGAGCACTTGCTATTTTGTATTTTCATTGGCTCAATTTTGTATACTATTTGATGTGTATCCTAGGCAAACCTGAATCATATTTGCTTTACCAGAAATTTGAATAAATATAGTGAATAATTAGGTCCCATATCAGTTCCTTGGGGACACCACAAGTCACTTCCTTCTAATTCATATTTATACCCATTATGTTACTCTCTGTCTGCTATTGTCTAACCAATTTTCTGACAAACATTTGCCTCAAGCTTTAATTTTAGATGATATTGCCTTATGTGGAACTATCTAGGTAAATTATATAAGCTATCTGAATTAGCCTTCCTCTTGTCTCCTGCTTTACTTACTTAAAAAAATTAAATTTCTAACCAATGTCTAGTGCTTTTTCCACTGCTATGAGGGTGGGGAGGTGCAATGTTCAGCCATTTACCCCTCCCCTAACCACCTGATGGAAACATTTGCATTATGGAAGGTCTTAACATTTTAAATCATTAGATTTTGCTTTTAGCAAGTTCCAGAAAGGGAGCTCCACAAGTGACTGAGTGCTAAGACTCTGGTGATAATCTTTGCATCATTGATGGGGATGGGAGAGGTTTCGGAAGATTGGAGCGTGGCGGATGTTGTTCCCTTACTCAAGAAAGGGAGTAGAGATAGCCTAGGAAATTATAGACCAGTGAGTCTTACTTCAGTGGTTGGTAAGTTGATAGAGAAGATCCTGAGATGCAGGATTTATAAATATTTGGAGAGACATAATATGATTAGGAATAGTCAGCATAGCTTTGTCAAAGGCAGGTTGTGCCTTACGAGGCTGATTGAATTTTTTGAGGATGTGACTAAACACATTGATGATGGTAGAGCAGCAGATGTTGAGTATATGGATTTCAGCGAGGCATTTGATAAGGTATCCCATGCAAGGTTTATTGAGAAAGTAAGGAGGCATGGGATCCAAGGGAACCTTGCTTTGTGGATCCAGAACTGGCTTGCCCTTAGAAGGCAAAGAGTGGTTGTAGATGGGTCATATTCTGAACGGAGGTTGGTGACTAGTGGTGTGCCTCAGGGATCTTTTCTGGGACCCCTACTCTTTGTGATTTTTATAAATGATCTGGATGAGGAAGTGGAGAGATAGGTTAGTAAATTTGCTGATGACACAATGGTTGGGGGTGCTGTGGTTAGTGTGGAGGGCTGTCAGAAGTTACAACAGGACATTGATAGGATGCAAAACTGGGCTGAGAAGTGGCAGATGGAGTTCAATGCAGATAAGTATGAGGTGGTTCATTTTGCTAGGTCAAATATGATGGCAGTATATAGTATTAATGGTAAGACTCTTGGCAGTGTGGAGGATTAGAGGGATCTTGGGGTCCAAGTCTATAGGACACTCAAAGCTGCTGCGCAGGATGACTTGTGGTTATGAAGGCATACAGTGCATTGGCCTTCATCAATCGTGGGATTGAGTTTAAGAGCCGGGAGGTAATATTGCAGCTATATAGGATCCTGGTCAGATCCCACTTGGAGTACCATGCTCAGTTCTGATCACCTCACTACTGAAAGGATGTGGAAACCATAGAAAGGGTGCAGAGGAGATTTACAAGGATGTTGCTTGGATTGGAGAGCATTCCTTCTGAGAATAGGTTGAGTGAACTTTTCTCCTTATGAGCAACAAAGGATGAGAGGTGACCTGATAGAGGTGTACAAGGTGATGAGAGGTATTATTTGTGTGGAGGTTTTTCCCAGGGCTGAAATGGCTAGCATGAGGGGCACATTTTTAAGGTGCTTGGAAGTAGGTACAAAGGAGATGTCAGGGGTATGTTTTTTATGCAGAGAGTGGTGAGTGCGTTGAATGGGCTGCTGGCGATGGTAGTGGAGATGGATAAGCTAGGGTCTTTTAAGAGTCTCCTGGATAGGTACATGGAGCTTAGAAAAATAGAGGGTTATAGGTAACCCTAGGTAATTTCTAAGGTAAGGACATGTTTGGCACAGCTTTGTGGGCCGAAGGGTCTGTATTGTGCTGTAGGTTTTCGATGTTTCTAAATAGTTTCTTCATTGACCACCAGTCATGAATCCCTACAATGTCAGGAATATTGCACATTTTTCCCATCACAGGCACTGAGGCAAAATAATTATTCAACAAACTTGTTGTTTCTTTATTTTCAGTTTCAAAATTGTCTTCACGTTTTCAAAGGCTTGTGTTACTTTTAACACTTCTCTTTCTTTGAATACATTTATAGACCATTACACATTGTACCTTATACCTGGCACACATTTTTGCTTCCAAATAATTTATCAGACTTTTTAGAACCATGTGTTGTGACCCTCTGATTCAATCCGCAGATAAAAATGACTTCTTTCCCAGAGCTGTACGTGTGTTAACTGATGAGCTATAGCTGATGTTGTTATTGTGATGAGTACTAATTGTGATGTTTTCAAGTGTAATATTTTGAATTTTTGTGATTCTTTCTCTGGAACAGTGGAGTAGCATTGTCTATTGACTAGACAATGTCCAGATGACCATCCATTATGTAAATTGAATTTCATTGATCTAGTTTTTTGTACTTGCATCATTTGTGCCATGGGATGGTTCTATCAAGATGAACACAGTTGGTAAAAGATTTTTTCAGTGCTTTAATTCAGTCACAAATTGAATTGTAGAAATGTAAAAACTTTTCATTTGTTGCTGGATTAAAGTAGGAAAGAGTTTACGACCTTTCATGCTAAAGTTCAACCATATGCTTGCAGATGGTATCAGCATCTGCATGCAAATGATATGGATTTTGAGCCGGAGAACTGAGAATATGAGTAAGACACAACTCCGTTGAAGATGTCGCGAGATTTCAGAGTTTGTGGAATCCAAGACATGCACACATAAAGAAAGTCATTTGGTGAGAAAAATGGAAATTCAAGCATTTGATGTTACAAACAAGAGGGGTGTATTCCATCAAGCATAGGGTTCCCTACAGCACCCAGCAGATTGTTAGTGTTAGAAGGGGTGCTCCATTACAACTACTTTAGGAGAAATAAAGACGTTACTGTTGTTGCAGCACCCAACAAAAAAACTAATGCATACAGTCACGGAAGACCTGCTTCCCAAAATTGGTTATCAAAAGGCAATTATTGAAATCACAGCAAATTCAGGAAACTAGGTAGCATGAAGTCTGTTGGGGGACTAGTAAAAGGCAATGTGTATGAGATACAGGCGTGGAGGAGGTAACAGAAATAGATCAAGGATGAAAGCAACTGAACACTTCCTTCTTTAGAAAAAAGGATGGCAATGGAATTGGTGCTTTAACCTTGCTGACATGTGAGCAGAGATTTATGTGACATTGGCCAGACGGTACACTGAAGCTCAGAGACATAATTATACTGGGGAATGGATCAAGCTGAAGGCAATGTGTGAAATTAGAGTGAGAAGTGGTGAAAGTCAAGCAAAGCTGTCTCTTCTGATTATTCCAGGGCACGGTTCCAATTTGATAGGCCAGGACTACAAATGAGAGATTACAGTATATTGGGGAACAATCAAGAGCATGAAGAAACTGTTAGACCCAATTGACAAGAAACCTGAGGAGGTTCACGATGAGCCTGTAAATATTTAAGGTGTGGAAGCTTGGATTCAGCTGAAGGAGAATGCTGTACTTTAGTTCTTCATACTATGAAGTGTACCTTGCATTATAAAGAAAAAGGATGGGGCAGAGCTGAAGTGACTGTTGGAAGCAGGGATCACTGAACCAGCTGAGTGCTCAGACATACACCCTATCACTGCTGGGCTGTTTGTAGGTCATATTTAGCTGACAGTGGAAGTTCTGCAAGTAGTGATTGGTGACCTTCATGTCTCTTAGGAACCTTGTATTCCTTCTCCAAGATGTTATTTTTGGACCTTCTCCAGATACCTTGGCAATGATTTATAATGAGGAATCTAACCAAGTAGACTATTCTTGCTATGTTGCTTCTTATTCAGGTGCAATCCTCCCTCAAGACCATTACCTTGTTAAATTGCAGAGGCTTGTGAGCTCCCGTGATTCTGAGAGTGATGCTGCTTGGAGTTTAGCCATCTGGCACTTAGCTCCTGGTAGGGTCACCCAATGCAGTAAGCTCATACTGGATCCAGAAACAGAGTGATCCAACCCAGACCTCAACAGTGGAGATGGTGGAAGATGGTGACGCATCACAATGGCAGTGAAGGCAGAGGAAGGCTGCAGCAGTGAAGGATCCCCAGTCACCTAATATTGCACGCCACAGGTCACTGACCCTCATCTATCAAAGACTGAATGGAGGCTGCCCGTGCATCAGCCTCCATTAAGGAAATCCAGCCTAACATCCCACATTATGTGGATCCCGGATCAGCTTCTACAGCCACCTGTGGACCCAGCAATGGACAACCTGTTTAGAGAACATCATACTCCACTTGAGTGATTGCACATAGTAGTCTCTTGAGTAGAATTACGAACTAAATTTTAACTTATTTGGGTTGCCATACAACAAAACCTTTTGGGACAAAAGATCATTATCCATAAAAATAGGGGGCATAATAATCTCTGACTCTCAAATTTCAAAGGAAAATTTATTAACAGAGTACATACATGTCACCACATACAAGCCTGAGAATTTTTTTCCCTGCAGACATACTCAGCAAATGCGCAGAACAGTAACTGTAAACAGGATCAATGACAAATCAAGAGCATAGAAGACAACAACCTGTGCAACTGCAAATATAAATAAGTAGCAATAAATAATGAGAGCATGAAATAACAAGATAAAGAGTCCTTAAAGTGAGATCATTGGTTGTGGGAAGACCAGAAATAAAATAAGTTATCCTCTTTTATTCCAAAGCCTGATGACTGAGGGGTAGTAACTGTTCTTGAACCTGGTGGTGCGAGTCCTGAGGCACCTATATTTTCTGCCTGATGGCAGAAGTGAGAAAAGAGCATGGTCTGGGTGGTGAGGATCTTTGATGATGGATGTTGCTTTCCTATGACAACATTTCATGTAAGTGTGTAAGCTCTCTGAACATAGCTAATACTTTGAATTGGCGCAGATTAAAAGAATGATGCAGGCTGCCAGGGAACCTGGCATTCACAACATAAATTACTGGTGGTGGTTGCACACCAGCTGAACAGTTTCTCAGTAGTTCCTATTTCTGTTTATATCAAGCATACAGCAACAGCACAAAGGGATTCATACGTCCACACAATGTAGCCTTGAAATCTACCAGCTGGCTAAAATCCTAATGCCAGTATGTGCAGCTAATGCAGAATCCATGGAGAACAGAATATGTTAGTTGTCCCTTAAGAATTTCTGAACAGTGCAGCTGGCATCTTTACCAGTGAAGCGGTATTACCCATGGCCTTTTGAAACCGTCAAGAGGTTGTGGTGCCCTTGAATAACTCTGGAAGAGCTGAGCTGATCCAACATTTGACTTCCATTACTCCCCAACAAAACCTCAGTTTGTTCAAGTAGGTGATGCTAATCCTAAGAATGCTTCAATTGTATTCAAACCTCTTGGGTCATCTCCACTGTGTACGTATTTATAGTCATTTCAAGTTCAAGTTTATTGTTATTCAACCATACACATCTATACAGCAAATAAAACATCATCTTCTGGGGCCCGCACATATAGCACACACAGCACATAAAATAATAATGCATAATAATAACATATAATAAACATATTCAGTAGAGATACAAATTGACATAAAGTGCAGATACATTATGACATTTAGTTAAATCTACAACAATATGATGCTACTGGCACTGTCCTAAATAATGTGCTGTGGGTGGTAGAAAGGTGTTCAGATAAATGGCTACCTATTCTCTCCTGGCTGAAGGAGAAAACAATCTGCTGAAAGAACCTGCTTGGTCAACATTGCAGGTCAAAACTCTGCAGCAGAGCTGAGAATGCAGAGGGGGCATGGGCAGCATAAAGAGGTGAGAGGGAGGAGTAACACAAACTGAGTCTTCATGTTTGATGCTTGATGTGACTAGGTATGCTTCATGCAGCTGCATCAGAAAGTACCTTGAGAACTCTGCACAAGCAAAACATTAAAATTGCATAAACGACAGGTGGAATATGCCATTTTACAAATTATTGCTGGATTGGCCTGTAGAATTGTATTTTTCTTGCAGTTTAACTTTCCTCTGCTTGCTTATATTTTTATACATATTATCACCTGTATACATGCAATCATTCTGTGATTTTTTTTCAGTAATTATGGTACAGTCACCTCTATTTCTCTGGAAACTTCTTGGTTTCAGAGGCATGTGTCCCATTACCTGGATCTGGCTATTTTATTATTTAACTATCATCTCCACACTGGTATAAGAAGAATACGATGGGTTTTTAGTCTTCTGTTTCCTTTGTTTCTCTTCTTCTTTTTCTTTGGTCTTGTAACACTTCATAAGAAGGTCATAAGCAGCAGGTTTTCTGCCACATTCTTGACTTCTGAAGAGCCTTTAGATTACAAAAGCATCAGGACCCAAAATATCCACCCCATCAGTCACCTTCTATAGTTCCCACTTTATTCCCAGGAGCTGCCCCAGGACCCACAAAACTCCAAGCAATTCATCCTTCATTGTTAAAAGAATGTAGAAAGTGCTTAATGAACATTGGTGGGAAGACAACTGAAATATGAGTTAGGATTCCTCAGTTTGAGAGAAGAATCTTACAGTTCTCTCACGGATCTTAAATAGCATTCTTTTATTTAGCATGAAGTTGGTTACATATGACAAGAGATTGTAATGTTTGGGATCACTTTAGTCCACAATGTTGAACATTTTATGGAAGATCCAGGAAAATAATGTGGGCCATAAACAGGAACAGGCACTTCTTCCCGTTATGTTTGTGCTGTCCACGATGCCAATTTACAATATTTCTAACAAATTTTATCTAATCCCACCTGCCTGCATGTAGTCCACACGCCTCCATTCACTGCATGCTCATATACCCATTCAAGTGCCTCTTAAATATCATTATGGTATTTGAATCTACCACCTGCATTCAAAACACCTATGGGGAGGAGAACTTACTGTGCACATCTCATTTAAACTTTCCCTGTTATGTTTTGAAACTCCAAAACATTAAAGTATTTAAAAGGAAAAGACGGGAGACCATATTGTGAGTCTAAATTTTACTTTAAGCAAGGTGCGCACCTATCATGTGGTAACATCATGACATATGCAATTGCTGGATTTTTAAATATAACCATATAGAATCATATAAACAACAACAAATGCTTACTCAAGCAACAAATTTACCAGATTACTCAAAATTACTAAAATAGATTACTAAAATATTAAACACCCAACACTCCTCCCTGTTTAGTTATAAACTCCAACTCAATACAGAATGCATCTCAACATATATACAATATACTAAATAATACAAATACTACACAGACAGCATAGCATAGTAGATTTTAAATTGGCCCATTCAGGCATAAAGATTTAATAACTGTAGAAGCTTTTTTACTCTTGTGGGATAATGTCTTTCCTGACAGGGGACTGATTCTGCTTAGCAGGTGAGAATTGTGCCTGTGAAACAATCTCAGGTTCTGGGGCCTCCACCGTGGTGGTTATAGGAATAGACTCTGAGACTGCAGGAAGTGGTTCTGACAGAGGCAGCCACACTTCTTCTCTAACAATTTATTCTACTCTCCTCAACTGAAAGATGTGCCATCTCCAGATGATATCAGATGCAATCTCTACTGTGTAGGAGAGTGGTCCATTCTGTCCTTAATCTTTCCGAGTATCCATTTTTGATTACCTCTGTAGTCCCTCACGAGGACTGCTTGGCCTGGAGTGAAACATCAACTCTTCTTGTTTGAAGAGCTTTTATTTTGTCTCAGCTGTTGCTCCTGAGATTGGGTTTGAGAAGATCCAAGCGTAAATGCATGGGACAACCCAGGAACAGCATAGTTGGTGAGTTGTTTGTTGTGGAGTGTACTGCATTGTGATATGCCACGAGGAAAATGGGTGAGCTTCTGATTTAGTGTTAGTGTAGTATGTTCTGCTGTCTTTGCTCACAGTGCTTTCTTTAGACTCTGGACTCAGAATTCTACCAAGCATTCATAGCTGGGTGGTTATTATACAGATGTAATGTGTCTTATTCCATTCATTTCCTGAAACTGTTTTATCACAAACTGTGGTCCATTGTCACTGACTAAGCGTTCTGCAAACAAGTCTTTTTTGGTTTCCCTTTGAATCATCTCTGCCATAATGGGGAGATTTTGATATGCGTTGCTGAGAATAGGTCAAGAGTCAAGCCCTTTTCGGTAAACTTATACGGTATTTCCTTTTCGAAGGGTAAACTGGACAATCCATAAGCATTTCCATGATTAGTTGCCCTCTTGAATTAAATTTTATAATTGCGCTCCCTTCTATGGATTGAAATGGACATCAGTTGTTGATTGAAGAGTAACGAGGGCAAACTCTCTCCCATACAAATACAGGTTGAATCGTTTTACATCCCAAACTAGACTCAAGGCCTCACTGTTAATCTGTGTATATTTTTTCTGCGCTGCAGTAAGGGAACATAATGCAAAGGCCGTAGACCATTCACTTCCATCACTCAACAGGCAAGCTTCATTGGATGATGTGGGTCATAATGTATAAGTATAGTGTCTGACTTCACACTGCTTTGTCCATTGCCATTTCTTCCTGATCTGTAGTAATGAGTTCAAGGGGTGGAACGCAGTAGCCAAGTTTGGCAGGAACTGTTGTGGTGGTTGACTAATCCTAAAAGGGACCACAACTGTGACATGGCCTTTGGCCTTGGGGCATCCACTTCTGCTTGAATTTTCACAGCACACCTGTGTAATCATTGATGCTATTAGTCAATAGTATGCTTTTCTTAATTGGCTTTCAGTTGGCTTTATTGCTGGGGATGTGGCATGCAATGATGGATGGATCTCCAATCAAGTTGTACTTGTCTCAGCCAATCACAATCCCAAAATGCTGGCCGTCCTTTTTTTTTAACCACATACAAGCTCAATGTGGCTTGCTGGTTGTTGTATTTCACTGTTATGAATGTCATCCCCACAGGAGTTATCTTTTCTCTAGTGTAATTTCTTAGCTGGATACTTGCAGGCCTTAGTTCAGTAACTTTGAAATGTCGTTGAAACTCATGCTGTGGTATAACTGAAACACTTAAACTAGTGCTCAGTTCCATTTTAATTAGTTTGACAATAACTTCTGGTGTAAACCATATTGCTTGTCTATCACTTTATTAACCTCAAGCCTACCTAGTCTGGTGTCACTCTTATCATAATCAGATATTTTACCAACATTGTACATATCAATGATCCTTTTGAAACTGCAACTTGACTTTTAATCTTTATCTCTTCCCTGTGTAGTCCATTCATTTTGGCTGACCTGCATACTCTTTGTATGTGTCCCACTTTGTTGCATTTTCTGCAATTTTCTCCTTTACACCTGCATTTGTCTGGTTTGGTGAGCCCCTGCCACAGCAGTAACACAATTTGTTAGGACAGGCCAGTTTCTGTTTGGGCCTTGCAATTTTGTTCACGCTCACTTTCATTCCTGACTGCAACTCAGTTGTGTCTCTGTCTGTTGTTTCTATTGATAGAGCTATTTTAAAAGTAAATTGTGATTCAGTTAGGAGCCATTTTTGAATACATTGTTAAACAATTTCTCACTGCGTTATTTAACCAACCACTGAACAGCAATGCTCAGACAATTTCATTAATCCAGTCATGTATGACGAAATTAACTCCCTTTGCTTTTTATTCCACTTGTGAAACCTAAAGTGTTCTGCAATCAGCAATATTTTGGGTTCTTAATTTTCCTGCATTACTTTCATAATGTCAGCAAAGTTTATTTCAGCTGGCTTACTTGGAGCAGCCAAATTCCTAAACAAACTGTATGCTTTTAAACTCAATCCACTCAGTGAAATTGGCACTCATTTCTCATTGGCTATTTCATTTGCTCAAATTACTGCTCAATTTGCTAACTACACTAAATTCCTTCTCTTGTGGAATCAATCATCGCAATCCTTCAGAATCAGGTTTATTATCACGACATGTGACATGAAATAGCCGGCCATTTGCTTTTTTTAATGATTATTATTACCCAGTATTCACTGCTTATGAACCTGTGAATTATTCCACTTTCTGCTTATTTTTAATTCATTTGTTTTTCTTTTGTGAAAATAATGTGTGCTCAGAAGTCAAAAAAAGTGCTGTGTTTTTTTAACTCGTATGTCTTGCTGAGCTTCAACATGTAGGTAGTTGTCTCGGGTTTATTTTAAAAATACTTTGTCTCCTCTGTTATGATGTTTTGTTGTTCTAAAATATTAAACTAATTAAAAGGAAAAGATGGGATTCTGAAATGAGAGTCTAACTTAGTTTTATTTAAGTGAGGCCCACTTTTATCGTGGTAGGGTGATTCTTTAATGAGGGTAACTTTTCTACACCTAGAGTAGATTTTCAAGAAAAAAATAGTTTCTTTACAAAAACAAGTACTATAGTTTTAAGCGTTTAATAGTAACTCTAACCTTTTCTCAGTAGGCTTCATAAGTAATATTTTCTTAATTGTTTTGTGAGTTAAAAACTTGAGTGTGCCAGAATTTCACTGTTTTATCTTGTCCTTTACCCAGACTCTGTAACTTTGTCTTCAAAATAAAGTAATAGGAAGAATTAAAGTCATGAAACTTTTAGTTTGTATTTCTTCACAAGAACTTTTAAAACATATCAAATTCATGTGGGTTATTTTTTATACAGTTTGTACATCCTTTATGACAAAGGGCTGCTATACCCAACACTTCTTTCATTACCAACACCCAACACATTTTAGGGTCTAATCAAGTTTTTTTCAAGCAACTGCTTATGTGGTTGCCATGGAAATGAGAAGTGACAGTGGAGCACGTAGCTTTCATGGCAGAAGACTGACATTTTGATGTCCAGAAATCTGAGTAATTTTAATACTTAGACCTCCTGATCTGAGAGTATGTTTACTACGTGTCATTGGCAAATGAGTTACAATTTGAGTGTTTTAACTGAGAAATAAATAGCTTCACTTTATTTCTGTATATTTAAATTGAATTTACAAGCTAGCTATCCAGTCAAGTTAGTAAGTGCGAGACTTAACCAATCTTTTCTTTAAAAAGTGGGAAATATCATTACCATCACACAACTAGCGGTGAAGTTGTCAAGATGGCCCCAAGATCATCAGCAGATCGATCAAATAATATAGAGACACAATTTAAGAAGACCCAATGAAATATATCAGCAGTACTTTGAAAGGGAAAGACAGAGGTACAAAAAGAAGGGAGACAGGAAAACTGAAGATTGTCTCACAATTACCAAAGCATGAACAGAGACTGAAGAGACGACAGTGGAGGTTTAATCAAAGAAACAAAAGGGCTGCAGATAAGAAAAGACAGACAGTACAAAGTTTTATAGCAGAGAATACGCCACCAGAATCTCCAGCAGGCCAGCAACAAAAAAAGAATGACCTCCATCTTCTTAAGGCTTCACCTGTGCACTAATGGAAACAATAAGAAGGTGCTTTAAATTTCAAGTGTTGCTCTTTTCAGTATTGTTGAGATTTCTGTGAATGTTTCATAAACCTTACTGATTAATAAAAGTGAGTAAAGGTTTGAGTAAATGTGTTGTTATTGTTAAAAAAAGTGTTCTCTCTTACAGACAGTTGAAAAATTTGATCTCTATAATCTGTTTGAAATTTGAATTGCTGTTGTTCCAGAGTTGGTGAGGGTTAGGTAGATGTTAGTTAGCATTATTTTTTTTTAACAAGACTGGACAATGCCTAGTTTAACAGGGCTGTCTATGTTCATGTTTCACGCGGATGATTTAATAAAGTTCCCTAGCCATCTGCCTTAAAAACTGTGATCTCTTTTGGAGTTCTGATAAATCATTTATGGGTGTCACAGACTGTAACGATGTGTGTTTAATTAAAAGTATTGCTTCTTCTAGTTGGACAGGTGTTTTGTCAGAGTTAATGTTAAACTAAAACCATTGTTTGTCAATGTCAGAAGTATTTTATCATTACATCACAGTGTATATTTTGATGGGAAATAAAGTTTTGTTTAGTAATATTGACCTGAACTCATTTGCTGGAGTCAAGTACTTTAATGCCAAAATCAGCATTCTGTCAAAAAGGTTTAACATTCCAATAGTCCAAGTAAGCGGATGCTTTGTTGTTCAGTCAAGGAAAATATTGACATGCTTAAGAAAATGTGTCTCAAAAATATATTTTAAATTAAAAATGAGTTAAAACAAATTTATTAGAAGGCATGGTTTTTATTCCCAGGATTAACTTTGAAATCTTTGTCATTTCATTTTAAATAAAATTAAATTCAGTATATTGCTCGTGTGATGGTAATGACACTCATCCATGAAAACTCTGCAAAATTGCCGTAAAATATAAAAGTTCACTTAAAGATTGATCAAGGCCAAGATAAGGACTTCATTCCAGAGCCTGAAATAATATTTATAGCATAAACAAAACAGAGTTTCAAGGAATTTTATTTTTCAGAATCTCAAGTCGTCAAAAGTGCCCCTATTTGAAGAATCACCAGGTAGCATCATGACATATGCAATTCATATGTTTTTATACATAATCATAATGAATTATATAAACAACAGACTGCTTAATCAAACAATATATTTACTGAAATATTAACTACACAACATTCCCCCACTCACCTTATATGCATGCTCTCCAGTACTTGACAAGTGCTCCTTGGAAAAAAAAGTCCTTATCTATTGAATAGATGCCTCTCATAATTTTATATACTTGCCTCCCAGACTCCTCTGATCCTGCTAAAATGATCTAATTTGTCCACCCTCTCTGTATAGCTGATACAGTCCAATCCTGGCAACATACAGGCAAACCTCCTCTGGACCCTCTCTAAAAACTTCATACCCTTCCTGTGATGTGGCAACTAGAGCTGCAAAGAATAATCCTGAAGTGTCCCAACCAAAGTGTTTTACAGCTGCAAAACAGTTTTCTGACTTTTATGCAAAATGCCCCAACTGACAAAGACAAACATATCAACACGTTCTTTATTACCTTATCCTCTTACATTGTCACTTTCAGGAAGCTATGCTCTTGCACCCCAAGATCCCTCTGTACATCAACGTTCCCACAGAATATGCCATTCATTATGTGTTCTCCTCTTCATTTGATCTCCCAAAATGCATCACTTCACACTTGTGTAGATCAACTTCCACCTGCCATTTCCTCATCCAAATTTTCGACTAACCTTATCCTGCTGTATCGGCTGACAATCTTCCTCACTATCCATGTCCCACCAATTTTCCTCTTGCCTGCAAACATACTAGTCAGATTTCTTACATTTTCTTCCAGATCATTGATATACATAAAGCACCATTATTCACAGATGTTCAGTCAGAGAAACACTCCATCTGTTTCTCTGACTGTACTCTGTCTTCTATTACTATAACCAACTTGCCAACATACCTTGGATCGGGCCCCTCCGTTGGTTGGGGTTGACTATGGATGTTGTATCTTACCAGTCTACATCATATGCAAATCAGGGCAATAAGATATGGAAGGCAAGCTGTTGCCATGTAGCAAGCCTCCCTCTCTTTGCAATGAATCCAAAGGAACAACAGAGACTAATACAGTGGCATTGCAGGTGTTGCCAGTCAGCATTGTACTTAATGTAGGACAGCATTATGGACTCCAGCTTCAGACTTTTCCTCGGGGTTCACTCCTGAACCCTCACCTATGGCCGCAAAGCTGCGGAGGTTTGAGATCAGAATTTTCCTTCTCCTATATGAGCTGCCAACCACAGGTGATGAACCCCATCTGCCCAAAGTGACTGATCTTAAGACAACAGTAACCCTCCTTTGCCCTTTCTCCTGTCAGTAGAAGCAGTTCCATCAGGTTTCATAGCTAAGTTACACGCAAAGGTCAGGAACTGGACTTGGTTGTCAGAAGCTATTTGAGGTGAACGCCATTGGGAGCATTTAATAGGTAGTAAGAGCTTATCCCATCTACCACCCCCGGCTATAACAAACTTAAGGAACCACCTTGGATCAGATTCACTGATTGCTGTCAGCTGTGTAACACCCAGGAAATGTTTCACTGCTAACGTAATGGTCTTTCTGTATAAGCAGTGTTAGGTTTATGGTTAGAGCTCATGGGTGCTTTGGAATGTGAGCCATCCAATGAAGGGAGTGTGTTTTCGTGTTGTGTGCCTGAGGTGACCTGGGCCTTTTGTTCAACGGGAGATGAAGAAAAGAAAACACCAGAAAGAAGAGGTCAGAGAACTCGACCCAGAGAGGGGCTATGATTCAACGAAGCACGGTGAGATTGAAGGAGGATCGGCAAAACACAGAAAAACTACAGCACAATACAGGCCCTTCGGCCCACAAAGTTGTACCGAACATGTCCCTACCTTAGAAATTACTAGCGTTACCTATAGCCCTCCATTTTTCTAAGCTCCAAGTACCTATCCAAAAATCTCTTAAAAGACCCTATCGTATCCACCTCCACCACCGTTGCCGGCAGCCCATTCCATGCACTTGCCACTCTCTGCGTAAAAAACTTACCCCTGACATCTCCTCTGTACTTACTCCCAAGCACCTTAAACCTGTGCCCTCTTGTGGCAACCATTTCAGCCCTGAGAAAAAGCCTCTGACTATCCACATGACCAATGTCTCTCATCGTCTTATACACCTCTATCAGGTCACCTCTCATCCTCCGTTGCTCCAAGGAGAAAAGGCCGAGTTCACTCAACCTGTCTTCATAAGGCATGCTCCCCAATCCAGGCAACATCCTTGCAAATTTGTTCTGCACCCTATCTATGGTTTCCACATCCTTCCTGTAGTGAGGCGACCAGAACTGAGCACAGTACTTCAAGTGGGGTCTGAATAGGGTCCTGTTTAGCTGCAACATTACCTCTTGGCTCCTAAATTCAATTCCATAATTGATGAAGGCCAATGCACTGTATGCCTTCTTAACCACAGAGTCAACCTGCGCAGCTGCTTTGAGCATCCTATGGACTCGGACCCCAAGATCCCTCTGATCCTCCACATTGACAAGAGTCTTACCATTAATACTATATTCTGCCATCATATTTGACCAAGCAAAATGAACCACTTCACACTTACCTGGGTTGAACTCCATCTGCCCTTCTCAGCCCAGTTTTGCATCCTATCAATGTCCCGCTGTAAACTCTGACAGCCCTACACACTATCCACAACACCCCTAACCTTTGTGGCATCAGCAAATTTACTAACCCATCCCTCCACTTCCTAATCCAGGTCATTTATAAATATCACAAAGAGTAGGGGTCCCATAACAGGTCCCTGAGGCACACCACTGGTCACCAACCTCCATGCAGAATATGACCCATCTACAACCACTCTTTGCCTTCTGTGGGCAAGCCAATTCTGGATCCACAAAGCAATGTCCCCTTGGATCCCATGCCTCCTTACTTTCTCAATAAGACATGCATGGGGTACCTTACTAAATGCCTTGCTTAAATCCATATACACTACATCTACTGCTCTACCTTCATCAATGTCTTATAGTCACATCCTCAAAGAATTCAATCAGGCTCATAATGTATGACCTGCCCTTGACAAAGGGGCAGGGGAAGGGGAAATTGTGAGCTCTGACCCTTTAGTCAAATTAAGAATTATAAAGCTAAATCAGTTAATTGTATGCCCTGTACTGTCTGTTATTTCCATATAACCATACAACAATATAACAATTACAGCACAGAAACAGGCCATCTCGGCCCTTCTAGTCTGTGCCGAACTCTTACTCTCACCTAGTCCCACTGACCTGCACTCAGCCCATAACCATCCATTCCTTTCCTGTCCATATAGCTGTCTAATTTAACTTTAAACGGCAACATCGAACCTGCCTCAACCACTTCTGCTGGAAGCTCGTTCCACACAGCTACCACTTTCTGAGTAAAGATGTTACCCCTAAACTTTTGCCCTTTAACTCTCAACTCATGTCCTCTTGTTTGAATCTCCCCTACACTCAATGGAAAAAGCCTATCCATGTCAATTCTATCTATCCCCCTCATAATTTTAAATACCTCTATCAAGTCCCCCCTCAACTTTCTTCGTTCCAAAGGATAAAGACCCAACTTGTTCAACCTTTCTCTGTAACTTAGGAGTTGAAACCAGGGAACATTCTAGTAAACCTTCTCTGTACTTTCTCTATCTTGTTGACATCTTTCCTATAATTTGGTAACTGAAACTGTACACAATACTCCAAATTTGGCCTCACCAATGCCTTGTACAATTTCAACATTACATCCCAATTCCTATACTCAATGCAGTGATTTATAAAGACCAGCATACCAAAAGCTTTCTTCACCACCCTATCCACATGAGATTCCACCTTCAGCGAACTATGCACCATTATTCCTAGATCCCTCTGTTCTACTGCATTCTTCAATGTCCTACCATTTGCCATGTATGTCCTATTTTGATTAGTCCTACCAAAATGTAGCACTTCACATTTATCAGCATTAAACTCCATCTTCCATCTTTCAGACCACTCTTCTAAATGGCCTAAATCTCTCTGCAAGCTTTGAAAACCTACTTCATTATCCACAACTCCACCTATCTTAGTATCATCTGCATATTTACTCATCCAATTTACCACCCCATCATCCAGATCATTAATGTATATGACAAATAATATTGGACCCAGTACAGATCCCCTGAGGCACACCGCTAGTCACCGGCCTCCAATCTGACAAACAGTTATCCACCACCACTCTCTGGCAACTCCCTTCCAGCCACTGCTGAATCCACTTTACTACTTCAATATTAATATCTAACGATTGAACCTTCCTAACCAACCTTCTGTGTGGGACCTTGTCAAAGGCCTCACTGAAGTCCATATAGACAACATCCACTGATTTACCCTCGTCAACATTGCTGGTAACCTCTTCAAAAAATTCAATAAGATTTGTCAAACATGACCTTCCACGCACAATTCTATGTTGACTGTTCCTAATCAGACCCTGTCTATCCAGATAATTATATATACCACCTCTAAGAATACTTTCCATCAATTTACCCACCACTGACGTCAAACTCACAGGCTGATAATTGCTAGGTTTACTCACTTTTTAAACAATGAAACAACATGAGCAATACGCCAATCCTCTGGCACCATCCCCGTTTCCAATGAAATTTGAAATATTTCTGTTAGAGCCCATGCTATTTCCACACTAACTTTCCTCAAGGTCCCAAGGAATATCCTGTCAGGACGCGGAGACACTATCCAGATTTATATTCCTTAAAAGCTCCAGTACTTCCTCTTCTTTAATCATCACAATTTCCATAACTTCCCTACCTGTTTCCCTTATCTTACACAATTCAATATCCTTCTCCTTAGTGAATACCGCAGAAAAGAAATTGTTCAGTATTTCCCCCATCTCTTTTTGTTCCACACATAGCTGTCGACTCTGATTCTCTAAGGGATCAATTTTATCCCTCACTATCCTTTTGCTATTAATATAACGGTAGAAACCCTTGGGATTTATTTTCACCTTACTTGCCAAAGCAACCTCATATCTTCTTTTAGCTTTTCTAATTTCTTTCTTAAGATTCTTTTTACATTCTTTATATTCCTCAAACACCTCATTTACTCCATGTTGCCTATATTTATTGTAGATATCTCTGTTTTTCTGAACCAAGTTTCCAATATCCCTTGAAAACCATGGCTTTCTCAAATTTTTAACCTTTCCTTTCAACCGAACAGGAACATAAAGATTCTGTGCTCTCAAAATTTCACCTTTAAATGACGTCCATTTCTCTATTACATTCTTCCCATAAGACAAACTTTATGGGAATTGTCCCAATCCACTCCTTCTAACTCTTTCGTGGTACTTATTTGTAACAGGGTAACAAATCGCGCAGCATCCACACAAACATGGGGTTTTGGGGTGTGCTTGCACCTGAGTCTCACCTGAGTCCATGTTTGGAGAGGCCAGAGGTTGTTTTCCCTAGACTTACTCAGCTGACAAAACCGGAGTGTTTCAGCTGTAATAGATCTAAGTGGAATATTTTGAGATTCCTATGAGAGCAGCACCCAGAGAGTTGCCACTCTCTGGTGTCATCTTGTAAACCTCGTCGGTCATTTCTTTTTACTTCTTCAAAATCTATGATTAAATGGGTGGAATAGAGCATCTCTCACATAAAGCTATACTGAATATCCCTATTAAGTCCATGCTTCTCCAAACTAGAATATATCTTGTCCTAAAAATTCTTTTGTAAATAATTTTTTTGATCACTGACATAGGATTCAATGGCCTATAATTTCCTGATTGGTCCCTGTTGACCTTTTTAAACAAAGGAACAACAGCAGCAATTCTTCAGTCTTCCATCACATTGCCTATGGCTTAAAATGATACAAAAATCCTTACAAAAGATCCAACAATCTTTTCCCTTGCCTTGCTCAATGTATGGGTAGATTCTTTCAGGAACCGGGGACTTACATATTTTACTGTTTCTTGATACATGCAGCACATCCTTCTTCCCAATATCGGTATGCTGTAGAATATCAACAATCGTAAGCCAATCAGCCCCACTGGGGCAGAGACCGCCATAAGTAGCTTGCCAGAGTCCTCTGTCCTGGGCCACTCCTTCAAATTCTTCCCAGGTGTAACCCATCTTCAAAAATACTTCTCTCAGAGATGAGGTCTTTGGAGCTTCTGTTGGCGTTAGTCAGCTTCCTAATCTTTCTGAATCTTCCTTCTTCTTCTCTTTGGTGAAGACTAATGCAAAGTACAGAATAAAGACCTCACCCACTTATTCTGGTTTCATGCATAATTTTTTTTCTGGATGCCTCTGAGTGGACATACCCTCTCCCTAGTTATCCTCCAGCTTCTAATATATATAATAATCATCTTGGGAATCTTCTCAATCCTATTTATCAAAAATATTTTGTCACTTCATTGTCTTCTCTCCTCCCCTGTATTAAGAGTTTTAAGCATCCATCTGTTTAAAATTGAACCCGGTTTTGAGTACAGCAATATCCACAGTATTTCTCATTCCCAAGTTGTTGATGGTTGCATCTTTACTTGAACTGAGCAAACATCAACAAAGCCAATAATATTCCTTCCTGTCACACCAAAGGCCACTGTCAGGTCCATCCTTAATTCATCAGTTACAGATACCATCAATGAATAATGGAAACACACTCACTCAGAAGCAATCTATGAGTGCGTAATTCCTTCATATGACAGTGGTAGTAGCATTTTCTGATTATAAATCATATGTAAACAAGATAATTTAGTTATCACTTTATTTATCGCTACCCAGTTTTCATTATGATTTGTAGTTGTTTTACTAATTTCTCATTGTAATGTTTGATTCAAGTTGTTGCTGATACATTTATTGCCTGGTTATTTTGCAAGGCATTTAGTGGACTGATTCTTATCTCTTTAGATCTTGTCAGGATGCATGCTGGACGTCACTTTTAAGGGCTCTAAAGTATCAATCTATTCAGTCAAAGGGACAGAATATAAAAATTAGAGACATCAGAGATTCTGCAGATGCCGGAAACCCAGAGTAACATATAAACAAGTCAGTGAGCATCTACGGAAAGGAATAAAGTAGCTGATGTTTCAGAATGAGACACTTCATCTGACTAGATGAAGGATTCGGAATTATTGACAGTTTGAGTTCATTCAGCTACTCCTTAGGATTCTATCATTACCCAGTTAATTTCTTACTTCAACGCTACTCTGCTGCAGGAATGCCCCTCACTCCCCTAACTTTCAAAAGGCTGTCAATATTTGCCTTGAATAAACTGAATGACCAAACCCCCATAGCTTCTTAGTGAAGAATTTAACAGATTCTACCTGTTATTGAAGAAATAACTGCTCTGTGTTATTTTCAAGGATTACCATTCTGCTCACAATCCATCATCTGCAGACAGGGAATTGAGAGATACTATATCCAATTGGTTCATCCAGAATATTAGTGTTTTATTTATGCTCCCTCTTTCTCCATATATATATATATATGTATTGCAAATATCCGATTAGCCAATCATGTGGCAGCAACTTAATACATAAGAACATGCAGACATGGCCATGAGGTTCAATTGTTGTTCAGACAAAACATCAGAATGGGGAGAAATGTGATCCAGGTAACTTTGACCGTGAAATGATTGTTGGTGCCAGACATGATATTTTGAAACTGCTGATTTCATGAGATTATCACAAAACAGTCTCTAGAGTTTACAGAGAATAGTACTAAAAACAAAAAAAAACATCCAGTGAGTTGCAGCTCTGTGGGTAAAAACGCCTTGTTAATGGAAGAAATCAGAGGAGAATGACCAGACTCGTTTAAGACAGTAACTCAAGTAACCATTTATTACACCAGTAGTGTGCAGAGGAACATCTCTGAATGCACAACACATCAAATCTTGAAGTGAATGGGCTACAGGCAGCAGAAGACCACAGCCACATGTTCAGTGGCCACTTTATGAGTTACCTCTATACCAAATAAAGTGGCCACTAAGTGTGTATCATGAATATTAGTCACTTCACCACTGTGGGATATCCCACCACCCAATCCCATCTACCCAAGTCACTGCTAGCCATTCAAAAAAAAAAGACTTATTTATTCCAGTTGGCCAACTAATTCCCTATCCAATTTCAAGAGAATGCTGATGCAGGAGCATAGAATAAGCCACTAGACCAAGAAGCATTTGTGGAGGCAAATGTCAAATACCCCTTTAAAAATTGCTTTTAGGTCTTTTGAAAAGCCCTTCAAATGTCCAAGTTCACTGCATTCATTTGACCTTCCTCATCAATTCCTTAGCTGTATTACTCAAGCATGATTTCTTTTTGTAAATCTACTTTGGATTTGTACAATTCTGTTATTCTTCCTCAAGTGTTCCATATTACATCTTCTATTATCAACTCAACATTTTTCCCAGCACTGATGTCAGGCTAACTCATCTATAATTCCCGATATTTTCTCCACCTCAGAACCAAAGTATGTATTTAATTGTTCAGTAATATCTTTTTTCCCATTATAAATTCCCCTGTGTTTTCAAATGTTCTGACAGATCTTTACTATTATATTCAAATCCTCTGACAATAAAGTCTAATGCACCATTTGCCTTCTCAACTGTTTGCTGTTACTGTCCGTTAATTTCCAAAGTTTCATTACAAAACTTCTCAGGCCTTCCAAGGCTTTATCTCACACAACACACATAAAAGTTGCTGGTGATTGCAGCAGGCTAGACAGCATCTCTAGGAAGAGGTACATTCGACGTTTCGGGCCAAGACCCTTCATCAGGACTAACTGAAAGAAGAGCTAGTAAGAGATTTGGAAGTGGGAGGGGGAGGGGGAGATCCTAAATGATAGGAGAAGACAGGAGGGGGAGGGATGGAGCCAAGAGCTGGACAGGTGATAGGCAAAAGGGATATGAGAGGATCATGGGACAGGAGGCCTAGGGAGAAAGAAAAGTGGGAGGGGGGGAAGCCCAGAGAATGGGCAAGGGGTATAGTGAGAGGGACAGAGGGAGAAAAAGGAAAGAGAGAAAAAAAAAATCTGTGTATATAAATAAATAACAGATGGGGTACGAAGGGGAGGTGGGGCATTAGCGTAAGTTTGAGAAGTCAATGTGCATGCCATCAGATAGGAGGCTATCCAGACGGAATATAAGGTATTATTCCTCCAACCTGAGTTTGGCTTCATCTTTACAGTAGAGGAAGCCATGGATAGACATATCAGAATGGGAATGGGATGTGGAATTAAAATGTGTGGCCACTGGGAGATCCTGCTTTCTCTGGCAGATAGAACGTAGGTGTTCAGCAAAGCGGTCTCCCAGTCTGCGTAGGGTCTTGCCAATATATAGAAGGCTGCATCGGGAGCACTGAATGCAGTATATCATCCCAGCCGACTAACAGGTGAAGTGTCGCCTCACCTGGAAGGACTGTTTGGGGCCCTGAATGGTGGTAAGGGAGGAAGTGTAAGGGCATGTGTAGCACTTGTTCTGCTTACAAGGATAAGTGCCAGGAGGGAGTTCGGTGGGGAGTGATGGCGGGGGGGAAACAAATGGACAAGGGAGTCGCGTAGGGAACAATCCCTGCGGAAAGCAGAGAGAGGAGGAAAGAGAAAGATGTGCTTAGTGGTGGGATCCCGTTGGAGGTGGCGGAAATTACGGAGAATTATATGTTGGACCCGGAGGCTGGTGGGGTGGTAGGTGAGGACAAGGGGAACCCTATTCTTAGTGGGGTGGCGGGAGAATGGGTGAGAGCAGATGTGCATGAAATGGGGGAGATGCGTCTGAGAGCAGAGTTGATGGTGGAGGAAGGGAAACCCCTTTCTTTAAAAAAAGAGGACATCTCCCTCTTCCTGGAATGAAAAGCCTCATCCTGAGAGCAGATGCGGCAGTGACGGAGGAATTGTGAGAAGGGGATGGCATTTTTACAAGAGACAGGGTGAGAAGAGGAATAGTCCAGATAGCTGTGAGAGTCTGTAGGCTTATAGTAGACATCAGTAAATAAGGTGTGTCCGGAGATAGAGACAGAAAGATCTAGAAGGGGGAGGGAGGTGTCAGGAATAGACCAGGTAAACTTGAGGGCAGGGTGAAAGTTGGAGGCAAAGTTAATGAAGTCAACGAGCTCTGCATGCGTGTAGGAAGCAGCGCCAATGCAGTTGTCGATGTAGCGAAGGAAAAGTGGGGGACAGATACCAGAATAGGTTTGGAACATAGATTGCTCCACAAAGCCAACAAAAAGGCAGGCATTGCTAGGACCCATACAGGTGCCCATGGCTACACCATGTCTTTATCTCGCTTCCTTTCATGTCCTGCTGAAAGGGCTTGGTCTACACCATCACCTGTATACTCCATTTCATAGATGCCACTTGACCTGCTGAGTTCCTCCAGCATTTCCTATAGAGACAGGTATGCTGGAATTCCGTCAGACATTTCATATGATACTCCTCTGAGGACCATTAGACCATTAGACAAAGGAGCAGAGTTAGCCACTTAGTTAGCCCAAATGAGTCTTCTCCAGTATTTTATCATGGCTGATGTATTATTTGCTGCTTTCTCCCCATAACTTTAGACACCTTGATTAATCAAGAACCTATTAACTTCCACCTTAAGTATACACAATCTCTTGGTCTGCACAGCCATCTGTGGAAATAAATTGCACAGATTCACCACCCTCTGACTAAAGAAATATTTCCTTATCCCGGTTTTAAATGGATGTTCCTCTCTTCTGAGGCTGTACCCTTTGCTCTAGTCTCCCTTACTATAGGAAACATCTTCTCCACATCTCCTCCATCCAAGGCCTTTCAATATTTCATAGGTTTCAATGAGGTCCCCCAGCATTTTTCTAAACTACAGTGAGACCAGGCCCAGAGCCATCAAACACTTCTCATATTTTAACCTTTTCATTCCTGGGATCATTCGAATGATCCTGCTCGGTACTCTCTCCAATACCAGCTCATCTTTTCTTAGAGTTTATCATCATCATCATCATCATCATGATGGGCCATGTTTTATGATGTGGGTGATCATTATCATCCATGACCATGACTGTTCTTGGCAAATTTTACAAAAGCAGTTTGCCACTACTTTCTACTGGGCAGTGTCTTCACAGGACGGGTGATCCCAGTTATTGTCAATGTTCTTCACAGACTGTCTACCTGGTGTCAGTTGTCACATAGCTAGGATTTATGATATGCACTAGCTGCTCAAATGACCATCCACTTTCAGTTCCCATGGCTTCATGTGATCCTGACTGGGGGACTAAGCAGGTGCTACACCTCGCCCAAGGGTGTCTGCAAGCTAGCGGAAGGAACGCTTTACACCTCCTTTGGTAAAGTTCAAAGTAAATCTTATTATCATAATACAAATATGTCGCCACATACAACTTCCAGATTCACTTTCTTGCAGGTTTACTCAACAAATCTATAGAATATTAACTGTAACAGGATCAATGCAAGATCAACCAGAGTGCAGAAGACAATAAAATGTGCAAATGCAAATATAAATAAATATCAATAAATAATGAGAACATGAAATAACGAGGTAAGGAGCCCTTAAATGGGATAACTGGTTGTGGAAACATCTCAATAGATGGGCAAATGAGTGTAGATATCCTCTTTTGTTCAAGAGCCTGATGGTTGAGGGGTAGTAACTGTTCTTGAACATGGTGGTGTGAGACCTGAGGCTCTTGTACCTTCTACCTGATGGCAATTGTGAGAAAAGAGCTGACCTGGGTCGCGAGCATGTCTGATGAAGATTGCTGCTTTTCTATGACAGTGGTTCATGTAGATGTACTCAATGGTTGGGAGGGCTTTACCTATGATGTACTAGGCCGAATCCACTGCCATTTTCCATTCAAAGGCATTGGTGTTTATATACCAGGCCATGATGCAGCCAGGGCCGGATTAAGTTAGTGCGGGGCCTGAAGCATATGTTGCAAAGGGGCCCTAAATTTTAAAAACTCACATAAGTGTTAAAATATAAATTATTTACTTGCATAGTAAAGTAATTCAATTTTTTCATTTACTATACAGCCAGATAATACGACAAATGTCTGACACTTCAGTAATAGTATGACTTACATGTAGGTATCAATGTCTGAAAAATTAGACCACATAGCTTGAATATATCCATGCAAGGATTCAGAGTGCACAAGCTGTGTTCAAGTCTTGGCCAGAAGATTGAAAAGAAGCACTGGTCATTTGAAAACGCTGTAATACTTGATCCCACAATATGACCATTATTCCTGTTTCCAGCTTCATCATGATTGAAAGTAGTCCACGAACCTGTTGTTGACACTTTGCCTTCTGATCATTGTTATTTGAAATGTCATCACCAAGACTTGTTTTACTGCAGAAAAGCTGTGTAAAAGTGCTTTTGTTGAATCTGCATGAGCTGACAACCTGGTATCTGACATTCTTTTCACAATGGGCAAATGAGCACCACCATCAGATAATGCAGCAGAAAGGAGATCCCACCGATAAGTTGAAGCAGAAAAAAAATGTGTACAGGCTTTCTACAAATTGAAAGAAAATTAATGCTTCTTGATAACATTCAGCAGCACATTTTCCAACCAAATCTAGTGAATGTGCAAAACATGGAATGTAATCAGCAAACTCATTCAGCTCTTTAACACATGTTTGTAAGCCACTATACTTGCCACTCATGTTGCTGGCATTGTCATAACTTTGACCACTGCAGTCTTTTATATCAATGTCATTTTCCTTTAAAAAGTCAAGTAAACTTTGAGCTAGCTGTTCAGCACTATGACCTTCCATATCCAAAAACTTCACAAATCTTCCAACTGGTCCAGACAGCAAAACATAGCGCACAGTCAAAGTCAGCGACGCACTTCCAGTGGCTTAACAGCGCACGCTGCAGTGGCTTGGGAGCATGGGAGATAGCACAAAGGTCACCATGACACAGCAAAGAGCCAACACACGCCTGCACACATATACAGTGCAGCATGCAGCTCCCCCGACATGAAAACAACAGCGTCGCCAGATCGTCGTTAGAATACAGTGAGATGCCGATTTCACCAGACTGCAGCTTGCTAGCATTTAGTGCAGAGCCCTCGAAAATGCAGGGCCCATAGCATATGCTACTTTTGCTACTAGGTTAATCCGGCACTGGATGCAGCCAGTCAACATACTCTCCAATACACATCTAGAAGTTTGTCAAAGTATTAGATGTCATGCAGAATCTCTGCAGACTATTAAGGAAGTAGAGGCACTGCCGTGCTTTCTTTGCTATTGCATTTATGTGGTGTGTCCAGACAGGTACTTTGCAATGATAATACCTAGGAGTTTTAAGTTGCTAACCCTCTTCACCTCTGATCCTCTGATGATTACTGGCTCATGGACTCTGATTTCCCTCTCCTGAAGTCTACAAACAGTTCCTTGGTCTTGCTGACATTGATAGAGAGGTTGTTGTTATGACACCACTCAGCCAAATTTTCAGTCTCCCTCCTGCATGCTGATCCATTACTAACTTTGATTTGCCCACAACAGTGATGCCATCAGCAAACTGGAATATAGTTTTGGAACACACACAAAATGCTGGTGGAACACAGCAGGCCAGGCAGCATCTATAGGAAGAAGTACAGTTTTTGGTAAAATCTACAACTTAGACATATTAGCTATGACTGAACCATTTTTCCTAGTGCTTTTTTTTTTGTGGCTTAAGGGGATAGAAATTGATTATATATAGTGTACTGCTTCTTCAAGTGTTCACTATTGCTTGTTTGCTGTCACTGCTTTTATTGTAACCTCTTTATCACCATTGATAACTCATGTTTCATCACCTTTCTTGTTGGCCTTATTTGGCTTTAAGACCCTAATTTCAGTTTTAACTAAATCAATTATTGGTTTTCATATAAAATGTTACTCTTACGATTTCTCTTAAGTCCTTCAAAATATGAGGTAATGATTATTTTTCAATGCACAATACTGGATTGAAAATAGCCTGTTTCCTCCTTGTTGCCTTCTGTTCCTCCCTTGGTTTCTCAACATACTAACATAGGAAACCATCTTTTATATCCTCAATGAACTTGTCCTTCACACTGTACCGGCTAACTGGTTTTTGACCAGTCTATGATATTCACTGTAACTATTTTATTACTTGTGATCCGATCTCTAACATCCTTTCTTATGTTCTGGTTGGTAGGTGAATATACTCCCATCAATATCTCTGTCCCTTATTGTTTTTATAGATCCACTTGAACATCTTGGTTTTCAGATTTATGCTCCATTTCTACTTCATCATCAATGTTATCCATCTTACTTTTCCAATACACCTACATTTGGTAAAAGTATTCTGGAATTTTTAAGTCCTGATTTTCATCACTTTGATTTCTATAAATTTCTATAATGGCCATAAGATTTTAACATTGACTTCAGTTTGTTCCATTAGTTCATCCATCTTGTTATAATTGGTGCCTACATCCAGATAAAGAGCCTTTAATTTTGTTTCTTTGTCATGTTTCCTGTACTAATCCTTATTGAAGGTCTACGCTACATTCATATTCTCTCTCCCTTCCTTGCAGACTCTGAATATCATTAGCCCTTTTGCCATCTTGTTATCTTTTCTTGCTAATTTTATACTGGAATTCTCCACTTGACTACTTAGTTTAAAGATCTATCTCCTGCCCAATAATTCAAGTTACTGGGACAGTTTTGCCAGCTCAATTCAATTGTAGCCCTTCCTAATGGAGTAATACTCCTTTCCACTAGCACTAAGTTCTGTGGTCTAGGAGCTGAAACACATTTCTCCACACAGTCCACTGATCCAGGAAGTGAATTTGCTTTTTGACTCTGCACCAATTTGCACGTGGCACAGGCCTTTGTCCAGTGCTTATTACTTGTAATTCTGCTTTATAATCTGGTCCCAGATGCTCCTGTTCCTTCAGCAGAACCTCTTTCTTTATCCTGTCATTATTTTCTACCTAGTCAATGGCATCTGGATCTTTTCACTCCCCTTCCAAGTTCCATTCTAGCCACAAGGAAATGTCCTTAACCCTGACAGTAGGCAGGGTTTGGGCCGTATGCTTCCAGCTGCAAAGAGCAGTAGAGGTCACTATGCCATTCCTCATAACTGTCCCAGGTTGCTTGCATCCTGTATTGCAATGCAGTAGTCAATTTGATCTATTCTCCCTGGAGTCACAGCTCTCAGCCACAAGGAATGCAAGAATTGTGTATCTAGTGGATAAGTACAAACACTGAGGATATTTTGGCTTTGCATTTCCCTACTTGACTCATTTGTCAAATCTCTTGTTCCTTTTGACTGACAGGTTTTACAGTACTACATTAAGTATTAATGGCACTTTCTAAAATATAGTGTACAGGTAACTTTACCTCTGCCTTACGCACAAGAAGTTTCTGAATCGTATACCCTGGCTCATTGTCTAGGCATAGAAATCTATGGATCAAGTGTTGATCAACGAGATTAGTATAAATGGATATCATCTAGACAAGGATGTGATGTCCCAAAGGGCGTCTTGTTGTGCTCTATGATACTATGATTATATCTCATCATCTCTGCATTTCCTTGGTCTGTAGATACAAAAAAAAATACAGTGAGCAGTAGTTCTGTGGGCAAAAATGGCTTGTCAATGAGAGAAGTCAAAGGCCAATGGCCAGACTGGTTCAAACTAATTGTAACTCAAATAATGACATGTTACAGGAGTGGTATGCCAATGAGCATCTCTAAATGCACAATATGTCAGACCTTGAAATGCATGGGCTACAGCAGCAGAAGACCATAAACATACACTCAGTGGCCATTTTATTTAGGTACAGGAGGTACGAAATAAAGTGGCTATTGAATGTATGTTTTACAATAGTTTCCATCAGTTCCCACACGCTATAGATGCAGCTTGTTATCTACCTAGCATTCCTTATTTTACTTAATGTATTTAGTTCTTTAAACGTGAAGCTGCTCTAATCTAGATAGTTCTTGATCCCTTGAAGTCTGTTTTTGCCTTATAAATTTTCTGAAGTGAATTCCCTTTCAACAGACCATCATGTGGTCACTAATCTTATGTTCTACAGATAGTAAGCCACCATAATCAACTTACTCAGCTTCCCTGCAAAATTACTCAGAATCTTACTATTTGCTTTAATACTCCCCTCTTTTATTGCTGAATGTGTCTGTGACAAAACAAGCTTGAATTTTTTTAAAGCCACATAAAGTATAGAATCTATCCTAAGTGTTTTGCAAACAGAACCAAATGAAATATGGAAGATACAAAGAAGGACATATGAAATACTTAATATCACAGCACTTTTTAAGAGCAGTGATAAGTCCTGATGAAGGGTCTTGGCCCGAAACATTGAATGCTTATTCCCGTCCTTAGATGCTGCCGGACTTGCTGAGTTCCTCCAGCACTGAGTGCATGTTGCTCAAGAACAGGGATAACAAAAGATACAGAGAGGAAAAAATGAAGTAGCTTAGGGGCAGCGTAACAAGCTGAGATAGCTGCAGGTACAGATGCCATTCATAGTCTTTTGCCGAGGGCAAGTGAGTCTAGTGTTTAAGGAGAGAGGGGAAAGATTTAAAGGAGATCTGAAGGGCACATTTTTCATACAAAGGGTGAGGGATATTTGGAGCAAGCTGCTGGAGGGGGTGTAGAGGTAGGTAATATTTGGAGAGGAAGTGTTTAGAGGGATATTGGCTAAACACAGGCAAGTGGGATTAGCAATTTCATCAGCTTTAGTAAATTGTGCTGAAGGGCCTGTTTCTGTGCTGTTTAACTCCATGAATCAATGATGGAAGAAAGGAAGGACAGATGAGCATCATCAAATTGGAAAGACTTGAAGGGCTGGAGCAAGGTGAAGCTAGGGTGTGTTGTTGGAAATGCATTAAAATGTTTGAACATATGAACAAGACTTGTAATTTGGCATTGTGGTGCCTGCATCCAATGTAAGTCAGTAAGGGTAGCAATGTTATAATCATAGAATCATTCAGCACAGGAAAAGGCTCTTCAACCCATCATGTTGATGGTGATGCTTACATACCCATCTGTACTCCAAATTACGATCAGCCGCTTGCTGTTCCTCAGATCGTCACTGAACCCCCTGCTGCTCACCTTATCCTATGTTCTCTGGTTTTAGAGATACCCATAATGTATCAAAGTTTCTCAATATCCTCTCTATCTCTGCCCCTTATAATCTTTTGTACCTTCAACCTATCCCCTCCAATCCAAGGAAAATAAACCTCCTCTGACCTAGTTTCTCATCATAATGAAATGTTCTATGCCATTCAACATTCTGGTAAATCTCCTCTGCAGCCTCTCCAAAGCAATCGTATCCTTCCTGAATTCTGACAACCAGAACTTCACAAAGTACACCAAGATCTGCCTGTTTGTCAATGCTCTCAAATGTCCGGCCATTCATGGTATATGACCTGGCCTTATTAGACCTCCTAATATGTATTACCTTGCTCTATCAAGATTAAATTCCATGTAGATATTGCACTCTTAGACTCCTACAGGGTTTCAAACTGAAACATTGACAATTCTTTTCCTTCCACAGACGCAGCTTGATCTGCTGAGTTCCTCCAGCAGACTGTCTACTGCTTTAAATTCCATGTAAATAATCCTCATTGTCAACAGCACCACAAATTTTATGTATTCCTGCAAATTTACTAATTATACCTCTTACATATATATCCATATTATTAAAGTATAAGATAAGAAAAAGGATGGCAATGATGATCTCTACTGATGTATCGCTGGTCAGAGGCTTCTGATTGCAAAAGCAATCATCCATCACCACTCTCTGCCTTTTATTACCATGCCAAATTTTGGATCCAGTTGCCAAATTGCTTAGGATCCCGTGAGTTCCAAACTTTTGGACAATATAAGTAGCAGAATCTTCAGTTAGGGACTGGGGGCCTACTGTAAAAACAGTGGAATATTAAATAACAGTGGAAAAGCTCCAGATGGAATTCCTTGCAACTGAGCAGTTTTTGAAGTACTGATACCTTTAGCTAAAAGATACTAAGTTTTGAAAAATGTGTTATTTTGTGTATCAATATAAATTTTAAATTTTATGTGTAACCCAGAGCAAGTTTTATTTTTATAACAGTTTTATATATAACAGTGTTTTGTGTATCATATAATTTTTAAATTTTATGTATAAAACACAATGCAATTTACCTATACAGACATTAAAAGATTCCTTTCTTTTGTACTTGCAGTCCAGAAAGTATCTGTGCACAGAAAAAAAAAAAGAACAACAAACTCTGTAAACTCATTTCTGGAGATCCTGACTCACTGAGCATTTAGATCTCAGATACATCAAAATATGGACACTGGACTGGACAATTTTCTCATGCACATGAGGCTGCCACAGATGCAGTCTGAAGCAACACTACATGAAAAACTGGAGGAGCTGGACTCTGTAAAGAGTCTGTACCACCTCCCTGTGGAATGTGTGGGTTTCCCCCAAGCGTCTGGTTTCCTCCCACAGTCCAAAGACATAGACATTAGGTTAATTGTCCTGCGATTAGGTTATGGTTAAATCAGGCTTCCTCCAAGAGGAGCACAATCTTGTCGTAGGGTTAGAGGCTTGTGGTCTTCAACAGCCCAGGGAGCTATGTTGACTGGAGTCAGGGCCTTGTGTTTTGGCCCATGCCAAACAAGTTAAAAGGGTAAGACAAGACTAAGGATGGTCCACAAGTACTCCAGGTCCGAGGGTTCAGCTCAAGGCTAACAACACTGATTGGTCAACAAAAACTGTGATGGAAACAACAATGGAGAATCTTTCTATAGCTGTGTGCAACAGAAATGAAGGACTTTCATTGCTGCTTTAAACACCAGTGGTATAGCAGGTAAAATTATTAGAAGTGTGATTGTCAGGGGCTGTTGTGGTGGAATGCTTTAAGGGCCAGAAGGACTTATGTATTCTATCTCTACATATAATAAAATAACTAAACACGTCAGGCTACATCTGTGGAGGGAAACGGGCAGTCAACATTCTGAATCAAAACCTTTCATCTTGATTGTAAGGTAGAGGGGAGGTAGTTTGCATGAAGGGTGAGAAGAGTAGGAGAGTCAGAGCTGGCAAATGTTGTGTGGATCCAGGTGAGGAAGGCTGATAGGCAGATGGAGGAAGAAAGAGTGGATGACAGTGACAGAAGATGGGTGAAAAAGAATAGGGATTACAATGAGCTAACGTTAATGGAATCCGACAGGTAGTGGGAACAGTTGGGGTAGGGAACCCTGTGAGAGAAGTCTGTGGGTGATGGGCAGTGATTCAGTGTTAGCTCCCTTGCCTGTATGTCAGAAGGTTGGGTATTCATGCCCTTGTCAGAGATTTAAGCATATAATGCAGGCTGGCAGTACAGTGCAATACTAAAGAAATGCAAAAGGGAGCAGCTGAGTTCCAATTTGATGTTGACCTTGAAACCTAAATCAAAAATGCTGGGACTGGGTCCAAGTAACAATTAATTATGTGAAATATAGACTGAGAGCTTGTTTGCATCATCTGTTTCTGTCTGCATCCAATTATTGCAAATGGAAGCATATTATGCAAATTGTAATCGGCAAGATGTGGTATTTCTTCTCTAACTTAATTTGGCAGAAGAAGGTTGGCACAGTGCTTTGAAAATTTAACTCAGGATTTAGGCATTGCCAGTAAAACCAATGCTTATTGCCCATCCCTCTCTGCCCTTTGGAAAGTGCTCCATTTTCTTTGTGAACCTCCCAGTTCTTGTCGGGAACATGCTCCCGCAGAGCTGATCGAAAGAGTTTTCAAAGGTTCAAAGGTACAATTTACTGTCAGAGAAATGTATACAATATACACCCTGAAATGCTTTTTCCTCGCAACCATCGATGAAAACAGAGGAGTGCCCCAAAGAATGAACGAAGGTTAAATGTTAGAACCCCAAAATCCTACCCAGCTCCACCTTCCCGTGCATAAGTGGCAGCAAGCAACAATCCCCCCTCCCCCCACCGGCCAAAAAAAACCATCGGCACCCACCACCGAGCATTCAAGCGTGAGCAAAGCAACAGCAAAGACACAGACTTGCAGTTACCCCAAAGACTTTGTGTTTCACCCAGTATTCGACATACCGCAGCTTCTCTCTCTCCCTAATAAGAGAGAAAGAGGTGTCTCTATTTTCCCAGCAAGTGGGGAGACATAACAAACTACTCGTTGGTTTATGATGTTAGAAGTCCATTACGTCGCTTTTTTCGAGCTCTGTGCCTGAAGATCGCAAAGATCCCAGGTCTCCAGGCACACAGCAGATATCTTGACTCCCCCAACAACACACGGGTCTCCTGTCATGACACCGACACTCGATCCGCCCATCTCCAGAGCCCGGAAATCCTGGGCTTCCAAATTCAAGCCAGTTTCTTAGGCTGAGCCTTTGGCGTACCAAACAACGGCAATTTATGGAAACCTGAGAGCGGGTCCCATTCCTGCAAAGAACCATAGTCAGCGTGTAACTCCAGGTCAGGATCTTCAGAGGAACCCTGAAAGGGAAAAATAGAGATATTCAAGATGGAAATAGAGCTGTTTCTGAAGATGCAGGCAAAGGAGTCGTCGTTAGGCGCCATTAACCCTCCTAAACTCCTGATTCTGATTAAGTGATGACAAAAGAATGGATAGGTAACACCATCAGGATCTAAAATTAAAGGGCATAAGTTGATGGATAGGTAAAGTAACTAATTCCAGCGCTAAAAAAAACAAATAAAACTCTCTCCACCAGCATGTTAGAGAGGGTGCAGCTTCAACGTGTTACTGTGTGAAAAAAAATACAACAAATAACTAAGTTAAAAAGTTAAAAAGTAAGAAATTACGGAGCAACTGTAACCAGCTGCATGCACGACCGGCGCATGCGCACAATTTCAAATTAAGTTTATTATCAAAGACGTATATGTAACCATATGTAACCATATACTACCTTGAGATTCATTTTCTTACAGGTGTTTGTAGGAAAAAAGAAATGCAATAAAATGTTATATAAACAGAAAACAACTGACAAGGACAAATGTCATGATGCTCTGGTTCAGGTGTCCGATAATTGTAAGGTAATAACCATTTCTGAGCCCGGTGGGATGGGACCGAATGTTTCTGTAATCCATGCCTTCTTTACCCCCCAATCGACTTGTGTTTGTTATTTTCAGAGAGCTATGGTTTTGCGTCCCAAGATCCCTCTGTATATCAAAATTCCCAATGGTGCTGATATTTAAGATTAATGTCTCATTATCAAGGTAAATATGTGTCTCATAGTTCAAAGTCGATTTTTTTTCTCCCTCCTATTTTCTCCATTTCCCTCTATTGCCATTTTCTGCAGCTGTGATTAACAAGCTCTCACCATCACATGTCAACCAGCATCACTACCACTTGAATAATTCAGACTCTCTTGGCTGGCATCCTATCACAGACATTCCCTTCTGTTTCTCCACCAATCCCCTCTCTCTGCAATTTACAAATTTACAATTTGATTCTTGACGCTTCGCAGTTCTCATGAAAGTTTATCAATCTGGAACATTGACACTACTTCTCTCTCTACAGATGCTGTCTGATCTGCTAAGTATTTCCACCCCTTTTCTGTTTTTTTCTCACTTAAAATGGCTGCTATGTTTTGTCTTTTACAGCTGTGACTACACTTCAAAGCATGTCACACAAGTAGTTTGGGATGCCCTCAAACTTCATGAGAATATGAGTACATTCTGTGTTTTGAGATAATGCTTTGCAACTAAATGCCAGAGTTATATTAAATACCAGGACAACACAGCCTGATATGAAAACTCCGATGCCCTTGAACGGAAAATGGAAGAAAAAATAATGGACAGAGTCCAGTCCATTACTGGTAAAGACCTCCCTACCACTGAGCATATTTAGACAGAGCTTTGTCGCAGGAAAGCAACATCCATCATCAGGGACCCCCATGATCCAGGTCATGCTCTCTACTTGCTGCTGCCATCAGGAAGAAGATACAGGAGCCTCAGGACTGCCACCATCAAGTTCAGGAACATTTATTATCCTTCAGCCATCAGGCTCTTGAACCAAAGGAGATAACTTAACTCAACTTCACTTGCTCCACCACTGAAATGCTCACACAATAGAATCATATTCAACGACTTTTCATCTCATGTTCTCTATATTTATTTAGTTATTATTATTATTATGATTATTATTTCTTTCTTTTTCTATTTGCTCAGTTTGTTGCCTTTTGCAAACTAGTTGGATGCTCAAGTTGGTGTGGTCTTTTGTTGATTCTATTATAGTTATTATCCTTTCATGGATTTGTCGAAAATGAATCTCAGGGTTGTATAAGGTGACATACATGTGATTTGATAATAAATTTACTTTGATCTTTGAACTAGACTGAATAATTGGGGGAAAAATAACTGTCCTAAATTCTTTGGCATTTACCAAGTACAGCGTAGGCAGTTTCTGAATTCTGTGACATTCTGCAGCCAAAGCAAATTATATTCCTCTGCCTTTGAGCAGGCATGGCCACTAATGGAGTGACGCAAATCAGAGAAGAACAAGATGACAGAATCATAAGAGTTCAGAATGACAGGCCTAGTGGGGGTTATAGAAATAGAGTCCTGAAACTATGAGGGAATTAAACGTAAGGAAGAAAATTAAAATAATAAGCTCTTGCTGGATCAACAGACCATGTAGGTCAATTAACACCAGAATGATGGTGCAAGCTAAGATCATTTTTCACACTGATTATTCAGCTTGTGGATTTCTTAAAGTAGAACATCAAGCTGTAGAACATCAAAAACCACACTTCAAAACTAATTCACTGCATGGAGACCTGTGCCTTATTTTGATGTGATACACAACATTGTATAAATCAAAGTAATATTGTTACTAATAAACATCGTTGTTGCTAAGGTGTTAGACATACTTAGTCATGTCTAAACTGCTGCTGGGGCTTCATGTGCCTAATCAGTAAATTAATATGCTTGAATGTCAGCTAAAAGCACAATTTAAGATAATATACTTTCCCAATAGGCCCAACCAAAGCCTACTGATAAATGCACCCTTCCCAATACACATTCCAATCTGGATATTGATGAAAACCATCTTCAAATCAAATTTAGTATCTTCTAAACTCAAGTCCTTTGACAAAAGATTTTAAATTATCCATCAGCTCAGACCTTTCTTTGTTTCTTCTTCTTACTGTCGAGTACAAGAATGATGTGTAAATGATGTCCTTTAAAGGGTGTTTTAGACTTCACTGAGGCTACGTCCTCACTACACCGGATAATTCTGAAAACGCCGGTTTCGAGTAAAAACGACAGGCGTCCACACTAAGCGTTTTTCAAAATATCTCTGTCCATATTAGACAGATATCCTCCTGTTGGGCATTCGCAGGACACACAGAAAACATGCGAAGAGTAAACGGTATACTTAGTGCGTGTTTGTCCAGTTACAGAGTAGGAAAACTTAAAAGAAATTGCTCTTGGCTCTCGCGCAGGAGGACTTAAAACAAAAAAAATACTGGAGCATATGGAGGCAACCGACAGGGAGTTCACGGACAGTATGACCTGGCTGACGACGAACATTGTAAAACGGACTAACTCTGTTGCATTAATAAAGCACCTTGTTAAATGTATAAAACTTCTGCATCAGTGTTATCTTGTATTTCCATACAATGTTACATTAGGCTGTTACACATCTATTGTCAGAGAAGTACTTGCATAAATAGGTGAACCACCTTCATACAAGCAAGGACAGAAAACAGGGCAAAGTGAGTATACTTATTTATTCAGTAAGCTATGGGTCAAAGTATTTGGTGAGTATATTTCTAGCTCTTCTGGCTTCAGTCTCGTTGCCGTCTGTTTTGAAATTGTTAGGTGGTTGCGTTCAAGAAAACAACGAACATCTGTTCCGGCACGTCATGACAGCGTTTTTAAATAATCAAAAAAGCTCACTTTACAATTTAACTTTCACGCCGTTCACACCGACTGCACGTTATAACAGCTTACGCAGTACCAGGCAGAAGCAGAAAAAGCATTGTTGTTGTGGTGTTGTCATGACAGCGTTTTTAAATCTCTCTGTTTACCCCGTATACACTGCAACGAATATTAGGCGTTTTCAGATTTATTCACTCTGGAGATCGTTTCTGAAAATCTCCGTTTTCGGGGGATGAAAACATCATTTCAGTGTGGACAGAAGGTCAAAATGAAGAGAAAAAGCTTTGTTTTCAAAATTATCCGGGATAGTGTGGACGTATCCTGAATGTGTTCTTCCACAAGATTTATTGTTGTTGATAGCCTTCACTCTTCAAGACATGCTTAACATTGGAGCAATGTCTGAGGAGTAATATTCTTCCTGTCAGAGAACTCCTGTGTTAAACAGATGGAAACAGGGCCTTTCGGTCAGCAGTGTGACAACACTTTATCACTGAGTGATTTTCTTTTGGCACTTGCATATTGTCTCACTCAAGGGAATCAAAGCTTATCAGCAAACAACTGTGGTTCAATTGGTTGCACTCTTACCTTGAAGGTAGAATGTTATGGGTTCAAGTTCCTTTCCAGAAGAACAACAATTGAAACCATTAACTGACAAGAGATTTGTTGGAGATCCATTCTTTCAGTTGAGACATTACAGCGACCTCCTAATCATGGCTTCTCTATTCACTTAAAATTAATTGCTTTGTAACATATATTATAAGTGACTTTGCACTGCTCAGCAACCACCACTGCTGCATTTCCTCCACCTTCTTATTCTTGATTCTTTCACCTTTCTTTCCCGTCCTGATGAAGGGTCTCAGCCCAAAACATCGACTGTTTATTCCTGTCCACAGATGCTGAGTCCTTCAGCATTTTGCATAAGAAGAACAACTTCTGTTGTTAGTTTGAACAATGAATTATTTTCCAGCATCTTTGGGAGAGTGAGAGATATTACAATAGTGGAAGTGGATTCAGGTGCTTGATATTGATGGCCATTTGACAAGCTCACTGCAGTAGTACTAAAAAGTGGAAAGGAGCGTGAATGGAGACTGGACCTCAGATGGTGGATCTTGAGGCTCTAATCACAGTTCAACATGGCTTTTTGGCATCATATGATTATTGAACTTCTCCTGAGCATCTCTGACATTTTGGGTGTTCATTATTTCTTCCACTTGTTAAGACAAATACAAACTATTTATTGTTTTCCCTATAACTGATGTCAGTGTAACTCTTGTATAACTGCCTATTTCCTTCTTTCTTATACTGTATTGAGACCTTTTAATCTGGCGGATCAGTGCATCCGTTATCTTTGCAGTCCTTTAGAACATTTGGATACAGTTTCTTAGGGTTCTGAGAGTTCTTCATTTTTCCTTTTATTTTATAAAATACTTACATTCATTTAATAAAATATTAATTTCCTTATGTTAATCATTGTCAAAAACCTCTGGTTACCCAGTAGTTCAGGAATGTTCATTATTTTTGAGAAAGGGAACACAGAAACAGAATATTTTTGTGTTATTTGTTCTCCAAAACATTCCCTCCTTTAACTTTCCTACAATACTCTATTCGTAAATTCGACTTCATCTTCTGGAAAGAAATGTTTACAAGAATGATCCCAGGAATGAAAGGATGAGTGTATGAGTAACATTTGATGAAACTGGTCCTACACTTACTGGAGAACGGAGAGGATATTTTCAATAGAGAGAGAGAGAGTCCAGGAACAAAGAACACAACCTCAGAACAGAAGGATGTCCCTTTGCAACCGAGATGAAGAGGAATTCCTTTAGCCAAAAGGTGGTGAATCTGTGAAAATCATTGCCACTGACAGCTCTGAGGATGAGAGGAGACATGATAGAGGTGTACAAGATAATAAGAGGAATAGATAGAGTGGATAGCCAGCGCCTCTTCTCCAGGGCACCACTGCTCAATACAAGAGGACATGGCTTTAAGGTAAGGGGTGGGAAGTTCAAGGGGGATATTAGAGGAAGGTTTTTTACTCAGAGAGTGGTTGGTGCGTGGAATGCACTGCCTGAGTCAGTGGTGGAGGCAGATACACTAATGAAGTTTAAGAGACTACCAGACAGGTATATGTAGGAATTTAAGGTGGCGGCTTATATGGGAGGCATGGTTTGAGGGTCGGCGCAACATTGTGGGCCGAAGGGCCAGTCCTGTGCTGTACTATTCTATGTTCCACATTCTATGTTCTAAGCCAAGTCTTTGGCTATATTTAAAGTGGAAGTTGATAGGCTCATGATTATTAAGGTCATCAAACCTTATGGCAGATAGCAAGATAATGGGTTTGAGAGGGAAAGTAAATCAGCCAATATTGAATGGTAGAGCAGACTCGACGGTCTGAATGACCTAATTCTGCTCCTATACCATATGGTCTCATGGTATTGCAGTGATCTAAAAAGAAAGCATCTGACTGTCTTCTCAAAAGCAATTTAATGCTGCCATGCTCATAATATCTACACCCCACGACTAAAGTAATAAAATAAAATAATACGCCTCATTCAACTACAGTTGACATAGAATATCTTAATACACTGAGATGTCTTTGAAAAATATCCACTGCCCCTAACCTTATAAAACTTGAATGAAAATACACTTCTGAGGACTTTTTAAGCAATGCTGTTTATATACTTTGGCATAATATGAAACTTTAAACCAATTGTTGCAATACTTTAATCCAGATGATCCTAAACAAACTTTTCTTTATGCATGGTTTTAGAAGTGAAAATATTATTAATAAATAGAAATTAAACAATCTATGAATTATGTTTATTGACATAAAAGAAAATTGAAAAGCATCTAAATTTATTTTCTGAAGCACCTTTCAAGCTTTGGATAGAGAACGAGGGAAGGTTTGATAGACAAAAAAAATTATGAGGGGGTATTGTCATAAGGGGAGCACTGGGAGCGGACTCAAATGCAAGACACAGACACTGAAATACAAGGAACAGGACTAGGTGTGTCAAGAAAGCAAGGGAAGTGGGGAAGAAAGAACGCTGGACATTGACACAGGCCCTGGACGTGTCTAGGATTCTGGGCCTGGGCTAGGACATGGAACTAGGAACAAGGAGCCTGGACTAGTGACACAGAACTCCAGAACCAGAGCCTGGAAAAGGACCCAGAACCTGGGTTTTGGTTGAGACTCGGAACCTGGGTCTTGACTCAGAATCGGAACCCGGGTCTAGGCTAGGACTCGGGACTAGGATCTTGGCAAGGACAGGACGTGGCTACAGAACAGGACGTGGAACTCCTGCACAGGACGAGGCACGTGGACAGGATGAGAACACAAAGCCTTGACTTGGACAGGATGAGGTTCTTGGACGTGGTTTGGACAGCACGAGGGAACCCCAGCACCAGACTGGGCAAGGCACATGGACAGGACAAGAACACAAAACCTTGATTTGATTGAGGGAGAACAATAACGCAGAGCCTTGGTCGAGGGAGAACAGGAACATAGAACACAGAGCTGGGACCCCTCCTTGGGAACAGGACTTGGGGCCGGGGCTCTACACAGAGTCAGGACCCCTCCTAGGGAGCAGGACATAGGGCCAGGACTCATACACAGAACACAGAGAGCCAGTTCCTAACACAAGGTAGCGGCAAATGGCTGGACCTACCTAGCAAAGGCATGGATACAGAAACAGTTCCAAACAACGATAGACAGTTCCTTATCTAGACACAGAAAGGCTCCGGTCTTGCTCCAGCGGTAGAACTTGACAGCGATGCAGGTGAAGTTGCAGACAAGTCTTCAGGCCAAGGCTTCAGGCAGAAGGTGAAGGGAACAGTCCAGCAACTGAAGCTGAACCCGGGAGCTGTTTATGTTGCCAGCCCAAAATGGAATCATGTACCTCAATTAAGGCACATAACAGGACAAGGGAAAACTGGAAAACCTGGAATAAGGAACGATGGTCCAGACCGTGAACCGGAATGTGGACTTCACGGACTGGACCATGACAGGTATAGAGAGGGTAAATGCAAGAAGTCATTGTACATTGAGGTTAGTTCCAGTATCTTAGCCAATATCTGTTCCTGATTCAACACATAAAAATCACTGATCAGGTTAATGTGATATTGTTAGTGGTAGGAGCTTGTTGTGTGCTAATTGGTTATTGTCCTACCAAATAATCTTTAATATACACATAATGGGATGAAAGGTGCATCACATTATCTTTTGAATTTAAATATGGTGGAATATTCTTTCAGCACAGCCTGACCAGGAACTTAAAACAGTTGCAGAAAATTGATTTTCATTTTTTTTCACATCAGGGTAGTTGATATCCTGAAATAACATCAAATTGTGAAATAATATACTTTCAATGAAGAGTGAAATGTGACCAACACCACCACCATCAGGTTCCCCTCAAAGTCACACTCGGTCTCTATGGAAAAAATACACTCACTGGCTATTTTATGAGGTACACTTGTACATCTGCTCGTTAATGTAAATATCTAATCAGCTAATGATCTGGCAGCTATTCAATACATAAAATAATGCAGACATAGTCAAAAGACTCAATTGTTGTACAGATCAAATGTTAGAATGGGGAGTAAATGTGATCTAATTGACTTTGCCTATGGAATAATCGTTGGTGCCAGATCAGGAGGTTTGAGTATTTCAGAAACAGCTGATCTGGGATTTATCTAGAGTTTACAGAGAATAGTATGAGAAAAAAAACATTTAGTGAGTGGCAGTTCTGTGGGCGAAAATGTCTTGTTAATGCGAGAGGTCAGAGATGAATGACAAGGCAACATCAACTCAAATAGTGGTGTGCAGAAGGGCATCACTAAACATGCAATACATTGAACCTTTAAGTGGATGGGTTACAGCAGCAGATGACCATGAACATACACTCAGTAGCCACTTTATTAGTTACAGGAGGTACCAAATAAAATGGTCATTGAGTGTATCTTTCCATCTGTTCATTGTCTCTGTGTCTAAAACCTGCAATTCCCTAAACAGTCTTACCAGAAGGACTGCAGATATTCAGGAAGGAGACTTGATCCTTTACATTCTCAAGGGCAATTATGGATGGGCAATGATTGCTCACTTTAACAGCAAAGCTTTGTTTCCAAAAATGAATATAGAAAAATCACTTAGTCCAATGTAATGACAGAGTCACTTAATCCAATGCAGAATATCAAAATAATGTATTTTATGAACAAATTCAAGAATTTGTGAAATAAAAGTCATAACTCACAAAACTGCAGTTAATTTTTGCCACTAAATTTTCTGGTACAAATTTTAACTTTGAATGATGCGATCTTACCTTATTTTGCCAAAACATGCAATAATTGTCAAGATAATTTACTTGCATGTCATGCACTGATACCTAACTAGTGAAAGCTGAGAAGGTGTAAAAAGATGTAACACAGAATAGAAATATTTTATGTTTAAAGAAGTTGACGGTTAGTCCTGACGAAGGGTCTCGGCCTGAAATGTCGACTGCACCTCTTCCTACAGATGCTGCCTGGCCTGCTGCGTTCACCAGCAACTTTGATGTGTGTTGACGGTGTTTCTATCACTTTAAATTTTTAATTGTATTTTCATAATTAAACTCAGAGAATGGCATGACAACATTCTGCTGGGCATCAATGTGAAGCAAAATAAATCCTGAAATAGCACCGAGGTTGTGATTCAAAAATATTTGATTGTGGACCAAGGGATGTACATTGCTTGAGGAGAAATAGTGAATAAGTCAGAACATTGTAACTTGGCTAAGTTCAATATTATAGTAGGAAAATTAAAATCTGCAATGACTTTGTCATATAAGAGTCTTGAATTGGGTAATCAAGAAAGATTTAAAAGAAAGGGAATGCCCAGAACATGAATCAGTATTTTTCAGATTGATCCTTGTTCTCCTTTTCTGTAGAGTCATAGAGTCACGGAGTACCACAGCACCAGAGCAGACCCTTTGGCCCATCTAGTCCACGCTGAACTGTTATTCTGCCCTCTCCCATTGACCCACACCAGGACCAAGGCGCTCCATATCTCTTATATATATGTACTTATCCAAATTTCTCTTAAATGTTGCAATTGAACCCACATCTACTACTTCTGTGGGCAACCTGTTCCACAGTTGCAACACCCTCTGAATGAAGAATAGAATACAGGAATTAGGATATTTTGGAGTATTGAGTACAGAGAAAATTTACAAGGATGTTGCTGGGACTTGACGACAAATTCTTGGGAAAGATTGAATAGCATAGAAGATTGAGGGGAGATTTGATAAAGGTATACATAATTTTGAAGGGTATAGATAGGGTAAATGCAAACAGGCATTGAAGTTATATGAGACTAGAACTAAATGTCATTGGTTATATGTGAAAGGTGAAAGATTAGGGGGAAATTGATGGAGACCATCTTCACTCAGAGGGTGATGCAAATGTGGAATGAGCTAAAGATAAAGAAAGCGATTAGCTTCTCCAGTGTGATAAATGACTAGCTAATACAATATAACAAACAAAATGGACGTAGGTCTATGGAAATGCAAAATACAAAAGCATCTCATACGTGACTCAGAAGCACATAAGAGGTTGGAATTATCAGAAGAAGTGTAAGTTATTAGCTCAGAATCAGATTTATTATCACTGTCTTATGTGATGCAGAATTTGTTTTGTGGCAGCAATACATTGCAAGACATGGAATTACTATAAATGACAAAATAAATAAATAATGCAAAATAAAAAGAAAAATGAGGTAGTGTTCATGGATCATTCAGAAATCTGATGAAGGAGGGGAAGATATTGTTCCTGGATGACTGAGTGTGTGTTGTTAGGTTTCTGTACTTTTTCCCTGATTCTTGCAGTAAAAGGTAGGCATTCTCCAGCTGGTAAGGGTCCTTAATGATGGATGCCTCCTTCTTGAGGCACCACCTCTTGGCAATGTCCTCCATTGTGGAGAGGTTTGTGCCCGTGATGGAGCTTGCTGTGTCTACAACTCAGCAGCCACTTGCCATTCTGTGTATTGGTGCTTCCATACCAGATGATGATGCAACCAGTCAGAATGCTCTCCACAGTACATCTGTAGAAATTTACAAGAGTCTTTGGTGATGTACCCAATCTCCTCAAACTCTTCACAAAATAGAGGCATTGGCATTCTATCTTTGTGTATGCATCAATGTGTTCAGCCCAGGACAGTTCTTCTGACACATTGACTCCCACAGACTTAAAGCTGCTCAACTTTTCTATCATTGATCCCTCAGTTGACACAGGGGCATGCTCTTCTGTCTTCCCTTGCAGCTAAAATAATGTAGAAGCAATATGTTGGGTAAATGCACAGAGAAGGTGTAGTAGTATATAGTTACTCATAACCTAAATTGGAATGAAAGATTTTGTAACTATGTCATATGTTTCAGAACACCATTAGAAATGAAACCAATTATATAATTTTGAAATGCAGTCATGATGGCACATAGTGCAGGTAAGTCATCAATTTAAATGGTTATAAGGTGTACATTGATTAAGTGAATACTTTTCATTGAGATGGTTTTTGGAAGCTGCAATTCTTTGTTTCAGGAGATGGTTAATGAGAGACCATTAAATCTTTTGCATCAAGTCAATGGGGTAAGGTCATTGTGATAGAAATACTTTGAAATTATCTAAGAACCAGCACTATCATCTCTTGCTGTGTTACTTTTGCTGCATCTTTGATTAATTCCTTTGCCTCCAAGTTGAATTAATTTCTGAACTCAACAGTTTTTGATTCCTTTCCCTTTCTGCTGATTTATCTTTTCTTTGCTTGCATGCACACAATAATCAATCCTCTCAGCCCTGTTTACCAGAAAGTTTTGTTAACTTCCTCCATTCACTTTGATCTCATTTCTATAAGGCTGCCCTCCCCATTTCAATGGCCAAGTCCCAGACACCATAGGGATTATGTTACTTGACCTCATCAGCACAGAGTTCCAAGTCTTATCAATTGCATTGGTAACCTAAGGTCTGCACTGCTGAACCCATAACATAGTTCATCAGTTTCAAAGCTTTGCCTTCTGATAGAATTCCACTCAACAAAATTTAGTTGAGGAGAATGTTATATTCAAGAAGGGCTACCTGTAAGTGTAAGCATTTAAGGATAGAAGAAGCAGTTAAAGCAACTGGCCAACAAGTCTCTTGAGTTTCCTCCAACATTCATAAGATCATGTTCTAAACAGCATTCTCGTGCTCATTAATTTAGCATCCAGCATGTCAAACTCTTTCAGGATTTTACAAATTTCAATAAGATTATCTCTCATTCATCTAAACTCCAATGAGTATAGGGTCAACCTTCTGAAACTCTCTTTACATATCAAACCAATCACAAAGGTTTTCAACCTAGTGACTATTTTCTTCAGTGCTTCCAGCATAAGCAGAAAATGGAGATCAAAACTGTGTGCCAAGGTCAGTGACATTTGTATTGATATTAAAATATATATTACTCCTGTTGCCTTACAGGGCATGGAAATTAATGGGAATTCTTTGAGAGAAATGGCACAGGCACAATAATTCTAAATATTAAATGTAAGTAATTGCATACATACTCTGAATGCTTTTATTATGTGTGCACATTTAGAACACATGTCCACTGTTTATTTTGCACATGAACTTCTTGCTGCATAATTTCATAGCTGGAAACCTGCAACCAGTTGTCTCCATGGTGGGAGTTAGCAAGGGGTTTCTGCAAAAAGAGTTAGTGTCACTTGTAGATGTGTGAAGGAACAGAGGTATTCCTGCATACGTCGTACCTGCTTTTGCAGCCATCAGTCCAAACGCTTTGTGTTAATGTGTTCTTTTTAAAGAGTATCTGATAGAGGACTGAATCTGTACAGGTGAGCTTTAACCCTTCCCATTCTAAGTTCAACATACAGATGGTTTAGTAGCTGAGGAACAATTGTATGATTCTTATCAGTACTGGTATTGGGTTATTATTGTCACATATACCAAGATACAGAGGAACGCTTTTGTTTGCATGCCATCCAGTCAGGTGAAGTCATACATAAGTAATCGAGGTAGTAGAAGGAAAAACAGAAGGTAGAATATAGAGCTGTAGCTATGAAGAATATGTGAACGGTGCAGGTGATCAATAAAATGTGTGGACTACAATGAGGTAGACTGGGAGCTCGAAATCATCTTCAGTGTATGAGAGGTTTGATACAAGAATCTGACAATGACAGAAGAGTATTGGTCCTCAGGTCCAGTGGTACATGTCCACAAGCTTTTTTTTGTGCCTGTTAAGAGAGGGGGAAAAAATAATGACTGGGGTGGGAAGAATCCATGCTCGCAGCAGGATGTGTAGATGGAGTCAATTGTAAGGAGCCTGGTTTGCATGATTGCCTGGATTGCATTTACATTTCTTTGCAAGTTCTATTTGTCCTGGGCAGAGCATTAGGCATACCAAGCTGAGATGCATCTGGATTGCAAGATTTTTCTGGTCCAAATCAGTAAAAATTGGCAGAAGTCATGCTGAATTTCTTCAGCTTTCTGAAGAATGAGAGATGTGCTATTATTGGCCCTAGCTTCATTTAGGATCTTGAAGCTCTTTACCATCTCATTCAGCACCATTAATACAGACAGGGATGTGTCCTCCACCCTGCTTCCTGAAGTCAATGATCAGCTCATTCATTTTGTTTGCACTGAGACAGAGGTTGTTTTCTTGATACCATGCCACTAGACTCTTTATTTCCTTTCTGTGCTTGGTCTCATCATTGTTTGAGATTTGGCCAGCTGGTGGTGTCATCTGAAAATTTGTCTCAAATCTCTCACTGATGTCCATTTACCCAATATTCAGTAAAGGTTACACTTGGATTGGCATGGTCTTTGTGACATAATACTAATACAAGCAGCATGTTACTAGGTTAAACTAGTAACTTGGAATTTAAATTTCCTATATGTTATTTCAAGCTAATATCTCAATCAAGCAAGCAGATTTACTGTACAGTACATTGATAAATGCAAGATGTTCTCCAGATGCTGGAAATCCAGAGTAACTCATATAAAAAAACTGGTGGACCTCAGCAGGTGAGACAGCATCTATGGAGAGGAATTAAGAGTCTATATTTTGGGCTGAGACCCTTCATCAGGACTAGAAAAGAAGGATGAAAATGCCAGAATAAGAAGGTGGGAGGAGAGAAAGAAGTCAAGATAAAAGGTGATGGGTGAAGTGAGGTGAGGGGGAAGATAAGTGGGTGGGAGAGGGGAGTATGAAGTGAGAAGCTGAGAAGTGGAAAAGGCAAAAGGCTGAAGAAGAAGAAGGAATCTGATAGTAGAGAGTGGACACGAGGAAATCTGCAGATGCTGGAATTTCAAGCAACACACACAAAAAATGCTGGTGAACGCAGCAGGCCAGGCAGCACCTATAGGAAGAGGTACAGTCGACGTTTCGGGCCAAGACCCTTTGTCAGGACTAACTGAAAGAAGAGCTAGTAAGAGATTTGAAAGTGGGAGGGGAGGGGGAGATCCAAAATGATAGGAGAAGACAGGAGGGGAAGGCATGGAGCTAAGAGCTGGACAGGTGATTGGCCAAAGGGATATGAGAGGATTATGGAACAGGAGGCCTAGGGAGAAAGAAAGGGGGAGGGGGGAAGCCCAGGGGATGGGGCAAGGAGTATAGTGAGAGGGACAGAGGGAGAAAAAGGAGAGAGAGAAAAAGAATATATATATATAAATAACGGGTGAGTACGAGGGGGAGGACGGGCATTAACAGAAGTTAGAGAAGTCCATGTTCATGCCATCAGGTTGGAAGCTACACCCCTCCCCCTTTCTTTCTCTCTAGGCCTCCTGTCCCATGATCCTCTCATATCCCTTTTACCAATCAACTGTCCAGTTCTTGGCTCCATCCCTCCCCCTCCTGTCTTCTCCTATCATTTTGGATCTCCCCCTCCCCCTCCCACTTTCTAATCTCTTACTAGCTCTTCTTTCAGTTAGTCTTGACGAAGGGTCTCGGCCTAAAACGTCGACTGTACCTCTTCCTATAGAAGAGAGTGGATCATGATTTACATGCAGAGTTTACATGGCTAATTTTGCTCTTAAGTTTTCAATTTTGTTTCTTAATATATTCTGCCATTTTGGTGCTCTTATTTCATTAATCAGATTTGCATTTATTATTATTCATCTTCAGTTTGTCATCATTTGCACATTCGTTGTTTGTCTTTGTGAGTAGCTTTTCATTAATTCTATTCTATTTCTTTGTTTTACTGTGAATGCCTGCAAGAAAATGAATCTCAGGGTAGTATATCGTGATATACAGTATATGTACTTGGATAATACATTTACATTAAGTTGAACTTTGAACTTTAGAGAAGAGGGAGTATCAATTGCATGAAAATGTCGGATGCATGAGAATTGCTAAAACTTTCTTCACTGTACATTATCAGCTAGTATTCAATGCATAGGCATTTAAATAAATTGCAGAATTTATGGATATCCTTATTCTTTTAAATAAAATGTCTTGCCAGGGAATGCTATATCTTAAGGCTAAATAATATTAATTTAAATTACAGCAAAAATAAATCAAATGAATGGCAGTACCTGCCATCACTTGAAGTGCTAGTTCTTCAAAGAGCTTCTTCAAAGCTGGTAATCAGCCTGATGATTAAATGTAAATAAACTAAAGGTGTTCTTTTCCCACTGATTTTTCATAATACTTCAAATAAAATCACTGATTAGGCCTATTTTCATAAAAACAATACAACTTTTTGTAGCCTATGCAGAGAAGTGTACAAGTGTTAGACAACCACTTACACTATAATCATTTAATTCCAAATGCCGAAAGAGCAGTGTAATTCATTTGCTGTGTTATGGATTCAATGACACTAATGACATTTCATCAGATTCGGCAGAACTTCATGAGTTGAAGTCGAACGCTGCGAGATTTAGGCTAACAAGCCTTCTTGACAAGATCTTTTTGGTCTGTCACTTGCACGTCTTCCTTACCTCATGCAAAAAGTGTGAATGAAGAAAGTGAAACTGCAATATGGTTTGAGCAGAAAAGCAATTTCATTGCCCAGCAGGTGTCAAGCCATTTTCAAATTCCTCAGCTGCAATTTTCAGGGACCTTTTTCTTTGGCTCCCCTTCTTTAGGACTTTCTTCTTGGAACTTTAGGCTTGCTACAATTCAAAACATTTGCTCTGATTTTAGCAACATTTAATCCCTCTGTGACCGGAGTATCCCTGTTAATTTCCAGACACTCATCTAATTCATCTGAACGTTTTGTTTCACTGGACTTTCAGCACTCACACTGTACACGAATTCCATGATTTCATCACAGAGCTGCTAGCGACATTGTTTTACACACAAACTTCTTAATCATAAGACTCTTCTTCAAACATTCCAAGGGACAATGGTTTTGCCATATTTTTTGTTCACTTCAGATAAAATTGCAAATAGTCATAGTCATAGTTATAGTCATACTTTATTGATCCCGGGGGAAATTGGTTTTCGTTACAGTTGCTCCATAAATAATAAATAGTAATAGAACCATAAATAGTTAAATAGTAATATGTAAATTATGCCAGTAAATTATGAAATAGGTCCAGGACCAGCCTATTGGCTCAGGATGTCTGATCCTCCAAAGGAGGAGTTGTAAAGTTTGATGGTCACAGGCAGGAATGACTTCCTATGACGCTCTGTGTTGCATCTCGGTGGAATGAGTCTCTGGCTGAATGTACTCCTGTGCCCACCCAGTACATTATGTAGTGGATGGGAGACATTAACCAAGATGGCATGCAACTTAGACAGCATCCTCTTTTCAGACACCACCGTGAGAGTCCAGTTCCATCCCCACAACATCACTGGCCTTACGAACCAGTTTGTTGATTCTGTTGGTGTCTGCCACCCTCAGCCTGCTGCCCCAGCACACAACAGCAAACATGACAGCACTGGCCACCACAACACTCGTAGAACATCCTCAGCATCGTCCGGCAGATGTTAAAGGACCTCACTCTCCTCAAGAAATAGAGACAGCTCTGACTCTTCTTGTAGACAGCCTCAGTGTTATTTGACCAGCCCAGTTTATTGTCAATTCGTATCCCCAGGTATTTGTAATCCTCCACCATGTCCACACTGACCCCCTGGATGGAAGCAGGGGTCACCGGTACCTTAGCTCTCCTCAGGTCTACCACCAGCTCCTTAGTCTTTTTCACGTTAAGCTGCAGATAATTCTGCTCACACCAGACAAAGTTTCCTACCGTAGCCCTGTACTCCGCCTCATCTCCCTTGCTGATGCATCCAACTATGGCAGAGTCATCAGAAAACTTCTGAAGATGACAAGACTCTGTGCTGTAGTTGAAGTCCGAGGTGTAAATGGTGAAGAGAAAGGGAGACAAGACAGTCCCCTGTGGAGCCCCAGTGCTGCTGATCACTCTGTCGGACACACAGTGTTGCAAGCACACGTACTGTGGTCTGCCAGTCAGGTAATTAAGAATCCATGATACCAGGGAAGCATCCACCTGCATCGCTGTCAGCTTCTCCCCCAGCAGAGCAGGGCGGATGGTGTTGAACGCACTGGAGAAGTCAAAAAACATGACTCTCACAGTGCTCGCCGGCTTATCCAGGTGGGCGTAGACACGGTTCAGCAGGAAGATGATGGCATCCTCAACTCCTAGTCGGGGGCTGGTAGGCAAACTGGCGGGGATCTAAGTGTGGCCTGACCATAGGTCGGAGCAGCTCCAGAACAAGTCTCTCCAGGGTCTTCATGATGTGGGAGGTCAATGCCACCGGTCTGTAGTCATTGAGGCCGCTGGGGCGCGGCGTCTTCGGCACAGAGACGAGGCAGGACGTCTTCCACAGTATAGGAACCCTCCAGAGCCTCAGGCTCAGGTTGAATACATGGCAAAGTACTCCACATAGCTGACGGGCACAGGCTTTGAGCACCCTGGTACTGACATCATCCGGTCCTGCAGCCTTGCTTGGGTTGAGATGTTTCAGCTGTCTTCTCACCTGTTCAGCTGTGAAGCCCACCGTGGTGGTTTCGTGTGGGGAAGGGGTATAGTCATAACAGGGTGGGGGGACTGTGAGGAGGGGTAGGAGGGGAGAATGGAATATGTGTTGGTTGGGGGCCGACAACAGATGGCTCATGGGTGGGATGGGCAGGGGCCACAATGTCAAATCTGTTAAGGAACAGGTTAAGATCCTGCAACTGATTGTGAGAATGGTTAAAAACATCATGGTGGTCTCTCTCCCCCTCAGTCCGGACATATACTAGAGTTGCTGCCTCTAGCATTGTCAAAGACCCCTCCCATCCTTCCCACAATCTCTTTGTCCTCCTGACATCAGGCATAAGGGACTGAAGTAGAGGAAGGCATAATAACCAGATCTGTCAGGCTGGGTAACAGCTTCCTCCCCCAGGCTGTTAGGGTCTTAACACCCTGCTGCCACCAAGCACACATGTACAGCCTGTCTTTATAGTCTGGTCACTGATCAGCTGATAACTTTCTCATCTTTCATTGCTTCTGTTTCACATTTTATGCTACTGTTTGTTCTATTATAATAGTGCTGGTAACATTACGCTGTCTTATATAATTATTCACCCCACACCTTATGTCAACCTGTCAATTTTCAGGTGATGCCACACAGAGATTTGTGCGAATATTATTTTGTGACTGTATGTGCTGGAACATAATGATATTTACTATTTGTGACTATATGTGTTGTGCTTTGCTCCTTGACCCCAGAGGAATGATATTTCAGTTAGCTGTATACACGTGTATGGTTGCAGGACAATAAACATGAGTTTGAACTATTGCATTTGTAAGGCAGTGCCATATTAACTCTGTTTCACCAGCATTATCGATTTGCTTAGCTCTCATCCCCCTTCACTCCAAAGAGAAAAGCCCTAGCTCACTCAGCTGAAAGAAATGGGGGAACGGAGGCTTGGTGTATGTAAAGAAACTAGATAGATTATGTGAGAGAATATGAATCAGGATCAGAATCAGGTTTATTTTCTATATTGCAAAATGTGTTGTTTTGCATTGTCAGTACCGTGCAAAATAAAAAAAAAACTAGCATAAATTACAATAAGAAATATGTAAAGAAATAGTGCAAAAAAGAGTAAAATAGTCAGGTAATGTCAGAGGGACAAGGGACATAGAGGAAATAAATGGCCTGAAATTGAAGAATTCAATGCTCATTCCACCGGGTTGTAGATAACCCAGGCGGAAAATGAGGTGCTGTTCCTCAAGTTTGTGTTTGGTCCCATCCTGGCAGTGCCTGAGAAGCAGATATTCTAATACATCTCTTTCAGCCTCACTTATTGCATCTGGTGCTCCCGATGTGGATTCTTCTGCATCGTGAGATTAGCTGCAGACCAAGGGACTGCTTTGCCAAGCACCTGTGCTTTGTCTACTATCGCATTCTGGAGCTCCTAGTTGCTTGTCGTTTTAATTCCCTTCCCTCTCCCCACATAAACATGGCAGTCCTTAGTCTTCTTACCACCTCTGTTGCTATTTCTACTGACCTGTGAACCCATGCCTATCACCCCATTTCATCTAGATCCACTTATGGTTCGACAGCTCTTCATCCCTTCCTTCCACATTTTTATGCTGGCTATTTCCCCTAAGACTTTCAGTCCAAATGAAGTGTCTTATCAACTGTCCATTTCTCTCCACTGATGCAACATAACCCACTGAGTTCCTCCAGCATCCTGTTTGTTACTCATTATCCTGATCAATCACCTCTGCACATGCTTAGTACAATCATATCCTTCATATTTAGCATAATGACCAGAAATGCATATTGTACTCTAGTTGTTGCTTAACTAATATTTTATTGAGGGCCTCCATTGGTTGGAGTCAACCATAGATATCTACATGATATGCATGCCAGTTTGCAAGCCTGGGCAGTACAATATGGAGAGCAAACTGTTGGCCATGTAATAGGCTCTCCCTCTCCACACAACTGATGTATCCAAAAGAACGTGAGAGACCGATACAGTTTGGTACCTACATTGCCACAGGAGTTGTTAGTCAGTATTGAATTTAACATAGTACTGACTTAAAGAGTCCAGCTCCAGATTCCAGAGTCCAACCTCCAGGCAGTGGAGGTTAAAGACCAGAGCTTTCCTTCTCCGAGATGAGCTGCCACCCATGGCTGATGAGCCCCATCTGCCCAAAGCAACTGGTTTTAAGATGTTAGTAACCCACCTTTGGTCCCTCCTCCTGTCAGTAGAAACAGTTCCACTGGGCCTAGAACTGAAGCCGCACTTGAAGGCTAGGAGCCAGACTTAGTTGTCAGAGTATTTGAGATGTATGCCATTGGAAGTATTTAATAGGTAGTGGGATCCTAGAGCCACTACCGCCCCTGGCTATAGCTACCTTAAGGAACCAATGTTTTGTGAAGTTGTAACATAAGCACCTTGCCTTATTTTCAATGCCCAGGCAAATGAAAGCAAGTATCCTATATGATTCTGAATCACCTTATCAGCTTGTACTGCCACCTTCCAAGATTCTTGGAGTGTTCACCGAGATTCCTCTGTTCATCAGCATTCCCTAGGGCCTGAAGTTCAGTACCTAATCCTTAGCAGAATTACATTACATCTGCCACTGCTATGCCATTTTACTAACTCATCAATGTCATCCTGATTGCCTCATCACCATCAACCACACCAATCATTTTCACATCATCTGCAAGCTGCCAATCGTTTACTCTACTACATTTGCATCCACATCATTAACGTATATGACAAACAGGAAGGGTCTCAGCAGTAGTCCCTATGGTATATCACTGATCATAGGCTTTCAATCACAAATAAATACACTCAACCATAACCCTCTTCCTTCTATCACTGAGCCATATGAGAAGGCATTGGAGGTCTCAGAGACGGAGCTAGACTTCTCTAAGGATCAATGCCAATGCAAGCAAGGATTCTCCAGGACAGTCAACTATGAGCAATGTGGCCTCTCACAAACTCCAGTACTACATAGTTCTGAACTGCCTTTGCTGTAGAAACTGAGGGTTACTTTCACTCTCCCCTTCCAGGCCTTAGGATCATTCTCAGATCCAGCTGCTGTGAGCTAGTCACCCAAGCTCCATGCTTGAGAAAAGACTTAATCTTCATAGGATCAGCTTAACTGGTTAAGGGCTTTATTGCCTTCTGCAGGATTTCTTAAAATAGAAGATAATAAATTTACCAGTGATACAATTATTGTTGGCATACTCTCAGATGATTATGAGGAGGCATACAGAGTGAGGTAGATCATCTGATGTTGTGATGTTGCAGCAACAACCTCACGTTAAACATCAGTAAGACTAAGGAATTCATTGTGAATTTTAGTAAGGAGTAATTGGGAGAAAATAGGCCAGTCCTCATTGAGGGGTTTGCAGTAAAAAGAGTGAGCAACTATAAATTCCCGAGTGTCAGAACCTCTGAAGAGCTATCCTGGCCCAACATTTGATGAAGAAGGCATGCCACAACTATATTTCATTAGGAGTTGAGGAGTTTTGATATGTCACCAAAGACCAGCAAATGAAGAGCATTCTGACTGGTTGCCTTGGCCTCAGTACCTCCTTGTGTAATCAAATCCTCACTATTCTCACTTGCAGATGCCAGTTAGTTTTGATTGCCAACAACATCTCCTCCACAATCTCCATCACCTCAGGTGCACCACAAGGCTGTGTGTTAGACCCCTGCTCTACTCACTTTACACTTACGCCTGTGTGGCTAAGCACAGATCTAATGCCATATTTAAGTTTGTTGACAACGTCACCACTGTAGGCCAAATCAAAGATGGTGATGGATCAGCATACAAGAGGGAGATTTAAAATCTGGCTGAGTGGTGCCACAACAGCAACCTCTCACACAATGTCAGCAAGACCAAGGAGCTGGTTATTGACTTCAGAAGGAGGAGAAGGAGGTCCATGAGCCAGTCTTCTTCAGGGAATCAGAGGTGAAGAGGGCCAGCAACTGTAAATTCTTTAGTGTTATCATTTCAAAGAATTTGTGCTGAGCTCAGCATTTAAGAGCAATTATGAAGAAAGCACAGCAGCACCTCTACTTAGGCATTTACAATGTTTTGAAATGACATCTAAAACTTGGACAACTTCTATAGATGTGTGGTGGAGAGTATATTAACTCTGCATCACAAGCTGATATGGAAACACCAATGCCCTTGAACAGAAAATCCTATAAAAAGTAATGGATAGAGCCCTGTCCATCATGGGTAAAGTCCCGCGCCCCCTCCCCCCGTCCCCGCGCCATTGAGCACAACTACGTGGAGTGTTTTCATAGGTAGGCAGCATCCATCATCAGGGACCTCCACCACCCAGGTCATGCACTCTTCCCGTTGCTGCCATCAGAGATTCAGGACCCACACCACCAGGTTCGGGATTATTACCCCTCATACATCAGGCTCCAGAACCAGAGGAGATAACTTCACTCAACTTCACTCGCCTCAACTCTGAGCTGTTCCCACAAACTTTGGATTCACTTTCCAGGTCTCTTCGTTTCATGTTCTTGATATTTATTGCATATTTATTTCTTATTACATTTTTATTTTTTCTCAGCTCAAACTGGTTAAACTTGACATAGCCAAGTACACTCTTTTCTCAGTTGCTTGGAACCTTTGGACTTTTCTAGTGGTATTATGATTTTTGGAAGATTTACATAAATATTGTTGTGTAGTCCCAATTGTGTAATGCTATTGTGTAGTGATGTTGGGATGATACTAGCTGTAGACTGATGTAGAGGGGCTTCCTTTTATCCTTTTAGAATGGAGATGAAGAGCGATTTCTTTAGCCATAGAGAGATGAATCTGTGGAATTTGTTGCCACAGGCAGCTGTGGAGGCCAAGTCTTCCTGTACATTTGAGGCAGAGGTGGATAGTTTCTTGTTTGGTCGAGGCATGAAGGGATATGGTGGGGGCTGGGGGGAGGAGGCAGGACATTTGGGCTGAGAGGAGAAATGGATCAGCCATGATGAAATAGTGGGCAGACTTGATGGGCCAAATGGCCTAATTCTGCTCTTATATCTTATGATCTTATGATAGATATTACCATTGTGATAGTTTATACCTTGTTCATATTCCATAATCTTTCAGTTTCCTCATTTAATTCAGCATTCTTCTGGTCTTTTTCACTTACTGTTTTCTGTCTGTTGTGTGTGTGTTTGGAATGGCTATAAATAAGTAAGTTCTTGATTGTTTATCGTGCATTATTCTATCTGGTCGGTTATAATGGATTGTCCTCCCTGTAAGAATAATTTGTAATATAATTTCTACGATTCTGACTCTAAAACTGGATCAAGCCTGTATTTATAGTAAGTTATGGTGTCTTTTATAACTTTGTATTTTAAAGCAAGATTTTGGTGAGCAAAGTTTACCACTTGTTTGTGCCTGTGTTAGTAATCAGATTGAGTGAAACTGCTGCAGGATCCTGTAATATGTTGGATTGTTTCTAGTTTCTTTTGGCATTTTATTTATATTTCATCTTGAATCTGTTGTTTTTTTTATTATATTTTCCTTTTTTTTGATATTTCCTCAGTTTGTTCTCTTTGCACACTGGTTGTCCATCCTGGTGAAGAAATCTTACATTTATTCTTTTATGGTATTGGATTTATTGAGTATGCCAGCAAGAAATAAATCGCAGGGTTGTATATGGTGACATATATATACTTTAATAATAATTTTACTTCAAAATTGTCTTTGCGTTATAGTTTCCTCCCCTCGGCCTTCAGAGTTCTGAACAATCCATGAACCCACAAAAACAACCTCACTATTTCGCTCACTGCATTTTTTAGATATTCTTATTGTAATTTATAAAAATTTTATGTACTGCAATATACTGCTTCCACAAAACAACACTTTTCACAATATGCTGTATGTTAGTGATAATCAATGTGGTTCTGATTCTGAATGTAATCATATAGTATTATTCCTCATAGATCTAACATGGCATATCCCAGGTAGGAATTCCTATCTTACTCTAGGGGGTCCCCTTGTGCAGAAAATGTACATCCTGCATACCGTGGTTCCTCTTTGAGACCCTACTCCCTCCCCACTCCTAAGTCCCTCTGTAGTCAGTGCAGTGCTGCCTATGCTCTGCATACAGCCTTTAATGTCTACCCCAGACGTCAGAGCTCCATTGGTGGTTGGCAGCAGCTGTGTGATCGTGAAGCTGAGAGTAGCAGTGTGACACTACAGCAGGGAGCTCAGCAACCCTCCCTCAAAAACACTGCAATGATAATTGCCAGTCTGAAGTCACGTTAAAATAGAATTAGCTTACACAACTGTTGTTAGGCTGTACTTGCACACCCACAAAATATAAAATGCAACTATCTGAGCCCTCATGTTTTGTTTAGAAGATTAACAAACCTTTTTCATGCGAGGAACAAAGAGAAGTGATAAGAGAGCAAATGAAAAACAGGGCCAAGAAGCATTCTCACACAGTAGATAAGGAGTTTAGTCCCAGCTGCAAGCTATCAGATAGGGATATCTTGCCCCAGTAATAGGGAAGAATTGATCAAGGGTTAGAACCAATCCAGAAATGACCTGTGTTCACAAGGAGGAAGCACAGAACTTTTGAAACCGCAGATACCCATAAAACTATTTCTCTACCAGACATGTAGTCAATATAAATAGTGAAGATGGCCAGAGAGATAAGGATTTGAGCAGGCTAAGATTGCAATGCATGGGAGCAACTGTTATCTGATGGCTCCCACTGACCTGGAGGTGATGCACTCAGTATTGGGCAGAGCTCAAGAAGCAATTACAAGGAGAAGAAAAAGTACTCACCAGCTGTTAGAGATAGATGGATCTATAGAAAACTATAGCACAAACACAGGCCTTTCGGAACATTTAGTCTTTGCCAAAATATTATTCCGCCTAGCTCATCAATCCATACCTGGACCTTAGTTATCTATTCTCCATCCATCTGTGTATTTCTCCCAACTGCTCTTAAAATTGGAATTGAACCCACATCCGTCACTTCTGCTGGCAGCACATTCCATACTCATAGCACCCTCTGTGTGAAGAAGTTCGCACTCATGCTCCCCTTAAAAATGCCGTCTTTCACCCTTAACTCACGACCTCTAGTTCTCATCTCACCAACCTCAGTGTAAAAAGCCTGCTTGCATTTACCCTATCTATATCCCTCTTAATTTTGTAAATATCTATCAAATCTCCCCTCAATCATCTACATTCTAGGGAATAAAGTTCTAACTTATTCAACCTTTCCTTATAACTCAGGGCCTCATGTCCCAGCAACATCCTTGTAAATTTTCTCTGTACTTTTTCTATGTTATTGATATTTTTCCTGTAGGTACAAAGGAACACTTTGTAATTGAGGAAGCAACAAGGAAAAATTAGAGAGAATTATTACTGAAAATCTTTAGTGCAACAAAGAACAAACTTGTTTGGAGGAATGAACTAGATAGTTTACGGCCAAATTTGGGGATCTTTGGGGTACCGCAAGGCTCAGTGCTGGGACCCCAGTTGTTTACAATATATATTAATGACTTGGATGAGGGAATTAAATGCAGCATCTCCAAGTTTGCGGATGACACGAAGCTGGGTGGCAGTGTTAGCAGTGAGGAGGATGCTAAGAGGATGCAGGGTGACTTGGATAGGTTGGGTGAGTGGGAAAACTCATGGCAGATGCAATTTAATGTGGATAAATGTGAAGTTATCCACTTTGGTGGCAAAAATAGGAAAACAGATTATTATCTGAATGGTGGCCGATTAGGAAAAGGGGAGGTGCAACGAGACCTGGGTGTCATTATACACCAGTCATTGAAAGTGGGCATGCAGGTACAGCAGGCGGTGAAAAAGGCGAATGGTATGCTGGCATTTATAGCGAGAGGATTCGAGTACAGGAGCAGGAAGGTACTACTGCAGTTGTACAAGGCCTTGGTGAGACCACACCTGGAGTATTGTGTGCAGTTTTGGTCCCCTAATCTGAGGAAAGACATCTTTGCCATAGAGGGAGTACAAAGAAGGTTCACCAGATTGATTCCTGGGATGGCAGGACTTTCATATGAAGAAAGACTGGATGAACTGGGCTTGTACTCGTTGGAATTTAGAAGTTTGAGGGGGGATCTGATTGAAACGTATAAGGTCCTAAAGGGATTGGACAGGCTAGATGCAGGAAAATTGTTCCCGATGTTGGGGAAGTCCAGAACGAGGGGTCACAAGTTTGAGGATAGAGGGGAAGCCTTTTAGGACCGAGATTAGGAAAAACTTCTTCACACAGAGAGTGGTGAATCTGTGGAATTCTCTGCCACAGGAAACTGTTGAGGCCAGTTCATTGGCTATATTTAAGAGGGAGTTAGATATGGCCCTTGTGGCTACGGGGGTCAGGGGGTATGGAGGGAAGGCTGGGGCGGGGTTCTGAGTTGGATGATCAGCCATGATCATAATATATGGCGGTGCAGGCTCGAAGGGCCGAATGGCCTACTCCTGCACCTATTTTCTATGTTTCTCTGTTTAGAGTTAGGGGTTTGGCGAGAGGAATGGAGGGATGTGAGGCATGGTGAATGGTTCGGGTTCAGAACACACTGCTAGGAGCAGATGTGAGGGTAAATTCAGTTAATTTTTAAGTCTACTACTACTAAAAATCTCATGCTCTATCTGTCTGTTTGTCTGTTTGTGACCTCCAATTAGCGCAAATGGTGCATTACAGCAGCACTTTTTTTGGCTAAATCGAATTAAAATGCGCTAACTTACAGGTATAGGCAAAGTTCAGGGTTATATATTCATATAAAATTGATCATTCGCCAAAAATCAACAGGCTGGCTTTCACCCGAGACCCGATCGGCCATCATGGAAATCAGGATGCAACAGCCCAACGCATGTGCACAGCCAGCCTCAGCAGCGACACCTACCGGAGCAAAAGGGCAGGGCATCTCTATTTCAAGGGGTCACATTCTGCTAAGCACCATCAGCATGTGCAGGATTGGGACAGATCTAACTGCCATCCATCAATAAGAGATAATTAAATCTTATTGTAATGACGTACTTCGAGACACCCTTAAAACCCTTTCCTGCAGTCAAAGGACAGCGGTGACTATATCATATCCATTTAGGAGAGCACCAACCACATCAACAAGAATAATCAGCATCCTTTGTTGTTACTGCTTCGTATCTTCTATCCAGCATTAGGGTAAAAAAAAAATGGTCAGCCTAATTATGCTGCGTGGAAAGGGAAGAGGGACATTATGGTCAAGGGATAACGCCAAACGTCGTCAGGAAGCGGCAAGGAGAGGGAGAGAACAAGAATCGGATGAGGCCAGGGCCGCACAACTCCAGGATCAAAGAGTCAGAGCAAAAAAAGATGAGAGAAGAAGAGACAGAGGAGGAGAGGCATGCGCGTCTCCAGGATGAGAGACAAACAACAAACAGCAGAAGAGCTGAAGAGACGGGGGATGAAAGGGCTGCATGTCTCCAGAATGACCACGAGAGGCACAAGGATGGCAGATAAGCCAGAAAGGATGACATCAAAAGTGTACTTCGTTAAATGAGGAGGAGCTATATTCACTTTGCTACGCATCTTTCTTCTTTAATAAACTGAGGTTTTCTACTTCAGTTTCCAAAACAAAACGATACCGATATCGTTCAGGAAAATTTAATGTTCATTCTGGTCACATCGGACTGCACTCCCCTTCTCTCAAAGGGTGTCCCAACGGGTCACCTTGTTGTCTAGTAATATTCAAAGGGGAGCTGGATGAGAATCTGAAGGGAAGGACTCAATGGGCCGAATGGCTAAAATGCCATTTTTAGGATTGCTGCTGAGGTTTTTAGTGAGCTGCAGAAAAACAGGCAGTCAGAGCCAGCTGGTAGGTTTTTGTAGGCCAGGGGAGTGGGAGAACAGTTGCTAAATCTCAGCATGGGATAAGGCCATATTGCCCAATAAAAGTGTTCCTACTGGATGTAAAACCAACTGAGCTCATTGTAAGATCAGAAGACATAGGAGCATCGAGTCTGCTCTGCCATCCCATTATGACTGATATATTATCCCTCTCAACCCATTCTTTTGCCTTTTCTCAGTAACTTTTGATCCCCTTACTAATCATGCATCAATCAACGTCCACTTTGAATATACCCATTGACTTAGTCTCCACAATGTCTGTGGCAATTAATTCCACAGACTCACCATCCTCTGGCTAAAGAAATTCCTCCATATTCCCCACAAATCGAGAAAGCTTGTAAACAGTGTGAGAGGGAGGATAGGCAGATGATAGAGAAGGGATAAGCTCAGACCAATGGTTTGAGATGTGTCTATTTTAATGCAAGGAGTACCGTGAACAAAGCGGATGAACTCAGAGCGTGGATCAGTACTTGGAGCTATTATGTAGTGGCTATTACAGAGATTTGGATGGCTCAGGGGCAGGAATGGCTACTCAGAGTACAAGGCATTAGATGATTCAGAAAGGACAGGGAGGAAGGCAAAAGGTGGGGGCGTGGCACTGCTGATCTGAGATAGTGTCATGGCTGCAGAAAAGGAGGAAGTCATGGAGGGATTGTCTACTGAGTCTCTGTAGGTGGAAGTTAGGAACAGTAAGGGGTCAATAACTCTTTTGGGTGTTTTTATAGACCACCCAATAGTAAAAGGAGCAGATAGGGAGACAGATTCTGGAAAAATGCAATAATAACAGGGTTGTCGTGGTGGGAGATTTTAATTTCCCCAATATTGATTGGTATCTTTCTAGAGCAAGGAGTTTAGATGGGGTGGAGTTTGTCAGGTGTATTCAGGAAGGTTTCCTGACACAATATGTTGATAAGCCTACAAGAGGAAATGCTGTACTTGATCTGGTATTGGGAAATGAACCTGGTCACATGTCAGGTCTCTCAGTGGGAGAGCATTTTGGAGATAGTGATCACAATTCTATCTCCTTTATCATTGCATTGAGAGGGATAGGAACAGACAAGTTAGGAAAGCGTTTAATTGGAGTAAGGGGAAATAGGAAGCTATCAGGCAGGAACTTGGAACCATAAATTGGGAACAGATGTTCTCAGGGAAACATACAGCATATATCAGGGGATATTTGCTTGGTGTTCTGCATAGGTATGTTCCAATGAAACAGGGAAAGGTGAATAGGGTACGGGAACTGCAGTGTGCAAAGGCTGTTGAAAATCTAGTCAAGAAGAAAAGGAAAACTTATGAAAGGTTCAAAAAACTAGGTAATGATAAAGATCTAGAAAATTATAAGGCTAGCAGCATGGAGCTTAAGGATGAAATTACGAGAGCCAGGAAGGGGCCATGAAAAGGCCTTGGTGAGCAAGATTAAGGAAAACCACAAGGCATTCTACAAGTATGTGAAGAGTAAGAGGAGAAGACATGACAGAATAGGACCAATCAAGTGAGACAGTGAAAAAGTGTGTATGGACCCGGCGGTACTTAGTGAATACTTTGCTTCAGCATTCACTACAGAAAAGGATCTTGGCGATTGTAGAGATAACTTACAGCAGACTGAAAAGTTTGAACATATAGACATAAAGAAAGAGGATGTGCTGGAGCTTTTGGAAAGCATCTGTTGGATAAGTCACTGGGATGGATGATATATATCCCAGCATACTGTGGGAGGCGAGGGAGGAGATTGCTGAGCCTCTGGCAATGATCGTTGCATCATCAATGGGGACAGGAGAGGTTCTGGAAGATTGAGTGGTTGCAGATGTTGTTCCCTTATTCAAGAAGGGGAGTAGAGATAGCCCAGGAAATTATAGACCAGTGAGTCTTACTTCAGTGGTTGGTAAGTTGATGGAGAAGATCCTGAGAGGCAGGATTTATGAATATTTGGAGAGGTGTAATATGATTAGGAATAGTCAGTATGGCTTTGCAAAAGGCAGGTCGTGCCTTACTCACCTGATTGAATTTTTTGAGGATTTGACTAAATATATTGATGAAGAAAGAGCAGTAGGTGTAGGGTATATGGATTTCAGCAAAGCATTTGATAAGATACCCCATGCAAGACATATTGAGAAAGTAAGGAGACATGGAATCCAAGGGGACGTTGTTTGTGGATCCAGAACCGGTATGCCCATAGAAGGCAGATAGTGGTTGTAGACAGGTCATATTCTGCATGGAGGTCGGTGATCTGTGGTGTGCCTCAGGGACCTGTTCCGGGACCCCTTCTCTTTGTGATTTTTATAAATGACTTGGATGAGTAAGTGGAGGGATGGGTTAGTAAATTTGCAGATGACACAAAAGTTGGGGGTGTTGTGGATAGTGTGGAGGGCTGTTAGAGGTTACAGTAGGACATTGATAGGATGCAAAACTGGGCTGAGAAGTGGCAGATGGAGTTCAACGCAGGTAAATATGAGGTGGTTCATTTTGCTAGGTCAAATATGATGGCAGAATATATAGTATTTTTAGTAAGTCTCTTGGCAGTGTGGAGAGTCAGAGGGATCTTGGGTCTGAGTCCATAGGACACTCAAAGCTGCTGCACGGGTTGACTCCGTGGTTGAGAAGGCATACAGTGCATTGACCTTCATCAACCGTGGGATTGAATTCCAGAGCTGAAAGGTAATGTTACAGCTATATAGGACCCTGGTCAGACCCTGCTTGGAGTACTGTGCTCAATCTGGTCACCTACAGGAAGGATGTGGAAACCATAGTAAGGTTGCAGAGGAGATTTACAAGGATGTTGCCTGGATTGGGGAGCTTGCCTAACCAGAATATGTTGTGTGAACTTGGGCTTTTCTCCTTGGAGTGACGGAGGATGAGACGTGACCTGATACAAGTGTATAAGTTGATGAGTGGCACTGATCGTGTGGATAGTGTGATGGGGTCCTGAATTACCCCAATGAACTGTGCTTTTGAAAAGAGAGAGAGAGAGAAAGAGAGAGAGAGACAAAGACTGCTCACAGGTTGTTTATACTTTCTCCAAGGACATTGCCTGCTTGTATTCTTACACAGACAGAGAAGGGCGGAGTTTTTTTTTTGAGAGACAGTTGGTACCCAGTATGGGGAGATAAAATAGAACATCAGATGATAGACCTCAGGCACATGTTTATGGACACTGAATGAGCTTTGTTGTGCCCACAGGAAAAGTGGTTTTTTGGAAGATCAATCAGTCGCTCTTGCAGTGAGAAAAGGGATTGACCAGTGGAGAATTGTCCATGTGTCCAACCTTTGCCTAGGTTGATAGCTCCACCACAGAAAAATGGACCCCTTTGTTGTGGTCACATTCGGTGACTTCTGAAGGATTTCAGAGGACAACGGGAAGATCGATGATTTCAGCTCATCTGAAGATTCAAATCTCTCTCTCTCTCCATCACTACTCAACTCAACACAACGAACTGAACTGAACTTTACTCATTATCGTGAAACTGTACTTTTTTACCCTTAGGCTTGAAGAGGCTTTGTTTTCACATATATGTCCACACTTACTGATTTACTTACTTATATATAATCATTGCTAACCTATTTGATTTATCTACATTTATATTACTGTATTGCATAGTTATTAATAAATATTATTAGGTAATAGCAATACTGGACTCCAAAGTGTTTTCCATTTCTGCTGGTTCTTTAACCCGTCACGGGGTACGTGACAAAATTGGGGCCTGCGTCCGTGGTATGAACATATAGGATGGGGGGCCTGTTTGAATTGATTGGGGAAAATCCTTTTTGATTTGGTTGTGTGGAAATACAGCAGAAATGGACGTTAGTGCTGAGAAGTTTCTGTTGGAATAAACCCCGGAAGCATTGTTTGATGCTACGAGGGTTGTGCCGTTGGGAATTGCTCAAAAGTTAATACTAAAGGTGGCCACTAAAGTGGGGAGAGCTCAGATGCAGACAATAATAGCCCAGCATGATATAGATAAGGGAACATTTTATTGAGGAGGTGTTAGAGTTATTTGCTGAAGGTAAGGTAGTTACTGAGGCTGTGATTAAGTTGCAATTGAAATTGAAATTAAATCAGCTGGAGGCTGATGAAGCAGAAAGGCAGAGGATCCGTGAGGGTAGAGAGGCAGCAAAACAGAGAGCAGAGGCAGAAAAACGGAGAGAAAAGGCAGCGAAATGGAGAGAAGGGGCAGAAAGACAGAGACAGTTAAAAAGGGAGATGTGGCAGCTGAGAGGTTTGGTGTCGGACCCAGATAATTTTTACAGTTTAGAAGGGCTTGTTTTGTGTGATGAATTTAAAAGTTGTGCTCATGATGATGTAAAGGCATACCTGGATACAGAGGATGCCGCCACCCTGCGGAGGTCTGCAAAGAATGCAGACGAAGAGGTTTTAACCCACGAGCTTGAGTTTACTCCAGATAGGAATTTTGCCAGCAAATAGCTGGGAGGTTCTGGGTGACCTTGAATTTGAAACTGGGACAAGTATGACAGCCCAGATGAGGCAGCTGTCCCAATTGCCTGTGTTCAGGTTGTTGAAGTACCTGTGAATTCACAGAGTTCTGAACCTTGTGTTGAAGCTCAGTTAAAGTCTGAGGTGTCTGAATTAGCTGAAAAGGAATGCAGTTCTTTTGTGTCAGATGATCTTGGTTCAGTGAATAAAGGGTTAACCTTGGTACCAGTGGAATGTGAGGATTCTCAGTCACTTGTATTAGACAGTGTTTTAAAAATTAGTGATGAGGTGAAAATTGCTGAGGTAAGTGTTAATGGAAGTAATGGGAAAAGTGCTGTTCCTGAACTTTTGGATAAAGTGCTGGGAAAGGTTGGATTGGTTGCGCGACCTTTGACCCTGCTTGCAGGACAAAGGCCTGCTGAGGGAGGATGTGCTACTCTGTTGAATTATGTTTGGACATTTAGAGGTACACACCAGCAAGCTTATGATGTTGTGAAGAAGGAGATTTGTTATGGTTTTGGGGTGGAAGTTGTTATGGAAGCAAGTCGGAGTGAAGGTCGTAATTGGACGAACGGATTGTTTGATCTCTTCCACAATGTATACATGGCTCTTATAAGCCTGGTGATGGTGGTAAGTTTAGTAAACAATGGAGGAATGTTGACACTTCTCCAAGATAAGGTTGATAAGGCTGTTCAACTGATGAGCCTACTGCTGTTGAGGACCCGCCCATAGATGCTGATGTGTATCCCGCATGTGCAGTGACCCGAAGCATGTCCAGAAAGGCTGCTGATGCTAATGTTGATTTAACTGAGACTTTCCTACCATCCCTATACCAACAGGACTTAGAGGTTAGTAAGGCTGAGGAGAGCAAGGAAGAAGGAATTTATAGAGGAACAGAATAAAGATCCTGAAAGTGTGGCTTTAAAAGAGACAGCTCTCTCTGAGGATGAAATTCAGAAAGAGACAGTGGGATATTAACTTAAAGATGGGGTGTTGATGAGGAAGTGGAGACCAGCCACTGTGCCTGCAAGTGAGGATTGGGCTATTGTGCATCAGGTGGTATTTACAGGGCTGAAATTTTAAACCTGGCCCACAAGATACCTTTAGGGGGACATTTTGGAGTAAAGAAGACAGTGCACAGAATTATGAGGGAATTTTATTGGCCTAACGTGAGGAAAGATATTGTCAATTACTACAGAGGGTGTCATATGTGCCAGGTAGTGGGAAAACCTAACCAGGCCAATCCGAAGGCACCACTTTGGCCGATACCTGCTTTTGGTGAACCTTTTTCTAGGGTCATAGTGGATTGTGCAGGCCCATTGCCAAAGACTTCAGCTGGTCATCAGTACTTGTTAACAATTATGTGTGCTGCATCTAGGTTCCCTGAAGCCATGCCTCTCAGAAACATCCAGGCCATGACTGTGGTAAAGGCACTCAGCAAATTTTTCACACTGGTAGGTTTACCTAATGGAATTCAATCTGACCAGGGAAGTAACTTCACTTCAAGAACATTCCAGCAAATAGTTTCTGAGCTGGGGGCTAAACAAGTTGTGTCATCTGCCTACCACCCAGAGTCTCAAGGGGTTTTGGAGCGGTTTCATTCCACTTTAAAGACCATGATTAAAACCTACTGTTATGAGAATGACAGGGACTGGGATGAAAGAATACACTTATTACTTTTTGCTGTGAGAGACACCATTCAAGAGTCCTTGGGGTTCAGCCCGTTTGAGCTCATTTTCGGCCATAGGCCCAAAGGACATTTGACCTTGCTCAGGGAGCAATGGTCTAACCTAAAAGTGTGTGTCAGTGTGTTAGATTATGTTTTAAAATTTAATGAAAGACTTAACAAAGCTTGTGACTTTGCCAAGAAGAATCTGCAAAATTCCCATATTAAAATGAAACATTGGTTTGAAAAAAGAGTGAGAGAGCAGGTGTTTGAGGTTGGAAATAAGGTGCTGGTGCTGTTCTTTCTTGTGACCAACCCCCTCCAAGCATAATTCCATGGACCATACCACATAATTAAGAAAATCGATTCTTTGAATTATGTTATCGAAACTCCCGACAGAAGGAAGGCAACCCAATTAGTACACATAAATATGCTGAAGCCTTATCATGATTCTGAGATGGTACCAATAAGTTCAATTATAAAAACAAGTGGGGCTGAGGAATTTGATAATGAGGGGCAAAATCATTTTATCAAACTGAATATTGTATCAACAAGACTTGAGAATTCTACTATTTTGAAAGACCTCACTGATAAGGTTTGTCATCTAGAGCCTGCACAGAGAAAGCAATTGCAGGAACTAATTAGCAAGCATGAAGATTTATTTCCTGACATTCCAAGATGGTGCACAGGTGCAGTGCACGACATCATTATAAAATCAACCCAGCCCATAAAACAGCATCCTTACAGAATGAACTTTGGAAAAACAAAGGGGTTGAAAAAGAAATTAGCTACATGTTAGCAACCGGTATCATTAGGCAATCTACCTCAGACTGGGTGTCACCCTGCGTCCTTGTCCCAAGGCCGGATGGTAGCTTGAGATTCTGTACTGACTATAGGAAAATTAATGCAATAACCAAGACAGATACATATCCTATCCCTATCCCAACTGTATTGATAAAGTGGGAAAGGCTAAGTACCTCACAGAAATTGATCTGTTAAAAGGATATTGGTGTGCCCCTTTGGACAGGGCCAGAAAAATATTAGCGTTTGTCACACCTTCAGGGTTGTATGAATATAATGTTTTACCCTTCAGGATGAAAAATGCTCCAGAGACATTTCAAAGTATGATCAATTCTGTGATTAGAGGTTTAGAAAACACAGGGACTTATATCGATGATTTAGTGGTCTGGAATGACACGTGGGAAGAGCATATTGCAGCAGTAGAAAAACTGTGTGATAGACTTTCCAAAGCCAGTCTTACTGTGAACCTCGCAAAAAGTGAATGTGGTCATGCTACTGTAATTTATCTTGGCTATACAGTAGGCCAGGGCCAACTGGCTCCTGTACAGGCCAAGGTTCAAGCTATTGCTGAGGTTCCTGTTCCGACCAGCAAGAAAGCTTTGAGAAGGTTTTTAGGAATGGTTAGGTATTATTGTAAGTCTTGTAAGGACTTTGCTGACATCACTCTCCCCCTAACAAAACTCCTGGGGAAGAGTGAAAGATTTGTATGGAGTGATCTTTGCCAGGGCGCATTTGAACATCTGAAAACCATCCTGTGTTATCATCCTGTGCTCACAGCAAATGATTTTTCAAAGCCATTTTCTATAACAACAGATGCTATGAAGTGACGAAGCTGTTGGGGCAGTACTGTTACAGAAGGGAGTGAATGACATTGAACACACAGCAGCCTATTTCTCAAAGAAATTTAATGTGCACTAGAAAAATTACTCAACTGTTGAAAAGGAATTGTTAACACTTATTCTGTCCTTACAACATTTTGAGGTTTATATTTGTCCTGCTCAAAGAGCCCTTGTGGTTTACACGGAACATAATCCGTTGGTGTTTCTAACTAAGATGAAGGATAAGAATAGAAAGTTGTTAAATTGGAGTCTGATATTACAAGTATTTGATCTGACAGTCAAACATGTGAAAGATACTGACAACATTATAGCTGATTGCTTATCCAGATGTTAAGTTGGAAATTGTACACATACTTGCTATGTCATCTGATGATTTTACCCGTATTGTTTCAAACTCTGTAATTTACATTTAAACTAAAAGAAAGTTTTGCTTTTGTCAAAAAAAATTTTTTTGAAGAAAGTGGGTGTGACAGGGTCTTGAATTACCCCTATGAACTGTGCTTTTGAAAAGAGAGAGAGAGACGAAGACTGCTCACGGGTTGATTATACTTTCTCCAAGGACATTGCCTGATTGTATTCTTACACAGACAAAGAAGGGCAGAGTCTTTTTTGAGAGACAGTTGGTACCCAGTACGGGGAGATAAACTAGAACAACAGATGATAGACCTCAGGCTCATGTTTGTGGACACTGAATGAGCTTTGTTGTGCCCACAGGAAAAGTGGGTTTTTGGAGGATTGATCAGTCGCTCTTGCAGTGAGAAAAGGGATTGACCGATGGGGAGTTCTCCATGTGTCCAACCTTTGCCTGGGTTGATAGCTCCACCAGAGAAAAACGGACCCCTTTGTTGTGGTTTACAGTCGGTGCCTTCTGAAGGATTTTGGAGAACAACGGGAAGGTCGACGGTGTCAGCTCATCTGAAGATTTAAATCTCTCTCTCTCTCTCCAACACTACTCAACTTAACACCACGAACTGAACTGAACTTTACTCATCATCGTAAGACTGTATCTTTTTACCCCTAGACTTGAAGAAGCTTGGTTTTCACATATATTTCCACACTTACTGATTTACTTACTTATATATAATTATTGCTAACCTGTTTGATTTATCTACATTTATATTACTGTATTGTGTAGTTACTAATAAATATTATTAGGTAATAGCAATACTGCACTCCAAAGTGTTTTCTATTTCTGCTGGTTCTTTAACCCGTCATGAGGTACGTGACAATAGTCAGAGGTTTTTTCCCAGGGTTGAGATGGCTAACACAAGGGAGCACAGTTTTAAGGTACTTGGAAGTAGGTATAGAGGAGATGTCAGGGGTAAGTTTTTTTTTTACGCAGAAAGTGGTGACTGTGTGGAATAGGTTGCCGATGACTGTGGTGGAGGCAGATTCAATATCATCTCTTAAGAGGCTCCTGGATCGGTACATGGAGCTTAGAAAAATTGAGTGCTCTGTTTAACCCCAGGTAATTTCTAAGTAAGTACATGTTCAGCACAGCATTGTGGGCCAAAGGGCCTGCATTGTGCTGTAGGTTTTCTATGTTTCTATGTTTGAAATAGTCTGGCCATTCTCCTCCAACCTCTCTCATTAACAAGGCACTTTCACCCCCAGATCAGCTGCTCACTAGATGTTTTTTTTGTTTTTCACACATTTCCCTGTAAACTCTGCATGAAAATCCCAGGAGATCAGTAGTTTCTGAGATACATAAACCACCCCGCTTAGCACTAGTAATCATTCCATAGTCAAAGTCACTTAGGTCACATTTCTTCCCCATTCTAATGTTTGGTTTGAGCAACAGCTGAACCTCTTGACTTTGTCTGCATGCTTTTATGCTTTGTGTTGCTGCCATGTGATCGACTGATTGCATAGTTGCATTAATAAGCAGGAGTACAGGTGTACAGGTGCACCTAATGAGGTAACCACTAGGTGTAGATTCACCTTTGCAAACATAGGCACAAACTATGGAGGTTAACTATCAGGTTTAAGAAAGAAATTTGCATTTCCCTCTATTTGAGCCACCCTGTTCTGGTCACAAGTCACCGTCAGGTACGTAGTCTGCAATACAATGAGAGGAGTTGATTCGGGGAGACGGTGGCCATCATTCGTTTCAAGGGTGGGGGCAGGGCAGAGGGACCAAAGAGAAAAAAACTTCTTACCTCATCTGTCGCCAAGAATTAGTATTATCTTGGCAACTGAGAATTAGTATTAGTAATATCGATGCTTTGCATTTCTGCCTCTGTGGTGTGAATTTGTTACTGTATCCTCACAGGGAATGGATTGCATCTCTGGCTTTTTGGTAATTGGAAGTCTATTACCTGCAGTTGCTGAGGAGTGTGCAGGCCCTGTTTGAAGGTGGGCTGCTGACTTGCTTTCATTCTGCCACTACATCTTTCATATATAACCATGTAAGACACGATACCAGGCATGGAAGTGCTTTTGAAGTACCATTCAGATTTAAGGTTAGTCAAAACTTCACACATCACTTTCTAGTACACTTCAAATATTATGTCACATGTTCTGATGGGAAATGAAGCCTCGGTATGTTCTTCCCCTCTGATTGGTGTCCTCTCATCTACCAACAAGTCCAAGTTTTACGTACTTATTGATATCTGCACAGGTGTAATGAAAAGCTTATTTACAGCAGCATTACAAGTACATAGTTTCAGAGTGTCGGTAGCTGAAGACCATCTCTTGAAAACTCACTTGCTCAGTATTCACAAAGTCGCAGAATCAGACAGCATAAAGACATACTGTTCAGACTACCATTCATGCCAAGCTTGAGGAATCAATGAATGCTGATCCCATTGTATTCTTGCCACATTTCCATCATGCTTCTGCCAGACTTCTCCAGTCACCTACACACTGAGGGCAATTCACAGTGGTCAGTTAACCTACCGGCTTGTACATCATTGAGATATGGGAGAAAAACTGAGCGGCCGGAAGAAACCTACTCCACTGGTCAGAGCACAAGTCTGCAGATCTCTGCGAGTCCACTGGGGAAGTTGAAGGCACAATGCCTGCAAATGCACAAGTCCGCAGAAATCTGGAGGGTGAAAAAGATGGCTTGTCCTATGGTTGGAGGTATGAGCGTGGTGAGTGAGAGGGAGCAAAGGGACTTGTTTTGCTGTTTTGCATTGTTGATTAGTGTGTGCTGTTTTGTTTTGTGCTGTGCTGTTCTGCTGAACATGGTGGGCATTATGTATTATCAGCTCAGGAGGTGTGGCGACACTTGCAGGCTGTTCCCAGCAAATCCTTGGGTGGGGTGGTTGTTAACACAAATGACACATTTCACTGTATATTTTGATGTACATGTGATAAATAAATCTGAATCTGAACAAAGTGCAAACTACGCAATTAGAATTGAGGTCAGTATTGAATCTAGGCCAGTGAAGATGGGACAAAACTCCACCAGCTTATATTGGTGTGCTTGTCTCTCTACAATTATAATTTTTTTCCTTTGAGTCTTGAACAAGTACAGTTTCCAGAACATCATTCATATCAGAATGATGATACAAGCAATTTGAAACAAAAATAAGGATGAAGATACAGCATGTGGATAATGCAAGCCAAATTGTTATATAGGCAGAAAAGTGAAATACAGCAGATAGTTGAATGAAAATGAAACAAAGTGCTGGAAGCACCTTCGGGAAGCGTGATAATTCAGTGTTTCAAATCAATAGTGTTACATCAATGAGCCAGTGGCAATGTCTGGCACAGCCAGGCATTTACTTCCCATTGTGAGAATATCAGTGGTAGAGTCCCATGATACAGTCATAGAGTCATAGAACACCACAACACAGACAGGCCTTTCAGCCATCTAGTCCATGCCAAGTTGTTATTGTGCCTAGTTCCATTGACATTCACTCGGACCATAGCCCTCCATACCTCTCCCGTCCATGTACCTATCAAAATTTATCTTAGATGTTGTAAATGAATCCACATTCACCCCTTTTCCTGGCAGCTTGTTCCACATGCTCAGAACCCCCTGACTGAAGAAGTTACTCCTCAGGTTTCCCCTTAAACATTTCACCTCTCACCATTAGCCCATGACCTCCAATTCTAGTCTCACCTGACCTCAGCTGAAAAAACCTGTTCACATGTATCTTATTGTTTGTATACCTCTATCAAATCTCCCCTCATTCGACACTCCAGAGAATAAAGTTCTAACATATTCAACCTTTCCCTATAATTCAGGTCCTTCAGTCCAGCAACATCCTTGTGATGTCTGACCTTTGTTCAAGGATATTGGTATATTTGGTGTGATTTTTGTTTACTATATCCAGTATTTGTGAGGATTCCTCTTGAAAATTCAATTTTGTATTTTTTCCTACAGAGTGAGAGGAGCTAAAGATGGTGCCAGCGGTTTCTGTGGAGCTGGATGACTTCTTCCAGCTAATTTCTGAAACAGTTTAATTTCTTCTCTTTTAATGTTTTTCTTCTTTTCAAGATGGCTGGGGTCCAGTTGGCGACCACGATTCACAGCTGCACTCAAGTTGTGGTTCTTCATGGCTTTGGACTCTTTCCCTCTCTTGGAACTCACCAAACAGCCTGCCATTTTCAGTATCTCCAAGTGCAACCCAGAAGGCATGTGCCTTCAAGGTGCGACCCTGTGGACAAACCGATTTCTCGTCGGTGTTGCTAACTGAAGCATAGTGGGAGATTAAAACATTGAGTCAGCAGGGTACACTGCTGTGGAATGTAGCAATGCTACAGATTGTAATATCGAAGCAGCAACCTATTGGTCTTCTCTCATCAATCACAGGAGCGATATCTCTCTCTCTCCCTCGCTAGTGAGAGAAAGAGCATGTCAGAGATGTCAAAGTGTTGGAATGGAGAGTAGTTTTTGACGGACTTTAGAACTTTAGATCATGGCGTGTGGGGGTCTTTGCTATTACTTGTCTGGTGGGTGGTGGGGCTGATGCTTTTGTTGGAGCAAGTGGGGGGACAAGGAGGGCCCTAACATTTTCTGTCCTTCATAATTTGTTTTTTTTTTCTGTTTTGAGGATATCTGAGTCAAGTAAGGAATTCAGGTTGTATACTGCGTACATTCTCTGATATTAAATTGAACTATTGAAAATTGAAAGAATTTTGTGACACACTAAGCTTGTTCTATATCAATGCAAATTCTATTTTGCTGGAAAACATACCCAAGAAGCTGTAAACAGTGCTTTGCTTCTTAGCCAGTGGAATATACTTCCTCCAGTTATAATTAGAAGTAACTGGCTAATCTGATTTTTCTTGTACTTTTCTGAGAAACATTAAGACCAAGCTGTTTCTTGCTTTTTGAACTTAGCTTCTGAAAGAGATTTTCCTTCATACTTTGTTTTAATTGATGCCTGTCTGTCCTGTTGGTCACCACGTTCCCCATCTGTCAGTCCCACGTCAGTCACCTTTTTAACCCACAAGAATGGAGTCAAAACATGTCTTCCTCCATCCTGAAGAACGAACTACAAAGAACAAGACTCAGCTGTGATTTTGAAGCACTGGAGGATTCATCTGTGAGAATATTGGTTTTAATCAATTTATGGTATGATTATCAATCTGTTCCAGTGGCAAGAGAATAAAACTAATTAATTTTGTTTTAAGTGCAGCCAAGGAAAATGGACAAAGTGCTGTTTAAGTGAGTTACACAACAGCACAAATTACTGCTGGCAAGCAACTTCGCTGATGTTAAGTGCAATATTTTTGCACCATTTTTATTGGAGACCATATATCAAACAAAATTGGTCAAGCTAGACATTGTGACATTGACCAAATGCTTGTGCAAAGTGGTAGGTTCCCACAAGCCTTCTTTACAGTCTTTAAGTTGTTATGATTCTGATGCAGCTTTTCTATTCTTTCATTGTAGTTTGTCAAATATTTCCTCTACTAATTTGAAAAGCAAAAAAAGCTGCATATGCTGGAAACCTTAAAAAAACAGAATGCTAGAAATATTCTAATCCTGTCACAAACAGGAAAGTTTTGCATAAGGCTGTCACTTTAATTCTTCATTCCTTTCACTCACCTCTTTTTCTTTGCTCTACCAAACTGTTCTGATGAAGCCCACCATGAGCTTAATGATCAGCTTCTCATTTTTGGTTGAGACCAATGTAGTGTTTGTGATTTTGAGCACCAATGCATTTGAGCAGAAAATCAGCCCAGTACATCACAGGTAAAACCCTCCCAACCATTGAGAACATCTACATGAAATATTGCTGTAGGAAAGCAGCATCCATTTTCAAAGATCCTCACCACCCAGGCCATGTCCTTTACTTGCTCTTTACTGCCATCAGGTAGAAAGTACAAGTGACTCAGGTCTTGCACCACCAGACTCAAGAACAGTTACTACCCCTCAGTCATCAGGCTCTTGAACAAAAGGGGATAACTCCACTCATTTGAGGACTCTTTTATCTTGTTATTTCATGCTCATTATTTATTGCAATTTATTTATATCTGCATTTGCACAGTTCGTTGTCAATTGATCCTTTTTACAGTTACTGCTCTATAGATTTGCTAAGTATGCCCACAGAAAAAGAATCTCAAGGTTCTATGTGGTAACATATATGTACTCAAATAATAAATTTTACTTTGACTTTGATTCAGTATTGAATTAATCAATTTCAGATAAACAGTCTTTCCTGTTTGTGTCAAGACAACCTATTTTTCGTCTAAGATCATCTATCTTAAATGAGCCAATAAAAATTAACTTGGAGGTAAGAAACAGATGGTGGTAAGTGAGGGTTGTTTCTTGGAATGGAGGTGGGTGACTAGTGGTTCATTGCAGGGGTAGCTGTTGGGACCTATCTTATTTGTTAATTGTATAAATGATTTGGATGCAAATACACAAGGATTGTTCAATTAGGTTTGTGAGATGTAAAATTAGGACATGTTTTGATAGTAAAAATGTTATCATAGATTTCAGTGGAATCTTCATCAGTTAGGGGAGTGGGCTGAAGAGTGGCAAATGGATTTCAACACAGTTAAATGTAGACTTTTGAAAAGTCCAAACAATGACAGACTCATACTATGAATGGTAGTGCATATGTAACGTATTGGAACAGAGGGACAGAGGAGTACAAGTAAGCATGCTGGCTTTCATCAGACAGGCCACTGTGCATAAAATTTGGATAAATCGTCAGAAATGCTCACATGCAGGAACTTGAATCTGCTTATCCTTTCCACTGCTGATCCTTTAGTGACTGGTGTGTGTTCCCTCGACTTCCTCTTCCTGAAGTCCACAATAAATTCCTCGATCTTACTGACATTGAGTGCGTGTTTGTTGTAGTGACACAATTCAAACAGCTGATCTATCTCACTCTTGTACCATCCAAAATTCTGCCAACAATTGTTCTGTCATCAGCAAATTTAGCTGTACCTGCTCACACAGTTGTGGGTGTAGAGACAGTAGGCTAAACATACATCCTTGAGGTGCACCAATGTTGATTGTCAGTGAGAGGGAGATGTTTTTTCTAACCCATATTGACTGTAGTTTTCCAATGAGGAAGTTCAGGATCCGGTAGTAGAGGGAGGTACGGAGACCCAAGCTTTGGAGGTTGTTGATTAGTATCAAGGGTACGATGGTGCTGAACACTGAGCTGTAATCAATAAAAAGCAGCCTGACATTGGTTTTGCTATAGTTCAGAAGATCCAAGGCCAAGTGGAGAGCCAGTGGGATTGCATTTACTGTAGACTATTAAGGCAAAGTGAAGTGGGTCCAGGTCCTTGCTTAGGTAGGAGTTCTCATTTGCGTAATATGCATACTTCTCCCTGGTAATATTCTGAGATTGTACTAAACTGCAAATTGTGTCACAACCACAGCAGATACTGCAATTGGGCATGTGAATATGATACATGTCAGCTAATTATTATTTCATTGTGATAGTATTTAACTCCATTCATCCGTCGTAGTATTTGTCGAGACTTGGATACAGCAATGCTTTGCTGCCTGCTTGCATTCTGCCTTGCCTGAGAAATTGGACAGTTAGGTCAACTGACTCTGAAGACTATCAGTATTCGTTTCTTCTTAGTTGTTCTTTTCAGCAGCAGTATAGGCTTTGTTCACCATTTGAGAGTTTTAGCTAATGATCTTGTTTGGTCTAGAGTTCATTGTTTTCATTTCCCTTTAACACTGTTCGCATTAGTCTGCGAAATATCGATATATTTCAGTGTCTCTCACTCCGCACTTGCACCATATCCTCCTCAGCCTTGGAGAGCTTCACTGGCTGCTGATTAAGCAATGCCTTAAACTGAAATTTTCCATTCTTGTGTTCCGATCACTTGACAACATTGCCCACCCAACTCACTTGCTCTGGCCTTTCCAATTTCCAAGTTGCCTACAATTCTTCTAAATCATATCTCTTCAGCTTCTCCCAGTTTAATAAGTCCATCGCTTCCTCCTTCAACTGCTCTGGCTCAAAGTTCCTGAATCCTTTCTCGAAACCTCATTGAAACTTATCTCCATGAGCAATTTGCTCCTGATGTACATTACTGTAAAACTTTATTTTGTAACACTCTCAAGAACATCAACAAAATATCACAAAGAAGACACAACAGTAACTCTAGTTAGGAGTTTGCCTAGATTTGGTGGGTGAATAAAACTTCAAAAAAATTCTATAGCTGCAGAGGGGCAGAATATCCTAACTGGTTGCATCATGGTCTGGTATGGAAACACCAATGCCCAGGAAGGTAAGTTTGTAAAGCAAATAAGATCAGAATAAACTAAGTTTAATTCGGACAACTCAATTTTTCAATAACAAAGTAAGGATATCCAATTCTGTTGTGCATGTTTCAGATGTGATCAAGGCAGAGGAATGAAAGGTGGGGGAGTAGCATTGCTTGTTAGGGAAAATATTACAGCAGTGCTCAGGCAGGACAGATTAGAGGGCTTGTCTACTGAGTCCTTATGGGTGGAGCTGAGAAACAGGAAAGGTATGGCCACATTAGTGGGATTGTATTACAGACCACCCAATAGTCAACGAGAATTGGAAGAGCCAATCTGTAAAGAGATAGCAGGCAACTGCAGGAAACATAAAGTTGTGGTGTTAGGGGATTTTAATTTTCCATATGTTGATTGGGACACCCATACTGTTAGGGGTCTAGATGGTTTAGAGTTTGTAAAATGTGTTCAGGAAAGTTTTCTAAATCAATATATAGAGGGACCAACTAGAGGGGATGCAATATTGGACATCCCGTTAGAAAACGAGTTAGGACAAGTGACGGAAGTCTGTGCAGAGGAGCACTTTGGTTCCAGTGATCATAACACCATTAGTTTCAACTTGATCATGGACAAGGATAGATCTGGTCCTAGGGTTGAGGTTCTTAACTGGAAGAAGGTCAAATTTGAAGAAATAAGAAAGGATCTAAAAAGCGTGGATTGGGACAGGTTGTTCTCTGGCAAGGATGTGATCGATAGGTGGGAAGCCTTCAAAGGAGAAATTTTGAGAGTGCAGAATTTGTATGTTCCTGTCAGGATTAAAGGCAAAGTGAATAGGAATAAGGAACCTTGGTTCTCAAGGGATATTGCAACTCTGATAAAGAAGAAGAGGGAGTTGTATGACATGTATAGGAAGCAGGGAGTAAATAAGGTGCTTGAGGAGTATAAGAAGTGCAAGAAAATACTTAAGAAAGAAATTCGGAGTGCTAAAAGAAGACATGAGGTTGCATTGGCAGTCAAAGTGAAGGATAATCCAAAGAGCTTTTACAGGTATATTAAGAGCAAAAGGATTGTAAGGGATAAAGTTGGTCCTCTTGAAGATCTGAGTGGTCGGCTATGTGCGGAACCAAAGGAAATGGGGGAGATCTTAAATAGGTTTTTTGCATCTGTATTTACTAAGGAAACTGGCATGAAGTCTATGGAATTAAGGGAAACAAGTAGTGAGATCATGGAAACTGTACAGATCAAAAAGGAGGAGGTCCTTGCTGTCTTGAGGAAAATTAAAGTGGATAAATCCCTGGGACCTGACAGGGTGTTCCCTTGGACCTTGAAGGAGACCGGTGTTGAAATTGCAGGGGCCCTGGCAGAATATTTAAAATGTCGCTGTCTACAGGTGAGGTGCCGGAGGATTGGAGAGTGGCTCATGTTGTTCCGTTGTTTAAAAAAGGATCAAAAAGTAATCTGGGAAATCATAGGCCAGTAAGTATAACGTCAGTAGTAGGTAAGTTATTGGAGGGAGTACTAAGAGACAGAATCTACAAGTATTTGGATAGACAGGGACTTATTAGGGAGAGTCAACATGGCTTTGTGCGTGGTAGGTCATGTTTGACCAATCTATTGGAGTTTTTCGAGGAGGTTACCAGGAAAGTGGACGAAGGGAAGGCAGTGGATATTGGCTACATGGACTTCAGTAAGGCTTTTGACAAGGTCCCGCATGGGAGGTTAGTTAGGAAAATTCAGTCACTAGGTAGACATGGAGAAGTGGTAAATTGGATTAGACATTGGCTCAATGGAAGAAGCCAAAGAGTGGTAGTAGAGAATTGCTTCTCCGAGTGGAGGCCTGTGACTAGTGGTGTGCCACAGGGATCAGTGCTGGGTCCATTGTTATTTGTCATCTATATCAATGATCTGGATGATAATGTGGTAAATTGGATCAGCAAATTTGCTGATGATACAAAGATTGGAGGTGTAGTAGACAGTGAGGAAGGTTTTCAGAGCCTGCAGAGGGACTTGGACCAGCTGGAAAAATGGGCTGAAAAATGGCAGATGGAGTTTAATACTGACAAGTGTGAGGTATTGCACGTTGGAAGGACAAACCAACGTAGAACATACAGGGTTAATGGTAAGGCACTGAGGAGTGCAATGGAACAGAGGGATCTGGGAATACAGATACAAAATTCCCTAAAAGTAGCATCACAGGTAGATAGGGTTGTAAAGAGAGCTTTTGGTACATTGGCCTTTATTAATCAAAGTATTGAGTATAAGAGCTGGAATGTTATGATAAGGTTGTATAAGGCATTGGTGAGGCCAGATCTGGAGTACTGTGTTCAGTTTTGGTCACCAAATTACAGGAAGGATATAAATAAGGTTGAAAGAGTGCAGAGAAGGTTTACAAGGATGTTGCCGGGACTTGAGAAAATCAGTTACAGAGAAAGGTTGAATGGGTTAGGACTTTATTTCCTGGAGCGTAGAAGAATGAGGGGAGATTTGATAGAGGTATATAAAATTATGATGGGTATAGATAGAGTGAATACAAGCAGGCTTTTTCCACTGAGGCAAGGGGAGAAAAAAAACAGAGGACATGGGTTAAGAGTGAGGGGGGAAAAGTTTAAAGGGAACATTAGGGGGCGGCTTTTTCACACAGAGAGTGGTGGGAGTATGGAATGAGCTGCCAGACGAGGTGGTAAATGTGTGTTCTTTTTTAACATTTAAGAATAAATTGGACAGATACATGGATGGGAGGTGTATGAAGGGATATCGTCCATGTGCAGGTCAGTGGGACTAGGCAGAAAATGGTTCGGCACAGCCAAGAAGGGCCAAAGGGCCTGTTTCTGTGCTGTAGTTTCTATGGTTTCTATGTTGCAAAAGCAGAATATCATCTCGAGCAAAAGTTTGTACCAGAAACAGAAATGTAATAATAATGTAATACTTAAGGATGATTAAGGATGAATATCAAGCTGATCATTACTCTGTTCTTTTCAAATTGCATTAGTGAGAATATTAATAAGTTTAATGTTTAATCCAAGATATGAACCCTTTCATTACCTCACTGTTTATCATGTCATGTCATGTGCTCACATTCCTTGAGTGTTACGTGATTATGCTCTCACTGAACCATTCACGAGAGGGTATGTTCCACTAGCTGTACTTCAATGATATGAATTTAAAGAGGTACTGTGGAAACAGTTTTCAATTTCTTGCTGAAGAATAGAAAAGTAGGAGATTTTCTAAAGTAACTTACTATTGGTTTTAATCAAAGAAGAACAGTTTACATATCCACACCAGTGAATCTACACTGATGACAAGATGGTGCCAGTGAATAACGTGACAAATGGCGACGTCTGCAGACAGTTCATGAAGGTATTTATTTTACTACTTCTTCTTTCAGATATGATTCTACCAAGCAGTGTGTGATTGGAACCTGTGAATTATATTTTGTTGGTGTGTTTATGGGCCGATTGATCGAGCTGGTGCTTTCCTGTCTCCAAGCGAGTTCGCTGAAGGTCTGGAGATGGAGTAAAAACCTATGTTTGACTCCGTTTCTTGTCGGTCTCATTGTTTAAAGCATTGCGTAAGATTGAAATCAACGAGGATGAGAACGGAAGGCGAGTGAGTGTTCAGCACAATCTTTCTGAATTTGACCAGTCTCCCTCTCCCTCTGGCTCGCTGCTGCCAGAGAGAGGACTGGACTGTACTTGATTAGAGGCTCTGCAGTTCACGTTATATTTGTTTCTAGTTTCTGGTTACTTTTTTTTATTGCTATTTTGTGTGATTTTGATCAACCCAGAACTAAATTGAACTGAACTGAATGAAAAGGGACATTCCTAGACTGTTTCAATACTCTGCAGTTTAATGTTTAATATTCTGTGTGTTATTCACTCATATTTTGCATTTGTGTGATTTGTTCTTGTTTTGTATGCTGGGTTTTTGATGTTTTCTTTGAACAGATTCCATGATGTTTCTTTGTTTCGTGGCTGTCTGCATGAAAACAAATCTGATTACATACTTTTATAATAAATGTACCTTGAATTTGACTTTCACTGATTGGCCTTAACCTGAGGGAGTAAATTGACCGTTCCCCACAGCTGGTTTCTGAATCAATTTGCTATCATTATTCAAATTACAAAAATGTTTGATGCTGTAGAACTGAAAATATTGCACTGACATTGTTCATTCTACTACCAAGTTCAATTTTAATTTCAAGTTTAAGTTTAATTGTCAATCAACCGAACCCATGTATACAGCTAAACGAAACATTGTCCTTCCAGAGTCAAGATACAAAACACAGCATATCCAGTCTCTCACACACACATATAGTTATGAACCAGCACATAAAGTCACAAAAGAATATTAGTACAAGTGCCTGAGTTGCATGGTCTGGAGATTGATGGTGCACGAGTTGTTGTCCTGGAGCCACTTTTCTGCAAGACCAAGCACACAGCAGTTCCTCATTTTGCACTGGTCAGTCACAGATGAATAAATTCCAGCTTGTCTTTCAACGATGAACACTGGAAAGCAGCACTGTCAGGAGAACTCAGAACTGATCCCAGTGAGCTCGCTATATCTCTGTTCTTTCCCACATGGCCTCTGGTAACTCTTCCCCTGGGTGGCTGCAACAGGTGATGTTGCAGCATAAAGGCCTTATATAGTGTTGCCTACATGAAGCAAGAAACTCACACCATCAACTGTATATTACTCACCAATCTCCTCCCACTTTTGTCGGTGTCATCCTTTCAACGTAATTCTTTGATACTTTTACCCTTTTGAACCTAGCTTCCCCTTTAAAGCATTTCCATGACCTTCTTAAGTTGCATTGCTTTCCAATTGTACGTTCAATAAACAAGATTTTCCTTAATAGATTCATTGGTGACTCTTGATTTTTTGCGACTCTCCAGGTCAATTTAAGTTGCCTCTGCAATGGAAGCTAGAGACACATCTTATGACCTGTTTATAATGGATAAAAGAGAACTTGCTTTTCAATTGGAAAGACAGGTCACCAGCATAGCTATACTGCTGAAGTAGATGTTACCCTGGGGATGGATTCAGGGTTTGGTTCCTTGAAGCATTTCCTTTTCTTACTGTGTAGCTATGCAAATCAGTGAAGATATTATAATTTCCATTTTTGATTTATAAGGTATAAAGTGGTCAGTGCAGGAAGAGGCTGCACAGTTCACTTTGGCTGTGCTTCCCTTACAAAGCTATCCATCGTTTCACATGTTAATAATGTTCACTCCAATTTGCAATGACCAGTCGCACAAAAATCTGCTATGCAATTTATTGCCCAATGACAGCTACACATGTGCACTGAATAATTTCTTCAATAAAAACAGTATAAATAAGCCAGTTCTAAAGCCTGCAGACAAATCATCACAAACTCCAAATTGTCAACACCGTCCACATCAGAAAGCAGAAAAGGAAAAGTGATGGTGTGTAATCATGAAATATACTTAACGTGCCAATGAGGGCAACAACTTTTTGTGCATAGTTTAAATACCTTTGTGCACTAGCAGCAAAAATGTGTGCATGCACACACCTCAGAGGGAACATTCTATTGTACTTTAGTGATAAATATTAATTTCATAATTCCTGTACACCTTTGAAATTACTCTTGATCACACTACCCCTCATCTTTCCAAACAACAAAAAACTTATTTCAAAATTACCTGCAAGTTTGTTTTTTGTCTGCATGTTCAATATAAGTTTCAAATTCTAAAGTGAATATGTACCCTCAGTGCCCACCCTAATAGGTCCAGGAAGTACGTAATAAAGTAGCCACTGAGTCTGTTTCTGCATGTTCATGGTCTTCTGTTGCTGTAGCCCATCCACTTCAGAGTTTGATGTATTGTGCATTCAGAGATGCTATTCTGCACACCACTGTTGTAACATGTGATTATTTGAGTTACGGTCACCTTCCTGTCTGCTTGAATTGGCCTGGCCATTCTATTCTGATCTCTTTCATTTAGAAGGCATTTTTGCCCATGGAGCTGTTGCTCACTGGGTGTTTTTCTTTTAATTTTTGCGGTATTCTCTGTAAACTCCAGGGACTCTTATTCATGAAAATCCCAGGAGAACAGCAGTTGCAGAGATATTCAACCACTCCATCTGGCAGCAACAATCATTCCATGGTCAAAGTCACTTTGATCACCATTCTGATGCTTGGTCTGAACAACAACAGAACCTCTTGACTATGTCTGCATGCTTTTATGCATTAAGTTGCTGCCACATGATTGACTGATTAGATATTTTCATTAACAAACAGGTGTACAGATGTACCTAATAAAATGGCCATTGAGTGTACCTTTTCCTGCTTTTTTTGTCTCTTTTCTGAAGTACAGATACTAAATATTGATCAAGATCAGAAATAATATCTGAACTTACCTTTACAAATGCAGGAATCCTGAAGTTGATAGTGATAAACTATTGCAATATTAGATTAAGTCATCAAGTTTGTATCCACCTTGAATATTTCAATCCTTAAAGCATTCTCCAAATGATGTTTGACACTCCAAAAAAAAGTTGTTTCAAAGATCTGAGGATAAACTTTTCTTCCCCCCTCCACTCATCTTCTACTCACCACTCTGGCATTTCACCTCTCCTTACCTGCCCATTACTTCCCCCTGGGTCCTCTCCATCTTCGCTTTCTCATATGGTCCACTCTCCTCTCCTATCAGATTCCTTGTTCTCCAGCACTTTATCTTTTCCACCCTGGCTTCTCCTATTACCTTCCGGCTAGTTTCCTTCCCATCCTCTCACCTTTTTATTCTGGGGTCTTGGCCTGAAATGTCGACTCTTTAATAGAACCATAGAACATGACAGCACAGAAACAGGCCTTTTGGCCCTTTTTGGCTGTGCCAAACCATTTTTCTGCCTAGTCCCACTGACCAGCACATTGACCATATCCCTCCATACACCTCTCATTCATGTACCTGTCCAAATTTTTCTTAAAAGTTAAAAGTGAGCCTGCATTTACCACTTCATCTGACAGCTCACTCCACACTCCCACTACTCTGTGTGAAGAAGCCCCCCCCCAATGTTCCCTTTACACTTTTCCACCTTCACGCTTAACCCATGTCCTCTGTCTTTTTTTCTCCCCCAGCCTCAGTGGAAAAAGCCTGCTTGCATTCACTCTATCTATACCCATCATAATTTTATATATCTCTATCAAATCTCTCCTCATTCTTCTACGCTCCAGGGAATAATGTCCTAACCTAATCAACCTTTCTCTGTAACTCAGTTTTTCAAGTCCCAGCAACATCCTTGTAAACCTTCTCCGCACTCTTTCAGCCTTATTAATATCCTTCCTGTAATTTGGTGACCAAAACTGCACACAATACTCCAAAATCGGCCTCACCAGTGTCTTATACAACCTCACCATAACATTCCAACTCTTATATTCAATACTTTGATTTATAAAAGCCAATGTACCAAAAGCACTCTTTATGAGCCTATCTACTTGTGACACCACTTTTAGGGAATTTTGTATCTGTATTCCCAGATCCTTCTGTTCTACTGCACTCCTCAGTGCCCTACCATTTACCTTGTATGTTCTACCTTGGTTTGTCCTTCCAAAGTGCAATACCTCACACTTGTCTGTATTAAACTCCATCTGCCATTTTACAGCCCATTTTTCCAGCTGGTCCAAATCTCTCTGCAAGCTTTCAAAACCTTCCTTACTGTCCACTACACTTCCAATCTTTGTATCATCAGCAAATTTGCTGATCCAATTTACCACATTATCATCCAGATCATTGATATAGATGACAAATAACAATGGGCCCAGCACTGATCCCTGTGGCACACCACTAGTCACAGGCCTCCACTCAGAGAAGCAATCCTCCACTACCACTCTCTGGCTTCTTCCATTGAGTCAATGTCCAATCCAATTTACTACCTCTCCATGTATACCAAGCGACTGAACCTTCCTAACTAATCTCCCATGCAGGACCTTGTCAAAGGCCTTACTGAAGTCCATGTAGCCAACATCCACTGCCATCCTTTCATCTACTTTCCTGGTAACCTCCTCGAAAAACTATAATAGATATGTTAAACATGACCTACCACGCACGAAACCATGTTGACTCTTCCTGATAAGTTCCTGTCTATCCAAATACTCGTAGATCCTATCCCTTAGTACTCCCTCCAGTAATTTACCTACTACCGACGTCAAACTTACCGGCCTATAATTTCCCAGATTTCTTTTAGAGCCTATTTTAAACAAGGGAACAACATGAGCTATCCTCCAGTCCTCTGACACCTCACCTGTAGATACCGACCTTTTAAATATATCTGCCAGGGCCCCTGCAATTTCAACACAACTTTCCTTCAAGGTCCGAGGGAAAACCCTGTCGGGTCCTGGGAATTTATCTATTTTGATTTGCCTCAAGATAGCAAACACCTCCTCCTCCTCAATCTGTATAGGTTCTATGACCTCACTACTTGTTTGCCTTACTTCCATTGACTCCATGCCAGTTTCCTTAGTAAATACAGACGCAAAAAACCCATTTAAGATCTCCCCCATTTCTTTTGGTTCCATACATAGCCGACCACCCTGAATTTCAAGAGGACCAATTTTATCCCTTACTATCCTTTTGCTCTTAATATACCTGTAGAAGTTCTTTGGATTATCCTTCACCTTGACTGCCAAAGCAACCTCATGTCTTCTTTTAGCCCTCCTGATTTCTTTCTTAAGTATTTTTTACAGTTGTTATACTTAAGCACCTTATTTGCTCCCTGTTTCCTATACATGTCATGCATCTCTCTCTTCTTCTTAATCAGAGTTCCAATATCCCTTGAGAACCAAGGTTCTTTATTCTTATTCACTTTGCCTTTAATCCTGACAGGAACTTACAAACTCTGCACTCTGAAAATTTCTCCTTTGAAGGCCTCCCACTTAACAATCACATCCTTGTCACAGAATAATCTGTCCCAATCAAAGCTTTTTAGATCCTTTCTCATTTCTTCAAATTTGGCCTTTTTCCAGTTTAGAACCTCAACCTGAGGACCAGATCTATCTTTATCCATAATCAAGTTGAAACTAATGGTGTTATGATCACTTGAACCAAAGTGTTCCCCTACACACACTTCCGTCACTTGTCCTAACTCGTTTCCTAATAGGAGATCTAATATTGCATCCTCTCTAGTTGGTACCTCTATATTGATTTAGAAAGCTTTCCTGAACACATTTTACAAACTCTAATCATCTAGATATTTAACAGTATGGGACTCCCAATCAATGTGGAAAATTGAATTCCCCTACTATCGCAACTTCATGTTTCCTGCAGTTCTCTGCTATCTCTCTGCAGATTTGCTCCTCCAATTCTCACTGACTATTGGGTGGTCTATAGTACAACACCATTAATGTGGTCATACCTTTCCTGTTTCTCAGCTCCACCCATATGGCCTCGGTCGACAAGCCCTCTAATCTGTCCTGATTTCCATGAAATGCTGCCTTACCTGCCGAGTTCCTCCAGCATTTTGTGTGTTGCTCATAGTTCAATGTTGATAGAACCATAGAACCATAGAAACTACAGCACAGGAACAGGCCTTTTGGCCCTTCTTGGCTGTGCCGAACCACTTTCTGCCTAGTCCCACTGACCTGCACACGGACCATATCCCTCCATACACCTCCCATCCATGTATCTGTCCAATTTATTCTTAAATGTTAAAAAAGAACACGCATTTACCACCTCGTCTGGCAGCTCATTCCATACTCCCACCACTCTCTGTGTGAAGAAGCCCCACCTAATGTTCCCTTTAAACTTTTCCCCCCTCACCCTTAACCCATGTCCTCTGTTTTTTTTCTCCCCTTGCCTCAGTGGAAAAAGCCTGCTTGCATTCACTCTATCTATACCCATCATAATTTTATATACCTCTACCAAATCTCCCCTCATTCTTCTACGCTCAAGGGAATAAAGTCCTAACCTATTCAATCTTTCTCTGTAACTGGGTTTCTCAAGTCCCGGCAACAACCTTGTAAACCTTCTCTGCACTCTTCCAACCTTATTTATATCCTTCCTGTAATTTGGTGACCAAAACTGAACACAATACTCCAGATTAGGCCTCACCAGTGCCTTATACAACCTTATCATAATATTCCAGCTCTTATACTCAATACTTTGATTAATAAAGGCCAATGTACCAAAAGCTCTCTTTACGACCCTATCTACTTGTGACACCACTTTTAGGGAATTTTGTATCTGTATTCCCAGATCCCTCTGTTCCACTGCACTCCTCAGTGCCTTACCATTAACCCTGTATGTTCTACGTTGGTTTGTCCTTCCAACGTGCAATACCTCACACTTGTCTGCATTAAACTCGATCTGCCATTTTTCAGCCCATTTTTCCAGCTGGTCCAAGTCCCTCTTCAGGCTCTGAAAACCTTCCTCGCTGTCTACTTCATCTCCAATCTTTATATCATCAACAAATTTGCTGATCCAATTTACCACATTATCATCCAGATCATTGATATAGATGACAAATAACAATGGACCCAGCACTGATCCCTATGGCACACCACTAGTCACAGATCTCCACTCAGAGAAGCAATTCTCGACTACCACTCTTTGGCTTCTTCCATTGAGCCAATGTCTGATCCAATTTAACACCTCTCCATGTATACCTAGCGACTGAATTTTCCTAACTAACCTCCCATGCGGGACCTTGTCAAAGGCCTTACTGAAGTCCCTGTAGAAAATACCCACTGCCTTCCCTTCATCCACTTTCCTGGTAACCTCCTCGAAAAACTCCAATAGATTGGTCAAACATGACCCGCCACACACAAAGCCATGTTGACTCTCCCTAATAAGTTCCTGTCTATCCAAATACTTGTAGATTCTGTCTCTTAGTACTCCCTCCAATAACTTACCTACTACCGACGTTAAACATACCGGCCTATAATTTCCCGGATTACTTTTCGATCCTTTTTTAAACAACGGAACAACATGAGCCACTCTCCAATCTCCGGCACCTCAACTGTAGACAGCGACATTTTAAATATTTCTGCCAGGGCCCCTGCACTTTCAACACCAGTCTCCTTCAAGGTCCGAGGGAACACCCTGTCAGGTCCCGGGGATTTATCCACTTTAATTTTCCTCAAGACAACAAGGACCTCCTCCTTTTCGATCTGTACAGTTTCCATGATCTCACTACTTGTTTCCCCTAATTTCATAGACTTCATGCCAGTTTCCTTCGTAAATACAGATGCAAAAAACCTATTTAAGATCTCCCCCATTTCCTTCGGTTCCACACATAGCCGACCACTCAGATCTTCAAGAGGACCAACTTTATCCCTTACTATCCTTTTGCTCTTAATATACCTGTAAAAGCTCTTTGGATTATCCTTCACTTTGACTGCCAATGCAACCTCATGTCTTCTTTTAGCACTCCGAATTTCTTTCTTAAGTATTTTCTTGCACTTCTTATACTCCTCAAGCACCTTATTTACTCCCTGCTTCCTATACATGTCATACAACTCCCTCTTCTTCTTTATCAGAGTTACAATATCCCTTGAGAACCAAGGTTCCTTATTCCTATTCACTTTACCTTTAATCCTGACAGGAACATACAAATTCTGCACTCTCAAAATTTCTCCTTTGAAGGCTTCCCACAGACCGCTCACATCCTTTCCAGAGAACAACCTGTCCCAATCCATGCTTTTTTGATCCTTTCTCATTTCTTCAAATTTGGCCTTCTTTCAGTTAAGAACCTCAACCCTAGGACCAGACCTATCCTTGTCCATGATCAAGTTGAAACTAGTGGTGTTATGATCACTGGAACCAAAGCTCTCCCCTACACAGACTTCCGTCACTTGTCCTAACTCGTTTCCTAACAGGAGATCCAATATTGCATCCCCTCTAGTTGTTCCCTCTGTATATTGATTTAGAAAACTTTCTTGAACAGATTTTACAAACTCTAAACCATCTAGACCCCTAACAGTATGGGAGTCCCAATCAATATATGGAAAATTAAGATCCCCTACCACCACAACTTTATGTTTCCTGCAGTTGCTTGCTATTTCCCTGCAGATTTGCTCTTCCAATTCTCGTTGACTATTGGGTGGTCTATAATACAATCCCACTAATGTGGCCATACCTTTTCTGTTTTTTTTTCAGCTCCACCCATAAGGACTCAGTAGACAAGCCCTCTAATCTGTCCTGTCTGAGCACTGCTGTAATATTTTCCCTAACAAGCAATGATACTCCCCCACCTTTCATTCCTCTGCCTCGATCACATCTGAAACATCGGAACCCTGGAATATTAAGCTGCCAGTCCTGCCCCTCCTGTAGCCAAGTTTCACTAACTGCTATAACGTCATAATTCCACGGTCAATCCACGCCCTCAATTCATCCGCCTTCCCCGCAATACTCCTAGCATTGAAATATATACACCTCAGAAGATTTTTACCACCACTCACAACCTTTCTATTAGCGGATTTGCTTGAACTTTTAACATTTATTTTCACCCCAGCCACACTGTCAGCTCTGGCACTCTGGTTCCCACCCCCCTGCAAATCTAGTTTAAAGCCTCCCCAATAGCACTAACAAACCTCCCTGAAAGGATATTGGTCCCCCTGTAGTTCAAGTGTGACCCGTCTCTCTTGTACAGGTCCCACCTGCCCCAGAAGTGGTCCCAATGATCCTGAAATCTGAAACCCTGCCCCCTACACCAGTTCCTCAGCCACTTGTTCCTCCTCCAGAGCATCCTATTCCTACCCTCACTGGCACATAGCACAGGTAGCAATCCTGAGATTACCACCCTCAAGGTCCTGCGTTTCAACTTCCTACCAAGCTCTCTATACTCACTCTCCAGGACCTCCTCACTCTTCCTTGCTATGTCATTGGTACCGATGTGCACCACGACATCTGGCTGATCACCCTCCCACTTCAGAATGTCATGCAAGCAATCAGAGACATCCTTGACCCTGGCACCCAGGAGGCAACAAACCATCCTGGATTCTCTGTCACGACCACAGAACCTCCTATCTGCACCTCTAACTATCGAGTCCCCTATCACTACCGCTCTCCTCTTTCCCCCCTCCCTTCTGCACGGCAGAGCCAGATATTTTTCTCTCTCCCTCTATTTTCTCCATTTCCTTCTGTTGCTATTTTCTTCAGCTGTGGTTAACGAGCTCTCACCATCACATGCAAATCAGCATCACCGTCATTTGCATCATTCAGACTGTATTGGGTGCCATGCTTTCACAGACATTCCCTCTGTTTCTCCACCAATCCCCTCACTCTGTAATTCACAAATTTATTCTTAAGCTCTTCACAGTCCTGATAAAAGTTTATCAATCCAGAATATTAACACTGTTTCTCCCCCTACAGATGCTGTCTGTCCTGCTGAGTAATTCCACCTGTTTCTGTTTTCATCACTTAAAATGACTGCTATACTTCTTCTTTACAGCAGTTTCTACATTTCAAAGCGTGTCACTCAAGTAGGTTGGGATGCACTCAAATTTCATGAGAATATAAGTATGTTCCCTATTTTAAGATAATAATTTGCAGCTAAATGCCAGAATAATATTATATATGAGGACATGCCCTCTTCCCATTGTCACCATCAGGGAAGAGGTACAGGAGTTTGAAGACATGCACTCAACATTTTAGGATCAGTTTATTCCCCTCTGCTGTGGGGAGAAGGCAAGAGAACAGGATTAAGGGAGATAATAAATTGGCCGTGATGGAATGGCAGAGCAGACTCGATGAGCAAATAGCCTAGTTCTGCTCCTATGCCTTATGGTCTTATGGCCTCACTTACTACTTTCAGTTAACTGTAAGTACCTATAATAAAAAAAAATAAAAGGTGCAAAGCAGACAATCATTCTTTATGAAGTTTTCATCAAGCACATTATTGGCAGCAAATCAGTGAGCAGTTAACACCCTAATCACATGACCTGAGGTCACCGCTCTAAAGTTCTGAACAGCCCTGTTCAAGCTCCTTCACTCCTGTTTCTACTATTGGCTCCAGTTTTTAATCAATCAACTTTGAGGCAAAAGGCTTTATTCCATCTTAATTTGTCCTTATTTTATCATTCATCTTGCCTGTGGTTTTGATTCTCCTCCTGTCAAAACTTGGAACTTATTTTCATGCACATTCATGCCAGGAAATGATCAAGATCAGAATCAGAAGCAGAATCAGGTTTATTGTCACTGACATCAGTCATGAAATTTGTAGATCCGTGGTATCAGTACAACACAGGCATAAAAAGTTACTGTCAGTTAAAATAAAAATAAATAAATACTATGAAAAAAGGATTAGTGACGATGTGTTCATGGGTTTATAGCCTATTTAGAAATCTGATCGCAGGGAGAAAGAAGCTATTCCTGAATTGTTGAGTGTGTGTCTTCAGGCTTCTGCACCTCCTGCTGATGGTAGTTGTGAGAAAAGGGCATATCATGGATGGAGAGAGTGCTGTATGATGGCTGTTACATTGTTGTGGCATAAACTTTTGCAGGTGTCTTCAATAGTGTGGAGGGTTGTGCCTATGATGCAGCTGGCCGTGTCTACAAATTCTTTGCAATCTCTTACGATCCTATGCGTAGGTGCCTTCATACCAGTTGGTGTTGCAACCTGTCAGAATGCTCTCTACAGTATATCTGTAGAAATTTGGCAGAGTCTTTTTTGACATAATAAACCTCCTCAAACTCCTAACAAAATATAGTTAATGAAGTATATTATTAAGTATAGCAGAGATAATAGCTAAAGAGGTTGTAGATGGTGTATATTTTTCACTATACATTTCACTCTGGAATACATTTCCAGAGTGAAACAGCATTAACACAAAAATAGTCACTCAGCATATATAAAATGTACAAGTCTGAAATGTTCCAATCAAAAAAATTCATTGGTACTGAAATTAAGTAGATTATAAATTACAGACATAACACTTGTTTCCACATTTTCAATGTTCCCTCTGTTTTTAGAAAAAGAGACAATAGCTAGGAAAGAATCAATGCAATACCCTTGTATGGTTGACAATAACCTGAAATCATGCTAATCTCTGACACAGCAGGATTTTGATGGCTCTGTAAAAAACTGAACATCATTGCTTCAGGCAAGGTGACAGTGATAATCACTTGCTATAATTCAAGTTTAATACCTGAATACCAGAAAAAGAATTACATTGTGTGTCCTTGCACAGAAATTTTCATCATCAGTGTCATCCTTCCCAATGGAAATATTTTTTTTGAAGCTGCTAAGTTTCAAAACCAGTTTGAATGTTGAGATAAATAAAGCATGTGTTTCATCTGGAAACTTACTGTTTGAATTTATGTAAAAGCCAGTTATCTAGATCAGTATGACTTATCACCTTGCTCATGGTAAGGGAATGAAAGAGGTTGAGCAGATCTTTATCCAGTTCCAAGGGCTAATTTTCCACAATTTTTCAGTGTCAATGTGAACTGCAGTCAAAATCAAAATCAGAATCAATTTTATTATCAGACATATGAAAGTTACAGTTTTGTAGTAGCAATACAGTGCAAAACATAAAAATGATAATAATTTTTAATAAAATTGCAAAAATGAATAAATAATATACAAGGGGTCATAAGGGGGGTGCTGGGAGCGGACTCAAATGCAAGACACAGACACTGAAGTACAAGGAACAGGACTAGGTAGTCAAGAAAGCAAGGGAAGTGGGGAAGAAAGGACACTGGACATGACACAGTCCCCGGATGAGACAAGGATACAGGGTCTGGGTTAGGACTTGACTAGGATAGTGGAACCAGGGCATGGAACTAGGAACTAGGAGCCTGGGCTTGGATTCCGAGCCAGAGACTGGACAAGGACCCAGAGCCTGGGACATGACAAGGCTACAGGACTGGACATGGCTTGGGTTCTTCATGGCTTAGGTTTCTTCGAGGCTTGGGTATGGACTCCGAGCCAGAGACTGGGCAAGGACCCAGAACATGGGACTTGACTTGGACCCAGACTCAAGAACTAGGTGAGGACAAGACATGGCTACAGGACGAGGAGAGGCAACAGGACTGGACGTGAGACTCCTGGACAGGACAAGGGAATCCCAGCACTGGATGAGGGAACCCCAGCACTGGGCTGGGCAAGGTACTCCTGGGCTGAGCGAGACACTTGGACAAGACTAGAACACAAAGCCATGGTTCAGACGGGATGAGGTTCTTGGATCATGGCTAGGACTGGATGAGACCCCGAAGTCTTGACTTGGTTGAGGAAGAGACAGGAACACACAGCCTTGGTCAAGGGACAGATAGGAACATGGAACACAGAGCTAGGGCTCCTCCTTGGAAACAAGACGTAGGGCTGGGACTCATACACAGAATGCAGAATACAATGAAATGGTTCTCATCACAAGGTAGCAGCAAACAGCTGGACCTACCTAACAAAGGCATGGACACCGACAGTTTCCAACATTAGGTAGCAGCAAACAGCCGGACCTACCTAGCGAAGGCATGGATACAGACAGTTCTCAACACTAGGTAGCATCAAATGGCCAGACCTGCCTAGCAAAGGCAAGGACACCAATACAGATTCCAACATTAGGTAGCAGCAAATGGCCAGACATACCTAGTGGAGGCATGCACAGTGTAAAACAACGATAGACAGTTCCTTATCTTGCTCCGGCAATTGAACTAGATGGCGAGGTGAGGCGAGGCGAGGCAACAGAAGGGATTCAGACAGGGGGAATGGACAAGAACAATCCAGCAGCCAGAGGTTGAATCCTGACGGTATTTATGAAGCCAGCCCAAACGAGAATCAGCTGCCTCAACAGAAACTGGGGAAAATCAGAAAACCTGGAATAAGGAACATGGACCAGACTGTGAACTGGAATGCGGATTTCACGGACCGGACCATGACACAAGGTGAATAATGAGGTTCTGATTTTTGGTTTAATGGACCATTCCACAATCTGATGATGGAGAGGAAGAAGATGTTCTTAAAATGTTGAATATGTGTGTGTACAGACTACCACATTTCCTCCCTGATGGTGGTAACAGTAAAATGGCATATTCTGGATGATGAGGCTCTTCAATGATGAAGGGCATCTTGTATCTTGTACATGTCCTCAATGACAGGGAGGGTTGTGCCTGTGATGAATCTGGCTGGGTTTGCAATTTTCTGCAGCCTCTTATATCCTGTACATTGAAGGCTCCACCCAAACTGTGGTGCAACCAGTCAGAATGCTCTCTATGGTACATCCATAGAAACTTACAGGATCTTCGGTGATGTACGAAATTTCCTCAAACCCCTAATGAAGTAGAGCCACTGCTGTGCCTTGTTCATGATTAAATTAGTGTGATGGGTACAATATAGATCCTCTGAGACATTGACACACAGGAAGCTGCCCACCTTTTCACTGCTACCCCTCAATGAGGGCTAGTGGGTGTTCTCCTGGCTTCCCCTTTCCTGAAGTCTAGAACCAGTTCCTTAGTCTTGCTGATGCAGAGTGTGGGGCTGGTGTTCCGTCACTACTTAACCGGCTGATTTATCGCACTCCTATTCTGATGAGTGGGCCCAATACAGAGATCACAGTGTCACCAGATGCTGCTGGGATCCGCACAGATATGGTGTTATTTTAGCTATCACAGTGTGCATGAAATGTGTTGTGGTCATCCGGGAGTGAAGCATGGCTGCCATATATACTCTTAGGTTTTACTGTATAGGAAATAATGACATGCAAATCCTGTTGCAACTGTCATACAAAACCTGCTGTAACTTTTACGCAAACCCGGAGCAACTCTCATGCACTTGATTGTGTCTCTCACTGCAAAGGATTGCCATTGTGCTCTCACAATGGCCTTTGATAGGTCATAACTGGACTTCATGTAGTTTTCAGGTCATTAAGAAGAATATAAGGTATTACTCATAGGAGTGTACGTGATCCAATCAACCAACAATGTTGAATATTACTACTGTCATGTCAGGAATGGCCTTATTGGTCTGCCCTTACATTCATTACTGAAGTTAGCAGAAGCTGCTCTGAATCATCTCTAATGTTGCGCCCTGATATGAGGAAAGTTTTGTACTTTAAAGGATTTGTGGGAGTTGATACACACGTCACCAAACTGCTGGTGAGCTTCTTGTCTTGGTGAAAAATTCAGACTGCAGCCTAGCTTGAGAGCTTCAACGTTGTCCCTTCAACTGCAAGGGAACTACTAAGTCTCTCAGTTTTATTCCTGCATTCTATATCATGCTAATGTACAAAGTAACTCCATAAAAACCCTTACTCATTGCCCTTAAAGACTTTTATTAATGGAACCAATCTGGACCTAGGAAGCAATATAAGACAACTGATACAGACAGACTGAAGCCATTTAACTACTTAAACCTGCTCAACTATTTAATTAGATTGTTGCTGATCTGTCCCCAAATTCATCCACTTCCCTAATCTCTATAAAATATATATTTTTAAAAAGAATCAATGGGTCTCAGTTTCACTTTGCTTGAGAATCTGTCACCATTACTTGGAGAGAATATCATATTTCATAGAAGACAGTCGTGATGGAGAAACACACACATAAAGCTGGAAGAATGCGTCAAATCAGGCAGCATCAATGGACAGCAATAAACAGTATGTGATTCGGCCCAAGATCCTTCGGCAGGACTGGGTTTGGCCAGGAATGCCAGGTCTTTATTCCCCTCCATTCCCCTGCTCCCTGACGTGCTGAATTCCTCCAGCATTATGAGTGTGTTTCTCAAGATTTCCAGCATCTGCAGAATCTCTTGTGAATCAGGGGTATTTCTCTGACTGGAAGTCTGTGACCAGTGGTGTTCTTCTGGGATCTCTGTTGTTTGTGACATATATAAATGAGCAGGATGAAAAATATTGAAATTTGCAGCTGATTCGTTTGAGTTATGGATAGTGAGGATTGTTATGAAAGGATTTTGCATGTTATAGACCAAAAATTTGGGCAGAGAACTGGCAGGTGGAGATTATGTTGAATAAGTGTAAGGTGATGCATTTTGGGTATCAAAAGAGCAGAATATATAGTAAATGTCAGAACACTCAGTAACACTGATATATAGAGGGATCTTAGGGTACAAGTCCATAGTTCCCTGAGAGTGGCAACAGAATTAGACAGACTGCTAAGGATGGAATGAGCTCTTGAGGCTTGTGCAGGAAGCCAGAGAGTCTTAAGCTCCCTGGTTTTTAGAGTACCTGAAATGGTTAATTGTTGGTTAGCGAGAGTTGTTAATTGTTTAGATTTTCTTGTGTTTTTTTCTCAAGTGACTTGTTCTTTGTAATGTAGTCTCCTGGTTCTTTCTGATTAAACTTTGTTAAGTTTTTTTTTGAAATGCTCGGGGATTCTGGGCTATTGTATTATTTAACCAGATGCCTGATTAGCGCTATTAACGGGGCCCTAGTTTTGAGAATGTTATGTCTCATGGCATCACTCAGCCAAGCCACTGATGTTCTGTTGGCATTCTTATGAATAAACTCTGGTCACTGTATCTATATCGCAGGCTGTCTTTCCTCCAGACTTGGGTTCCAACATACCAAAGCACATTATGAAAAATGAAGGTGTATGGCGTGTTTGCTTTCGCTGATTGGGACATTGAGTATAACAGTGAGGAAGTTATGCTGCAGCTATACAAAACTTTAGTTAGACAACATTTGGAATATTGTCTGCAGTTTTGATAGCTTCCCTACAGGAAAGATGTGAAGGTTTTGAAGACGGTACAAAAGAGGTTCACCAGGATGTTGCTACATTTGAGAGTATTGGCTATAAGAAAAGGTTGGACTAGTTTAGATTGTTTTCTCTGGAGCATTGGAGTGACCTGACAGAAGTTTATAAAATCGTGAGAGGCGTAGACAAGGCAGGTAGCTTTTTCTTCCTATACAAGAGAGCATAGGCTTAAGCAGAGAGCGATAAGTTTAAGGGAGAAATATGAGGCAACTTGTTTTACAAAGATGCATGAACAGGCAGGTATTAGAACAATAGAAACCATTTGCAGTCAAGTGGGATTAGTCACACTGCTGTCAAGGTCAAAACAGACATGATTTGCCAAATGCCTGTTCCTATGCTGTCCTCTTCACTTTTCTACGTTCTATGTTCTCTGTTCCATTGCGGTTTGCTGATCTCATTGACGTTTACAGAATAATTAAAGGGCTGACAGAATAGGTGCAGTAATGTTTCCCTGCCTAAGATGTATAGAACTATAAGTTACAGTGTCAATCTTTCATTCAGGAGAGATGCGCAAAGAATTTTTTTCATCACAAAAGAGGTTAATCTTTGGAATTCTGTGTCCAAAGGACTGCAAAGCCTCAGTCACTGAGTACATTTAATAGAGTGATTGATAGATTTTGCATATTAAGGGAATCAAGGGATTTTGGAAGTGCAGGAGAATGGCACTAAGGTAAAAAGCCAGCCAGAATATTGTTGAATGGCAGAAGAGGACTGCTTCTAATTTTTATGTTCTTGTTTCTGTGAGTAAGTGTTTCTTGACTTCTTTCCTGAATGACCTATGTCAATTTTAAAGTTCTTGTCTCTTTGATTTTGTTATCTCTCCTCAGAGCACACAGTTTCTCTGCATTTTTTCAATCCTTTTAATCTATTGACAATTTCATTCTGATCATTCCTCATTCATCCCACTCAAGAGAGTTTATGCAAGCTATCATCATACTTCTTCAGTCTTGGCTCTAGTATTGTCTTATTGAATCCATGACAGTCCAATTGATCGAGGCTCCTTGCCCTTTCCTCCATTAGGGATCTTTGCACGGGAGTGTAATTTATGGTTCATTTATGAAGGAAATGATTTTTGTAATCAGGAAAAGAATTTGTTTTCACCTTGAGCTGAAAAAGTGACTTACCTTTTCCAGTATAAGTTCACGATATATTCAACCATATACTGCAAGGTAGGGGTTGCATTTGGAAGATTAAATTCCTGCAAAATACTCCCTTTCACAAAGTGCATATAAAGATCAATTGTTCAAACCTTCTGAAAACCAAGTTAAAAATATGTGATATAGACTGGAATTTCACATTAAAATAGTTAAGTATTGACAGAAAACAAAATAAATTGATACATTTAACCCAGACATATGAGACAAGATGTTGAAGAACACGTAGACCTTTTTGATGCCAGATTCACTAATTGTCTGTACGTGTGGAATTCAAAGCCCTCGAGAGATGACACCAAAACTTCTCTCCACATCCAGAAAATGGGTAAGGGGAACCAACAACAGCACCCTTCCCCAGGCCAGCTTGCTTTGCACTGTGACTCGAATTATATTCAGCCAGCTCAAATGGGCAGGCCACAGCAAACACATGCTGCACATCAGCCTCCTGAAATAGGCACGCTATTCCAAATTCTGCCACAGCAAAGGCTTCCACGAGGATGAGGAATCAGTTGAAGCATGCTCTCGCGGCCTCCTGAAGGAAAAATGTAACATCCTCAGCAATGTATGAGAATTCCTGATCAAGGTGTAGAGGATCATCCAGCAACACGAGGCACCTCAAGCCACTTCACCAGCAGCAATTGGAAGTAAATGGTAGAACGGGTGCATCATCATCCCTGCAACGCATTCACTGTCCGACTACCTATTGCAGAGTCTGCAGCAGCATTGGCCTCAGTACTCGGAGAAGGAGCACAGAAATACAAATGGAAACAAGTTGTGCTGAACCCTAAGGCATTGCCAAAGAAGTCTTACTCTCTTCATTTTCACTCTTTTTGACATTCACCATTCAAAGCTTTCAAAAGGTACATTAAAGTCAGAAAAAAGTATCCAATATGCATCCTGAAATTCTTTTTCTTTGCAACATCCACTGAAACAGGGGAGAACCCCAAGGATGAATGACAGCTATATGTTAGAACCCCAAAGCTCCCCCCAAGCTACTCTCATCCACACATAAGCAGCAGCAAAGCAACGATACCCCCTCCCCCACCAGGAAAAAAGCATCGGTGCCCCCACCAAGCACTCAAGCTTGCAGCAAAACATCAATAAAGACACAAACTTGGACTACCTCAAAGACTACTCGTTCACCAGGTAATTTGACGTACCACAGGCTCTCTCTCTCTCTAATAATGGAAAAAAGAGGTGTCCCCATTTCACAGTGAGAGGGGAGACATAACAAAACAACTCGCTGATTTATGATGTTAAAATTCTGTTGCATCGCTTTTTCTGAGGTCTGTGCCCAAAGAATTCGGGTCTCTGAGCACACAGCCAGCAGCCAGCTCGCTGCTTTCAATCTTCCGTCTCCCACGATGCACCAGTTTCCTACAGCAGCACCAACCGTGAGTCTGCCTGCCTCCAGAGCCACAAAATCCAGGAATCCTGAAGGTGCGTTAGTCTTCTAGGGCACATCCTTAGCATATTGAAGAGCGGCCTGTTTTAAGACCCCAAGAGCGGGTCTCATTCCGCGAAGAACGAAAGTCAACATGTAACACCAGGTCAGGGTCTTAAAAAAAACCCCTGAAAGGGAAAAATAAAGATACTAAAGAGAAAAATAGAGCTGCTTCCGAAGATGCAAGCATAGGAGACGCCATTAGGTGCCATCGTTCTCCTGAGCTCCTCCTCCCCTTGAATGCTGATGTCAGATACGTGACTACAGGTAATTTAATGATACATTATAGATTCCATTGTGAAATTAATGAAATATTTTCTCTAACGTAATACTCCTGCAGTAACAATTCCATCATTTTGCTCGAACAGCAAGAAGTTCTATGATCTACTGTCTTCCCTTCTCAGATTACTTCATCAACCCTTTGCTCCTTCTGCCTATCACCTACCAACCTCTCACATCATTCCCATTCATATACATTCCCCCATGCATCTACCTTCCCCAACTCACCTGGACTAATCCATGACCTTCCAGCTTGTGTTCCTCCCCTTCCCCTCCATTTTTATTTTGCCTTCTTCCCACTTTCTTTCCCATCCTAATGAAGGATCTCAATCTGAAATATCAACGGTCATTGTCTTCCATCGTTGCTGCCTGGCCTGCTGAGTTCCGCCAGCATTTTGTGTGTGCTGCTCAAGATTTCCAGCATCTGCAGCAAAATCTCTTATGTCTCTGTGTAAAAGGAAATTCCTTAACCTGTTGAAATGTCTAGAGTGTAAAAGGTCCCCTGAGAAAAAAGGATTAGAAACACTGTCATTAACATTGCAAATGTCTTTACAACCAACAAAATATTTTGTAGTAATTGGAAAACATAGCAAGCAATTTAACACACAGTACAATCTCACAAATAGCATTAAAATAAATGAGTGCTTAGTGGTGAATGATAAGCTAATGCATCTCCTCTTCTCTTGAGAGGGATCAGTATATAACCAGTAGGAGTTGTATACAGGAACAGTAGCTACGATGTGGGATACAAATTACAATGGGAGATAGAAAAGGCATGTAAAATGGGCAATATTATCATAGTCATAGAGGAATTCAATATGCAGATAGATTGGGAAAAACAAGTTGGTGCTGAATCCCAAGAAAGGGAATTTAGAGAATGCCTACAAGACAGCTTTTTTGAGCAGCTTGTGGTTGAATCCTGAGAAGGGTCTCAGCGTGAAATGTTGACTATCTACTCTGTTCCATAGATACTGTCTGGGCCGCAGAGTTCCTCCAGCAATTTGTGTGTGTTGCTTTGGATTTCCAGTATATGCAGATTTTCTTGTGTTTGTAGTTGAGCTCATGAGGCAAAAGGCAATTCTGGATTAGGAGTTGTGTAATATACCAGATTTGATTAGGGAGCATAAGGTAAAGGAACCTTTTTGATGCAATAATCATAATATAATACAATTCACCTTGCAGTTTGAGAAGGAAAAGCTAAAGTCAGATATATGAGCATGAGAGTGGAGTAAAAGGAATTATGGAGGCACAAGAGAGGAGCTGCCCGAAGTTGATTGGAAGGGGACACTAGCAGGGATGATGGCACAACAGCAATGGCTGGAGTTTCTGGGAGCAATTCAGAAGGCACAGAATAGATACATCCCATGGAAGACAAAGCATTCAATAGAGATAATGAGGCAACCATGTCTGACAAAGAAAGTCAAGGTTAGCATAAAAGCAAAAGAGAAGGGGTATAATGTAGCAAAAAAAAGTGGGAAGTTAGTGGGTTGGGAAGCATTTAAAATCCAACAGAAGGCAACTACAAAAGCCATAAGGAAAAAAAGATGAAAAATGAAGGGAAGACAGTCAATAACATTAAAAAGGGATACCAGAGGGTTTTTCCAGATATATTGCATACAGAGCAATAGAGAAGCAAGAGTGATATCAGACCTCTGGAAAATGACACTGGAGTGCCAGCAATGGGGGGCAAAGAAATGGCAAACAAACAATAAGTATAAAGGCACTTTGGAAAACACTAGCAGTATACCAGAAATTTGAGAGTCGGGGAAGAAGTGAATGTTATCACTATTTCTAAGGAGAAGGTGTTTGGGATGCTGAAAGGCCTGAAGGTAGAGAAGTCACCTCAACCAGATGGATTACACCCCAGAGTTCTGAAAGAAGTAGCTGAAGAAATTGTGGAGGCATTAGTAATTATCTTTCATGAATCATCAGATTCTGAAATGGACCCAGAGGACTGGAAAATTGCAAAAAAGAAGGAAGTAGAACAAAGGAAGTTATAGGTCAGACAGCCACTAGCTGAAGACATTGGAGTCCATTATGAAGGATGATGTTTCGGGGTAGTTGGAGGCAGATGATAAAATAGACCAAATTCTGCCGTAACTTAAGCGACAATCTTGCATGATAAATCCGTTGGAATTCTTTGAGGTAATAAGAGGCAGGACAGAAAACGGAGAGTCAGTGGATGTTGTTTATTTAGATTTTCAGAAGATCCATGACAAGGTGATACACATAAGACTGCTTAACAAGGTAAAAGCCCATGATGTTACAGAAAAGATATTAGCATTTATAGAAGATTGGAAGGAGGCAACGAATGGGAATAAATGGACACCTTCTGGTTGGCTGCTGGTGACTAGTGGTGATCGCAGTGTTGAGAACACTTCTTTTCACATTATATTTCGATGACAGAATTGATGGCTTGCGGCCAAATTTGCAGACAGTACAAAGATACGTCAGGATTATGTTCATCAACTATACCTCAGCTTTTAATACCATTATTCCCACAATTTTGATTGAGAAATTACAGAAGCTGGGCCTCTGTACCTGCCTCTGCAATTGGATCCTTGACTTCCTAACTGGAAGACCACAATCTGTGCAGATTGGTGATAACATCTCCTCCTGGCTGACGATCAACACTGGTGCACCTCAGGTGTGTGTGCTTAGTCCACTGCTCTACTCTCTCTATACCCATGATGGTGTGGTTAGGCATAGCTTAAATACCATTTATAAATTTGCTGATAGTACAACTATTGTTGGTAGAATTTCAGATGGTGACGAGAGGGCATACAGGAGTGAGATATGCAACTAGTGGAGTGGTACCACAGCAACAACCTGGCACTCAACGTCAGTAATGATGAAAGAGCTGGCTGTGGACTTCAGGAAGGGTAAGAGAAAGAACACATACCAATCCTCATAGAGGGATTAGAAGTGGAGAGAGTGAGCAGTTTCAAGTTCCTGGGTGTTAAAATCTCTGAGGAACTAACCCAGTCCCAAAATATCAATGCAATTATAAAGAAGGCAAGACAGCATCTATACTTCACTAGGAGTTTGAGGAGATTTGGTATGTCAACAAATACACTCAAAAACTTCTATAGATGTACCGTGGAGAGCATTCTGACAGGCTGCATCACTGTCTGGTATGGAGGGGCTACTGCACAGGACCGAAAGAAGCTGCAGAGGGTTGTAAATTTAGTCAGCTCCATCTTGGGTACTAGCCTACAAAGTACCCAGGAAATCTTTAGGGAGCGGTGTCTCAGAAAGAAAGTGTCCATTATTTAAGACCTCCAGCACTCTTTTCTCACTGTTACCATCAGATAGGAAGTAAAGAAACCTGAAGGCACACACTCAGTGATTCAGGAACAGGTTCTTCCCCTCTGCCATCTGATTCCTAAATGGATATTGAACCCTTGAACACTACCTCACTTTTTAAATACATATAATTTCTGTTTTTTTGCATATAATTTCTGTTTTTTTTGCATGATATTTGATCTATTCAATATACATATACTATAATTGATTTACTTATTTATTTTTTTTCTATATTATGTATTGCATCCAACTGTAGCTGCTAAATTAACAAATTTAACAACATATGCCAGTGATAATAAAACTGATTCTGATTCTGATAGGTGGTGGGACATGTAGTGTTGAGGAAGCAGGGAATCTGTAGAAGGCCTTAGACATAGCAGGAGAATGGGCAAAGAAGTGCAGATGGAATATAGTGTAGGGGGGTGCATTTCATCTACTTTGGTAGAAGGAATAAAGATTTAGAATATTTTCTAAATGGGAAGAAAGTTCAAAAATCCGAGGTGCAAATAGACTTGAGAGTCCTTGTGCAGGGTTCTCTGGTTTAACTCACAGGTTGAGTCAGTGGTAAGGGAAACAAATGCAATGTTCATATTAATTTGAAGAGGACTAGAATAAAAGAGCAAGGATGTAATTCCGAGCTTTATATGGCATATTATTTCCTCAGATTAGGGGACCAAAACTGCACACAATACTCCAGGTGTGGTCTCACCAAGGCTTTGTACAATTGCAGTAGTACCTCTCAGCTCCTGTACTCGAATCCTCTTGCTATGAATGCCAGCATACCATTCGCCTTTTTCACTGCCTGCTGTACCTGCATGCCCACTTTCAACAACTGGGGTACAATGACACCCAGGTCTCGGTGCACCTCCCCTTTTCCTAATCGGCCACCATTCAGATAATAATCTGTTTTCCTGTTCTTGCCACCAAAGTGGATAACCTCACATTTATCCACATTAAATTGCATCTGCCATGAATTTGCCCACTCACCTAACCTATCCAAGTCACCCTGCATTCTCTTAGCATCCTCCTCGCAGCTAACACTGCCGCCCAGCTTCGTGTCAGAACGAAGGGTCACAGTTTGAGGATAAAGGGGAAGCCTTTTAGGACCGAGATGAGGAAAAACTTCTTCACACAGAGAGTGGTGAATCTGTGGAATTCTCTGCCACAGGAAACAGTTGAGGCCAGTTCATTAACTATATTTAAGAGGGAGTTAGATATGGCCCTTGTGGTTAAAGGGATCAGGGGGTATGGAGAGAAGGCAGGTACGGGGTGCTGAGTTGGATGATCAGCCATGATCGTACTGAATGGTAGTGCAGGCTCAAAGGGCCGAATGGCCTACTCCTGCACCTATTTTCTATGTTTCTATATGTCAGACCACACCTGGAGTAGTGTGAGCAGTTTTGCACCTCTTATCTAAGAAAATATGTACAGGCTTTGGAGAGGATCCAGAGGAGGTTCACAAAAATTATTCTAGGAATGAAAAGGTTAACATATGAGGAGCATTTGATGGCTCTGGGTCTGTACTGTCTGGAGTTCAGAAGAATGAGGGGGGACATCATTGAAATGTATTGAATATTGAAAGTCCTAGATAGTGTTCATGTGGAGAGAGTGTTTCCTATATTGGAATGTCTAGGACCAGAGGGCACAGATGAGGAGGAATATATTTAGCCAGAGGGTAATGTATCTGTGGAATTCACTGCCATGAATGGCTGTGGAGGCCAAATGATTGGGTATGTTTAGAGAGGAGATTGATTGGTTCTTGAATAGTCAGGGTGTGAAAGATTACAGGGAGAGGGCAGGAGAATAGGGTTGACGGGGATAATAAATCGGCCATGATAGAATCGTGGAGCAGACCTGATGGGCCAAATGACTTAATTTTGTTCCTATACCTTATGGTATTATGGGCTTTTTGTTTGAATAATGTTGTGGAAGTTTAGACATTATCCTGAAGGGTCAAGCAGGCTTAGCTTGACATGAGATCCAGAGGTTGGTGACTCAAATCTCAGAATTCTGTCAACACAACCCATCACTTTCATCCCATGTTCAGGCCTCAAATTTGATGTGTGGAACCAAAATCAGCTGCTACTTCCTCAGATACAGATTCTGAAGATAGATTGAAGGTTTATTGAACCAGTTGAACTTGGAACACCTCATTTCTGAAAAACAGATCTTTCGAAATTCTTGACAAGTGTTGTAAAAGTCATATACATTTGAAACAAATCTCAGCAAATATTGCATTCCAGATAATTAAGAGCTAACACTTGCCAGGAGTCAGGAGATCCTTGGGAAATGATAATCATAATGCAATGCCAGTGTAAAAGATTACCCAGTCTTGATGCGGGAATGACAATTAGCAGAGACTTCCTGCTGAGCTGCCCAAAAACAAGTCAACAGTGGTTCCTGCTTTGATTTTCAGTTTTAACCTGCAGCTAAGATTTGGCTTTCTTTGGTTCTATGCTATGCAGAGTGATTTTGCTGAGATTGGGGATTAAATCACCATCATCCGATTGAGCCACACTTTCTCCCAGCCCAACGTGGTGATAGCTGAGGCACTAAATTTACTGCCCACATTTCCCTTTGGATCTCACTTCATCAATACTTCAAACTTATTCATGGTTCTGACCATGATGTCTCTTGTATATGTTTCACCACACAGGTTATTGCCATTAGCACAATTTGCCAGCTGGAAGTATTTGGATGGGAAAACACAATGAATTAGTGATGAGATTTTACAATCATTCACCTTTTTTTGCTGCTTATGAAAGCATTGCTGGGATAGACAATGCCTGAGTTTCAGAGATTCAGTGGTGGTTTCTCGTCTGCCTAGGATAGGGCTGAAATAGACTCAACTACCAATCCAAATGGACCATATTATTTTTTCTTTATCAGTGAGAAGAGAAATGGAGAGGAGTATACAGATAACTAACTGGAACAATCATGGTGTAGTTTAGTGGTCGCCAACATTTTTAAGCCCAAGATCCCCTACCTCGGCCTTAGTGAAAGGCAAGATCTACCCACTAAATCATTTAGAGAAAAAACAACTCAGATCGTACTTGAGGCCTTTTATTTGGGCTAATTGTATTTGAATTACATAAAATGCTTTTGTCAAACTTTCAAATTAATTCAAGCAAGAAAACACTGTAATTAGCATATCAAACAGGCCATAGCCGTCTTTCTTTAAGAGTATTACAATACTTCATACCTTTTGTAGTAAGTTCTACTTTGAAAAAGGATCACTCGACAACTTCATATCCTAAGGAACAACTTTATCTGGGACGGCAAAACCAATGTGGCAGAGGGGCTTATACATACATGTGCAGAAAAGACCGGAAGTAAAACCCCACAATCCCGGAAACAACCTTTGTTTGCAAACAGCTTTCCATAGCGGGAGTATTGCTATATTACCATTATCCTAAGTGGTATTAACTTATCAGTATAATGCTTACATTACAACACTTCTTCCCCTTTACATTCCAGCATTTCCCAAATGTAAAAGAACTAGGAAACAAAAAACAGTGGTGTCATCATCTTGCATACCTCTGAAACTTATACTAGTATCTCAGTAACAGTTTACCAATACAAAACACCTGAAAAACATGGCAGATTCAACATTCAGTCTAACAAAAGAAACTGTCCATTCAAATGTTCAGACTGTCAGGAGATTTGCAAGGGAGCTGTGCTACAACAGATGAAAATTATGAAATCTAAGTACAGGAGCTGTCTTACTGACAGACACCTCACAGACTGTCTCAATCTGGCTGTCTGTAGTTATGAGCCAAACTTCAGGGAATTAGCAGAAAGTATTCAGCCCCAGTCATCACACTGAGTGCAACAGTCAATTTTTATTCATTTATTTTTCACGATGAAATAAAATTAGATAATGAAACATAGAATTAAAGGTGCTGTAATATGAGCATTATAAAAATAAGTAATACTAATTATGATAGTATTTCTGAGTTGCGGGGTGTTTACTTCCAGTCTTTTCTACGGCGGTGCATGGTGGGGGAGCTACACACATGTGCACTGGGCAGAAAGAACGGAACTAAAACCCCACAACCCAGAAACAGTCTCTCTTTACAAACAGCTTTCAGTAGCAGAAGTATTTCTATATTACCATTATCCTAATTAGTATTACTTATTTCTATAATGCTCGCATTACAACAGTATTTGTGTATTTATTTTTCATTATTTTCGGGATCTACTGGGGAAGTCTCAAAGATCAACCGGTCGATCAGGGTCGACCGGTTGGTGACCACTAGTGTAGTTTCTAATGAACTAGCTACATTACTGGACATCAGCCATCATTGACTGGTTTGGTACAGCATTCTCTCACAATCACAAAAAGACTACAGTGACTTCAGGACAGCAGAGAAGGTCATTTCCTACAGCCTACCATCACTGCTGGACTTGTATCTGTCCAGGACATTTTACGGGAGGCAGGAAAAAACATTGCAGACACTACCCACCCAGCAAGCTGCCTTTTTGAAAAGCTCCCTTCTAGAAAGTGCTGTAAAATGATTAAAATAAAAACTTCACAACATCTTAAATGTTTCTTATCCCAGGCAGTTAATCTGATCAACCATTCTGGTTAGGCCCCCAATCCCCTCTATCTACTACCTCAGTCACTGCATTGTAAACACTTGAAACCACCTTTTATAATACTGTTTACATTGGAAATACATGATGATATTTGTGTATTTATTCACATTTGATTCCATACCTGTACTATAACCACCAATTTTACGGTTATATAATTATTTATTCTTTATACTTGTTTATGTTGCATGTTGCACTATCTCAGCACAGCAAATTCCTAATATATGTGAATTTACATATATGCCAAATAAAGTTGATCCTCGATCTTTGATCCTTGACATTTAAATGCAAGCTTTAAACCACACTGCTTAGCCCTTTTAAAAGACTAAGCAAGGAGCAACACACATTGTCTGAAATATTTGGCACAATTAATGTGGTTTAATCTGCTTTATTGTGACAGATCACTTTTGTGATGGAAGATGATATGTATGGGTTGCCAAATATGGATGGCAGTAGTGTGGGCCATGATTATGGTGGCAAGTGTATCATGGCAATGAAATGCTGCACAGATCTGGGGATGGACTGACTCCACATGGACTGAATTCCTACAGGGTTTTTCATAACCTGAAGATATCAAAGCACTTTATAGCCAATGCCATCACTTATCATGTAGGAAATTCAATAACATGTTCTGTACAATCACGATGTTACTTTCCTTATTTATGTCTGCAGCAGAGAGTACAAACATCCTTAGTCCAGTGTTTACAGACTCCCTCAATTTCTATTTACACTCTGCTACTGAAATCAGATTTCAAAACTGAACAGGCCCTCAATGGCAGCAATCCAGTCCTACACAGCGGAGATGCGATGATACACAGGACCGGCTCAAGAACTGGTTGCTTTCACCACTAAGTGATAAGACTAAAGGTGAGAGGGGAAAGGTGTCAAAGGGTAATCTCTTGTAGACAATGTTACATTTATGGAAGTGAAAGTCCCATAAGAAACTTACCCCTGTTAAAACACTAAGCAAACAGTGACACATGTTATCTGAACTACTTGGCACAATTAATGCAGTTTAAGCCACTTTATTGTGACTGATCTCTTTTGTGATGGAAGATGGTGTGTGTGGGTTGGCAGTAGTATGGACCATATATGCCAGAGAAAGGGGTTGAGGGAAGTGCAATAACAGCATTTAGAAGACATGTGGACCGGTACATGGATAACAAAGAAGAATGTGGGGTAAATGTGGGAAAATGGGGCTAACTTCTTATTCTGTCTTCTTTCCCCTTTCTTTCCAGTCCTGATGTAGGGTCTCAGTATGAAACACCGACTGTTTCTCCCCCTCCTTAGATGCTGCTCACCCTTTAGCATTTTGTGTGTTGCTTTGGTTTTCCAGCATTTGCAAAACCTCCTGTGTCTGGGATTAGTTTAGATAAGCATATTGGTTATTGTATTTGAATACCACCAATGGCCTTATCGCTGTGCTTTTTAAAAGATTTTATTGAGAGATACAACATGGTAACAGGCGCTTCTGGCCCATTGTGCTCAATTTTCAAGATCAAAATTCAGTAAATTTATTATCAAAGTATATTTATGTCACCATAAACAACTCTGAGATTTTACTGCAACATTCATAGTAAATACAAGAAACAAAATGGGAAAAATAAAAGACTACAACCAGATGAATGGAAAAACATCCAATATGCAAAAGGCAACAAGCCTTGCAAATACAAAACAAAAGAAGAAAAAGTAACAATAAATAAGCAATAAATATTGAGATCATGAGATGAAGAGACCTTGAAAATGAGTCCATTGGCTATGGGAACAGTTCAGTTGAGGCTGAGTGAAGTTATCCCCTTTGGATCAACAGCCTGATGGTTGAGAAGGTAATAACTGTTCCTGAAACTGATGACATGTGTTTTGAGGCTCCTGTACCTTCACCCTGATGGCAGCAGTGAGATGAGAGCATGGCCTCAATGGCGAGGGTCCTTGATGATGGATGCTGTTTTCCTGTGCGAGTTCTCCATGTAGATTTACTCAATGGTGAGGAGGACTTCACCTGTGATGGACTGCACTGTATCCACCACATTTTGTTGGATTTTCCATTCAAGGGCATTGGTGTTTCTCTACCAGGCTATGCTGCAACCAGTCAATAAAGTCTCCACCATACATAGATAAAAGTTTGTCAAAGTTTCAGATGACATGCAAAATCTTCACAAACTTTTAAGAAAATGGAGGCGTTGCCATATTTTCTTTGTAATGGCACTTATGTGTTGGACCCTGGACAGATCCTCTGAAATCAGAACACCAAGGAATGTAAGTTTGCTGATTCTCTCTTCCTCTGATCCCCTGAAGAGGTCTACCTTATGCATTCAGGTTTCCTCCTCCTGGCATCAACCATCAGCTCCTTGGTCTGGAGTGACTCCAACTTACCTGGGCCTGACACCGGATAGGAAGCTCTCATTTGCCACCAACATCCAAAAACTCCGAGGGAAAGTTGGCTCTCGCAATTCTCTGTTGAAAAAATTAGCAGGCACAAAATGGGGATCTACTGCTCACACACTTAGATCAACTGCCTTCGCACTCTGCTATGCACCTGTAGAATACTGTGCACCTGTGTGGGGCAGATCAGCCCATACGAAGAAAATTGACCCATTGCTTAATGAAGCCTGCCAAATAGTCATGGAAACACTGTGCCCCACACCCACTAACATCGTTTACAGACTTGCAGGCCTTGCTCCCCCAGAGATCTGAAGACACGCTACAACTAACATTGAGAAAGATTAATAGAACTCAGATCCACGGCACCCACTACATCATCATGTGCCAGTTTCCAACCGCCTAAAATCGAGGAAAAGCTTTGCTACAGTGGAGGAACTACTGCATGGAACATCCCCCCAATTATACGGGATTGACCTCTGGCAAAAAACAGAAGCCAGAACCCCACCAAACAGTACAGTGCAAGACCCCCCAGAAATGTTGCCAGACGGGGCACTGCTTGACAGACGGAAGTGGTGGTGCACTCTCAACAGAGCGAGAGCGGGAGTTTGTAGGACGGGAGACAATATAGTGAAGTGGGGTTTAAAGACCAGCGAATCCTGTGACTGTGGCAAAAGGGTGCAGAACATTGAACACGTTCTGCACAACTGCCCATTCTCGCCTGATTTAGCTGACACTGACCTGCTCAACATCAACGGAACAGCACTAGAGTGGCCAGCTGTCTGGTGTGACAAACTACGATGATGAGCTCCTTGGTCTTGCTGATATTGAGTGAGGGGTTGTTGTTCGGGCACCATTCAGCATAATTCTTAATGTCCCTCATCATCACTTCTGATTCGGCCAACAACAGTGTTGTCATCAGTAAACTTAAATATGACACTGGAGCTGTACTTAGCCTCACAGTCATAAGTATAAAGTGAATAGAGCAGGGAACTAAGCACACAGCCTTATGGCACATCTGTGCTGATGAAAATTGTGGAGGAGTTGCAGTTGCCAATTCAACCTCAATTGTTGTTCAATTACACACACGTGACCAGTTAATGTACTAACCTGTACGTATTCGGAATATGGGAAGAAAGCGGAGGAACTGGAGGAAACTTATGTAGTCACAGGAAGAAGGAACAAACTCCTCACAGACAGCAGTAAGAATTGAACCTGGGTCACTGACAATTGCATTGGTGTTAGGCTAACCACAATACTAGCATACCACATTATTGTGCTGCATTGGTCTATGACTCCATTTAGATTGAAAATTATTCATAAAACCAAGTTAACAGGTACAAATGGAAGGACTTACTAAAATAAAGGAAGGTGCCATTAAACTTGAAGAATAAGACCGTAAGATATAGCAACAGAAAAGGATATTTGGCCCATTGAATGTACTCTGCTATTTCATCATGGCTGATCTATTTTCCCTCTCCGCCCTGATCTCCTGCCTTTTCCCCATATCCCATAATGCCTGATAGTTTCCTGATTGGTCAGGTCATCAAAGGATATGGCGAGAAGGCAGGTGTATGGTGTTGAGTGGGATCCGGGGTCAGCCGTGATGGAATGGTGGAGCAGACTTGATGGGATGAATGGCCTAATTCTGCTCCTATGTCTTATGGTCTTATGCCCTGAATAATCAAGAACCTATCAACCTCTGCCTTAACTATTCCCAATGACTTGGTCTGCACAGCTGCCTGTGGCAACAAATTCCACAGATTCACTACTCTCTGTTAAAGAAAGTCCTCATCATCTCCATTCTCAAAGGACGCCCCTCTATTCTGAGATTGTGTCCTCTGGTCTTAGACTCCCCTTCCATAGGAAACATTCTCTTCACATCCACTTTACTGAGGCATTTCAACATTCGTAGGATTTCAATAAGGTTACCTGTCATTCTTCTGAATTCCAGTGAGTATAAGCCCTGAGCCATCAAATGCTCCTCATATGACAAGTCTTTCAATCCTGGAATCATTTTTATGAACACTTTTGAACCCTCTCCAATATTAGCACATTCTTTCTTAGATAAGGGTCCAAAACTGTTTACATTACTCCAAGTGCTTTATAAAGCCTTGTGGCCACCCACTTCCTAGCACACACGAACCGGCTCACAACAGCGCTCGCAGGCAGAGGGCTGGCCCCAAAATGGGCGCCAGGCCATCTTCACCAGCAGGGGGAAAATCCCGCATGTGGAAAGGGTCTGGGAATATGTATTTCCCACAGCAATCCCGCCCCAGGGAGGGCGGGAACAGAAAGGCTTTAAAGCTGGCCGCGAAGTTTGAATAAATCTCTTTCATCGCAACTCTAACTCACCGACTCCGTGTGGTTATTCTAGCGCTGTGTGTAGCACATCGCTACAATTGGTGACCCTGACGGCCCAAACGATATTTGGACCAGAGATGATCAACACCGCATCTGTTCACGCAGTTTCGTTAAAACTGCCAAGCTTCTGGACGCTGCGACCCCATTTATGGTTCGAACAAGTAGAAGCTCAATTCCACATTCGGCAGATAACCTCAGAGTCCACTCGCTACTACTACGTGCTGAGCTCCCTCGACCAGGAGACTGCTGCACAAGTTGAGGAGTTTATACAGTCGCCCCCGGAGGACGGCAAATACACAGCATTCAAAGCCCTGCTCATAAGGACTTTCGGACTCTCATGGCGCGAACGAGCACGCCGCTTACTGCACCTGGATGGTTTGGGAGACAGGCCGCCGTCAGCATTAATGAACGAGATGCTGGCCCTGGCTGAAGGACACAAACCATGCCTCATGTTTGAGCAGGCGTTCCTAGAGCAACTGCCTGAGGACATATGCTTGCTGCTGTCCGACGCAGATTTTGGCAACCCCCGGGAGGTGGCGGCCCAGGCAGATGTGCTGTGGAATGCCAGGAAAGAGAGAGGGGCATCGTCGCACAGATCACCAAGCCGCGTGCCCAACGACAGACCAGACCAGGCCCGGCAGCACAGCCTACAAAACCCGGCAACGGAAGTGAGGAGCCCAACGAACAATGGTGTTTCTACCACCAGCGGTGGGGCACAAAGGCCCGCCGCTGCAGACCACCCTGCAAATTTCCGGGAAACGCCAGGGCCAGCCGCCGCTGATGGCTACGGCAGCTGGCCATCAGGACAGCCTCCTGTACGTCTGGGACAAGCAGTCGGGACGCCGCTTTTTGGTCGACACCGAGGCGGAGATCAGCGTCTTATCTCCAACGAGTTATGATACCTGCAACAGAGAACCGGGACCCACCCTGAGGGCTGCTAATGGCAGCAGACTACGAACCTACGGCACCCGCACGGTGCGGCTACAGTTCAGCTCCAGCCGGTTCACGTGGGACTTCACACTGGCCGCCGTGGCCCAAACACTCCTGGAAGCGGATTTTCTACGAGCCCACAGCCTGCTGGTCGACCTGCAAGGGAAGCGATTAGTCCACGCCAAGACTTTTCAAACGTTCTCCCTGGGTGAAGCTAAGTTGCCAGCCCCACACCTGGACTCCATCACGCTGTCCGACGACGAATTCACCAGGGTCCTGGCGGATTTCCCATCAGTACTGACACAGCAGTTCACGGCAGCCATGCCCAGACACGGAGTACAGCATCACATCCCGACCCAGGGACCACCCCTCCACGCCCATGCTCGAAGGCTTCCCCCGGACAAGCTCCGACTGGCGAAGGAGGAGTTCAAGAAGATGGTGGAATTAGGGATCATACGACGGTCCGACAGCCCGTGGGCCTCCCCGCTTCACATGGTGCCCAAGGCAACGGGGGGCTGGAGACCATGCGGTGACTACCACAGACTGAACGAGGCTACAACGCCAGACCGCTACCCTGTGCCACACATTCAAGACTTCACAGCAAACCTACACGGCGCAAGGATCTTTTCCAAGGTAGACCTCATCCGGGGATACCATCAAATCCCTGTACATCCGGACGACATCCCCAAAATAGCACTTATCACCCCGTTCGGACTTTTCAAATTCCTCCGAATGCCGTTTGGTCTAAAGAATGCCGCACAGACTTTCCAGTGGCTAATGGACGCGGTGGGACGCGACCTGGACTTTGCATTCATCTATTTGGATGACATCCTCATAGCCAGCAGTAGTCGGCAGGAGCATCTGTCCCACCTCCGCCAGCTCTACTCCCGCCTGAGTGAATTCGGCCTTACAATCAATCCAGCCAAATGCCAGTTCGGACTCGACACCATCGACTTCCTGGGCCACAGGATTACTAAAGACGGGGCAACCCTGCTGCCCGCCAAGGTAGACGCGATCCGCAACTTCCCCCGACCCAACACAATTAAAGGCCTGCAGGAATTTGTTCGTACGGTGAATTTCTACCACTGTTTCCTCCCCTCAGCAGCCCGAACCATGCGACCCCTGTTCACTCTAATGTCGGGTAAGGGCAAGGACCTTACCTGGGACGAAGAGGCCGCAACCGCTTTCGTTAAAACCAAAGAAGCCTTGGCAAACGCCGCGATGCTAGTGCACCCCAGAATGAACGTTCCTACTGCCCTCACGGTGGACGCATCCAACACAGCGGTTGGTGGAGTGCAGGAACAACTCATCGAGGGTCGCTGGCAACCCCTGGCGTTCTTCAGCAAACACCTACGACCACCTGAACTCAAATACAGTGCTTTCGACCGGGAGCTATTGGCACTATACCTGGCAATCCGGCATTTCAGGTACTTCTTAGAAGGTAGGCCCTTCACCGCGTTCACAGACCACAAACCGCTTACCTTTGCATTCACGAAGGTGTCCGACCCCTGGGCGTCCCGCCAGCAGCGACATCTGTCCTACATCTCCGAGTATACGATGGACATCCAGCATGTCTCTGGAAAGGACAACGTCGTGGCGGACGCACTTTTCAGACCTACCATACAGGCCCTGTCCCAGGGGGTGGACTATGCAGTGCTGGCAGAGGCACAGCAGGCAGACGCTGAGATCCCCAGTTACAGGACTGCAGTCTCCGGTTTGCAGCTCCAAGACCTCCCCATAGGCTCAGGTGAGAGGACCCTACTATGTGACGTAGCTACCGGCCAACCCCGCCCTGTCGTCCCAGCAGCCTGGCACCGGCGGGTTTTCGAGTCCACTCACAACTTAACGCACCCCTCCATCAGGACAACCGTCCGGCTGGTCGCCAACAGGTTCGTGTGGTATGGACTGCGTAAACAGGTCAGTGAATGGGCCAAAACGTGCATGCAGTGCCAAACGGCCAAGGTGCAGCGGCACACCAAGGCTCCACCGCAGTGGTTCGAACCCACCCGCCGGAGGTTCGACCACATCCATGTGGATATCGTGGGGCCCCTGCCAGTGTCACGAGGAGCGCGGTACCTCCTAACTATGATAGACCGGTTCACCAGATGGCCACAGGCAGTCCCGCTCACCGACACCACCACCGAATCCTGCGCCCGAGCACTGATCGCAACCTGGGTAGCCCGCTTCGGGGTACCAGCCCACATTACCTCCGACAGGGGCGCCCAGTTCACCTCCAGCCTGTGGTCGGCTATGGCCAGCCTTTTAGGATCGCAGCTACACCACACAACTGCCTACCACCCACAGTCGAACAGACTAGTGGAGTGCTTCCACCGTCACCTGAAATCGGCTCTCATGGCCCACCTGGAGGGGCCTAACTGGGTGGACGAGCTTCCCTGGGTCCTGCTCAGAATCCGCACGGTGCCCAAAGAGGATCTGCGCACCTCGTCGGCCGAGTTGGTGTACGGTGCACCTCTGGTAGTCCCAGGAGAGTTCATACCAGCCCCAAGGGGGCAAGAGGAAGAACCCACAGCAGTCCTGGACAGACTACGGGAGAGGCTCGGTAACCTGGCCCCCATCCCCACTTCACAGCACGGACAGAGCCCGACCTGAGTACCCAAAGACCTGCAGAACTGTAAGTTTCTTTTTGTACGACGGGGCGGACACCGGGCACTGCTACAGCGGCCCTACGAGGGGACGTTTAAGGTGATCAGGAACAACGGGTCCATGTTCGTGCTGGACATTGGGGGGAGAGAGGAGGTTTTCACGGTGGACCGACTCACACCGGCCCAAGTGGACTTGGCCAGCCGGTCCAGGCTCAGGCACCGCGGCGCAGGGGCAGACTTCCCAAACAGAGGCCGATCCAGATTGTGGACATTGGGGGAGGTATCGCCGGTTCTGGCGGGGGGGTTATGTGGCGACCCACTTCCTGGCACACACGAACCGGCTCACAACAGCGCACACAGGCAGAGGGCCGCCCCAAAAAAGGCGCCAGGCCATCTTCACCAGCAGGGGGAAAATTCTGCGCGCAGAATGGATCTGGGAATATGCATTCCCCACAGCAATCCCGCCCAGGGAGGGCGGGAACAGGAAGGCTTTAAAGCAGGCCGTGAAGTATGAATAAAGTTCTTTCATCGCAACTCTAACTCACCGACTTGGTGTGGTTATTCTAGCGCTGTGTGTAGCACACTGCTACAGCCTGAACATAATATCCTTATTTTTACATTCTAGTCCTCTCGAAATGAATGTTAACATTGTATTGTCTTCCTGACCACCAATTCAACCTGCAAATTAACCTTCAAGGAATCCTGCATGAGGACTCCCAAGTCCCTTTACACCTCAGATTTTTTTAATTTTCTCTCCAGTTAGAAAACAGTCTATGCTTTTATTTCTTCTACTAATATGCATGACCATACACTTCCTGATACTGCATTCCATGTACCATTTCCTTGCCCATTCTCCTAACCTAAGTCCTTCTGTAGCTTCTCTAGTTCCTCAAAACAAACTGCTCCCTCACCTATCATTGTATTGGCGGCAAAGCTATCAATTCTGTAATCCAATTCATTGACATACAATGTAAAAAGAAGCATTCCCAACACCCAACACTGCGGAACACCACTAGGCACCAGCAGCCAAACAGTAAAGACTCCTTTTATTCCCCCTCTTTGTTTCCTGTCAATCAGTGAATGCTCTATTTATGCTAGTATCTTTCCTATAATACCATGGGGTCCTACTGTGTTAAGCATCCTCATGTGTTGCATTTTGTCAAACGCCTTTTGAAAATCCAAGTACACATCATCAACCAATTCTCCTTTGCCTATCCTGTTTGTTATTTTTTCAAAAATTTCCAACTGATTTCTCAGGCAAGATTTTCCCTTAAGGAAAATCATGCTGACTATGGTCTATTTTATCATGAGCCTCTAAGTTTTCTGAAACCACATCCTTACCAATCGACTCCAACATTTTCCCAACAACTGAGGTCAAACTAAGTGTTCTATAATTTCCTTTCTTCTGCTTCTCACTCATCTTGAACAGTGAAGTAATATTTGCATTTTTCTATTCCTCCAGAAGCATGCCAGAATCAACTGGTTCTTGAAAGATCATTACTAATGCCTCCACAACTTGTTCAGCCACCTTTTTCATAACCCTGGTGTGTATACCATCTGTTCCAGGTGATATATCTACCTTCAGATCTTCCAGTATCCCAAGAACATTCTCCTTTGTAATGGCAAATTTACACACTTCTACCCTCTGACAGTCTTGAACTTCCAGCATACTGCTAGTGTTTTCCACAGTGAAGACTGATGCGCAATAATTATGCAGTCATCCACCATTTCATTGTCACCAGTAACTACCACTCCAGCATCATTTTCCACTAGACCGATATCTATTCTCACCTCTATTTACACTTTATATATCTGAAGAGCCTTTTTGTATCCTCTTTAATATTGTTGGCTAGCTTAACTTTGTATTCCATTGTTTCCTTCTTTATGACATTTTAGTTGCCTTCTGTTGATTTTTTAAATCTTTCCAATATTCTAACTTCCTACTAATTTTTGCTCTATTATATGTTCTCTCTTTGACTTTTACACTGGCTTTGACTTCTCTTGTCAATCAAGGTTGCATCATCCTGCCTTTAGAATACTTCTTCTTTGGGATGTCTAAATCCTGCATTTTCCAAATTGATCTCAGAAATTACAGCCATTGCCGCTCTGTTATCATCCAGTGTTATTTTCCAATCAATTTTGGCCAGCTCCTCTCTCATGCCTCTGTAATTTCCTTTACTCCACTGTAATACTGATACATCTGACTTTAGCTTCTCATTCTCAAATTGTCGGCTGAATTCCATCAAATTATGATCACTGGTTCCTAAGGGTTTCTTTGTCTTAAGCTGTCTAATTAATTCCAGTTCATTACACAGCACCCAATCCAAAACTGCTGATCCCATAGTGGGCTCAACCATCAGCTGTTCTAAAAAAGCCATCTTGTGGGCATTCGAGAAATTCCCCCTCTTGAAATCCTGCACTAATCTAATTTTCCCTATCTACCTGCATATCGAAATCCCCCATGACTATTATAACATTGTCCTTTTGACATGCAGTTCTACCTCTTGTTGTAATTTGTAAACCGTACCTTTACTACAGTTTGGATGTCTGTACATAATTTTCATGAGGGTCATTTTATGTTTGCAGTTTCTGAGCTTGGCCTGCAATGATTCTACACCTTCTAATCCAATGTAAATTCTTTCTGATGACTTGATCTCATTTTTTGCTAACTTAGCCATGCCACCCTCTCTGCTTACCTGCCGGTCGGTTTAAGCTCCAGATATAATCTTTCAGCCATGATTCAGTGCAGTGATGCCCAGATCACAATGCAAGCTAATCTGTAATTGTGCTACATAAATCTACCTTATTCCATATATTCCATGCATTGAGATATGACACTTTCAGTGCTATATTCACCCTTCACAATTTTGACTACCTTTTATATTGCAAATCACCCTGCTGACTGCAGTTTTGCCCAATCATCAGCCTCCCCTGGCTAGCAGTCTCAATACACACTGTTTCTATTTGGAAGCTAACTATCTCATCCTCTGCTTTATCACCCAGATTCCCATGCCTCTGCTAAATTAGTTTAAACCCTCTTGAACAGCTCTAGCAAACCTGCCCACAAGAACATTTGTCCCCCTCAGGTTCAGGTGTAATCTGTGCCTTTTGTGCAGGTCTCACCTTCCCCAGGAGTGATTCTTATAATCCATAAATCTGAAATCTTACGCCGTGCACCTGTCCTTCAGCCATAAGAACATAAGAAATAGGAGCAGGAGTCAGCCCTTTGGCCCATCAAGCCTGCTCCGACATTCGACATTCATGGCTGATCTGACCATGGACTCATTTCCACTTACATACCTACCTTTTCCCCATAACCCTTAATTCCCCTGCTATGCAAAAATCTATTCAACCTTGTCATAAATATATTTACCGAGGTAGCCTCCACTGCTTCATGGGGCAGAGAATTCCACATGTATTCATCTGCCAAATCATCCTATTCTTATCCTCACTGGTGCGTGGCACGGGCAACAATTTAGAGATTATTACGCTGGAAGAGCCGTTATTCAGCTTTCTATCTAGCTCCCTTAAATCTCTATTCTAGGCCTCCTCACATTTCCTACCTATGTTATTAGTGCCAATATGTACTAAGATTACTGGCAGCTCACCCTTCCCATTTATAATGCCAGGATCTCAACCTGAGACATCCCTGACCATGGCAACTGGGAAGCAACGTTCCATTCAGAACGCCCACAGAGTCTTGTACCTGTTCCTCTGACAATGGAATCTCCTGTCAGTATTGCAGTCCCCTTCACCTCTCTTCTCTTCTGAGCCACAACACAAGCCTGGGTATCATTGACCCAGTCACTGCAGATTCCCCCTGTTAGATCTTCCCCCTCAACAGTATCCAAAGTGGTATACTTATTATTGAGGGAAACGGTCACAGATGTTCTCTGCACTGGCTGTCCATTTCCCTTCCTTCACCTGACAGTCATCCAATTACCTGCTTCCTGCAACCTAGGGGGTGACCACCCCCCCTCCCCGTAGCTCCTATCTATCACCTACTCATTCTCCCGTATGAGTTGAAGGTATTTGATAAGCAGCACCAGTTCCTTAATATGTTCTCCGAGGAGCTGCAGCTCGGTGTACCTGTTGCAGGTGTGGTTATCCGGGAGGCTGGAGGTCTCCCAGACTTCCCATAACTCACACACAGAACAAAACACTGCCACTGGATTCATTCTTGCCACAATAACTATGCTGTGACAGATGAAGAATGAAGATTAAGGAAGGAAAAGAGAAACTTACCAAATACTTCCCTTGCCCAAGCCTGATCTCGCCGAAGCCTGGAGCCAACTCCACTCCAGCACTAGCCAAGTCATAGTCTGGCCACTCCATTTGCCTTATTTTTATTCACCCTTCCTACTGAATTGTGTTCGGTGATTGGTCGCAGTCCAACCCCAAAAAAGTTCCGTGAAGCTTTTTATTCTTGAGTGGAAACCTAAGTGAAAGGGTAACTCTCCTCTCATACTCCTACTCAGCGACTGGTCCAGTCCAAACGAGTAATTGGCAATATATTTCAAGATCATTTATTGTAAGGTGGTGCATTTTGGTTGGGAAAATAAGGACTCCATCTACAGCTTAGAAGACAGGAATAGGAAATAATAAAGAGGACTAGGATACCAGCGCCCAAGCCACTAAAAGCAGCGATCAAGGTTAAAGGGATCAGGAAGAAAATAAGCACTGTGATTCATACCTCAAGGGAGAGAATTAAAAATCCGAGAGTTGTTTTTGCCTGGAAACCGTGATTCACCCTACAGAGCAGGTAATAGCAGGAGGGCTAGCGGTTGCTCAAATCAATGAGTTCCAGTGGCTTTGGATGCAATTGATTGGGCCTGTATGTCTTTCACTCTGATAATATGCTGCTCTGTCATTGTTTCCAAGACAACAGCTGAGTATGCCAGCAGCCACCAGACCCATCAGGGCTGGAGGAGAGATCAGTGGATGGCAGGGAAGTTGGTACAGAGTCCTGGAGGGAGTATTGTCAGAGGATAAAGATAAATCACTCCTGAATATTGCACTGGCAATACTATTCCTATGCAGAATTGGTTGTCCCGTTATTGTCAACACACTGCAGAAACAAGTTGCTCTCCAGACCATCCCCAGAATGCAGCAAACAAGCATTGCATCTGGAATAATATAGTCATAGTCATACTTTATTGATCCCGGGGGAAATTAGTTTTCAATACAGTTGCACCATAAGTAATAAATAGTAATAGAACCATAAATAGTTAAATAGTAATATGTAAATTATGCCAGTAAATTATGAAATAAGTCCAGGACCAGCCTATTGGCTCAGGGTGTCTGACCCTCCAAGGGAGGAGTTGTAAAGTTTGATAGCCACAGGCAGGAATGACTTCCTATGACGCTCTGTGCTGCATCTCGGTGGAATGAGTCTCTGGCTGAATGTACTCCTGTGCCCACCCAGTCCATTATGTAGTGGATGGGAGACATTGACCAAGATGGCATGCAATTTAGACAGCATCCTCTTTTCAGACACCACCGTGAGAGAGTCCAGTTCCATCCCCACAACATCACTGGCCTTATGAATGAGTTTGTTGATTCTGTTGGTGTCTGCTACCCTCAGCCTGCTGCCCCAGCACACAACAGCGAACATGATAGCACTGGTCACCACAGACTCGTAGAACATCCTCAGCATCATCCAGCAGATGTTAAAGGACCTCAGTCTCCTCAGGAAATAGAGACAGCTCTGACCCTTCTTGTAGACAGCCTCAGTGTTCTTTGACCAGTCCAGTTTATTGTCAATTCGTATCCCCAGGTATTTGTAATCCTCCACCATGTCCACATTGACCCCCTGGATGGAAACAGGGGTCACCGGTACCTTAGCTCTTCTCAGGTCTACCACCAGCTCTTTAGCCTTTTTCACATTAAGCTGCAGATAATTCTGCTCACACCATGTGACAAAGTTTCCTACCGTAGCCCTGTACTCAGCCTCATCTCCCTTGCTGATGCATCCAACTATGGCAGAGTCATCAGAAAACTTCTGAAGATGACAAGACTCTGTGCAGTAGTTGAAGTCTGAGGTGTAACTGGCGAAGAGAAAGGGAGATAAGACAGTCCCCTGTGGAGCCCCGGTGCTGCTGATCACTCTGTCGGACACACAGCGTTGCAAGCACACGTACTGTGGTCTGCCAGTCAGGTAATCAAGAATCCATGATACCATGGAAGCATCCACCTGCATCGCTGTCAGCTTCTCCCCCAGCGGAGCAGGGCGGATGGTGTTGAACGCACTGGAGAAGTCAAAAAACATGACCCTCACAGTGCTCGCTGACTTGTTCAGGTGGGCGTAGACACGGTTCAGCAGGTCGATGATGGCATCCTCAACTCCTAGTCAGGGCTGGTAGACAAACTGGAGGGGATCTAAGTGTGGCCTGACCATAGGCCCGAGCAGCTCCAGAACAAATCTTTTCAGACTTGTCCAGACTCCAGATATAATCATACAAACTCCTCACCTGAGTGCAAGATGGATGATTCACACCCACAAAATGCCGAATCAGTTTCTGACATGTCAGTCCATGCCTTATCTACTGCTGCAATGAGGACATCTCTGGTTAGAGGGGCATATTCCATCTGGGTAGCCTCCAAAATAATTATGTGAACATCAATTTCTCTAACCTCTGGTCGTATCTCACTCTGCCCCTTTTCTCTTTTTCTAATCCCCATTATGGCTCCCTCATAGCCCTTCTTTTAACTTTACCTGCCTATCACATCCCTCTGGTACCCCCAACCCCCTTACCTTTCCCTCATAGTACACTTTGCTCACCTTCTTCAACCTATCACCTCCCACCTTCTCATTTCACCATTCCCCCTCCCCCGTGCACCCATCACTCCCCTCACCTACCTTCACCTCTCACCTTGTAGTTTATACTCCTTTTCTTCCCCCTTCCTTTCCAGTCCTCATGAAGGGACTCAGCCCAAAATGTCTCCCATTTATTCTTTTCCATGGATGCTGCCTGACCTGCTTGGTTCCTTCAGAATGTTATTTATTTACTTATTTGTTTGTTTATTTAGAGATACAGCATGGAATATTTTTGTATATTGCCCAGTAAAATTCCTAGGTAAACCAAAATGACTGCATTTTGCCCCAGTAAAAAAGAAATTATTTCAATTTGCATGCAGGATGAAAAGCTTTATGCAATTGAATTTCTCGCTATTTAAAACTTAAATTAAAACTTGTTTAGGCTCCATTTGAGAACCATGCATGGTGCATATTATTAAATGGAAAGAAGCATTGGTAGAGATAACAAACTAATTCACAAGAATGTGGAGCTGAAAAGTTCGGAATATAGAAGCTGGATGGGTCTTGTGTTTGTGGTCTTTAAAAATAATGTAAGTTGTCACTGAACAATCACAAAGATAATGTCTAATCTTGTGGGGAGCCAACATCTCAAGTTCATAAATATTAGATGATCACTAATAAAACCTGTAAAGTAGTTATGAGATTTTCTTTTATCCAGAGAGTTGTAAGAATGTGGACTAGCTCTCATGGGGAACAGTTAAGGCGAACATCAGAGATACACTTGGAGAAAGTTAGATAAATATAATAGGGTAGAAAGGAAGGGACAAGGTAAACTGAAGAGGAAGGAATGAGGGAGTCTCAGAAACAAAATCAATAGTTACTCTAAGCAGTTGGGCCAAATTACTTGTTTCTGAACTGAACACTAGATTGATCTCTGAATGGAAGGTGAGCAGCTTCAAGTTCGTGGATGTCAACATCTCAGAGGAACTATCCTGACCCAACACATTAAAGGAATCATGAAGAAGGAATGCCAGTGGCTCTTCCTTCACAAGGAGATTGAAGAGATTTGGTACATTACCAAATACTCTTCCACATTATCTACAGATGTACAGTGAAGCACGTTGACTAGTTGCATCAGATACTTTGGAACATCCAAAGATTTTTGACTAGGTACGGTACATGGGGCTGCTCAACAAGGTAAGATCAGATGGTTTTACAGGAAAGATACCAGTGTGGATAGAATAGTGGCTGACTGTCGGGAGGAAAGAGTAAGGTCAAAGGGGGAGTTTTCCTGTTGTATATGGTGACTAGTGGTGTTCCGCAGGTGTTGGCACTGCTTTTCACAAGTTACATGTTAATGATTTGGACGATGGAATTTGGGGCTTTGAAACCAAGTTTGCTGATGATACAAAAATAGGTGGAGGAGCAGGTAGTGTTGAGGAAGCAGGGAGTCTGAAGAAGGACTTATATTTGGAGAAGGGGCATGTTTTCAGGCTTTTGTATCTTCCGCTCGATGGGAAAGAGGATAAGAGGGAATATTCAGGATGAATGCATTCTTTGATTATGCTGACAGCTTTATTAAAGCAGCAAGAAGTATAGATAGAGGGGAAGTTGATTCCTGTGATATGCTGAGCTGTGTCCACAACCCTCTACGTTATTTTGTGATCATATGCAGTGCAGTTGCCATACCAAACCGTTATGTGCAATGTAGGGCTCTATTTCTTTTAGCACAATGACTCCCCCTAGTACTAATTACTGACCGATATCTTAACTATTACAAACAATCACAAACAATCTCCCAGGTATAATAGTGGCCAAAGGACCTAGGGTAATGGAAGAACTGAAGGAAATTTATATTAGGCAGGAAATGGTGTTGGATAGACTGTTGGGTCTGAAGGCTGATAAGTCCCCGGGACCTGATGGTCTGCATCCCAGGGTACTTAAGGAGGTGGCTTTAGAAATCGTGGACGCATTGCTAATCATTCTCCAATGTTCTATAGATTCAGAATCAGTTCCTGTGGATTGGAGGGTGGTTAATGTCGTCTCTCTCTTCAAGAAGGGAGGAAGAGAGAAAATAGGGAATTATAGACCAGTTAGCCTGACGTCGGTGGTGGGAAAGATGCTGGAGTCAATTATAAAAGATGAAATTACGACACATCTGGAGAGCAGTAACAGGATCGGTCCGAGTCAGCATGAATTTACGAAGGGGAAATTGTGCTTGACTAATCTTCTGGAATTTTTTGAGGATGTAGCTATGAAAATGGACACTGGAGAGCCAGTGGATGTAGTGTACCTGGACTTCCAGAAAGCCTTTGATAAAGTCCCACATAGGAGATTAGTGGGCAAAATTAGGGCACATGGTATTGGGGGCAGAGTACTGACATGGACTGAAAATTGGCTGGCTGACAGAAAACAAAGAGTAATGATTAATGGGTCCCTTTCGGAATGGCAGGCGGTGACTAGTGGGGTACCGCAGGGTTCAGTGCTGGGACCGCAGCTGTTTACAATATATATTAATGATTTAGATGAGGGAATTAGAAGTAACATTAGCAAATTTGCCAAAGACACAAAGCTGGGTGACAGTGTGAAATGTGAGGAGGATGTTATGAGAATGCAGCGTGACTTGGACAGGCTGGGTGAGTGAGCAGATGCATGGTAGATGCAGTTTAATGTGGATAACTGTGAGGTTATCCATTTTGGTGGTAAGAACAGGAAGGCAGATTATTATCTAAATGGAGTCAAGTTAGGAAAAGGGGAAGTACAACGAGATCTAGGTATTCTTGTACATCAGTCACTGAAAGCAAGCATGCAAGTACCGCAGGCTATGAAGAAAGCTAATGGCACGCTGGCCTTCATAACAAGAGGAGTTGAGTATAAGAAAAAAGAGGTCCTTCTGCAGCTGTACAGGGTCCTGGTGAGACCACACCTGGAGTACTGTGTGCAGTTTTGGTCTCCAAATTTGAGGAAGGACATTCTTGCTATTGAGGGAGTACAGCGTAGGTTCACAAGGTTAATTCCCCGGATGGCGGGACTGTCATATGTCGAAAGATTGGAGTGACTGGGCTTGTATACTCTGGAATTTAGAAGGCTGAGAGGGGATCTTATTGAAACATATAAGATTATTAAGGGATCGGACAGGCTGGAGGCAGGAAGCATGTTCCCGCTGATGGGAGAGTTCAGAACCAGAGGCCACAGTTTATGAATAAAGGGTAGGCCATTTAGAACGGAGCTGAGAAAAAACTTTTTTACCCAGAGAGTGGTGGATATATGGAATGCTGTGCCCCAGAAGGCTGTGGAGGCCAAGTCTCTGGATGCTTTCAAGAAAGAGATGGATAGGTCTCTTAAAGATAGCGGAATCAAAGGTTATGGGGATAAGGCAGGAACTGGATACTGATTGTGGATGATCAGCCATGATCACAGTGAATGGCGGTGCTGGCTCAAAGGGCCAAATGGCCTACTCCTGCACCTATTGTCTATTGTCTATTGTCTATTCGCATTGATTGGCTCTCTCTCTCTCTCTGAAAAGTGAACATGCCAGTTAAACTCTGCACATGTGCTTTTACTTAAAAGATATGTAGTTGTACAGACATAAGAAATTGAAAATGAGGATGAACCTGAATGCTTGCAGATATCAACAACTTCACAGACAGTTACGAGGTGGAAGAATTCAGAGGAATGGAGAGAGACAGCAAGAAGATAGAGTGAATCACTATGGAGAAGGCCATCATGAACACAAACAAAGGGATGAGTGAGTAATCGTGTATGGTACACAGTGAGAGATGCAAAACTTGGAAAGTTCAAGTGAAAATAACGTGATGATGGCCTTAGCTATCGAGTGAGTTAAACTGTATTCTAACGTGAACAACGTGGATGAGGAAAAGAAAGTATCACACTTATTAGCATAACGGGTGCTAAGACATATAGGCTCTTACACAAATTAGTGACTCCTGAAAAGCCAACAAAGAGAGACTTTTGACAAAATTATTATTATTGTACAAAATCACTTGAGCCCTAAACCACTAGTAATAGCTCAGCTATTTAGATTACGCAAAAGGAAGCAGTCAAAGGATGAAAGGATTTCTGAATATACATTGCAGAACTGTGCAAACATTCCCTATTCTGTGACTTTAGAGATGGACTTCCAGATGTATTAAGGGATAGGCTTGTATGTGACATGCACTCAAAAGGGGCTACTGCCAGAAAGAGACCTAACCTTAGAACAGGCATTGGCCATTGCAATACCATTAGAGACTGCAGTAAAGAATGTGGAACTACAGAAAAAAAGAGTTTAGAATGTAAAGTGCACAAAATGTCCCAGAATGGTACGAAAGGCCAAAAATGTTATTAGAAACATAGAAAAAACCTACAGCACAATACAGGCCCTTCGACCCACAAAGCTGTCCCGAACATGTCCTTTCCTTAGAAATTACCCATACCTCTCTATTTTTCTAAGCTCCATGTACCTATCCAGGAGACTCTTAAAAGACCCTATCGTATCCGCTTCCACCACTGTCGCCGGCAGCCCATTCCGCGAACTCACCACTCTCTGAGTAAAAAAACTTATCCTTGATATCTCCTTTGTACCTACTTCCAAGCACCTTAAAACTGTGCCCTCTTGTGCCAGTCATTTCAACTCTGGGAAAAAGCCTCTGACTATCTACACGATCAATGCTTCTCATTATTTTGTACACCTCTGTCAAGTCACCTCTCATCCTCCATCTTTCCAGGGAGAAAAGGCTGAGTTCACTCAACCTATTCTAATAAGGCATACTCCCCAATCCGGGCAACATCCTTGTAAATCTCCTCTGCACTCTTTCTATGGTTTCCACATCCTTCCTGTAGTGAGGCAAACAGAACTGAGCACAATATTCCAAGTGGGGTCTGACCAGGGTCCTATATAGCTGCAACATTTCTTCTCAGCTCTTAAATTCAATCCCATGATTGATGAAGGCCAATGCACCATATGTCTTCTTAACCACAGAGTCAACCTGTGCAGCAGCTTTGAGTATCCTATGGACTCGGACCTTCCACACTGCCAAGAGACTTACCATTAATACTGTATTCTGCCATCATATTTGACCTACCAAAATGAACCACCTCACACTATTCTGGATTGAACTCCATCTGCCACTTCTCAGCCCAGTTTTTCATCCTATCAATGTCCATCCACGCTATCCACAACACCCTCAACCTTTGTGTCATCAGCAAATTTACTAACCCATCCCTCCACCTCCTCATCCAGGTCATTTATAAAAATCATGAAGAAAAGGGGTCCCAGAACAGATCCCTGAGGCACACCACTGGTCACTGACCCCCATTCAGAATATGACCCGTCTACAACCACTCCTTGCCTTCTGTGGGCAAGCCAGTTCTGGATCCACAAAGCAATGTCCCCTTGGATCCCATGCCTCCTTACTTTCTCAATGAGCCCTGCATGGGGTACTTTAACAAATATCTTGCTAAAATCCATATATACTACATCTACTGCTTTACTTTCAACAGTGTGTTTAGTCACATCGTCAAAACATTCAATCAGGCTCGTAAGGCATGACTTGCCTTTGACAAAGTCATGCTGACTATTCCTAATCATATTATGCCTCTCCAAATATTCATAAATCCTGCCTTTCAGTATCTTCTCCACCAACTTACCAACCACTGAAGTAAGAGTCACTGGTGTATAATTTCCTGGGCTATCTCTACTCCCTTTCTTGAATAAGGGAATAACATCCGCAACCCTCCAATCCTCCAGAACCTCTCCTGTCCCCATTGATGATGCACAGATCATTGACAGAGGCTCAACAATCTCCTCCCTCACCTCCCACAGTAGCCTGGGGTACATCTCGTCCAATCCTGGTAACTTATCCAACTTGATGCTTTCCAAAAACTCCAGCACATCCTCTTTCTTAATATCTACAAAGTTTGTACATGCTCAAGCTTTTCAGTCCACTGTAAGTCATCCCAGTTATTAATGTTGATTCAAAGAAAAAGTTTGCAGGAAAGAATGTCACAGACAAGATCACATAGTGAGAGTGGGCATGTCAGACAAAAAGTACAACAAAAGAGAAAAACCACACACAGTGAAAAGTCTCAAACAGAAAACTAAACAAATGCATGAAGTGACTGAATGTGAAACTGAATGAGACAACACAGTGTATGAAAAAAGTTGAGCTGTCATGCTTAGAACTGCATAGCATTACAGAAGCAGATTGCAAAATTATATGAATCATAACAGATGTGTCTGGTGTAAAAATGAAAATGGAGCTGGATACATGCCAGTATTGTCTGTAATTTCCGAGGCTGACAACACCATTAGAAAAGACCTCAGTGATGTCAAAGACCTACTTTACTTTACTTTATTGTTGCCAAACAATTGATACTAGTGCGTACAATCATCACAGCGATATTTGATTCTGCGCTTTGCGCTCTCTGGAGTACAAATCAATAGTAAATATTAAAAATTTAAATAATAAATCATAAATAGAAAATAGAAAAGAGAAAGTATGGTAGTGCAAAAAAACTGAGAGGCAGGTCCGGATATTTGGAGGGTATGGCCCAGATCCGGGTCAGGATCTGTTCAGAAGTCTTATCACAGTTGGAAAGAAGCTGTTCCCAAATCTGGCCGTATGAGTCTTCAAGCTCTTGAGCCTTCTCCCCAGGGGAAGAGGGATGAAAAGTGTGTTGGCTGGGTGGGTCGTGTCCTTGATTATCCTGGCAGCACTGCCCCGATAGCGTGCGGTGTAAAGTGAGTCCAAGGATGGAAGGTTGGTTTGTGTGATGTGCTGGGCTGGGCTCATGATTTTCTGCAGCTTCTTCTGGTCTTGGACAGGACAACTTCCATACCAGGTTGTGATGCACCCTAGAAGAATGCTTTCTAGACAGGTCTCCCAAAGGCAAACTGAAATCAATGTGACACGTGGAGGCAAGACACAACAGTTCGAGCTTTATGCGTTGAAAAGTGGAGGACCATCACTTTTCAGATATGAATGGTTGAGAAAAATCCAACTAGACTGGCACTCAGTCAAAGCTCTGATTGTGGCATCAACAAGCACCTGCAGCCCAAAGAGTAGCACTAACCTGAGACTGGCACAGCTGCTTAATGCTAATGAGAAGATGTTTGAGATGGGTACTGGTAAACTCAAAGGCATGAAAACCAGAATTAATCTGGATGAAACAGGAACACAAGTCAAGTCACTTTTTATGGTCATTTCGACCGTAAATGCTGGTACAGTACACAGTAAAAATGAGACAACGTTTTTCAGGACCATAGTGCTACATGAAACAATACAAAAAGTACACTGAACTATATAAAACAACACAAAAACTACACTAGACTACAGACCTACCCAGAACTGCATAAAGTGCACAAAACAGTGCAGGCATTACAATAAATAATAAACAAAACAATAGGCACAGTAGAGGGCAGTAGGTTGGTGTCAGTCTAGGCTCTGGGTATTGAGGAGTCTGATGGCTTGGAGGACGAAACTGTTACATAGCCTGGCCGTGAGAGCTCGAATGCTTCGGTACCTTTTGCCAGATGGCAGGAGAGAGAAGAGTTTGCATGAGGGGTGTGTGGGGTCCTTCATAATGCTATTTGCTTTACGGATGCAGTGTGTGGTGTAAATGTCTGTAATGGCGGGAAGAAAGACCTTGATGATCTTCTCAACTGACCTCACTATCCGCTGCAGGGTCTTGGGATCCAAGATGGCACAATTTCCAAACCAGGCAGTGATGCAGCTGCTCAGGATGCTCTCAATACAACCTCTGTAGAATGTGGTGAGGATGGGGGGGTGGGAGATGGACTTTTCTCAGCCTTCACAGAAAGTAGAGTTGCTGCTGGCTTTCTTTGCTATGGAGCTGGTGTTGAGGGACCAGGTGAGATTCTCCACCAGGTGAACACCAAGATTGCACAAAGCATGTCCATTACCTTATGCACAACATCCAAAGTGGATGCTGAACCTCAGAGCTTGGAGGCATCTAGCATTCTCTCCAAGGTTGAGTGAAGTGATTGTCCTGATGATCAAGAACGGAAAGTTCAGAGCTTTTCGCATATGCGGGGACTTCAAAAGTGTGCATCAACCCAGTGCTGTGAACTGTGCAGTATCCCTAGCCTTGAATAGAAGACATTTTTGCATCTTTGGCAGATGGGGAGAGGTTTTTAAAGAATGACTTGAGGAGTCAAGCAGGAAGTTCCTCACAATCAACACTCACAAGGGACTGTTCCAGTATAATCATCTCGTCTTTGGCATCGCATCAGCTCCAGCGGTTTGGCAAAAAGCAATAGATGAGGTGCTCCAAGATATCCTAGGAACACAATGTTATCTTGTTGACATCATCATGACCAACAAACATGATGAAGAGCACTTTCAGAACCTTGGTGAGGTGCTTACGAGGTTGAGTGAGTATGGTCTGTACGCTAAGACAGAGAAATGTGAGATTTTAAGAATGAAATTTCGGATACTAACACGTTATTAATAAGCATGGCTTGCATAAGTCACAAAAGAAGATTGAAGCAGTGCTGCAGGCAGCCAAACTGGAAAATGTGTCACAACTCAGGTCATACTTGGGCTGTGTAAATTACTACCACCAGTTTCTCCCAAACATTGCTACAGTACTGCACTTTTGAACATACTGTTGCAGTCAGGAGTAAAGTGGGAACGGTTAGAAATATGTGAAAGAGCAATCAAAGACAGAGAATAATAACATCAGATGAACCGCTCACCCAGTATGACCCATCTCTGCCCATCAGATTGGCATGCGATGGCATTCGTGCTGTTTTGTCACACACTATGAAAGATGGATCTGAATGCCCGATTGCACTTGTGTCAAGATCACTGACAAACGCAGAACGCAACTGCGCATGGTTCGACCAAGAGTCCCATAGTCTAGTAAGAGGAATAAAGAAGTTCCACCACTACCTCTACAGACAAAACTTTATGCTACTGACACATCACCAGCCCCTTGTGTCCATCTTCTATCTGAGGAATGGAATCCTAGTGATGACTGCTACCCAGTTACAATGTTAGGCAATTTTCCAAGCAGCCCACTCTCATAATATGGAGTTCAGGGATACCGAACAACACAACAATGCTTCCACTGTTTGCAACTGAAGAAGAAAAGTCTTCATACTGTGATGCAGCAGAAGTGCTTCACACAATGAATTCTGAAATACAAATAGAAACAAGGAATAACCTGACATTGTTAGAAGTCCATGACATCACCATACAAGGATGGCAAGCTCATGGTAGTCCCCTGTTTCCAGAGTTCTCAGTGAGACAAGACTAACTGACTGTATATCAAGGAAGACTGATATGTGTATCTTGTGTTGTTGTTTCCTCTAAACTGCGCACCTGAGTGTTAGGGAATCTGCATGAAGGACACCAGGGTACAGTCAAGATGAAGTGTCTCGCCCAGAGCTACGTGTGGTGGCCAGAAGTAGATAAACAGATTGAAGACTTGACCAAAAGTTGTTTGGGATGCCAAAAACTTCAAAGTGCACCCCCAGAGGCACTGTTACACCAATAGCAATGGCAAATACTGACTTTCCTGGGCCATTCATGGACCCTATGTTTCTGATTGTTGTGGATGCCCATTCGAAGTGGCCGGAGGTTATACCAATGAAATCAACTACCTCAGAATAGAGTGTTTCCACTTTCAGGACTATCTTCTCCAGAAATGGCTTACCAGAACAAATTGTAAATGACAACGGACTACAATTCTCTTCAGAAGAGTTCAGACTATCCATGAAGAAAAATGGCATCAAACATTTCAAGTCAGCTCCTCGCCACTCAGCACCAAATGGGTTAGCAGAAAGGTTTATCCAAACCTCCAAGAGGTCCATTAAAGCTATGGACAAAGACAACATTTCTCTAAGCACAAGGTGGAAAATTTCCTTTTTGTGTATCGGAACTTTGTTCATGTGATGACAAAACCAACATCTACAATGCTGTTCATGGGCAGGAATCTGAGATCTTGTATAGACCTCCTGAAACCAGATCTACGGAGGAAAGTACAGAATAAACACTTCAGCCAGTTGCTAAGTGAATCAGCAAGGAGCTTCGTGGTTGGACAGGAAGTCCTAGCATGTGATTACCAAGAAGGCAAGTGAACACCTGTTAGGATAGCTACAAGAACTGGACCATTGATGTACCCAGAGGATGTTGGAGATCAGACATGGAGATGTCATGTGAACCAAATACTGAATGCTCAGCCAAATAACACACCTGAGTTGACTGCATCCAATAAGACAGACACATTACAGTCAAAGGAATTACCTCTTGATTGTGGTCATGTCACTAACAGCAAAGTGACACCTGCAACAGAGAAAGTTGTCTTTGACAAGACACTTACCAAACTTGATGTCACTCTACAGGTCCAAAGGCACAATCCTGAAAGAAACAGAGCACCACCCAAAGACTGAATCTTTAGTGTAGTGATGTTAGTTACGGACTGTTATTGTGAAACCATGTTTATTCGGATTTAAAAACGCAAACATGAGGAAATCGGCAGATGCAGGAATTTCAAGCAACACACATAAAAATTGCTGGTGAATGCAGCAGGCCAGGCAGCATCCATGGGAAGAGGTACATTCGATGTTTCAGGCCGAGACCCTTCGTCAGGACGAACTGAAGGAAGAGCTAGTAAGAGATTTGAAAGTGGGGGGGGAGGGGAGATCCAAAGTGATAGGAGAAGACAGGAGGGAGAGGGATGGAGCCAAGAGCTGGACAGCTGATTGGCAAAAGAGATATGAGAGGATCATGGGATGGAAGGCCTAGGGAAAAAGAAAGGGGGAGGGGGGAAGCCCAGAGGATGGGTAAGGAGTATAGTGAGAGGGACAGAGGGAGAAAAAGGAGAGACAGAAAAAAAAATTAATAATAAATAAATAAATAAATAAATACTGGATGGGGTACGAAGGCGAGGTGGGGCATTAGCGGAAGTTAGAGAAGTCAATGTTCATGCCATCAGGTTGGAGGCTACCCAGACAGAATATAAGGTGTTGTTTCTCCAACCTGAGTGTGGCTTCATCTTGACAGTAGAGGAGGCCGTGGATAGACATGTCAGAATGGGAATGGGACGTGGAATTAAAATATGTGGCCACTGGGAGATCCTGCTTTCTCCGGTGGACAGAGCATAGGTATTCAGTGAAACAGTCTCCCAGCCTGCGTCAGGTCTCGCCAATATATAGAAGGCCACATCGGGAGCACCGGATGCAGTATATCACCCCAGCCGACTCACAGGTGAAGTGTCGCCTCACCTGGAAGGACTGTCTGGGACCCTGAATGGTGGTGAGGGAGGAAGTGTAAGGGCATGTGTAGCACTTGTTCCGCTTACAAAGGTAAGTGCCGGGAGGGAGATCGGTGGGAAGGGATGACGCAGGCTGGGAGAATATACATATATAGAACTAATTCCCAACTACACAGTGGGGATTTTGGACAATTGTCTCTGCTGATATTGTCTCAATATAGCTGCTGTGAGTTATAGTTGCAGCTTCAATAAATCTTTTATCGCTATTGTCTCTCCTCCAGGGGGTTCATCCTGAGATTTTCAAGTTAGTAGGGTAAAGATAGTCACTACTAATTCCACTCTTAACAGTTCATGTCTTCAGCTTCTAAGCGTTGCTTTGTTTCCTTCCTTGTGCCTACATCAGCCACGCCTCTTCTCGCACAGCGTTTTTTTTCAAATTCCCTTTTTTTTAAGATCGGTAAACCCTGTTTTCATCCCTCTGCAGGTGGAGCTGTCTAACTTTACATCTTTGGGTTTAATTAACCTGGATTACATTTGCATGTGCAGACTTCAATAAATCATTTGCATTGCAAAATGAATTGATGCGGCAAGGAAGCTCACTCCAAGAGTGACTTAGAATACAAAGCTGCTAAGTCATCGGTGAGGCAGATCGACCGCTGGCATTTCACTGTCTCTTCCAGCAGTTATACTTCCAGAAAGCACTTGGACTAAGTTCCGAAGAAGGCACTTGACCTCAAATGTCAACTGTTTATTCATTTCTATAGAAGCTGCTTGAACTGCTAAACTCCCCCAGCATTTTGTGTGTGGACTCCCAACAGATTGGTGAGGCCCAATCCAGCCCAGATCTCAGCACTGTCATCTACTTGGGAGGCAGCTGACTGCACTGAAATGGCTTTGATTGCTTGCCAGGCTCAAGACCCATTTCACTTCCTGTCGAAGCCTTTGACTGCCACGAACATCCAAAATCATTGAGGACCCATTCAATAATAAAAATATTAAAAATTAGAAAAGTAAAATAAACATCTAATATCCATTTAACGTATGGAGTAATCTGAATTTATTGACCAAAAATTTCATGAAGCTGCCTTATGAGGGGGTCCTATGCCATCATTCCCTGAAGAGGAAGGCTGGATTTCAGTACATACTGGAGCTGGCGAGTAGGTTGTCTTATTCATTTGAGCTGGCCAGCTAGTATAGAGAGCAACCAGGCAGTCACAGGGAATAAAATGTTAATCTGAAAAAAAAAGAAATATTTTTTCACTTCTATTATAGAAACAAGGGGAATAAAGTCTCACAAATTGATTTATCATGTATTTTAAAAAGAGGCATTTCAAATGTAGGTACAACTTACTTATTGCAGTCATACTATCAAGCGCATACATTTTAGTAAAATTACTGTATCCACAAAATGGAATGGAACAATACTATCGACAATGTACCTGAAAAAGTTCAGAGAATAAAAATGCTTGCAGGACTGATTGATTTAACATGGCATACACTTAAAAAAGCAAAATCTATACCACAGTACCTTGTGTTACGAGCACAGTATTATATTTCAACAAGTGGAGATTTTCTTTTCCTCCTTGTTGCCGTAGAATTTATAGATTTAGTTGCAGCTTCATAAACCTGGGAAAGCTGTCATTGTACAAGCGATTTGGATCAGAGTTAATTAAGTTTAGTCTACAGTAATGATTGGTGCATTTTCATCCTTGCCAATTAAACATGAAACGAGTACTCTGATAGATGAAAATTCAGTCAGAAAGGAGGTTTCCAATCAGTTTAAAATTGCAACAAAACTTGCCCTTATATCTTAAGTTAAGTTTTAAAACCTTGAACCAGAGCAGCTCAAAGAAGCGTCAGCAAAACCGCTCAAAGTAGTGGTCAAATTGCCAGATACTAACAAGCATTGGGGGGATGAGAGAAACACAAAGGCTTCAGAATAGAATTATCGAAATTTGTCCTGAAATAGCTAAAGGCATAGCTACCAACAGGGAAGGCAAAATAAATCAAAAGAGTTTCTATGAAGCTGCAAGTAGTTAGATCATTCCAATACAGGAAATTAGGTGCACACTTTTGTCCAAGACATGGGCTTAAAAAGCACTGAATGTACACTGTTGATATATCCAGGTCCCAAGTATCCAGGCCTATTTGCCCATTTGTTATTATTTACTTATGTATCAGAGTCAGCCCTTCTGGCCCTTCAAACCATACTGCCTATCGATCCCCCAGTTTAGTGCTAGCCTAATTACAATGACCAACCGGTATGCTTTTGGACTGTGGGAGGAAACCAGAGTACCCAGAGGAAATCCGGGTGGTCACGGGGAAAATGTACCAACTCCTTACAGGCAGCTGCAGGAATTGAACCTGGGTCACCTGTATGTAAAACGTTGTGCTAATCACTATACTACTCTGCTGCCCATTATATAGACTAGGGATGAGCCTTCACCGTTCCCCTCTTTATGGTGGAAATACCATCATCGACCTCAAGCGGACTTCACTTGTTCTGTTTTCCGGCAGTACTGGCTTTGTATTTTTAAGCAATTAACAATGCCACTCTACTAAGAGGAGTTTACCCTCAGACTCAGAAGCGGAGAGGCTTGAAGTAACAGGACCATAGACTGGCGATTCTATGGGACTAAGTGGTATTAGGAGCTCTGAAGACCTTTCAAGAATTTTGAGTCTTCTTAGACTTAGCCTGAGCAGGACCAGCACAGTTGCTTCCTCAGCTACCCTTCCAAAAGAAAAGCCAACACTGGATCGCACAATCACAACTGGAGGGGAGGAAAGTAGTCTGTAGTCGAGGTGACCAGATAGCCAACCACATTTGCGGCTAGTACCCTTCAATGCTAGCCTTAATTACTGACAGCCAGCATACAACTCTTTAAGGGGAGATGCACTGTGGCTCCAAGGAGCAGAGCAGGTTTTCAAAGACAATTCCATATCTAATAATTTGAATTAGATTTGCTGCTGACATACTGGAAGTCTTGGAGCAGTAGAGAAAAAGAAGAGAGGACTAGAAACTGCAGGGGAACGATGACCTCAGATAAATTCTCCAAAACCATTGACAGTAGATATCCTCAATCTTTGGTTTTGAGCCCATGGAATAGTTAGAGTCAGTGAGGGCAGGTCCAAATGCAATATTTCCTACCAAGTTTAGTATTAACCTCAGACACTCTTAGTGCACTGTGTCCTCATCAGACTGGAATTTCAGGAATAGCTCTCATTGGTTCAATTTACCCTTGTAGTTAACGCTCAGGAAGTGTGCTTTTAACAGATGGTAAACTAACACGGGCAAAAAATTGATCAGGATTTCCATCAAAGCTGCCATGAGGAACAGAAGGGATTTGAGAAGAATTTCAAAACCAGACCGAGAGATGAGAGGAAATGAGGGAGAACCTATTCCGATCAAGACACAGGCTGCAGTTGACTTAATTATTTGTATTCTTCTCTGAACCCCTATGTTTTGGCTTCAACAAGTAAAATGAAAAGGAACAATCACCATTCCACAAGGAGGGGCCCCACCTCCCCCTCGTACCCCATCTGTTACTCTTTTTAATGCACACATTCTTTCTCTCACTCTCCTTTTTCTCCCTCTGTCCCTCTGAATATACCTCTTGCCCATCCTCTGGGTCACCCCCCCCCCCCGTCTTTCTTCCCGGACCTCCTGTCCCATGATCCTCTCGTATCCCCTTCTGCCTATCACCTGTCCAGCTCTCGGCTCCATCCCTCCCCCTCCTGTCTTCTCCTATCATTTTGCATCTCCCCCTCCCCCTCCAGCTTTCAAATCCCTTACTCACTCTTCCTTCAGTTAGTCCTGACGAAGGGTCTCGGCCTGAAACTTCGACTGCGCTTCTTCCTATAGATGCTGCCTGGCCTGCTGCGTTCACCAGCAACTTTGATGTATGTTGCTTGAATTTCCAGCATCTGCAGAATTCCTGTTGTTTACCATTCCACAAGATCTGTTTGTTTACCCCAATAGCCTTTCAAAGTGGTAACCAGTGAAGTCGCAATCAGATCAGCACACAAGGTCTCACACACTTGCAAAGGCAAATAAAAATAAGGCAGGGGCAAATTGAGTGGCCATTCTGTGAGAACAAGCCTGGGAGAAGTAAGTATCTGGTAAGTTTCTTATTCTTCATTTTTCGTTCTTTGTCTGATGGTACATGGAGCAGTGTGAATGGCTCCTCCAGAGGCTGTGTTGTGTTATTTGTGTGAGATGTGGAATTCCGGGAGACATCCAACCTCCTGGATAACCACATCTGCACCAGGTGCACTGAGCTGCAGCTCTTCACAGAACATGTTAGGGGAATGGAGCTTCAGCTTAATGTCTTTTGGCACATATGGGAAGCTAAGGAGATGATAGATACAGGGAGGTAGTCACCCCTATGTTCCAAGAGGCAGGAAAATAGGTGACTGTCAGGAGAGGGTAGGGAAATGGAAAACCAGTACAGAGTGCCCATGTGGCCATTCCCCTCAGTAATAAGTATACTGTTTTGGATACTGTTGAGGGGGCTGACGTACCGGGGGTGGGGGGTGGGGGAGGGGAGCCACACCGATGGGGTCTCTGGTAATGAGTCTAGTGCTGTGGCTCAGAGGGCAGGGATAGAAGAAGACTGCAGTGGTGATAGGGGACTCCAAGGTTTCCAAGGTTAGAGGACTAGACATAAGATAAGATCCTGTGGATGTGATAGAGACACCTGGATGGGTTGTTGCCTCCCAGGTGCCAGGGTCAGGGATGACTTGGTTCAGGTCCAAGACATTCTAAAAGGGGAGGGTGTGCAGCCCTTGGTTCATATTGGTCCTAGTGACAGAGGTACAAAAAAATCAGCGAGGTCCTGAAGAGAGAAGTTAGGAAGCTAAGTAGAAAGCTGAATACATAGAACATAGAAAACCTACAGCACAATACAGGCCCTTCAGCCCACAAAGTTGTGCTGAACATGTCCCTACATTAGAAATTACTAGGCTTTCCTATAGCCCTCTATTTTACTAAGCTCCATGTACCAATCTAAATGTCTCTTAAAGGACCCTATCATATTCGCCTCCACCACCGTTGCCAGCAACCCATTCCACACACTAAAAGTAAGTCCTCCAGGTCAGTAAGAATGGGATGATTTAGCAAATGAACATATGGCTCAGAAAATGCTGCAGGGGGCAGGATTTTAGCTTTCTGGATCATTGTGATCTCTTCTGGAGACGGTACAACCTGTACAAAAGGGACGGATTACACTTGAACCTAGGAGGGACCAATATACACGCAGGCAAGTTTGCTAGAGCTGTTGGCAAGGGTTTAAATTAATTTAGCAGGGGGATGGGAACCGGTCTGATAGGGCTGAGGATGGGGCAGTTGGTATACAAGTCAATACAGTGTGTGGTGGGACTGTCAGGAAGGACAGGTAAATGATAGGGCAAAATTGCAGTCAGTGGAATGAATTGCAATACAGCAGGGGACAAAATTGAAAAGGATGTTGGATACAAGATTGAAAGTTTTATACTTGAATGCTTGCAGCATACAGAATAAAGTAGAGGATCTTGTAGTGCAGATTGAAATTGGCAGGTATGATGTTATGGGCATCACTGAGTCATGGCTGAAAGAAGATTAGAGTTGGGAGCTTAACATCCAAGGATACACATCGTATCAAAAGGATAGGCTGATGGGCAGAGGGGGTGGTGTGGTTCTAATGGTAAAAAAAAATAGGAGCTGAAGATGTTGAATCCATGTAGCTAGAGTTAGGAAACTGCAAGGGTAAAAAGACCCTGATGGGATTTATATACAGGCCTCTGAACAGTAGCCAGGATGTGATTTACAAATTACAAGGAGAAATAGAAAAGGCTTTTCAAATGGACACTGTTACAATAGTCATGGGGCATATCAATATGCAGGTAGATCAGGAAAATTAGGCTGCTGCTGGATTCCATGGGAGAGAATTTGTAGAATGTCTTCAGGATGGCTTTTTAGAGCAGCTTGTGGTTGATCCCACAAGAGGATCAGCTATTCTGGACCGTGTGTATTCTGGATTTGAGTACGGAGCTTATTTTAAAGGAACCCTGAGGAGGCAGTGATCATAATATAATAGAATTCACCCTGCAGTTTGAGAGGAAGAAACTAAAGTCAGATGTATCAGTAATACAGCGGAGTAAGGAGAATTACAAAGGCATGAGAGAGGAGCTGGCCAAAGTTGACTGGAAGGGGTCACTAACAGGGATTACAGCAGAGGAGCAATGGATGGAGTTTCTGAGGGCAAATTGGAAGGCACAGGATAGATACATTGCAAAGAAGAAGAATTATTCTAACAGCAACTGAGTTTCACAAAGGCAGTCAAAGCCAACACAAAGGCAAAAGCTGTTCTGGTTAACAACAGGTGGTGCAATCCTGATCATATTACGATCAAGGAATGTGTTTGTAGCCCGGATATTAAACTTTTTTCTGTTGGACTCTGGCCATATTATTTGCCAAGGGAAATCTCGCATGCAATTGTGGTTGTTGTGTACATCCCTCCCTCTGCCAACCCGACGTTGGCGTGTAACATCCTTTACACCATCATAGCCAGATTACAAATCCAGCACCCGAGTGCCCTCATTACCATCTCGGGTGACTTCAACCATGTTACCATGGCTAGAACACTGCCCAACTTCACGCAGTATGTGAGCTGTACAACCAGAGGGGAGAGGACTCTGGATTTGATGTATGCTAACGTTAAGGATGCATACAGCTCCTCTCCCCTCCCCTCCCCCAACTGGGAAGGTCAGATCACAACCTGGTGCATCTAAAACCCTGCTACGTGCCTCTGGTGAAGAGTAAACCTGCAACCTCGAGGACAGTGAGGAAATGGTGGGAGGAGGCTTAGGAGGCGCTCCAGGGTTGTTTTGAGGTGACAGACTGGCAGGCACTCTGTGGGCCACATGGAGGGGATATTGATGGGCTCACAGAATGCATCACTGATTACATCAACTTCTGTGTGGACTGCAATGTTCCGACAAGAACTGTCCTTTGTTATTCAAATAACAAGCCATGGGTGACAAAGGACATTAAGGACATCCTGAACACTAAAAAGAGGGTGTATAGAGATAGAAATAGGGAGGAGCTGAGGGCAATACAAAGGGACCAGAAAGCCAGGATCAGGGAGGCTGAAGACAGGTACTGGAGGAAGCTTGAGTGGAAACTCCAGCAGAACAACATGAGAGATGTCTGAAATGGGATGAGGACCATCACTGGGTTCAGGCAAACTAACAACAGAGGAGCTGAAGGCAGTGTGGACAGAGCCAACGAACTTAACCTGTTCTTTAACAAATGTGACATTGTGGCCCCTGCCCATCCCCCACATGACTCATCTGTTGTCGGACCCCAACCAACACATATTCCACTCTCCCCTCCTACCCCTCCTCACAGTCCCCCACCCTGCTCTCATGACTATACCCCTTCCCCACACGAAACCACCACGGTGGGCTTCACAGCTGAACAGGTGAGAAGACAGTTGAAAAGTCTCAGCTCAAGGAAGGCTGCAGGACCAGATGGTGTCAGTACCAGGGTGCTCAAAGCCTGTGCCCCTCAGCTACGTGGAGTACTTCTACATGTCTTCAACCTGAGCCTGAGTCTCCAGAGGGTTCCTGTACTGTGGAAGACGTCCTGCCTCGTCCCTGTGCTGAAGACACCGCACCCCAGCGGCCTCAATGACTACAGACCAGTGGCATTGACCTCCCACATCATGAAGACCCTGGAGAGACTTATTCTGGAGCTGCTCCGGTCTATGGTTAGGCCACACTTAGATCCCCTCCAGTTCGCCAACCAGCCCCAACTAGGAGTTGAGGATGCCATCGTCTACCTACTGAACCGTGTCTACGCCCACCTGGACAAGCCAGCAAGCACCGTGAAGGTCATGTTTTTTGACTTCTCCTGTGCATTCAACACCATTCGCCCTGCTCTGCTGGGGGAGAAGCTGACAACGATGCAAGTCGATGCTTTCCTGGTGTTATGGACTCTTGATTACCTGACTGGCAGATCACAGTACGTGTGCTTGCAACACTGTGTGTCCCACAGAGTGATCAGCAGCACTGGGGATCCACAGGGGACTGTCTTGTCTCCCTTTCTCTTCACCATTTACACCTCTGACTTCAACTACTGCACAGAGTCTTGTCATCTCCAGAAGTTTTCGGATGACTCTGCCATTGTTGGATGCATCAACAAGGGAGATGAGGCTGAGTACAGGGCTACGGTAGGAAACTTTGTCACATGGTGTGAGCAGAATTATCTGCAGCTTAATGTGAAAAAGACTAAAGAGCTGGTGGTAGACCTGAGGAGGGCTAAGGCACCGGTGACCCCTGCTTCCATCCAAGGGGTCAGCGTGGACATGGTGGAGGATTACAAATACCTGGGGCTACGAATTGACAATAAACTGGACTGGTCAAAGAACACTGAAGCTGTCTATAAGAAGGGTCAGAGCTGTCTCTATTTCCTGAGGAGACTGAGGTCCTTTAACATCTGTTGGACGATGCTGAGGATGTTCTATGAGTCTGTGGTGGCCAGTACTATCATGTTTGCTGTTGTGTGCTGGGGCAGCAGGCTGAGGGTAGCAGACACCAACAAAATCAACAAACTCATTCGTAAGGCCAGTGATGTTGTGGGGATGGAACTGGACTCTCTGACGGTGGTGTCTGTAAAGAGGATGCTGTCCAAGTTGCATTCCATCTTTGATGATGTCTCCCATCCACTACATAATGGACTGGTTGGGCACAGGAGTACATTCAGCCAGAGACTCATTCCACCGAGATGCAACACTGAACGTCATAGGAAGTCATTCCTGCCTGTGGCCATCAAACTTTACAACTCCTCCCTTGGAAGGTCAGACACCCTGAGCCAATAGGCTGGTCCTGGACATATTTTCTGGCATATTTTACATATTACTATTTAATTATTTATGGTTTTATTACTATTTAATTATTTATGGTGCAACTGTAATGAAAACCAATTTCCCTCAGGATCAATAAAGTATGACTATGACTCTGGAATGGTTCCAGAGGACACGAAAATTGCAAATGTTACTCCTGTCTTCAAGAAGGTAAGAAGGCAGAAGAAAAGAAATTATAGGCTGGTTAGTCTGACATCAGTGGTTGGTAAGATGTTGGAGTGCATTATTATGGATCTGGTTTTGGGATACTTGGAGGCGTATGGTAGAAGAGGCCAAAGTCAGCATGGTTTCCTTAAGAGACAATCTTGCTCGACAAATCTGTTAAAATTATTTGAGGAATTAATAAGCAGGATTGACAAGGAAGTTATGTTCCTGGATTTTCAGAAGCCATTTGACAAGGTGCTGCACATCAGGCCACTTAAAAAGATAAGAACTCATGGTTTTGCAGGAAAGATACTAGCATGGATAGACTATTGGCTGATTTGCAGGAAGTAATGAGTGGTTATAAAGGAGATTTTTTATTGACTGCCATGACTTGTGGTTTTCCGCAGCAATGGTTGTTGGGACCATTTCTTTTTATGTTATATGTCAATGACTTGGATGACAGAATTGATGACTTTGTGGCTTTATTAGTGGACGATATGAAGATAGGTTGAGGTGCAGGTAGTGTTGAGGAATCAGGGTGGCTGCAGAAGGACTTGGACAGATTTGGAGAATGGGCAAAAAAGTGGTAGATGGAAGACCATGTCATGCACTTTTGTAGGTGGAATAAAAGCAGAAACTATTTTCTAAATGTGGAGAGAATTCTAAAATCCTAGTTGCAAAGGAACACTGGAGTCTTTGAATAGGATCTCCTAGAGGTTACTTCGCAGGTTGAATTGGTGGTAAGGAAGGAAATGCAATGTTAGTATTCATTTCAAGAGGAATAAAATATAGGAGCAAGGAGGTAATGCTTTGGCTTTATAAGGCACTGATGAGGACTCACTTCGTGTACTGTGAGCAGTTTTTGCCCCTTATTTATGAAAGGATGTTCAGAGGCATTTCACGAGAATGATTCCAGGAATGAAAGGCTTAGCATACGACAAATGATTGGTGGCTCTGGCCTTTACTTGCTGGAATTTAGGTGAATGAGAGGAGATTGAAGGCTGAGAGATTCTGGATGTGTAGGGGATGTTCCTATGGTGGGAAAGTCTAGTACTAGAGGGCACGGTCTCAGAATAGAGGATCATTACTTTAGAATGGAGATGAGGAAGAATTTCTTCAGCCAGATGGTGGTGAATCTGTGGAATTCGTTGCGAGAAACAGCTGTGGAGGCCAGGTCATTGGGTATATTTAAAGCAGAAGCTGATAGGTTTTTGATCAGACAGGGTGCAGAAGATCACAGGGAGAAGACAGGAAAATAAGGCTGCGAGGGAAATGGATCAACGATGACAAGATGGCAGAGCAGACTCGATGTGCTGAATGGTCTAACACTGTTCCCATGTCTTATGGTCATTGAGATCCATGCCAAGTTATCAGAATGCTGTTGTGACAAGTATCTTAATGTTCATTTGTGCTTAGGTTTAAACATCAAATGGAATAGCATAGCTAATTCATTTTATTCATGGTCATATTACAATTAACAGATTAAGAGAATGGACAAAGATAGGAGAGCTCTGTCAATCAAATTGTGATGGCTATGATCTTTGCATTACAGAATGCGGAAGTTGCAGGGAAAACCATAACAACCTGAAAAAAGTAGTGGACATTACTGACACGAGGAATTCTACAGATGCTGAAAATTCAAGCAACACACATCAAGGTTGCTGGTGAACACAGCAGGCCAGTCAGCATCTCTAGTAAGAGGTACAGTCGACGTTTCGGGCCGAGACCCTTTGTCAGGACTAACTGAAGGAAGAGCTAGTAAGAGATTTGAAAGTGGGAGGGGGAGGGGGAGATCCAAAATGATAGGAGAAGACAGGAGGGGGAGGGATGGAGCCAAGAGCTGGACAGGTGATTGGCAAAAGGGATATGAGAGGATCATTGGACAGGAGGCCCAGGTAGAAGGAAAAAGGGGGGGGGGGGCATTACTGACATCTTGTTTGCATGGGAACACATATTTTAGAGGGATCACAGGAACAAGTTATATTCCAAATCATCTTGAGTTAAAGAGACACACACAAAATGCTGGGGGAACTCAGCAGGCTGGGCAGCTTTGATTTCCAGCTTCTGCATATTTTCTCTTGTTTGTGATTTGAGTTAAAAAGAGTTGTACATGTAAGCAATATTGTAAAATCTAACTTTATTCACTTTTCCCTCCCCTCCCCCACCGTGTAGAAATTCACATAAGTTTATCAATTAACTTTAAAGAATAGACTTTTGTCCCTTATTATTAAATCAAACACAATTTAAATGTCAAGGCAGAGTTTATGCAAATTATCAATCACATTCGCCCACAATGCAGTGACCAAACTAGAAATATCTCATTGACTTTAATACATATTGGAATATCTTGAAGGTCACAAGTTTTTTTTAATATATTCTATGTAAAAAAGGAGACAGAAAAAGTAAGGCCATTAATTTGTTCATTGCTTCTACTTTTGAAAGTCAAAAATTAAGCTGCTGTGAGTAATTTTTTGGTTCATGTCTTTATATAAATGCCTTGTCTATTTCATCCTTCATTCAGCAGACTGAGCAGGTGTTCAGTCAGCTCACAATGCTTGAAAGTGTGTATTCTATCAAGTGCTCTTTAAATTGGAGTTTGCTTTGCAATGGCTAATCAATGTATTGTGTGAGGGCAAATTATGAACTGTGTTGCATGTGACCAACCAGTTAAATTATCAGTCGAGTCATCCTGCAAATGACCATCAGTGCCATCTGCCTCCACTACTGCACCAACTGTGCCAGTTCAATCTGCTGGAACATCTGTAGTACCCAAGACACCTGAGTACCTCATCAGCTTGGCAGTATTGTGGTATTTGTACTAACAAATCCAATATGCTGGCTTCTGTGTGTCCTTGCCATTAGTGCCCAAACCTAACATAACTGTGCCAGGTTCAGCAGCTGTACTGGCACCTCTACTAGTCATGCCGTGGCTGTTAACACATACATCTGTGCTGTATTCTATAGCTATGCATTCATGTGTTAACCCTCATCAAGCATCCCATCATGCCTGTGCCCCTTGTGTGGAAAGATAGAATTAGAGACACAATTTATTTGTGCAAAACCACTCTGTTTGAGCATGCCAGCCAGTTATAAATGCATCAAGAGATTCAGAAGAAGGCAGGCTGAGGAAGTGCATGAGCAGCATCCTCACTGAAAAGTAGAAAATGTGGCAGCTTCAAATCTTGGTCCAGAGACTTGAACACACAGTCCAGACTGATGTTGCAGCCCTGAAGGGGTGCAGCACCATTAGGGGTACTAAAGGGGCGAGATTCAGAATCAGAGTCAGGTTTAACATCACTTGCATATGTTGTGAAATTTGTTAACTTAGAGGCAGCAGTACAATTCAATACCTGATAAATATAGAAATAAAACATGAATTACAGTAAGTATGTACATGTATATTATCCAGTTGAATTCAAAATAGTAGTGCAAAAACAGAAAAATGAAATAAGTGAGGTAATGTTCATAGGTTCAATGTCCATTTTGTAATTGGATGGCAGAGGGGAAGAAGCTGTACCTGAGTATGTGCCTTCAGGCATCCATACCTCCTCCTTCCTGACAATAACAATGAGATGATGGCAGGATACTTGATAGTGTGGAGGAGCAGAGGGATCTGGGGGTACATGTCCATAGATCCCTAAAAGTTGCCTCACAGGTAGATAAGGTAGTTAAGAATGTTTATGGGGTGTTAGCTTTCATAAGTCGAGGGATAGAGTTTAAAAGTTGCGGGGTAATGATGCAACTCTATAAAACTCTGGTTAGGCCACACTTGGAGTACTGTTTCCAGTTCTGGTCACCTCACTATAGGAAGGATGTGGAAGCATTGGAAAGGGTACAGAGGAGATTTACCAGGATGCTGCCTGGTTTAGATAGTATGCATTATGATCAGAGATTAAGGGAGCTAGGGCTTTATCTTTGGAGAGAAGGAGGATGAGAGGAGACATGATAGGGGTGTACAAGATACTAAGAGGAATAGATAGAGTGGACAGCCAGCGCCTCTTCCCCAGGGCACCACTGCTCAGTACAAGAGGACATGGCTTTAAGGTAAGGGGTGGGAAGTTCAAGGGGAATATTAGAGGAAGGTTTTTTTTACTCAGAGAGTGGTTGGTGCGTAGAATGCACTGCCTGAGTCAGTGGTGGAGGCCGATACACTAGTGAAATTTAACAGACTGCTAGACAGATATATGGAGGAATTTAAGGTGGGGGGTTATATGGGAGGTAGGGTTTAAGGGTCGGCACAACATTGTGGGCTGAAGGGCCTGTACTGTGCTGTACTATTCTATGTTCTATATCCTGGGTGTGTGTCAGCAGCCCCCATAAATCAGGGCATTGAGTTGGGATAATATGTTGGAATTGTTTTAGATGTTGTGAGGCCAAATTTGGAGTATTGTGTGCAGTTCTAGTCAGTTACCTATAGGAAAGATATCAATAAGCATGAAAGAGTGAAGAGAAAAAATTACAAGATGTTCCTGGTAATAGAGGACCTCAGTTACCTGGAAAGGTTGAAAAGTTTCAAAGTTCAAAGTTAAAAGAAAAGTTATTATCAAAGTACGTATAATATATACAACCTTGAGATACATCTCCTTACCAGTAGTCATAAAGAAACCCAATAGAACCCATTAAAACGGACTATCAAACACCTAATGTGCAAAAATAAGAACAAATTGTACAAACAATAAAAGTAAGTAAATAACATTCAGAACTAAAGTTCACCAAAATAAATCCACAGCCACGAACCAGTCATCACTCCAGCCAATCCAGGAGTCTGTTAGTTGCAGGCTCAATCCAGTGCAGAGACAAGTAAACCTTACCAAGCAGTTTGGTAAACACTGGCCCATCCCTCACCACCTGCCCAGAAGGCCTGACATTTTCAATCTGGCCTGTGCTTAAATCAGCCAAACATTGGCTCATTTCTTGCTCTCAGACGCAGGCACAGCTCCTTCGACATACTCTTGGGCCTGGGACCTAACACTCCGATTTACATAAGAACATAAAAACAGGAGCAGAAGTAGACCATCCAGCCCATCAACCCTGCCCCGCCATTTGATAAGATCATGGCTGATCTGTCTGTAAATTCAGCTCCATCTACTTGCCCTTTCCCCATAACCCTCAATTCGCCTACTACATAAAAATCGTTTGAACTGTATCTTAAATATATTTGATGAAGAAGCCTCAACTGCTTCCCTGAGCAGAGAATTCCACGGATTCACACCTCTCTGGGAAAAACAGTTTCTCCTCATCTCCATCCAAAATCTTCTCCCCTGAATCTTGAGGCAATGTCCCCTAGTTCCAGTCTCACCTACCAATATTCCGATTTGGCCAGTACAAGATCTTTTCAATTTGGCCGGCTGTTCAAATTGATCAAACATTGGCTTATTCCTTGCTCTTGGGCCTCACCACATCAACTCAGCCTCGCCTTTGCTAACATCGCCTTCGATCTGCTATTTCAACTCCGCTCCATATCCTCTCTAGAAATGGCCATATATTGGCTCGTTCCTCATTCTCAGGCCCCGATCCTGTTGCCTCAATTTGGCCCATATAAGACATGCCACACCCATCCTGCACCTTTGAGACTTCAATTCCACATCTTTCAGGCAGTTCAAAAGCTTAGCTCTGAAAGAGAAGTTACAGGCTATGGATTGCAGTTATTGTTGTCCAGAAAAAGTGTGATTCATAAAATTGTTAATACATTTGTTTGCTGCCAGTGAGAGGTTGCTGTGTTTCACCAGCACCATCTTAAACTAGAAAATTACAAACTAAAGTTAGGACTTCATTCATTGGAGCACAGGAGAATGAGGGGAGAACCTGTAGAGGTATACAAAATTATGAGCTATATAAGTAGGATGAATGTTTGCAGGATTTTTTGCCTCAATTTGGGTAAGACTAGAATTGGGATCATAGGCTTGTGGAGAAAGTTGAAATATTTGACAGGATTTTGAAGACTTCTTCACTCAGACAGTTGAGTGAGTATAGAATGAGTTGCCAGTGAAAGTGGTAGAACCAAGTTCAACCGTAATATTTAGTGTAAGTTTGGATAGGTACCTAGATGAGAGAGCTATGGTCCAGGTTGATGGCATTAGGCAGAAGATCATGCTGGCATTGTGATGGTATTAGGTTTGCTGTCCATGAAATTCTAAAATCAAATGAAGATCTTAAGCCTTATCCAATATAGATAGCTATAGGTATCCTCACTAAAGAGAGGCTATACTGTAGCCACCTACTCCTCAAAGGCTAGATCACTTCCCCATTTATGCTCCACAGTGAGGTTAGCTGCCAATAGCCTCTATTTGAGTGGTGGGTCCCACCTCCCTGCAAAGGAGGAGATACTTCCAGCCAACAAAGTGGTTTAAACACAGTTCATTTATTTATAATAATACATGTTTACATTTACGTTGATACAATTCTTTGTTCTTAAAACACATTTAAAACTAACAGGGGATTTCTAGCTTAGAAACTATTTCTAGAATTCAAATGATTTCCAAAGCACAGGTAAAATTTTATAATTTCTATAAGCTAAAAAGACATAACAATTAGTTTCAAATGAACAAGTTGTCCATCACAGGAATCAAAGGCAGTGATATGGATTCTAGTTCACTCCATCTTTCTGTCATTCTCCTTGAAGTTCCTTGACAATTTCTTACAAGTCAGACAGCTCTCTTACATTGATACTCTTTTTGCCACATGTATGACTTCACAGACATGTGACAGTTTTTCAGATATCTTTTCATTCTGATAGACCAAAAGCTTCTAGTGACAGAGTTTCCAAACACTCAAAATGAATGCTATGGCTACTGACTCTCTGACTACACAAATCTTCCAATTATTGATAGATCAGCTATTCGATGTGCTAAGTGATTGCATGAATCTGCTCTGCACGATTTCTTGAACTAAATAACTTAGCCAGTGTTCTCTTCTTGATGCAGATCAATTAACATAACACCATTCTCTTACACTGCATCACTTGAACAGTTAGACCCATGTTGTCGGCCTGTAGTCAGTGCTCTATAGACGGTCGTGCTTGCTTTCAAAGCTGTCCTTTCAATGTCAGACTGATTATTGCATAACACTTACATTAAGAACCCAAAGACGGGCTCCCATTAATGACAGGATGCTGAACAATGAATATTGGTTGGAAATTTAACTTATTCAATAACAACTCTTTGATCTCCAGAAGTGTCAGCTGCTGTTAGAAAGCAGAGCTTGGCCTGTATCTGTGCTACAGTCCTCTCTGACTCTGTGATTAAATATAACATTTAAGAGAAGTTTGGATAGGTACATGGATGGGAGAGATTTGGAGGATATAGTACAGGTAAAGGTAGATGGGACTAGGGTTAAAGATCAGGTAGACTTTGATGGGCTGAATAGCCTGTTTCTGTGCTGCAATACTCTGTGACTATTACTTAATCACATTTATTTACCTTTGGAGGTGTATATATCTGAACATATCATATGAAACAGCATTTTAACCCTTGTTCCTGTGAATAAATGTCATAATATATTTTAGTAATGTTGCTGTCAAAAACAAAAATTTGACAATCTGTATGTGTGTGATGCGCAGTAATGCTAAGTTTGTGAAGGTGTGGTGAACTAGGAATGTTAGGCATTCCCAATCTTGAATCCTTGGAGGAAGTTTGATTTAAATTCAAATCAATACAGATGTGGTTGTTACTGTTACTGGGGCATTAGAGTCAGCCAACATGTCTGAAGTTGACTTTTGTGATCATCCATGGGGCTGCTAGCCTGAGATGTGTTATGTACAAGGAGCATCTGTGGGGATTTCAGCCAATTGTTGCTGTAAAACAAAAGCTTCTGCAGATTCTGAAAATCCACAGGAACAAACACAAAGTGCTAGAGGACCTCAGCAGGTCAGGCTGCATCTATAGAGAGGAATGAATAGTTGACATTTTGAGCTGAGAACCTTCATCAAGACAGCAAATGTTATATTACATTTGAATCATACAACCCATTGGCTTCAAAAGACCTGGTGGTCCATTAAGCCCATCCCTGCCACAATGGCTGAATTTTGAATGTTTCATCAAGCACTAATTAGAAACTAGACCAGGAGGTCATACTGACCTGTTACCACCCATAAATATGAACAACATTATTTCTCGTCAGGTTTCATCCATCTCACTCTAAGGCTTATGACTTGGACCAGTGCCAAACATGGTAAAATGACACAGCAGAGCATAGTGGGGCTATTTCCATACTGTTTTCCCCAGACGTTTCCCCTTATGACAGTGTAGGGCAGTGTACATAAAATGCAAATTCTGTTTCATTCACCAAAGATGCCGCCTGGCTTGCTGAAGTTTTCTATCATATTTTATATCATACATAACATACACTCAGTGGCCATTTTATTAAGTGCATCCATACACCTGGTTATTAACGCAAATATCAGATCAGCCAATCATATGGCAGCAACTCAGTGCACAAGAGAATGCAGGCATGTTTGAGAGGTTTAGTTGTTCAGACCAAACATCAAAATGGGGAAGAAATATGATGTAGATTATGCTGATCGTGGTATGATTGTTGATGCCACATGGTGTGGTTTAAATATCTCCGAAACAGCTGATCTCCTGGGATTTTCACACACAACAGTCTCCAGAGTTTACAGAGCATGATGCAAAAAAACAGAAGGTATCTAAGAAACCGAGAGGTACCTAATGAAGTGGCCACTGACAATATTTTATATTCTTTTGTTGAATTGATATACTATCTTGATATATGTTTTGTATTTTGTTGTTTCTGAATAATTGTGGCTGCATTGCATAAATACACAACTGCTGTTTTGGACAATGATATGATTCTTATTGCTTTGTACAGTATAAAGCTATTTAAAATGCCTCATAATCCCTTCCTGCTTACATCACAACTTTCTATCTGTGTAGCAATGCTTTGCAGGGTAAAGTGTGATTTAATCTCATGAATCTGAGCTTTAATTCTTCATGATTCACACACAGAAACTTCAATTATTTTGTTAGTGAAAATGTTTTTCAAGTTTGATGTACTAATTTTTTGTAGAAATCTGAGAATGTATATTGTAATTTGTAATATTTAATGTACGGCGTAAGGATGATAGCTTATAAATGACATTCAAACTACTAACAGCAGCTAAATTCCAATGAAAACTAAAACAAGGTACATAATAAGATTAAAGATCCACACCTGTTACAAACGTAGATACTTAATATCTGTAGTTGTCAAGTAACCACACCTTTCCCATTTGAAAATGAAAAATACTAACTTTTAAATAGTGGCTTATAGTAAAACCAGGAATTCTTAAAACATAATGAAGTATGTGTTTAGTACTATCACTGTTGTAGTTTTAGTGAAGTTAGTGTTGGCACTTGGAAAGGATGTATCCAGTGGGGTTTTGCAGACTTATTTAAATTATGTGGATTTAAATAGATTTAAATTGATGAAAGAAGTATGCATGGCTATGGTCGAGATGCACGTAGATGGGACTAGACAGGAGACCAGGCTGGCACAGGCAAGGAGGCCAAAGAGCCTTTTTACAGTGCTGTAGGACTCTATGACTCTATGATTAAACATAACATTTTAGAGAAGGTTGGATTGGTTAAAATCTTTACTATTGATACTAAAACCAGCCTTGAGGTGACATTGCTGGGTATTGGAAGCTAGTAATAGACATACCAGGCGAGCACCAAAACAGCAAATGGAATTCAATTTAGAGATTCACATTTGGAGAGGGAAAAATTCTATGAATAGTGGAATACAATGAAGGTAAAAGAACAGAGGAGTGCAAGTTCACATATCCTGTAAGTAGCAGGACCAATAGAAGTGCGAGCAAGAAGGTGTCAGTGTCACTTTCAGTAGCTCAGCGCTAAAATACAAGAGCTTTGAGCCAGTATAAGATACTAGTTGGACCACAGCCAAAGCAGAGTAGACAGTATTGATCACTTCACCAAAAGTGAAACATGACAGCATTAGAGACTGTAAAGATACTGTCAGAACTGTAGAATTACTTTAAGAGTGAAAGATAAGAAGATTGAAGTGGTTTACTTTTGGAATCAAAGATTAAGAGAAAACTTAACTGAGGTCTGTAAAATTACAAGTTTTTGACAGGATGAACTTCAAGGACCTATTTCCCCAAGCAGTTTATAAATTTGAAACAGACATTTGTCATCTTATATATACATCAAAGACAAGAAGGTAACTAGGGAGAGCATAGGATCCCTTAAGGATAAATAAGGAAACTGATGATTGGAGGCACAAGATTTGAGTGTATTGGGTGTATTTGTATTAGTATTGATAAAGAAAAATGTTGTGGAAAGAAGTGAACATAATCCAATGTTTAAGGGCAGTTTGAGGTAAAAAAAAAAGTTGGTGGTGGGTCTCTTGAAAAGCATTCGGGTGGATAAGTCACCACAGGCTGATGGTACTTATCCCAGTTTATTGAAAAATGCTAGTGAGAAGATTTCTGTTCCCTTGACAAACATCTTTGTATACTTTCTAGCTACAGACAAAGACCCAAGGAAGTGGAGAGTAGCTGTTGCTCTTACTCTTACAAAAAGGGAAATTGGGATAATCTAGGAAATTATAGGCTGGTTAGCCTCACATCAGTGGTAGGGATATAAATGGATAGGATCCTATAGATTAGGATTTACTGACATTTTGAAAAATATGGACTAATTATAGGCAGTCAGCATTGGTTTGAGTGGGGCAATTTGTGTCTGCCAAACTTGGTTAAGTTTTTGAGGAGACAACAAAGGAGATTGATGAGGGTAGAATAATGGATACTGTCCAAATGGCTTTTGGTAAGACATTTCACAAAGGCCATCATGGAAGGCTGATCAAGAAGATTAAGATTCACAGGATGGGGGTGAGTGGGGGGGGGAACGTTACCAGATGTTCGAGAAATTGATGTTCATACATCAGGTTGGAGGCTACCCAGATGGAATATGATGTTGTTCCTCCAACCTGAGTATGGCCTCATTGTGACAATAGAGAAGGTCATGAATTGATATATCAGAACGGGAATGGGAAGTGGAATTAAAATGGGTGGCCACTGGGAGATCCTGCTTCGTCTGATGGATGGAGCATAGGTGCTCGGTGAAACGGTTCAGCTGTGAGTCTGTTGGGGTCATGTACTGTGTTCTGCTCTAAAAATGCATCTTACAGGCATTGTACAAATCCCCTCTCTTGGTATCCGGCACCAATCTAATTTTGCTGAACCACCTGCATATTGAAATCCCCTATGACTATTGCAATTTTGTCCTTTTTCATGTCTTTTCTATCACCTGTTGTAATTTGTAGGCCATATCTTTGCTACTGTTCAAAAGCCTGTATATAACATCCATCAGGATCTTCTTACCCTTGCAGTTTCTTAACTCTTCCCACAAGGATTCTACATCTTTCGTTCCTATGCCATTTCTCTTCTAAGAATTTGATTTCATTTTTTTTTAACCATCAGAGCCACAGCACCCTATCTGCCCACCTGCCAGTCCTTTTGGTACAATGTTTTATCCTTGAATGTTTTTATCCTAAGCTCCCAGCTACAATTTTCTTTATTCCACATTCAGTGATGCCCACAATGTCATATCTGCCAAGCTCTAACTGTGCTACAAGTGCATCTGCCTCATTCTGCATACTGCGTCCACTCATGTATAACACCTTCATTACCATATACATCACCCTTTTCGATTTTGTCCCCCTTTTACATTGCAAGTCATCCCGCTGATTGTAATTTTGCCCTATCTTCAGTCTGTTCTTGTTAGCAGTCCCACTGTACACTCCTCTGTTTGTAAACCAGCTACTCATCCTCAGCCTTATCACTACAGTTCGTATCCCTCTGCCAAATTAGTTTAAATCCTCCCAAACAGCTCTGGAAAACCAGACCACAAGAATATTGGTCACCGTCGGGTTTAGGTGCAACCTGTCCCTTTTGTCCATGCTGTACGTTCCCCAGAAGTGATCCCTATGATTCCCAGTAATCTGAACCCTTTCGCCTTGGACCAGCTCTTCAGTCACACATTTATCTGCCAAATGCTCCTATTATTACCTTCACTGGCATGTAGCACAGGCAGCTATCCAGAGATTACTACTCTGGTGGTCCTGCTTTTCAGCTTTCTAGCTAGCTCCCTAAAATCCTTCTTCAGGATGTTCTTGCCTTTCCTATCTATGTCACTAGTGCCGATATGCACCAAGACTTCTGGCTGCTCACCCTCCCCTTTAGTGAATCTCAGCAACTTCTGGCTGATGGCTAACAGAACAAGGAAACCAACTAAACACTTTGATAATCATTCTATTTTCTGGCAAGCAATAGTCTGTAATTTCCCTTTGGACTTGTTGGCAGTTCAACGTGGCAGAACCAAGGTGAGGCGAGGCAGCGAGCCCATCACCAAGAGCAAGGAAGACCCGAGGTTCAATTGATTTAAGCGCTGGGCCAAATCGGAAAGTTTGGGATAGCCCAAATTGAAGCAGCGGGTTCCAAGCCCCAGAACGCATCAAAGTGACTGAACTTGATGTTTAGATGATGATTTAAACATCAGTCCGAATCGGAAAGGCCGAATCGAGGCGGGAGGGTCTGGGCCCAAATGTACTGAGGAGACTGAACCTGATATTGGAATGATTTAAGCACTGGGCGGATTGAAAAGCTCAGGGTGTCATGACCCGAGGTGAGGGATGAGCAGGTTCAGTTTGCTGTTCCTGCTATGTTTACTCTGTTATGCACGGCACAATGGATCCCGGACTCTCTTTGTAGACTTCAGCTTGGAACATTATTTGCTTGCGGTTATTCTTTGCACAATTTGTTCTTTTTTTTTCTTTCTCTGCACATTGGGGTGTTCAACGGATTTTTTTTTAATGGTTTTTGTTTTGGGTGTCTTTGTTTCGTGGCTGCCTATTAGGAGACAAATCTCAGTGTTGTACAATGTATACATACAGTACTTTGATAATAAATGTACTTAAAACTTTGAACTAGAATGATGTGGACCTGATCCAAGATATTTTGACTCTGGCATCTGGGAGGCAACAAACCATCCAGGTGACTCTACCACGTACACAGAAACTTGTCTCTGTTCCTCTAACAATGGAATAATCCTCTTCACCTCTCTTCTCTTCTGAGCCATAACGTTAAACTTAGTGCCAGAGGCCCCTTCAACAGTATGCAAAGTAGTATTGTTATTATTGAAAAGAATAGCCACAGGGATACTCTGTACTGGCTGCCCTTTTCCCGCCCTTTTCCTGACAGTCACCCAGTTACCTGCCTTCTGCAATCTAGGGGTGACTACCTCCCTGTAGCTCCTATCTATCATCTCCTCAGTCTCCTGTATGAGCTGAAAGTCATCGAGCTACAGCTCCACTTTCTTTGAGAATCTGTAGATCGGTTGCACCTGGTGCAGATGAGGTTATCTGGGAGGCTGTAGGTCTCCCAGAATTCCCACATCTTACACAAAGAACTTAACACTGTCCCTGGAGTCATTCTCACTGCCCTAACAGATGAGGAATGAAGAATAAAGAAGAAGAAACTTACCAGATACTTACCTTGCCCAACCTTGATCTCGCCTACTGTAAGCCTGATGAGCCAAAACCTCCCCACTCTAACATTGGCCCACTCTAACAACAGCAACTCTGCTTGCCCCTACCTTATTTTTATTTGCCCTTGCTAATGGATCCCATTCACTGATTGGCTGCAGTTCAAATTCCGAAAACTGCCATGAAGTGCTGCTTTTTAAATCTTCAATTGCAGATCTGTGTGAAGTGACCTCTTATTCTCTCACTCAACATTCACAGATTGGCTGCAGTTCAAACTCCAGAAACTGTTTGGTTCAGAGGGATATCCTCTCCATATCCACTCTCTCTAGACCTTTCAATATTAATAGGTTTCAATGAGATAGCATCCATTCTTCTAAACTCCAGTGAGTAGAGGCTCAGAGTCATCAGAGTCACTACTCATACGTTAACCTTTTCATTTTCAGGATCATACTCCTAAACCTCCGTTGGACTCTCTCCAATGCCATCATATCCTTTCTTAGATATTGTGCCCAGCACCACTCACAATACTCCAAATATGGTCTGACTAGTGCCTGATAAAGCATCAGCATTACATGTTGCTTTAACCAATTTCCCCCGGGATCAATAAAGTATGACTATGACTATGTCTATATATTCCAGTCCATTGGAAATTAATGCTACATTGCATTTACTTTCTTTACAATCGAATCAACCTGCAAGTTAACCTTGGGGGAATCCTGAAAGGTGACTCCCAGGTCCCTCCAAAAGTTACATTGTTTTTCAAACTTTCCCTGTGTAATCCCACGGAATCAGTGAAGTGAGGGAAACATTGTGCATTTATAAACTATTCTTGCTATTCAATATCTTGAAAACTATTTTGCCAAATGGACAAACCTATTACTGCTTTGATATTTGGTTTGCCCCAGAGCATGAATTTTGGATATGTGGGTTGCAATTTCAAATGCAAATATTTCAACGCATCATGAATTTTCAAGGATGTAGTAAATTTTCTTTCATTAAATTTGTTCATAAACTTTCAGTTCCTATCTTAAAGTCAGACAAATTTCCCACTCTTTACTTCATTCTCTGGACAGCGTTAGAATACGAGTTAAACATTATGCTCTTTTCCTACTTTGTTAGTTTATTTATTGCATCACAGAAGGTGGTTGTTCAGTCCATTGGATTCATGCTGCTTCCCAGCTGTGCATTTCCATTGCCCCATCCTCACTTCCTTGTAAGCTGGAACTTTTTCTCACACACATGCCCATCACAACACTGATTTTTTTTCCACTTAACCTGATACGAATGAGTAATATAAAGATGGTTAATTAACTTACCAGCTTGTGTTTGAGGTGTGGGAACACACAGGGATATTTGTAATCATAGGGAGAATGTGAACATTTTAAATGGACTATACTAGAGGTAAAGGACCCAGCTCAAGTCCTGGAGATCTGAGGCAGCAGAACTACCCATCGCATTGCCATTATACCACTCTCCATGGCTGCACATCTGATACAAGGAATCCCAAGGGATAGCAAATAATATTGGGAATAAAAGGGAAGTCAGTGCCATCAAGGTGATTAGAGCTTTTGGGAAACCTTGTTTAAGATTGATGGTGACAACTACTAATTTGCCATTGGCTGCAAAATATGTGCATTTGTTTGCTGTTTTTGGTTAACACACTTTCCATACTTGACACAATCTACATAGAAACATAGAAAACCTACAGCACAATACAGGCCCTTCGGCCCACAAAGCTGTGCCGAATATGTCCCTAACTTAGAAATTACTAGGCTTACCTCTTACCCTCTATTTTTCTAAGCTCTATGTACCTATCCAAAAGTCTCTTAAAAGACCCTATCATATCCGCCTCCACCACCGTTGCCAGCAGCCCGTTCCACGCACTCACCACTCTCTGAGTAAAAAACTTACCCCTGACATCTCCTCTGTACCTACACCCCACACCTTAAACATGTGTCCTCTTGTGACAACCATTTCAGCCCTGAGAAAAAGCCTCTGACTATCCACACGATCAACGCCTCTCATCATCTTATACACCTCTATCAAGTCACCTCTCATCCTTCGCCACTCCAAGGAGAAAAGGCCAAGTTCAGTCAAACTATTCTCATAAGGCATGCTCCCCAATCCCGGCAACATCCTTGTAAATCTCCCCTGCACCCTTTCTATGGCTTCCACGTCCTTCCTGTAGTGAGGCGACCATAAATGAGCACAGTACTCCAAGTGGGGTCTGACCAGGTTCCAAAACATTAATAAAAAGTATTGAACTACGTTTCATGTTTAGTTTCTTTTAAGAAATAGACAACAGTCATTTATGATAATTTTGCATAGCAGTATCCATGAGGCAAATAAGCAACTCACTAATGAAAGGAATTTGAAACAGCTGTAAGATTTATTTTGAGATAAAATCGAGCCAGAGAGCTACACAGCAAAGAAACTGTCACTTCAGTCCTAATTGTCCATGCCACCCAAGATATCTGAGCTAGTCCCACTTGCCTGCACTTAGTCCATATCCCTTTAATCCTTTGCTATCCATGTACTTTTCAAAAATGTTTTTTAAACATTGTAATTGTATCTGTCTCTATCACTGCCTCTGGTGGCTTGTTCTATATATCCATCACCTTCTGTGTGAAAACATTGTTCCTCAGGTCCCTTTCAACTCTTTCTCCTTTTTCCTTAACTCTTTCTGCTGTGACCTTAAATCTACGTCCTGTAATTTTAGGCTTCCCTTTGGTCACAGTCTTTTCATCCACATCAATGAAAAGAGTATGAGCATCCATCTTATCAATGCTCCTCATATATCTCTCTAAAATTATCCCTCTGCCACCTATGTTTCAGGGAAAAAGCCCCTACCTCTCTTTATAACTCAAGCCCTCCAGCCCCAGAAACATCCTCATGAATATTTTCTGCACCCTTTACAGCTTAATGACACTCTTCCAATATGTAGGTGATCGGATTTGCAACATGATATCTCAAGTCCTGTATCTTCTGCCCTAACCGATGAAAGTAAACATGACAAATAGTTTCCTCACCACATTGTGTATCTGTGTCACCATTTTCAAGGAAGTATGCACCTGTTCTCCAATGTCTCTCTGTTCTGCAACAATCTCCAGGGCAGTCATTTACAAGCTGTCTGAGTTGAATTCCCTCTGTCATTCCTTAGCTTTCTAGAGCTTCCAGTGCATCTATTCTCATTGCAATCTTAGATAACCTTCGTCGCCGTCCACTACACTACCAATTTTAATGCCATCTGCAAGATTACTAACCAGGTTAACAACATTGTCATCCAAATTTTTTAGTATGGATGACAAATAAGAGTGGACCCAGCACTGATCCCTGTGCCCCTTCATTGGTCACAAGTCTGAAATCCGAATAAGAACTCTTACAGCTACCTTCCATCTCTTCCCACCGAGCCAATTTTGTATCCAGCTGGCTTTCTCACTCTGTGTCCCAGGTGATCTAACCTTACACGTCAGCCTACCATGAAGGACCGTGTAAAAAGTTTTGCTGAAGTCCATGTGGACAATGCCTACTGCATGGACTCTCATCACTCTTCATCTTTACTTCTTCAAAAAACTCTATTAAATTTATGAGGTATGATTTCCCATGCGCAAAGCCATGCTGACTATTCCTTAATTTGTACCTCTAGTAACTTCCCCACCACTGTGATTGAGCTCATTGGGCAATGTTTCCCTAGCTTGTCCTTGCAGCCTTGCTTAAATAAAGGCATTGTAGGGGTCACTAGTGAATTCCAGTGCAGGATTCATTGAGACTTCGGCAATTCAAACAAAACTAAAGATTTATTACAAAATTTAACTTAAAAAACAAACAAGAGCTCAGGCAAAGAATACAGAATCTTGACAATCTGAAATTACTCACAATACACGGTCTGAGTTTCATCAGACAAGAAACCACCATGAGTAAGCAAGAAGGTTTGGTGGGTCCTCCTGAAATATACCCGGGAGCACAAAGGATTTCAGGACCAATCAGAAAACACAGGTGTACAGACGAAGCAATAATCCCCAAAGACAACAGCTGCAATGCAAAACCTTGAAAGTTCCATGCTAATTAAATTATCTCAAATTGAATAAAAGTAATAAATAGAAAGTGAGCTTAAAAATTCCCATAATACCAAATGAGACCCCTGCAAAATAAAGTGAAAAACTAGAGCTTGTCCAAAGACAAACAATTAGACATAAAATGTAAACAATCCAAAGAATAATGCATAACCACAAAATGCCACAGAGTAAGCACAGCCAACATACTAACTGAAGAAAAGAAAAATGTTTTCTTTTTTAAAAACAACTCCTGGTTGTATCCATCTTCCAGTCTTCTGGTATTTCAACTGAGGGTAAAAATGAGACTCTTGCAATTCCTTCTCCAGCTTCCCACATTCCCCAAACGTAGACTTGATCAGCTGATGGACCTCATGCTGTCTCTCCTGGAAAATCACCTTCCTTGTTGTATTTTTAAAGAGCTCTTCATGCAGCAAATGTGTAACCAAGTTTGTATAACCCTCGCTAATGCACCCGTGAAAGAGTATCGGGAGCTTGCCAAAATGGCTAATAGTCCACACTCAACTAGGCAGTCCTCCTTTCTCTACATCAGCAAGCCCGGTCAGCAAGGCCTTCACTTAAACACTCGAATCAAAATATGACCAGTCTGTGTTTTTACCATGCTCGCCTTGGGACAAACGCTACGAAGTGCCTACTACCTTGCAACTTCAACAGGACCAGCATATCGGGACGCCAGGGGTCTGTGAACACCATGGATTCCAGCTGCCAGGGTCGCCTACTGCACATTATGGACACCTTTCCAGTATGACATGGGTGCTGCGGCATCACCTTTTGAAGAGAAGGCAGAGAGCACCAAAACCTCACTAAAGGCTACCAATGCCAGCAAGATCCAAACTTACAGGACACGACGGGTGCCACTCTGTTGAATGAATAATGTTACTCATGGGACCACGTCCTGGTTAAGTGGCTAGACCTCTGCTCGGTGCAGATTTCCTGTGTGCCCAAGGACTGTTAGTTGATCTTAAAAATGACTGGCTTGTGGAAGACAAGGACTTTGGGTCATTAACCTACTCCCCCAGTAAGTTCCCACGACAACTCTGTCACGTGTATGCCCCACCACAAATGAGTTAACTCAGAATCAGAATCGGGTTTATTATCACCAAAATGTGACGTGAAATTTGTTAACTTAGCAGCAGCAGTTCAATGTAATACATAATCTAGCAGAGAGAAAACAATAGTAATTGAAATTTAAAAAAATACACAAATAAATCAACTACATATATTGAATAGATTAAAAAACATGCAAAACAGAATATTGTATATTAAAAAAAGTGAGGAGTGCCCAAAGGTTCAATGTCTATTTAGGAATCGGATGGCAGAGGGGAAGAAGCTGTTCCTGAATCACTGAGTGTGTGCCTTCAGGCTTCTGTACCTCCTTCCTGATGGTAACAGTGAGAAAAGGGCATGCCCTGGGTGCTGGAGGTCCTTAATAATGGGCGCTGCCTTTCTGAGACACTGCTCCCTAAAGGTGCCTTGGGTACCTTGTAGGCTAGTACCCAAGATGGAGCTAACCAGATTTACAACTTTCTGCAGCTTCTTTCGGTCCTGTGCAGTAGTCCCTCCATAACAGACAGTGATGCAGCCTGTCAGAATGCTCTTCATGGTACAACTATAGAAGTTTCTGAGTGCATTTGTTGACATACCAAATCTCCTCAAACTGCTAATAAAGTATAGTCACTGTCTTGCCCTCTTTATAATTACATAGATATGTTGAAACCAGGTTAGATCTTCAGAGATCTTGACACCCAGGAACTTGAAACTACTCACTCTCTCCACTTCTGATCCCTCTGAGGATTGGTACACATTTCTTTGTCTTACCCTTCCTGAAGTCCACAATCGGATTTTTCGTCTTACTGACATTGAGTGCCAGGTTGTTGCTGCGGCACCACTCCACTAGTTGGCATATCTCACTCCTGTATGCCCTCTCGTCACCACCTGAGATTCTACCAACAATGGTTGTATCGTCAGCAAATTTGTAGCTGGTATTTGAGCTATGCCTAGCCACACAGTCATGTGTGCATGGAGAGTAGAGCAGTGGGCTAAGCACACACCCCTGAGGTGCACCAGTGTTGATCATCAGTGAGGAGGATATGTTATCAACAATCTGCACAAATTGTGGTCTTCCGGTTAGGAAGTCAAGGATCCAATTGCAGAGGGAGGTACAGAGGCTCAGGTTCTGCAACCTCTCAATCAGGATCGTGGGAATGATGGTATTAAATGCTGAGATATAGTCGATGAACAGCATCCTGATGTGGTGTTTGTGTTGTCCAAGTGGTGGTGGTCTAAAGCCATGTCAAGAGCCATTGAGACTGCATCTGCCATCGATCTGTTGTGGCAATAGGCAAATTTAAATCGTCCAGGTCCTTGCTGAGGCAGGAGTTCAGTCTAGTCATGACCAACGTCTCAAAGCATTTCATCACTGTTGATGTGAGTGCTACGGGGTGATAGTCATTAAAGCAGCCCACATTATTCTTCTTAGGGACTTATAATTTTTGCCTTTTTGAAGCAAATGGAAACTTCTGCCCATAGCAGTGAGAGGTTGAAAATGTCCTTGAATACTCCCACTAGTTCGTTGGCACAGGTTTTCAGAGCCTTACCAGGTACTCCATCGGAACCTTTTGACTGCTGGGTGAATTCCCAAACCTCACCAATCCCACGTTCTCCACTACAGTCAGAAAACATGGTGTCGAGCACCACGTTCCCATTGCTAGCCCACTAGTCCATGGCTGAAAATGTCAGAAAAGCTGGCAAACGACAAGGCTGAGTTTGCCAACATGGAAAGACTTGGCAGTAGTTATCAGTCATAAAGCCCCGGGCTTCGCCACTCCACGTGGTCTCTAAGTTTGATGGTGGTTGCTGCTCATGTGGTGATTACTGATGCCTTAACGAGGCTGCCACCCACAATCATCACCCAGTCTCACACATCCAAGATTTTTCAGCACGTTTAGCCAGAAAGTTATTTTTTCCAAAGCTGATCTAGTTAGGGGCTACCATCAGTGCATGTGTGCTCACAGGATATTCCCAAAAAGGCTGTGATAACCCCATATTGCCTTTTTGAGTTTTTGTGCATGCTGTTTGGGCTGATAAATGCAGCACAGACTTTTCATACAGACTCTGATTTAAAAGACTTGGGTTTTCTTTTGTTTGCCTGGATTATACTTGTGCATCCAAGTCCGAACACATTTTTCATCTCCACACACTTTTTGAGTGTTTAAGTAAACACAGGTTGATTATTGATCTTGTTAAATTCCTGTTTTGTTAGTCAACCCTTGACTTCCACGGCCATCACAACCCTGCAGAAGGTGTGAAACACCTCCCATCAAAGGTAGCTGCTATTATGGATTTCCCACTGCACTGCACTACTAAAAATCCACAGGAGTTTTTAACTATTGTAAATTTCTATCACTGCTTCATTCCACAAGTGGCTGAACTTATGCTTCCACATATAGTGCGCTTATAGTCGAATCACCTTATCAAGTGCTTGACTGGTCAGTGGACTTGAATAGGTATTTGTTGATACCAAACAACCCTACTGGCACACCCACTCTCCAAAACATCCATAGCTATTACTACTGATGCTTCACATGATGCTGTGGGTGCTGTACATAAACAGTTGGTCGGAAGTGATGCAGCCAATGGTCTTCTTCAGCCGGCAGCTCCGTTCTCCCGAAAGGATGTACAGCATGTTTGACAGTGAGCTTCTCGATCTCTATCTGGCTGTCCACCATTTTCAATTTTTTTTAGAGCATCGCTATTTCACAACGTTCGTTCACCACAAGCCCCTCATGCACGCGATGGCCAATCTCCTCCAGGTGCTCCATGGTCCAAAGAATTATGGGTTAGTGGGTGAATTGGTCACATGGGTATAATTGGGCAGCACAGGCTTGTTGGGCCAGAAGGGCCTCTATTACTGTGCTGTATCTAAAAAAAGAATGGCTCTTTGTCATTCAATACAGCGTGGGTGAACCCCTACCTTGTCATTATCCCATCTTACATGCCTTTCCCAACATTTAATATCTAAAAGTATATTATTTGAAGTATTCACTTACTGTACACCTCTAGCCTTCTGAGAAGGCGTGCTTGCACAATTTTCTGCAACATGAAACTGTTTTGCAAAGAGTTATTTGAAGCTTATACAGGATGAAGTTATCCATGCTGGTACAGAAGACTGATGGTTGGAGGGTAATAACTATTCCTGGTGACGTGGGACCTAAGGCTTCTGTGCCTCCTACTGCAAGAGGAGGCCATAGCCTAGATGGAGGGGGTCTATGACGACGCTTTCTTGTGACAGCACTCAATGTAATTGAGCTTGATGCTGGAAAGGTCTTTGCCTGTGATAGACGGGGTGATATCCACCACTTTTTGAAGCTCTTTCCTCTCGGCAAAATTTCTGTCAGAATCTTAAATGCTTCAATAAAATCACCGCTCATTATTTTCTACTCCAGTGAACATAGGCCAGTCATTACTTTGCATATCTGTCAGGCCGTTTTATTATTGCAACAACACTAGTATCAACCTGATAATCTGGAGAATTTCCTAGCATGTCCAGGAAAAGCTGAAGAAATGCCTTCTGGCTACTCGATAAATTCGAATTTCAATATCACCAGTGCAAGGTATCATTCACTTGGTTTTCAAGTAGTATTTACTCAGCATTAAACTATTCACTAAGGCCCAGTTTAGATCTTACTTGAATCATTCACCTTTACACCTCACTGTAGTCTTAGTCCAAACTTGGTAAATAGAGCTAAAGTGAGAGCGAGTGCCTTTGGCATCAAGGTGGCATTTGACATCAGACCCTAGTAAAATTGGTAAATCGGTATCAAACAGAAAATACTCCAATGGTTAGTGCATACCTCTGACAGTAATGACGGTGGTGATTATCAGCCCTAGGGTTTCGTTGTAGGTGTCCCTCAGGGTAGTTGCTCGCTAGTGATCTTCCTTGAATCATAAAACCAAAAGTGGTAGTGTCATCAGATCATTGCAATATGTGTACAATGGGTCGGCATGGTAGCATGGTGGTTAGCTTAATGCTTTACAGCGCCAATGATCCTGAGGTCACCATTGGTTTGTCTGGGCCACTCATAGAAATGACATAGCTATAAAAGAAGATTAGAGGCAGGATATCCTGCAGCAAGTCATTCGACTGGAACCCCAAACTTGATTGAGGGAAGTACAGTTCCCATACCAGGCAGTGATGCAGCCAGTCAGAATGCTCTCAATTGTGCCCCTGTAGAAAGTTCTTAGGATATGGAGGGACCATACCAAACTTTTTCAACTATCTGAGGTGAAAGAGGTGTTGTTGTGATGAATGATGAATATTCTTTGCTTTCAGCTCCAACAACTCTAAAGAAACTCAATCCAGAATAAAACTATCAATTTGATTGGCACCACAACCATCCCATCTATTTATTCCCTCTATCACAACCACCGAAGCTACAAGGTTTACTAAAAAAAAATGGCCTGCAGTTACTTGTCTGAACTACTCCAACAGCACATCTCAAACTCATGGTTTCTAGCAGCAAAGGAAGACTTGGGTAGCATGTGCAAGAGAACAGCATGCAGGTTCCCCTTCACACTGTTCACATCTGCAAAACAGGGTCTAAAGTACTCTAACTATAAACTCATTAAAGTCCTGAAAGACCGCAGAAAATATTACCCCAATTCCCCTACAAAAAAGACTCGCTTAACCTTTCCCTTCCTAGATGCTTGTTGCATATATAACTTCATTTAATTGGAAATACAGTGCCGAATAGGCCCTTCTAGCCTTTAGAGCTAAGTTGCCCAGCAAACACTAAAAACTCTCAAACTACCTCTAACATAATCACAGAATTATATACAATGACCAATTAACCTACTAATTGATATGTCTTTGGACTGAGGGAGGAAACCAGAGCACTCGGAGTAAGCCACACCTTCCACCGGGAGAACGTACAAACTCCATTCAGAGAATGCTAGAGCTAAACTCCAAACTCTGACACCCTAAGCTGTAATAGCGTCGCACCCATCGCTACACCATCATGGCTCCCAGCTTTCTGCAGATCATGAATCACCTTACCATAATCTTCTATGTTATCAGTATTCACTTCCCCACTTGTTAAAATATCTATTTTTCCATTTATTTTTACCGAAGCTAACTCTTTAATACATTCTATCTACCAGCCTCCTGTTCACCTATTAACTTGTACATACCCATCTGCAGATTTTTTTCAATTATCTTTACTGCTTCCTCATTCTTCTGGCATTGCATTATTAGCAATATTGGATATGTTCCAGTCTTTATCAAAGTCATTAAGATTGATTGAAAATAGCCGAGGGCCTAATACTGATTTTGTGGTGCACCCTCTGGTGTCACCTCTCAACCTGTAGAAGTCCTATTTAATCTGTATTCCATCTGCCTAATGCTTTACTTCCAATTCCATACACCTTTCTCCAGATAGAATAATCTTCTGTGAGGTGAAAAGGTAAACTGCCTTGAAAATCAAAATGTATTACTTTCACTGATGCTTTTTTTGACTACACTGCTCTTTACATCCTCAAAGCTCTATTTGATATGCAAAAGATGATTGTCATTTATGGATTTGACAAGATTTATGATCCATTCATTTGTTCAGAAGTAGGCAACTATTTGCCTCAATGCCCTTGAGAAAGTTAGTGATAGAGTCATAGATTACAGCACAGAAGCAGGTCCTTCAGGCCAGCTAGTCAACGCCAAAATAATATTTTGCCTAGTCCCATTGGCCTACACCCTACACATGGTTGTAGCCTCCCAGTAGTAGGCGACAGAGGTGCTGCAGTCATTCTTGGGCAGGACTCCGACACTACCGCCAGCGAGTCCTTGTCATGTAGAAAGATTGGTGATACACTTTAAAGTCAGGATGGTCATGTTTGGGAGGAAAACAAGCAATTGACGGATTTTCCATGCCCTGATCACTACTATTTCTGCCCCTGTCTCATGCTTTTTTTAAAAATGAAAATAAGTCCAAAGTATTGTTTATTGCTTCAGTTTTTTCATTATTGACCCCTTAAAATTTCATTTACTTTGGATCTGAAGGATTCAACATTTTTTTCTTCCTTTTTTACATAGTCAGGGACACTCATAATATTTTTATTTATTTCATAAGACAATAAGACAGGGGAGCAGAATTAGGCCATTTTGCGCATGAAGTCTGCTCCACCATTTAATCATGGCTGATCCTTTTTTCCCCTCCTCAGCCCCATTCCCCTGCCTTCTCCCCATAACCTTTGATGTTGTGTCCAATCAAGAATCTATCAATCGCCGCCTTGAATATACCCAATGACCGAACCTCCACAGCTGTTGTTGGTAACAAATTCCACAAATTCACCACCCTCTGGCTAAAGAAATTTCTCTGCATCTCTGTTTCAAATGGACATCCCTCTATCCTGAGGCTGTGCCCTCTTGACCCAGACTCCCCCACCATGGAAAGCATGGCCTTTCAACCTTTTCATTCCCAGAATCATCCTTGTACACTTCCTTTGAATGCTCATCTTTTCTTAGATGAGGAGACCAAAACTGTTCACTATACTCAAGGTGAGGCCTCACCAGTGCCTTATAAAGCCTCAGCATCACATCCCTGCTCTTACATTCTAGACTGCCTGAAATAAATGTGAACATTGTATTTGCCTTCCTCACCACCAACTCAACCAGCAAGTTAACCTTTAAGGAGTTCTTGCACAAGGACTCCCAAGTCACTTTGCATCTCAGATTTTTGGATTTTCTCCCCATTTATAAAATAGTCTGCACATGAAGTAAAAACCTGGGGGGGGGGGTGCGGGGTGATAGGTGGAAGAGGCAAAGGGCTGAAAACAAAGGAATCTGATAGGAGAGGACAGTTGACCATGGAATAAATGGAAGAAGGAAAGGCACCAGAGGGTGGTGAAGGGCAGATGAGGAGAAGAGAAGGGGTGTGGGAGCTTGATCATTCTTCCCTGGCGATTCAGCACTATTAGATTACCAAGTACACTAGTCTCATCAATTATCAAATAGCCTGTTTCTTGGTTTCCTGAAATATAGGAGAAAAAAATTGTCCTGAACATATTCAAAAAACACATCTCCCAGAATATGATTGCTACAATTGATTTGTTCAATCTATTTGCTGATCTCCCTTGATGATTGTATTGCCCTTCATATAAACTCTATTTCAACTTCTGTAATTTCTATTTGTGATACTTATTCATTTAACTTATCAGAAAGGTATTGTACATTTTAATACTTCTTAAAGATTAACCTTGATTTGCTTGATTTAACCTTGTTAGTTGATACACTGGTAACAACAGACTCTCTGCTCCTTCCATCACAATTAATTTACCCTATCTTCAGGATTCTGTTCTGTTCTGGCTTTGTTTTTTCCTTCCAGTGTGCAACTATGCCCCTCACTTAAAACATTCCCAGTTATTTACATCTTTCCTGTAGGTAGATGACTAAAAATTGAGATACAAAATTATGAGGAGTATAGATAGGGTAAACGCAAGCAGACTTTTTCCACTGAGGTTGGGTGAGACAACAGCTAGAAGTCATGGGGTAAGAGTGAAAGATGAAATGTTCAAGGGGAACATGAGGGGAAATTTCTTCACTCCGAAGGTTGTGAGAGCAAAAGCAGTGGATGATGGGTCTATTTCAACATTTAAGAGATATTTAGATAGGTATATGGATGAGAGGGCTATGGTCTGGGTGAAGATTGATGGGATTTGGCAAATTAAATGCTCAGGACAGACAAGATGGGCTAAAGGGCATGTTCCTTGACTGCATGATTAAAAGCCCGAATTCCCTATACATTGTTCCAGTCCAAAAAAGAGAAATCAACCCAACAAAATAGTACCCTTCATCTTCACCTCTGGGTGCTGGTAAAAATTCTCGCTGCATTATGTTGAAGGACAGTTGGGAAATTATTCTTGATATCATGGTTAATGCTTATTTCTGAATTGACATTATTGAAATAAAGATCATATTATTATCATGCACAAGGTTATGAAACCTTCTAGAATGCTAATTAGCTTTCTAGGTAACTTCTGCAACACAAGAAATTCAAATTTTCCAACAGAATCACAGAATTACAGAAACATACAACCTGATTATCCTTATCCCATTTGGTAGCTCTGTCTCTCATCTCCTTTCCTATCTGTGTTCCTGTTCAAATGCCTGTAAAACATTTTATTAGTAGCAGCCTCCATAACCTCTTCTGGCAGCTTCTTGCAAATATTCACCACCGTCTGCATGAAAATCTTGCCCATCAGATCTCCTTTAAGTTTGTCCCTTCTTACCTTAAACCTGTGCCTTTTTGTTCAGGGATCCTCTGCTCTGGGAAAGTTATTCTGAACATTTCTCTTTTCTATATCTCTTAAATTTTATAAACATTGACAAGGTCACCCTCAGCGTCCCATTTTGCAGTGTGAATATACCCAGCCTATACAACCTCTTCTTATAACTACAACACACAAATGTTATTTCAGGCAATATCTTAATAAATTTTCTGCACTTACGACCATGTCCTTTGTGTAGTGCAATGACCTGAAGTGCCCACAATATTCTAATAATGGACTAAACAATGTCTTGTACAAAAGCAACGTGATGTCCAAACTCTTGTACTTGATGCATTGGCAGATAAGGGCAATCATGCCAAATGCTTTTTCACTAACTTACCTCCCACTTTCAAGGAGTTATGGACTTGCATCCCAAAGTCCTTCTGTACATGAACACTTGTACGTTCCCTGCTATTTATTTTATATGTCTTAACAGAGTGTTAGTTCCAGAAGTGCATTACTTCATGCTTATTTGGATTCAGTTCTATCTGCCACTGCTATGTTCAGCTTTCCAGCTGATCTATGTCCCACTGTATCTTTAAATAACCTTCTTCATTAACTAGTAGTAGTCCAATCACTTGAGTCGAGTATGACGTTCTCCGAAGGGTGGATTCCCTTAATGGAGAACACTTGTGAATAACTTTGTTTAACATGTGGAGGCTGATGCATGGGCAAACGATAGACCGGGGTCAGAGTCCCATGGTATGGAATGCAGGATGACTGGAGACCCTTCTCTGCAGCTGCTTTCCTCCACAATCACAGCCGTAGTGGTATGTCTGCCAGCTCCACTTTTGAGGTCTTGTTTGCATGGCTCTTTGTCTGGATCATCCCCCTTGACCTTACTGCAATGGATGATCATACCAGGAATCAAGCACTAGATGGTTAAACCCCAGACGGTATCACTGTCAGGATCTCAGGAACTCTCCAGCCTCTCCATCTCTCCAAGAAGTATTCAATAACTATGACCATATTCTCTCTCACATCACATGTTGTTTCAAACATTGTAACTGTGCTGTACTCAAACTGTGTGCAGTTGAAGTCAAAGCAGACATTTATAAAAGCATATCATCTATTGACGACAAATAGTGGGGCTTAATAGGAAAAAAAGTATAACAGTATTTTTGGGAACCATATTTCATCCACTCATATTCCATTTTCTTCTACTTTTTGATATACATCTGTTTTCCTGTTTCATTTAGTACAAGCCAGTAAAGGATGGTATATCTACAATGTAAACCTAGTCAAAGCTTATGGTTTACTTCTGCTTAAAGGTTAGCTTGGGTATAAAATTAACATTCAATGCAATTTGAACCTGACCCAGTAGTGGCCAGTCTGAATATGACCAGATCTCACAGCAGCCAATCAAAACCTGAATTGACCATGAAAATATGAACCTGACTGAACGCTGCCAGTCTGACCTTGATTTGACCAAAGTCTGAACTAGTCATAGACACTCCAAGCTTGATGTGAAAATTACAAATCCAAGCCTGATCTGACTATAGTCAATCTGATCCTGACCTGGCCATAGCCAACCTGAGATTGACGTTACTATAGCCATTCCAAGGCTGGATTTGGTCATGGTCAATCTGAAGCAAATCCAATTATAGCCCAGCTGCAGCCAATCCAAATTTCAACTAAGCCAGAGGACTTCGGAAGTTCTCCACATCTAAACTACAGACATATGTAGATTCTCCTGCCGGAATATTGATACTGAGTCAGAGTTTAATATTGACAGCTGAAATAGACATTATCTGCCTGGACAATGGCCCATACGCCCCAATACACCTGACTATGCCACAGAAGTAACAACCAACACTCAAGAGATGTGCCCCAAGTTCAGATACTGTTTGCAGTCTCCATCCACTAATCTGGATAATGCTCAGAATTAGTTTACTGGACTACTGCTGAGGCCTGTATTAGGGTCACTTTGATTTCCACATGTAAAATGAGTTTTTTTTTTAAACTTAATCTTCCCAATTTGGTATAACCAAATAGTTAATACCATCAGTAAGTGCAAATATCATTGCAAGACTATCCATTTGGAGGCATATTTCACAAGAGTCCCAGCTAAAGGAATGGGAAATTTAACTCTCGCACTGTGTTATAAAGATCCTCATGAAGTGATGCCTTCCTCCTGCAGCACCCTGAAATGCTTGGTTCATGAGGAAATTTATGCAACTGTAGGAGATGTTGAACTTCAGTAATGTATGACCGCTGATGCTTTATACAGAGATTGAGATGAAATTATATCAAGTCCAACAGCAAATATTTCTACCCCTTGCCACAACTGCTTAGAGATTGGAAATTCTGCCTCTGGGAATACTTGACCAGCTGCTGCATAAAGAAGAACAAGTATTCTGCCATGTATCTTATAGATCAACTAATATTTGCAGCACAGATCTGATCTGAATGTTTGTGAAGTACTTCACTGTTGAGTAAGTGATTGAAGGCGAGATCTGCCTAATTCCCATGCATAGTGCAGTGAATGGACAAGTTATCTTCAATACTGCAGTCAAGCTCTTGAAAGTGAACAGGATTGACATTGGGTCTATTATCACCACACGTGCACCATAAATTGTTGGAAATGACAACAGACTGGAGGAATATAATGTTGAATTTGTAGTCTTACTCTTCATTCAATAAACGGCATCTCTGTTTCAAAAATACGGTGAATTGTCTGAAGTCAGACTCTGCCACCCAGGAAGGTTCACTCGAGTAAGATTGGCTCCTTGCATATGACAATGTCAGTTTAGTCTGAAATATTTGAGAGCTCATCACAAAGGCTTTTTTGCATTCCTGGCAATTCTCCAAGATACAAAAGCAACAGCTTTGATATACAGTTTTTTTTTTCCTGTTCCTCACGGACATTTATCTGACCTGAATCTGCGAGGGCTCAAAGGGAAAAGGCAGGCATTTGTCAATCTGTTTCACATCTGCTCTGCAATTGAAAGCCAAATAGGTTTGGACCCCACTAATGCATTCAAAATTTTCTAGCAAACACAACTGCCAGCAATCATTCCACTACCAATCACAGGTTTGGATGGAATGCTGCTATTATTTTTGTTGATATTGTTTCCATTCTTCCCTGCAGAACCAGAATTCAAATTAGTTAAGACTTAACACAGTTAACCTAGAGGGATCCCTCATTAGGAAAATCAGCATCATTTTATGTGGAGCCCAGTTTTAGGAGGAGAGAGTAGTCAGAGTAACTCCTTACTGGTTACTGTTCACTGGTCACTCAATATGGGTCCAGTTAAAATACAGGGACGAAACTAAAAGCACTAATCTCCATTATTACCTGGTAACATTTTATATGGAAGATTTGGGTATCTGACTGGCCAACTGATCACACGATCTACCCGACCATCTGTTAAGGAGCCATTGGGTCCTGAGCATAGCTCCAGGACTTTTAAATGCTACAGTAAAGATTCACGAGGATCAAGCCTAGCCAAGTGGGAGGTTGTCTTTTACACATGCAGCATGCAGCCCTTTTGGCCAATGGAGTTTGACAGGCTGGCCCACAGCAGAGCCATAATCCCCTAATTAGCAACTATAGGAAAAGGTACAGTAACCTCAGCATAATTGCCAGTGATGAAGTTTACTTTATATCATTCTTACTCCGAAATATCAAGCTCTAATCCATCAATTGTTCTGCAAGCTTTTATTCGAGTTACAGTGGGGCTCTTTACTGTAGATCTTTCCTTCCATAGCTTCTAGTTCTCTCAATAACCAGTGTCTGGGAAATTGCCACACTGATTTCACACACTTCAATGTGACAGGTGCCACCATAAACTCAGGTCAAGAGTGGGCTTGCTAAAAGGAGAACTGTACAGTTGAGAGAATTACAGTTCTTTTATTAGATTGTGACAGAAAAAAACAAAATGAGGTGAAAGCAATTGGTAGCTATTTAAAAAAAAATAAAGATGATAATTTGACCAAAAAGAATTGAACTGCCTGAAGCAAAAATAATGTATTCTTTCAGTACAATTCACAATCTCAGGATGTAGGTCAAATATGATGGCAGAATATAGCATTAATGTCAAGACTCTTGGTAGTATGGAGGATCAGAGAGATCTTGGGGTCCGAGTCCATAGGACACTCAAAGCTGCTGCGCAGGTTGACTCTGTGGTTAAGAAGGCATACAGTGCATTGGCCTTCATCAATCGTGGGATTGAGTTTAAGAGCCGAGAGATAATGTTGCAGCTATACAGGACCCTGGTCAGACCCCATTTGGAGTACCGTGCTCAATTCTGGATGCCTCACAACAGGAAGGATGTGTAAACCATAGAAAGGGTGCAGAGGAGATTTACAAGGATGTTGCCTGGATTGGGGAGCATGCCTTATGAGAATAGGTTGAGTGAACTCAGCCTTTTCTCCTTAGAGCGACAGAAGATGAGTGGTGACTTGATAGAGGTGTACAAGATAATGAAAGGCATTGATCATGTGGATAGTCAGAGGCTTTTTTCCCCAGGGCTGAAATGGCTTGCACGAGAGGGCATAGATTTAAGGAGCTTGAAAGTAGGTACAGAGGAGATATCAGGGTAAGTTTTTTTTACCCAGAGAATGGTGAGTGCGTGGAATAGGCTGCTGGGAGCGGTGGTGGAGGTGGAAATGATAGGGTCTTTTAAGAGACTCCTGGATGGATACATGGAGCTTAGAAAAATAGAGGGCTATGGGTAAGCCTAGGTAGTTCTAAGGTAAGGGCATGTTCGGCACAGCTTTGTGGACCAAAGGGCCTGTATTGTGCTGTAGGTTTCCTATGTTTCTATGATGCATTAAAGTCCTTTACACGTGATACCAGGACATTCTGAGGTAGAACCAATAGAATTAACTTTACTACAGAGAGAACCATTTGAAGCAAAATGACACGTTACTGTTAGATCACAAAAAAAAGTGATCAGCCAGGAAGGCCCTTCATTAAGCATTCAGGAGAAAAGCTAGAAAATGTCCTTGAAAAGAAGGGAGGACATTGAGTACCAAGGATGATTAGGTAAAAGATTACATTGTGTGTCAATAATGTGCAACAGAGCTAGAACTAAGTGATTAGCCTTCAATGACTATACTTGTGATGGCCAGTACTATGACATAAAACTATGGAAATAGTATGAAATGAGTGTAGAAACTGATTTGCCATCATACTTAATAAGAAGCAGCATGGATTCAGAAGGGAATGTTCTGTTTGGTGATCCTCTTCACTAATCCATGCAGAAAATCTATTTCAGAATTTACTATGCTGTACTGTTCTACATTGTAAAATAGATTACGGAATCCTTCACATGGTCCATTTTCTGTTGCTTCTTTTTTTTTTGCTTATTAAGAACACAAGATGTAGCATCAGCAATTCAGTTGAAGGTTTGTGCATTTGGCCCAATCCAAACAGAACAGCTATGATGGACATGGATCAGTAAGCCACCAAGCACGATTCTGAAACAGTCCACATTAGGGGATCGAAGGTGGAGAAGGTCAGTAACTTTATGGTCCTTGGCATTATCACATGGGTGGCAGGAGGGAGATTTCTCTCTCCCAAACGAGGTGTACAGGTCACCATTGGGCAAGGTGTAGCACCTGCTTAGCCTCCCAGTCAGGCTTACGTGAAGCCATGGAAGCAGGTGGTGGATGGTCATTTGAACAGCTGGTCCATAAATCAAATCCTGATTATGTGACCACTGACACCAGGGAGAAAATCTTTGAAGTAGAGCTACTAGGACTTGATGTTTCAATCCCTATGGTAAGTTGGCACTCTCGATGTTGGCAGTGGGCTTAGGGTGGTGACAAGGAGGGAGGGTAGGTAAGTCATCAGGGTCATCAGGTGGGCACCCTCTTTCTTTGACGTTTCGTTGATAAGCCCACGATGTCTCCAGAGGGCTCAGCGGTGCTACCTAGCGTACCAGATACATCCCCCCCAATTCCATACCCTCCTGTCTTCATCTTGCAGCCCAGTTGTTGTCTTTCCTTTTAATCCAAATCCAATTGCTGCTTTCTTCTGCTGAGTTTGACAAGGACTTGATTGCTTGTTGGAGGGAGTGACCGCTCACCCCCATCTTCTTCAATAGATTGGTTGTAGATGTAGCAACAAATCCGCTGCATCCCACTTGGAATATTGATACTGGCTGGGGTCACTCACCTTGTAAAGAAACTGCCCATAAGAATGCAATGGCAAACCATTTCTGTAGGAAACCATGATCTACTATGTCATATGACATGGCACATAATGATGATCCTAGAGCCTGAAAGCAGCACGTAAGTGCCATCACAAAGCAGGCCTCTATTTTCTTAAACAACAGGAATTCTGCAGATGCTGGAAATTCTGTCTTCTCCTATCATTTTGGATCTCCCCCTCCCCTCCAACTTTCAAATCCCTTACTCACTCTTCCTTCAGTTAGTCCTGACAAAGGGTCTCGGCCTGAAACGTCGACTGCACCTCTTCCTAGAGATGCTGCCTGGCCTGCTGCGTTCACCAGCAACTTTTTTGTGTGTTGCTTCCTCCCTTACCACCATTCAGGGCTCCAAACAGTCCTCCCAGGTGAGGCAACACTTCACCTGTGAGTCGGCCGGGGTGATATACTGCGTCCGATGCTCCCGATGTGGCCTTTTATATATTGGCGAGACCCGACGCAGACTGGGAGATGCTTTGCTGAATACCTACGCTCTGTCCGCCAGAGAAAGCAGGATCTCCCAGTGGCCACACATTTTAATTCCACATCCCATTCCCATTCTGACATGTCTATCCACGGCCTCCTCTACTGTAAAGATGAAGCCACACTCAGGTTGGAGGAACAACACCTTATATTCCATCCGGGTAGCCTCCAACCTGATGGCATGAACATCGACTTCTCTAACTTCCGCTAATGCCCCACCTCCCCCTCGTACCCCATCGGTTACTTATTTTTATACACACATTCTTTCTCTCACTCTCCTTTTTCTCCCTCTTCCCTCTGAATATACCCCTTGCCCATCCTCTGGGCCCCCCCCCGTTTTCTTTCTTCCCGGACCTCCTGTCCCATGATCCTCTCGTATCCCTTTTGCCTATCACCTGTCCAGCTCTTGGCTCTATCCCTCCCCCTCCTGTCTTCTGCTATCATTTTGGATCTCCCCCTCCCCCTCCAACTTTCAAATCCCTTACTCACTCTTCCTTCAGTTAGTCCCGACGAAGGGTCTCGGCCTGAAACGTCGACTGCACCTCTTCCTAGCGATGCTGCCTGGCCTGCTGCGTTCACCAGCAACTTTTATGTGTGTTGTTCTATTTTCTTAGAAGTTTGCTGGGATTTGCATGTCATCTAAAACTTTGAAAAACTTTATAGAATCACAGTGGAGCATATCCTAACTGGAGGCACCACTGCCCGGTGTGAAAACTCCAATCCCCAAGAATGGAAGTCCACAGAAAGTGGTGGATACAGCCCAGTCCATTGTAGGCAAAGGCCCTTCCCACAACTGAGCACATTTACAAGGAGTAAGCATCCACAAGAAAGCAGCATCCATCAACAAGGACCCCGACTATCTAGACTATGCTTTTTATCTTGCTGCTCTCATCAGACAGGAGGTACAGGAGCCTTGGGTTGCACACCACCAGGTTCATAACCATTTATTACCCTACAACCAACAAGCTCCTGAACTTGTGTGGATAACTTCACTCAACTCAGAACCTATTCTACAGCTTACAGACATAATTATAAACTCATTTCAAGTTCAAATTTACAAACTTTGTAATTGTCATTCAGCCATACAGATGTATACAGCCAAATAAAACAACATCCGTCTGAGGCCAAGGTGCAAAACACAGTTTCAATGGTCACACACAGCACATAGCACATAGCATTTCTACGATAGTTCTGACAGCAGAAAGCCAGTCCTTGAGTGGCATGGCCTGAAGACTGATGGTGCATGGGATGTTGACCTGGAGCCACATTTCTGCAGGAACAAGCACACAGCAGTTCTTCATCATGTGCTAGTGCTGCCACAGATGAACACAGTCTAGCTTGTCCTCCTCCGGTCAAACACTTGGAGATCAGCCTCGGCAGGGGGAAGCTCCCAACCCAGCACAGACTCGAGAGTGCTGATCTTGCCTGTACTGTCTCCCACACTGCCTCTGGCGTCTCCTCCCGTGGCAACTGCAACAGAAGACACCGCTGCATGAGGTCTTGGTGCATGCAACAACCGAGGCCATGCAGATCCCCTGTCCTCAGTCTCACCAATGAAATGAACTTTTAGTGTACCACATATTCATTGTTCCACAGGGTCTTGCAATCATAAAACAAAACAGATGAAGTATTCAATGGCACCGCCTCCATGCACTGCCTCTGACACTTTCTTCCTTGGGTGGCTGTAGCAGTCGACAGCATGGTATGTAACAAGCCCATGCTGAGCTCCACCACTATCCAGCAACTGATGAGTGGGGTAGATGGGCAGAATTTTACAAAATTTGTCTCATTTTGCGCATTGGCTGTTATCGGTCTTTATTTAAATATAATTTTCATAAACTTTATTGTGTTTCTTTATTTTGCTATAAATGCCAGCAAGAAAATAAATTTCATATTAATATATAGTGGCATATACAGTACACAGCAAAATACATTTATCTTGGTTTTGACTGACCCTGACAAAAGAGCTGGAGACATTCATAAGGTCAGGATGCAGGGAAGGATCAGAGCTAATGTTTCCTGTCAGAAACTCTGTATTTAAATTGAGGAGGAGGCAAAAGAAGCTTGTAAAAAACACAGGGAAGGCGTGGAGGGTGATGTCCCTGATAGCAGGAAATCCAGGGTGATCCTGGGGTAAATCTATAAACAAGTGATTATCTGGCCAATGAGTGAATAGGAGCAATTAGAGAATGAGAACATTGACAAAAGAATGTAGGCATTACAGTACGAAATGGCCAACAGGCTTTTCTGGGCATTTCCTTCACTCCTATGGAAACCAAATAAAAGTTGGAAAAAGTACAAGCTGAACCGATACCACTGATGACTGAAAGACACATTGGCTAAGAAATCAAATTATCTGAAGTTGTAGAATTCAGTCATTAGTCTAGAGAACTGCGATGTGCTCAAACAGAAGATGAGGTGTTGTTCATCAGGCTTGTTTTGGGACAGTCACTGTGACAGTGCAAGAGGGCACAGGCCAACAGATCGGAATGGTAGTGAGTGGAAAATTAAAGCAACAGGCAATGGGAAGCCCATGGTCACTTCTGGGGGAATGAACATGCTGCTCTGCAAAGCGGTCTCTAATCTGCATTTGATTTCTCCAGGAAAGAGGAAACCACATTGTGAATAACAATGGTAGTACACTAGTCTGGGAGAAGTGCAGGTGAATCACTGCTCCACCTGAAAAGACTGCTTGGATCCCTGGATGTTGAAAAAGGAAGGTGATTTTGTTTCCAGCTTATCTCCATAGTTACCCTTCAGAGACATTCCCCTCTCCCAGCAGCTTCACAAGCTTTTGTTTTGTCTCTATCTCAGTTGTGACAAAGTCTCCTTGACCTGAGACATTAACTCTGCTTCTCTTCCCACAGATGCAGCCTGACATACTAAGTATTGCCAGCATTTTCTGTATTTGTTTTAGATTTCCAACATCGGCAGTTTCCTTGATTTTCACTAGCATGCCTTTGATTTGTCCCTCTGCTGTATCAGTGCTGAGGCACCTTGCTGGTGATCTGTTTCAGTGAGGTAACAGAGCTGATATCCCACCATTGTCATAGACCTGTGAAGAAGTGTCACCTGCCAGGTAGCCTATTGTGTCTCTTTTCTTCTGTCTCACAAGAATGATCAAGTATAAAGAACAAAATTTATCCTGTATTATACAGTGAGAGAAACTAGACATGCTGTTTAAAGAATAAATCTGGCATAATTTCTTGTTTGATTCCACCAGGTTATTGTGAACAAAGAGGAGAGTTCAATCTGTCTCTCTATTTGGTTCTCCATTCACTTTCTTATTCAGAAGTGCAGAGTTTGTTGCAGAATCTACCAGGAAGGAGCCAGAAACTTAAAATGTAAGGCCCATCTATTTGGAAAACCACAGAAAAATGCCTTTCTAGCTCTGTTCTGAGGTTAAGGTGATGGATTTTCTGTGGTAGATTCATTTGTAACACATTATTGAAGTCAAGGTCTGTCAACAATTTGTCCGTGCTGAACCATATAAAACATTGCTCGTGTAGATCCTGTGCAGATATTGTCTCTGGGGAGTTCATCTCTTTCCCTTCCCTTTCGGTTTGTGCAGTAGTGATAAGAGGGTGTTTGTGAAGGTTTTATATATCCCTTCTGCTTTCTTTGCCCATTAGTGTATAGAAAGAACAATAAAACAAACCAGGCACATAAGAGACTGGAGTTGCTAGAATCTGGAGCGAACAAACAATCTGCTGAAAGAACAGTTTTTGAAAGAAAAGAAGGACTCGGAGGACTTCCTGGTAGGAAGGAGAGGTATATGGGGACTGGATATCCATGGTGAAGTTGAGGTGATGAGATCAAAAAATTTGATGTTCTTAAAATGGTGGGCTGCATACAAGGCATCCTGGACGTAGGTGGGAAGGGGCTAGACAAAGCAAGACAAAATAGAGTCAAGGTATGAAGAAATAATTTCTATAAAGCAAGATCAGGCAGAATCAATGGGCCTACCAGGGCTGATATGTTTGTGATTCTTGGATAGGATATAAAAATTAGCAATAAAGTGTTAGGACACCAGGTTAGAAGCAGTCAAAAAGAGATCTCCTGGAGTAATGGGATATGAGATGGTATGGGAGTGAGTGACCTGGAGAACCTTGGTGGGGTCATGACCCAGGAGTAGGTATGAGGAGGTGTTCAAGAGTTGTTATCTAGCCTTTGCAAGGTAGAGGTCAGTTGCCAGACTACAACAGCCCTTCTTTGTGGGTTTGATAACGAGGTTGGTGTTTACAAGTACTCATTGTCAGCCGCCAGCCACAATGTGGGATAGACAGAAAGCTATTTTTAGCTAAGTAACCATAAGGCGGCCCAAAATGTTACCTCAGTTGGACACTGAATTGAATATGGAAAAATATTTCCGGATTAAGATGGCACAAGTGAGACACAATTATGCTTTATTGGCAGCAAACAAATCCACTATCCACTCTATTAATTATGCTTTTTCTGGAAAATGATCACTGCAATCAATAGCCTATAACTTCTCTTTCGGAGTTGTGCTTTTGAACCACCTGTATGACCTGGCATTGTGGTGTTCCGGGGACTCAGTGTAATGGACTCTCAAAAGTTCAGTACAATTGTGTTGGCATGGCGGGTATGAGCCAAATCGAGGCAATGGATTCTGGGCCTGAGAGTGAGGAATGAGTCAATGTTTGGCCATTGCTGGAGTGAACTTGGGGCCAAATCAAGTGGCAGGGCCCAACTCAAGAGTGAGGAACGACAAGCCAATGTTTGGCCAATTTAAGTGCAAGGCCAGACTGGAATGGTTGGGGTGTTGAGGCTGGAGGCAAGGGACGAGCCAGTGTTCGGCTCACTACTTCACAAGGTTTACTCATCTCTGTGCATAACTGAGGCTGTGATCTGCAAGCAACGGGCTCCTGGACTGGCTGCAGCAATGAACTTTCATTATTTATTCACTTTTCATTGTTTGCACGATTTGTTCTTTTTTTTGACACATTTTTCACAGTCTTTTTAATGGGTCCTGTTGGGTTTTTGTTTTTGTGACTGCCTGTAAGATGACAAATTTCAAGTTTTTTTATATATAGTATACATACTTTGATAATAAATGTACTTTGAACATTGAGCTTTGAGCTCAGTCCAGCACATACCCCCAAGGAATATTTGTCCATTATCATTATTTATCTTTATCATCCTGAAATCTCTGGGATAATTAGGTTGTTGAAAAGCTTTTAAAAAGAAATTAGAAATCCAACAAATTATTCAAAGAAAATCCACAAATGATGCTGTCACCTGAGTGATATTTAGAATATTCAAAGAAAGTGAAATAAGGAAAATTTCCAATGGTCATGGTATAAGATAGAACATCTCTGATGCATCATTCTCCTGGCAACGTAGACTTATATGCAGATTAGGTGTAAATAAAAGCTTTCTTGTTTGCAGGATCTCAGTTCTATTGATTCCTGTGGTGCAAGCACTATCATTATTTTGATTATACATTACAATCATTTCAAGCATTAAGAAATGAATCTTGAATTATATCACATCTCATTTGTAAGGATCATTATAAGCAGCCTGGTTTCAGATAATCTCCAGATGTAATTCTGGTTGATATAGCTCAGTAAAAGCAAGCACAATAGCTAGAGGATAACTAGCGTGAGTGTGTAGGCCCACTCAAGGATAAAGGAGGGAACATACGCTTGGAGGTGGAGGATGTGGGCAAAGTCCTAAATGAGTACTTTATGTCAGTATTTACCAAGGAGAAAAAAATGGAGGATAGAGAGATCAGTGTGGAGCATACCAACATACAAAAGAATTTTGAGATTAAAAAGTAGGTAGTGCTGGGTCTCTGAAAAGAACATTAAAATGAATGTATCCCAGGATATTCAGGGAGCCGAGAGATGTTATTACTGGGGCCTTGACTTAGATGATCATGTCTTTTCCCACCACCCACAAGGCTCTGGAGGACTCCTGAACATGTGACACTCCACCATTCAGCAAAAGGAAACAAGGGTAATTCTGGAAGCTACAGACTGATTTGTCTCATTTCAGCAAGCAGGGTGCTATTGCAGAGGAATTTTATGGATAGAATTATAAAGCATTTGGAAAAATGTGGCCTACTTGGGAAGGTCAGCATGAGTTTTGAATGAGTTTTTTAAGGATGTGACAAAGTTGATTCATGAAGATAGATCAGTGGATATTGTCTACGTGGATTTTAGTAAGGTGTTTGATGACAGGTAGCTCATCCAGAAGATCCACAGTATTAGGTTTGGAGTCAGAATTGGCTCACCCATAGAAGACAAAGTGGTCAATGGGACCAGGTCGATTGAAGTCTATGTCTAGCGGTGTTCTGCACGGATCCATACTGCGACCTCTCCTACTTCCCATATACAAAACTTGAATGAAAATGCCAATGGATGGTTATTAAGTTTGCAGACATTACAAAGATTAATGGTGCTGTGGATAGTGTATAAGATTGCCAAAGGATACAGTAGGATATAGATCAGTTGCTGATATGGACTGGGAGATGTCAGGTACAGATTAATCTGCACAAAGGTGAGGTGTTGCATTTTGGACGATCAAATGCAAAGGAACAGTACACTGTCAATGGCTAAGCCCCTAAAAGTGTTGATGGACAGAGGGATCTTCCTGAAAATGGCTACACTGGTTGATAGGATGGTAAAGAAGGTGCATGGCATGCTTCCTTTATCAGCTGAAGCAGTAAGTTCAAGAGTTCGGAAGTTACGTTGTGACTTTAAAAAATTCTGGTTAGGCTGCAGTTGGAGTGCAGCATTAAATATTAGGTCACCCCATTATAGAAATGTTCTGAGTTTGGAAAGTGTGCAGAAGTAACTCACCAGGATGTTGGCTGGTTTAGAAGGCATGTGTAATATAGAACATAGAACATGGAACATAGAAATCTATAGCACATTGCAGGCCCCTTTGACTCACAATGTTGTACTGACATTGTAACTTACTCTAGAAACTGCCGATAATTACCCTACTTCATAGCCCTCTATTTTATTAAGCTCCATGTACCTATCTAAGAGTCTCTTAAAAGACTCAATTGCTTTGGACTCTACCACCGTTGCTGGCACTGCATGCCACACATGCACCACTGTCCATGTGAAAAACTTACCCCTGACATCCCCTCTGTACCTCCTTTCAAGTACCTTAAAACTATGCCCTCTCATATTAGCCATTTCAGCCCTGGGGAAAAGCCTCTGACTATCCACACGATTAATGCCTCTCATCATCTTATACAACTCTATCAGGTCACCTCTCATCGTCCGTCACTCCAAGGAAAAGGGTTCAAGTTCACTCAACCTATTCTCATAAGGCATGCTCTCCAATCCAGGCAACATCCCTGTACATCTTCTCTGTACTCTTTCTATATTATCCACATCCTTCCTGTAGTGAAGTGACCAGAACAGAACACAGTACTCCAAGTGGGGTCTGACGAAGGTCTTATATAGCTGTAACATTACTTAATGGCTCTTGAACTCAGTCCTACAGCTGATGAATGCCAGCATGCCGTATGCCTTCTTAACAACACTGACACAAATCACAAGATATCGCTGATCCTCCACGCTGTCAAGGGACTTACCATTAATACTATATTCTGTCTTCAGATTTGACCTACCAAAATGAATGAATTCTCGCTGATCTGGATTGAAATCTATCTGCCAATGTTCAACCCAGTACTGCATCCTATCAATGTCCTGCTGTATCCTTTGACGACCCTCCAAACTACCCACAACACCCCAACCATTGTGTCATCAGCAATTTTGCTAACCCACCCTTCTACTTCTTCATCCAGGTCATTTATAAAAATCATGAAGAGGAGGGGTCCCAGAACAGATCCCTGCGGAACACCACTGGGCACCAACTTCCATGCAGAATACAAACTATCTACAACCACCCTTTGCATTTTGTGTGCAAGCCAATTCTGGATCCACAAAGCCAGGTCTCCTTAGATCTCATGCCTCCTTACTTTCTGAAGGAGCCTTTCATAGAGAACCTTATCAAATGCCTTACTGAAATCCATATACACTACATCCACTGCGCTACCTTCATCAATGTGTTTTGTTACATCCTCAAAGAATTTAATCAGTCTCTTCAGGCATGACCTGCTATTGACAAAGCACTGTTGACTATTCCTAATCAGATAATCTCTCCAAATGCTCATAAATCCTGCTTCTCAGGTTCTTCTCCAACAACTTGCCCACCACTGAAGTAAAACCCACTGGTCTATAATTTCCTGGGTTATCTCTACCTCCTTTCTTGAACAAGGCAATAACATTTGCCCCACTCCAACCTCCGGTACTTCTCCCATCCTGCCAGAGGCTCAGCAATCTCCTCCCTTGCTTCCCACAGTAGCCTCAGGGATATCTCATCCGGTCCGAGTGACTTATTCATCTTAATACTTTTCAAAAGCTCCAGCACATCCTCTTTCGTGCTCAAGCATTTCAGTCCGCTGTAAGTCATCCCCACGATTGCCAAGGTCCTTTTCCCTGGTGAATACTGAAGCAAAGTGTATATGGAGAGGTTGGACATACTTGGGTTGTTTTCTCTGGAGCAGCAAAGGCTGAGGGGAGATCTGATGGAAGTTTATAAAAGTGTGAAAGTAATAGGGTAGATAGTTGGTGTCTTTTTCTCCATGTGAAAATGTCTAATTCTAATGCATTTCAGGTCAGAGGGGAAAAGTTCAAAGGAGATGTGTGAGGCAAATTTCTTTTTACAAAGAGAGAGTTGGGTACCAGGAATACACAGCCAAGGGCGGTGGTGTAGGAGAATTAGATAACGACGCTTAGGAAGCTCTTTGATAAGTGCATGAATGTGCAGAGCATGGAAGGATATGAACATTGTGTAGGCAGAAAAGATTATTATAGTCGGGCATTTACTTACTAGTTTAATTAAATGATGAAGAGTCATTTATGAAGATAATGAATTCAACACCGCAAGAGACCAAACAATTTTGCAAAGTCCTCCTCAAACATCTGGGGACTGGGCTCTGAATTGGGAGATTGGCTACACAGCCTGATATGGTTTTACTTTCAGAAACACACCTTGTATCAATGTGCCAACTGTTCATTCATATTGCTGCTCCAAGGATAGGACAGGACAGAGTCACCAGGAGTCTCAGTCTGGTGGTAGACAGGGCTGATGAGAGTAGGCCTGGTATTGGTTTATCATTGTCCCGTGTGCCGAGATACACTGAAATGTTTGTCCTGCATACTGCTCATACACAGCAAATCATTATACAGTGCACTGAAGTAAAACAAAGTAAAACAATAACAATGCAGAATACAGTGTAACACCAACAAAAGTTTAAACTTTGACTTCAGACCGTATGAAGTCTTATTGCATCAGGTCAAAGAAGGGTAAGAAAACTCCTCCTGTTTACTCTTCAGCTGATGAAACGGTGCTCCTCCATGTTGAACAATATTTATTTTATTTAAAAATGCAGTATAGAATAGACGCTACTGGCCTTTGAGTTGCACCACCTAAAAATCCCCAACAAGCCCAATTTAACCCTAACCTGATCATGGGACAATTTATAACGATCAATGGTATGTGTTTGGACTGTGGGAGGAAACCAGAGCTCACAGAGAAAACCCCGTGCATTCCCCGTGAGGATGTACGGAGACTCCTTTCAGAGAACACCGAGATTGAACTCTGAACTCTGCCACCGAGATGTAATAGCATCACATTAACAGCTACGCTACTGTGGCCCCAACTGGAGGAAGCAAGGAGCTTAGCAAGGCCACAAGCATGTTCAATGTCCAAGATTGACTTAATAGCACCAGTACAGACCAACTCGTCTTTGAACTTAAGATCAAAACTGCCAGCAATACACAAAATGCTTGAGGAACTCAGCAGGCCAGGCAGCATCTATGGAAAAGGGTAAACTGATGATATTTCAGGACAAGACCCTTCGTCAGGACTCAACCGTCTCTGTTTCAGGCTGAGACGCTTCATGCGGAGCACCTACAGATTTTTTCCCGTTTGTGATCAAAACTGCCAGGCTGGGTCTGCATAAATAGTGTACCACATAAACCAATCTACCTTTTGCAGATTCAGGTATCTATACAGCATTGATTGGAATGTCCATTGTATAGTTATAGTTGAGGCAAAATCTAATTTCCACAAAGATAGTATCCTCCATCATTTAATGGAGTCAGAGCACAATACTAAATGTCTATGATGTGCTATGGGCCAGCAGTGGCAGCAAAAAATGAACAACCTGCAACCTCTCTGACCAGTGGATCACTCAGTCTACCTTCATTATCAAGCCCAGGGATCAACCATTGCTCACTGAGGAGAGAAGTTCACTGTCACCTCAGCTTTAGACACCAGCTGTAGAAACTTGAAAAAGGTGTTTTCAAACATGTTACTTTTACATGTACAGTATCTTCACAGCAGCCTTTAAGACTTAAAACCAAATCACTTCAGAGAAATTATGTATTCAACTATACCTCAGAAGTTAATTTATAGCCTTTATATTTCAGGTGCTGTCTTTATGCACTTGGAACCTTTAAATCAGAAGATGGAGATATTCCCCAAAATCAGAGTTTGTAAATCGGTCAGGTGGACAAAGAACTTTTGTGCTTTTGGAATAGCAGATGTCTTCAAAGCTGCTTGGCAGAATTTGTATACAGAAGCACATTGAGATCATTTACATTTCAAACTGATTTCTGAGACATTTAGGTTCCTTAGGAACCCCTGGGGCCGTGACTAGTCAAGGACTGTGCTGCTAAAATACACAACGTATCATTAAGATCCACAGAGAATTTTGTTATTTAGCATTGCTGAAACCCTTCACCTTTAGTGAACATTTCTGTAGAATTGAAAGATATGTGTCTTCCTCTAAGACAAGATAACCAGACCAAAGATCCAAAGCCATCAGATAGTCAACAGCAGAGAAAGAGCCCATTGCAAATGTTACTCCAGTCTTTAAGAAAGGAGAAAGGCGGCAGAAAGGAAATTACAGACCAGTGAGCCTGACCTCAGTGGTTGGGAAGATGTTAGAGTCAATTGTTAAGGATAAGATGATGGAGTACTTGGTGATACAGGACAAGATAGTACAAAGTCAACATGGTTTCCTTCAGGGGAAATCCTGCCTGACAAACCTGTTAGAATTCTCTGACGAGATTACAAGTAGGATAGATAAAGGGGATGTAGTGGATGTTGTATATTTGGACTTTCAGAAGGCCTTTGACAAGGTGCCATACACGAGGCTGCTTATCAAGTTAAGAACCCATGGTATTACAAGGAAGTTACTAATGTGGTTAGATCATTGGCTGATTAGTAGGAGGCAGTGAGTGGGAATAAAAGGATCCTTTTCTGGTTGTCTGCCATGACTAGTGGCATTCTTCAGGGGTCGGTGTTGGGACCTCTTCGTTTTATGCTGTACATCAATGATTTAGATGATGGAATTCACGGCTTTGTTGCCAAGTTTGAAGATGATACGAAGATTGGTGGAGTGGCAGGTAGTGTTGAGAAAACAGGTAGGATGCAGAAGGACTTAGACAGGTTAGAAGAATGGGCAAGAAAGTGGCAAACGAAATACAATATTGGAAAATGCATGGTCATGTACTTTGGTAGTAGAAATAAATGTGTGGATTATTTTCTATTTGGGTAGAAAATCCAAAAATCTCACATACAGAGGGACTTGGGAGTTCTTGTCCAGAACACCCTGCAGTTTAACCTGCAGGTAGAATTGGTGGTGAGGAAGGCAAATGCCATGTTAGTATTCATTTCAAGAAGTCTAGTATACAACAGCAAGGATGTGATGCTGAAGCCTCACCTTAAGTATTCTAAACAGTTTTGGGCCCCTCATCTTGGAAAAGATGTGCTGGCATTTGAAAGAGTCCAGAGGAGGTTCACAATGATGATTTCAGGAATGAAAGGGTTGTCATACGAGGAACGTTTGATGGCTCTAGGTCTGTACTTGCTGGAATTCTGAAGGATGAGGGGCGATCTCATTGAAACCTTTCAAATGTTGAAAGGCATAGAACAGAAGAGATATGGAAAGGAATTTTCCCATGGTGGGAGAGTCTAGGACAAGGGAGCACAGCCTCAGGATAGAGGGGTGCCCTTTCAAATCAGAGATGCGGAGAAATTTCTTTAGCCAAAGGGTGCTTTATTTGTGGAATTTGTTGCCAGATGCAGCTGTGGAGGCCAGGTCATTGGGTGTATTTAAGGAAGAGATTGATAGGTTCTTGATTGGATATGGCATCAAAGGTTATGGGGAGAAGGGCAGGAACTGGGGTTGAGGAGAAGATAAAATAAAGATCAGTCTTGATTGAATGGTGGAGCAGACGCAATGGGTCAGAAGGCCTAATTCTGCTCCTATATCTTATGGTCATATGGTGTTGAACTGTCACAGTACCACAGCAACTCTCTAGCTTCCCTCCACCCAAGCACTTTTTCTGTTGCCTTGAAAACTGTTCTCCACACTTTATTCTCTTTCCTCTTGAAGGCCACAGTGAAGCCTACTTCTAACATATCTATCCGAAGTATATTTCAGAACTACAGACACCCAGTCATTTCATATTGGCAACAACATCTGCTCCATCAGCACAGGTGCAACACATGGCTGTGTGCTTCACCCCTTGCTCTACTTTATACTTCATTGTCACCAAACAATTGATACTAGAATGTACAATCATCACAATGATATTTGATTCTGCACTTGCCACTCCCTGAAGTACAAATCGATAGTAAATATTAAAAATTTAAATTATAAATCATAAATAGAAAATAGAAAATTAATGTAAGGTAGTACAAAAAACCGAGAGGCATGTCCGGATATTTGGAGGGTACGGCCCATATCCGGGTCAGGATCCGTTCAGCATTCTTATCACAGTTGGAAAGAAGCTGTTCCCAAATCTGGCCGTATGAGTCTTCAAGCTCCTGAGCCTTCTCCGGGAGGGAAGAGGGACGAAAAGTGTGTTGGCTGGGTGGGTTGTGTCCTTGATTATCCTGGCAGCATTGCTCCGACAGCGTGCAGTGTAAAGTGAGTCCAAGGATGGAAGATTGGTTTGTGTGATGTGCTGCACTATGTTCATGATCATCTGCAGCTTCTTCTGGTCTTGGACAGGACAACTTCCATACCAGGTTGTGATGCACCCTAGAAGAATACTTTCTACGGTATATCTATAAAAATTAGTGAGGGTTTTAGGGGACAGGCCAGATTTCTTTAGCTTTCTCAGGAAGTAAAGTCGCTGGTGGACCTTCTTGGCAGTGAACTCTGCTTGGTTGGACCATCAGGTCATTTGTGATATTAACCCCGAGGAACTTAAAGCTTTTGACCTGTTCCAAGCGCACCACCGATGTAAATTGGGTCGTGCAGTCCGTTACTCCTTCTGAAGTCAACAACCAATTCCTTCATCTTAATCGCTTTACACTTATGACTGTGTGACTAAGCACAGTTCCAACGCAATATTCAATTTTGCTGACGACACCACTATCATAGGCTGAACAAAGATAGTGATGAATAAGCATTTAGGCAAGAGGCTGAAAATCTGGCTGAGCGGCGCATAACAACCACCTCTCACTCAGTATCAGCAAAATTAAGTAGCTGCTAATTGACTTCAGGAGAGGGAAACAGAGGTCTATGAGCCAGTCCTCATTAGGAGGGGAAAATCAGACGTGGAGAGAGTTAGTAACTTTAAATTCCTTTGTGTTGTTATTTTGGAGGACCTGCCAAGCGCCCAGCATGCAAGTGTAATTATGAAGAGTGCACAGCAGAACCTGTACTTCATCAAGAGATTGCAGAGATTCAGCATGAAATCTAAAACATTGAAAAACTTCTATAGATGATTAATGAAGAGTATATTGACTGGCTGCATCACAGGCTGGTTATGGAAACACCAATGCCTTTGAACAGAAAGTCCTACAAAAGTAGTGGCTGCAGCCCAGCCCATCATGAGTAAAGCCCTCCCCACCATTGGGCATATCTACATGAAATGCTGTTGCAGGAAAGCAGCATCCATCATCAGCTACCCCCACCAACTCTTCTCACTGCTGCCATAAGGAAGAAGGTACAAGAGCCTCAGGAGTTACACAGCCAGGTTCAGGGATCTATCAGCTTCTTGAACAAACGGGATAACTTTACTTGCCCCATCACTGAAATGTTCCCACAATCTATGGACTTACTTTCAAGGATTCTTCATCTCACGTGCTCAATATTTATTGTTTATTTGTTTATTATTATTATTTATTTCTTTTTGTATTTGCATAGTTTGGTGTCTTTTGCCTGTTGGTTGAATGCCCAAGTCAGTGCAGTCTTTCATCAATTCTGCTATGGACTTATTGAGCATGCACGCAAGAAATTGAGTCTCAGGGTTGTATGTCGTGACATATATATTCTTTGAATATATATTTACTTAGAACTTTGAAGTGTCTTCACCCTGGTTCTCATAGAATCAGATCTTTAGAACATAAAAACAGACCACTAGGTCCATGGCCACCATCAAGCACACAATCACAGTTTGTCCCATTACTTCTTTTCCTCACATTCTTACCAACAAACCCTCCCCATAACCCACAGTCTCCATAATTCACCCACACACTAGCTGAACTTATAGTGCCCAATTACCTTATCAGCCTGCATGACTTTGGGATGGGTAATCCACGTGGTCACAGGAAGAATTTTCGTGCAGCTGGTATCTGAGAACATTTGTCACTGTCTCCAGAATACAGTGACCAGCATGACCACAATTGGATAAGCATGTGATCATCCACAGCAGCATGGGCCGGGCCAGTGTGAATGGGGTTTGCACAACATCCATGGTGCTGGTGTATTCAGTGGTCAAGCAGAACTGTCAGCTTTCATTCCAACTACCTTGATTCCCAACAGATTACCATAAACTTGTTTTTCACTGCACCTCTGATATTTGTCTTCCTAGTTCTGGGCACTATTGCTTGCAAAACGACGTTGCCTCCATCACTCTTCTTTCACCCACACCCTAAAACTGCATTTTACAACGTTCACGAGTCACTCCATATCATTCAGCCTTACCAGTCGCTGTGATTGAGATCTCCAGATGAGTATGAAGAATTGTTCTGTGACATCACCTCTTTGGTCCCAACCTATTTATTTTCTGAAGTAATTACACTCTCTTCCAATAGCAAAGAATATGAGTAAGGCAACAACAGTAGGGATCAGGAGAGGTGCAGAATTAGGGCAAAAAGCAGAATGAAATAATAACTTCAGAGATGATGAGGCATGAAAAGTGTTTCTATTCCAATGAGAAAAATGGAAAAGAATAGTAATATTGGATTTCCCGGTGACTGAGCAAGCCAGTCAAAAATATCCTTCAGGCAACAATGATAGGATTCTAAAAGGTATACTGTATTTAATGGCAATGGAGTCTAAATGTTAGACAAAAGTCAATTGAGGATAAATAAGTAAATTTTGCAGTAAGTACAAGGAACAGTTGATGTTAACAGCAGCAAAAGGAATCAATACCTTAAATGCATGTGAAGTGTTAAACCAGTTTAGGTGCTTGCAGAATAGAAATATTAGTCTCCGCTCATGATAGATATATTGAATGCATTCTTTATATTAGTTTTCACAAAATAATACTGTGAACAATTAAAAATCCAATTAAACTGGTGGGAATGAGCAACTAATGTATTGGTTCAATTAAATTTGTGTTATGAAGAAAAGCAACGCATTATGGAATAGAAATTATGGTCCCAGTGCAGTGGCACATATCAAATTCACACACATATCAAATAAGCTAAACTATCGCAATTATGTGAGGGCAGACATAATTTACGTTCTTATTTTAGGTGTTTAAAACTAAACTGCTGATCACACAATAAACCTTCTTAATCCTGTGTTCATTGAGATTGCTAACAGCCATGTCCCCTTGGGTCTGTGTCCCTGCTCTCCAAAGTCCTTGGATGTGAATTAGTTCCATCCATCCATCATTAAGGACACTTACCACATGGGGCATGCCTTCTTCTCATTACTACAATCAGGGAAGAGGTACAGGGATCTGAAGACCAATGCTCAGTGATTTAGGAACAGCTTCTTTCCCTCTGCCCTCAGAATTTTGAATGGTCCATTAAAGCATAAAAATTACCTCGCTATTTCATTTTTGTGCTATTTATTATTGTTTCTTACAGTATTTTTATGTCTTGTACTGTGCTGCTGACATAAAACAACAAATTTCATTATACATGTCATTAAAACTACAAAACATAGGAGCAGAATTTCACCAACTGGCCCATCAAATCTGCTTCACAATTCTATAACGGCTGGTCCATTATCCCACTCAACCATAATTTCAAGATGGTACCAACAAACACCATGACCAATGGTGACGTCCTGCAGATAATTCATGAAACTACTTCCTTCACTATTTCTTCTTGCAAATATGATTTTACTACTAAGTTGCATGTGTTTGAAAGCTGTAATTTACATTTTGATGGTGTGTTGTTTTGGGCCAATTGAGCGATCTGGTGCTTTGCTTTCTCAGAGGGCATTTGGTGAGGTTCGGAGATGGGTGTGTGGTGTGGAAGTCTGGAAGGCTGGAGATTGATCATAAGCCTATGATCAATTCCATTGCTTCTCTCCAACTGAGGCGTCGGGCAAGTTTGAGGTCGATGAGGTCGAGAGTAGAAGACGTCCAGGTGTTTGTTTGACCAGTCTTCCCCTCTCTCTCTCGCTTCTGCTGTCAGAGGAAACTGCAGGAGCCCTGGTTGCAAGGATTGATTGGCGAGGCTGTGAACTCTTTTTGGGGACTTTGAGGTTGACGGTGCAGGCATTTTTTGGATTCTGGTAACTTTTTTTTTGTTGTTTTTGAGTTGATTGATTAGGGCGATCAGTGCAGTATGGGGCGATTCAGCAAAGAATGGCTCTCCAGCCTGCAATGGGTTAGCGTCGCAGCACCGAACTGAACTACCCTGAATACTACCGGACTCCAATTTGATGTTTGATACTCTATGTGTTGTTCGCTTGCTTTTCATCACTTGTGCGGTTTGTTCCTTTTCTTCATACAATAGGTGTTTGATGTTTTCTTGAATGGGTTCTGTGTTTCTTTGTTCTGTGGCTGCCTACAGGAGGATGAAGCTCAGAGTTCTATTCTGAATATATACTTTGATAATAAATGTATACTGAACTTGGAACAATATCCTCTTTCCTTCTTTCCATAATGTTTGCTGCACAGACTAGTCAAGAACTTATCAACTTCTGTGTAAATACAGTCAATAACTTAGCCTCCACAGCAATCCATGGCAATGAATTCTATAGATTCAGCGCTCTAGCTAAAGAAATTCTTCCTCATCTCTGTACCAAGTGGATAACCATCTATTTGGCAGCTGTACCCTCTGGTCACAGACTCACCCTGTATAGGAAATATCCTAGAAACACACACAAAATGCTGGAGAACTCAACAGGCTAAGTGGCATCTGTGGGATAAAGTACAGTTGACATTTTGGGTTTGGTCTGAGACCCTTCGGCAGAAAACATCCTCCCCATGTCCACTTTATCTCGGCTGTGCAATATTCAATGGGATTCAATGATATCCCACCTCTTTATTCTAAACTCCAGTGAGTACAGGCTCAGAGCCATTGAACACTCTTTATACGTATGTTAACCCTTTCATCAAAGGTTGATGGTTACATCACCATCCCAGAATGTCACCATCCCAGAATGCCCACCGTGCTATTCCACACCCTCACTTTGGGAAGTCTGATCACTTGGCTGTACGTTTACTCCCTGAGCATAGGCAGAGACTGAAGCCTGCAGCACCAGTAGCGAGGACCAAGGTTTGGACAAGGGAAGCACAGGAGTGCTTACAGGACTGCTTTGAATCAGTGGACTGGACTGTATTCAGGGATTCATCTTCGAATCTGGTTGAGTATGCTACAGTTGTTACCAACTTCATTAAAATCTGTGCAGATGAATGTGTGGTGAGAAAGATTGTATGTTTCCAAAACAAAGCTGTGGATAAACCAGGAGGTACGTCGTCTGCTAAAGTATAGATCTGTGGCATTCAAGTCTGACGATCGACTCCTGTACAGAAAACCAGGTATGATTTGCGGAGGGCTATTTCAAATGAGGTTGGAGGCAACATCGGAAATACAACAACTCTGGCAAGGTTTGCAAGACATTACTTCTTACAAAGCGAAACCCAATAGCATGAATGGCAGCGAAGCTTCACTACCAGATAAACTCAACGCCTTCTATGCCTGCTTTGAAAGGGAGAATATAAGTATAGCTGTGAAGATCCCTGCTGCATCTAATGACCCTGTGATCTCTGTCTCAAAGTCTGATGTTAAGCTGTCTTTAAAGAGAGTGAACCCTCGCGAGGCAGAAGGCCCTGATGAAGTACCTGGTAAGCTCTGAAAACCTGTGCCAACCAGCAGCAGGAGTATTCAAGGACAAGTTCAACGTCTCACTACTACAGGCAGAAGTTCTCACTTGCTTCAAAAAGGCAACAATTATACCAGCGTCTAAGAAGAATAATGTTAGTTGCCTTAATGACTATAGCCCGGTAGCACTCACATCAACAGTGATGAAATGCTTTGAGAGGTTGGTTATGACTAGACTGAACTCCAGCCTCAGCAAGGACCTGGACACATTGCAATTTGCCTACCACCACAATAGGCGGAGGCAATCTCAATGGCTCACCACATGGCTTTAGACCATCTGGACAACAAACACTTATGTCAGGATGCTGTTCATCGACTATAGCTCAGCATTTAATACCATCATTCTCACAATCCTGATTATTAAGTTACAGAACCTGGGCCTCTGTACCCCACCCCTGCAATTTGATTCTCAACTGCCTAACTGGAAAACCACAATCTCTGCGAATTTGTGATAACATATCCTCCTCGCTGACGTTCAACACTGGCACACCTCAAGGGTGTGTGCTTAGCCCACTGCTCTACTCACTATATACATGTGACTGTGTGGCTAGGCATAGCTCAAATACCATCTATAAATTTGCTGATGATACAACCATTGTTGGTAGAATCTCTGGAGGTGATGTGAGGGCATACAGGAGTGAGATATACCAACTAGTGGAGTGGAGCAACAACCTGGCACTCAATGTCAGTAAGACGAAAGAGCTGATTGTCGACTTCAGGAAGGGTAAAACAAAGGAACACATACCAATCCTCAGAGGGATCAGAAGTGGAGAGAGTGAGCAGTTTCAAGTTCCTAGGTGTCAAGATCTGAGGACCTAACCTGGTCCCAACAAATTGATGTAGTTATAAAGAAGGCAAGATAGCGGCCATACTTCATTAGGAGTTTGAAGAGATTTGGTATGTCAACAAATACATTCAAAAACTTCTATAGATGTACTGAGGAGAGTATTCTGACAGGCTGCATCACTGTCTGGTGTGGGGGGTTGTGGGGGGGTGGGGGGAGAGGGCTACTGCAGAGGACTGAAAGAAGCTGCAGAGGGTTGTAAATCTCGTCAGCTCCATCTTGGGAGCTAGACTACAAAGTACTCAGGACATCTTCAAGAAGGGGTATCTCAGAAAGGCAGTTATTAAGGACCTCCAGCACCCAGGGTATGCCCTTTTCTCACTGTTACAATCAGATAGGATGTACAGGAGCCTGAAGGCACACACTCAGCAATTCAAGAACAGCTTCTTCCCCTCTTACCATCTGATTCTAAATGGACATTGAACCCTTGAACACTACCTCACTTTAATATATATTATTTCTGTTTTTGCACAATTTTTAATCTATTCAATATACATGTACTATCCCTCTCACTATACCCCTTGCCCATCCTCTGGGCTTTCTTCCCCCTCCCACTTTTCTTTCTCTCTAGGCCTCCTGTCCTATGATCCTCTCATATCCCTTTTGCCAATCACCTGTCCAGCTCTTGGCTCCATCCCTCCCCCTCCTGTCTTTTCCTATCATTTTGGATCTCCCCCTCCCCCTCTCAAATCTCTTACTAGCTCTTCTTTCAGTTAGTCCTGAAACGTCGAGTGTACTTCTTCCTAGAGATGCTGCCTGGCCTGCTGTGTTCACCAGCAACTTTTATGTGTGTTGCTTGAAATTCCAGCATCTGCAGATTTCCTTGTGTTTGCAACTGTAATTGATTGTCTTCTTTATTATTATATTTACTTTTTCTTTCTTCTGTATTGTATACTTCATTGAACTGCTGCTGTTAAGTTAACAAATTTCATGACACACATCAGTGATAATGAACCTGACTCTGGTTCATTCCCAAAATCATTTCCGTTAACCTCCTCTGGACCCTTTCCAATGACAACATGTCTTTTCTTAGACTAAGGGCTCAAAAATGCTTACAATCCTTCTTTTACTATTCTAGTCCTCTCAAAATGAACATTAGCAATACATTTGCCTTCCTTACCACAAACATGATCTGCAAGTTAACCTTTGGGGAATCCTGCACAAGGGCTCCCAAGTCACTTTGCATCTCTGAATTTTGATTTGTCTTTGTCTCTCTCCATTTACAAAGTAATCCTTGCCTTTATTTCTTCTACCAAAGTGCATGACCATACACTTCCCTACACTGCATTTCATCTGCCATTTCTTTGCCCATTGTCCCTATCTGTCTAAGTCCGTTGCAGACTTACTGCTTCCTCAACACTACCTACCCCTCCACCTATCTTTGTATCATCTGCAAACCTAGCCACAAAACCATCAATTCCCTCACCCAAATTGTTGAAATGTATGAGCAAAGAAGAGGTCCCAATACCAAGTCTTGCAGAACACCACTAGTCACTAGCAGCCAACCAGAAAAGGCCCCATTTATTCCCAGCTATAATCTTCTTTCAGCCATGACTCCGTGATGCCTACAACATCATACTATGCTACGTTCATCAATCTTATTCCACACACAGCACACATTCAAAACTATAACTTCTTTAGTCCTGTATTTACTGTTTTCTACTTTGTCTGCCTTTTACATTGCAACTCATCCTGTTGTCTGCAGTTTTGCCAAAACACTGCCCCTTGAGCCATTCTTACCATACTATGTACTAATAGATGAGAAATGAACAAATAAGGACAGATAGAAAGAGTAACTCAGAAGACAATCTATCTCACCTAAACCTGATGAGCCAAAGCCACTCTAAAGACTGGCACACATCCAGCAATGGCTGCTCTGCTTGCACATGTGCTATTTTTATTGGCCCTTTCTAATGAATCCCTTTTGCTGATTGGTCACTGCTGAACTCATTGAAACTGCTGTGAAATTCTGCCATTGAAATCTGGATCACTGCACTGATTAAAAAGTAGTTATTTTCACACACCCCTGGTGTGGATTGAAAAGGCTGCATACCGGACTGACAGTGTCATATTTGAATGCATGCAGTATACAGAATAAGGTAGATGAACTTGTAGCACAGTTACAGGTGGGCATGTATGATGCTGTAGGCATCACTGAATCATGTCTGAGAGAAGATTATGGCTGGGAGCCTAATGTCCAAGGATACATGTTGTACTGAAAGGTTAGGCAGGAAGGGAGAAGTGGTGGCATTGCTCTGTTGGTAAAAAATGAAATCAAATCATTAGAAAAATGTGACATTTGTTCAGAAGGAGTGGAATAATTGTGGATAGAGCTAATGAACTTTAACGGTAAAAAGACCTTGAAGGGAGTTATATACAGAACCCCCAAAACAGTGGAAAGGATACAGTCTATAAATTACAACAGGAGACAGAAAATGCATGCCAAATGGGCAATGTTCCAATACTCATGGGGGATTTCAATATGCAGAAAGAGCATTGGGAAGCTTTCAAATAAAACAGAATGCAACTAAAAAAGTGACTAAGAAGGTAAAGATGGAATACGGAAGTAAGTGGGCCAGTAATTTTAAGGAGGAAGTTACCAAAAGTTTCTTCAGATACATAAAGTGTAAAGGGAGGTAAGAGTGGATATTAGAGCACTAGAAAACGATGCTGGAGAGTTAGTAATGATTGATGAACTGAATAGGTATTTTTCATCTGTCTTCTCTGTAGAAGATACTATCAGTACGGTGGCAATTCTAGTTTTCATAAGTCATAAAGTGTGCGAAGTTACCATTATGAGGGAGATGGCTCTTGGGAAATGAAGAAGTCTGAAGGTAAATAAGTCACCTGGACCAGATGGTGTGCACCCCAAGGTTGCGAAAGAGGTGGCTGAAGAGATTATGGAGGCATTAGTAATGATCTTTCAAGAATCACTGGATTCTAAAATGGTTCTGAAAAACTGGAAAATTCCAAATGTCACTCTTTTCTTCAAGAAGAGAGGGAGGCAAAAGAAAGGAAATTCTATGCCAGTTTGTCTGACTTCAGTTGTTGAGAGGATGTTGGTGTTGATTGTTAAAGATGTGGTTTCAGGGTAGTTGAAAGCCCAAGATAAAATAGGCCATAGTCAGCATGGTTTCCTCAAAGGAAAATCTTGCCTGACAAATCTGTTGGAATTCTTTGAAGAAAATACAAGTGCGATAGACAAATGAGTATTGGTTGATATTGTGTATTTTTTCATTTCAGAACACATTTGACAAGGTGCCATACATAAGGCTGCTGAACAAGCATCAAGCCCATGGTTTTACAGGGAAGATTTTGGCATGGATAAAGCAGTGGCTTATTGACAAGAGTCAAAGAGTGGAAATAAAGGAGCTTTTTCTGGTTGGCTATAGGTGACTAGTGTTCCTCAGGGGACAGTGTTAAGATTGATCCTTTTCACGTTATGTGTCATTGATTTAGAGATGGAATTCATCACTTTGTTGCAAAGTTTGCAGATGATATGAAGATAGGTGGAGGAGCAGATAGTTTTGAGGAAAGAGTATATATTTGGAGAACCGGTAAAAATGTGACAAATTGAATACAGTGTTGGGAAGTGTTTGGTAATACTTTTGGTAGAAGAACTGAAAGGATTTCTGAATGGAGAGACAATACAAAAGTCTGAGACTCAAAGGGTCTTGGGAGTCCTTGTGCAGGTTTCCCTAAAGGTTAACTTGCAGATTGAGTCTGTGGTGAGGAAGGCAAATGTGATGTTAGTAATCATTTCAAGAGCACCAGAATATAAAAGCATGGATGAAATGTTGAGACTTTATAAACCACTGGTGAGGCCTCACTTAGAGTATTGTGAGCAGTTGTGGGCCCTTTACCTTAGAAAGGATGTGTTGAAACTAGAGAGGGCGCAAAGAAAGTTCACAAAAATGATTCCAGGATTGAACGGCTTGTCATAGGAAAAGCATTTCATGGAGCTCAGCCTGTATTTGAGGTAATTCAGAAGAGTGAGGGGTGACCTCATTGAAATCTATCAAATGCTGAAAGGCCTTGAAGAGTAGACGTGGAGGGAATGATTCCTATGATGGGAGAGTCTATGATGAGAGGATACAGCACAGAATAGAGGGGCATCCTCTTAGAGAAGAAATGAGAAGGAATTTCTTTCACGAGAGAGTGGTGAATCCGTGAAATTCGTTGCCACGGGCAGCTGTGAAGGCAAGCCTGTATTCATATTTAAGGCAGAGATTGATAGATTCTTGATTGGTCAGGGCATGAAGGGATATAGGGAGAAAGCAGCAGATTGGGGCAGAGAGGTAAAAAGGATCAATGGGTCAAATTGTTTAATTCTGTTCCTGCGTCTTGTGGTCTTATGGTCTTTATATATCTGAAATATCTTTTGGTATCCTCTTTTATATTATTGGCTACCTTACCTTCATGTTTCATCTTTTCTCTCCTTATGGCTTTTTAGTTGCCTTCTGTTAGTTTTTAAATGATTCCAAAACCTCTAACTTCCCACTAAATTTTGCTCTATTATATGAGCTCTCTTTTGATTTTAAGCTGTATATGACTTCCAAGGTCAGCCACAGTTGCTTCATCCTTGCTTTAGAAAACTTCTTCATCTTTGGTATGTCTCTATCCTACACCTTCTGAATTGCCCCAAGAAACTGCAGCCATTGCTGTTCTGTCATCATCCCTTCAGCTGTCCCCTTCCAATCAACTTTGGCCAGTTCTTCTCTCATGTTGCTGTAATTCCCTTTACTCCACTATAATACATATATATCTGACTTTATCTTCACCCTCTCAAACTGCAGGGTGAATTCTAACATATTATGATCACTGTTATCTCGGGTTTATTTTGTTACGAAATTGTAACGTTTTAGAAATGAACCAGCAGCAAGAGATTTCACACTGTCAGGTTTTAATGTTAAAACCACTATCTTTATTAGTATCTACTCATGATATAGGAACTTAACGAGATAAACAATAGCTAACAGGGTTATGTGTATAGATGTGTGTAAATATAGCTCCCAAACTATCAAGCTGGGGGAACAAGACTTAGAGTCTTGAGATGGTAAAGTAGGAAAGTTCAGTCATCACCGTAATAAACCATGGGAGAGAGATTTTTGTAATCCACGATGTAATGTAGAGAAAAGGTAACTACGAAGTATTCCACAGGTTCCACATCAGGCAAAAAAAGTAATAGTGCACCCACAGGGTTCCGGACATTCTGATGAAGCTCTGTCAGGGGCTAAGAGGTCTGACCGATTTAGGAAGGGATTGGATCTTTTTATGTCAGATGCGTTTGTGTCAGTGAAGGAAGGGTCAACCGCAGTACCAGTGAAAATTCTTTGAGATACTGGGGCTTCTCAGTCACTCTTTTCGAGTTTTGGAGTTTAGTAATGAGACTGCCACTGGTGAAGTAAATCTTATCAAGGGTATTGGAGGTGACGTTTTTTCTGTACCTCTGCATAAGGTGATTCTGGCGTCGGAGTTAGCTTCAGGATCTGTTAAGATAGGACTACAACCTAGTTTACTGGCGGAAGGTGTTTCTTTGTTGTTAGGGAACGACCTAGCAGGTGGTAAAGTTGTTCTTGCAGTGCAGCTGACAACTAAGCCAATCACTGATGATTCAAAGATGGATTCTAACATTTATCCCTCCTGCGCAGTAACTCGAAGTATGGCTAAGAAGTCAGCCAATGCAGATAGTTTTGTGCAGCATGGCTCTGCTACCCATGATAGCCAAAATCGGGATTCAAGGTTTTGATGACTTGTCAGGGACTTTTCTGCCTTCATTGTTTCACCACAATCCAGGTATTAAATCTGACGATAAAGATTTTTCTCTGTCCAGAAAGGAGTTTATAGCAGAACAAAGCAGAGACCCTGAGATTGAAGCTTTAAAAGAAAAAGCTCTCTCAGATGATGAGATTGAGCAAGTGCTAGTTGGATATTATTTCAAGGATGGAGTGTTAATGAGAAAGTGGAGACCATGTGATATTCCTGCAAGTGAGAAATGGGCAATTGTTCACCAAGTTGTAGTTTCTAAAGTATATAGGAATGAGATTTTAACTTTGGCCCAGAATATGCCCTTGGGTGGCCATCTAGGTCTGAATAAGACTGTGAGAAAAGTTTTGAAACAATTCTTCTGGCCCAGTTTAAGGAAAGATGTTGCAACATTTTGCCAGACTTGTCATACTTGTCAGGTTGTGGGTAAATCTAATCAGGTCACTCCAGTGGCCCCGTTGCAACCTATTCCTGTAATACGTGAACCCTTTTCCAAACTTATTGTGGATTGTGTGGGCCTATTGCCAAAGACTAAAGCTGGAAATCAGTATTTGCTAACTATTATGTGTACCACATCTAGATTCCCAGAAGCAATACCTCTCAGAAATATAAAAGCTAAAACTGCGGCAAAGGCTCTTACAAATTTTTTAACTTTTTTGGTTTGCCTGAGGAAATTCAGTCTGATCAAGGAAGTAATTTTATGTCAGGATTGTTTCAGCAGGTGGTTTATAAACTGGGAGCTAAGCAAATTATGTCGTCTGCTTATCATCCAGAATCACAAGGGGCTTTAGAAAGATTCCATTCTAGCCTCAAAACAATGATTAAGACATACTGTGTTTAAAATTAAAAGAATTGGGATGACAGAGTTCATTTGCTTTTATTTGCTGTAAGGGAGTCAATGCAGGAATCACTAGGCTTTCGTCCATTTGAACTTACATTTGGTCATAGGGTTCGAGGATCTTTGACCCTGTTAAAGGAAATGTGGATTAACGAGGACGTGCGTATCAATTTGTTAGACTATGTTTTGAAATTCAAAGACATTCCACAAAGCCTGTAGCTTAGCAAAGGAAAAGTTAAAGGTTTCTCAAGACAAAATGAAATGCTGGTATGATAAACAGGCTCGTGTGAGAAAATTCCAGGTGGAAGATAAATCCCTTGTGTTATTGCCAGTCCAGATGAACACACTTCAGATGAAATGCCATGGTCCTTATGAGGTTCTGGCTAGGATTAATGATGTGGATGATTTAGTCAAAACACCAGACCGACGTAAGCCAACGCAGTTGTGTCATATACACATGCTCAAACCGTATTTTATTAAACAATGCGCAGCTGTGACAAGGGTGGAATACAATAATGAGTCTGGCAACCCTGGGAATGAATTAATTGACCCATCTGAGGCTTATCATAAACTATTGTTTCAGCTAGATTAAGAAACCCGAATATTTTGAATTTGATTGATGAGAAATTGGCCCACTTACAGCCGCAGCAGCGACTGGACATGAAACAGTTAATTGTGAAATTTAAGGATTTACTTCCCCATGTCCTGAAGTGAACGACACTAGCCTCCCATGATATTGATGTCGGAGATGCTAAACCGATTAAATAACATTAAACAACATCTTTAGAGCATGAATATTGAAAAATGTAAACTTGCTGAACAAGAAATTGAGTACATACTGAAAAATGGTATTATTCAGCCTTCTAACTCAGATTGGAGTTTGATTTCACAGGAATATGACATCATGATAACTCACATTAAAGGCAAGGATAACATAACTGCCGATTGTCTTTCCAGATATTAAGCTTGCAATGTAATTTAAGAGTGGAGTGGAGCTTATGTTGATTTATACGCTTCTGTAATATGGCTCAGGCACTCTTAAAGTGACACTCACAGTACAACCGCAGGCTTGTAATACTTTACCTTAAGTTCTCTAATCAAATCTGGTTCACTATAGAAGATCCAGTCCAGAATTGCCATTCTACATGTGGTCTCAACCAAAAGCTGCTCTAAAAAGCCATCTCATTGACATTCTACCAATTCCATCTCTTGAGATCCAGCACCAACCTAATTTTCCCAATCTTCTTGAAATCTCCCATAACTATTGTAACTTTGTCTTTTTCTATCTCCCATTGTAATTTGTAGCCCACCTTCTGACTACTGTTTGGAGATAGTTTAAACCCTCCTCAACAGCTCTTGCAGACCTGCCTACAAAGATATTGGTCCCCCTCAGGTTCAGCTGTAATCCACCCTTTTTGTGCAGGAGTTTCCTTCCCCAGAAGAGATCCCAATGATCCAGAAATCTGAAACCCTGTCCCTGCACCAATTCACTCATTCATCTCTACTATCATTGTATTCCTGCCCTGACTAGCATGTGGTACTGGGAGTAACCCAGAGATTACGACCTTAGAAGTTCTGCTTTTCATCTTCTTCTCTAATTCCCTATACTCACTGTGCAGGAACTTTTTCCTCTTTCTACCTGTCATTGGTGCCAGTGTGCACAATGACTCCCTCAAGAATTTTCTGCAGCTGCTCTGAGATATCCTGGACTCTAGCAGCTGGGAGGTAACACGCTTGGCAGGCATCCTTTGCACGACCACAGAATCTCCTGTCCGTCCGCTTAACTACCGAGTCTCTTATCACTACAGCTCTGCCTGACTTTACCCTTCCCTGCAGGGCCTCAGAGCTGGCCACAATCCCACTGGCCTGGCTGCCCTGATAAGTACCACATGCAACACCACCCTCCCACCTCACCAGTATCCAAAGGGGTATACTTTTTGCTGAGGGAAATGACCACAGGGAAACCCTGTACTGACAACTTTCTCCAGTTACTTTTCCTAGTGGTCACCCATCTATGATCTAAAAAATGCACTCTAGGTGTGACCACTCAATAGAAGTCTGCTCAATGATGTTTTCAATCTCCCAGATGGCCCTGAATATATCCAGCTCTAGTTCCTTTATCTTGTCAGTCAGGAGCTGCAGTTCGATGTACCTCCCTCAAATGTAGTCCATAAGACCATTAGATATTGGAACAGAATTAAGCCATTTGGCCCACTGAGTCTGCTATGCCATTTCATATGCCCTAGTCTCATGCCTTCTTCCCATATCCATTTGTGCCTTGACTAATCAAGTATCTATCAATCACTGCTTTAAATGTACATACAGACTTGCCTTCCACAGCTGCCTCTGACAAACAATTCCACAGATTCACCACTCTCTAGCTAAATAAATTCCTCTTCCTCTCCATTCATAAAAGGATGCCCTTCTATTCTGAGGTTGTGTCCTTTGGTCTTAGACTCTTTCACCATAGGAAACATCCTCTCCACATCAACTCAATCAAGGCCTTTCACAATTTGATAGTTTTCAATTAGGTCATCCCTCATTCCCTCATTCTTCTGAATTCCAGTGAATATAGGCCCAAAGCCATCAAACACTCATGCTACATCCATTCAGTACTGGAATCATTTTCATGAACCTCCTTTAAACCCACTCCAGTTTCAGCGCATCCTCTCTAAGATAGGGACCCAAAACTGCTCTCAATATGCCAAATAAGACCTCACCAGTGCTTTATAAAGTCTCAATATTGCATCCTTGCTTTTATATTCTAGTCCTCTTGAAATGAATGCTAACATTGCTTTTGTCTTCCTCACCACAGACTCAACCTGCAAATTAACTTTAGGGAATCATGTTCAAGGATTCCCAAGTCCCTTTGCGCCTCAGTTTTTTGTATTTTCTCTCCAATCATTAGGGACATTGTCAGGTACCCTGAAATCCTACCTCTCAGAGGAGGAGCATTCTGCTGCCTGAATTATAATTCTGTCTGCTCTTGTTATGTCCATAACTTCTCAAAGCTAAACTCTAATCTGTCCCTATTTATGCCTAAACCCGCTGAGTCAAAGCTAAATCACTCAAACACAGGGTCACTCCAACAATGGCCAGTCCATTTACACCTTGTTTTTTTATCGGTCCCTGCTGAGTAGTGACTAAAAGATTGTTGTGATTGTATCCCATCAGAAATTTTCAAAAGACACTGAGCTGTTTTAAAACCTTGCCCTGCTTCACCCAGCAAATTACTTCCAGCAATGATTGTAGCTCGACAAAATGAAAAATGAAGTCCGGATGAAGGTTCTTTGCCAAAACTATCAGCTGTTTATTCCCCTCCATAGATGCTGCCTGAATAGCAGAGTTTCCACAGCATTTTGGATGTGATGCTCAAGAATTCCAGCAAAAATTGCAGATTCTCTTGTGATTAGATAAGCTGTCACCTTCCAATAAAACTCTGTAAAGAAGGATTCCATTGTCATCTCAATAGTTCAAAGTAAGTTCATTATCAAAGTATGTATATGCACTATAAACAACCATAAGATTCATTTTCATGCAGGCAAGCAGAGTAAGTAGAAGAAACACACAGAATTAATGAATTCCAATAGGATGAACAGCAACCAATGTGCAAAAGACAGCAAACTGTGCAAATTCAAATTGAGAATAAATAAAATGATACTAAAATAAATAAGCAATAGATATCAATAAAATGTGTTGTAGAGTCCTTGAAAGTCAGTCCATATGTTGTGGGAACAGTTCAGAGATGGGGTAACTGAAGTTACCCTCCAGTTCAAGAGTCTGATGGTTGTAGGATAATAACTGTTCCTGAACCTGGTAGAGAGGGTCCCGAGACTCCAGTACCTTCTTCCTGATGGCAGCAGTGAGAAGAGAACATGACCTGGATAGTGGGGGCCCTTGATGATGAATGTTGCTTTTCTGCAACAGTGCTCCATGTAGATGTGCTCAGTAGTGGGGTGGGCTTTACCCATGATGTACTGGGCTGTATCCACTACTTTTTTCTGGCTTTTCCAACAACCAATGACTTCATCTCTTTCTCTGATGACTGTCTTGTTGCCATACTAGGAACACAGATGAGATTTTGATTCCTGTCTATGCCATCAGCAACAATTGCTGTTTCCAGCTTCATAACACAATCTAAATCAGTCCATCATTCTGCTGTGTCTCTGCCCTACCCACCACACCTCACTGACACAATGGAAATCAATCCAACCTCCCTCCCTCCAAAATCTCGAAGGTTTTCACAAATAAAATGGCGTAGGCATTTTATGTTTCAGAAAAGCTGTTGCAACTCAGTTACTGAACACCAAAAAACTGAACTCAAAATCCCTTTGCGTAATTACGGCATCACATCAGACCAGTCTCTTACAGTGCAACCCCAACTCAATGTTGGTGGTTCCGAATTACGTACATTTCCACCAATTACATTACCTTAAGATCTCTTCTGCTTGTGGCCTAACTCACACAACGGCCCATTTACAGATACTGGCATATGGTTGCATGGTGGCTCAGTTTTTAAATACTCTGCTTTATTTCCAGTCTTTCTGTTTCTCTGTGTCACTTAGTTCTATAACTTTGCATAACAGATGCATTCTGACATTTTTCTCCTCCTGCATGCTCTTGAACTTAATCATTCCACTAATCCCAGCTGTGCTCTCACTATAAACACCAGTTTTTTTTTCTGGCAGATGCTGGAAATTCAGAGCAACCCATATAAAAAAATGCTTGAGGAACTCTGCAGGTCAGTTAGCACCAATGCAGAGGAATAAAAAGTCGATGTTTCTAGCTGAAACCCTTCATCAGGACTCTCAATATTTGGATACAACACAGAGAGCTTGGGGAACTTAATGGGTCAGGCAACATCTTTGGTGGGAAAAGGAGAGTTGTCCTTTCTGTTACTTAGTCTCCTCTACTAACAACATGAGACTAGGCAAACTAGAGGAACAGCACCTAACATTCCACCCGGTTAGTCTCCAGTGTAACAGTACAAACATTCAGTTCTCCATTTTCCGGTAAACTACTCCCCCTCTCCCCTCTCCCCCTTTCTTTCTCCTCTTGATCCACCAGTCCCCTGTCACTTTACTTTTCTCTGCCTTTTTTATCTACCTTTCCTCCCATTGGTTTCTCTTCCCCACAGCACCCATCTGTCCTTTCCACCACCCTTACTTGATCCCTGCTCCACCTTGCTGTCCTTACAGATTCCATCATCTCAGTCCTCTATCATTTCTTCCTATCATCTCCCAGTTTTTGTCTCTATTCCCACTCTTCCCCCTCATATATACATATCAACCCATCCTCTATCATCTGCCAGCTCTTGCTTCTCTCTTTCCCTCCATCTTTTTATGCTGGCTTTCTCCCCTTAACATTTCAGTCCAGATGAAAGTTCTTGACCCAAAGCCTTGGCTGCGCATTTTCCTCCATGACTCTGACCCAAACTATTGAGTTCCTTCAGCTTTATGTGCACTGCACCAGATTCCAACATCTACAGTCTCTTCTGTATCACTGTCATAGCCCCAAGTCCTGAATTCACTCCCAAACCTCTCCTTTTGAGCCTGACCTCAGTGGTTGGGAAGACATTGAAATCAATTGTTAAGGATGAGGTTATGGAATACTTGGTGACACAGGAGAAGATAGGGCAAAGTTAGCATGGTTTCCTTGAGGGGAAATCTTGCCTGATAAACTGTTGGAATTCTTTGAGGAGATTAAAAATAGGATAGATAAAGGGGATGCAGTGGATGTTGCATACTTGGGCCTTTGAAGGCCATTTACAAGGCACCACACATGGGGTTGCTTACCAAGTTAAGAGCCCATGGTATTATAGGACAGTTACTAAAATGGTTTGAGCTTTTGCTGATTGGTAGGAGGCAGTGACTGGGAATATAAGAATCCTTGTCTGGTTGCCTGTTTGGACAGCTACTTCTTACGCTGCATATAAACGATTTAGATGATTGAATAGATGGTTTTGTTGCCAAGTATACAGATGATATGAAGATTAGCGGAAGAGCAGATAATGTTGTGGAAAAGGTAGGGTGCACAAGGACTTAGATTAGGAGAATGGGCAAGAAAGTGGCAAATGAAATACAATATTAGACCATAAGACAAAGGAGCAGAAGTCGGCCATTTGGCCCATCGAGCCTTCTCCGCCATTTTATCATGAGCTGATCCATTCTCCTATTTAGCCCCACTCCCCGGCCTTCTCACCATAACCTTTGATGCCCTGGCTACTCAGGTATCTATCAATCTATGCCTTAAATACACCCAATGATTTGGCCTCCACTGTTGCCCGTGGCAACAAATTCCATAGATTCACCACCCTCCGACTAAAAAAATTTCTTCGCATTTCTATTCCGAGTGGGCGCCCTTCAATCCTTAATTCATGCGCTCTTGTACTAGACTCCCCCATCATGGGAAACAACTTTGCCACATCCACTCTGTCCTGTCTTTCAACATTCAAAATGTTTCTATGAGGTCTCTCCTCATTCTTCTAAACTCCAAGGAATACAGTCCAAGAGCGGATAAATGTTCATCATATGTTAACCCTCTCATTCCTAGAATCATTCTAGTGAATCATCTCTGTACCCTCTCCAACGTCAGCACATCCTTTCTTAAATAAGGAGACCAAAACTGCCCACAGTACTCCAAGTGAGGTCTCACCAGCACCTTATAGAGCCTCAACAACACAGCTCTGCTCCTATACACTATTCCTCTAGAAATGAATGCCAACATTGCATTCACCTTCTTCACTACCGACTCAACCTGAAGGTTAACCTTAAGGGTATCCTGTATGAGGACTCCCAAGTCCCGTTGCATCTCAGAACATTGAATTCTTTCCCCATTTAAATATTAGTCTGCCGGTTTATTACTTCTGCAAAAGTGCATAACCATACACTTTCCAACATTGTACTTCATTTGCCACTTCTTTGCCCATTCTTCCAATCTATCCAAGTCTCTCGGCAGACTCTCCGTTTCCTCAGCACTACTGGCCCCTCCACCTATCTTCGCATTGTCAGCAAACTTAGCCACAAAGCCATCTATTCCATAATCCAAATCATTGATATGCAATGTAAAAAGAACGGCCCCAACACGGACCCCTGTGGAATACCACTGGTAACCGGCAGCCAACCAGAATAGGATCCCTTTATTCCCACTCTCTGTTTCCTGCTAATCAGCCAACGTTCTATCCACGTACGTAACTTTCCTGTAATTCCATGGGCTCTTACCTTGTTAAGTAGCCTCATGTGTTGCACCTTGCCAAAGGCCTTCTGAAAATCCGAATATACAACATCCACTACATCTCCCTTGTCTAGCCTACTGGTAATTTCCTCAAAAAATTGTAATAGGTTTGTCTGGCAGGGTTTTCCTTTAAGGAATCCATGCTGAGTTCTGTCTATCTTGTCATATGCCTCCAGGTACTCTGTAACCTCATCCTTGACAATCGACTCCAACAACTTCCCAACCACCGATATCAAGCTAACAGGTCTATAATTTCCTTTTTGCTTCGTTGCCCCCTTCTTAAATAGTGGAGTGACATTTGCAATCTTCCAGTCCTCTGGAACTATGCCAGAATCTATTGACTTTTGAAAGATCATCGCTAATGCCTCCGCAATCTCAACAGCTACTTCCTTCAGAACACGCAGGTGCATTCCATCTGGTCCGGGAGATTTATCTACCTTTAGACTATTCAGCTTCCTGAGTACTTTCTCTGTCGTTATTGTGACTGCGCACACTTCTCTTCTCTGCCACCCTTGAGTGTCCAGTATACTGCTGATGTCTTCCTCAGTGAAGACTGATGCAAAATACTCATTCAGTTCCTCTGCCATCTCCTTATCTCCTATTACAATGTCTCCAGCATCATTTTCTACCGGTCCTATATCTACTCTCACCTGTCTTTCACTCTTTATATACTTGAAAAAGCTTTTAGTATCCTCTTTGATATTATTTGCTAGCTTCCTTTCATAGTTCATCTTTTCTCTCTTAATGACTTTCTTAGTTTCCTTTTGTAAGGTTTTAAAAACTTCCCAATCCTCTGTCTTCCCACTAATTTTTGCTTCCTTGTGTGCCCCCTCCTTTGCTTTAACTTTGGCTTTGACTTCTCTTGTCAACCACAGTTGCATGCTTTTTCCATTCAAAAATTTCTTCTTTTTTGGAATATACCTGTCTTGTACTTTCCTCACTTCTCACATAAACTCCAGCCACTGCAGCTCTGCCGCCCTTCCCGCCAGTGTCCCTTTCCAGTCAACTTTGGCCAGTTCCTCTCTCATGCCACTGTAATTTCCTTTACTCCACTGAAATACCGACACATCAGATTTCGGCTTCTCTTTTTCAAATTTCACAGTGAACTCAATCATGTTATGATCACTGCCTCCTAAGGGTTCCTTCACCTCAATCTCTCCAATCACTTCCGGTTCATTACACAATACCCAATCCAGTACAGCCGATCCCGTAGTGGGCTCAACAACGAGCTGCTCTAATAAGCCATCTCGCAGACATTCTACAAATTCTCTCTCTTGAGATCCAGTGCCGACCTGATTTTCCCAATCCACTCACATGTTAAAATCCCTCACAATTATCGCAACACTGCCCTTCTGACAAGTCTTTTCTATTTCTTGCTGTAATTTGTAGTCCACATCCCTGCAGCTGTTTGGAGGCCTATAAATAACTGCCATCAGGTTCCTTTTACCCTGCGATTTCTTAGCTCAACCCATAAAGATTCTGCACCTTCCGATTGTATATCACCTCTTTATAATGATTTAATATTATTTCTTACCAATAAAGCCACATCTCCCCCTCTGCCTATCTTCCTATCCTTCTGATACACCGTGTATCCTTGGACGTTCAGCTCCCAGAGACATGCATCCTTTAGCCACGTCTCAGTGATGGCCACAATATCATACCTGCCAATCTGTAGCTGTACGACAAGATTATCCATATTGGAAAATACATGTTCATGAATTTAGAAATAAATGTGCAGACTATTTTCTAAATGGAGAGAAAACCCAAAACCTCTGAGATGCAAAGGGTCCTAGTTTAACTTGCAGGTTGAGTCGGTAATGAGGAAGGAAAATATAATGTTAGCATTTAATTCAAGAGATTTAGATTACAAGAGCGGCAATTTGATGCTGAGGCTTTATAAGGCATTGATGAGGGTTCACCTGGAGTACTGTGCACAGTTTTGGGCTCCTCATCTAGGAAAAGATATGTTGACATTGGAGAGGGTCCATTCATGATTGAATGGTGGGATAGGCCAATAGGCCAACTGGCCTAATTCTGCTCCTCTGTATTATGGTCTTATGGTCTTTTCCAATCCAGTTGCAGGTGACTGCTTGAAACTCTTCTCTTTAACCAGGCTTTTGACAATCATCTCAATATCTCTTTTTGTGCTGTACCTCATTTTATTTTTCTTTCTAGCTTCCAGACTCTGTCGTGAAGTACCTCACACCATTTTTGTAACACACAATATAATAGAAATTGATGTTTTCCTGTTGCTTGGGCTATTGAGTGCCAGGTATTGAAGCTCTGACAATTGTCAGATAAGAGAAATAGCAAAGGAAATGGAAAGCAGAAATGACTGGACCAGCCTGTGGAACCCAAACAATCAGTGAATCTAATGTGAGAGAAATATTAGTCTGTGCCAATCCTCTTTTAAACTGCCTTTCTGTGAAGAATGCTACCTAATGCAGGTATTGCTCAAACACTTTGGTCAGTTTAGAGGGAACTCTCACGACCGATATGCTTGTGCACTGCATTCCTGTGCAGTATATATAACCAAATATCTGAGAAAAATGAACATTATTGTCCCTAATTTCCACACAGTATCAGACACAAAATCAAATATACTTTGGATATTTCACTAGTTGATCCTTTTTTTCTTAGTAGCTTCACAAACAAAAGTTTGAATTAAGTAGCGAATGAAAACAATTTTTATCTCCAAACCCACAGATTATTCCTGGCACATTTTGTATTATTATGGATTGGATATTCTAGTATGTTTGTACAAATTATAGGGAATATAATCACATTTATCTAATCTTGAAACTGGAGAGAAATTAAGGATTTTAGTACAGTGGATTGAAGGAAACTATTTTCTCAAGTGCATGGGTCCAGAATGAGGGGACACAAACTTAAAATCAGAGCTGGGTTGTTCAAGGATGTCTGGAGGATACTTCACAGGATTGATGGGAGAAGTCTGGAACTGTCTCAAGTATTGGCGAATGGGGGTTAAACAAAACTTAGAAAATTGAGATCAATAGTTTGCTGTTGGGCAAAAGTATTCAAACTAGAGTCATGTAGCATAGAAGCCAAAGAATGATCACTCAAATGATAGAACTAATTCGAGAACTCATTGCCTCCTTCATGTGTAACATCTCTCCCTGAATCTGAGGTGCCCTGTCCTGGTACCTACATCCAATGCTACTCCAGATCTTCAGTAATTAAACCTGTAAAGGTAAACAGACATCTCTGTTCTATTTCTGCTCATTCTGTATGTTTCTTTTGTAATACTGAAGTGTCTGATCAATACATAAATAGGTTACTTTGATAACAATTTACTGTGTGGATGAAGCCTGTTCAAGATATCAATGTTCATCAGGAGTCATGGAGAATGGAATATTCAAATCCACAGGAATAAGGTAATCTTAATGCTTTAGTGATGTTTTTAATTTTATCATCGGAAGCCATGTCACCAAATAGTTAGCTATAACCACATAACAACCCTGCTTCTCTGCCTCTCTTTCTCCTCTTTAAGAAGTTCCTTAAAGCTAACTTCTTCAATAAATCTTTTGTTCCCTGTGCCCATATCTTTTTCTATTTTTCTGTTAAATTATTGAATAATACCCTTTGGAATGCTTCACTATGTTATAAATATATTTATTGAAATTTGTCGTCTAACATACGCAATTCAGGATATTGAAGGCCATAGAATTAATGGCAGGTTACTTAGGTTGAAGATAGTCTTGAACACATGAAACAGACCATGACGATAAATTAGTAGATCTATGGAAAAGTTGCCAAAAGAGTCTTGTATGTATTGGACATGTTTTGGATTTACAGCTGATTTGTTTCATGTGTAGATGATGTACAGGACAGTATCACTCACATTGAATTTTAAAACTTACAGTATGCTTTAGCAAAGTGACTGTGTTGGGTATATAGATAGTATTTGATGTAATTCAGCCTCATTAGGCAACTGCAATAAGGAATGATGGATGGTGTTTAATGCGAGTAAGTGTAAAATAATGGGCAACAAAAGCCAAAAATATACAGCCAAAGCAAATGGGGGATGAATTTCAACAGAAATAAAAATATAAAGTAATGCTGATGGTGGAATTACTTATAATTCATTGAAATCATTCACTCAACCTGGGATTATTAAAGCTCATGTAAGGATGTGCTTCACCTATGCTTGATTGGAATTTTAACCTTGTGAAGGCTAATAAAATAATATTTCGAATTTTTGTTTGAAATGATGGGCAGTTTGCCATCAGAGTAATATTCTTGCATGGGACAAGGTCAGCGGATGTAAGGAGAATGACTCTGCAACTTTAAAACACTTATTGATAAGTTAGATTGCAAGTTTAAAATTATATTCATGTTGGAAAAGGATTTGTGTCCACCTTAAGATGGCTACAAGACATGCAAAATCATTCATTCGCACCCCCGAGCTTCAAGGATTCAATCTGTAACATTGCTGACTCTGCTGAACCATATTTTGGAAGAGAGGGAAGGGAGCCAATTTGTTGAACAAATTGAAGTTTCACAGATTACCAAAATACTTTGGATATGAGGTACAGTCAGTGAGATACAAGTCCCTTACAGGTAAAGGAAGAACACAGAACAGCATAGTACATGCCCTTCAGCCCACAATGTTGAGCTGTCCTTTTAACCTGTTCCAGGATTCACCTAACCCTTCCCTCCCATGTAATCCTCCACTTTACTTACATTCATGTGCCTATCTAAGAGACTCCTAAATATCCCTAATGTATCTGCTGAATGGTAACTGAATAATGCAGAAGAGTGAAAAAATTTCCTGAAATAAGCTGGGTGCATAGTATTTTATTGCAGAAACATACATTTTGTATTGGATTTTGAAGATAAATGCCAATGGCTCGGAATCAACTGCTAGCATTCACCCATTCAGATGGCAGCAAGTATGAGATCTCTGTAAATGCACACAAACTCAGGCCCCAATTATTGTTATTGTGTTTTCACCAGGTTCTGTCACTAAGTTCAGCACAGAGTTCAACGGTCTTGATGAGCATTCCCCTGAATTTAAGCTGAAATTGAAATTAGAATTGGTTTATTATTGTCATCTGTACTGAGATGGTGCAAAAAGCTTGGCTTGTATTCTGTTCATACGGATCAGATCATTACACAGTGCCTTGAGAAAGAATAAGGTAAAACACTAACAATGTTTATGATGGAAACCAGAGGGCCAGAACAGTTAGTGGAGATGTTGTGGAGGCAGATGTTGGTAAGACTTCATGCAAAGTTAGGAATCAAAATTTGGAGCACATTGCGACTAGTGTCCTGAGCCACATATATTTCAATGAAAGAAGTATCATAGGAAAGGAAGATGATAGTGCTGAAGATAAGGTAGCTGGCTTACAAACAAAGGCAATGTGCAGTGAGGAGAGGCTATTGATAGGGCAAAATTACAGTCAACAGGATGAGTTGCAATGTAAAAAACAGACAAAATCAAAAAGGGTGAATGCAGGACTGAAGGTGTTATATTTGAATGTACATGGAATAAGATAGATGAACTTGCAGCATAGCTGCAGATTGGCAGTATGATGTTGTAGGCATCACCAAATCATGGCTGAAAGAAGATTATAGCCAGGAGTCTAGTGTCTAAGGATACTCTTTGTATCAAAAAACAGGCAGGAAGGCAAAAAGAATGGTGTTGTTCTCCTGGTAAAAAATGAAATCAAATCATTAGAAAGAGGCAACATAGAATTGGAAGGTGTTAATTCATTGAGGATAGAGCAAAGGGACTGCAAGGGTAAAAAGTCCTTTATGGGAGGTGTATACAGATCCCCAAATAGTATTAAGACTGTGTTTGACAAGTTACAATGGGAGATAGAAATTGCATGCGAAAATGCAATGTTACAATGGTCATGGGGAATTTCAATATGTGGGTAGATTGGGAAAATCAGGCTGGTGCTGGATTCTAAGAGCAATAACAAGATGGCTTTTTAGAGTAGCTCGTTGTTGAGCTCACTTAGGGATCAGCTATTCTGGATTGGGTGTTGTGTAATGAACCAGAATTGATTAGCGAGCTTAAGGTAAAAGAACTCTTAGGGTAAAGTGATCATAATATGATCAAATTTACACCAAAATTTGAAAGGGAGGAGCAAAAGTCAAATGTATTAGTATTAGAGTGGAGTAAACGGAATTACAGAAGCATGAGAGAGGAGTTGGGCAGAATTGATTGCAAAAGAACACTGGTAAGGATGACGGCAGAGCAGCAATGGCTAGAATTTCTGGAAGCAATTAGGATGACATAGGGTATACAGAGGAAAAGAGGAAAAATATTCTAAAGGCAAGATGACACAACCGTGGCTAACAAGAGAAGTCAAAGCCAACATAAAAACCAAAGAGAGGACATGAAATAGAGCAAAAAATTGTGGGAAGTTAGAAGATTGGAAAACTTTTAAAAACCAATAGAAGGCAACTGAAAAGTCATTAAGAAAGTAAAGATAGAATACAAAAGTAAGCCAGTCAATAGCATTAAAGAGAATATCAAAAGTTTCTACAGTTACAGAAAGTGTAAAAGAGGAGTGAGAGTGGATATTGGACTAATGGAAAACAATGCTGGATAAGTAGTAATGTGGGACAATGCACCCATGATATTACGAGATAGATTCTGGCATGCATAAAGCAGTGGTTGATTGGCAGGTGGCAAAGACTGGGAAAAAGGAAAGTTTTGTCGTTTTGGCTACCGCTATCTAGTGGTTTTCCACAGGGGTCTGTGTTCGGACTGATTCTTTCGAGGCGAGAAGACTGCAACTAGTCGGGTACTGTCTACACCACCCCGAGCTACCTGCCAGCCTAGTCATCATATGGGAGTCCAAGCATGGGAGGATGAACCCTGGGCACCATCCCAAGACTGTGCTCAACACGCTCCTAGAAGACAGCGGCGCGGATAATGTAGATGAACTGAACACACTGATGAGGGAGAGGGAGAGGTGGAGAATCCGTCATCGTGCCCGGCGCCGGCCCCCTAGGCCTGAATCGACATAGTAGTAGTAGTAGTAGATTTAGATGATGAAATTGATGGCTTTGCTGCAAAGTTTTCAGACGATGTGAAGATAGCTGGAGGGGCAGGTAGTTTTGAGGAAGCAGAGAGGCTACAGAAGGACAGGTTAGGAGAAAAGGTAAAGAAATAACTGTTGAAATACTGTGTTAGTAAATGTATGGTCATGCACTTTGGTGGAAGAAATGAAAGGGTTGACTATTTTCTAGAGAGAAAATATAAAAATCTGAGGTACAAAGGAGGAGTCCTTGTGCAGGGTTCCCGAAAGGTTAATTTGCAGGTAGAAACTGTGGTGAAGAAGGCAAATGCAATGTTAGCATTCATTTTAAGATGGCTAGTATATAAAGAAAGGATGTAATGTTGAGATTTTATAAAACACTGGTGATACCTCACTTGGAGTATTGTGTGCAGTTTTCGGCACCTTATCTTAGAAAAGATGTGACGAAACTGGAGAGGGTTAAAAGGAGGTTCACAAAAATGATTCCAGGATTGAATAGTTTGTCAAATGAAGCTCTGGGTCTGTATTTGCCACAATTCAGAAGAATGAGGGGTGACCTCATTGAAACCTGTTAAGTGGTGAAAGGCCTTGCTTAAGTGAATGTTGAGAGGATGTTTCTATGGTGGGAGAGTCTAACACCAGAGGACACAGCCTTAGAATAGATGGCTGTGCATTTAGAGTGGAAATGAGGAGGAATTTCTTTAGTCAGAGAGTGTTAAATCTGTGGAATTCATTATCACAGGCAGCTGTGAAAGCCAAATCTTTAAGTAATTTAAGGCAGAGTTTGTTAGATTCTTGATTAGACTGGGAATGAAGGGATACAGGGGGAAGGCAAAAGATTGGGGCTGAGAGGGAAAATTGGATCAATCATAATGACATGGCGGAGCAGTCTCAATGGGCCAAATATCCTATTTTTGCTCCTATGTCTTTCATGGTCTTATGATCAATACACAGTGAAGTGTAATACCTGCAGAGAAAGTGCAGTGAAGATAGACAATACAGTGCAAGATCAAACTGAGGTTGATTGTGAGGTCAAGAGTCCATCTTATCATATAAGAGGTCCGTTCAAGTGTCTGATAACAGTAGCATAGAAGCTGTTCTTGAGCCTGATGATATATGCTTTCAGACTTGTGTATCTTCTGCCTGATGTAAAAGGGAAGAAGAGGGAATATCTGGGATGACTGGGGTCTTGGATTACGTTGGCTGCTTTACAGAGGCAGCAAGAAATGTCAGACCATAAGACCTTAAAACATCGGAACAGAATTCTAGGAGCAGAATTAGTTCACTTGACCCGTCAAGTCAGCTGTGCCTTTCCATCAAACATGATTTATTATTCCCCTCAACTCCACTCTCTTGCCTTCTCCCTGTAACCATTGACAACTTAACTAATCCAGAACAAATCAACTGTGCTTTAAATTTATTCGAATACTTGGCCTCCACAGCCATTTGTGGCAATGAATTCCACAGATTTACAACCCTCTGGCAAAAGAAATTCCTCCTCATCTCGGTTCTAAATGGGCATTGCTCTATTGTGAAGCTGTGTCCTCTGGAACTTGACTCAGCTATTATAGGAAACATCCTCTCCACATCCACTCTACCCTGTCCGTACCTCAAGTTTTACCAGCTTGAGGTGAGAAAAAAAATACAATAATGATAATAACTAATGAAAATAATAATAAATGATAGTAAAAAAAAATTAATCCCCAATAGACATATTAAACCAAATGAAATATGAAATCACACATCAGCTAGAATAAAACCAACAACGCACAGCAATGTTATACAAGAAAAAAATGAAGATCCAATCCACTGAAGCACTGATGAAAATACAATTACTTCAACTGCTCCACAGCCTGATGGTAATGGCATCAACACAAATATAGAGCCTTGACGGAATGCTGATAAAGCTGAGCTTACAGATACAATTATCCAATTATCCTAATGTTTAACACCATACTAACAGAATATATTGACATTGACCCAACAAAATGTCCCTACATACCAAAACAAAACATATAATCAAAATATGCAAAAATTGTTAATACTCTCAACAATATTTAGGAAAACTTGAAACACTTGAAGAACTTCACACATTGGCTTACTGTGCAGCATTAATAGCAGTGCAGTGCAATGACTCCAAAATAGAGGCACTCATTCATTAGAAACCGGAAAGAGTCATGAAATGAGAACACCAAAATGGCAGAAGCGATTAAGAAACAAAACTGAAACCTTAAGAGCAAAAACAGCATACCAAATGGAATATAAAATGGATAACCTAAGCAAGGAAGTTAAGAGAAAAGTTAAGGAAATACGAAGGAAATAATAAGATCTACACAAGAATTTGTAGATACACTAAAACAAATACAAGGCCAGACTAAACAGATGCACGAAATGTGCCAGATGAAGAAAACAGAACTATCAGTTCAGAAACAATGAAAAAGATTTATATAATATATTGAAATTATACTTAATCCTCTAAAATTTCACCAACCCTTGCTCTGAATTACCAACAAACACAGAGATAATGACCTTTTTGTCTAATATCTGGTCAAACAGGATGATATATGATCAAGAAACGAGCTGGATTAGGGAAGAAAAAAAGTCACACAACTGCAGAAATGCAGATAACTGAAGTTGCAATACATATGCTCAAAGTGGTAATAAAATATCCACAACTGGGAAAGTACTGGCAGTGATAATATTCATAATTATTGGTATAAAACATTTACTTGTCTTCATCCATGCCCATTAATACATATCAACAATTTTCTTAAAAATCCTGAAAAGGTGCCTGAATTTTTGACAGAAATTAAAACATATCTTTTACCTAAAGGAGGAATCACAAATGATCCATCAAAATGTTGTCTTTTTACTTGTTTACAGTTATATATAAAATTATAACATCATGCATCTCACAACGAATCACCACTCACTTAGATAATCATGATTATACTTACAGAAGAGCAGAAAGGAAGCTACAAGGGTATTGAAGGATGTAAAGAACAGATGATAATAGGTTCCTTAATTCCAAATCAAGCCCAGCGGAAAAGCAGAAATCCTTCATGTTGTTACATTGACTACCAAAAACATTTTAAACAGTCGCGCACTCATTGTTGACAGAAGTTCTTAATAAACAGTATATAAACTACACTCAATACTTGTAAAATTCCTTCAACATCTGATGAGGCATTGGTGTACTACAATCACTCTATTAACAACTGAAAAAAGAACTAACACCATCATCAAAATAAACTGAGAGATTTTCCAGGGCGACTCTCAAAGCCCACTGTGAGTATGTCCTCCCCTCCCCTCACCTTCTTACTCTACATCTGATCATTTTTCCGGTCCTGATGAGGGGTCTCGACTCGAAACATCACCTGTTTATTAATTTCCATTGATGCTGCCTGACCTGCTGAGTTCCTACAGCATTTTGTGTGTGTTGCTTTGAATTTCCAGCATCTTCAGATCTTCTTGAGTTTATGGTTATGTCTAGCCTTAAACTCGGTCTCTAATTTAGTGAATCAGATGAAAATAGGGTACCTAATCAGAAACAACCAACCAAATTATACCTTGACACACCTTTTATACATGGACAATTTGAAATTATACACACCTTCATCAGTAAAGCTAAAGCAAATAATTTAAATAGTAGGACTATTTTCTAAAGATATAAATATGAACTTTGGACTACGTAAGTGCAGAACGTTAAACATAGCGCAAGGTCATGAAGTGTTGGCCTCCACAGCTTCCGGTGGCAATGAATTCCACAGATTCACTACTCTCTGGCTAAAGAAATACCTCCTCATCTCCATTATAAAAGGACAGCCCTCTTTACTGAGGCTGTGTCCTCTGGTCTTAGACTCTCCCACCATTGAAAACATCCTCTCCACATCCACTCTATCAAGACCCTTCACTATTCAATTAGGTCTCAATTAGCTCACCTCTCAATACAGTTCCAGAGCCATCAAGTACTCTTCATAAGACAAACCATTAAATCCTGGAATCATTTTTGTAAACCTACTTTAAACTCTCTCCAGCTTCAGCACATCTAAGATAAGGGACCCAAAACTGCTCACATCAAGTGAAGCCTCACTAGTGCTTTATAAAGCCTCAACATTATATCCTTGTTTTTATATTCTAGTCCCCTTGAAATGAATGCTAACATCACACCATAGACTGCGAATTAACCTATAGGGCATCCTGCACAATAACTCCCAATTCCCTTTCCACCTCATAGTTTTGTATTTCCTCTCTATTTAGAAAATAGTCAACCCTTTTAGCTCTTCCCAACACTGTAATCCATCTCCTAATCTAAGTCCATAAGACCATAAGACATAGGAGCAGAATTAGGCCATCTGACCCATTGAGTCTGCTAGCCATTCAATCATGGCTGATCCCTTTTTTCCTCTATCCTCCTTAAGTCCAGTTTCAGAAGAGTGAAGAGGAGATTTACAAGGCCGTTGCCTGGATTGGGGAGAATGCCTTATGAGAATAGGTTGAGTGAACTTGGCCTTTTTTCCTTGGAGCAACTGAGGATGAGAAGTAACCTGATAGAATTGTATAAGATGATGAGAGGCATTGATCGTGTGGATAGTCAGAGGCTTTTGCCCAGGGCTGAAATGGCTAGCACAAGAGGCTTTGTGCTTTGTGCAAGTTGGCTTTGTGGAACAATCTATGTTCCAAACCTATTCTGGTATCTATCCCCCACTTTTCCTTCGCTACATTGACAACTGCAATGGTGTTGCTTCCTGCACGCATGCTGAGCTCGTTGACTTCATTAACTTTTGCCTTCAACTTTCACCCTGCCCTCAAGTTTACCTGGTCCATTTCTGACACCTCCCTCTCCTTTCTAGATCTTTCTGTCTCTATCTCTGGGCACAGCTTATCTACTGATGTCTACTATAAGCCTACTGACTCTCACAGCTATCTGGACTATTCCTCTTCTCACCCTGTCTTTTGCAAAAATGCCATCCCCTTCTCACAATTCCTCCGTCTCCGCCGCATCTGCTCTCAGGATAAGGCTTTTCATTCCAGGAAGAGGGAGATGTCGTCTTTTTTTAAAGAAAGGGGCTTCCCTTCCTCCACCATCAACTCTGCTCTCAAATGCATCTCCCCCATTTCATGCACATCTGCTCTCATCCATCCTCCCGCCACCCCACTAGGAATAGGGTTCCCCTCATCCTCACTTACCACCCCACCAGTCTCCGGGTCCAACATATAATTCTCCGTAATTTCCGCCACCTCCAACGGGATCCCACCACTAAGCACATCTTTCCCTCCCCCCCACCCCCGCTTTCTGCAGGGATCGCTCCCTACGCGACTCCCTTGTCCATTCGTCCTCCCCATCCCTCCCCACCGATCTCCCTCCTGGCTACACATGCCCTTACACTTCCTCCCTCACCACCATTCAGGGCCCCAAACAGTCCTTCCAGGTGAGGCGACAATTTACCTGTGAGTCGGCTGGGGTGATATACTGCGTCCGGTGCTCCCGATGTGGCCTTCTATATATTGGCGAGACTCAACGCAGACTGGGGACCGTCTCGCTGAACACCTACGCTCTGTCCGCCAGAGAAAGCAGGATCTCCCAGTGGCCACACATTTTAATTCCACGTCTGATTCCCATTCTGATATGTCTATCCATGGCCTCCTCTACTGTAAAGATGAAGCCACGCTCAGGTTGGAGGAACAACACCTTATATTCCGTCTGGGTAGACTCCAACCTGATGGTATGAACATTGACTTCTCAAACTTCCGCTAATGCCCCACCTCCCCCTCGTACCCCATCCGTTATTTATTTATATACACACATTCTTTTTCTCTCTCTCCTTTTTCTCCCTCTGTGCCTCTCACTATACCCCTTGCCCATTCTCTGGGCTTTCCCCCCCCTCCCCCTTTTCTTTCTCCCTGGGCCTCCTGTCCCATGATCCTCTCATATCCCTTTTGCCTATCACCTGTCCAGCTCTTGGCTCCATTCCTCCCTCTCCTGTCTTCTCCTATCATATCGGATCTCCCCCACCCCCTCCCACTTTCAAATCTCTTACTAGCTCTTCTTTCAGTTAGTCTTGAAGAAGGATCTCGGCCCGAAACGTCGACTATACCTCTTCCTAGAGATGCTGCCTGGCCTGCTGCGTTCACCAGCAACTTTTTTGTTTGTAGCACAAGAGGGCATAGTTTTAAGGTGCTTGGAAGTAGGTGCAGAGGAAATGTCAGGGGAAAGTTTTTTTACGCAGAGTGGTGAGTGCATGGAATGGGCTGCCGGCCACGGTGGGGGAGGCGGATATGATAGGTCTTTTAGAGACTCCAGGACAGGTAAATGGAGCTTAGAAAAATAGAGGGCTATGGGTAACACTAAGTAATTTCTAAGGTCAGGACATGTTCGGCATAGCTTTGTGGGCCAAAGAGCCTGTATTGTGCTGGAGGTTTTCTATGCTTCTATACATCTAGGTCTAGAATTTCTTGCCAATACTAAGTTAAATATCCAGTAACCTGTAGCAGCCATATGCTGTGAGCTGCAAATTCCCACAGGGTGCTGGAAGATTTGGATTGCTTCATTACTAAGCTCTGAAAAATGGTAATCTCAAGTGAGATCATGAAATTGTTGTACTTGTATATTAACTGGCCATTAAACACACTTTTAAAATTAGAGATAGTGTCTAACTGCATCAATGTATCTTAATAGTGATATTTATATTTCCATAGTGTCAATCTGCCTGTTCCACTCTGAAAGGGTACAGTTTTGTATATGGTGTTCCATTCCTTCAGTGGCATTTTATTAAATGAGTTTTAAAATATTTTTGTTTCTACTTTTTAACTTTTAAATTCCATATCATGTCTGCCTCTTTTTTTTTTCTTTCTCCAGTTAATCCAACAGCAGTTTCCTCTATTTCCTGTAGAGTGTTGAAGGCACAGCAGACACAGCTCAGGAATCAGCTTCCCATCTCTGGACTCTATCTATACTTCTCTCTGCAAGTAAAGTAGGTGGCATAATCAAGTACCCTACCCTTACCAGAAGATCTCTCTTCTCCCCTCTCCCATCAGGCAGAAGATACCTGATCACAGTCTACCTCGGTTTGATCTTGCACCCTGTGGTCTATCTTCACTGCACTTAATTCTGCATTGTTATGAATTGCACTTTATCGTTTACCTGCACTGCACTGATTCAATAACTTTTACATATTATTCTGCATTGGTATTGTTTTACCTTATTCTAGCTCAGTGTACTGTGTAATGATCTAGTATGTAAGGCAAGTTTTTCACTGAATCTTGTTACCTGCACCAAAACAAGCTAATGCCAATATCTATACCAACCCTTCCAATTTACTGGCTGTGGAAGAGGTCTATTAGACTTGGCAGCTATTTGTCAGCCAAATGTTCATCCAGCCGCACTGTTAACAGATTACAGCCACAAGAAATTTGGAACAGACAGATGCAGGCCAAATCTACCAAGCTGAACAAGTAGACAAGAGTTTCCCCAATGCCTCCAAAAGTGTTTGCCTCTCAACAAGTGTCACCGGAGAACAGACAAGATTGTTATTCATCCCATTGCAGTTGCTTGAATATTAGAGACATGGGCAATCCTTGTGTTTTGCATTACAAACATAAAATACTGCATGCGTGCTGCTTTGAGTAGTTAGAAATGATTGGCTGCTACATCAGTACATTATTAATTCCCTCTGAAATGATTGCATCAACAGATATCTTCCAAGCAGTGTACAACAAATTAGAATAGAACCATGGTTCTAAAGTGGGGCTAAAAGCCAATTTATATCAATAGCTGATTGTCATCAGCTGAGTTGCATAGTGGAAATATGCTGGGCCCGTAACCCAGATGTCGATGGATTAAAACCATCCTCTGCTAGTCACCTTTGGAATGTTCTTTGTGATATGGGAACTCTGAACCTACATGAAGTGCATCGTGCTGCAGCTCCTTAGAACTCATGTTAAGAAACTGTAACTGCAGCTCAATAACCTGATAGGGGCTACAGGGAGGCAGTCATCCTGAAATTGCAAGAGGCTTGACCTGGGTGACTGTTAGGAGAGCAAGAGAAAATAGGCAGACAGTGCAGAGCACCCCTGTGGCCATTCCCCTCAATAATAAGTATACTGCTTTGGAAACTGTTGGGAGGTCGACATACCGAGCAGGGTGGTGGAGGGTGGGGCACCTGGGCAGCGATTGTGTCTCCAGCAAAATCTGGCTCCATGGCTCAGAAAGGAAAGTGGGAGAAGGGGAGTGCAGTAGTGATAGTTAGAGCAGCAGACAGGAGATTCTGTGGACGTGAAAAAGATACTCAGGTGGTATTTTGCCTCCCAGTTGCCAGGATCAAGGATGTCTCATATTGGATCCACAGCCTTCTAAAGGGGGAGGGTGATCAGCCAGAAGTCATGGTACATTGTGGTACCAACAAAATGGAAGGAAGTCCCGAAGAGAAAATATAGGGAATTAGGTAGAAAGCTGAAAAGCAGGACCTCTAGGGTAGTAATCTCTGAATCACTGCCTGTGCCACATGCAATTCAGGGTAAGAATAGGGTAATTTGGCAGATGAATGTGTGGCTGAGGATCTGGTGCAGGGAGCAGGGTTTCAGATTTCTGGATCATTGGGATCTCTTCTGGGGAAGGTACAACTTGTACAAAAGGACAGGTTACATTTGAACCCGAGAGAGACCAATATCCTTGCAGGCAGATTTGCTAAAGATGTAGCAGTGAGTTTAAACTAATTTAGCAGGGGGATAGAACTGGAATGATAGAGCTGACGAGGGGGCAGTTGGTATACAAGTAGCTGCAGTGTGTAGTAAGACTGAGGAAAGACAGGCAGATGTTAAGGCAAAATTGTATTCAATGCGATGGGTTGATATGTAACATAGGGGCAAAATCAAAAAGGACAATGAATACAGGACTGAAGTGGTTATATTGAAATACATTCAGTATACAGAATAAGGTAGATGATCTTGTAGAGTACTTAGGGATTGGCAGTTATGACATTGTGGGCAAAAAATGTGTTGTGGCATAGTTGGGAGCTTAATATCCAAGGATAGACATTGCATCAAAAGGATAGACAGGTAAGAAGAGGGTGAGGCTGGCTCTGTCTGTACAAAATGAAATAAAATCCTTAGAAAGAAGGGACTTGGGATTGGAAGATGTAGAATCCTTTTGGGTGGAATTAAGAAACTGCAAGAGTAAATGACCTTGATAGGAGTGGTATCCATGGCTCCGAAAGGTAGCCAGGATGTGGACTACAAATTACAATGAGACATAGAAGAGGCATGAAAACTGTGCAATATTATGATAGTCATGATGGAATTCAATATGCAATTTGGAAAATCAGATTGGTGTTGGATCCCAAGAGGAAATTTGTAGAATGCATATGATATTGCTTTTTAGAGCAGTTTGTGATTGAGCCCACTGGGAGAAAGGCAATTCTGGATTGGATACGGTGTAATGGCCCAAATTTGATTAGGAAGCTTATGGTAAAGGAAGCCTTTGAAGGCAGTGGTCATAATATGACAGAATTCACCATGCAGTTTGAAAGGGAGAAGATGAAGTCACTGTATCAGTATTACAGTGGCCATGAGAGAGGAGCTGGCCAAAGCTGATTGCAAGGGGACACTAGCAGGGATGATGGAAGAACAGGATGTCCGAGATTTCTGGGGGCAATTCAAAAAGTCAGCATGGATTTGTGAAAGGAAAATCATGTCTGACGAATCTCATAGAATTTTTTGAGGATGTAACTAGTAGAGTGGATAGGGGAGAACCAGTGGATGTGGTATATTTGGATTTTCAAAAGGCTTTTGACAAGGTCCCACACAGGAGATTAGTGTGCAAACTTAAAGCACACGGTATTGGGGGTAAGGTATTGGTGTGGGTGGAGAATTGGTTAGCAGACAGGAAGCAAAGAGTGGGAATAAACGGGACCTTTTCAGAATGGCAGGCGGTGACTAGTGGGGTACCGCAAGGCTCAGTGCTGGGACCCCAGTTGTTTACAATATATATTAATGACTTGGATGAGGGAATTAAATGCAGCATCTCCAAGTTTGCGGATGACACGAAGCTGGGTGGCAGTGTTAGCAGTGAGGAGGATGCTAAGAGGATGCAGGGTGACTTGGATAGGTTGGGTGAGTGGGCAAACTCATGGCAGATGCAATTTAATGTGGATAAATGTGAAGTTATCCACTTTGGTGGCAAAAATAGGAAAACAGATTATTATCTGAATGGTGGCCGATTAGGAAAAGGGGAGGTGCAACGAGACCTGGGTGTCATTATACACCAGTCATTGAAAGTGGGCATGCAGGTACAGCAGGCGGTGAAAAAGGCGAACGGTATGCTGGCATTTATAGCGAGAGGATTCGAGTACAGGAGCAGGGAGGTACTACTGCAGTTGTACAAGGCCTTGGTGAGACCACACCTGGAGTATTGTGTGCAGTTTTGGTCCCCTAATCTGAGGAAAGACATCTTTGCCATAGAGGGAGTACAAAGAAGGTTCACCAGATTGATTCCTGGGATGGCAGGTCTTTCATATGAAGAAAGACTGGATGAACTGGGCTTGTACTCGTTGGAATTTAGAAGATTGAGGGGGGATCTGATTGAAACGTATAAGATCCTAAAGGGATTGGACAGGCTAGATGCGGGAAGATTGTTCCCGATGTTGGGGAGGTCCAGAACGAGGGGTCACAGTTTGAGGATAGAGGGGAAGCCTTTTAGGACCGAGATTAGGAAAAACTTCTTCACACAGAGAGTGGTGAATCTGTGGAATTCTCTGCCACAGCAAACTGTTGAGGCCAGTTCATTAGCTATGTTTAAAAGGAAGTTAGATATGGCCCTTGTGGCTACAGGGGTCAGGGGGTATGGAGGGAAGGCTGGGTTCTGAGTTGGATGATCAGCCATGATCATAATAAATGGCGGTGCAGGCTCGAAGGGCCGAATGGCCTACTCCTGCACCTATTTTCTATGTTTCTATGTTTCTAAAAGGTGAAGGACAAATACATTCCAAAGGTGAAGAAGTGTTCGAAAAAGGGGATGAGGCAACTGTGGCTGACAAAAAATGTCAATAACAGCATAAAAGGAAAACAGAGGGCATATAATAATGCAAAATTAGTGGGAGGTTAGAGGACTGGGAATCTTTAAAAAAAAACATCAGGCAACAAAAAATGCTATAAGGAGGGACAGATGAAATATGCAGGAAAGCTAGCCAATAAAATAATAGAGAATACCAAAGATACCACAAGAGTTAAAGAAATGTGACAGTACACATTGAACCACTGGAAAATGACACTGGGGAGGTAGCAATGGAGAACAAAGAAATACTGGTTAAACTTAATAAGTATTTTGATTCAGTCTTCACTGTGGAATACATTAGCATGCTCTTAATTTGAGAGTGTCAGGGAAAGTGAGTGTAGTTGCTATCACTAAGGCGAAGGTGCTTGGGAAGCAGAAAGATCTGAAAGCAGATAAGTCACCTGGATGGGATGGTCCACACCGCAGAGTTCTGAAAGAGGTACCTGAAGTGATTGGTGAGCCATCAGTAGTGATCTTTCAAGAATCACTAGATCCTAGAATGTTTCCGGAGGACTGTAAAATTGCAAAATGTCACTCTACTCTTTAAGCAGGCAGGGAAGCAGAAGAAACAAAAATATAGGCCAGTTCCTTTGACCTCAGTAGTTGAGAAGATGTTGATGTCCATTATTAAGAATGAGGATTTAGGGTTCTTGGGGTTACATGATAAAATAAACCAAAGTCAGCATGGTTTCCTTCAAGGGAAATCTTGCCCAGCAACTCCATTGGAGCACTTTGAGGAAATGACAGTCAGATAGGCAAAGGAGAGTCAGTAGATATTACTTATTTGGATTTTCAGAAGGCCTTTGACAAGATGCCACACATAAGGCTGCTTAAGTAGATTAGAGTTCATGATATTACAGGACAGATACTATCATGGATAGAAGATTGGCTGCCTCACAGGAGATGGGAATAAAGAGGGCCCTTTCTGATTTGGCTGCTGGTCACCAGTAGTGTCCCGCAGGGGTCAATGTTGGGTCACCTCATTTCACGTTATATGTCATTTGGATGATAAATTTGATGACTTTGTGGTCAAGATTGCAGACAACACAAAGATAGCTGGAGGGGCAGACAGTGTTCAGAAAGCTGGGACTCTGCTGAAGGACTTAGACAGATTGACAGAATAAGCAAAGAAGCTGTAGCTGGAATATAGTGTTAGGAAGTGTCTGGTCATGCACCTTGTTAGAAGGAATAAAGGCATAGACTATTTTCTAAACAGGGAGAAAATTCAAAAATCATATTTTAAAGTGACTTGGGGGTCCTTGTGCAGGATTCCCTAAGGTAAACTTGGAGGTTGAGTTGGTGTTGAGGAAGGCAAATACAATGTTAGCATTCACTGTGAGAGGACTAGAATATAAAAGCAAGGGTGTAATGCTGATGCTTCATAAGCCACTGATGAGGCCTCATTTGGAGCATTGCGAGCAGTTTTAGGCCCTTTAACTAAGAAAAGATGTGCTGGCATTGGACAGGGCCCAAGGAGGTTCACATCAATGATTCATGGAATGATAGGGTTAATGTATGATGTTCTGGGCCTGTACTCGCTAGAGTTTAGAAGATTGAGGGGGATCTGAATGAAATCTATTGAATATTGAAAGGCCTACATAGTGGATGTGGAGAGGATGATTCCTATATTGTAGTGGTCACCAACCTTTTTAAGCCCAAGATCCCCTACCTCGACCTCAGTGAAAGGCAAGATCTACCCACTAAATCGTTTAGAGAAAAAACAGCTCAGATTGTACTTCCAATTTGAGGCCTTTTATTTGGGAGAATTGTATTTGAATTACACAAAATAATTTTGTCAAACTTTCAAATTAATTCAAACAAGAAAACACTGTAACTAGCATATCAAACAGGCCATAGCTGAATTTCTTTAAGAATATTACCATACTTCACACCTTTAATTCTAAGTTTCATTACTTAATTTTATTTCAACACAAAAAATAAATGAATAAAAATTGACTGTTGCACTCAGTGTGATTACTGGGGCTGAATACTTACTGCTGTTCTCTGAAATTTGACTCATTACTACAGACAGCCAGTCTGAGACAGTCTGTGAGGTGTAGGGTTGCCAACTGTCCCGTATTCCCCCCGCTAAGGTATAGCGTTCCTATGAAACCTTTCATGCCGAAATGCTTTACGCCGAAGAAGCAATTACCATTAATTTATATGGAAAAAAAATTTTGAGCGTTCCCGACCCAAAAAAGTAACCTACCAAATCATACCTAATAGCTCATAAAATCTGAAATAACACTAATATATAGTAAACGCAGGAATGATATGATAAATACACAGCCCATATAAAGTAGAAATAATGAAGATTAAGCCAAAACCGATTGGTGGGGTAAAGAAAAGAAATCGGCACGTATGCGCATTCGCACATTGGTGCCCGTGCAAGGCTTCATGGTCATGGTAGTCTTTCTCGGGGTAAACACAAATGTCCCGGGATCTGACTGCTACTTTTGTCCATTATTTGGGAGTGAGAAAGTTGGCAACCCTAGTGAAGTGTCTGTCAGTAAATCAGCTCTTGTACTTAGATTTAATAATTTTCATCTGTGAAAATGCAATTTCACATAGATAAGTTGACCCGAAGTAGGCACTGACTTTTAGTGCTATGAAACCAACGCGCACACCGCGCATTGCTTAGCTCCATCAGTAGTAATTGCCACCAGTTTATGAATGGGGATGTCATTTTCACGGACATTTTTTTAAAACTCATTGTAAATATCTTCACCTCTCGTTCTTTCCTTCAATTGCAAAAGAGTGAGGAAGTCCTCCTTTGTTGTAAAATCCTGGAAAGCCATTCTGACAAATACAACAAGCTGAGCTGTTTGCATTACATCCAGGGGTTCATCAAACTGTAGTGAAAAATATTCACGTCTTCTGCCGGTGACTCTATCCTCCTTGTTACTGTTGCAGGGCCAAGCAGTATATTACGTATTGCGGTTGTGATGCCGTTTTTGTTTTTAAAGTCATTAAAAACAGTCTCTGCAGTAATGACCATTGCTTCCTTGAATAAATCGCCATCTGTAAAAGGCTTCTTGTGTTCAGCTAAACGGTGACTTACACGAAATGATGCTTCAATAGCAGTCTTATTTTGAGCAGCATGTTTTGTGAAAAACGATTGCTGGGCCTTCAACCCCGATTTCAGCTCAACTTTCCAGGCACGAGTTGCGCTCTTTGGGGGGTAGTTGTCTTTAAATTCCTGGTGGTTGGTCTTGTGGTGCCGCTCCAGATTCCCTCTTTTAGCCAGTGCTTGTGTTTGGTGGCACAACATACATACACACTTGTCTTTCACCAAGGTAAATAGAAATTCCTCTTCCCATTCTGGATGGAATTTGTATGTTTTCGCCTTCTTTCGTGGAGCCTCCGCTATGCTATCAGGATATCACGAGCGATTGCCGATTGCATTGCCTCTGATCTGAGCCGACATTTATGTGCCGGGCAGCACCTAATTAATTAGCTTGTTTATTTCGGCTTTTTTTCTTAAAAATGTGCTGCGTGCATCCCGACTACCGTTGCACCACTGCATGCTTCGCGGCCCGGAGGTTGGGAACACTGCCGTATATTGATGTTTGCGACAGTCTGTACTCTTATCCCTAATCTGATTGGTCACTTTGATGCAGCACAGGCTACGCTGAAAATGCGGTGCTTGGCGGGGGAACTACACACATGCGCACTGGGCAGAAAGAACGGAACTAAACCCCCTCAACCCGGAAACAATCTCTCTTTACAAACAGCTTTTTAGCGAAAATATTGCTATATTACCATTATCCTAATTAGTATTACTCACTTTTATAATGCTCACATTACAACAGTATTTGTGTATTTATTTTTGATTTTTCTTCGGGATCTACTGGGAAAGTCTGAAAGATCGACCGGTTGATCGCGATCGATGGGTTGGCGACCCCTACTATAGTGGGTGACCCTAGGGCTAGAGGGCACTGCCACAGATTACAGGAATGTCCATTTCAAGCAGTGATGAGGTGGAGTTTCTTTAGCTAGAGTGTAGTGAATCTGGAATTCATTGTCATAGACTACTGTGGAGGCCAAGTCATTGCATGTATTTAAAGTGGAGGTTGATAGGTTCCTGATTATCAGGGCATCAAAGGTTATGGGGAGAAGGCAGGGGATTCGGATTGAGATGGATAATAATTTAAACATAATGGAATGACAAAGCAGGCTTGATGGATCTAACGGCCTTATTCTGCTTCTATGTATTATAGTCTTATGGTCTTATCAATTGTCAATATGCAACAAACTTGCCTACTGGTGTCTTCAGATTAATCTCCCCACTGTACACAATACAAACAATGCTGAGATGACAATTTATCATGATGCAATTGTATAGTCACATATTGAACATTGAAAACAGTTCTTATTATTTCTGCTAATACTTTAAACTCCAAAGAATGATGAAACAGAATAATTTTACATTCTAACACCTTCTTATCACTTTAGAAGTGAACACGGAAATAGAGCACATTCCCCGTTGGCAATGAATGGTGTAACATGCACATGTAACAATGCATATTATCATTTGAGATCTTTGTGGTGAATATCTTTATTACAAATTCACTCCGAGCTCATGATTTATTAATGAGCTGCAACAAATAGCATGGGCATCATCCAGTAACTGATGACATTTTGCTGCATACTTTCTGCTTTAAACAATAGTCTGATCCTGAAAAACAATAATCAGCCTAGTGCTACATGGGTTGGATACTTTAAATCCTCCTACTTTTTCTGAAGATGGATAAATAAGGTCTCCTGAGATGAGCATGATTTTACACTGAATAAGCTCATTTATTCTTACCAAGTAGAAGAATGAAAGAAACACAGTTTTTATTGTGTATTTCACTTACTGCCTTTTCTATCATAAATATATCAGTAATGCCTTTTTTAACCTTAATTCATGTAAAAGCAGGGAAAATGGCCTGACAGATGCAAAAAATTTTCCTCACATTGGCAGAGCACATATAGAAGCTCAGTCTGGAGTCTCTCAGCTATTTCCCAGCTACTGGGAGTGAGGACAGAGGGAGAGAAAGAGAAGGAAACAAAGAACAAATGAGAGAGAGAGAGAGAGAGACAAAAAAAGAAATCATTGCCTCAGATGGCTGTGAAGACCAGGTCATTGGGTATACTTAAAGCCGAGATTGATGGGTTCTTTACTAACAAGGATGTCAAAGGGGAGAAGGCATGAAGATAAAGTTGAGAGGGATACTAAATCAGCCATGATCAAATGGCGGAGCAGACTTAATGGGCCAAATAGTCTAATTCTCCTCCTCTATCTATGGTCTTTAAAAAAGAAAGAGATAGAGCCAGAAAGCACAGAATAAAGTTGTGTTTCTTCTTATTGCTACAGTCGCTAAGCTTGTAAAGTTTGGCGTCTGATAACAGCACACATTTTTTTGTGATGAACTTGTGACTCAGCACACACAAAATGCCAGAGGAACTCGACAGAGCAGACAGCACCTGTGGATGGAAATGACCCGATAAACATTTCAGGCCTAGACCTTTTATCAGGACTCAGTCAGCATGCCATACAACTTTAGTTCTGCCACTTTTGTGCACAGAACTACACTGATGATTCCTCTGAACATTGCAGAACAGAATGTTTGTTCACATTCAGGTTCAAATTGATCATCATTCCATTGTAGACATGTATACTGCCCAATGAAATAACTTTTCTCCAGAGCAAAGTACACAACACAGTAAATATAACTCTCACAGAACACATAAAATAATATTGCCACAAATAAATTAACAAATAATAAATCTATCCCAGAAGACTGACTTTTAGCATACGGTGCATTTATGACACTGTTGCAGGGACGTGGCTGGGGATGAACCCAAGAGCAGGACAGAGGCAGGGAGACAAGGTCGTGAGGTGTGAGCCCAGCCGCGAACGTGGAACAGGTATTCAGGAGAATCTTTACACGGAGACAAGGTTTACGTAGATTATCCAGGGAATAGTGCGGAGCTTTGAACTGACAGTCCTAAGGAAACAGGAAACGAGGTTTACACACACTAGAATAGACCTACAAACTGGCGAAGCATGGCAGTGACACTCGGTTTCTTATCCTCAGTTTGCTGATGGAAAGCAGGTGTGCTGTAATTAATGAAAACTGGGAACAACTGGAAATCAGACGAGGGGATTAAGACCTAATCAAGGAGATATTAGCAAGATGGGGCATTGCTGGACGGGACCATGACAGACACAAGTTAAAAAGTAAACAGTGTAACGTAACTGACAACTAAGAGGTGGTTGCAGTAGGCAAAGGAGCGATTACGGGATTACTTTGATTCAGCTAAAGAACTAAATGAATACACCATGATTGTAACAGATTTTATTATAACAGCTATAGATTAGTGTGTGTCCCCACAAAATCATTCAGAGCAATGATCAGCAGTGCAGAGGAATAAGGTAGAGGAAGTTTAAGAGATACTGGAATGGAATGGGGAAGTTGTCATAATACAAATAAGTTGGACAGTCTCAACTAAAGCTTATTGAACCTGAGAAGAGCATGTGGAACAGGATTGAACATATAAAATCCTCAGTGGTTTTGACAGCTTTGATGTAGAGGGAATGTTACCTCCTATGGGAGAAACCAGAACCAAGTGTCACTGATCAAAAATGAGGGGTTACCCATTTCAGACAAATGAAGCCAATTATTTTTCCTTCGAAAGATTGTGAGTCTTTAGGCTATTAACAGCAGCTCAGGATTCTGAACTACCAGGATGCTTAAAAGCGGGAGCACAGTGGTGTTGTAGTGTGGCTGAAGAGTTGACGGGGAAACCTGTTGTGAAATACTTCAACCTCTCAGCTTCTTTCTTGAGTCCTGATATAAGGTCTCAGCCCAAAATGTCAACTGCTAATTCCACTCCTTAGATGCTGACTGACCTGATGAGTTCCGCCAGCATTTTGTGTGTATTAATCTGGATTTCCAGCATCTGCAGAATCTCTTTTGTTTATTCTTGCACAAGCGACTCTTTGAAAGAGTTCTTTCACAGAAGCTGTATTGAAAGGTACTTTGTAAACCAGACAGAGTGATAACCAGAGAAGTCTGCAATGAATATGATATAGTTGGGATCACAAGAGACATAGCTCCAGGGTGACCAAGGATGGGAGCTCAACATTCAGGGATATTCAACATTCAGAAGGGATAGACATGAAAGAAAAGGAGGTGGGGTAGCATTGCTGGTTAGAGAGGAGATTAATGCAATAGAAAGGAAGGACATTAGCCGGGAGGATGTGGAATCGATATGGGTAGAACTACATAACAATAACGGGCAGAAAACGCTGGTGGGAGTTGAGTACAGGCCACCTAACAGTAGTAGTGAGGTTGGGGATGGTATTAAACAGGAAATTAGAAATGCATGCGATAAAGGAACAGCAGTTATAATGGGTGACTTCAATCTACATATAAGGGTGCTGAGGAAGAGGATTTCTTGGAATGTATGCGGGATGGTTTTTTGAACCAACATGTTGAGGAACCAACTAGAGAGCAGGCTATTCTAGGCTGGGTATTGAGCAATGAGGAAGGGTTAATTAGCAATCTTGTCGTGAGAGGCCCCTTGGGTAAGAGTGACCATAATATGGTGGAATTCTTCATTAAGATGGAGAGTGACATAGTTAATTCAGAAACAAAGGTTCTGAACTTAAAGAAGGGTAACTTTGAAGGTATGAGACGTGAATTACTAAGATAGACTGGCAAATGATACTTAAAGGGTTGCCGGTGGATATGCAATGGCAAGCATTTAAAGATCGCATGGATGAACTACAACAATTGTTCATCCCAGTTTGGCAAAAGAATAAATCAGGGAAGGTAGTGTACCCGTGGCTGACAAGGGAAATTAGGGATAGTATCAATTCCAAAGAAGAAGCGTACAAATTAGCCAGAAAAAGTGGCTCACCTGAGGACTGGGAGAAATTCAGAGCCCAGCAGAGGAGGATAAAGGGCTTAATTAGGAAAGGGAATAAAGATTATGAGAGAAAACTGGCAGGGAACATAAAAACTGACTGTAAAAGCTTTTATAGATATGTGAAAAGAAGAAGTTTGGTTAAGACAAATGTAGGTCCCCTACAGACAGAAACAGGTGAATTGATTATGGGGAGCAAGGACATGGAAGGCCAATTGAATAACTATTTTGGTTCTGGCTTCACTAAGGAGGACATAAATAATCTTCAGGAAATAGTAAGGGACAGAGGGTCCAGTGAGATGGAGGAACTGAGGGAAATACATGTTAGTAGGGAAGTGGTGTTAGATAAATTGAAGGGATTAAAGGCAGATAAATCCCCAGGGCCAGATGATCTGCATCCCAGAATGTTTAAGGAAGTAGCCCAAGAAATTGTGGATGCATTAGTGATAATTTTTCAAAACTCTTCAGATTCTGGACTAGTTCCTGAGGATTGGAGGATGGCTAATGTAACCACACTTTTTAAAAAAGGAGGGAGAGAGAAACCGGGGAATTATAGACCAGTTAGCCTAACATCGGTGGTGGGAAAAATGCTAAAGTCAGTTATCAAAGATGTGATAACAGCACATTTGGAAAGCAGTGAAATCATCAGGCAAAGTCAGCATGGATTTGCGAAAGGAAAATCACGTCTGACGAATCTCATAGAATTTTTTGAGGATGTAACTAGTAGAGTAGATAGGGGAGAACCAGTGGACGTGGTATATATGGATTTTCAAAAGGCTTTTGACAAGGTCCCACACAGGAGATTAGTGTGCAAACTTAAAGCACACGGTATTGGGGGTAAGGTATTGATGTGGATAGACAATCGGTTGGCAGACAGGAAGCAAAGAGTGGGAATAAATGGGACCTTTTCAGAATGGCAGGCAGTGACTAGTGGGGTACCGCAAGGCTCAGTGCTGGGAGCCCAGTTGTTTACAATATATATTAATGACTTAGATGAGGGAATTAAATGCAGCATCTCCAAGTTTGCGAATGACACGAAACTGGGCAGCAGTGTTAGCTGTGAGGAGGATGCTGAGAGGATGCAGGGTGACTTGGATAGGTTAGGTGAGTGGGCAAATTCATGGCAGATGCAATTTAATGTCGATAAATGTGAGGTTATCCACTTTGGTGGCAAAAACAGGAAAACAGATTATTATTTGAATGGTGGCCGATTAGGAAAAAGGGAGGTGCAATGAGACCTGGGTGTCATTATACACCAGTCATTGAAAGTGGGCATGCAGGTACAGCAGGCGGTGAAAAAGGCAAATGGTATGCTGGCATTCATAGCAAGAGAATTCGAGTACAGGAGCAGGGAGGTACTACTGCAGTTGTACAAGGCCTTGGTGAGACCACACCTGGAGTATTGTGTGCAGTTTTGGTCCCCTAATCTGAGGAAAGACATCCTTGCCATAGAGGGAGTACAAAGAAGGTTCACCAGATTGATTCCTGGGATGGCTGGACTTTAATATGATGAAAGACTGGATCGACTAGGCTTATATTTGTTGGAATTTAGAAGATTGAGGGGGGATCTTATTGAAACATATAAAATCCTAAAGGGATTGGACAGGCTAGATGCAGGAAGATTGTTCCCGATGTTGGGGAGGTCCAGAACGAGGGGTCACAGTTTGAGGATAAAGGGGAAGCCTTTTAGGACCGAGATTAGGAAAAACTTCTTCACACAGAGACTGGTGAATCTGTGGAATTGGCCAAAGTTGACTGGAAAGGGACAGTGGCGGGAAAGACAGCAGAGCAGCAGTGGCTGGAGTTTATGCGAGAAGTGAGGAAGGTGCAAGACAGGTATATTCCAAAAAAGAAGAAATTTTTGAATGGAAAAAGCATGCAACCGTGGTTGACAAGAGAAGTCAAACCCAAAGTTAAAGCAAAGGAGAGGGCACACAAGGAAGCAAAAATTGGTGGGAAGACAGAGGATTGGGAAGTTTTTAAAACCTTACAAAAGGAAACTATGAAGGTCATTAAGAGGGAAAAGAATAACTATGAAAGGAAGCTAGCAAATAATATCAAAGAGGATACCAAAAGCTTTTTCAAGTATATAAAGAGTAAAGGACAGGTGAGAGTAGATATAGGACCGATAGAAAATGATGCTGGAGACATTGTAATGGGAGATAAGGAGATGGCGAAGGAACTGAACGAGTATTTTGCATCAGTCTTCACTGAGGAAGACATCAGCAGTATACCGGACGCCCAAGGGTGGCAGGGAAGAGAAGTGTGCGCAGTCACAATTACGACAGAGAAAGTACTCAGGAAGCTGAATAGTCTAAAGGTAGATAAATCTCCCGGACCAGATGGAATGGACCCGTGTGTTCTGAAGGAAGTAGCTGTGGAGATTGCGGAGGCATTAGCGATGATCTTTCAAAAGTCGATAGATTCTGGCATGGTTCCGGAGGACTGGAAGATTGCAAATGTCACTCCGCTATTTAAGAAGGGGGCAAGGAAGCAAAAAGGAAATTATAGACCTGTTAGCTTGACATCGGTGGTTGGGAAGTTGTTGGAGTCGATTGTCAAGGATGAGGTTACAGAGTAACTGGAGGCATATAACAAGATAGGCAGAACTCAGCATGGATTCCTTAAAGGAAAATCTTGCCTGACAAACCTATTACAATTTTTTGAGGAAATTACCAGTGGGATAGACAAGGGAGATGTAGTGGATGTTGTATATTTGGATTTTCAGAAGGCCTTTGACAAGTTGCCACACATGAGGCTACTTAACAAGGTAAGAGCCCATGGAATTATGGGAAAGTTACATACATGGATAGAGTGTTGGCTGATTGGCAGGAAACAGGGAGTGGGAATAAAGGGATCCTATTCTGGTTGGCTGCCGGTTACCAGTGGTGTTCCACAGGGGTCAGTGTTGGGGCTGCTTCTTTTTACATTGTACATCAACGATTTGGATTATGGAATAGATGGCTTTGTGGCTAAGTTTGCTGACGATACAAAGATAGGTGGAGGGGCCGGTAGTGCTGAGGAAAAGGAGAGACTGCAGAGAGACTTGGATAGATTGGAAGAATGGGCAAAGAAGTGGCAAATGAAATACAATGTTGGAAAGTGTATGGTTATGCACTTTGGTAGAAGAAATAAATGGGCAGACTATTATTTAAATGGGGAAAGGATTCAAAGTTCTGAGATGCAACAGGATTTGGGAGTCTTCGTACAGGAAACCCTTAAGGTTAACCTTCAGGATGAGTCGGTAGTGAAGAAGGCGAATGCAGTGTTGGCATTCATTTCTGGAGGAATAGAGTATAGGAGCAGGGATGTGATGTTGAGGCTCTATAAGGCGCTGGTGAGACCTCGCTTGGAGTACTGTGGGCAGTTTTGGTCTCCTTATTTAAGAAAGGATGTGCTGACGTTGGAGAGGGTACAGAGAAAATTCACTAGAATGATTCCGGGAATGAGAGTGTTAACATATGAGGAAAGTTTGTCCGCTCTTGGACTGTATTTCTTGGAGTTTAGAAGAATGAGGGGAGACCTCATAGAAACATTTCAAATGTTGAAAGGCATGGACTGAGTGGATGTGGCAAAGTTGTTTCCCATGATGGGGGAGTCTAGTACAAGAGGGCATGACTTAAGGATTGATGGGCGCCCATTCAAAACAGAAATGCAAAGAAATTTTTTTAGTCAGAGGGTGGTGAATCTGTGGAATTTGTTGCCACAGGCAGCAGTGGAGGCCAAGTCATTGGGTGAATTTAAGGCAGAGATTGATAGGTATCTGAGTGGCCAGGGCATCAAAGGTTATGGTGAGAAGGTGGGGGAGTGGGACTAAATGGGAGAATGGATCAGCTCATGATAAAATGGTGGAGCAGACTCGATGGGCCGAATGGCTGATTTCTGCTCCTTTGTCTTATGGTCTTATGGTCTAACAACCAGAGGTCATGGCACTGGCTTTTGCAGAACATCATTGATCACAGACCTCCACTGACAATAGCACCCACCAGCACTTCCCTTTGTTTTCTATAACCAAGTCGATTTTGTATCCAAGCTACCAAACCACCATGGATCCCATGCAAGTTAATCATCTGGACCAATCTTCACAACAGACCTTTTCCATTGCTTTACTAAAGTTCATCTAGATAATGTCCACTGCCCTACTCTCACAATCATGTTATCATGTCCTCAAGATAGAAATTAGTTCAATTTAGCCGTATCTTCAGTGAAAAGGGAAATTAAGTGAAATGCATAGCATGTGACACATTAATATTAAAAGTTTTGAACTATAAAACATAGAGTATGGATCATAGAACATGTTGGAACCTTTTAACCTTTCCTATATTTTCCTTCAAACACCTTAAAATTGTGCTCACTTGTATTAGCCATTACCATCTTGGGAATTTTTTTCTGGTGTCCACTCTATTTATTCCTCTTATCAAGTCACCTCTCATCCTCCTTCTCTTCGAAGAGAAAAGCCCCAGATGACTCAACCTAACCTGATAAGACATGCTCTGTGATCCAACATCTTGGTAAAACTATGAATTGAAAAAAAAATCAAATCTTAATCATTAAGAGTAAACTCAGGTGCGGAAGATTCCATTTCAGTTGTATCTACTCAACCACTAACCTGTTGATCTTGGAAGGGATGAACATTAGAAATGTTTCTTTGTGTCACGTGGCTGACACTCTCTGTGCTACAAATTGCTTAGTTGAGATAGGAAAATATTCCCCATAATTTTTGTTTGTGAGAACATGGACCTAGAAGTTCACTTATAAATACCACTTTATCCCATCCTTGGAAGTGTGTCTGTGCCTCTTAATAACAGCATTTCCTCTGTCAATGACATTGAGACAACATCATTATCGCATTTCATTTTTTGGGAACTTGATCTGTTGCAAATTTGACTTTCTTTTTTTTACAACAGTGACTCTACTTCAAATAACACTCCAGTGAATACAAAATGTGTTGATATATCCTGACTCATGCAAACCAGCAGTTAAATCAAAAGTTCTTCTTTCTGGTTTTCAGTGGTGGCTCTACTTAAAGTGACATTTGATTCCAGAAGTATGCATGAAAATTCTCATCTCTGATGTTTTGAAAAAGCCACGGCTAAATATATTGTCTGTTTTTTTTTCAAAGACAGAATTAGAACCACCCCAGGCCAATTTAAGAATTGAAACACAGGAAGATTAAAGAGGTTTGCCTTTGAAACTGACTATTTTTCTAACATCATGGCAACTATACTGTATCTACTTTGGTCAGCCAATTAGTCTTGTGTGGGTTGCTGATTGCTACATTTGTCCAATGTAAATCTTGTCACGGCAGTTATGTCAAGGCAGTGTTCAGAACAAATTTCCAAAATCTGCATGTACAAAATTTATGACTGAATAATATTTACATATTGATGAAATAGTACAATCTAGATTACATTGCAGAAATTCTGCAAATGATCTTGGGTCTAATAGAGTAAATGAAGGGTATCTATAAAAAGCAAATTCAAAAATAAAGTCTGCACAGAAGCTAATGCCTCTGGAACACTAGAGCCTTCTTTGAAAACTGCTGGAAGCATGCAGAAGGAATTGCAGTACCACTGCACAGGCCATGTTATAACATGAAATGATAAAGTACTTTCTCTTAACCACCTTGTGGTGCTGGTTCATTTGGTAACATTCATTTGACCATACAACTTAACCCTGAGAAGTTAGAGCCAATGCTATCACAATTGTAGTATAACTAAAGTTTTTAAAAACACAAACACGAGGAAATCTGCAGATGCTGGAACTTCAAGCAACACACATAAAAATTGCTGGTGAACGCAGCAGGCTAGGCAGCATCTCTAGGAAGAGGTACAGTTGAAGTTTTGGGCCAAGACCCTTCGTCAGGACTAACCGAAAGAAGAGCCAGTAAGAGATTTGAAAGTGGGAGGGGGAGGTGGAGATTTGAAATGATAGGAGAAGACAGGAGGGAGAGGGATGGAGCCAAGAGCTGGACAGTTGATTGGCAAAAGGGATACGAGAGGATCATGGGACAGGAGGCCTAGGGAGAAAGAAAGGGGGAGGGGGGAAGCCCAGAGGACGGGAAGGGGTATAGTGAGAGGGACAGAGGGAGAAAAAGGAGAGAGAGAAAACAAAAAATGTGTGTATATAAATAAATAAATAACGGATGGGGTACGAAGGGGAGGTGGGGCATTAGCGAAAGTTTGAGAAGTCAATGTTCACGCCATCAGGTTGGAGGCTACCCAGACAGAATATAAAGTGTTGTTCCTTCAACCTGAGTGTAACTTCACCTTTACAGTAGAGGAAGCCATGGATAGACATATCGGAATAGGAATGGGACATGGAATTAAAATGTGTGGCCACTGGGAGATCCTGCTTTCTCTGGCGGACAGAGCGTAGGTGTTCAGCGAAACAGTCTCCCAGTCTGCATCGGGTCTCGCCAATATATAGAAGACTGCAGCAGGAGCACCGGATGCAGTAGATCACCCCAGCCGACTCACAAGTGAAGTGTCGCCTTACCTGGGAGGACTGTCTGGGGCCCTGAATGGTAGTGAGGGAGGAAGTGTAAGGGCACGTGTAGCACTTGTTCCGCTTGCAAGGATAAGTGCCGGGAGGGAACAAGTGCTACAGCTGCCCTTGCACTTGTGTACCAATTAACTGGAATCCATCTGTCCATCATCAAGGACATTGTTTAAAGGCAATATCTTGAGAAGGCATCATTAACGACCCTCCCCATTCAGAACATGCCCTCTTCTCATTATTATTGTTAGAATGAAGTCCAAACTAAAGGTGTAGCCATGGGCACCCATATGGGTCCCAGCTATGCCTGCCTTTTTATTGGCTTTGTGGAACAATTTATGTTCCAAACCTATTCTGGTACTGTTCCCCACTTTTCCTTCGCTACATCGATGACTGCATTGGCGCTGTTTCCTGCATGCATGCTGAGCTCGTTGAATTCATTAACTTTGCCTCCAACCTTCACCCTTCCCTCAAGTTTACCTGGTCCATTTCCGACACCTCCCTCCCCTTTCTGGATCTTTCTGTCTCTATCTCTGGAGAGAGCTTATCTACTGATGTCTACTATAAGCCCACTGACTCTCACAGCTATCTGGACTATTCTTCTTCTCACCCTGTCTCTTGCAAAAATGCCATCCCCTTCTCGCAATTCCGTCTCCTCCACATCTGCTCTCAGGATGAGGCTTTTCATTCCAGGACGAAGGAGATGTCCTCCTTTTTTAAAGAAAGTGGCTTCCCTTCCTCCACCATCAACCCTGCTGTCAAATGCATCTCCCCCATTTCACGCACATCTGCTCTCACTCCATCCTCCTGCCACCCCACTAGGAATAGGGTTCCCCTTGTCCTCACCTACCACCCCACCAGCCTCCGGGTCCAACATATTATTCTCTGTAACTTCCGCCACCTCCAACGGGATCCCACCACTAAGCACACCTTTCCCTCCCACCCCCCCGCTTTCCGCAGGGATCACTCCCTATGCGATTCCCTTGTCCATTCGTTTCCCCCCCCCATCCCTCCCCACCAATCTCCTTCCTGGCACGTACCCTTGTAAACGGAATAAGTGCTACACATGCCCTTACACTTCCTCCCTCACCACCATTCAGGGCCCCAGACAGTCCTTCCAGGTGAGGCGACACTTCACCTGTGAGTCGGCTGGGGTGATGTACTGCATCCGGTGCTCCCGATACGGCCTTCTATATATTGGCGAGACCCGACGCAGACTGGGAGATCGTTTCGCAGAACACCTACGCTCTGTCCGCCAGAGAAAGCAGGATCTCCCAGAGGCCACACATTTTAATTCCACTTCCCATTCCCATTCTGATATGTCCATCCACGGCCTCCTCTACTGTAAAGATGAAGCCACACTCAGGTTGGAGGAACAACACCTTATATTCCATATGGGTAGCCTCCAACCTGATGGCATGAACATTGACTTCTCAAACTTTGGCTAACGCCCCACCTCCCCCTGCGGAACAATACCCCATCTGTTATTTATTTTATTTATATACACACATTCTTTTTTTTCTCGCTCTCCTTTTTCTCCCTCTGTCTCTCTCACCATACCCCTTGCCCATCCTCTGGGACTCCACCCTCCCCTTTTTCTTTCTCCCTAGGCCTCCTGTCCCATGATCCTCTCATATCCCTTTTGCCAATCAACTGTCCAGCTCTTGGCTCCATCCCTCCCCCTCCTGTCTTCTCCTATCATTTCGGATCTCCCCCTCCCACTTTCAAATCTCTTACTAGCTCTTCTTTCAGTGAGTCTTGACGAAGGGTTTCGGCCCGAAACGTCGACTGTACCTCTTCCTAGAGATGCTACCTAGCCTGCTGCGTTAACCAGCAACTTTTATGTGTGTTGCATGACTAAAGTTTTATATAGTTGCAGAATGACTTCCTTATTCCTTTATTCAACACTCATACCAATAAAGGGTAACATGGCATATGCTTTCTTTTATTACCTTATCTATTTGTGTCGCCATTTTCATTGAACTATGGAGTTGGAACCCAAGATACATCTGTACTTCAATCCTATTAAAAGGCCACCATTAACTGTATACTTTTTTTACTTTTATTGGGCTTCCCAAAGTGCAATACCTCATATGTGCTCATATTAAACTCCGTTTGCAACTTCTCTGTCCATAACGATAATGGATCTATATCCCACAGCGTTCTTTGATAGTTTTTTATACTATCTACAATTCCACCAATCTTGGTGTTATCTACAGATTTGCTAAACCACTCACCTACAAGTTCATTCAAGTCATTGATACATATCACAAATAATAGATGTCCCAGCACTAATCCTTATGGAACACCAAACGGTCACAAATTCCCAGCCAGAATATCAGCCTTCCAGTTCTACTCTCTGATTTCTATGGGCAACAGACAGAAAATGATGGAGGAACTCAACAGGTCTGGAAGCATCTATAGAAATTAATAAATAATTGATGTTTCAAGCTGAGACCCTTCATCAGGACTGTAAAGAAAGTGGGAAGATACCAGAACAAGAACGAGCAGGGAGGGGAAGAAGGTGATAGGTGAAGCAAGATGGGCGGGGAATGAGGAATGAAGTAAAAAGCTGGGAGGTGACGTGGAATTTGCAAAGGGTTGGAGCAGAAGGAATCTGATAGGAGAGGAGAGTGGATCACTGCAGAAAGGGATGGAGGAGGGGTGCCAGGTGTAGATGATAGGCAGATGAGCAGAAGAATTAAGAGGCCAGAGAGGAGAAATGAAGAGGGAAGGTGGAAGTGAAGAAAAATATCAGAAGTTGGAGAAATTGATGTTCGTGCCTCACCTATGAGCAAGCCAGTTCTGAAACCAAACTTGCAATTCACATGGGATCCCATATATTTTTTTTCTGAATCAACCTGTCATGAAGGATCGTACAGTATCAAAATCCTTTTTAAATTCCATGTACATAATGTCCACTGCCTTACTCTCATCAAACACCTTTGTCACGTCCTCAAAAAACATAATCGTATTTGTAAGGATTGACCTGCTCTCCACAAGGCCACGTTGACTGACAGGCCATGCCTTCCAAAATGTGCATAAATCATATCCTTCACTCTCCTCTCCAATAGATTCCCATCACTTAGGTGAGGTTCACTAGCCTATAATTACCTGGATTATTCCTATTTCCTTCTTGAACAAATGCACATTTAATCCAGATTCAAATTAATTTATTTATCATATGTACATTGAAACATACAGTGAAGTGTGTCATTTGCGCTAACAACCAACACAACCTTGAGATATGCTGAGGGTATTTGCTACTTTCCACGTGTATGGCACCTCACCTGTTTCTCATGAGCTCTCAGTCATAGTAAACTCCTCCCTTGTATCTTTCAATATTCTGGAATATGTACCATCTATCCAGGAGACGTATCTACCTTAATGCTTTTCAGAAGTCCCTTGGTAAATACTGTTGTCAAGTGCTCATTTCATACAGCAGCCACCTCCTCTGACTCAAAGCACAAGTTCCTTTACATATCTTTGTGTGGACCTACACCTTCTTGTGTTACTCTCTTTTTCTTAGTGATTAGCATTAAAGATTCAAAGATTCGAAGTATATTTATTATCCAAGTATGTATGCAGTATCCAGCCCTGATATTCGTCTTCCCGCAGACAGCTATGAAACAAAGAAAAACCATGGACTCTTTCAAAGGAAAATATCAAAACCCCAATGCGCAAATAGAAAAAAAAATGAGCGAGAAACAAAGAAAATAAGACACCATAGTCTCTGAAAGATTCCAGGCATAATCAGCTTAGCTCAGTTCAGTTCAATCTAATACTGTGTCATTTGTTAACTCTACCACTGATCCAGTTCACCCCAATCAAAATCACACAAGATAGCAACAAAAAAGGGAGTGACCAGAAATCAGAAGCACATCATAATGTGGACTACAGAGTCCACTCCATAAACTGCATCAAATAAGCTTTGTCCTAGACCCAGGACTCTGGCGCTCACTCCCACAGCAAGAGGGAGAGAGAATCTATTTGAATGCAGGGAACTTCCTCTGGGAGCAGCGGGCATGAGGGACAGAGAGAGACCAGACACACACAGACTCCTTCCTCCAAGAGCAGCAAACGAGAGGGAGAGAGAGAGACCATTCGAACGCAGGTAGATGGTGCTGAACACCTGCCAGCTGTTCGTTCGCATCCTCGATGATTTCAATCTTCCTTGGCACTTTAGTCAGCAAGATCGACGAGAAATTGAGTCGATCATGTGATCGTGGCCTTCTTGGCCTCAAGAATGCACACTTCACTCGAAGCCTCCCCGAACTGCCTCGGAGACATCAAAGCAGCAGGTCAATCAATAGGCCTGAAACCACACCACATGGAGATTGCAGGCTCCAACAGAATCCGAATCACATTTGAAAGAATTAGAATATGTAAAAGAATGTCTTGGTGCTCTCATTGATCCTGCTCAGTAAAGAAATCTCATGAATCATTTTGCCCTTTCTTGTAATCTTTATGTTCCACATATGCGTCTGTTCTTTAGCCTGATATTGGGTATTAGTGAGCCTGTAGTATAATCTTATCAGGTAATTGCACCTTTCTCAAATGTTCTTAAATGTCTGTGGGTGAGCCCTGCAATGCATCCTCTGAGTACTACTGTGACAACCCCCCTTATCAGTAATAAAACTCTTCCACCTATTCACCACCCCACTCTAAGTCATCTAAAACAATAAAATCCAGCAATGTTGAGTTGTCAGTCCTATCCCGCTCACAATGAGGTCTCTGTACTGGCAACAACTTTGTAATTCCATGTCCTAATCCAGGCTCTGAGATTATCCTCCTTATCCATAATATTCCAACAGCGTTGAGATAAACACACTTCAGTCCACCAGCCTCACATCATTTATTAGTCTGTCCTTTGATGTCCTTCCTCTCAGTCGTACTGTCACACCAGCTTACATGCCCTCAACCCTACCACTTGTCCTGCTGGTGTGGCTACTATCCTTTGCCACTCTAAATTAAAACTTCCTCAATAGCATTAGCAAACTTCCAAGCAAGGAACACACACAAAATGCTGATGGAACGCAGCAGGCCGGACAGCATCCATAGGAAAAAGCACAGTCGACTTTTCAGGCCGAAACGTCGACTGTGCTTCTTCCTATGGATGCTGTCTGGCCTGCTATGTTCCACTAGCCATTTATGTGTGTTGCTTGAATTTCCAGCATCTGCAGATTTCCTCGTGTTTGCGTTCCAAGCAAAGATAGTGGTTTCTTTTATTGAGAGAAACAACATTTCATATTCCATCTGGAAAGTCACCAGTCTGGTAAAATGAACAATAAATTTTCAAACATCCAGTACGTTTCACCCCTCTGTTCACTTTCTCTCTCCCTCTGATCCACCTGGCCCCTTCATTTCATCTTTTCCCCTCTTCCACGCACGCCATCTTCCCATCACCCACACAATCTTACCATTGGTTTCTCTTCCCTTCTATTTCCTCTCCCACTAGCTGGTCAGTTGGCAAATTGTTTACTATTTCCACATGTGTTGAGTTACACTGAAAACTTTGTTTTGCATCCCATTTATGCTTATCAATATATTACAACAGTACACTGATGTAGTGCAAGGTGAAACAATAATAGATTGCAAAATAACATATTACAGTTACAGAGAAAGTGTATTACAGATAGACAAGAACATGATGAGGTAGCTTCTGAGGACAAGTGTCCATTTTATCATATTAGGGGACCACTCAATAGCCTTACAGCAGTGGGACAGAATTCATCGAGAGCTTTCAGGCTTTTATATTTTCTGCCCAATATTGGCAGTTTTATCAAGTTAGCAAGAAGTGTAGACGGAATCCATGGAGGAGAGGCTGGTTCCCATGAGGTTACCTGCTGTGTCCACGACTTTCTGCAGTTCTTGTAATCATGGACTAAACAGTTGCCATACCAAGCGATGATGCATCTGGATAGGGTGCTTTCTATGGTGCATTCAATAAAAACTGGTTAAAAGGGACATGCCAAATTTCTTCAGCCTTCTGAGGAAGTAGAGATGCCAGTGTGCTTTCTTGGAAGCGGTGTCTATGCAATGGTAAACCACAAAGTTCACTCCTTCCTGCACTATGACTTCTTTTGCAGATGCTTAGGCTGCTGAAATTGAAAACATGAGGCCAGATTTTGATTGGCTTTGTTTCTCAGAATCAATTCCGTTCTCATTACACAGGGTAGATGTCAAGGGGTTTCTTCATCTGGCTGGAGAGGTTAGAATGAGTCTTAGGATAAGATTAGTCATTTGACACAGAGAGGAAGAGAAATATTTTTTATTCAGGAGAGAGGTATCCTTGGAATTGTCACCTCAGATACTCAGTCTCTGAGTACATTGAAAACTGACTGTGATAGTTGTTTGAATGAATGAAATGAAGTGAGACGGGGATAAGGTGGGAACATGCTCAGTGTAGAAGGACTAAACACTGCCTCTTATAGCTGCTTGCACAGTTCAAAATACTTTCAAAATGATGTACACTTTCTACTGCATTCAAAACTCACTTTCCCTTTGAGAGACACAGATCGGCTTAAAACATGGCAAGACAAATCATGCACAAAATAGGGCTTCTGCTATAATGATAAGACAACTAATGGTACAATTGGCACAGGCAGAATGCCAAAATCATTACAGGCCAATTGGACACAGAGTGATCATGTAACACAAATCCCATAGCCAATTGATAGCATAGTCTCCTCACACCATTTTGATGCACATCTGTGAAGAGACAGTCATTCACGTAGTTGGTATTCTAAACTCATTGTTCAAGGCCAATGAAGTGCAACTGAATGTCAGGTCCATTTCCCTAAGTGAACACACAGTAGCAATAAAATACATTTGCCAAAGCCTTTCTGTTTTCTCTGTGCAATCAAGGAGATGATATCTGGATGCAGAATTGTGTTACCTACTGAACTGAGTTCTTGTAGTGTAAAGAATGGAAAATACAAAAGCAAGGACATAGTGTGGTGTGTTTCTTTTTTTTATGAATTCTGGTGGATTCTGCTTACTTTTGTAAAATGTAATATTTGCAAGAAAATTAATGTTTACAGTAAATGGCATTGCACATGAAGTACATTGGCAGGTTTTGGGTAAGTGGATTAGAACTATATCATTTCCTCATGCTGATAATAAAATGGCAATGCCCTCCCTCAGTGATCAGGAGATAATGAGCTTGCAGACACACTCAGGCATCGTCAGCCAGAATCAGGGTAGGGTAGCTGATACCAAGGCAACCAGAAACCAAAGGCAACCAAATATGGAACACTCCATGGCTTCAGTAATCTCACAGCGGCCTACAGTTGTAAAATTCCACCTGAAATTAAGTCACTATCCCGGTTTAGGAAATCTGGCAAACCAAAAAGATAAAGCAAACTCCTAGAGTTGGCAACATGAACACATTGAATCACCTATTTCAGTGCTGGAAAGTACTACAAAAAGTAATAGATACAGCCCAGTCCATCGAAGGATAAAACACTCTGTACCATTGAGCACATATAAAAGGAGCACTGCCATAAGAAGCAACATCAACCATCTATTCCTCTGCTGCCATCAGGAAGGACGTACAGGAGCCTTAGGTCCCACACCACTAATTTCAGAAACAGTTATTACTCTGCAACCATTGGGCTCCTGAACCAGCATGAATAACTTCACTCACTTCAACACTGAATTGATTCCATAACCTATGTACTCACTTTCAAGGACTCTACAAATCATGTGCTCAATACTATGTATTTATTTATTTATCTGTTTGTTTTAGCATAGTTTGTCTACTTTTTCACCTTGATTGCTTGTCAGCCTTTGTGTGTAGTTTTGCATTGATTTTATTGTATTTTTGTTCTACTGTGAATGCCCAAAAGTAAGCATAAAAAACACCATACAAAAAAAAAGAAAACACATTAAGTTTAAATATAAAAGGAGTCAATGTACAAGTAACTGAATGTGTGCATGTAAGGTGACACTAGGTGATGTGTATGTATTGATAGTGGAGCCATTGATCAGCCTGATGTCTTGGGCAAAGTAACTGATTTGAGTCTAGTGGCCCTGGCTTGGATGCTGCAAAGCTTCTTCTCTGATGGGAGTAGGACAAAGAAGTCCATAAGTAGAGTGGGTGGGATCGTTCATGATATTGCCGGCCGTTTTCCAGCACCTTTCTGTATATACTGTTTGTCCTTAATGATGGGCAGTCTGATGCCGGTGATCTTTTGGCCAGATTTAACAATCCCTTGTAGAGCCCTCCTCTGTGCAAGTGTATTGCCATGGTAAGAAAACGAGAATCAGAATCAGATTTCACATCACTGGCATATGTCGTGAAATTTGTTGTTTTGCAGCAGCAGTAAATTGCAATACATACATAATAAATTTAAAACTATAAATTACAAAAAGAAATATATACAAAAAAATTAAATAACTGATGCAAAAAAGAAAAATGAAATAGTGAGGTAGTGTTCATGGATTCATTGTTTATTCAGAAATCTGACCGAGAAGGGGAAGAAGCTGTCTATAAAATGTTGAGTATGTACCTTCAGGCTCCTACATCTCCTCCTTTAAGGTAGCAGTGAGAAGAGGGCATTTCCTGGGAGATGGGCACCTTTTTCAGGCATCACCTCTTGAAGCTGTCTTTGATGCTGGAGTGGCTAGCGCCTATGATGGAGTTGGCTGAGTTTACAACTTTCTGCAGCTTTTTCCAATCCTGTGCAGTGGATCCTCCATACCAGATGTTGATGTAAACAGTTAAAATACTCTCCACAGTACATCTGTGGAATTTTGCTAGAGTCCTTAGTAGCATATCAAATCTCCTCAAACTCCAAATGAAATACAGCCATTGTCATGTCATAAGACCATAATACCATAAAAGTATAGGAGTAGAATTAAGCTCTTTGGCCCATCAAGTGTGCTCCACCATTTCATCATGGCTGATCCAATTTTCCTTTCAGCCCCTATTTCCTCCATTCCCTCCATAGCCCTTCATGCCCTGACCAATCAAGAATATATCAACCTCTGCTTTAAATATACATAAAGACTTTGCCTCCACAGCTGCCTGTGTAAGGAATACCACAGGTTCACCACTCTCTAGCTAAAGAAATTCCTCCTCATCTCCATCCTAAAAGGACGTTCCTCTATTCTGAGACTGCGTCCTTGGTCTTAGACTCTCCCACCACAGGAAACATCTACTTCACATCCACTCTTATCAGGGCCTTTCACTATACGATGGGGTTCAATTAGGTCATCCCTCATTCTTCTACATTTTTATGCCTTTGTTGTAATTGCATCAATATGTTGGACCTCAGATAGATCTTCAGAGATGTTGACACCCAGGAACTTGAAACTGCTCACCCTTTCCAATGCTGATCCCTTGATGAGAATAGGTGCATTTTCCTCAATTTTCCCTTCTTGAAGTCCATAATCAATTCAAAGATTCAAAGATTCAAACCAAATTTATTATCAAAGAATATATAAATTATACACCTTGAGATTTGTTTGCTTACAAGCAGCCACAAAGCAAGAACCCCATATAAAGGGATTTAAAAAAAAAGAAAGACCAACAACCACTGTGCAGAGAAAGAGAGAGAAAAAAACACAAATCATGCAAACAATAGATGCAAGCCAACAGCATTTAGAGCCAGACTGAGTCTCCAGATCTGCTCCCGAAACAGCCGGTGTAGGCCCAAACCTTGGTCCCAATTCATCACACCAGTGGGGCAAAAATGCAGAGCAACCGATCAGTTCACAGGCTCGGCACCATGGAGAAAGAATGAATATTCATGGGAGAGCGAGCAAAATCAGCCCAACGCTCACCTCCGTTCCTGACACTCGGGCTTCCAATATATCTGTATTGGCATTTAAATTCCTTACTGACATGGTTGTTGTGAATGATTCCTCTTTCAATCCATTTCCTCTTTCAGTTGTTTTAGGATTAATTCACAGTGTTGTGAACCCAACTAATTGACTGTTTTGTCCTTTAAAAGCATCCATTACTTGTCTGGCTTCTTATCACTAGCATTATGAGGCCTTAGAAAGGTTATTTTTTTTCTTAAGGAAATGGCATCATTCTGCCTGCTTCCTGCACTCGTGGGCCTCTCTTCTTTTTTTGCTTTATATGAAACAGGTGCATTTTTGAGAAGTTCATTTTAATTTGCTTCTGGCTCATTAATATTGAAATGAAAGCCTAATGCTTATTTAAGTCAGACAGAGCATTGTTCCAGTTAATACCAAAGACCAAGCAATGAGAAGATGAACGCGAATGCAAATTCGGTACGTGAATATATTGAGCAACACACACAAAATGCTTGAGGAACTCAGAGGTCAAGTAGCATTGATGGAGAGGACTAAACAAACACTGGTTTAGGCCAACACCCTTCATCAAGACTGGACAGAAGGGGAGAGGAAATCAGAATAAGTAGGTGAGGGGGGAGGAGAAGAAGGAGTACAAGTTGAAAGGTGATAGGTGAAGCCAGGTTGGGTGGAAGGTAGGCGGGTGGGAATGGGGGATGAATTGTGAAACTGGGGGGTGATAGGTGGAAAAGGTAAAGTGCTGAAGAAGAAGGGATCTGATAGAAAAGGAGAAAGGAGGGGAGGAAGAGCACCAAACAGAGGTGATTGGCAGGAAAGTTGAAGAGAGGGGTAAGAGGGCAGCCAGAATAGGAATCAGACAAGGACAGAAAGTGGAGAGGGGTGAAATTACTGGAAGTTGTAGAAATCTATGTTCATGCTGTCAGGTTGGCAGCTGTATATATTGACTACAGTAGAAATACCCATGTATGGTATTTCCTCACTATTACAGTGACCATCTGATTAAGAGGACAAGTAACTGCAATGCCTTTACCTCTAGAGCAGGAGCCATTTTTTTCAATGGTTTGTTAAGAAGAGGTCCATTCTTCTTACAAGAGCAGATGTACTATCCTTGATACTTGCACAGCACTGCAGAATTTCCAAAAGATTATAAGCCTCTTATGCTAGGATCTGGCCAACCAGCAAGATCTTCAAATTCAGTTGAGTTTCCTTCCCACTCCAAATCAGCTTCCTGCAAAGCTCCAGGCTCAATGGTGAGTACTGGTGTAGTGACAGAACCCGCCCCGGAGGACTGGAGTAGAAAAACAAACTCTGTTCACAGAAATATTGAATACTTTCTGACATTCAAAATCACTCAGCATTTATTAAAATATATGCAATTAATAACAAAATAAGCAAAAAAAAGTAAAGCACTTTAATATACAGTAAAAACTCAATTAATTTGTTGAAATATCAATTAACTCAAACTACCAGTAAAATCAAGTAGAATGGCATCGGAAAGTAGCCTATCTTTGCGTGCAAATCCAAAGTGAATCATCCAATATTCATGTTTAGGATTACTACAACTGAAATCTACAGTCAGAACGATAGATAACTTCTAAAACAATATTATTTAAAATGTTTTTAAAAATCTATTGATACCTCACTATTTTTGCACTCTTTTTGCAGTACTTTTAAAAATTTTTATACAAATTTGCAGTATTTGTAATTTATAGTACTCTTATTCAGTGCAGTTTAATACTGCACAAAGCAAAAAAAAATCACAATATATGTCAGTGATATTAATCTTGATTTTGGTTCTGATTCTTATCTAGGCACTTCAAACTATTTTTCTCATTTCAAATGGATTGAGAGGCTGCCTACCTGGCTCTCATCACTTGAGGTGGATTTGCCATCCTAAGTTTTGAGGAATGATTTGAGCTCCATGATGTGCTCAATAGCAGCATGGAATTGGGAAAACACTCCCATTCATAGAGACAAATTCCAGGCCTCCACACCAAATGCACATTATTGATTCTGTTCTAGCACCTCATGAAAGGATATGGAGGCTTTAGAGAGGGTGGAGATGAGGTTACTAGAATGCTGCATGGATTAAATATAAAGGAAGGTTGAGTAAGCCAGGGCATTTCTCCTTGAATGGTGGATGGGAAGGGATTTGATAGAGGTGTATGTTATGAAGAAGCATAGATAGAGTGGATAGGCAGCACCTTTTTTTCTAGGGTGGCAATGGCCAATGTGAGAGAGCATAATTTTAAGGTATTTGGAGGAAACTATAGATAGTTTTGTTACACAGAGAGTGATTAATGTATGGAATGCACTGCCAGGGTTGATGACAGAGGCAGACGCATTAAGGACATTTAGGAGACTCTGAGATACATAGATGAAAGAAAAATGGAATCTTGGAGTAGGTTAAAATATCAGCAGAATGCTGTGGGCCAAAGGGCCAGTACTGTGCTATACTGTTCTAAGTTTGATGTCTCCATTTGCTCTTCATTTGCTTAAGTTTCTGGTGAGATCAGGGCTCACTACTTCTTGGCTGACTCTCCTGCAATTCTTGAAGGTGGAGTAGAGTCCTTTGGATGAGATGCTAGAATGGAGCCCTGCCTTCTGGTGGAACTTAGCTCATTATGAAATGGTAGAAGTTCTTCCAGTACTCAGCAAGCAGAGACCTTCCTGATGGGAAATCTAAAACTAAAGGGAATAACTTTGCAACATTTGTGAGTGAATTACTATCACATGAAGATTGGTGGAAATCTGGAGCATTGTCTGCCCAGAGGCTCCCACTGTAGGACCATTGCAAGCAATGTTTCCTCTATTTCTCTTACAGTTGCACAGAGCAACCATTGCTCTGAGCGGGAAATTTGTGTATGGTCTGAAAACTGTCTGGCACTTTAAATGATTTTTAGAAGATATGGATACTATGAATAGTTAGATTGAAAATTTAATTAATCACACATATTTCGCAATTATATTAAACAGATTTCAAAATTATATTCATATTATTCCAATATTATATTCATATAATTTTAAAATTATGTTAACATATAAAACTGCGTGGCAACAAAGGCTATGTGCAGGGTGCATTTTAGATACTGCAGGGCCATGCACCCCACAGCTCAGAGGGAACAATGTTTGCAGGAAACAAATGTGAGATTAATAGAATTTCAGAAGATATCAAACAAAGGTATAACCAAGGGAAGGAGGGGTACCAGGGATACCCAAGAACATAGAGCCAACTTACTGAAACTTCACTGGCTGGGGTCAACCATGGATATTGTGTCCTAGCTGTCTATGTGATATGGAAGCCACAATGCAAACCAGAGCTATACAATTTGGAGAGCAAACTGTTGCCATGCAGCAGGCTCCCCCACTCAGTGCAGCTGCTAAATCCAAAGGAATAGCAGAACCAATACAACTTGGCACCAGTGGCACTTCAGGAGTTGCTATTCAGTGTTGAACTCAATGTAGGGCTGATTTAGAGGCTCCAGCTTTGGATTTTTCCTCTGGCTTACTTCCAAAACCTTCCCCGTGAGCGTGTATAGCCACAAGGCAGCAGAAGTTTGAGATCAGAGTTTTCCTTCTCTTAGATGCCAACCATGGCTGACAAGTCCCATCTGCCCAAAGTGACTGGTTTTCAGGTGTCAGTAACGTGCCTTTGTCCCTTCCCCTCTCTGAGCTCAGCTCCGTTCTGCCGATCTTACTAGCTAGGCCACACATGAAGGCCAAGAACTGGACTTGGTTGTCAGAGGCTGTTTGAGATGCCATTGTGAGTACTTAATAGGTAGCGGGAGCTTATCCCCACTACCTCCCCTGGCTATATCAGCCTTAAGGAAACTCACTACAGCCTTACTGAAGTTACAATATCATAGCATTGAGCAAAACAGTTTGGGGAACAAAGAATCTGTTCAAAGTTTAGTGCTGTCACATCAAATCAAAAATGATAACGGATTGTCAACTTAAAAGAGTGGTCATCGTCAACTTGAAAGAGAGCAGCTGCAGTAATAGCTGAATATGCACCAGTACGAAGCATATGTGTGATTAGTGACCATGGAATAACAACATGTGTACGAAGGAGTATAGTTGATGGCCTAGAGCTAACTTTGTTGATGTTTTCAGGCATTCTGGGTCTTGCTTATCATTGTACATGTGATGCTCTGGAAAGTGCTCAGTCCACTCCTTTCCACTGCATAACATCATCACTGAAACACAATCACTGTGTGGTCCAAGAAACTTCTCACACCATCTTCTAATGGCAACTGTAGATCGAGATAAAATGTATCCATGACTCTGTACTTAGATCCCATAATAAAATCAGAACATCAGGAGAAAATTCTAACACTTCCAGACTTAAGATTTGTAATATAATCTCATAATATACATTTAATATTAGTTATCCTTATTCATTTTAAAACCTTATGTCCTCAACCTCACTTTTTAGATAAATGGGCCTATAAATTATGGCGCACTGTTTTTAGCCGAAAAATAGCCAATCGCTCTTCCTTTTCTAAGCAGAGATGTTCCTTTGTGTATAAAAGAATATTCTACTTAACTGAATAATTAGCTAATAAATTATACTACAAACCCATTTCTTTGAATTTAATGTCACCTTTACCAAATTTCTTTGGACTAGTTTTAAGTCTTTTAACAAAGTGCATGATAACATGCTTGCAAATGATTGAGAGAGTCTGGCTAATTAATTAAGCTGCTTGCTTCATGGGCCACTGACTGTTTTTAAGGGTTGATTTTCTTTTTATCATTTTATTTCACTTGTTTTTTTTAAACTTCATTTTTATTGTTTTGCCAATAACAGAACAAATAGGATAAAAACTTGAACAAAGTAATTGCTTTCCCAGTGCTCTCTTGTACCAGTCTCATTCCACATACACTGCAATGAAGCACAGTACATATCTCAAGTTACCCAATTTACTGAAGATTGTTTAATGTCATTTCCAGTGCAGAAGTGTAAAGGAGAATTGTAACTCTGGCTCCAATTCAGCCCAAAAAGGCACAATATCATAAGGAGCACATTAATAATTAAAAACAGAGTAAATATAGATACCTAAGATAGCTTATAGACATAGATTGATTAAATGCCCATGAAATGACACTAAATGGTGGACTGGACTGGACAATATTGAGGGATTCATCTTTGAATCTGAGTGAATAAGCCACAGTTGTCACTTCATCGCGACCTGTGAGGATTAAAGTGTACCTTCAAGAACATAACCAGAGGCATAACCAAACCAAAAGCTCTGGATGAGCCAGGGAATTTGTAGTCTGTTGAGGGCTGGATCTGTGGCATTCAAGACAGGTGATCCAGAAGGATACAGGAAGTACAGGTATGACCTACGGAAGGCTACTTTAAGATCGGGCAAACAATTAAAGACAGAATATCGACGGAATTGAATCCACGTCGACTCAGACAGGGTTTGAAGACTGTTACTTCCTACAAGGTAAAACCTACAGTAACATCACTGATGCTGTGATGATTCACTCCCAGGTGTCCACAATGTCTTTTATGCATGCTTTGAAAGAATAAAGCTACACCTGGGTGGATCCCTGCATCATCTGGCGACCCTGTGATCCCGGTCTCAGAGGCTGATGTCACAGCATCTTTCATAAAGATGAACTCTCACAAGGCATCAGGCCCTGATGGTGCACTTGGTAGGGCATTGAAAGCTTGGCAGTGTTCAAGAATATCTCAATCGCTCATTGCTGCAGTCAGAAGTTCCCACCTGCTTCAAAATGGCAACAATCATACCAGTGCCTGAGAAGAACGGGGTGAGTTGTCCCAAAGGCTATTGCCCAGTTGCACTTGCATCTGCTGTGATGAAGTGCTTTGAGTGGTTCGTCAAAGCTAGAATCAGCTCCTGCCTAAGCAAGGACCTGGATCTGTTGGAATTTGAGTTTCGCCAAAACAGACCAACAGTGGATGCAATATCACTGGCTTTCCAATCAGCCTTCGATCATCTGGATAATAGAAATAGTTATGCCAGACTGCTGTTTATTGTTTACTGAGAAGCATTGAACATAATGACACTCTCAATTCTAGTCAGCAAGCTCCATAACCTGGGCAGCTGTACCTCCCTTTGTAACTGTATCTCCTCACCAGGAGACCACGCTCAGTGTAGATCAGAAATAACACCTCCTCCTCACTAGCCATCAACACTGGCACACCTCCAGGTTGTGTGCTCTATTCTCTATACACCAATGATTGTGTCGCTAGACACAGCTCAAACACCATTAATAAATTTGCCAATGACACAAGTATTGTTGGCAGGATTTCACATGGTGACAAGGAGTCATACAGGAGTGAGATCGGTCAGCTAGTTGATTGGTAGCACTCAAGGTCAATAAGACTAAGGAGATGGTAAGGATAAGTCGAGGAAACATACACCAGTCCTTATCCAGGGTCAGCGGTGGAAAGTGTGGGCAGTTTCAAGTTCCTGGGTGTCAACATCTCTGAAGATCTATTCTAGGCCTGACATATTGATGCAATTGCAAAGAAGGCATGATATCTGGTATATTTCATCAGGAGCTTGAAAAGACTTGGCATGTCAGCTAAAACTATCGCAAATCTCTACAGAGTTACTGTGGAGAGCATTCTGACAGGTTGTGTCATCTTCTGGCATGAAAGGGCCACTGCAGAGGAGTGGAGGAAGATGGAGGAAGTGGTAAAGTCACCCAGCTCCATTCTGAACACTAGCTTCCCCAGCATTAAAGACACCTTCAAAAGGTGATGCTTCAAAAAAGCAGCATTCATCATCAAGGACACCCATCACCAGGTACATGCCATCTTCCATTACTTGCATCAAGGAGTAGTTTTGAAGCATGAAGACAGACACTCAGGGTTTCAGGAACAGTTTCTTCTCATCTGCCACCAGATTTCTGAATGGACAATGAACCCATGAACACTACCTCACTTTTTTCCCTCTCTTTTTGCACTACTTATTTAATATAAAGATTTTATATACACTTCTTACTGCGTTTTATAGTATTTTTATTACATATTACAATATACTGTTGTCTCAAAACAACAAATTTCATTGCATATGCCAGTGATATTAAACCTTATTTTGATTCTGCTTCTGATCTGATTTGGAGTAACTGGCAGGAAGGAAATGATAAAGTAAAGGTGGATGGAAGTGTTTTTTCAAAATGTATTCATTAATGGGATGTGGGCATCGCCAGCTAAGCCAGCATTTATTGCCCATTCCTAGTTGCCCTTGAGTAGGTGGTGTTGAGTTCCTTCTTGAACTGCTGCAGTTCCCGTGGAGAGGAGGTTAGTGGCTGGGGGTGTTGATTAGCCTTATTGCTTGGGGAGATACCTATCTTTGAGTCTTGTGGTCCGGGGTGGAGGTTATGTAGCCTCCTCCTTGATGGGAGTGAGACCAACAGTCCATGAGCAGAATGGGTGGGATCCTTCATGATATTACTGGCCATTTTCTGGTGCCCTTCTGTATTTACATCCTTGATGGCAGGTAGGGTTTGTCAATTATGCGTTGTGCCGCTGATGTAAAGAGGGGTGCAGGTGGTGCGAATTCTTCTGAAGTCGATGACCATCTCCTTTATCTTGTTGAGGCAAAGGGTATTTGCCTGACACCATCCTCATGTCCTTCCACTTCCCTCTCTGGCTGTCACATCATTGTTGATGTTGAGCCCCACCACTGTTGTGACATCGGGAAAATTGACCATATGATTACTCAGGTGTTTGCCCGTGCAGTCATGTGTGAGCAGAGTGTACAATAACGGATTCAGCATACATCCCAGAGGGGTACCCATGTTGAGGACAATGGGGAGAAAAGAATGGTCGTGCATCTTGTCTATCTGAAGTCCGTTGCTTAGGAAGTCTAATACTCAGTTGCACAGTGGTATATTTAGACTGAGGAGCAGGTATTTTTTCACCAAGGTATGTGACACAATAGTGTTGAATGGCCAAATGAAATCCAGGAACAGCATTCTGACTTAAGTGTCCTTATTTTCTAAGTGCATTGGGCCAGGTTGAGAGGTTGTTACGGTATCTGTCGTAGAGCGGTTCTGTCAGTTATCATATTGGTCAGTGTCCAATGTGGCAGGAATGGAGTTCTTGACATGTGCCATTATCAGCCTTTCAAAACACTTCACGATGATTAGTATCAGTGCCACCAGGCGCAAGTCATATAGTTCTGAAGATGTAGAATTCTTTGGTACAGGGATGATGGCGGTTGATTTGAAGCAGGTATGGTCAACAGTCTGGCTAAGTGAAGTGTTGAAGCTGTCCGTGAAGACGTCAGTGACCTGATGTGCACACTCCTTGAGTACTCGGTCTGACATGTTGCTTGGCCCAGTATCTGGATTCATCTGTTCCCATGTAGTGTACAAGTGGGAAGGTTAAACAGTGGGCTTTGTCTGCCAGTGAGCTCTTACTGGATGGTGCAGTGAACACAATGAATTAAACAGGAAGTGAGCAGGTTAAAGACAGTCAGCACTGGGAAGACTAAAAACGTACTTGTTAAGATGTAGGAAGGTAGGGGAGAGGAATGTATGGATACACAAAAAGTGTGGTAACAATGGGAACAAGGTTATTTAATCAATGAGCGAATGGATTCAGAAGGAGGTTGAGAACATATACAGAAGAACGTAGGCGTTGCAAAATACAGAGAACAAAGACATGCCTGGCACATCAGACTGGATATGGTCTCCACTCCCACAGAGAAACAAGAGAAAAAAAACATAAGGAACAAGCAAGCTGAGCTAATATTGCAGATGGACAACGGGAACAAACTGAAAAATCAGCTTTTCTAAATTTATAAAGTCCTACTGAGTATTGATTGCTTGGGATCAGGGAGGGGAAAATTAGAAGGTACAGTTAAAACACAGTGGGAGTTGGGACTGGGGCGGAGAGGGAGTATGAATAAAATGAATGTGGAGAATGTACCAAGTGATTTTAAAAAGGAGTAAAGTTGTCCTTACACATTAAATGCAGTGAAGAATAAACTGTAACTGTGATCTGATGTGAGAAACTGCTTTTGCTCTTATTCAGTTCTGCTCAAGGGTCTTCAACACAGAATGTTAACTCTTTTTCTTTATTTCCACAGATACAATTTGATCTCCTGAGTATTCTAGCATTTTCTGTCTTTATTTTACTTCGAGTAAAGATTAAAACTAATGATTTTTACTATTAAAAACTATTTGCTTGCTGGAACTATGACCAAACAATTCTTATTTTCAATTCAGTTTTTAACCTTCCTTATGTTCAGGATATACTATGCCGCTAAAACAATAATGGCATGGTTCTATAGTAAGTATGATGAGTAGAACAATTCTCTTCTGATTCATTCTTTCCAGCAACCTATCATGTGTCAACACCTTTCTCAAGCTGATCTAATACCATCTGAGCTTACTTGGAAATGTAAAATTAGAAAAAGTAAATGGAAAGTTCTGGGACAAATTGATCTGAGAAAGATGGTTAAGGTTAAGATCAAAGCAATGTCCGTATCATTCACAAAAAATAAAGCAACAGTCTTGTGAAGGAACATGAGGAAATGCAGCTGCTGGAATCTGAAGCAAATCAAAAAAACAAGCTGCTAGAGGAACTCAATTGATCAGGCAGCATCTGTGGAAGGAAATGGATGGTCAAAATATTGGGTCCAGACTTTACTTGGATTAAAAAAATATAGGAGAAATAGCCAGTAGAAAGAGGTAAAGGGAAAGGTCAAGGAAAAGTTGGCAAGCAATAGGTGCACCCAGTGAGGAAGGGTGATAGGTAGTTGGAGGAGGGATGTTCGAAGTAAATTTATTTTCAAAGTACATGTGTCACCACATACTACCCTCAATTTATTTTTTGCAGGAATTAACAGTAGACTAAAAATATATAACAGAATCAGTGAAAAGAGCACACAATGTGCAAAAAAGAAACTGTGCAAATACAAAAAAGGTAAATAAGTAAATAAGCAAAGATGCGGAGAAATTTCTTTAGCCAAAGGATGGTGAATTTGTGAAATTTGTTGCCACATGCAACTGTGGAGGCCAGGTCATTGGGTATATTTAAGGCAGAAATTGATCGGTTCTTGATTGGACATGGCATCAAAAGTTACAAGGAGAAGACGGGGAACTGGGGTTGAGGAGGAGATAGAAAAAAAGGATCGGCCATGATTGAATGGTGGAGCAGGCTCGATGGGCCAGATGTCCAAATTCTGCTCCTATGTCTTATGCTCTATGGTCTTATAAATAAGACTGAGAGCATAAGTTATGGAGTCCTTGAAAGTGAGTCTGGAGATAATGGAATCAGTTCAGTGTTGAGTGAAGTTATTCATACTGATTCACAATGACGGATGTTGCTTTATTATGGCAGCGCTCCTTGTAGATGTGTTGAGTGTTGGGGAGGGTTTTTCCTGTGATTATCTGGACAATATCAACCACTTTTTGTCAGCTTTTCCATTCTTTGGCATTGGTGTTTCCATACCTGGCTGTGATGCAAACAGTCAGGATAATTTCCAATTTGCCTCTATAGATGTTTATTAAGGTTTTAGATGACATGCCAAATATGTACACACTTCTAAGAAAAGTAATGGCATGTATGTGCAGGTCCAAAGGACAGATCCTCTGAAATGATAATGGCAAGAAATGTAAAGTTAAAGGAATAGACCCTCTCCACCTCTAATTCCCTGAAGAGGACCAGCTCATGGACCTCCAATTTCTTCCTCTTGTTGTCAATAATCAGCTCTTTGGTTTTGCTGGCATTAAGTGAGGGTTTGTTACTGTGGCATCACTCAACCAGTTTTTCAATCTCCCTCTGATATGATGGGTGGAAATAGTGACAGATGCTGGGAGGTGAGAGGTGTAGACAATAAAAGGATGTAGCTGATGGAATCTGAAAGGGAAGGAAGATGGATGTTGGAAGCAAATAAGGGAGGTGGGGTAGGCAGATAGGAACAGCAGGCGGAGGTGTTGCAGTGAGAGGAGTATGTGGCTAATGATGGAGTGAGTGGAGGTGGGAAGAGAAACAGTGTAATGGGGAGCTGGGATCAATGGAGGAGGAATTGTGTGTAGATCAAGAGGAGAGAAGAAAGGGATGGGGGAGATGTTTATCTGAAAAATAGAGAATTCAATGTTTATGTTGTCAGGTTCTGGAATATGAGGAGCTGGTCCTCTAGTTTGCCTTTAGACCTATACTGATATTGGGGGAGGGTGAGAACAGGTTAGTTGACCTGGGAATGGAGAAGGGAATTAAAAAATCTAAGAAACAACTTCATGGATTTTCTTCTTCCATAAAAGTGAAGCAATTAGCATTTCCTGATGAAGGGTCTCGGCCCAAAACATCGACTGTACCTCTTCCTAGAGATGCTGTCTGGCCTGCTGCATTCACCAGCAACTTTTATGTGTGTAACATAATTGAAGTACCCTCACGTCCCCGACATTCCCTCTTCTCCCTTCTTCCATCGGGGAGAAGATATAAAAGTCAGAAAGCATGTACTGCCAGGCTCCAGGACAGTATCTGCCCCACTTCAATAAAACCATGAAATGGTTCCTGACTAAGATAAGATATATTCTTGACCTGTCAATCTACTTTATGATCTTGCACATTATTGTTTAGCTGCACTGCACGATTAATGGAGCTGCACTTTATTCTGCATCATTATTTTGTTACTCTGTTCTACCTTAATGCACTGTGTAATGATTTGATCTCTATGAACAGTGTGCATGACATACTTTTCACTATATCTTAGTACCTGTGACAATAATAAACCAATGCCACTACCAGAAAGAGCCAGGAAATTACAGATCCATTCGTCTAACATCGGTTGTACAAATCTTTTAGCAATCTGTAGTTGAGGACAGACTGGCTGATGGAGTAAATTGAGTTAACTAGAGAGAGCTATCGCAGATGTGTAGAGGGAAGTCACATTTAGTGAACATAACTGATTTTTTAAGGAAGTAAGTGAAGTGGAATCCACACTACAATATCACCCTTTTTTCCTGTGGTTTGATAGTAATGTTGTGATTGGTGCAGAGAGAGTGGAGGGCAGTGTGTATAGGAGGGGTAAGGTTCGAAGAAGAAGGAGGAGTACTGAAGTCAAGTCAGTTGAGACACAGCGACACCTTACACTTTTCTATTAATCACACTTTTTCTGAACAATGATCACTGCAATCAATCGCCTGTAACTTCTCTTTTAGAGATGTGATTTTGAACTGCACAACTTGGCATTTTTGTGGTGTTCTAGAGGATTCACTTAACTGGAGTCTCAAAGGTTCAGTGTGGCTTTATGGGCTGAATCGAGGTAGTGGGGCCTGGGTCTGAAAGTGAGGAACAAGCTGATGTTTAACCATTGCTGGAGCAGACTTGGGGCCAAACTGAAGCGGTGCTATCTGTGCCCGAGAGTGAGAAACGAACCAATGTTTGGCAACTTAAGCACAGGGCCGTATTGAAAGGGTCGGGATGTCGGGGCTGGAGGCGAGGGACAGTCCAGTGTGCAGCTCACTGTTCCATGACATTTACTCAGCTCTGTGCTGAACTAAGGCTGTGGCTTGCAACTAACAAACTCCTGAACCAGCTGCAATGATGAACTGGCTTTGTGGCTGTGGACTCACATTCGTGAATTTTACTGATTCATGTTTCATGATTCATGAATCGGTGGCAAGAGAAGATGGCGACGCGACGCTGTGCGTGCAGCCTCTCCGGTGAAATGATATTGTATTTGTTAAATAGGGTACCGTGCATAATTCTGATTTGATGGAGACAGCCGTGAGAAGCATAGAGGAACATCCGGAGAAACTTCTGAAATGCCCGGTTCACTGTGGCTGCTACTGTGTGATCGAGAATCTCTGGAGGGAAGGCCCCAAGTCCTCAGCTTTGCCTGCTGTTGGCGGCTCGGACTGGGGTTGAAGCACTTAGCAGAGATGGTGCTCGGTGTCGGAGGGCTGGTCGGAAGCTTGAAGCTTTTGGACAACTCAGACTTGGACTGTGATCGGGCATAGCAGGAGAAGTTTTCTTCCTTCTCCCGTCTGCTTGAGATGTGGGACTTTCGAGAGACTTTGAACTTTTTTTACCATGCCCATGGCCTGTTCTTCATCAAGTTACGGTATTGCTTGCACTATTGTAACTATATGTTATAATTATGTATTTTTTGTCAGTTTTTCAGTCTCGGTCTGTCCTATGTTTCTGTGATATCACACCGGAGAAATACTGTACCATTTCTTAATGCATGCATTACTAAATGACAATAAAAGAGGACTGTGTGTCCTCATAATCTAATCTAATCTAGTTCTGAATGTTATTTAATTTTTATTGTTTGCATGATTTCTTTTATTAACACATTGGGAATTTGATGGTCTTTTTTAATGGGTTCTGTTGGTTCTTATTTGTTTTTGCTGCTGCCCATAAGAAGGTGAATTTTAAGGTTGTACATAGTATACATACTTTGATAATAAATGTATTTTGAAATTTGAATTTTGAACAAGAAATTTTTAGTCAAGAGAGCCATGACCGGACTCATGGGAGGAAATTAAGCAACATCAATCAACTGAGATGGTGAGGTCAGAATCAATGAATTGTTTGATAGGGACTCGGATGTGGTGCAAAACTCATAATTTAGTTCTGAGCCCATGAGAGACCTAGAATGGCAGGTGTGATTAATGTGTAAAACAGATACTTCCTCAGGCTACAAAACAGCCAAAGGGTGGCTGATCACACCTGACAGATCAATGTGAAGCTAATGATGTGAAAGAAACTGGTCAAGAGTGGAAGGGAAGACAAAGCACAGACTAACATTTCTTTTTTTTCCACCTGTTAATTCATTACCAATCAGTCTATGTAATGCAATGTGCTGCTGGTTAATAATGCTGAACTGAAGATTCAAAGCTAGAATCTAACAGACACTAAACAATGGTTGTATGACCACTTTCTGGTACATCTCTTTTTAATTTTGGAACCCTGGTGTTTTGTTTGCCGGTCACTTTAAGCTACCCTTCCTGATCTGTTACAAACAAGCTCAATAGAGCATCATCTTCCAACTGGAAAAATTGCAGCAATAGGTTAGATTGGCTTTATTTGTCATACAGTATGTATATTTAAAAAAATGGAATGCATTATTTGCATCAATGCATGATATAATCTGAGAATGTGCTAGGGCAGACTGCAAGTGTCACCATGTTTCTGGCACCAATATAGCATGCCCACATCTTACTAACCTGTATGTTTTTGGAATGTGGGAGGAAACTAGAGCACCCAGAGAAAACCCACATGATCATGGGAAGAATATACAAACTTCTTAAATCCAATGGTGGTCAGGGATTTGTTTCTGTACTGTGTCCCTCGGTGACTCCATGCCTTCTGATGTTTTCTGATATTAAACTATTTGCCAATCATCCTCAGTTCAATTTTTTGCAGTTTCAAAAGCAGTTGAGAAAAATGGAGAAGATGCCAAAGCCGTGGATAGTGAAAACCTATCTTGCTTCAGACCATCCCCCCCACAAGAGTGTCAGTCACTATTTAAAGAGGACCATGACAGAATCATGCCAATGCTATTCTGGCTAACTGTATCGAAGTCTTTAGTGGGCCAATAATTTATTTCTAGCGAGAAGGGTTTCCTGCAACTAGCACAGTGTGAGGTAAATTGATGAAATGTCCAACACTAAAACCATAACTGTGCTCAGTGCAGACTTTCTCTGCAAGAACAAGGTCTTGGTGAAAGTTAGGGCTGTTGCAAGCTCTTTACCAGCTACACAGAGCAGGAGGATTCCCCTGTTCCTGTTGCAGGCAAATCTATCCCCTTAGCATCCTATACAAGTGATTTCTGCAAAATGGGGGGGAGGCAGGTAGATGGAAACTGCCTGTGTCCTACTTCTCTGTAGCATGAAGCCATATTACTTGTGCATGGATCAAGAATTCTGTGTTACTTATTTACTTTTTCATATAAATTTCACAAGAGTGAATTTTTATTCCATATCTCAGAATTTCTGGAAGCAATTTCTAAATTCTGTGAGGGCAATTTTCTGTTACCTAAACATGGAGGTCATCATAAACTAATTATCTCTGTATATTTTAGATCCTGGATCTGTGGGTTTTCTCCCAGCAATTAAAGCGAAGTTGGTGGCTCTTGCAGGCTGAAATCGTCGTGCTTCAGAAGCCTCTATTACTGACAAAATTAATGACAAAGGTCTCATGAGGAGAAATTTGGTTCAATGGCCTGAAGTAGCAGATCTAATACATCTTAAAGGCAAAGAGAGAAATAATGAAGCAGAGAGACAGAGAGAGAGAAAATCAGAAGCTTCACATCTTGGAAACCTAAAATAAAATCAGATAATGCAGGAATCACCCTAAAGATCAGGCACCATCTATAGTGAGAGAAAGAGAGTTAACAGTCTGGGTCTAAGATGCTTTTAGACTTTATACTTCATACTTTATACTTTATTGTCACCAAACAATTGATACTAGACTGTACAATCATCAAAGCAATATTTGATTCTGCGCTTCCTGCTCCCTGGATTACAAATATTAAATATTAAAAATAGTAAAAATTAGTAAATATTAAAATTTTAAATTATAAATCATAAATAGAAAATAGAAAAATGGAAAGTAAGGTAGTGCAAAAAAACCGAGAGGCAGGTCCGGATATTTGGATGGTACGGCCCAGATCCAGGTCAGGATCTGTTCAGTAGTCTTATCACAGTTGGAAAGAAGCTGTTCCCAAATCTGGCCGTATGAGTCTTCAAGCTCCTGAGCCTTCTCCCAGAGGGAAGAGGGACGAAAAGTGTGTTGGCTGGGTTGGTCGTGTCCTTGATTATCCTGGCAGCACTGCTCTGACAGCATGCGGTGTAAAGTGAGTCCAAGGACGGAAGATTGGTTTGTGTGATGTGCTGCGCCATGTTCACGATCTTCTGCAGCTTCTTCCGGTCTTGGACAAGACAACTTCCATACCAGGTTGTGATGCACCCTAGAAGAATGCTTTCTACAGCGCAACTATAAAAAGTAGTGAGGGATTTAGGGGACAGGCCAAATTTCTTTAGTTTTCTCAGGAAGTAAAGGTGCTGGTGGGCCTTCTTGGCAGTGAACTCTGCTTGGTTGGACCAAGTCAGGTCATTTGTGATATTAACCCCAAGGAACTTAAAGCTTTTGACCTGTTCCACTTACGCACCACTGATATAAATTGGGTCGTGCGGTCCGCTACTCCTTCTGAAGTCAACAACCAATTCCTTCATCTTGCTGACATTGAGGGATAGGTTATTGTCTTTGCACCATGCCACCAGGTTCTTAATTTCCTCTCTGTACTCAAACTCATCATTACCCGAGATATGGCCTACAATTGTTGTGTCATCAGCAAACTTACGTATTGAGTTTGATGGAAACTTGGCTACACAATCATGGGTGTACAGTGAGTACAGCAGGGGGCTGAGTACACAGTCTTGTGGGGCACCAGAGCTCAGAGTGATTGTAGAGGAGAGCTTGTTCCCTATTTTTACAGCCTGGGTCCTGTCTGTGAGGAAGTTGAAGATCCAGCTGCAGATCTGAGTGCTAAGGCCCAGGTTCTGGAGATTAGGAATCAGTTTATTTGGAATGATGGTATTAAAGGCAGAGCTGTAGTCAATGAAAAGGAGCCTTACGTATGCATATTTATTCTCCAGGTGTTCTAAGGAGGAATGTAGGGCCAGAAAGATGGCATCTGCCATTGACCTGTTGCTCCGGTATGCGAATTGCATAATGTCGAGGTTGACCAGTAGGCTGTGGTTGATGTGTGCCATAACCAATCTCTCAAAGCACTTCATAGCAATTGATGTCAGAGTCACAGGTCGATAGTCATTCAGGCATGCCACCTTGCTCTTCATCGGCACTGGGATTATCGTTGCCTTCTTAAAACATGAGGGGATCTTAGACTGAATCAAGGAGTAGTTGAAGATGTCAGCAAACACTCCAGCTAGCTCGCTTGCACAGGCCCAGAGAACCCCTCCCGGGACGCTATCTGGGCCCATCACCTTCCTTGGATTTATCTTCAGGAAGGCCCTGCTAACGTCCTCCTCGGTGACGATGAATCTCGATGCCTTGCAAGGGAATTTCAGATACTTGGGTTAGAGAGCTGTATCAAGGTCACCAGTTGTGGGCTGGATAACAGTGAGGATGCTTGCAATTCCCAGATAGAGGAAAGAAATCTCAGGAGGGTTTAAGGTGGTTAGAAAGCCTTGCCTTGTGAGAATTTGAAATGACTAGTAGATCCCACTTATCCTCATTTTAGGAAAGATGTACATTCAGAGGCCACTTAATTAGATACAAGAGTGGAACCCGGTGTGGCCTTCTGATACTATAGCCCATCCACTTCAAGTTTCAATGTGTTATGTGTTTAGAGATGCTCTTCTGCACCTCACTATTGTAACATGTGGTTATTTGAGTTACTGTCACCTTCCTGTCAGCTTGAACAAGTCTGGCTATTCTTCTCTGATGTCTCGCATTAAAAAGGTTCTTTTGCCCACAGAACTGCCACTGACTGGATGTTTTTCATTTCTTGTGAGGTTCTCTGTAACTGTAAAGACTATTGTGTGTGAAAATCCCAGGAGCTCTGCAGTGTCTGAGATACTCAAACTACCCCATCTGGCACCAACAATCATTATAGAATCAAAGTCAGATTAGATCACATTTCTTCCCCATTCCAATATTTGATCTGAACAACAACTGAGCATCTTGACCATGTTTGCATGCTTTTATGCACCGAGTTGCTGCCACATGATTAGCTGATTAGATATTTCCATTAATGAACAGGTGTAACTGATAAAGTGGTCTCTGAATCCAACTACTTTCTCACATCAATGAATCCAAAGCTCATGGGTATAATTAAATCTCGGGTTATTTCGAACCTGAAAACAGGGAACAAAATGGTATATATGTTTGAGAAAAGCTGGAATTCACATCCATGAAAAAAGAGGATGCTGAGTACAAAATGGAATATTCATAGCTATATTTGTTGCATTTTTGCAAGGACTGGGTTGCATGAGACAGGAAGAGAGCAGGTACAGGAAACTGGTTTGCAGTAATCTTTGTGCTCACTGAATAATGTTCAGCAAAGGACTAAACTGTCCTCCGCTAGTCCTAATAAATTTTGCAAACATACCTGAGGTGCATTTGTCTCTAGTTTCTTTTGTTTTCGGTGACATACTTGGGCTGCTGATAATCTCATGCCTGTTTTTGACCATGTAGGCAGTGGTATCAAACTCAAAAACACAAGAGATTCTGCAGATGCTAAAAATCCACAGTAACATACACAAAATGATGCAGGAACTCAGCAGGTCAGGCAGCATTCACAGAAAGGAATAACAGTCGATGTTTCAGGCTGAGACCCTTCAACAGGAGTGGAAAGGAAGGGAGAAGAAGCCAGAATAAGAAGGTGGGGAGGAAGCTGGAAGGTGATAGGTGAAGACAGGTGGGTGGGGGAGGGGGTGAAAGGTGGAAAAGATCAAGGACTGGAGAAAAAGGAATCTGAAATGAGAGGAGGGGACCATAGGAGAAAGGGAAGGAGAGGGACATCAGGAGGAGGTGATAGGCAGGAGAGGGCAAGAGAAGACATAAGAGTGGAGCCAGAGTGAGTATTGAAGAAGAAGGAAGGGGAAGGAGAAATCAAATTCAAGTTTTCCCCATCTGATGTATCAAGTCGCAATCAGATGTTGAATTAATATGACTGGCTATGGTTTATACGAATGAAATAAGAGCATTAATGAACTCATTACTGGGAGCTGAAGCTTCAACTAAGTAAGATTATATTGCAAGTTCTGGATATTAAAATAATGTACTCTCTCCATGGTATAAACTATACTAGGGCAATCTTCATTAACGCATTGTGAGTGGTTTATTACTGATAGCTGACAAATGAAAGCACTTCATTATAGAGCAAACTAATGAAGGGAATTTGAGAAAAGGCACTTTAACTCTTTCTCTTTCCATGAGTATTTCCAACATTTTCTGTTCTTGTTTCATTTTTCCAGTAACCACAGTTATTTTTAATTTCATTTTAGAATGAGCCCAATGTTTCTTGATGCTATTACACACCATGCCCTCTGCTCCCTGTTACCATTGGGAAGGGTACAGGAGCCTTAGGCTCAACACCACCATGATCAGGGAAGTTATTACCCTTCAACCATCAGGCTCCTGAACCAGCGTGGGTAACTTCACTCACCGCAGCACTGAAGTGATTCCACAAGGAATGAGCTCACTTTCAAGAACACTGCAACTCGTGCTTTCAATATTATTCTTTTTTCTCTCTCCCAAGTCAAGCTGGTAAATCTGAGCTACAGACGTTGCCAAGCACACTAATTTCTCAACTGATCGGACATTTCAGACTACGCTTGTTGTGGTTAGTATTGTGGCTTTCTGGAGAATTACATAAATACTGCTGTTTAGCCCTATTTGTTTAACACTATTGAGTAGTGACTTTGGGATGATACCATTTATAGATATTACTTTTGGGGCAATGCTCACCCTGTTCATGTTCCACAGTCTTTCAATTTCTTCCTTTAATTCAGCATATTTCTTGTAGTTTTCACTTAATGATTAAGGCAAGACAGTGGCTATCTTCGACCAGGAGTCTGGTTTTTCATCTAAAACACTCAAAAACTTCTATAACAACAGGAATTCTGCAGATGCTGGAAATTCAAGCAACACACATAAAAGTTGCTGGTGAACGCAGCAGGCCAGGCAGCATCTCTAGGAAGAGGTGCAGTCGACGTTTCAGGCCGAGACCCTTCGTCAGGACTAACCGGACTTCTATAGTTGTACTGTGGAGAGCATTCTGACTGGCTGCACCATCGTGTGGTATGGGGGGAAGGATGCTACTGTACAGGATTGAAGAAAGCTGCAGAGATCTGCAAAATTAGTCAGCTTTATCACAGGTACTAGCGTCTGTAGTTCCAATACATCTTCAGGAGTTGTGCCTCAGAAAAACGGTTTCCATCATCAAGGATCCCCACAACCCAGGACATACCTCTTTGCATTATTACCATCAAAAAGGAGGTACAGAAGCTTGAAGGCACTCACTCAGCAATTTAGGAACAGCTTCTTCCCCTCTAAATGGACATTGAAAACATGGACACTACCTCTCTACTTTTTTGAGTTCTGTTTTGCACTATTTATCTTAATTTATTTATTTAATACACACACACACACACACACACACACATATATATATATATATATATATATACTTACTGTAATTCTTTTTTTTCTATATTTATCATGCATCACATTGTTAATGCTGTAAAGTTAATAAATTTAACAATATATGCTAATGTTATTAAACCTGATTTTGATTTATGTTATGTGTGTTTAGAATGGCTATATCGATTAAGTAAGTTTTTCTTGCCTGTCTAACCTGTAGTACTATATCTGTATGCTTATTGTGGATTGTCCTATCTGTAATAATGGATCAGTCATAACGCAATGTAGAACTCTGACTCTAAAACAGGATTAGGCTTATATTTATAGTAAGCTATAGTGTATTACATGAGTTAGTAATTTAAAGCAAAATTTGGTTAATGATGTTTGTCACTTGATTGTGTCTGTGTAAATAATCAGATTGAGTTAAACTGCTGCAGGATCCTATAACGTGTTGGATTGTTCCTAGTTTCTCTTGGCATTTTCAGCATTCATCTTTTGATTTTGTTGGTCTTTTATTATGTTTTTTTTAATAATTATTTTGTGTTAACCATCTGGCCCAATGCCATATTAGAGTTTGCTGATGACACCACTGTTGTTGGCCAAATCAAAGATGGTGACAAAATAGTACATAGGAAGGAGAATGAAAATCCGGCTGCGTCTGTGACACAGCAACAACCTCTGACCCAATGTCAGCAGAACCAAAGAGCTGATTATTGACTTCAGGAGGAGGAAACCAGAGGTCTATGAAACCAGTGCTCATTGGAGGATCAGAGGTGAAGAGGGCCAGCAACTTTAAATTCCTCAGTGTTATCATTTCAAAGGACCTGTCCTGGGCCCAGCATGTAAGTGTAATTACAAAGAAACCACATCAGCACCTTTACTTCCTTAGGATTTTCTGGAGATTAGACATGACATATAAAAACTTTGACAAACTTTTACAGATGCATGGTGGAGAGTATATTGACTGGTTGCATCACAGCATGATATGGAACCAATGCTCTTGAATGGAAAATCCTTCAAAAAGTAGTGGATATGGCCCAATTTATCACAGTTTACCATGAGTGTTGTTGCAGGAAAGCAGCAACCATCTTCACCAATGCCATGTTCTCTTTTCACTGCTGACATCAGGAAGGAGGTACAGGAGCCCCAGGACTCACACCACCAGTTTCAGGAAAAGTAATTATTCATCAACCATCAGGGTCTTGAACCGAAGGGGATAACTTCACTCTACTTCACTTACCCAATCACAGAACTGTTCCCTGTGGACTCACTTTCAAGGACACATCATCACATGTTCTTAATATTTATTGCTTAGTTATTTATTATTATTATTACTATGTCTTTGTTTTGAATTTGCACAGTTTGTTGTCTTTTGCCCACTGGTTCGCTCACTGCTCAAGCTGATGCGTTCTTTCATTGATTCTATTTTGGCTATTATTTTGTTATGAATTTATGGTGTATCCACATAAGAAAATGAATCTCAGGGTTATAAATGGTGGCATTTATTTATATATTTACTTTGATGATAAATTTACCTTGAGCTTTTGAACTTTAATATCTAGTCTGCTCAGATCATGGGGATGTCTTCCATGGAGAGTCGTGCTCTTCCACTGGTTAACTTTTTCTTCTGTAGTGATAATTTCATTTACATTTAGTGGTGTTTACACCTTATCAGAATTGCATATGCTAATATGGAGTACCGAATCCTGTTTTCATTGATGAAAATATATCCTTAGAAGATTTTATCTGACTGTTGTGTAAATATTTATATGTGTGTTATTTATCTTACTCCTTCTGTCCTTCTATAGGGATAACACAAGTATTTATTGCCTTTGTTATATCTTCACTATTGAGTTCTGCTTGGTAGATTATCTTAAGCCTTGAAGTACGTTCTGTTAAAGGGTTTCCCTTCATCACAGTATTATCTATTTTCTTTGCTTGTAGATACCCCAGATACTTATACATCATAAGAAACAAGAAGGTATAGGAGCAGAATTAGGCCATTTGGCCCATCGAGTCTGCTCCACTATTTCAGCATGGCTGATCCATTTGTCTGTCAGCCCCAATCTCCTGCATTCACTCCATAACCCCTCATGCCCTGACTATTCAAGAATCTATCAACCTCTCTCTTAAATATACCTGATGACTTGACGTCCACAGCCTCCTTTGAACACAAACTCCACAGATTCATCTCTCTCTGGCCAAAGAAATTCCTCCTGATTCCCATCCTAAATGGATGTCCCTCTATTCTGAGGTGGTATCCTCTGGATTTAGACTCCCCCACCACAGGAAACATCCTCTCTACATCCATCCTATCCAGGCCTTTCAACATTAGATAGGTTTCTCTGAGATACCCCCGTCATTCATCTAAATGCCAGCAAGTAAATGCCAGAGCATCAATCACTTCTCATATGATGAGCAGTTCATTCCTGGAATCATTTTCGTGAACCTCCTTTGAACCCTCTCCAATGTCAGTACATCCTATCTTAGATAAGGGCCAAAATTGTTCACATTATTCCGTGTGAGGACTCACCAGTGCCTAACAAAGGCTCATTATTATATCCTTGTGCTTATATTCTAGTCCTCTTGAAATGAGTACTAACATTGCGTTTGCCTTCCTCACAACCGACTCAACCTACAAATTAACCTTTAGGGAATCCTGCACATGGACTGCCAAGCTCCTTTGCACCTTAGTTTTTTGTGCTTTCTCTCCATTTAGAAAATAGTCAACCCTTTTATTTCTTCTATCAAAGTGCATGACCATACACTTCCTGACACTGTATTCCATTTCCACTTCTTTGCCCATTTCCCTAAATTGTCTGCCAATCTATAACATCTCTGCTTCCTCAACACTATCTGCTCCTCCACTTATCTTCATATTGTCTTAAACTTGGACATAAAGCCATCAATTTCTATCATTCAAATCATTGACATACAACGTAAATAGAATCAGTTCCAAAATAGACTCATGTGAAATGCCACCAGCATCCAACAAGAAAAGGCTCCCTTTATTCCCACTCTTTGCCTCCTGTCAATCAGCCACTACTTTATCCATGCTAGAATCTTTCCTGTAATACCATGGGCTCATAGCTTGTTAAGCAGCCTCATGTGTGGTACCTTGTCAAAGGCCTTCTGAAAATACATGTTCAGAATATTCACCAAATCTCCTTTATCTATCCTGCTTGTTATTTCTTCAAAGAATTTCAACAGATTTCTCGGGCAAGTTTTTCCCTGAAGGAAAGCATTCTGACTTCATCTTATTTTATCATGAGCCTCCAAGTATTCTGAAACCACATCCTTAACAATCAAATCCAATAACTTCCCAACCACTGAGATCAAACTAACTAGCTTATGTTTTCCTTTCTTCTGCCTCTCTCACTTCTTAAGGAGGAGAGTGACATTTGCAATTTTCTAGTCCTCTGGAACCATGACAGTATCTACTGATTCTTGAAAAATCATTACTAATAACTCCACAATCTCCTCAGGCATCTCTTTCAGAACTCAGGGGTGTAGACCATCTGGTCCAGTTAACCTATCTACCTTCTGCATTTATCATCTTGAATTTGGTTGTCTTTCATTAATTTTTTTTGATAATTGTTTTGTATTGAGCACATGGTCTTGTATTGCAACAAGGAACCCCTCTGTTTCTGGAAAGAGGTCTCCAAATCTGAACAAGGCATTCAATGATTCCTTGTTCTCACCTAGTCAGCCGAGACTGTGGGAATGTCTTCCATGGAGGGTCTTGCTCATAGATTGGTTAACATTTTCTTCTATAGTGATAATCTCAAGTTTGTGATTTCATTTAAGTTTAGTGGTGTGTACATCTTATCAGAATTGCATATGCTCTTGTGGAGTGCTGAATTCATGTTTTCATTTGATAAAAATATATACTTAGAAGTTTTATCTGACTGCTGTGTAAATTTTTCATGTCTGTTATTCCTCTTCCTTCTTTGTCCTAGGTAGTGTTAATCTAAGTGTGTTTGAGTGTAAGTATATCGTGTTTACTCACCTTTGTCATTTCAGTTCTTATATTTCTTTGTATATTTTCCAGATCAGTTTCAGACCACGATATGATAGCAAAAGAATATATTGATATGAGTACAGCAAAACCATTTATTGCCTCTGTTAAATTTTTACTATAGTGCTCTGTTTAGCAGATTTTCTTAAGCCTTGAAGTAAGTTCTGTTGAAATTTTTTCCTTTATCATAATAAGATCTATATTCTTTGTGTGTTGATATCCCAAATATTTATATATTTCATATTCATTTATCAGTTGCATTGTTCTTCTGCTCTTTTATATTCTACCTGCTCTATTTCACCATTCTTTATGTTTAATGTTCTGCACTTATCTAGTCCAAAGTTCATGTTTATACAAATCTCCAAATCTGAACCAGGCATTCAATGATTCCTTGCTGACATCTGGTCAGCTGAGGTTATGGGAATCTCAGACATTGTGAGATTGTGGGAAACTTGTGAAAATAGTTCTACTATTTGAATTAATTGCTTTAGCTTTACTGATGAAGGAGTGCAAAATTTCAAAATATTCGTGTACAGAAGGTATGAGAAGATATCATTTGTTTGGTTGTTTTTGATTTGAAATCCTTTTCTCATCTGATTCATTACATTAGAGAGCAGGCTTAAAGCTAGACATAACCATAGAGGCTTAGAGAAAAATACCTGTTTATTTTGATAATGGATGATAATATATCGAGCGATTATTGTATGCCAAATCTTCATCAGATGTTGAAGTAATTTCACAAGTATTTAGTGCAGTTTATATATTTTAAGAACTTCTATTGACTATGAGTGCTGCTTTTTCTCCGGGCTCTTGATTTAGAGTCACAGAATCTATTACACCGGGCAGCAGATTTTCTCAAAAGTGTAGCTTCCTCAGAATTATTTATTTTTGTTTGTGATAGACCGCTTGAAGCCGAACACAAATATAATTTTAGACTACTTGTATTACTTAGAAATTTGGAGAAACAGGATATTAACTTTTATTGAATATAATTTATTTAATTGCATAATGGTGCTGACGTTTTGCAATCGTTCAACTAAGCTAAAAATGTTTTGTTAATTATCTGTATTCAATGTCTGAGGCTTCTCATTTAAATGTCCAACAGTAATCAGCCAGCATCGATGGATTCCAGTTGCCCTGATACTGTTTCTCCATGATCACAATGTTCTGGTGAAACTTTTCTACATGCTCATCACTGACAGAACCAAGATTTGCAGGGAAGAAGCCAAAATGGGAATACTGGAAATTAATGTTTAGTGACATGTTGCACTTCATGGTTGAGTATGGTTGAAATATGTTGTCAACTAGCTGCACGTAGTTTGGTGCTCTGTAGTTGCCAAGATTTTCAACAATATCCTTGAATTTCAACCATGTCCTTGAATGTCTTCCATCTGATTTTCTCTGGTCCCACTAGAAATTCTTCAAATCAAACAAGTTTGACTTGTGGACCAAGATAATTGTCATCCTCAATCTTGGCATCAGTTATTCTGGGAAGTATGTCCCAAATATTGAAACCTTTCACGGAAATTTATAGCCATTCTAAAACCTGTCCTTCCATGCACCGTGGCCCTGCCTAAAACTCCCCAGGAATGTCTGAACAAGATAGAAAATTTTTCACCTTACATTGTCGGCAACATTTTAATTGACTTGAACTATGAATTGAAATAACAAATATAGGTGATTAAACAAAAGGTGTGTGATAGGTAAATTTCATGGTCAGCAGCTCAAAATTCATAAGCTACACCAAAAAGTATTCAGGAAGCAAAATCTTTGTTATCTAGTGTTATCAATTGTTCTTTACATCTTTCATACCCTTATTATTATTTATTTTTCTCAAGCTGGTAAAGCCCGAGGTATGGGCATAGCCAAGAACACTTGTTTCTCAATTGCTAGGAACTTTTGGATTATTGTAGTGGTGTTTAGTATCATGGCTTTCTGAAGATTTACATAGATATTACTGTGTAGCTCTAATTGTTTAATGCTATTGTGTAGTGTCTTTGGGAAGATACCAGTTGTAGATATTACTATCAGGATAATGTATACCTTGTTCATGTTCCAAAGTCTTTCAATTTCCTTTTTTAATTCATCATATTTCTGACATTTTTTACTTATTTATTTCTGTAAACTACGTGTGTTTGGAATGGTTATATCTATTAAATAGGTTGTTCTTGCTTGTATTATTATATCCGGATGGTTATTATGGATTGTTCCATCTGTAATTACTGATCCGTCATAATATCAATATATGGACTTTAATACTGGATCAGGCTTGTATTTAGAGTAAGATGTAATTTCATTTATTAGTTTGTATTTTGAGGCAAGCTTTTGTTGAATGATGTTTGCCAGTTGATTGCGCCTGTGTAAAATAATCAGATTGTGTTAAACTGCCACAGGATCCTATAATGTGCTGCGTTGTTGTTGGTTATTCTTCACATTTTCTACATTTATCATCCTGAATTTGTTGGTCTTTTATTATGTATTTTTGCAACTTTTTTGTGTTAACCACCTGGTCCTATATTGCCACAAGGAACTGTTCTGTTTCTGGGAAGAGGTCTTCAACTCTGAGATAGATATCTAGTCCGTCTTAAACATGTCAATATTTAATCTGATCAGATTGTGGGATGTCTTCCATGAATGGTCATACTCTTCCACTGGTTAACTTTTCCTTCAATAATGATAATGTCTTCATTTTTCTTGGTTGTGCTTTTTTAAGTTTAGTGGTGTATACTTCTTATCAGAATTACATACATGTGTGGAGAGCTGATTCTTTGTTTATTGATGAAAGTATATCCTCAGAAGTTTTATCTAACTGTTGTGTAAGATTTTTAATGTCTATTATTCCTCTTCCCCCTTCTGTTCTCGGTAGTGTTAATCTAAGCATATTCGAATGTATATAAGTTCTTTTCTGAAATTTCAGATTTTCTGACGGCTTTGAAGTAAATTCTGGCAAAAATTCTTTCTTTATCGCACTATGGTCTATTTTCTTTCCTTACTGATACCCCAGTTACTTACAGTATATGTTTCATATTCATCCATTGATTACTGTATCCTGCTGCTTTGTTTTGTATTCTATTAGCTCTATTGCACCTTTCTTTATGTTTAATGTTCTGCATTTATCCAGTCCAAAGCTCTTGTTTGTATCTTTCAAAAATAGTTCTACTATTTGATTTAATTGCTTTAGCTTAATTGATGGAGCATACAATTTCAAATCATCCATGTATATTATAACTATTATTTTGTACTTGCACAGTTTATCTTCATTTTCATATTTGTTACCTGACAGTCTTTGTGTGTAGTTTTTCATTGATTCTATCAGATTTTTTTTTATTCTACTGTGAACGCCTGTAAGAAAATGAATCTCAGGGTAGTATATGGTGACATATATGCACTTTAATAACAAATTAACTTTGAAGCCTGAACTTTAAACTTTATTTATTTCACTGAGTAATTTCTCATATGTGATCTAGTGGTCTGCGGGTTCAACCCTCATTCACTGATATCCCCCTTCAGGATCCTTTGTCCATGATTTCATAACGAGACCTGTGAGTTTTACTGAGCCTGGGAATGCTCTCATCTGCAGTCAGAGTAAGTCTCCTAGAACATTGTGTAAGAAACCATCTGAAGAACTTGCTGAAAGGTTTTGGCCTGAAACATTGACTGTACTATTTTTCCATCATTGCTGCCTGGCCAGCTGAGTTCCTCCAGCATTTTGTGTGCGTTGCTCGGATTTCCAGCATCTGTAGATTTTCTCTTGTTTAAGGAACTTGTGCTTAGTTCCAAGAGGCTATTAAATCAAAATTCAGTCTGTTACCTCCTGAAATTCAGTACAGATTCCAGAGATCCATGGTGTCAGACCTTTCAGCCCTTGTCCAGTGCTGACTATCAAGCACACATTACACTGATCCCATTTTAATACCTCTGCATTCCCAACCACCCCGACAAAATTCTTCCAGTCACCTACACACTAGGGGTAATTTGTGGTAGCATATTTACCTAGCAGCCTAAACATCTTTAGGATGTGGCAGGAAACCCATGGCAGGATGTGGTCATAGACAGAATACATAAATTCCATACGGACAGCACTTGAGAACAAACAAGAGAAAATCTGCAGCTGATGGAAATCCAGGCAACATGCATAAAAAGCTGGAGGAACTCAGAAGGCCAGGCAGCTTCTATGGAAAAAAAAGGACTGTCGCATTTTGGGCCAAGACCCTCCAGCAGAACTCACCTGAGGTCAGGAATGATCCCAGCTGAGACAGCAGCTCTACTAGATACAACACTCTGCTGCTCAGTTGGAGCCTTGGCTGAATCTTCTTCTAACCCAAGCCTGACAGGGCTATCAGATCATCACTGATGAAAACAAAAAGTGACAGCCCTCGCATCTCTGTTCTTCCTGGTGGCTTTGTGCCAAGGAAAACATTATTTTTTTTGTGGGTTATTCCACACTTGTTTGTGGAAAGTGAGTGATTATCCCATGTCCCCAAAATCAAGATTGTCTTTTCACTTTCATCTCCACAGGACTGCACTTCTCATTATTGCTCATTAAGGCAGAGAATTTAAATAATTACACTTAACATTTAATTCAATCCATAGATCTGCCACCTGCATGAAATAAGAATGTGGCAGTAATTGAAAGCAACTTTTGCCAATTCACTGTCAAAACTATCCGAAAATGACACCTTGTTATCCAAATTTCTGAGAAACCTTAAGTATTGATTCAAAGTGTGGAGGGTCTGTTGTTTAAAAAACAAAGATGTTGTCATGGGAATATGATATTATCACTGAAAGGAAATGTTGTAAAACTGCAATTAGCTTTTAATTAGTTTAGCTCTGAAGTAAACTGCACAGATGTTCTATTCAATGGCTCAGTACTACTGAAAATCTGAAAGCTGTGGGAGCACCATGTTATTCACATCAGGAGCAATCTTGTGGTTCTGTATTTCAGAATCAGAATCAGGTTTATTATCACTGACATATGTTGTGTAATTTGTCGTTTTGTGGCAACAGTGCAATGCAAGACAGAAAAACTACTATAAGTTATAATAACAACTAAAAGAAATAAATAATTCAAACGAGGAATACTGAGATGGTGTTCATGGATTTATTGATCGTTCCTAAATATGATAATGGAGGAGAAAAACCTGTTCCTAAAATGTTGAGTGAGGATCTTCAGGTTCCTGCACCTCCACCCTGATGTTAAGGAGGTAGGTAGGATATACAACATTAGTTAAATTAATATGCAACACATGAGTGGATAAATGGATGTACACCATTATTAAGTTAAATGGATATACAGCGTTACTTTGCAAATCTTTGGATGTCTTGCTGGAGTTCTGGTTAATACTTTTTACCAGCAGCAGCTTGCCGTCAACAAGTTTGTCACTTCATTTCTCATTAGACTTCAAGAACACTTCACTGACTGCAAAGTACTTTGAGAGGTAGGAAGCTCATTAAAGATGTTTTTTAAGTGCAATTCTTGTCTTCTCTGATCTTATTCCCAATATTGTCAGCAGCATACACATCTTTAAGCTGGGACTGACAAATTCTAATGCTCCTGTTCAGTTTTGCAGGCATATAACATCCAAGCACCGAACAACACACACTTTACTTATCCCTCCTATCAAAGTGGCCTGGATTACAGAAATGAATGTTGCACTATGGATTTAACATGGTGCAACTGCAAAATTACTGCTCTAATCCAAAAGAATGCTTCTTCACAGAGTCAACACACATAAAAGTTGCTGGTGAACGCAGCAGGCCAGGCAGCATCTCTAGGAAGAGGTACAGTCGATGTTTTGGGCCGAGACCCTTCGTCATGACACGGGACATAGATGTGTCCCCTTGAAATTTACAATCCACGTGTGCTTATGTTCACAGACCCTGCAGGAAAAAGAAACGCCCTAACCTACACAATAAATGGTGGATAGGGAGTGTGGAGAAGACTCAGCAGTCCATCAATCGGCCAAGGCAAGCAGGGAGCTTCAGTATTTTGCTATAGATCAAACACCTGGGGTCCCGCAGAAAGCTGAAAATTGTGCAGATGGGAGTATGGTGCAAAATGCTGGAAGAAACACTTTAAAGCACTTCACAATCATGACTCTGTCCTTGACATGAGCAGATTGGACAGTGTCCCACAGCAACCTATTTGAACATAAAACATAACAGTACAGCACAGTATGGGACTTCCATCTTATAATCTGTGCCAATCTATGTAAAGCGATTGCACAAACAATCTAATCCCTCACAACCCATAATGCTCCATTTTTCTTTCTTCTATTTGCCTGTCTAAAAGGCCTCTTAAATATCCCTATTGTATCAACCACCACCTCCAACAAGCTGCCATACTCAGTATAAAAACATGCTTCTGATATCCCTCCAATCACATTAACATTTGTCCTCTTGTATTTGCTATTACTGCTGCCTTGGGAAAAAGTCTCTGCTGTTCACTCTATCTATGCCACTTGTTGTCATATACAACTCTATCAAGTCACCTCTCATCCTCCTTTGCTCCAAAGAGAAAAGTCCTGGCTTACTCGACCTTTTCCAATCAGACATTTGGCCTAAATGTACTGTAATTCCGAACCAACAAGAATTCATAAAAGCTATATCCCAACTTTAAATTAACAGACATCAGGAGTAGATAGCATCCAGCTGAAGAGCTTCAGTCACAAACCCATAATCTCAACAGCGACATTTGGAAAGAGGACAATACAGTGGGAGAACTCATCCTTAACATAAATGAGACCGGGTTGAAGAAAGACTACAGTTCTGACTGGGGTAAATACACAAGGCTCTTCCTGTTATCTGCCACAAGAAAAGTCATCCTAGGGTGCTCCTGAATCACTACATCTCATTAGCTGAAGAGCTGCTTCCCAAATCACAGTGTGCATTCCATCCACCCAGAGGTCTGGTGGACATGACCTTTTCTGTGTGTCTACTCAAAGAAAAATACAGGGAGCAGCACCTACCACAGTAAGTGATCTTTTCTGACTTCACTGAAATCTTCTACTCCATCTTTTCCAAAAACCTTACTCATGTTTAGTTACCTGCAGAAATTCCTCTCCATTTTGCATTTTCACCATGATGATACCAGACATGATAGTAACTAAAATGTCTGCAGCACGGTTGTCTCAGTGAAGACCAATGTCAAATAGGTCTATTCATTGCCCTACTGCACTACCCAAATCATCTTATCACAGTGTTGCATCTCGCCTGCAATGAACTAACTGTGGAGAAAGCCAATCATCAGAACTACTCGAAAGCTATTCAACCTACAGTGACTACAGGGCACCATCAAGGCTGTCCAGACCTCAGTAGCTGAGCTGCAGACAATGTGTGCATTTCCACATCTTCAAAGGCCGTTCCAAGAATCATCACCACTTCTACTCAAACTGACAGGAGGATGAGCCTTTCGTTCAGCATCTGCAAATCAGGGGGCATTTGAAGATCAAAACTTCATAAATAGCATAAAACACCTTGTCTACTGTGCAGCAGTTTATCCCTATCCTTCTATATCTTTCTGGCCCATTTAACTTTAGAGGGCACCTCAGGAAAAAATATCACCAGCCTCACTTATTCTCAGAAAGGATTAGTGAACCAAACAAATGCATCAGAGGCCAAAATTCATATCTTTGAGAATACAATGATGTTCTCAAAGCATGGAACCTTGTAAAGTCCCCTCTCACCATGCCCACTTAAACTAGATGAGGAAGAGCAGGAGGGATGGTTTTAAGACCATACATTGGTAGCATGCCCTGAATGAATAGTAAAAGGAGAGGAGCATCTCACAAAATAATTCACCTAATCAGCCCATTAAGTAATCCTGTCATATCTGTGGAAGACTCTGCGGTTGGCATATCAGCCAGCCCTGACCCCACAGAATGGTGAATGGAATTCATTCTCGATCGGAAGAGGCTGTCTGAGAAGATGGAGAGGCTCGTTTATTACTGTCATAAGAAACAGCCAAAGGAAAGACCAAACTGCAGAAATAAGTAAGGCCTGGGGATTGGATCCAACATAATACTCACTATTATTGTATTGCTCTGTATCAACAAATGAACAAAGTTCATGATATTGGTCACATCACATGCCAACGATAATAAACCTGATTCGGATTCTGATTCTGATATACGTCAGTGATAATAAACCTGATTATGATTCTAATTCCATTTTGATCAATAGGTAATTCCTTAAGTTCTTCATTCTGAATAGCTCCTTAATTCTCACATGTATTTACCAAGTTTTGTAAGTTTTCTTCTGTGAAGACAGACACAAAATAATTGTTTAATTTCTCTGCAATTTTCTTATTCCCCATTGTGAACTCTCCTGTCTTTTTAAAAGGCTGATACCTTCCAATTTATGTTGCAATCAAAAAACATTTATTCTATGAGTCCTGACGAAGGGTCTCAGCCTGAAACGCCGACTGTGTGTCTGCTGCCAAAAATGGGCAGGTAAAGGGGCATTGTCCAAGTCTTCCACTACCACCCCACTTCACCAGCAGCTTACCAGAATCTCCCTTCTTCAATACCTCACTATTTCCTGCTCTTGGCTTCTTCTATAGAACTATGTGCAGAAGATCAGCAGGTCCTGCTGTTGTTCAATCTCTCAAAGCAACCCCAGTGGCAGTGTTTATACCTGGATTGAGTCAGTGCTGAGAATAGGAAAGAGAAGGCGATAAAGTGAATGGAAAAGGAAGAAAGAATGCAGGGATAGAAAGTGTTGGACCACATAAATTGAGGAAGGAAGAGTGCCTGTTAGAAAAGAGGGAAAATATATTTGTAGATTAACAGACCTAAAATGCTAGAGGAACTCAGCAGATCAGGCATCATATATGGATGGCAATAAACAGACAATGTTTCAGACAGGAACCCTGGTTATTTTTCTCCATTGATACTGTTGAGTTCCCTCATCCTTTTATGTGTGTACCTCAAGATTTCCAGTATGTGCAGAATCTCTTGTGTCTATTTGTAGGATACTTTGTTGCCTCACTTATAAATAACAATATGTATCTTAGGCCCAACATATTGATGCAATTATAAAGGAGGCATGACAACTGCAACATTTCATTAGGAGTTTGGGGAGACTTGGTATGTCAACCATGACACCGCAAATTTCTACAGATGGCAATTATATACAGGCTGGGAGGTGAACCACAGATTACAATAGGGAAATAAAAAAGGCCTGTCAAAAGGGCAATACTATGATAGTCACGGGAGATTTTAACATACAGGTCAATTGGGAAAATCAGATTGGTAATGGATCTCAAGAGAGTGAGTTTGTTGAATGCCTAAGAGATGGCTTTTTAGAGCAGTTTGTCATTGAGCCTGCTAGGGGATCAGCAATACTGGATTGAGTGTTATGTAATGAACCGGAGATGGTTATGCAGCTTAAGGTAAAAGAACCCTTAGGAACCGGTGATCACAATATGATTGAGTTCATCTTGAAATTTGAAAGGGGCAAAGTCTGACTTAGCAGCATTTCAATGGTATGAGTGAGGAGTTGGCCAAAGTACATTGGAAGGAGCTGCTAGCAGATTGTCAGCAGAGCAGCAATGGCGGGCGTTTCTGGGAAAAATGAGGAAGGTGCAGGATATTGTTAATCCAAAATGAAGAAATACTCAAATGGCAAAATAGTACAACTATGGCTGTCAAAGGAAGTCAATGCAAATATAAAAACAAAAGAGAGGACACACAACAAAGCAAAAGTTAGTGGGAAGATAAAGGATTGGGAAGTTTTAAAAAATCTACAGAGAGCAGCTAAAAGAATCATTAGAAAGGAAAAAGGTGAAATATGAAAGCAAACTAGCAAATAATATCAAAGTGAATAGTAAAAGCTTTTTCAAGTATGTAAACAATAAAAGAGTTGGGAGTGAATATAGGATTGCTAGAAAATGAGGCAGGAGAAGTAATAACAGAGGACAAGGAGATGGCAGATGAACTAAATGAGTATTTTGCATCAGTCTTCACTGTAGAAGACACTAGCGGTGTGCCAAATGTTGTAGTGTGTGAAGGAAGAGAAGTGAGTGCAGTTAGTATTACTGGGGAGAAGGTGCACAGAAAGCTAAAAGACCTACAGGGTAAAGGTACGTAAGTCACCCGGATCAGGTGACTGCACCCTAGCATTCTGAAAGAGGTAGGATTAGAGATTGTGGCGGCATTAGAGACGATCTTTCAAAAATTATTGGACTCTGACATGGTGCCATAGGACTGGAAAATTGCTAATGTCACTCCACTGTTTAAGAAAGGAGGAAGGCAGCAGAAAGGAAATTATAGACCAGTTAGCCTGACCTCAATGTTTGGGAAGATGTTGGAGTCAATTGTTAAGGAGGAGGTGATGAAGTACTTGGTAACATGGGACAAGACTGTCCAGCATGATTTCCTTAAGGGAAAATCCTGCCTGATGAACCTGTTGGAATTCTTTGTGGAAATTAGTAGTAGGATAGATAAATGGGACTGCAGTGGATGTTGTATATTTAGACTTTCAGAAAGCCTTTGACAAGAGGCCACACATGAGTCTGCTTACCATGATAAGAGCTTGTGATATTACAGGAAAGTTTCTAAGATGGTTAGAGTATTGGCTGATTGGAAGAAGGCAGCGAGTGGGAATAAAAAGATCCTTGTCTGGTTGGCTGCCAGTGGCTAGTGGTATTCCGCAGGGGTCGTTGTTGGAATCACTTCTTTTTATGCTGTATATAAATGACGATGGAATAGATGACTTTGTTATCAAGTTTGCAGATGATATGAAGATTGATGGAGGGACAGGTAGTATTGAGGAAACAGGGAGGATTCAGAAGGACTTAGACAGATTAGGAAAATGGGCAAGAAAGTGGCAAATGAAATACAATTTTGGAAAATGCACTATCATGCACTTTGGTAGTAGAAATAAATGTGCGGAATATTTTCTAAATGCGGAGAAGATCCAAAAATCTGAGATGCAAAGGGACTTGGGAGTCCTTGTGCAGAACACCCTAAAGGTTAACTTGCAGGTTGAGTCGGTGGTGAGGAAGGCAAATGTTATGTTAGCATTAATTTCAAGAAGTCAAGAATACAAGAGCAGGGATGTGATGCTGAGGCTTTATAAGGCACTGGTGAGGCTTCACCTTGAGTATTGTGAACAGTTTTGGGCTCATCATCTGAGAAGCAAAATGCTGGCATTGAAGAGGGTCCAGAGGAGGTTCACAAGGATAATTCCAGAAATGAAAAGGTTATAATACGAGAAACATTTGATGGCTCTGGGTCTGTATTCATTGTAGTTCTCTGGCTGCTGTCTCCATCATCATTTGTCTTTGTCTTCTTCTTGCTTTCTTCCCTTCAATCTTTCCCATAATTACTGTGCATTCTAACTCGTCTTTCCTAATCACATGTTCAATGAAGTTACATTGCCTTTTCATGATCTCATATATTATTTCTCTTTTTGTATTTGTTCTGTTCATGACATCCTCATTAGATATTTATTTCATTCATGATATTCTTTGCATCCTCCTCAAAAGCCACATCTTGCTGCTTCAATTCGTTTCCTCATGTTACTAGATATTGTTCAACATTCTAAAATAATACACTATAAAACTGTGTATTAGTTGCTAATTGTTATCAGCAGAGGAATTCATCCAGTCTATCTGTATGCTGCCGTATTCTTTTGGTTGACTGTAACCAAAAAATATCAGCCTAGCCACCTGGTGTAGATAATGGACTGCCTTCATACAATGCTAATGACAATTGCATCCTCCAAATCTTTATTTTCATCGTAACATTCAAGATAATTGTTGATACCTTCAAATTCTTCATTGATCCTAGCTTGTTGAAGTTGTGAAACCGTTTCATTTTCACTCATAGCTGTTTATGGCATCACCAAGCTTGAATGCTTGAAACTGCTGTGGGTAAACGGTTCTGAATTGTCTTACAGATTTTTTGTCCACAACTATCAGTGACAAAGTCATTGCTTTTTGATCATTTGTGCATACAGCTGATGATATTTAAAAACTGTTTGCTCTAAGCACAGCATAATGTCTAATGGCCGCACAATTGCATGCATCTGATGCTAATTAGAAACTGTTCGGCAACAGTCTCCAGCCCTAATTACATGGCATAGTGTCCCAAATAGTGTCCTGACTATTTTCTTGACTGGATTACTTTTCTTTAAGAATTGTCCCAAATAAGTGGCTGCCCTAATTAACCAGTGATTCAATTAACTGTAATCCACTGTGCATACTTACTGTAATTAATAATTTTCATTATTATGTATTGCATTGTACTGCTGCCACAAACAACAAATTTGACAACATATCCCAGTGATATTAAACCTGACTCTGATTCTGGAACATTACAGCAATACTGAATTTTTGCAGGCAAACTTAGAGTTTTACAGGTCAACTTAAGAGCAATGTGGATTGAATACCTGTTACTGGGCAAATCGGTCACTTTTATCAACTGGAGGGGATTTTGATGGGAACCTTGTCCTCAGCCATCATCTACTACTACTATATTTTCAATCTGGCTTGTTTAAATGGCAAGGTCTGACTTTAATGTAGACTGACCAAGGAAAAAATGGACCTCGACTCCATCACTTCTGAATTACACAAAGCACCAACAAAAGCAAGAATTTCTATATCATTAGGATGCTTTAGGTTTACTGTTAAGCAGGTTACCTTGAAGGCAGAGTCTGAATAAGAGAAGCTTCCATATTTCTGCTTCCAATCTACACAGTCTACCTTCCCTATTGCTATAAACAGCATGCTCTATGGTTCCCTGTGTGTGGATTGGTGCCATGGTTATAAATGTTGATGACTTACATTAGTGAATTTCTTTAAGGAGTTTGCAGTTTCTATTGAGAAATAAATGATCAAAGCATAAACAGATAGATGAAAAATATCTTGTTTTTAGTAACAGGTGAAGATCAGGATGAATAAATATGAAATGCTTCATTCTAGTAGAAACCATATGAACACATGAATACAAAGGCCTGTCCTCTCAAGCCTGCCCACTATTCAGTGCAATCATGGCTGCTTTATGCCAGGTCTCCATTTCTACTCTGGGCATATTCTCCATAGCCTTCAAGCCCCTGAACTTCTAAAAATTTATCCACCTCCTATTTAAAAATTTCCAATGAGCTTGCCTGCTGCATTAGATTATTAGGATATTAGATGTATTAGAAGGATTAGGACTCACAATTCTTGAAGATTAAGAGTCAGAAGGAGGTAAAGGAACACAAATCACAAACAATTCAAGCTAGCTTGGTCATTAAAAACTAATAACTAATGCCGGAGATTCAGAGCGGGAACAATAATATTTAATGACAAAGTACTGTGAAAGTCATACAAACTTCTTAGTTAACAACCTTTATGATTGAGGTAACTGTGCATTTTAATATGATAAATGATAGAAGTAGTTATCACTTGCAGGTAACCCAAAAGTAAGAGGCATAGGTAAAAGTTAATCCTTATCAAAGCCAATCAAGGATACGAGTGAAGATGAGGGTGAATAATCTGGATAGGTCGAAGGGGACCCTGGATAAATAGAGAGGAGCTCCGTGCCAGTAATACGCTGGCTCCAACTCAAAATGGAGAAGGAGCTCAGCTGTCATTTGCAGGCACTGCTCATTACAAGGATAAGTCAGCTGACCCAGTCAAAATATCCTGGAGCACTCTGCTGACACAGGCTCTTTCATGGTCTCAAGAGGATTGGTTTGTGCTGTTTCTTATTAGTGTAGCAGGTAGTTCATTGGACATTTCATAACGTGATTGCTAAAGTGACTGGTACTTGCCATTATGCTTGAGAGTACAGTATTTCAGAAATGTGGAAACAACATAAGCAATAACCAGTTAATCCTCGATTACTTCTGGAAGAATTATTTCTCGGGCTTATTAGTTCTTCTGGCATGTAGATAAGAGCCAAGGCACTGTCAGAGAAATGCGTTCCTCCCGGACCATTAAGTGGCACAGTGGGTCAGAACAATGTTTTGTCAGCTCTACAATCAGTTTTAAATTCAGCAGCCACACTCAGCTGTAGGCTGCTGGGAAGCCCTTGAACTTGTGTTTGAAGGTGATGGAGGGTGGGTGTGAGAGAACAAATTAATGGGGAGTACTGAATCCTGTAATTAATGAGTGCCGATCGTGAATCTAAACACACCTGGATAGTTTATACATTTGACTGTACATAATCTAAAATGTATCAGATAGTGAGACACAATTCAACAGGCTACTGATTAACCCCATCTCTTAGTCACTGTCTGCTCTAATACCATTTTGGGATGTGAGGTTTCTGGCTGGTTATTTCCAGAAAGAGAAAGAAATGTTTAGCAAGGTGTTCATTTGCAGTTTGAGCTGTGGAAAACTGCACAATGACACTAACGTATCTACAAACTATTTACAGCAGTTAATCGGACAACTCAGCTGCTTTATATCTGTGTCAATGTTCCACATAGACCTTCACCCTCAGTCCACTTCAGAAAGAATTATTGAATTATTAGCCACAACAGGAGGCCATTTGGCCTGTTGTGTGTATGCCACCCCCTGAGGAAAGGGCTAACAAATTATTCAGACACTTAGTGTTTTTTTTTTCTGTAAGCTTATAAATTATCTCCTGCCCTCTAATGTGTAGTTGAAAATTTCAGTGGGATTAGATTCTGGCAACCACTGAAGCAGCCTGTACCAGGTATTATTGATCCGCTGTGAGGGGAAGTCATACCTAATTTTGTCTCCAGCCGGTTTTCCTAATTTGTTCCTTTTTCACAGGTATGCTCTGTTTGCAGTCCTTCTGTTTTTCCAAAATCTTCATAGATTTAAACAAGTGCATTGAACCCTCCCTTTGATTTCTACTCAGAAAGCAATCTCTGTTTCTGTGTATTACTGAAAATGTCCTCACTGCTCATTAAATATGAGCAATTTTGGGTACCAAGCTGTCCAGAATTAGACAGCATATATGTATTAAGGTATGATCAGAGTCTGCAAACATTTTGCTTTGCTCCTTCCTGTAGTTTTAAACCCACTCTTATTTACTCAGCTAAATATCATGTTTCTGTATACTATCACAAGAAAATAAATCTCAGGGTTGTATACGGTGATAGATATGTACTTTGATAATTTACATTGAACTTTGACCACTGTATCAAACAACTGTATGACCTTCAAACTCATATGAATGTCAACTCCCCAGTATCTCTGCTCTGAAGTCTCCATACCAGCTTACTGCTGCACATATATTTGCCTGAAATTGGCTACTATCCTGATAAATATTTCTTTGCCGAGAAAATATCTATAAAACACACCACATAGTATCTACAGCATGGTGTGTGTGCTCTGGTTGTGAAAGACCTGGGCAGAGAAAAACTTGCTAATTTACAACAAAGTGCGTTCAACGCATGTGATTGAGCATAAATTTCTGGGCATGTACATTGTCAATAGCTGCATCATTTGAGAATTGTGGAGTTCTATTACATTTCTTCCATGTCAGAACTGACTTATATTTTCCACAACCGTTGACTTATTATGCCATTGCTAATGTCTGTAAAATTGTTTCATAATACTGTAAGCTAATTTCTAAATTTTACTTATTCTAACCCAAAAAGCTTTTACAACGGAGTACTTTGAGTTAGTGTATGTATAATTTATGGAAATGAACAGTATTTGAGATTAAGTGGTTGTTCACATATTTTGCTGGAGGGTCATTCCTCTTCCAACATTTGCTTCTCTCACATACTATCAACATTTCTCCCGATTTGCCTCAGTGAGTGCCCTTTTGTCGCTAAACTATAAACGTGTGGATTCAGATCTCACTCCAGAAACAGGAGCTTAAAGTAATTCAAAACTGATTGATGTAATAAAAATTTTTGAGCAATTTTTTCTCAATTATGAAAGTTTAAAGATATTTCTCAGTTTGATTGTGTGTGTCAGTGAGTGAGGGGGAGAGGGAGAGGAGGTGAAGTGGAGTGAGGGAGAGTGGGAGAGATGGAGGGGGAAGGAGTAGACTTGTCGGGGCAAGAAGGGCGGTGGGAAGAATAAGAAGGGAAAGGAGAGAGGGGGAAGAGGTGGAGGGTGTAATGGAGGGAAAAGGAGAGGTGTGATTTTTGTCAATAATGACACGATTTTAAAAAATCAAGAAATATTTCTGGGGATTATGAGACCAGAGGAGGTTGCAGGAGGAGGATTTTGAAAAGGATATACTATAAGTTGGTGTTCTGAGAGCAGAAACAGCTTGGTAAAACAGAGATGATGAGTGAGTGGGTTATATGTTTGTGTGTTTTGGATAAAATCAGATAACAACTAACTCTGTAGTTATGGTCATCAGAGCTGATCATTTTGTATTTTTACTGCCACCCGGAGTCTACACCTAATGGGATAATATTTGACCACATGGGATGCAATATATAAAGGCATTATTGGTTTGGCCAGTCTTGCTCAGTTCAACAGCACAGATGTAGTATACATTAGTCTTTCACCAGGTGTTTTCATAGTACTGGTCTTCGGCTCTGAATCATTGCACTGAAGTTCATCCACAGGCATGATTAGATTTGAACAGTTTTCTCAATGATCCTTCACCATCTATGCACTCTAATCCGACTGATATCCTATTTCTCAGAGCACAGGAGATAGCTCAGAGCTCAAAACTTAGAAACATAATCACAATACAGACCCTTTGGCCCACAACATTGTGCCAAACATGTACTTAGTTCAGAAATTACATAGGGTTACCCATAGCCCTCTATTTTTCTAAGCTCGATGTTCCTATCCAAGAATCTCTTAAAAGACCCAATTGTATCCGCCTAAGCTACCATCACCGGCAGCTCGTTCCACACACTTACCACCCTCAGTGTAAAAAACTTACCCGAAAATCTCCTCTGTACCTACTTCTAAGCATCTTAAAACTGTGGCCTCTCATGTTAGTTATTAAAGCCCAGGAAAAAAGCTTCTGACTATCCACATGATCAATGCCTCTCATCATCTTATACGCCTCTATCAGGTCACCTCTCATACTCCGTCGCTGCAAGGGGAAAAGGCCGAGTTCACTCAACCTATTCTCATAAGGCATGCACCGTAATCCAGGCAACATCTTTGTGAAACTCCTCTGCATCCTTTCTATGGTTTCCACATTCTTCCTGTAGTGAGGTGACCAGAACTGAGCACAGTGGGGTCTGACCAAGGTCCTGTAACATCACCTCTTGGCTTTTGAACTCGTTCTCACGGTTGATGAAGGCCAATATGCCGTATGCCTTCTTAACCATGCAGTCAACCTGCACAGCAGCTTTGAGTGTCCTATGGTACAAGTGATCGAGGCAAGGTAGGTTGCCTGTGTAGAATACAGACGGGAAGAATGTGTGTGAGGCCGGTGTTCTCTGCTTGTTGTCAGATGTGGGAAGTCTGGGAAACTCCCAGCCACCCGGACCGCCACATCTGCACCAGGTGCGTCGAGCTGCAGCTCCTTAGGGACCATGTTAGGGAACTGAAGATGCAGCTCGATGACATTAGTCCGGTCAAGGAAAGCGAGGAGTTGATAGACAGGAACTACAGGCAGATGGTCACACTGGGGCCTGGGGAGACAGATAAGTGGGTAACAGTCAGGAGAGGGAAGGGCAGGAGTCAGAGGCTAGAGAGCACCCCTGTGGCTGTACCTCTTGACAATAAGTACTCCTGCTTGAGTACTGTTGGGGGGGATGGCCTACTGGGGGAAGCAACAGTGGCTGCACCTCTGGAACAGAGTCTGGCCCTGTGGCTCAGAAGGGTAGGGAAAGGAAGAGGATGGCAGCAGTGACAGGGGACTCTATAGTTAGGGGGTCAGACAAGCGATTCCGTGGATGCTTGAAAGAAGCACGGATGGTAGTTTGCCTCCCAGGTGCCAGGGTCCGGGATGTTTCAGAAAACATCCAAGATATCCTGAAGTGGAAAGGTGAACAGCCAGAGGTCATGGTACATATTAGACCATAAGACAAAGGAGCAGAAGTCAGCCATTCAGCCCATCGAGTCTGCTCTGCCATTTTATCATGAGCTGATCTATTCTCCCGTTTAGTCCCACTCCTCCGCCTTCTCACCATAACCTTTGATGCCCTGGCTACTCAGATACCTATCTATCTCTGCCTTAAATACACCCAATGACTTGACCTCCACTGCCGCCCATGGCAACAAATTTCACAGATTCACCACCCTCTGGCTAAAAAAATTTCCTCGCATCTCTCTTTTGAATGGGCGCCCTTCAATCCTCAAGTCATGCCCTCTCGTTCTCGACTCCCCCACCATGGGAAACAATTTTACCACATCCACTCTGTCCATGCCTTTCAACATTTGAAATGTTTCTATGAGCCCCCCCCCCATTCTTCTAAACTCCAAGGAGTACAGTCCAAGAGCGGTCAAATATTCCTCATATGTTAACCCTCTCATTCCTGGAATCATTCTAGTGAATCTTCTCTGAACTCTCTCCAATGTCAGCACATCCTATCTTAAATAAGTAGCCCAAAACTGCACACAGTACTCCAAGTGAGGTCTTACCAGCGCTTTATAGAGCCTCAACATCACATCCCTGCTCCTATACAGTATTCCTCTCGAAATGAATGCCAACATTGCATTCACCTTCTTCACCACCAACTCAACCTGGAGGTTAACCTTAAGGGTATCCTGCACGAGGACTCCCAAGTCCCGTTGCATCTCAGAACTTTGAATTCTCTCCCCATTTAAATAATAGTCTGCCCGTTTATTTCTTCTACCAAAGTGCATAACCATACACTTTTCAACATTGTATTTCATTTGCCACTTCTTTGCCCATTCTCCCAATCTACCCAAGTCTCTTTGCAGGCTCTCTGTTTCCTCAGCACTACCGGCCCCTCCACCTATCTTTGTATCATCAGCACACTTAGCCATAAAGCCATCTATTCCATAATCCAAATCATTGATGTACAACATAAAAAGAAGTGGCCCCAACACTGACCCGTGGAGCACCACTGGTAACCGGCAGCCAACCAGAATAGGATCCCTTTATTCCCACTCTCTGTTTCCTGCCAATCAGCCAATGCTCTATCCGCGTATGTAACTTTCCCACAATCCCATGGGCTCTTATCTTGTTTATCAGCCTCATGTGCGGCCACCTGTCAAAGGCCTTCTAAAAATCCAAATACCCAACATCCACTGCAACTCCCTTGTCTAGCCTACTTGTAATTTCCTCATATTGGGACCAACAACATCGGCAGGAAAAGGACCAGGGTCCTGAAAGCAGACTACAGGGTGTTAGGAAGGAAGTTGAGAAGCAGGACCACAAAGGTAGTCATCTCGGGACTACTGCCTGTGCCACGTGACAGTGAGAATAGGAATAGAGAGAGGTGGAGGATAAATGCGTGGCTGAGGGATTGGAGCAGGAGGCAGGGATTCAGATTTTTGGATCATTGGGACCTCTTTTGGGCAGAAGTAGTCTGTACAAAAAGGGCGGGTTGTACTTGAATCCTAGGGGGACCAATATCCTGGTGGGGAGGTTTGCTAAGGCTATTGGGGAGAGTTTAAAATAGGATTGCTGGGGAGTGGGAACCAAACTGAAAAGACGGAGGAAGAGGTGGTTGGCTCACAAATAGAGAAAGCTTGTAGACACCGCAAGAGGGAGGATAGGCAAGTGATCGAGAAGGGAGGTGCTGAGACCAATGGTTTGAGATGTGTCTATTTTAATGCAAGGAGCATTATGAACAAAGCGGATGAGCTTAGAGCGTGGATCAGTACTTGAAGCTATGATGTTTTGGCCATTAGAGAGACTTGGATGGCTCAGGGTCAGGAATGGTTACTTTGAGTGCCAGGCTTTAGATGGTTCAAAAAGGACAGGGAGGGAGGCAAAAGAGGTGGGGATGTGGCACTGCTGATCAGAGATAGTGTCACGGCTGCAGAAAAGGAGGAAGACATAAAGGGATTATCTACGGAGTCTCTGTGGGTGGAAGTTAGAAACAGGAAGGGGTCAATAACTCTACTGCGTGTTTTTTATAGCCCACCCAATAGTGACAGGGACATCGAGGAGCAGATAGGGAGGCAGATTCTGTAAAGGTGTAATAATAACAGGGACAGGAAGGGACAGAACCAAATGCAGGGTAACAGCAATTACAGCCTGGCTTACCCAACGGAGGCAAGGACAGGAAAAGAGCTCAATCCAGAGTGGCTCTGAGTCTCACAGCAGCCAGCAACCTAGGCTGGCTACAGAAATGGCCAAATCCATACCAGTGGCAACAAGGCTCCATGAAGCGGTGGTCCACCAACTAGGCCTAGAGATCACGAATGGTTTTACTAGGCTTCCATCAGCAGGTTGCTCCAAGGGGACAGACAATACAAACCAGCAGCCCACACTCAACCCCAAGGCTACTTATATTCCAAACTCCAAGATGGGAATCAGGTGCCTATGATTAACTCAACCAAAGGACAGCTGGAAGACCTAGAGTCCTGAGTCCATGGACTGGACCGTGAACCGGAATGCAGACTTCACAGAGCGGATCATGACAGAGATTTTAATTTCCCAAATATCGATTGGCATGTTCCTAGAGTGAGTGGTTTAGATGGGGTGGAGTTTGTTATGCATGTTCAAAAAGATTTCTTGACAAAATATGTAGATAAGCCTACAAGAGGAGATCAAGCCTACTTGATCTGTTGTTGGGAAATGAACCTGGTCAGGTGTCAGACCTCTTAGTGGGAGAGCATTTTGGAGATAGTGATCACAATTCTATTTCCTCTACCAGATGGGAATTGGGAAGAGAGAATGAGGCTGACGCTGTGCAACTCTCCCTCACTTAAATCCAAATCACGCGCTAGTCACAACACCATCATAATGGTGTCGAGGTCCTCATCGACGTCAACGATGGACAAACAACCATTTCCTCTACCTTAGCATTGGAGAGGGATAGGAACAGACAACTTAGGAAAGCATTTAATTGGAGTAAGGGGAAAAATGAGGCTCTCAGGAAAGAACTTGGAAGCATAAATTGGGAACAGATGTTCTCAGGGAAATGTACGGAAGAAATGTGGCAAATGTACAGTGGATGTTTGCGTGGAGCTCTGTGTAGGTACGTTCCAATGAGACAGGGAAGGGATGGTAGGGTATGGGAACCGTAGTGTAGAAAGGCTGTTGTAAATCTTAACAAGAAGAAAAGTAGAGCTTACGAAAGATTCAAAAAACAAGGTAATGATAGAGATCTAGAAAGGCTAGCAGGAAGGAGCTTAAGAAAGAAATTAGGAGAGCCACAAGAGGCCATGAGAAGGCCTTGGCCGACAAGATAAAGGAAAACCCCAAGGCATTCTACAAGTGTGTGAAGAGCAAAAGGATAAAACATGACAGAATAGGACCAACTAAGTGTGACAGTGGAAAAGTGTGTAAGGAACCAGAGGAAATAACAGAGGTACTTAATGAGTACTTTGCTTCAGTGTTCACTATGGAAAAGGATCTTGACAATTGTAGAGATGACTTACAGTGGACTGAAAAGCTTGAGCATGTTGATATTAAGAAAGCAGATGTGCTAGAGCTTTTGGAAAGCATCAAGTTGGATAAGACATCAGGACCACACAAGATGTTCCCCAGGCTACTGTGGGAGGTGAGGGAGGAGATTGCTGAGCCTCTGGCGATGATCTTAGCATCATCCATGGGGACGGAAGAGGTTCCAGAGGATTGGAGGGTTGCAAATGTTGTTCCATCATTCAAGAAAGGGAGTAGAGATAACCCAGGATATTATAGATCAATGGGTTTTTCTTCAGTAGTTGGTAAGTTGATGGAGAAGATCCTGAGAGGCAGGATTTATGAACATTTGGAGAGGCATAATATGATTGGGAATAGTCAGCATGGCTTTGTCAAAGGCAGGTCGTGCCTTACAAGCCTAATTGAATTTTTTGAGGATGTGACTAAACACATTGATGAAGGTAGAGCAGTAGATATAGGGTATATGGATTTCAGCAAGGCATTTGACAAGGTACCCCATGCAAGACTTATTGAGAAAGTAAGGATGCGTGGGATCCAAGGGGACATTACTGTGTGGACATTCCAGAACTGGCTTGGCCACAGAAGGCAAAGAGTGGCTGTAGACGGGTCATATTCTGCTTGGAGGTCAGTGACGAGTGGTGTGCCTTAGGGATCTGTTGTGGGACCCCTACTCTTCGTGATTTTTATAAATAATCTGGATGAGGAAGTGGAGGGATGGTTTAGTAAATTCACTGATGACACAAAGGTTGGTGGTGTTCTGGATAGTGTGCAGGTCTGTCAGAGGTTACAGCGGTACACTGATAGGATGCCAAACTAGGCTGAGAAGTGGCAGATGGAGTTAAACCCTGAAATTGTGAGGTGGTTCATTTTGTAGGTCAAATGTGATTGCAGAATATAGTATTAATGGTAAGACTCTTTACATTGTGGAGTATCAGAGGGATCTGGGGTCCGAGTCCATAGGTCACTCAAAGTTGCTGCTCAGATTGTCACTTTGCTTAAGAAAGCATATGGTGCATTGGCCTTCATCAATTGTGGGATCGAGTTTAGGAGCCAAGAGGTAATTTTGCAGCTATATAGGACCCTGGTCAGACCCCACTTGGAGTACTGTGCTCAGTCCTGGTTGTCTCATTATATGAAGGATGTGGAAACCATAGAAAGAGTGCAGAGGAGATTTACAAGGATGTTGCCTGGATTGGGGAGCATGCCTTATGAGAATAGGTTGAGTGAACTCGGTCTTCTTTCCTTGGAATGACAGAGGATGAGAGGTGACCTGATAGAGGTGTATAGGATGATGAGAGGCATTGATTGTGGGGATAGTCGGAGGCTTTTTCCCAGGGCTGAAGTGGCTAGCATGAGAGAGCACAGTTGTAATGTGCTTGGAAGTAGGTACAGAGGAGATGTCGGGGTAATTTTTTTATGCAGAGAGTGGTAAGTGCATGGAATAGTGACGGTGCTGGAGGCGAATACCTTGGGGTTTTTTTAAGACAGTGGTCCCCACCTCTGGGCCACAGACCGATACCGGGCCGTGAGGAAGGCAGCCGCTGGAATGCACCCAGCACATCTTTAAGAAAAAAGCTGAAATAAACAAGCCAATTAATTAGGTGCCGCGCGGCACGTAAATGTCGGCCTAGATCAGAGGCGATTGCCGACTGTGTCGCCCCTGATCTGGGATGACATTTACATGCCGGGCGGCACCTAATTAATTGGCTTGTTTATTTCGGCTTTTTTCTTAAAGGTGTGCTGGGTGCGTTTCAGCTACTGCTGCACCGCTGCATTCTTCACAGTAATGTATCGGTCCACGGCCCAGAGGTTGGGGACCACTGTTTTAAGAGACTCCTGGACAGGTACATGGAGCTCAGAAAAATAGAGGGCTGTGGGTTACCCTATGTAATTTCTAAGGTAAGGACACATTCAGCACAGCTTTATGGGCCGAAGGGCCTCTATTGTGCTGTAGGTTTTCTATGTTTCTGTGTTTAGTCCAAATAAATAAAATACTAAACAAACAAGAAAATGAAACAAATTCCCACAGTACCAATACCTACATAATAAAGCCCCATGAGACATTTGATTTCTCTAAACCAGGGGACTTTGAGAGGTGGCTCAGACACATTGAGAGATTTAGGTCTGCAAGCAATTTTATTCAGGCTTCTGAAGAGCATCAAGCAAGTACATTGATTACCACATGGGTGACAATGGATGAGGACTGACAGATGCTCAAAAAAAAGTACAAAACAGTGCAGGACAACTGTAAAGAATGTTTCACAGGAAAGCAAAATGTGTTATATGAGAAGGCAAAGTTCAACTCCAGAAATCAGGAGCCAGATGAAGGTGTAAATGACTATCACAACGTTGCATGCCCTGTCAGACAAGTGTGCATATGGAAATATGAGAGATGAGCTCATGAGAGACAGCAATGTTTTCAGGCTACGAGACACCAAATTGGCAATGAGACTTCAAGTGCAGACAAATCTCACACTAGAGAAAACTATTACTCTGGTCAAGCAGAGTGAGAATTTTCACCAGCAACAGGCAGAAGCTAGGCACAAAAACAATGCTGAGGTAAAGCTGGAAGCTGTACAAAAAGAAAGGCTCAAACAATGTGCAGTGAGAAAGTCTACAGAAGGAGAAGACGATAGAGCTCAGCTCAAACAAAACAGACAAGCAAAACTGCTGTGTCTTTTCAACTACATATCAATTAAAATAAAAGCATGCATGCGGGAGGTGAGGTTTAACTGGTGTATTCACATTGCATGGAGAGAGAGAGAGAACAGATCAATGTGCATAAGTAGACAACAGTCTTATGGTCTTATCGTCTTAACAGTCCATACATAGTGCTAAAGGTGGGTAGGGGTCATTGCTCTAAAAGAAAAAGATCCAAACATTACACTTCCTCCCCCTTTAGATTAATATAACATAAAACTGTATATGTAACAAAACATTCCAATTCCCTTTAACAAAACATTCAAATAAACATGCTTTCACAATAACAGTCCACAACAAACTGCAGTATACAAAGATTCAGCCTTTTGGTATGCAGTCTGCTTCTTTCATGATCGTGCTTTTGGACCTGTGGAGTGGAATCAGATTTGGGCGATATTTTGTCCAAGACAATTTCCCTGTTGCCATTAGTGACATTGCTGTTTGTGACATGATCATTACTGAGAAGTAAGTTCAGTGGCTGTAATGTGTCCATCTTGTTGGATACAGTTGACTCAGTTGAGTTCTTTGGCTGAGCATCCGGTATCTGGTCCGCAAAACATCTCCATGTCTGATCTCCAACATCCACTATGTACATCAGTGATCCAGTTCTTGTAACTAACCTACCGACTGTCCACTTTTTTTCTCGGTAATCACACGCTAGAACTTCCTATCCAATCTCAAAGCTCCTTGCTGATTCACTTGGCAACTGGCTGAACTTTTTATTCTACACTTCCCTCTGTAGATCTGGTTTCAGGATGTCTATACAAGATCTGATTCCTGTTCATAAACAACATTGCAGGTGTTTGATTTGATATTGCATGAACAAAGTTCCAATGCACAAAAAGGAAATTTTCCACCTTCTGCTGAAGAGAAATGCGCTCCTTGTCCATAGCTTTAAAGACCTTGAAGATTTGGATAAACCTTTTAGCTAATCCATTCATTAGTAAGGAACTAACTTGAAATGTTTGATGCCTTTTTTCTTCATGAATAGTCTGAACTCTTCTGAAAAGTATAGTGGTCCATTGTCACTCACAATTTGTTCTGATAAGCTATTTCTGGAGATGATAGTCCTCAGAGTGGAAACAGTCTTTGCAGAGGTGTTTGACTTCATTGGTATAACTTCCGACCACTTTGAACGAGCTTCCACAACAATCAGAAACATACAGTCCATGAATGGCCCAGCAAAGGCAATATTTGCCATGGCAATGACAGCCACTACGAAGGGTGTAACAGTGACTGTGGGGGTGCACTTTGAACTTTTTGGTATCACAAACAGCTTTTGTCCAAGTCTTCAATCCATTTAGCTATCCTCACATAGCTTCAGGCGAGACTTCATCTTGATTGTACCCAGGTGTCCTTCATGCAGATTCTCTAACACTCTGGTGTCTGGTTTAGAGGGAACCACAACATGACATACAGACAGTTGGTCTTACCTCACTGAGAACTCAGGAAACATAGGATTACCATGAGCTGGCCATCCGTGTGTGGTGATGTCATAGACTTTTGACAATGTTAGGTCATTCCTTGTTTCGCTTTGTATTTCAGTATTTGTTCAGTAAACACTTCTGCTGGGTCACAGTATGAAGACTTCTTCTTTAGTTGCCAGCATTGGTAGATGTGATAGATCGTCTGTGTTGCTGTGCTGTTTGATACCCTTGAACTCCATGTCATAAGGGTGGGCTCCTAGGAAAGTGCTCAGCATTGTAACTGGGTAGCAGCCATCACTGAAATTCCATTCCTGGCATTGAAAATAGGCACAAGGGGCTGGTGATCTGTTACTAGTTCAAAATTTTGTCAATACAGATAGCGGTGGAACTTTTTTATTCCCCTTACAAGAACAAGGGTCTCTCGGTTGATCTGTGCATATCAGTGATCTTGACAGAAATGCAGTCAGGTGTTTCAGATCCATCTTGCATGGTGTGTGACAAAATGGCACCAATGCCATAAGAGGACACGTTGCATGCCAGTCTGATGGGCAAAGATGGGTTATACTGGGTGAGCAATTCATCAGATGTTATTAATCCCTTTGTTACGTTAAATGCTCTTTCACATCTTTCTGACCATTCCAAATTTGTTCCTGTCTGCAACAGTATGTTCAATGGATGCAGCACTGTAGCAATGTTTGGGAGAAACCAGTGGTTGGAGATACAAGGCTCAAATATGACATAAGTTGTGACACATTTTGCTGCTTGGGTGCCTGCAGCACTGCTTCAATCTACTCTTGTGACTTATGTAAGCCTTGCTTATCAATATATCCACAAATTGAGATTTCATTCTTGAAAAACTCACATCTCTCTCTCCCTTTGTGTGCAGATCATGCTCATTCAGCCTGGTAAGCTCTTTACCAAGGTTCTGGAGGTGCTCTTCATCACTTTTGCCAGTCACAATAATATTATCAATAATAATAATAATATTATCATTGTGTTCCTGGGATATCTTGGAGCACCTTGTCCATTGCTCTTTGCCAAATTGCTGGAGCTGATGCGATGCCAAGACGAGACGATTAAACTGGAACAGTCCCTTGTGAGTGTTGATTGCGAGGAACTTCCTGCTTGACTCCTCAATCTCCATTTGCAGATCCTGTAGGCATGTGTTAAGTCAATCTTTGAAAACCTATCCTCTCCTGCCAAAGATGCAAATATATTTTCTATTCCTGGCAGGGGATAGTGCACAGTATGCACCACAGGGTTGATGTTCACTTTGAAGTCCCCGTATATACAAACAGCTTTGGTCTTCCTTTTCTTGATCACCAGGAGAATCTGCATGGCCCAATCACTCCATTCAACCTTGGAGAGAATGCCAGATGCCTCCAAGCTCTGAAGTTCAGCATCCAATTGAGGACATAGTGCATAAGGAACAGGACATGGTTTATGGAATATTGGTGTTGTTGTTTCATCCAGTACTATTATGGCCATCATGCCTTTGAGATTACCAGTCCCCTTTTCAAACATTTCCTCGTCAGCATAAAGCAGCCTTTAGGAGATAGTCTTTCACCTGTGTAGGTCTTTAGCACCACTGATGACTTTTCTGAAAGTAGCTTAGAAAACAATCTGTTGTAGCTAGCCTCTGAAATTATAAACAAAGCTGACACTGTATTCAGCTCCATCTTCAGTTTTACACCAGACACATCTATTGTAATTAATATGATTTTGTGATCTGCTTCTGAAAAACTATGCAGTTCTAGGAATGACAGCTCACCTTTGTCAGACTCTGTGTTGTGTGATTCTGTTCGCATTTTAGTCACTTTATGTATTTGTTTAGTTTTGTGTTGGAAACTTTTCATTCTGTGTGGTTTTGGCTGTATTTTCTGTCTGACTTGCACACTCTCTCTATTTGACTTTGATTGTAACACTTCCTGTACACGTTTTCCTTAAACCAACTGTCACTTGCATCTTGGGAGGATTTGACACATCAGTAACATTTTTGGACCTTTCAAGATCATTTTGCGTGTTTCACATTTGTTAGAATGTTTTTCTGTAGTTCTGCTGCATTTTTTTAGTGCAGTCTCTGATAATATTACAATGGTCAATGCCTGTTCTAATGTTAGGTCTCTTTGTGACAGTAGCTTCTCTTGAGTGCTTTGACTATGCATGCCACATACAATCCTATCCCTTAATGCATGAGAAAGTCCATCTGTAAAGTCACAGTATTGGGGAAGTTTATGCAGCTCTGCAATGTATTCTGAAAAGCTTTCATCCTTTGACTGGTTCCTTCAGTTAAATCTAAATATTTCAGCTATTACCAGTGCTTTTGGGCTCAAATGATTTTGTAAAATTGTAACAATTTTGTCAAACGTCTTGCTTGCTAGTTTATCAGGAGTTACTAATTGTGTAAAAGCACCCATTAAACTAAGAAGCATGGAGATTTACTTTTCCTCATCCACATCATTCGTGTTACAATGCAGTTCAAGCCTCTCGATATATAATTCCCAGTCCTCATTAGCACTATCAAATTCATCAACTTTCCTGAATAAGGCCATCATCACTTTATTTCTACTTTAACTTTTCTAGTTGTGTGTCCCTCACTGTGTACTATACAGTTAGTCATGTGCCTTTTGTCAGCATTTGTGACAGCCTTCTCTATTCTGATTAACTCTTTCCTCTTGCTGTCTCTCTCGAAAGTCTGTTGTCCCATAACTGTTGGTGCCGTTGCTGATATTCTCAGACTTTCATATTTGTACTTGTTGCCAATTTGTTATGTCTGTACAGCTACATATAAATTAAAATAAAAAGACACACACGAGAGGTTAGTGTTAACTGGTGTGTTCACATTGCAGGGAGATAGAGCGATCAGATCAGTGTGCATGCATAGACAGCAGTCCATACATAGCACTAAGGAGGCCATTGCTCGAAAAGAAACAGATTCATACATTACTGAAACAAAAAGCAGGTAAGATGTCCAACTGCAGGACATGTGGCAAGTCTCTATTGCATGTCAAAGAGCTCTGTTCAGCAAAAGAAGTGAAATGCCACTAATGCAATAGAGTTGGCCATTATAAAAGCCATTGGCATTCAAAAATAGTTCTCAGGGGGGTCAAAGAAAACCATGATTCAGATGAAGAGAGAGCTTTTCTTCGGGCTTTAGATCCAAGTAGACAAAACTGGTGTACTATGGCTCAATTGCAAAATGAGGCAGTGACATTCAAAATTGACACTGGGCAAATGTCACAGTCATCCCCAAACTTCTGTTCACGTCACTGGTGAAGAAACAGGCATTAAGCTAAACCCAGCAAAGAAAGTGCTCCTGGAGTAAGGGAAACATAAGCTCAGTGTGAAAAGAATGTGTATTACTTCCATCCGTAAAAATAAGCACCACTTAAAAGAAGATGTTTATGTTGTTCAGAATCTCTTCTCATTACTACTGGAATTATATGGCATCGAGAAGCTGAACCTCATTGCAAGGTTGGATTCGCTAAACGATGTTCAGTGGCAGGAAGAGTACCCAAAGTTGTTCGGAGCCTGGGGGTACTGAAAGGAGATTACCTTATCGAACTGAGGCCTGGAGTTACGCTCTATTCTCTGACCGCAGCAAGGCTCATATGAATGAGGTTCATAGGTGAACAATGTCAAAGTTGAATTTGGGAGAGTGGAGGTGCTTGACATCATAACTAGAGTGTCTGGACCTACTGACTGGTGTGCAGGCATTCTTTCTGTTCCAAAGCCAGATGGCACAGCGAGGATCTGTGTTGATCTAACAAAACTGAATAATTTAGTGAGGTGGGAGAAGTTTACTCGGTGGGAGAAGTTTACTCGGCTCTCTGTTGAACATATATTGGGTATGCTGGGTGGAGCAAAGTTCTTCATCAAATTAGATGCAAATTTAGGGTTCTGGAAGATCCGCTTAGCTCCCGAGTCAAGAAAGCTCACAATCTTTATCACACCATATTGACGCTAAGCCTTCAAGAGAGTCCCATTTGGCATCTCATCCATTCCTGAACTCTTTCAGCTGAAGATGAATAAAATTTTGGAGGGACTGGAAGGAGAAATCTGCTCCTGAAACGATATACTCATCTTCGGAGGCTCAAGTGAGGAACATGACAAAAGAGTGAAAGCTGCTTGGAGAATCTAAAATGGGCTGGAATCCCTCTAAATAAAAAGAAATGTGAACTTGCAAAGTTGGAGGTGAAATTCTTCAGCCAACAACTGTCTTCAGAGGGAGTGCAACCAGATTGAGATAAACTGGCAGGAGCTTGGAACATGAAATAAGCTACGAATGTATCAGAGATCTACACTTTCCTTGGCATGGTAAACCATCTGGGAAAGTTCATTCCAGATTTGGCAGAGAAAACAAAGCCAGTACGTGACCTCCTCTTTCAGAGAAACATTTGGACCTCGGACGCACTACAGGAAAAGTCATTCTCATCACTTAAAGCGCAGCTTATCTCTGCCAACATTAGTGTTCTTTGATTTCATCAAAGCAACCAAGGACTCAGCAGATGCCTCTTCCTTTGGCCTAGGGGGAGTGTTCATGCAAAAGTGCGGTGGTGTATGGAAACCGGTGGCATATGCATCAAGAACACAGACTTCTATGAAACAGCGTTACGCCCAAATCAAAAAGGAGATGCTGGCTCCCTGTGTGGGCCTGTAAACACTTAAGATTCTACTTGATAGGCACTAAATTCCTACTTGAAACCAACCACAAGCCACTTGTTAGCCTCTTCAGCTTGAAATACTTGGATGACTTACCTCCACGTCTGCAAAGATTCAGAATGGGCTTATGCAATAGTGTTATGACATTGAATATGTCCCTGGCATACCTTTCACAATACCTGACGTCCTGTTGGGGATGCCATGCAAAAATGATTGGATGGAGACTGACTCCACCCTCATGGAAGATCCCAACATCTACTTAGCTCAATTACATGAAAGCTTTCCTGCATCACAGAGTAAACTGGATTGACTTCACACTGAGTTGAAAAAGAACCAAATCTGCAGCAAGCTCATGCAATGCTGTAAGCATAGATGACCAGCTGTTCGAAAAACAGCTCACAAACTCAGACCTTACTGGCTTGAAAGAGACACTCCCACCATTCCTGATGGTTTGCTGCTAAAGGGCTCGAGACTTGTTCTTCCTCCTACTATGCACACCAAAATCATCAGTCAAACCCACCAAGGACATCAAAGCATTGAAAAATGGCACCGAAGAGCAAGGCAATTGATGTGATGGCCTGGTCTGAGTGCACAGCTGGGAGATTATATAAAGCAATGTGGAGCATGCAGAAACTGCACAACAATCATGCTGAACCTCTGTCCCACAGAATTCCCAGACTCCCCTTGACAAATTACAGGCATAGACATTTTTGAGCTGTAAAAAGACAATATCTTCTCACTGTGGATTACTACTCATGGAATGTTGAGGTGTCCAAGCTGTCCTCTACATCCTCAGCAGCAGTTATACAATACCTGAAAGCTGTTTGCATTCGCCATGGGATATCAGAGACACTTGCTTCAGACAATGGTCTACAGTTCAGCTGCGAGAATTCACAGCTTTTGCTGGTGATTATGAGTTCAGACGCCATACAAGCAGTCCATGGTACACACAGGCAAATGGAGAAGTGAAAAGAGAAGTGCAAGCTGTTAAGAGTCTCCTACTAAAGGCCAAAGACCAATCCACCAAAGGAACAAAAATCTGGCAGCATGCTCCATGATCATTTGTGATCAGAACACCACAAGGTGAAATCCGATGGAATAGGCGTGCACTCATCTGCCTTCAAAGTCCGTAAAAGGTAGAGGCAGAGTAATCTTCTCACTTTGCCAGAGTGTTCAGGTACTCTACCCTGACCTCCATTTGATGTAGCATTTCTTAAAAAGAGTTCTAATGTTAGAAACGTTTCACTAAACAATAAAAAAAAGCAGAATTGGTGGGGGAGAAAAGGAGGAAAACAGAGAGTGAGACTGTTTAAAAACAAAGAGAAAGGCATTATAATGTTGGAAATTCTTTTTTATGTTTATATAAGCAGCATAAGTTATGTGCCATGGGTAAAGCTCAATTTTAGTGAAGATAATTTCAATGCAGTTCTATAGACAAGAAATACAAGAAGGGAAGATGTTGTGGTAGTTAATAGCATTATTCCTATGCCACTCTGTTAGCCACTCCCACATGGGAGGAGTACACATTCTGTACAAGCAGAGTATCAATAAAGTTCAGTTGAATATCCTGTAAGGCTGACATCCATGTGTCTGTCTGCACTCTCTCAATATCAAACACAACAGAATTCATTGCTACTGTGGAGGCCAGGTCACTGGGTATATTTAAACAGGAGGTTAATAGGTTCTTGATTAGCAAGGGTGTCAAAGGTTTTGGGGTGAAGGCAGGAGAATGGGGTTGAGTGAGACAACAGATCAGCCATAATAGAAAGCTGGAGCAGACTCAATGGGCTAAATGGCCTAATTCTCCTGTGTTTTATGGTCATATGGTCTAAATGCTCTCGTCTTAATGACAAATACAAATCCATTTTATTCTTGGACTTCTTGAAAAATTCTGTCAGGTAATACAAGCAAAGACACTGGTGTATATCTGCTATAACTTGCTTGATCCTATTACAGGGTTCACCTTATGACCAGACAACAAAGTTCAAATAACCAGCATATCTTCCAACAAATGGAGTATTCATTCCTTTGTATTTCACTTCTGTTGGATCGCCTCATACTTCTGATCCATAAATTGCCAACATCTTACTAAGTTCAAAGTAAAGCAAATGACAAATGACCATTCCAGTGTAGCTGTCTTAGAATAAATGCAGGTAAAAAAATTCCATATTTTTTTTCCTTAATTCACCATCTTGTTTCCTCAATCAAGAACACACACTCGATGGACAACATGAAAGGGATAGATAAGATAGAAGTAGGAAAGTTGTTTCCATTGGTAGGTGCGACTAGAATTAGGGGATATTGCCTCAAGATTCAGGGAGAAGATTTAGGATGGAGATGAGGAGAATCTTCTGCCCAGAGAGCAGTGAATATGTGGAATTCTCTGCCCAGGGAAGCAGTTGAGGTTTCTTCACTAAATATATTTAAGATACTGTTAGATAGATTTTTACATAGCAAGGGAATTAAGGGTTATTGGGAAAAGGCTGGTACATGGAGCTGAGTTTACGGACAGATCAGCCATAATCGTATTGAATGGCAGGGCAGGCTCGATGGGATGGATGGCCTACTCCTGCTCCTATTTCTTGTGCTGTTATGTTCTTATGTAACATTTATAGATACATACAGTATAGTGAGTATATTTATCATCTTTCTGAAAATCTATCCAGTTATTCCAGTTCTTAGACAAACGTTCTGACAAAAACTTGGGGATTGAGGTCAACTTGAGTGAGGTTTGTGTGTTTTTGACATATTTATACAATACTTTAAGAAATAGTGTAGGAGGGTTAGTTTGATGCAAAAGCCAAGTGACAAATCAATTAGTGTTCTAGCCCACTGAAGTTACTTCATTTTTGGGTTGTTAGCTATGCATAAAGGCACTGAGTACCACAAGTAAAGAAGTTATATTAAATTTATGACTTACTTTGTGAAGGATATCAAGGAGCCCATAAATAACTTAATAAAATATAATTCAAAATGCCTGCAGTTTGCAACACAGATAAACAGTACAGTAAACAGTAAGCAGCTCGCTGGGCTAGTAATGAGACCTTGGTGGTGGCAGGATATTCATTAGTCTCATAGCCTGCAGAAAGAAGCTGTTACCCAGCCTGGAAGTCCTTGTCCTCATGCTTCGGTACCTCCTTTCTGATGGTAGTAGTTCATAGAGATTGTGAGACGGGTGGTTGGGATCTTCAACAATGCTTTGGGCCCTTCATCCATAGCGTCCTAGAAAATGTCACAAAGGGGGGGGGCGGAGGGAGATCCCAGTGATCCTCTCAATGGTTTTTACTGTCCTCTCTAGGGTCTTATGGTCCTAATTCCTTGCAGATCCTGTACCACAGAACACTCAAACAGAACATTCTTGATGGTGCTCCTTTAGAAAGCTGGTAGAATAGGGGTGGGGAGTCTTGCATGCCTCAGTCTCTTCAGAAACTATAGATGCTGCTGCATCTTCTTAACTAGTGAGAACATGTTTTGGGTTCAAGTTAGATCATCTGTTACGTGCACACCACAGAACTTTGTTCTCTTCACTCTTTCCATGCAGAGCCATTGATGTGCAATGGAGAGTGGTAGATTTGCACCTTCCTAAAGTCCACAATCATCTCTTTAGTCTTGTCCACGTTAAGACTGAGGTTATTGTTCTCCCATTATTTGACAAGCCTCTCTCTCTATCTCTTCTCTGTATGCCGGCTCATCGTTGTTGCTGATGAGACCAACCGCTGTAGTATCATCAGCAAACTGGATGTTACGGTTTGAAGTCAATCTGAAAATGCAGTCATGAGTCAGCAGCATGAATGACAACAGAATGAGCACAATGAGCATGTGGAATGGGCTGCCAGCGATGGTGGTGGAGGCAGATGCCATAGGGTCTGGTAAGAGACTCCCGGATTGATAAATGGAGCTTAGAAAAATAAAAAAAACTATGGACAGCTCTAGGTAATTTCTCAAGTAAGTACATGTTTAGCACAACATTGTGGGCTGAAAGGCCTGTACTGTGACATAGGTTTTCTATGTTCTATATTCCATGCTCTACAACACTGGGAGATACCAACGCTCAACATGGTGGAACTTGAAATGTTGCTGACAACTCGGGGGTTTTCCATTAAGAAATCCAAGGTCCAGTTATAGAGAGGGGTGTTGATTCCCAACAAGGGATGATCATGTTAAATGTCGAGCTGAAGTCAATAACCATATGAGGCATCATTTTGTAGGTGGGACAGGGTAGAGCAGAAGGCCTAGGCTATGACATCATCAGTGGCCGATCTGAGCGGTAGCTGAACTGGAAAAAGCATCGTTATTCAGTATTCAGCAGGTGGCTAAGGATGAGCTCAAATAGGCATTTCAAACAGTAAGTTGGTAATAAATGGTAGTGTCACAAAAGTAACTTTAAAGAGGAATAAAATTATTGGCAAGGGATTGGAATTAAATACCCCTTTAAAAGAGCTGCCAAGGATTGTCAGAACAATGATTTTTACCTTTCTATGTATGTCTTTCATGTGAGCCCACAGTGCACTGGTACCACACTTCATACACAGCCTGAATTCTCAGGAAAGGGAGTGCTAACCCAACTAGCTCTGAAAGTATTGTATATAGAGAGATGTGTTATTAACAATGCTGCTGTGCTGGGTGCCATATTGAAGGCAATGTGTCACAACAGGTTCTCAGTGTAGTAGCCCAAGAAGATACTTTTACTAAATTGCCAAGGCAATATTAACCCCTCAGTGTTCATGCTCCATGATCAAAACATTTGAATGTTTCAGCATTCTGAGGAGTAATGGTGGCTGTGTTCTGTTCTGCAGATCTTTGTAGGCATGCTTATAATGTTGCCAGAGTGTATTGTTGCAAACTTGTGGGGCTGCCTCCAGCACATTCTTAAATTATGTTGGTTGTTAACGCAAATGACATATTTCACGCTGTTCAAATATTTTGGTGTACATGTGATTAATAAATTAATCTAATCTATACTGCTGCCACAAAACAACAAATCTCTCAACAAACAGCAATAAAACCTGATTCAGGTTCTAAGTAGGGATCCAGTGTACTTCAAGAATAGAGTACATGAGATTGTGAAGCACATAACTGACACCAGCTATTGTTCTCCTGCTAAAGGTAAATGTATTTACAATCATTCCAGCACACAAGTTTAAGGTCCACAGGCACAACCCCAGATTCCTTGCAGAGCTGCACATAACTTAATTAAATGCTTGCTGGGATTCCTGAGGGTTCGCATTACTACATGACTAATTGCTGTTCTTCTAAAAAAAATCTTGAAGGAATAAGTTGATTAAATTATGACCTTTTGGAATTATACATTAGATACAATAAAGCAGAGCACAGTCTAATCAACTGCTGGCCAAGTATGAGGTAATGCCTAGTTCTTAAATGAGGCAGTAGAACTAGTAAGTAGTAGAGTTCTGGAGGATTGCACGTGAAGCCGTCCTTTGTGAGGAAAAAGCACAACCCTAGAGCATCATAGCACAGCAACAGGCATTTTGGCCCATCTGGTCGATGCCAAACTGTTATTCCAGCTGGTCCCATTGACCTGCACCTGGTCAATAACCCTCAAAACCCTTCCCTTCGATGTACTTATCCAAGCTTCTCTCTAATGTTGGAATACTTGTTGAGCAATAATTTGGAGATTAGGTTGTTATTTCAAATTCCAACCACTGAAAGAATTACTCCACCCCCGTAATCTGCAGTAAATTCAACTTGTAGCAATGGGTTAAGCTACTGTGAGGAAGTAACAATCTCAGCAGCCATCTTCTGCACCTTCAGCTAATTTGAAAATATTTATTGAAAAAGTTGGAAATACATGGCAGTTGCCTTTAGATACAGTCACTAAGTAGTAGTGACTTTCTCTTCCCTGAAAATTATTTCTAACATAGGAAATAAATCAAAAATCTTGCAACATGATTGATGTTGTATCAACTCCACATGATTTGCAGACACTCATAGTAATTATCCAAGGTAGGTTGTCCAAATATTTTCCAGGGTGGATGAAGATTTGCATTAGGAGAACATGCAAGATTTGAAAGATAGAGTTGGTAGTATTTTGGGTACACACTCTTTCATAGTGACTTAATTATCGTAATTATCGACACCTGGAAACAAATGTATGCAATGTAGTTTTACAAATGTTTGTCCTGCTGTCATGGATTTTTCTTTCCCTTTGCTTCAGAGATTCTTATTAAATTGTATGGAAGGAGGCCACTCTGCTCAGGAGTTCTTTGAAGGAGTGCTCCAATCAGTTCCACTCATCTATCTTGTGTATTCATAATCTTACAAATATCAAGCATTTGTCTGATTCCTTGTAGAAAACACTCTCAGGCTAGCAAAATGCTGCACACTAACATTCCCTGATGTTGGGTTCCCGAGCTACACATTTTCTGAATTATTTCCATTCCCACATGTCTCTTTGGCTTGTTAGTCAATTACATTAGATTCGTTTTTCTGGTTCCTGTCCTGCCAATGTAAACAGTTCTATCCAATCTACTTGAAACCATCACAATCTTGATTTTTTTTAAGTCTTAAATGGGAAAAAGCTTTTCATAAAATAGCTGAGAGAATAAGTTGGTTCAAATTGATTTAAATCTATTATGTGCTTGTGCAAAATATACCTTAAACCTGATTACACAGTTTCCTCAACAAGTAGGCAGTTCCATACCCGTTTCACCTTCGTGAGTCACCTTTGGTTTAGTAGTTGCACGTTTCACTCTGATTATGAGTTCAAGTCCCACTTCAGTGACTTAAACACTAAAATGTAGGCTGATTTTTCACTACAGCATGCAGAAACATTATATCTCTTCTACTCTTGCAGATGGATGTAAAAGCGGAATTATGCACATGCCTTTAGTACAGCGGTCCCCAACCACCGGGCTGCAGAGCATGTGTTACCGGGCCGCGAGGAAAAGATATGAGTCAGCTGCACCTTTCCTCATTCCCTATCACGCACTGTTGAACTTGAACATAGGGTTACCAACTGTCCCATATTAGCCAGGACATCCCGTATATTGGGTTAAATTGATTTGTCCCATACGGGACTGCCCTTGTTCCGTATTTCCCCCGCTAAGGTAGAGCGTTCCTATGAAACCTTTCGTGCTGAAATGCTGTGAAGCGAAGTAGTAATTACCATTAATTTATGTGAAAAATTTTTGAGCGTTCCCAGACCCAAAAAATACCAAATCATACCAAATAACACATAAAAACTAAAATAAATAACACTATCATATAGTAAAAGCAGGAATGATGTGATAAATACACAGCCTATATAAAGTAGAAATAATGTATGTACAGCGTAGTTGGGAAGATGAAGGCAAAACCGATTTGAGGGGGGAGAAAAATCAACACGTACACACATGCACACGTCACGCATGCACACACAGGTGCCCGCGCAAGGCTTCGTGGTCAGGGTAGTCTTTCCTGGGGTAAGCACAAGTGTCCCAGGATTTGACTGCTACTTTTGTCCCTTATTTGGGAGTGAGAAAGTTGGCAACCCTAACTGTAAAAGACATGTTGAGGTGAGTTTAACCTTACTTGAACACCCCCCTCCCCCGATTAGCCAGTCCGCAAGAATATTGTCAATATTAAACTGGTCCGGGGTGCAAAAAAGATTGGGGACCCCTGCTTTAGTACATTACAACATCCTTCTTGCAGGAATACAAAAGTTACAGAAAGCGATGTATAGGGCCTAGACTATCACAAGCAAAGCCCTCCCCGCCACTGAGTACATTTACAAAGAACACTGCCACAAGAAAGCTACATCCATGATCAAGCCACCCCCACCATCCAGACCATGCTTTCTTCCCAGTACTACCATCTGACAGAAGGTACAAGAACCTTAGTTCCCACACCAGCAGGTTCAGGAACAGTCATTATCGGCCTCCCAGACCAGCGCGATTGCTTCACTCACCACAATTCTGATCTGATTCCACAACCTATGGACTCACTTTCAAGGACTCTTCAACTCATGCTCAGTATTATTTTTTAAATTATTTGCACAATTTGTCTTCTTTTGCATATTAGTTATTTGTCAGTCTTTGTTTATGCGTAGTTGTTCATAAATTCTATTATATTAATTTATTTTCCTACAAGAAAGTGAATCTCAAGGTAGTGAATGGTAACGTACGTATACTTTGATCAAAAATTACTATGACTTGGATTTTGTTTGTGGGACTGAGGCTCTTGTCTTTATTTGAAACAATGGTGGGTTTTCATTTATCTTGAGGGAATCTGGGCAAGGCGAGTATGTATTGCCCTTGAGAAAGAGTTACAGACTAAATTTCCATCAGCTGCAGTTAGAAGAGTGAAAAATGGTAGAATAAAATCCTGAGGGGTGTTGATAGGAAAGATCTGAAGAGAATGTTGCAACTTGTGGAGAAACTGCAACTAAGGATCACCTTTTAAAAATAAGAGGCTTCCTTGTACTTGCTTGTTACATACACCTGTTAGGGTGCATTCTCCAGTTACCTTATAAGGTAACTGTAGCCTTCAGCCAGAAGCAGGTATCATCAGGTGGTTCCCAACCTTCACCGAGTGTTTCGACCCTTGACCACGACACTCTCCAGTTGGTGGGCCGGCAGTGGTGGCCAAATCACTGCCCATCTGCTCCTGGCTTCCAGCTTCCCTCCTCTTGCCTACTCCAAATCCAACAAGAGGCTCGTTCTGCCTCTTCCCCCATCCTACGAGCTGCTTGTTTTTTGCTCCTTTCGTCCAGGCTCAGATCTGACAACAACCGCCATGCTGATTTGACTGGGAAACCTCTGCAGCCAATCTCCACAGCGAACAACCAGGCCTACCATCCCTTGTCTTTACACTCCTGCACTAAGGGCTGGTACTTCAAGGCCTTTCTCTCATGGGCCTTTTCCCATCCCTCCTCCCACGCCACAGTCAGCTCAACCAGAATTATTTTCTTCCGTTGACCACAGTATAATGTCCGGGCGTAGGGTTGTGTGCACCACATCCGGGAACTGCAACCTCCTTCCCACATCGACCCTCATCTCCCAGGACCTGGCCATTAGCAACAGATTGGGCTTTGGTTGTTTGGTTATGAAAGGCCTAGCTCCCTCTTTGATGAAGGTGATGGCCTTCCTCAAATCTGTGCCAGCCGTCCTCTTCTTGCATTCTCCTGCTCTAGTGTGTCAGCAAGAGCCAGAAGCACCTTATCATGGCACCACCTATACCGTCCTTGAGTTAGAACTGTTTTATACCTGGACAGTATATGGGCCAGTGTCCCCTTTTGACCACAGAGCTTACAGTCGGGTCCTCTCTCATTCCCCATGTGTACAGATGTAATGGTGAAGGAAGGGTGTCATACACAGATCGCAAGAGGAAGGAAATACAGAAGGGCTTCAGTCTCCATAACTCTGCACATGAATATTGTAATGCTCAGCTATATTGGCTTGTATTTATATCGGGGAAACCCCATCCGCTGCCCACCTGGTCTCCCGGTTGTGTCAGTTGCTGTACAACTGTCACCGGATTCAACGTCAAACATCAATCATCAGCCAGCACACACAACGTACATTTTACCAATTACACTTTATAGATATTACTAAGTCTATCAAATTAATAGAAGTTCAATACAAAAGAAATGAACAGAAAAGGCACCAGGCTTATCAGAGTTCAATTTCTTCGTGCACACGTTGGAGCTCGGGGACCTCTTCAGGACCACTCTGACCCCGGTGACTCGCAGCTCGGGACCAACCGGAATGATCAACCCGCACTTTCCCACACGTCCGTCGTCCTCATGGTCTCTCCTCCGACTCCCCGCCAAAAGCCTCTGGTTCCCAGCCGTATGAGACAGCATATCACCCCACGAAAGAATAACATGGACACCCATTGGTTCATAGTACTCTGCTGTCTGTTATAACCCAAGCAAATGTCTAGCTAGAGACTTTCTCAGCAATTAACATAATATAGAAGCCATTTTAATTCACATACGCAGCAGCTTAAAAGATTAACATAAAAAAGAAGCCATTTTAATTTTAACATAACAAAGAAGAAACCCCGTACAATATCTTGGGCTTAGGCAGATCCCATTTTGTCCAGGCACCCTGGGAACCTTATTCCACTGCCTTTGACATCCGCTTCTCTTCCTCACGGATCTGTACTTCTGCCTGTATCATGTCTCGCCTTTTCCTTATGCTTGCGTTTCCCCACTTCTGGAAGTGAACTGAGCCGAGGGCTTGCTGCCTGACGCAGGGATTGCCGATAATATCTCACAGCGTCAGAGAACACACTGCCTCCTCCACAGCTGCGTTGGCTGCCCTCTTGCACCCAGATCTGGTTGTAATGCCTGCTTGCTTTACCAAGACATCATTAGAATCTCTCAAGCTTAATAAAGCTCTGCATTTTGCCACCTTGAATTCCTCCACAACAGGTGACAGGGGAAGCTGCAGTTGCCCAGAACGAATGTAGAGGCCCACTGAAGAGAAGCTTGGGGGAACTCCCAACCATCTCCACAGGTGCTTGTTGGTTTTCCTCTCAATGCCCTCTGCGACAGTCATGGGGAACTCAAAGTGTGAAGAGCCAGAGAAGCCTGGGCAGAATGCCGTATTGGTACAGCCAGGTCTTGAGTTTACCCGGAAGTCCGGATTTGTCGATCTTCAGCCATTCCTCTGTCTGCTTCACAGCACTGGTGACATTGGCCCCATCTGTCAGTGACACATTAAACCATTTCCCCAAGCATTTTATCGGGTTATCTTCGATGGAGGGGATGACATCACCCTGAACTTGGAGGTCAAACTTGCTAGTAACTTTGCCCTTTCTGATCACCATGCACCTGGGCTTCTTGGCCTTGAAGGACATCCTCGTGCAAGTGGCTACATTACCCAGGGTTTCCATTACCCATCTTGCTTGGACATGTGACACAGTTGTTATAGTGATGTCGTCCATTAACCCTCGTAGATCTGGCTGAATAATGCCGGACTCCAACATCGGGCCGTGGGTTACATTTTCTGCTGTTGATAATAGGAGGTTCATTCCATGATAAATAGGATGGGGGAAATGGTGCACCCTGTTGGAATCCCCCTCTGGAGGTCCTGTCAACTAGCTGTGAAATGGGCTGATGTAAATCTGAGTTTGAATCCTCCTAGGTAGCTGGTGATCATGTCTCGAATAGCCACTGGGATGTAGTAGTGGTCGAGTCCTTCTAGGATGAGGTCATGTGGAATAGACCCATAGGCGTTCGCGAGGTCTAACCAGACAACTGTTAGGTCGCCTTTTTTCTGATTGGCCTCATGGATCAAATGGCTAATCATTGAGATGTGTTCCAGACACCCCGAGAAACCTGGAATACCGCCTTTCTGGATGGATGTGTTGATATAGCGGTTCTGCGTCATGTAAGAACTCAGCCTTCTTGCGAGCACAGTAAAGAAAATCTTACATTCCACATCCAGGAGAGAAATTGTCCTAAACTGGGCAATTGTGGAAGAAACCTCTTCCTTTGGAATAAAGCATCCCTCTGCCAATTTCCAACTTGGTGGAATAGTACCTTTAGCCCAGATCTTTCTCATGACCTTCCACAGCCTCCGTAGAAGTTTTGGGCATTTGTTATACACCTTATAGGAAATGCCGCTTGGGCCTGGGGCAGCTGATGCTTTAGCTTTCTGGTTGATGTCCTGGATTTCCTGCCATGGTAGGCTCCTTTACATTCAGCTCAATTGATGGATTTTCCAGTCTACGCACAGCCTGATTGGTTCCTAGTCCCTGACCCCTCCATGGGTCGCTGTGTGCCTCCCAATGGAACTCCTCTACCTCTGGCTTTGAGCTGGATAGTATACCAGATTTTTGTTGGCCTAGAAGAGTCCTGGTGAAGCTGAATGGACCTCTCACAAACTGCGCTCGCCTTTTCTCTTTCTTCCTCCTTTGCTGTCGCAGATGTTCCACCCTCTGGAGTTTGCACAGCTTTTCCCACAGCATACTGGTTAAGTCCTTGATACCTTCTTTTTTTGGCTGGTGAGCTGGTTTTAAACCTTTTGTTGAGCACCTTTAATTCACCTCTCAAGCGACGAATCTCGGTTTCCCTCCTATTTGGTTGCCACGGTAACTCCGGCTGGCTTCTCCGCTCCATTGGGCCAAATCATTCCTTAGCTAGATTGTATGCTATGGCTGTGAGTGAATCGATCTTTCTGTGTACTGGATCTGCTACGATGCCGTCTAGATCATCATCGAACTGCATCCAGGCGACGTTGTCTGATGATCTAGGCCATTTGATCCTGTCTTTTCTTGATGAATAGATTGGAGTAGCCGAAGAGGAACTCACTAGGTCTGTTGTTCGGTGCTGGGGCAACTCAAGTGCGGAGAGATCTTCAGCTCTGTGGGGTGCTTCCTGGCTGGAATTCTCCGTCGTCTCACCTGACACTAAGTCTGTGCGCTGCACTTGGGTCACCATTGATCCACATCTAGACCTGCTCTGGTGTATCTTGAGCCCTCTGATGTTTTTGCAGACTTTCCCGCAATGACACCTTACCGTGAATTCCTCTCCGGTCAGTGTTGTTTGCTTTAGCTTCCCCGTAGTCGTGTTTCCTGTCCTAACCGTTGCCGGTATGACCGTCCTGTTGAGTCTCTCATCCTCGCCCCCTCTCGGGAGACTCTGGGGGTATTGCTCTTCATGTTCAGTCGTAGCCTGAGTGGTGCCCTCTTGCAAGTGCTGCCCACAAGGTTGCTAGCCTTGTGAGCCCATGCCAGTCATTCCTGGAGGTCAGCTGTCTCTCCAGCGTCACTGACCTTCCTCGGTTTCCATCCAGTCTTTCCTGGAAGCCACTGGTACAAACCAGAAATTACTTGTTACATACACCTGTTAGGGTGCATTCTCCAGTTACCTTATAAGGTAACCGTAGCCTTCAGCCAGGAGCAGATATCCTGGATATACAAGATGGAGAGAGTTGAGTTTTGTTCTTGAGAAGGTCATGGGTATTTGGAAATTTCTTCCTCAAATGGTTGTGGAAACAATTTGAATATTTTTTGGGCAGAAGCAAATGGATACTTTTGAAGGGGTGGAAGTCCTTTGCATGCTGAGGTACGATTGGATAAACTGTATGTTATTAAATAGCAAAGCAGGCATAGGGGTCTGAGAGACATACTCCTGCTCCTGATATAATCACGTCATCTTTCTTTATGGGAGGTACTATTCCAAACATTGGAGAACTTCCCCTTTAACTCCATTGACATAATTCTCACCACAGCTTCCTCATGCCACATTTACTCAAATGCCACCTTGGTATTAAGTGCAGACACTCTTAAATTCAAGTTCAAATTCAAGTAGAAGTGTCATACAGTCGGGGGGGGGGTGCATTGGGAACAGACCCAAATGCAAGACACAGACACTGAAATACCAGGAACAGGACTTGACTAGAGAACTAGAGTTAGGGACGGGGCTGGAAACAGACTAGGAGTTGGAACAGGAACACAGACTAGGCTGGGGAAGGAGGACGAGGACGAGGGACTGGGAATAAGGAGTCTGGGCATGGACTCTGAGCCAGAGACTGGAAAAGGACACAGAACCTGGGTCTTGACTCAGGCTCAGACCACAAAACCAGGTGAAGACGTGGCGAGGCTTGGGTTCCTGGAGAACAGGCTAAGACGGGGCAAGGCTTGGGTTCCTGGAGAACAGGCTAAGACGGGGCAAAGCTTGGGTTCTAGGAGGTTTGACAAGGACATGATGGGGCAAGGGTACTTCAAGGCAACTCCTTCACAGAACGCAAGACTCTACCCCACAGAGGCAAGGACAGGGAGGGATAGACCAAACGGCAGGGTAACGGCAATCAGCCTGGCTTACCTGACAGAGGCAAGGGAGAGGAAGCGAGGGAGGTCCGGGGTGGCTTCAAGACTCGAGGCAGCCGGTAACCTTGGCGGGCTACGGAACAGCCAAATCCATATCCCAATGACTGCACTAGCCTTACACCAGTGGATTGCTTCAAGCAGAGACTGAAGGGACAACCCAGCAACCACATGTGATCCCAAGGCCACTTATATTCCCAGCCCCAAGATGAGCATCAGGTGCTTATGGTTAAGTCCAAACGAAACCAGGGACAGCCGGAAGACCTGGAGTCCGTGGACTGGACCGTGAACCGGAATGCGGATTTTGAAGCGGACCATGACAGTACCCCCTCTATACGAGTCTCTGGGTGACCGAAGAGGCTCTCCAGGACGAAGGACAACTCGGGCAGGAAGGAAGCCAGGGTGACAGGAGTTAGACGACAGTGTCTGCGTTGCTGTGTCCATGAATGGGTGGGTCATTCTGTCATACGGGGGAGTGGGGAATGCGCGTTGGGAACGGACCCAAATGCAAGACACAGACACTGAAGTACTAGGAACAGGACTTGACTAGAGAACTGGAGTTAGGGACGGGACTAAAAGCAGACAAGGAGTTGGGACAGGAACACAGACTAGGCTAGGGAAGCAGGACCAAAACGAGGGACTGGGAACAAGGTGCCTGGGCGTGGACTCCGAGACAGAGACTGGACAAGGACCCAGAACCTGGGTCTTGACTCAGGCTCGGTTCCTGGAGACCAGGCGAAGACGTGGCAATACTTGGGTTCCTGGAGAACAGACGAAGATGTGGCGAGGCCTGGGTTCCTGGAGAACAGGCGAAGACATGGTGAGGCTTGGATTCCTGGAGAACTGGCGAAGACGTGGCGAGGCTTGGGTTCCTGGAGGCTCGATGAGGACATGATGGGGCAAGGGTACTTCGAGGCAACTCCTGGGCAGGACGTGGGGCTCCACCCCACAGAGGCAAGGACAGGGAGGGATAGACCCAACCACAGGGTAAAAGCAATTGCCTTGCTTACCCAACAGAGGCAAGGGACAGGAAGGGACAGAACCAACTGCAGGGTAACGGCAATCAGCCTGGCTAACCCGACGGAGGCAAGGGACAGGAAGGGACAGAACCAACCGCAGGGTAATGGCAATTGACCTGGCTTACCCAACGGAGTCAAGGGACAGGAAGGGAGCTAGGTTCGGGGTGGCTCCAAGATTCGAGGCGGCTGGTAACCTCGGCAGGCTACGGAACAGCCAAATCTATATCCCAATGACTGCACTAGTCTTCCACCAGTGGGTTGCTCCAAGGGGAGACTGACGGGATGACCCAGCAATCACACACGATCCCAGGACCACTTACATTCCCAGCCCCAAGATGAGCATCAGGTGCTTATGATTAAGTCTAACCGAAACCAGGGACAGCCGGAAGACCCAGAGTCCAAAGTCCACAGACCGGACCATGAACCGGAATGCGGATTTCAGACCGAACCGTGACAAGAAGTATCATTCAACCATATATGAATGTAACCAATCACAACAGTGTTCCTCCAGTTCCAAGGTGCAACACACATTACCAACATCATGTAGCACAAGGCACAAATAGCAAATACAATTTCAATTTCTGAGAAATATACAGTCACAAAGAAAAATAGGATAAAAATGGTATAGCCCAAATCCCTGAATGGCTTGACTGAAATCCTAGTCCATCTTGTTCTTCCAATGAGCGAACAATGGAGGGCATCACTGAGTGAACACTTACACTTCATCTCTGAAATTCAACTCTTCAGTATTTTTGAACCAAAGCCCTGTTAAGGTCCAGAGCCAAGCAGCCCTGGCCAAGCACAAACTGGGCTTCGATGAGTAGGGTTATTGGCGATGATGCTTAATGACACTGTTAATGACAACTTCCATCAGATTGCTAATGATTGAGAGAAGATTGATTAGGTAGTAATTACTTGGATTGGATTTGTTCTGCATTATGTGAACGCAATTTACCTGAGCACTATCCATTAACTGTTCAGGAAGATCTTGACTAGATGCATGATTATCTCTGTATTGTCGGTCTTCATCAAAACAGTTAATAAGTTCTTTTATCAATTACGATAAATATGTTTTCTCAAAGCTGGTATAGTCATCAGTCTTTGCTATATCCAATGTTCCCAAACATTTCTTGTTATCTTGTGGAGAGTATCAAATTATCTGGTGACTGGTTTCAGTGGAGATCTTGGTGAGAGGCTATTACTCGCACATTTGGCTAAACCTGGTTTGAATGGTTTAGCTATGTCTGTGATGCGCATAAAATACAAGACTTTCATTCAGCAACATTATTCACTGCAAGTTATTGACTGGTGATCATTAGAAATATACTTCAAAAATTCATTTACCAAGATCATAACTTGTTGAAGGAACACATGCTGAAGTTTCTTCTAAACAAAGAATGATTCAGGCTTTGGTTTGAAATATATTTTAAAACATTATACTTCTGACATTATAGAAATTCAAATTGTCATTTAGAAAAAGAGCTGAGGTGACTAACTGGACAATTTTTTTTTCCCCCCGGAAGCATTGAGGAAGCTGAATATATTCTGCATCAAAGAATTTATGTTACTGTAGAAGTATCTGCCAAATAGTATTCATTGCTTCAGGAAATTGACTTTCCAAAGCATCTCAAGTTAAGTGGAATGGAGCAACTAATGATAATTTTGAATTCATAAAAAGTGGGTCAGTCATTTACATCAAGTGAAGCACTGGAGGAGACCATTCAGTCCTTTGTGCCTTTGCTTACAAAGAGGTAAACACATCATCTGACAATTTCTCCACAACTTGTTTGTTTAAATTTATTGTCACTCACCTGTATACATATATACCAGCAAACAAAATAACAATCCTCTGGACCAAGGTGCACAACGTGGTGCATGTAACTCACACGCAACACACAAAGCAATATTGCCACCAATCAATTAACACATAATAAAGTGGATTCCAGAAGATTGACATTTAGCATAAGGTACATTTAGGACACAAGGTAGAAAGTAAACAGTGTCACACTCCTTGCACTTCATACTTTTAATTTTATTTGTACATGTAATTATTTCCTTTTACTTCGGAAGCTATCATTAATGCTGCAGCAATTGGAAGTTTCAGCAGTATGTTTTAAATAATAGAGGCTCCATTTAAAAAAAATAACTCTCTCCATTTCTCCTTTTATTCTTCTGGCATAAAGCTTGTTGGAGCCATAAGGTTAGCATAATTTCTGATCAACATTGATTAATCACTGTGCATTTTATGCATTTTCTCTCCCACTTCCCTAACCTTGTAATATCTGCTTCCAAATTACACCTTAACCTAGGATATCCTAGCTCACTATATTGTGGAATTATTCTTCCCTGTGCATCTCCATTTCTCTCAGATCATTTGCCTTGTAGTGTTATTACTTGTAGATAAATGAATGAATTAGTATAAATTATCAAGAGACTTCATTATTTAAACAAACATTTATAATTATAATTACTGTTGATTAAAGGCTACCATATATTTTATGCAATTCAAATCCGATTTCCAAACCTATTTGTCATTTCCCTTATTATCCATACTTAATTAGGATTAAAAGATTTCCTTGCTGAAGGAGCAAACAGTTATGGTCTATTTAATCATGAAAGCAAAGCAGGTCATTAATGAACTCTAATAAACTCAGAATTCAGCTAGGTATCAACTAGAATGTATATGCCATTCAGCTGCAAATTGACATCAAATAGCTGAGACCATGTCAATCAAATCTTTCAATTAAGGAGGAATGGACTTGTGTTTATTGAGTATTGTATCATAGCTTCAAGATATCCCAAAGAGCTCCTAAACTTTTTTTTTGTGTGTGTAACAGAAAAACTAGACCTATGAATATTGGACACTCAGCTCTTCGAGGTTGTTTTGTCCTTTAGTATCTCCTCTCTGTGCTCCCTTTCAACATCCCCTTTCTCTTACCTGTCAATAACCTATCAATCTCAGCTTCAAATTGCATTTAACTGAACCTCAGCCTCAACAGTTTTGGGAAAAGAGTTCTCACTTTTTTGTGGGTCATCAAAGTTTCCTTAACACCGAATGGATGAAGGGCGAATAGATCTATTGAGGGATGAAAGGGCAATAGATATCGGTCCAGAAAACCAGCAAATCTTTCCATTGAAAGTAGGGATGACACAGTAGCATAGTGGTTAGCACCAGCCAACTAGATTAACTTCCTGCTGTTGTCTGTGAGGAGTTTATACATTCTCCCCATGACCACATATATTTCTTCCAGGTGCTCCAATTTGGTCACACGGGTATAATTGGGCAGCATGGGATAATCGACCAGAAGAGCCTATTACCCTGCTGTATCTCTAAATAAAATAAAATAAAAACAGTATTGCATGTTTTTCAACCTCAAAATAAGGCCAGAAGATAGAGATAATGCCAAATGCATTACACCAGCACTGGCTAGTCCAGACCATGATCTGGAAGTACAAGTGGAGTTTAGATTTTTTAACTCAAGGGTGAGTTTGTGACTCGATGACTTCGGGCATCCAGGTAAACCTGAGGGACATTCAGCCCTCTGGCATGGCTATGCAATAAAGGATTTGGTTTTATTATCAAAGTAGGGACTTTTTGCAAATGGAAGCAAAGAGTGAGGGGCAGGGGATTTGAAGCTGGATTCCACTTCAAAAGGGTTGGAAGACTCTGTTAAACAGGCTGAAAAGCAGAAACTACAAATCAATTATGTGTTTAGTAATTTTCAGTGTGAATTCCACCAAGTTCAATTAACATCAAACCTTGTTTTAATGTTTGGTCCAAACAGCAGACTTTTGGAGGGGAGGTGTAAATGACTGCACTTAATATTAAGGAAATATTTGAGCAAAAAGGTATTAAGAAGCTCTTGTCAAAGATGTTATGAGGTAATCTCTCAACTGAGCTGCTGTAGTTCGAGGTCAATCAATCCACTCCTATTGTTAGGTCAGAGGGGGGATGCTTGTTGTTGATTGCACAATGTTGGCATTGGAACTGGTTAATCATTGTCACGTGTACCAAGATACAGTGAAGAGCTTGTCTTGCATACAGTTAATACAGATCAAAACATTATAGTGGATTGAGCTAATATAACACAATAACAATGCAGAAATAAGTGTAACAACTTCTGAAGAAGAGTAGTGCGCGTAAATGGTAAAGTGCAAGATCTTAATGAGGTAGATTGTGAGGTCCAGAGTCTATATTATTGTACAAGAAATTCATTCAAGTGTTTGAATACAATGGGTTAGAAACAGTCCTTGTGCTTAGTGTTAGGAAAGTTATTGGAGAAGATCCTGAGGGATATAATTTATGTTCAGTTAGAAATACTGCTTTGGAGGAGAAAGCATAGTTTTGTTCAGGGGAGATTATGTCTCACAAATCTATATATTTGAGTCTTCTAAGAAATGTTTTTGAGGCCAGAGAAGTGGACATGGTTTACATGAACAAGTTTCTTGACAAGATCCCAGTTGGTAGTCTTGTCCTAAAAGTTAAGGCACAAGGAATCTGCTTGATGTTGGCTGGCGAGTAAGAGGCAGAAGTTAGCAATTGAGAACCGCTTCTCTGAATAAAAATCTATAACAAGAGGTGTACTGCAGGTATTGGTGCTGGGACATTTGTATTTTTTTATAATATAGTGCCTATAAAAAGTATTCACCACCCCTTGAAAGTTTGCATGTTTTATTGTTTTACAACATTGAATCACAAGGGATTTTAATTTGCTTTTTTTAAACTGATCAACAGAAAAAGACTTTCACGTCAAAGTGAAAACAAATCTCTACAAAGTGGTATAAATTAATTACAAAATTAATACACAAAGTAATTGATTGCATAAATATTCACCCCCTTCAAGTCAATATTTAGTAGATGCACCTTTGGCAGCAATTACAGCCTTGATTCTGCATGGGTAGGTCTCTATCAAGTTTGCACATCTGGACACTGCAATTTTTCCCCATTCTTCTTATAAAACTGCTCAAGCTCTGTCAGATTGTATGGGGATTGTGAGCGATCAGTCCTTTTCAAGTCCAGCCACAAATTCTCAATTGGATTGAGGTCTGGACTCTGACTTGGCCACTCCAGGGTGTTAATCCTGTTGTTTTTAAGCCAAATACTCAAAAAGTGTATGGAGATGTGATACGTGTTCAGATTTGACAATAGACAATAGACAATAGACATTAGGTGCAGGAGTAGGCCATTCGGCCCTTTGAGCCAGCACCGCCATTCACTGTGATCATGGCTAATCATCCACAATCAGTATCCAGTTCCTGCCTTATCCCCATAACCTTTGATTCTCTATCCATCCCTTTTTTGAAAGCATCCAGAGACTTGGCCTCCACAGCCTTCTGCGGCAGATCATTCCACACATCCACCACTCTCTGGGTGAAAAAGTTTTTCCTCAACTCCATTCTAAATGGCCTATCACTAACTCTTAAACTGTGGCCTCTGGTTCTGGACTCACCCATCAGTGGGAGCATGCTTCCTGCCTGCAGCGTGTCCAATCCTTTAATAATCTTATATGTTTCAATAAGATCCCCTCTCAGCCTTCTAAATTCCAGAGTATACAAACCCAGTCGCTCCAATCTTTCGACATATGATAGTCCCGCCATCCCGGGAAATAACCTTGTGAACCTACACTGCACTCCCTCAATAGCAAGAATGTCCTTCCTCAAATTTGCAGACCAAAACTGCACACAGTAATCCAGGTGTGGTCTCACCAGGGCCCTGTACAGCTGCAGAAGGGCCTCATTGCTCTTATACTCAGTTCCCCTTGTTATGAAAGCCAGCATGCCATTAGCTTTCTTCACTGCCTGCTGTACTTGCATACTTGCTTTCAGTGACTGATGTACAAGAACACCTAGATCTCGTTGTGCTTCCCCTTTTCCTAACTTGACTCCACTTAGATAATAATCTGCCTTCCCGTTCTTACCACCAAAGTGGATAACCTTACTGTTATCCACATTAAACTGCATCTGCCATGCATCTGCCCACTCACCCAGCCTGTCCAATTCACACTGCACTCTCATAACATCTTCCTCACATTTCACACTGCCACCCAGCTTTGTGTCATCGGCAAATTTGCTAATGTTACTTTTAATTCCCTCATATAAATCATTAATATATATTGTAAACAGCTGCGTTCCCAGCATTGAACCCTGCAGTACCCCACTGGTCACCGCCTGTCATTCCGAAAGGGACCCATTAATCGCTACTCTTTGTTTTCTGTCAGCCAGCCAGTTTTCAGTCCATGTCAGTACTCTGCCCCCAATACCATGTGCCCTAATTTTGCCTACTAATCTCTTATGTGGGACTTTATCAAAGGTTTTCTGAAAGTCCAGGTACACTACATCCACTGGCTCTCCCTTGTCCATTTTCATAGTTACATCCTCAAAAAATTCCCGAAGATTAGTCAAGCATGATTTCCCCTTCGTAAATCCATGCTGACTCAGACCTATCCTGTTACTGCTATCCAGATGTGCTGTAATTTCATCTTTTATAATTGACTCCAGCATCTTTCCCACCACCGATGTCAGGCTAACCGGTCTATAATTCCCTGTTTTCTCTCTTCCTCCCTTCTTGAAGAGAGGGACAACATTAGCCACTCTCCAATCCACAGGACCTGATCCTGAATCTATAGAACATTGGAAAATGATTACCAATGTGTCCACGATTTCTAAAGCCACCTCCTTAACTGCCCTGGGATGCAGACAATCATGTCCCGGGGACTTATCAGCCTTCAGACCCAATAGCCTATCCAACACCATTTTCTGCCTAATATAAATTTCTTTCAATTCATCCATTACCCTAGGTCCTTTGGCCACTATTACATCTGGGAGATTGTTTGTGTCTTCCCTAGTGAAGACAGATCCAAAGTACCTGTTCAACTCATCTGCCATTTCCTTGTTCCCCATAATAAATTCACCTGCTCCTGTCTTCAAGGGCCCAATTTTGGTCTTAACTAATTTTTTTCCTTTTCACATACCTAAAGAAGCTTTTATTATCCTCCTTTATATTCTTGGCTAGTTTACCTTCGTACCTCATTTTTTCTCCGCATATTGCCTTTTTAGTTACCTTCTGTTGCTCTTTAAAAGTTTCCCAATCCTCCGGTTTCCCACTCGTCTTTTCTATGTTATACTTCTCTTTTATTTTTATACTGTCCATTACTTCCTTTGTCAGCCACGGCCTCCCCTTACTCCCCTTACGATCTTTCTTCCTCTTTGGAATGAACTGATCCTGCACCTTCTGCATTATTCCCAGAAACACTTGCCATTGCTGTTCCACTGTCATCCCTGCTAGGGTATTGTTCCATTGAACTTTGGCCAGCTCCTCCCTCATAGCACCATAGTTCCCTTTGTTCAACTGTAATACTGACACTTCTGAGTTTCCCTTCTCCCTCTCAAATTGTAGATTAAAACTTATCATATTATGGTCACTATCTCCTAATGGCTCCTTTACCTCGAGGTCCCAGATTTGGATGCACTGGTGACAAGTATGTCATTCAGTAAACAAAAAAATTCTCTAAGTCTTTTAATACAGAGTCCATCAGTCATTGGAAAGTCTGTGCTGCATTTATCAGCCCAATCAGCATGCACTGAAATTGAAAGAGGCCAGTTGGAGTTATCACAAACACTTTAGGAGTGTCCTCCAAGTACATAGGTAATGGCATTTTGCACCCAAAACTCCAGCACTTTCAAAACAAATGCTTTGGCCGATATGTTGAATAACTCTGGAATCGTCTTTGAGCCTCAGGGTCACCAATGTAGGTTTTTGTAAATAAAACGGCAGAAACGCTTTACCATCAAGGGACACTGTTACACCTCCTCTATTGTCAACCAACGCACAGAACAAAAAGCATGGTAAAAAACTTCATATCATTGCATCATGTCAGACCAGCCTCTTAAAGGGAACTGCAGCTCAATGTTGGTGGTTGTGAATTATGGTTAAGTTTCTACCCTTTTCATTACCCTACAGTGTGGTCAATAACTTTACCCATCAACATAAAAATAGGTGGATTCATAGATAGTGAAGAAAGTTGTCTAAAGATATAGTGGGATATTGATCTGCCTCAAAACTGAGCAAAGTGGTGGAAGATGGTTTAAACAAGTGTAAGATGATACACTTTGGGTGGCCAAAATCTGTTAGGACAGTTAAAGCAAATGGCAGGGACCTTACAAACTATGAAGTTTGGAGAGTTCTTGTGGTGTTCTACATAGTTCACTGAAAGTCATGGCATAGGTGAATATAATATAACCGTATAACCATATAACAATTACAGCATGGAAACAGGCCATCTTGGCCCTTCTAGTCCGTGCCGGACTCTTACTCTCACAATACTGGAAAAGTATCTGGTATGCTGGCCTTCATAGGACCGAGGCATTGGATAGAATAGTTGGTCGTTATGGTTGCATAATGTAGTATTTATGGTTGCTATTTTACAGGGAGGGTGTGGCAGCAATAGAGGGAATGCCGAAGGATGTTGCCTGGAATAGAGGACTGTAACTATAAGGAGAGAGTTGCTGGGATGGGTATATGTGGGAAGATGATGTTTATAAAATTATTTTGTATATTATTTTTGGAGATACAGCACGTTAACAGTCCCTTCTGGCCCAACAAGACCACGTTTCTCAATTATACCTATGTGACAATTAACCTACTAAGCCGTATGTCTTTGGTATGGGGGAAGAGACTGGAGCACCTGGAAGAAGCTTACGCGGTTATGGGATGAATATACAGACAGTAGCAGAACTGAACTGGGTCACTGGCACTATAATAGAATTATGCTACCATTGCACTATCAATTATGAGGGGCATAGGTAGTTAGAATCTTTTTCTCAGGAAGGCAGAAGTCTTTAGGTTTAAGGTGAGAGGGGAGGAATTTAAAGGAGTTATGAAAGGTTAGATTTTCCACACAGATGGATGTTCAGAACAAGCTCCTAGAGGAGGTGGTGGAAACAGATAATTACAATATATAAGATTTGAACAGGTACTTGGATAGGTAAGACATAAAGGGAATTGGGTTTTGTGGAGGAAAGTGGGATTAGTGTGGATTGGCATAGACAAGACTGGCTGACAGGGCATGTGTCTATGCTGAACGTTTCGATCATTTTATCATATACTGAATATGTCAAGGATGGCTGGTTAGAGTCTGCCTTATTCTTTTTCATGGTTCAATTAAGTTGCTGGTTCCTTTCCTGTTTACTTACTTACTTGGATAGATATTCACAGTAAAACTCCAAAAATTTGCCACCTGACCATTCAGAAATCATGATGTTTAGGTATTTGGCTCACTGGGTAATGTTGCCATTTCTGCTCACCAGATAGCTAGTTTTTTTACATTCACTGAGTATTCACTGGTGTCCAGTTCCACCTCTCCCTCACTATTGCCAAGGCCCCTATTCCGGTACTCTGACCATTACTGGGAAATAGGGTCTGGCACTCCCTGACCATTGACCAGAGGCCTAATTCTTGGAGATCCCTTCAACTTGCTGGAGCCTAGGTTCACTAATGTCTCTTAAACTTAACTGCTTCTAGTGGATGTGCTGTCTTTAAAAAGACCATATGATGTCTTCTAAGCGAATTATAAGTGTGCTGATGTAATATCAAAATGAAGTATCTGGAATGAAAATGGAAGATCCATTGGAAATGAAAAAAAATAGAAAATCCATTAATCCAGCACAACCAAATTCCAGAATTTTTAACTGTAAATACTGCTGTTTCATAAACAGATCAGATCCAGGCTCTAAGAATGCAGTGCACCATCAGCTTCTCAAGGACAATTAGGGGATGTGCAATTAATGCAGCTGTCCTTATTTATAATGTTGAACTCCCAAAAGTTGCATCACTGCAGTTTGTTGTACAAGAACAGTGCAACATTACAATGAGAATAATGGTAAAAAGAATGAGTAAAATTAAACAGATGGGGCAATGGATAGCCAAGATGTTTTTCCCAAATTACAAATAAATCTTTGAAAAACTAATTTTAAAATGTGTTTGTTAGACAATTAAGACATGGGAGCAAAACTGGGCCATTTGTTCCACTGAGTTGATCTACAAATGTTCTTTCCTGACTGGAAATCGAACCTGACCAGTGTTGGTGAAAGCACCAGGTCCTAACCACCAGACCACCAGGCGACAATTGTAATTGTTGAAAATTAATGACAATTGTAACTGTTAAGAAATCTTAACTTCAGCAACATTTTCCACCTGCAGTTTTGGTAACATTATTTAAGGAAAGGTTTACTGGCAAATGAGGCAGTCCAGAGAAGATAGAACTAACACATTACAGCACAGGCCCTTTGGCCCCCCATGTTAAGCCGACCTTTAAAACTACTCTAGATTAATCTAATCCTTCTCTCTTTCATCGCCTTTCGTTTTTCTATCATCCATGTGCCTATACTAGGCTACTTTCTGGGAATGAGAGGGTGTTCCTTCATAAAACATAGAACATAGAACAGCACAGTAAAGAAACAGGCCCTTCAGACGACAGTTTGTGCCAAACCAACTAAACTAATCCCTTCTGCTTACACAATATTCATATTCTTCCATTCCCCTTACATTCAAGTGCCTATCTAAATGTCTCTTAAAAGTTCCTAATATACCTACCTCAACTACTTCCCCAGGCAGCACTTTCTAGGCACCCATCATTCTGTGTAAAGAACTTGCCCCTCACATCTCCTTTGAACTTACCTCCTCTCACCTTAAATACATGCCCTCTGGTATTAGACATTTCAACCCTAAGAGAAAGATGTTACTGTATCTGTTTACTCCATCTATGCCTCTCAACCTCCATCAGATCTCCCGTCAGCTCCAGAGAAAACAAGCCAAGTTTGTCCAAACTCTCAGTATAGCACCTGCCCTCTATTATGAAAGGTTAAAGAAGTTGAATCTGTATTCTCTAGAGTAAAGAATAATACTCGAAAGGGACATGAGAATGCTGAGACATTTCCACCCTTTGGAGAGTCTTGAATGAGAAGATAGAGATGCAAGATAAGAAAGCAATCATTTAACTGGCATCGAAGAGAAATTGAGATCTGAGTCAGATTAGCCAAAATGATATTGAATGGTGAAGCCAGGGGACTTACTCAAGCTCCTATTATTTTTTTCCTCTAAATCTAATAAAGTAGAAATAAAATGTTTTCTCATAAACTTAATATAGAACTGCAACATGATAAAGCTTACATTCTCAGAAATACTAAAAGGGATTTATATTTTACAATTCATACCTATGACTATATTCAGGGATAATAACAGTACAGATGACTCTGTGCGGTTTCTTTTCCTCAGGCAGTAACAGATATTCCTCTTCAAGTCAGATATCTTCCACTTGCCACCAATGGACTGGGAGTTCCAGACACAATTCCTTTTTCAGAGGGGTAATCTGGCCAAATCTAAATACACCCCTAAAGCAATAGTACTATAATACACAATATACCTCTCACTCAATCTTATATTGTTGCAAAAGTATCAATCACTATTAGTATGCTGGCCATATCTTTAAGCATGACACTAGCAAGGTGTCAGGCTGCAGTCAAATGAAGTGACAATGCATCATACAGACAGCTACTAATTACAAACTAATCAAGATAGTACAGACTTCAGAGATTTGATCCCTCAGTCATTACATACATAACATTGATCTTGTGGATTCTTCTTGCCAATACTATTTCTCCCTCTGCCTCAGATATTCGAGTTTTATGCTCTCTCACTCTTTCTTTTCTCTGCCTCTAGCAGATATCACCGTGCTTAAAACTATCAAACTTAAATTCTCATTGGAATTTGTTTCAAGCCTCAAAGCTTTAGTTTGTTTCATTCTGTTGAGCCACATTAACCTTCTCACATCGGAGTTTGTAAAGGGACTGAGCACGCCTGGGACATGCTCTTCATTGCAAATCATCACACATTTCTGTGGGCTACCTTCCTTCCATTCACAGATTTTATGTTCATGTGTGCACGCAGTCATGTAAACTCGCTGGCACTTTATTAGGTACACCTGTGCACCTGCTTAATACAAATATCTAATCAGCCAATCATGTGGCAGCAGCAACTCAATGCATAAAGGCATGCAGATATGGTCCAAGAGGTTCCAGAAGTCATTCAGGCCAAATATCAGAATGGGGAAGAAATGTGATCTGAACAACTTTGACCGTGGAATGATAGTTGGTGCCAGAGGGAGTGGTTTGAGTATATCAGGAACTGCTGATCCCCTGGGATTTTCGCTCATAAGCTTCTAGAGTTTATAGAGAATGGTACAAAAGAACTAAAAACATCTACTAAGTTACAGATCTGTGATCAAAAATGTTTTTTTGATTAGAAAGGACAGAAGAGAATGGACAGACTGGTTCAGGAAGCTGAAAGGAAGGTAAAGGAATTCTAATAACCATTTAGTACAACTGTACTGTGCTGTGCTGAAGAGCATCTCTGCATGCACAGACTTCAAACCTTGAAGTGGATGGACTACAGCAGCAGAAGACCACAAACATACAGGACATACCAAACAAAGTGGCCAGTGAGTGAATATCCGAGCAGTATTCAATGCACGTGTTGACAAAGGGTAGTTTTGAGTTTCAGGTACTATCATCACAAAGTTGTTGGGTACATGGAGAGAGGGGAAAAGGGTTGAGGAAAAAGAAAAATCAGGTTGTATAAGATGTCTTCTGGTTTCTGCACAGTGCCCATTCCAATGACCTAATGTCTGAGTCTCGGATGCATATTTTCTTACTGTCCAATTCAATGAGAATGCAAACACAATTCTATATATGTTACATGTGCACAGAATTCTATCCAGGTAATTTGTTCCAGTTCACCTGTAAAAATGGTTAGGTGAAATTTCTTGCACTTATTCATGAGGCAAAGAAGATTGTTACTGTCCAATGCAAAAGGTACATCCGGTATCTTTTAAACAAAAATAAAAGTTACCACTTGGTTTATTGAAATTTGTTGATACCTTAGCCAAATCTTACCATCCCTAGAGTCTTCCCATTCCCATACCCAGACCCTGCAGAGCCAGATGCAAAAGACCAATCCTGTTGACCTGAGATATCCTTGAACGGTTTATTGAGGGGGAGATGAGGTTGAAAGGCTCTGTTGTGGAAGGAAACTGTCATATCTGGTTACATTGGAAATTTTGGTCTTATTTGTCAAGCTGTACACAATTTAAAAATTAGTTGTTTGGTTTAGATCTCGCTGGTGACTTCAGTTTAAAACAGAGTAAATCTCCAATATTATTCTATAAACATTAAATTTGTTTTAATTTTCTAACATTTGTAGATGATCCCTTCTACTCTTCCTACCCATGGAACAAGGTACAAAGGTCCTTGGTCACACTACCAAAGCCAACCTAACCACCTATCCTTCTGTTAGAAGTAAATATGTTTTAAAGGTGATGTGTAATGTTTGTGAATACGGAAGAAATGATTTGAAGTGTTATAATCATCCACAAAGTATTAGAAAATTACACTAATTTGAATTTCATAAAACCTTTTGGGAAATGTACACTAATATTAATGTTTAGAAGACTTTATGAATATTCAACTAAAAGATGTCCGTCCATGCTTTAAACTCATTTGTTAGGTAGATGTGAAAAATAAACAGTGAACCATTGAACTGTGAACAACTTAACAAATAATACTAGAGTTTCCACTGTAACTCAGAACAAGTAGCAGTCTATCCCTATCATACACCAACACTGATGAAAGTTTATTCCTAAACCATTTTTCATCCGGGAAACTTCAAAAACTTATTTTCAAAGATACTATAGAGGAAGCACTTGTGAAAGCTACTTGTTAATTTTTTCGCGAACACATTTTGTCTTGTGCAAGTGAGTGTGTAAATGTTCCATCTTCTTTTCACATGCACCTGTTTTCCTGAAGGAAGGAATAAATCCCTCCTGATATGAAAGTCCAACACTATGTCCCTGTCGTGAGAAGTGGAACTGTGAAAAGCTGCCCAACTGGGCTCTGGTGAAGCTGTATAAGCCAATCCCCTATACAATGGATTACAGAAGCATTAATGAATTCCAACCACACCATCGACTTTGGAAGATGGAGATGGGAGATGATCAATGGTCTGTGCTCTTCTGGGAACTACAGGCCCAAGAAGAAAATATGATCGGTGTCAGACTTTGTGTGGTAGCTCTTCTGTGAAGAATCTTGGGATATTTCAGGTGTGATAGAAATTATATAATGTAAATAGCTTTGAAAAAATGTTGTCAAAACATTTGGATATAGTCCAAGTCTCTATTTCTTGAAGAGACTGAGGTCCTTTAACATCTGTCGGACGATGCTGAGGATGTTCTATGAGTCTGTGGTGGCCAGTGCTATCATGTTGTGTGCTGGGGCAGCAGGCTGAGGGTAGCAGACACCAACAGGATCAACAAACTCATTCGTAAGGCCGGTGATGTTGTGGGGATGGAACTGGACTCTCTGACAGTGGTGTCTGAAAAGAGGATGCTGTCCAAGCTGCATGCTATCTTGGTCACTGTCTCCCATCCACTGCACAATAGACTGGTTGGGCACAGGAGTACATTCAGCCAGAGACTCATTCCACCGAGATGCAACACTGAGCGTCATAGGAAGTCATTGCTCCCTGTGGCCATCAAACTTTACAACTCCTCCCTTGGAGGGTCAGACACCCTGAGCCAATAGGCTGGTCTTGGACTTATTTCCTGGCATAATTTACATATTACTATTTAATTATTTATTGTTTTATTACTATTTATTTATGGAGCAACTGTAACAAAAAACAATTTCTCTTGGGATCAATAAAGTATGATTATGACTATGAGTATAAGTGTGGAGAGAGAGAGAGAGAGAGAGATGCTGTAGCGGGTCAACAGTCACTGACTTTAATTAGAACTATTGCAGAATTTAAAAGAAAATAAAACCAATAAATGCAGGGCCAATAGAGCCATTAACTAAACTCTCAAACTGAAAGTTAATGCCAACACAGGGGCTGGAAGCAATGACTAAATGCTAAATGAATATTGCTTCTTGACCAAGACTCAACAAGACAAGAATGAAGAGAAGGCAGTTAAATACCACCATGATGAAACAACAATTAGCTGGAACATGCATGATTGCTGAACTTGATCTGCAGCCCACTTGGGTGGGCACATAGACCCCACAGCAGAGTCAGTGGTTGTGACAAATGTTTGGAGTGACTGTAAGAATTTGTCTGCCTCCTTTAGGTTAGGATTTGTGAAATGTACCTTCTCCACAAGGTGATAAATGGAATGAACTTTGATGCACTTCATGGAAACAAATAGGGTCAGGACAGTATGTTTACTGGGTAATCACTATTATTCAAGATTAGAGACGACAGTTCGTTTTCTATCTTCTTTTGTGAAGACCGGCAAGCAGCCACTGATGGGACAGGAGGTCACCTGGAGGTTTCTCGTTTAGGCCCCTCTCTGCATTCCCAATGACAGAAAAGTCACCTTGATTTGCATTATGCAAAAGCACTTATTTGGAAATTTAGGAACAAAGACTAAAATGACTGATAACATTTCCTGTTTTTTTTTCAAAATAAGCACCTTTCAAATAATGGAGAAATAACACTATTTTCCCATTGCACTTATTAAGGATCCTACAAAATGACGCGTTGTCTCAAAACTGCCAGTTTGTTCGGTTAACTCCAGATCTTCCAGGAACATCAGTACAATTAATTCTCTAAAATACAAACATTAATTTAATGGCCAATAAGGAGACTAAGAGTTGTGCTGTAACTCATAACTCAAGTCTATTGATTAATGTAATGTAATGAACTCATCTTTGGTACACCGTCCCAAGTGGCAACTCCCAAGTCTGCTAATTATTACTTCCTTTTTGTCTTCCTCCATTTATTAATGATGCTGTTTGTTCAAGACAGAGATTGAAAGATTTTTGTATTGTAAGGGAATCTAAAAATGTGTTTAGTGCAGAAAAGTGATGCCGATTTAAAAGATCAGCCAATTGTTATTAATTGTGGAACAGACACAGGGGTGGGGGGGGTGGCAAGTAGACCCCCTTCCTGCTTCTGCTTTGTAATGGTGACTTATTTATGTTCAAAAATTGTGTGTTTTATTACAAAACCATATAAATATACAGTTAAGCCATCACTAGTTTGATACTGCTCTGATATTAAACTTACTATTGCATATTTACATACTGGGGTAGAGAGCTAGTGCAGTGGTTAGCACATCGCTTTACATCACCAGCCGTAAGATCGAGACTCAGTTCCTGCCACTGTCAGTAAGGAGTTTGTATGTTCTCCCCCAACCACGTGGGTTCTTTTGGGGTGCTCCGTTTTCCTCCCACATTCCAAAACATACGGTTAGGGTTAGTGAGTTGTGGGTATGCTATGGTAATGGTGGAAGGGTGGCAATACTTACAGGCTGCTGAGCACTATCTTTGCTGATTTTACACAAAACGACACGTTTCACTATGTTTTGATATACACATGGCAAATAAAGCTAATCATTACATATTTTTCAAGGTGCCAGGGGTGACATATTTGCAGTTTTAACATTTGTAATTGTATAAGGTATATTCTGTAATGCAAGGGTTTTGTAAAAATATGCTGTTAAACTGAAGCTCTAGTTCCCTGGGAAACAAAGGCTTACTTTGTCAAGGTAAGGAATATTCTACTTGCTTCCCTCATTGTACTTGCTATCACTATTATCTGCTCTGACAATTCCCAGGGTAGGACGGCTGCTCCATTTAGAATTTGAAAGGTTTTAGATATCTTGATTTTAAAATACTTAGGTGTCTCAAAATCCCTGCAGTGCTTTACCTTTCCTTGTAACCTCTGCAGTCCATATACCTCCAAGATATCTGCATTCTTTAGGCTCTAGCCTCAGGCGCATCTCGATTTATGTGGTCCTATCATTGGGTCTTGACATTTGATGAGCTCATTTCTAAATACCGGAACTTTCTTCCTAGACATTGCTGCAGTACTGAGAGAGAATATTGTTGGGGCAATGTCCAAGGAGGTAGTAAGCATGGAACTCATGGAAAAAAAAGGGATGTTCACTTCAATGAGATTGTATTTTTGGTCTATCAATAGTCAGCAGGAAATAGATGAACAAATGTGTATGGAGATAACAGATAAGTGCAGGAATAATTAGGTTGTGATAGTAGATGATTTTAACTTCACTGATGTACTGACTAGGATAATCTATGTTATAAGAGACTATAACATAGTTATAAGAGATTAGATGGTATAGAATTTGCTAAATGTATCCAGGAAAGTTTTGTCAAACATTTCATGCCATTATAAATGTTTCAGGCAGTTAATCTAAGTAGACCGCCTACTCCCCACTCTACCCCATCTATTACACTCATTGCTGCACTGAATTTTAAACACTTCTTATAATGCTGTTTGCATTGTAAATACATGTTAATATTTTTCATTTATGCACATTTTATTTCATGTCCATACTTTAAACTTTATTTTTATATAATTCTTTATTTTTATAATTGTTGAATGTTGTTTTTTTCTGTTGCAGGTCATGCCCTGACCAACACTGTATTCTAAGTACAGTTGTGAATACATATAAATACATATTGAAAACCTTGAATAAGAGAGGGCGACACTGGCCTAACTCTTAGGAAATTAGTCTGGACAAGTGGCTGTTGTGTCAATGGGAGAGCACTTTGGAATCAAAGGCCATAATTCTTATTAGTTTTTGACTATTTACAGAACAAGATGGGTGTATGGCTAATTTGATGATACTACTGAGGGATTTTCAGAAGTTAATTGGGCAAGACTGTTATCGAATTTTAGCAAATGGAAGTCTTTCAAAGGTTAGATTGGAAGAGTTCAGAGCCAACATGCTCAAGTTAGAGTGCAGGGCAAGACTGGTAGGCTAAGGGAATGCTGGATGACAAAGGATTTTTGAAGCTTTTATCAGAAATAAGTGGGGCATATTTCAGGTATAGGCAGCTGGGAGGTAAAAGGAGTAGGAGAGCACACATAAGAAGGACGTCAGTTACGGAAAAAGAAGACATAAAATATCTCTGGCAGATAAGATAAGTTAGGATTTTAAAAGATTATATTTAGCATATTAAGAGCAAAAGAGTGCCTGGAATGTGTCCTCTTAAGGATCAGCTTAGCCAACAATGTAAAGCTACAGGAGATGCATGAAGTCTTAAAGTTATCTGTATTTATCGTGATGGGGGACATGGAAGTTAATGAGTTCAGAGAAGAAGATAGTCAAGTCCTGAAACATAACAACATTACGAAAGAGATGTTGGCAGTCCTAAAGCACATAAAGGTGGATAAATCCCAGGGGCCTGACCAAGTATATCCTAGGCCATTGTGGGAAGCAATGTGTGAAGTTACTGGGGTCCTGGCAGAGGTTTTTGTGCGTTTGTTAGCCATAGATGAAGTACTGGAAAACTGGATGTTGGTTAATGGTATGCCTTTATTTCAAAATGGCTGCATGGATAAACTGGGAAGCTAAAGAGCAGTGAGCCCAACATAAGTGGTGGAAAAGTTACTGGAGAGGATTCTCAGAGACAGGATCTAAGAGACCTATTTACAATTGGAAGGGCAAGGTCTGATTAAGGGTAGTATGCATGGCTTTTACGTGGGAAACATGTCCCATTAATTTGATTGAACTGTTTTTGAACAAGATGATTGATCAGGGCAGGGTGGTAGACATTGTCTACATGAATTTTAGAAAGGCCTTGGACAACGTAACACATTATAGGCTGGTCTATAAGTTTGTATCACATGGGATCCAAGGTGAGGTGGCCAAATGATCATAAAACTAACTTGGTGGTAGGAGTCAAGGTATGCAATGGAAGATTGTTTCTCAGGCTGGAGCACTGTTACCAGTGTTGTCGTGCAGGAATGGGTCCCCTGTTATTTGTCATATATGTTAGATGAATGCAGGTGGAATGAGGAGTAAATTTTGGGATTTTACCAAGATTGAGGAAGTAATACACAGTGAAAGAAGTTTTCTAAGGGTACAAAAGAATCTAGGTCATCTAGGGAAGTTGGCAAAGTAGTAGCAGATAGAATTTAACTTAGGGAAGTACAAAGTGTATTTTGGTGCATTAAATTAGGACAGGACTTACATAGTGAATGGCAGAGCTCTGGGGACTGTTGAAGAAGAGAGACCTAGGGTTACAAGCATATAGTTCTCTATAGGGGCAATACGGTAGGATGGTGACAGCAATGTATAGCATGCTTAGTTTCACCGGTTGGACGTTGTCTACAAGAGTAGTGATGTCATATTCAAAACGTTGGTGAAAGCTCACTTGGTTTATTATGTTTAGTTCATCTTTGAGCTAGAAATGGCAGTGCAGAAAACATTCACAAGGTTGCTGCTGGTACTGGAGAGCTTGAGTAATAAGGAGGGCCTGGATAGGCTGGGACTGATTTCCCTGGAATGTAAGAGGCTGGGGGGTAACTTTATAGAGGCTTCTAAGATCATGAGAGGCATGTATAGGGTTGATAGTCGCAGTCTTTTTTCTAGGATTGGAGAGTCTAAAATTAGAGGGCATAGCTTTAAGGCGAAAAGAGGGAAATTTTAAAGGGGATCTGAGGGGCAAATTTTTCAGGCCGAGTGGTGGGTATGTGGAATGAGGTGCCAGAGAAAGTGGTACGATTGTGTACAATTACATCATTAAAAGGCATTGGATAGGTACAGGGATAGGAAAAGTTAAAAGGGAAATGGACCACAAGCAGGCAAATTAGATTAGTTCAATGGACACCTTGGTGGCATGGATGAGTTGGCCCAAAGAGTCTCTTTTCGCTCTGTACAACTACATGATATTATGACATCTTTGTCTTTGTTCTTGACAGGTCTCCTTAAAGTCTATCCCTTTGAGGCAAACATTTGGGCATCTGGCAGAACATCTTGCTGTATTTGGTTTAACAATTCTCTTGTTAGTTTTCTAAGTAAAATGTGCTATATTATGCAGGTTCATATATTCGATACATAACAGCAGAGGCAATGCACTTTCAGGTATCTATTTATGAACTAGGGATGTCTCCAAGTAGGATTCAGTCTAGTGCTGGATACTCAAATCAAATGGATCCTCTTCAAACCTTCCTTGAGATCACTCTCCTACAAATGGCCTCACTCCTTCACTATCACCATCCCTTACCCGATTATATTAGCCTTGGAGTAATTGGACAGATTCCAATGATCCAATCCTCCTTCCCTATCTGCCTCCAACTGTGATGACCCCAAAGCTCAGGTCATATCACCTGGAGACTATACAATGTCTTGTCAAGAGTTCAGCAGTGGAAAGGGTGAGCACTTTCAAGTTCCTGAGTGTTAAAATTTCTGAAGATCTATCCTGGGTCTTAAACATTATTACAATTATGAAGAAGGTAAGCCAGTGATGAAATTCATTAGGAGTTTGAGGAAATTTGATATGTCACCAAAGACTCTCTTAGATTTCTACACATGTACTGTAGAGAACATTCTGGCTGGTTGCATCACCATATGGTATGAAGGGGCCTCTGCACTGGAATGAGAAAAGCTGCAGGGGGTTGTAAACTAAGCCGGCTCCATCATGAGCACAAGCCTTCCAAGCAGTGAGGACACTTAAAATGGCAGCATCCATCATTCAGGATCCCCACTAACAATATAATGAAATATGTCAGGGATAAATATGTCGACGGGAGGAGAAAATGGCAGCGTGCCGCGCGTGCGCAGCTCTCCGGTGAAAATGATATTGTATCCGTTAAATAGGGGCCGTGGACAATTCTGATTTGATGGAGAATGGACGTGAACATCTGGAGAAATTTCTGAAACGCCCTTTCGCTGCTGTCGTTACTGTGTGGTCGGGAATCTTTCGGAGGGTAGGCCTCAAAATCCCTGGCCTTACCTGCTTCTGGCGACTGAGAAGGAAGTCGAATCGTTCGGACAGAGATGGCGCTCAGTACTCGGTGTCGGAGAGCTCGAAGTTTTCGGATGACTCAGAGCTGGATTGTGGTCGGCATGGCAGGGGGAGTTTTTCTTCCTTCTCCTGTCTGCATGAGATGTGGGACATTTGAGAAACTTTGAACCTTACTGTGCTGATGGACTTCTTCATCAAGTTATGGTATTGTTACACTGTTTGTAACTATATGTTATAATTATGTGGTTTTGTCAGTTTTTTTAGTCTTGGTTTGTCCTGTGTTTTGTGATATCACACTGGAGGAAATATTGCATCATTTCTTAATGCATGCATTATTAAATGACAATAAAAGAGGACTACATGTCTTCATAATCATAATAAACCTGTTAGAAAAGCTTCCTTACTCAGTAGGTAGAAGTCCCAATGAAACAGTGTGCAATTATTGACCTGCTATTTGGGAATGAGAGGGCAGGTGACAGAAGTTTGTGTAGGAGAACACTTTGCACCTAGTGATCATAATGCCATTAGTTTCAAAGTAAATATGCAAAGAGATAAATCTGTTCCATGGGTTAAGATTCTGACTTAGAGAAAGGATGATTCTGAGAGCCTGTTTTAAGTATCTGGCAAGTGTGGATTGGGATACGCTGTTTTCTGGCAAAAACGTACTCGCTAAAGTGGGAGGCCTTTAAAAGTGAAATTTTGAGACTAAAAACTTGTCAGAATAACAGTTAAAGATAACAGGTAAGGAAACATAGTTTTCAAGAGAAATTGCAGCCTTGGTTAAGAAAGAGAAGGAGGTGTATAGCAGGTATAGATGGGGTGTTTATGGAGCATACAAAATGCAAGAGAACACTTAAGGAAGAAATCAGGAGGGTTAAAAGAAGGCATGAATTTGCCCGCGCAAACAAGGTGAAGGAGAATCAAAGGTTTCAAAGGTACATTTAATTTCAGAGAAATGTATACAATCTACATCCTGAAATTCTTTTCCTTCACAACCATCCACAAAAACAGAGCAGTGCTGAAAAGAATGAATGGCAGTTAAATGTTAGAATTCCAAAGCACTCCCCTCCCCAGCTACCCTATTCATCCTAAGGAATTCTACAAATATGCTAAGAGCAGAAGTTTAGCAAAGGACAAAATTGGTCCTTTGGAAGAATAGAATGGTAATCCAAGTTTGGAGCCAAAAAAGATGGGGAGATTTCAAACTTATTTTTTGTACCTGTATTTACTCAGTAGATGGTCAGAGTCCACAGAAGTGAGGCAAAGTCGCATCAAATTTATGGACTGTATACAAATTTCAGAGGAGGAGGATTTTGCTGTCCTGAGGCAAATTAGCATGGATAAATCCCCAAGGCCTGACAAGGTGTTCCCTCAGACACTGTGGGAAGAAAGTGCAGAAATTGCAGAGATATTTAAATCATCCTTAGCGACAGGTGAAGCACCAAAGGAATGGAGGATAGTCAATGTTATTCTGCTGTTCAAGAAAGGCTCTAAAAATTAACCAGGAAATTATAGGCCAGTGAGCCTGACATCAGTAGTGGGAAAGTTATTGGAAACTATTCTAAGAGACCAGATATATAAGTATTTGGATAGACAAGGATTGATTCTGGATAGCCAGCATGGTTTCATGCATGGTAGATCATGTTCAACCAATCTTACAGTTTTTCGAGGAAGCTACCAGGAAAGTTGATAAAGATAAGAAATGGATGTTGTCTATATGTACTTAAAGGCATTTTACAAAGGCCTGTATGGGAGTTTGGTCAAGAAAGTTCAGTGACTCAACATTCAAGATAAGGTTTGCTGCTGTTCAGTCGTTAAGTCAAGTCTGACTCTTTGTGACCTCATGGACTTCTGCACACCAAGCTTTCTTGTTGGAGACTGTCTCTCTAAGATCTCCCAAGGTCATGTGCATTGTCTGAGTAATATCTATCTATCGTAGCCTTTGTCATCCTCTCCTTCTTTTATCTTCTGTTTTATCTAACATGAGTCTTCTCCAAAGAATCCTGTCTTCTCACGATGTGGCCAAGATATTTGAGCTTTTGTCTCATAATCAAGCCTGCAAGTGAGCAGTCTGGCTGTATTTCATCAAGAATTGACTTGTTGGATCTTCTTGCTGTCCAACGAACTCTTAACACCTCCAGTATCTAAGTTCAAAGGCATCGATTGTTTTGTATTCAGCCTCACTAACAGTCCAGCTCTCACGGTCGTACATCACAACTGGAAATACTATAGATTAGACTATACAAATCTTCGTAGACAATGTTATGTTTCTGCTCTTCAGTATTTTATCTAAATGTGCCATTGCTGTTCTCACCAGAAGTAAGCACCATTTAATTTTGTTGCTGCAGTTACCATCTATAGAAATCTTTGAACCGAGTAAGATAAAATCCATCACTGCTTCCATTTGCTTTCCATTTATTACTATGGAATTAATAGGGCTGGTCAAAATAATCTTGGTTTTCTTAATATTGAGCAACAATCCAGCCTTTTCATTTTCTTCTTTCACTTTGATTTGAAGCCTCCTCAGATCCTCCTCCTTTCAGCCATTACAGTTGTATCATCTGTATATCTGAGGTTGTTAATATCTTGTCTGGCAATTTTGATTCCAACATTTGAGTGCTCTAGACCAGCATTCCTCATGATGTGTTCAGCATATATGTTTGTAGATTAAATAAGTAGGGTGACGGTATGCAGCCTTGTTGTACTCCTTTCCCAATCTTGAATCATTTTGTTGTTCCGTGTTCAGTTCTAACTGTTGCTTCTTGACCAAGGTGATCAAGATGAGGTCATAAATTGGATTAGACATTGGCTTTGTGGGCAAAGCCAGAGAGTGGTAGGTGATGGCTGCCCCTCTGACTGGAGCCCTGTGACTAGTGGAGTATTGTAGGGTTCAGTGCTGGGTCCTTTGTTGTTTGTCATCTATATTGAATTGAATTGAATGATCTTTGTTGTCATTATACATAAGTACCATGAAACTCTGTTTGGCTCCCTCTCAGGCAATTAAATAAAGCGGTAGATAAAAACAAGACAGTAATAGAAAAACAGTATTAAATAGATAAGATAAATAAGTTGCAGCAGCAGCATTATATCAAAGATCTGGATGGCAACGTGGTTGACTAGATCAGAAAATTTGCGGATGACACCAGATTGGGGAAGGAGGGGACAGCGAGGAAGGCTATCATGTCTTGAGCGGGATCTGGACCAGCTGGAAAATTAGACTGAAAAATGGCAGATGGAATTTCATGCAGACAGATATGAGGTATTGCAGTTCAGTAGGACCAAACAAGGTAGATCTTACACAATGAACGATAGGACACTATGGAGAATGATAAAACAAAGGGACCTAAGAGTACAGATTCATAATTCATTGAAAGCAGCCTTACAAATAGCTAGGGTCATAAAGAAACCTCTTGGCACTTCGGTCTTCATAAATCAAAATACTGAGTACAGGAGATGGGATGTTATATTGAAGTTTATAAAACATTGGTGTGGCCTAATTTGGACTATTGTGTGGAGTTTTAGTCCTCTACCTGCAGGAAGGATTTAAGTGAGATTGAAAGAGTACAGAGAAAATTTACAAGGATGTTGCTGGGTCTGGAAGACATGAGTTATATGGAAAGATTGAATAGGTTTGGGCTTTATTCCATGGAACATAGATGATTGAGAGGAGATTTAATGGAGATTTTTTTCCACTGAGGTTGGGTGGGATACAACCAGAGGTTATGGGTTAAGAGTGAAAGGTGTAAAGTTTAAGGGGAACGTCAGGGGAAACTTCTTCACCCAGCGGGTCGCAAGAGTGTGGAATGTACTGCCAGCACAAGTGGTGTATACAAGCTAGATTTCAAGGTTTAAGAGAAATTTGGATAAGTACATGGATGTAGGGTATGTATTGAGGGCTATGGTCCCCATGCAGGTTGATGGGAGGAGGGAGTTTAAATGGTTCAGCACAGTCTAGACGGACTGAAAGGCCTGTTTCTGTGCCGTACTTTTCTGTAACTATGATTCTGATTCTGCAATAGCTGGAAGTTCAATCCTGCCATATTTTGGTTACTGGTTATAGCACCCTTGAGTCCATTTTCAAGTTAAATTAATCCCTTCAAGATGAACGCCAATGCGTTGAATCCAAAACTACGCAACTGCAGAGCGAATCTTGCCAAGTAATCTTGCAATCTGAACATTACAGTTTATGTGTATAAATACCTTATAAATGGTTTATTGGCTTTTACACCATTATTACAGATTGGCTGAAGATCTGTAATAATGGTGTAAAAGCCAATAAACCATTTATAAGGTATTTATACACATAAACTGTAATGTTCAGATGAATTATATTGAAACATTTCTTGCAATAATCAGAGCTTAATTTAGTGACGATAGCAGTTGACTATAGGATACAAGGTATGTTTTAAGTAGGGTCAGTTGATGCATTAGTGTACGGTAAATTGCTTTCTGTATTGAATTGTGTTCTTGCTATGTTTGGGCTGCTAATGCACATGACTTTTGTAACTTAAATTGAGTATTTTTGAAAGACGAACATCTTGCCAACTTGGATATGAGTAATCAATTCCAATCCAATTTTTCTCTACTTTTTAAAGAAAATAAAAAGAATGTTTCAATATCTTCTCTTAACATTTATGGGCTGGAAAGAAAGAAATGCCGAGTCAAAATGTTATTTTGCTATTAAATGATATGTCTAAATAGATTTGAGTTGTTTCTGAGTGGCTTCAGAGTCAATCAAGTCCGACATGGAATACAAACTGTGTCAAAATGTGTCCTCAAATGAATAATGATTTAAAAAATAATCATGACATCTGTCACAGGAACAATTCAGACTTGGTTCAACATCTCAAGCAGACAGTGCTCCCACAATATGGCACAGAAGATTTGAAATACATTTTCTGGAAAGAAGTGTGAATCAGTAGCTCCATGTAAGAAGCTGCTACCACTGAACCATGATGCTGGAGTACCAAACAGTGTCCACCATTCACAAAGATTGCTTGGCAACTGAGCTGTCACTTTGAACCATCAGTTTGCAAGAACTATTGACTACCTTTAAAATATCTTTAATTCAGATACAGACTTTGAATCATCACTAACTTGAAATGATTCTATGACCTACAGATTCACTTTCAAGGGCTCTTTATGACTCGTGCTCTTATTATTATTTTTATTTGCAGTTTGTCTTTTTTTGCATATTGGTGTTTGTCAGTCTTCATTTATGTGTAGTTTTTCATAAAATTGTATGACATTTCTATTCTTTTCCTGTAAATTCCTGCAAGAAAATAAATTTCAAGATAGTATATGGTAACATATACATACTTTGATAATCATTTTAACTTTGAATGTTGAACTTTCCTTGGGTAAGTGGTTTGAGGGAAATAATTTGACACAAACTTTTATTTAAGGCAAACCACCTCAGCATCCCAAATGTCACTTGAGGGATTAACAAATCTTTGGAAATTATATATGTCACATGCCTCGTGCAGCCTTTGTTTTCTGAATGTTTGCCATGATTTCCTGTAACTTCTCTGGTGGGTTGGTCTGTTATAATCTGCCTACTAAATGCTACAGATCTAGTTAATTGACATATTTCGTTAATACATTTGACAAGTCCAAGATAAAGGTTGTGCTACAGGCCTGTAAACTATGATTTAAAAGCAAAAATGTTCAATTACTAAGAATTTCATAGCGACTATTTGATTCATTAAAGATTAATAAACTATATTTATTGAGGCAGCCTCTACTCTTAGGCTCATGTGACTTTGTATGCATGAGCCTTTAATTTGATGTTTTCTTTTATTTCTTTAGTTATCCATGGCTGGCTTTCCCCACCCTGATGTCTTTGCTTTTTTCTTTCCTTATGTACATCATTCTATGCTTCATATGACTAGAATTCATCTTATTTCCTTCTCTCTCATTGCACTTTCTTTCTCTTTCCTTATAATTCTTTGCTTAGGGAGAAAGATTCAGTGGTCTAATATTTACCGAAATCCCTGTTGCTCTCAGTACATAAATATAATTTCTCATGTGAGATATGTTACATCACAAAAAAAACTTGGAACTGAAGTGTGAAGGAAAATGACCAATGGCATATCTTAATATTCTCTTCGCAAAAATCTTTGGGACAGTATAATTTAAAAAATAGCTGATTTAATCATCAATTATTGTTCAGTCAATAATAAGATATATTCCAACTAAATAACCCCCTTCCTTTTCAGTAACATCCTGCTAAGTCCTAAAACTAACCTCACATAAAAATTCTAATCTGAGTATCTCTTTGGGGATGTGACAAAATGGGTTAAAAGTTTAACAGAAAAATCCTGAGTCAATTTCTGCAAAGTTGTTATCAACCTCAAACAACATAGGATAATGCAAAATTTTTAGCATACTCCAGAGTTACTGAAACCCACAAAGCAATTAAGTAATAATGGGAAAGCGTTATGGGTAATTTAACTAATGGTGTACAGAGCCCTTCAAAGCTGTCATTAGTGATGAGTCCAATCACATTCCATACTACTATGCATTATAATAGATGTCTAGGTCACCCATTCCAATTGGAATTGGCATATTTATCAATTTAATAAATGATTTATTATCTTTGTTACATTTACATTTTCAAATAGATATAGATTCTTACATGTAACTATTTTATATTATTATAACAAATCCTCATGTTTTAATCAGTAATTACACTCAGTGGCCTGAATATTAGGTACCTCTTCTACCTAATAAAGTGGCAACTGAGTATATGTTCATGTTCTTCCGCTGCTGTAGCCCATCTTCTTGATGTGCTATGTGTTCCGAGATGCTCTTCTGCACATCACTGTTGTAAATCATAGTTATTTAAGTTGCAGTCGCTTTCCTGTCAGCTTGAACCAGTCTAGCCATTCGTCTCTGACCTATCCCATTAACAAAACATTTCCATCCAATGAACTGCTGCTCACTGGATGCTTTTTGTTTTCCATACCATTCTTTGTAAACTCTAGAAACTGTTGTTTATGAAAATCCCAGGAGATCAAAAGTTTCTGAGATATTTAAACCACCCTGTCTGGCACCAACAATCATTCCACTGTCAATGTAACTAAGATCATATTTCTGCCCCATTCTGATGTTTGGTCTGAGCAACAACCGAAACTTTTGAACATGTCTGTATCCTGTATTGATTTGCTACCACATGAATGGGACACCTGGATATAGCGTGCAAGTTGAATCAAGAGTTAACATTGGCATGTTGCAAAGGTAATTCTACAGTTGTTATGGGAGATTTTAACATGCAGGTAGACTGGGAAAATCAGGTTGGTACTGGACCCCAAGAAAGGGAGTTTGTGGAGTGCCTCCAAGATGGATTCTTAGAGCAGCTTGTACTGGAACCTACCAGGCAGAAGGCAATTCTGGATTTAGTGTTGTGTAATGAACTGGATTTGATAAGGGAACTCAAGGTAAAGGAGCCATTAGGAGGTAGTGACCATAATATGATAAGTTTCAAACTGCAATTTGAGAGGGAGAAGGGAAAATCGGAAGTGTCAGTATTACAGTTGAACAAAGGGGACTATAGACCCATGAGGGAGGAGGGTCAAAGTTGGCCGGAAAGATACCCCAGCAGGGATGACAGTGGAACAACAATGGCAGGTATTTCTGGGAATAATACAGAAGGTGCAGGATCAGTTCATTCTAAAGAGGAAGAAAGAAAGATTCTAAGGGGAGTAAGGAGTGACCGTGGCTGACAAGGGAAGTCAAGGACATAAAAATAAAAGAGAAGAAGTATGACATAGCAAAGATTAACGGGAAACCAGAGGATTGGGAAACTTTTAAAGAGCAACAGAGGATAACTAAAAAGGCAATACGGGGAGAAATAATGAGATACAAAGGCAAGCTAGCCAAGAATATAAAGGAGGATAGTAAAAGCTTCTTTTGGTATGTGAAGAGGAAGAATTTAGTTAAAACCAAAGTTGGGCCCTTGAAGACAGAAATGGGTGAATTTATTATGGGGAACAAGGAAATGGCAGATGAGTTGAACAGGTACTTTGGATCTGTCTTCACTAGGGAAGACACAAACAATCTCCCAGATGTAATAGTGGCTGGAAGACCTAGAGTAATGGAGGAACTGAAGGATATTAACATTAGCCAGAAAATGATGTTGGATAGACTGATGGGACTGAAGGCTGATAAATCCCTAGGGCCTGATAGTCTTCACCCCAGGGTACTTAAGGAGGTGGCTCTAGAGATTGTGGACGCATTGGTAAGTATTTTCCAATGTTCTATATATTCAGGATCAGTTCCTGAGGACTGGAGTGGAGCTAATGTTATCCAACTTTTTAAGAAAGGAGGGAGAGAGAAAACAGGAAATTATAGACCAGTTAGCCTGACATCAGTGGTGAGGAAGATGCTGGAGTCAATTATAAAGGATGAAATAGTTGAACATTTGGATAGCAGTAACAGGATCGGTCCGAGTCAGCATGGATTTATGAAAGGAAACCATGCTTGACTAATCTTCTGGAATTTTTTGAGGATGTAACTATGAAAATGGACAAGGGGGAGCCAGTGAATGTAGTGTACCTGGACTTTCAGAAAGCCTTTGATAAGGTCCCACATAGGAGATTAGTGGGAAAAATTAGAGTACATGGTATTGGGGATAGGGTACTGACATGGATCGTAAATTGGTTGGCACACAGGAAACAAAGAGGCGGTGACTAGTGGGGTACCACAAGGCTCGGTGCTGGGACCGCAGCTATTTACAATATACATTAATGATTTAGATGAAAGGATTAAAAGTAACATTAGCAAATTTGCAGATGACACAAAGCTGAGTGACAGTGTGAAATGTGCGGAGGATGTTGAGATAATGCAAGGTGACTTGGACAGGTTGGGTGAGTGGGCAGATGCATTTTAATGTGGATAACTGTAAGTTTATCCACTTTGGTGGCAAGAACAGGAAGGCAGATTACTACTTAAATAGTGTCAAGTTAGGAAAAGGGGAAGTACAATGAGATCTAGGTGTCCTTGTTCATCAGTCACTGAAAGTAAACATGCAGGTACAGCAGGGAGTCCTTCATAACAAGGGGAGTTGAGTATAGGAGCAAAGAGGTCCTTCTGCAATTGTACAGGGCCCTGGTGAGACCCCACCTGGAGTATTGTGTGCAGTTTTGGTCTGCAAATTTGAGGAAGAACATTCTTGCTATTGAGGGAGTGCAGTGCAGGTTCACGAGGTTAATTCCCGGGATGGCGAGACTGTCATATTTTGAAAGATTGGAGCGACTGGTCTTGTACACACCGGAATTTAGAAGGATGAGAGGGGATCTGATTGAAACATATAAGATTATTAAGGGATTGGACACACTAGAGGCAGGAAACATGTTCCCGTTGTTGGGTGACTCCATAACCACAGGCCACAATTTGAGAATAAGGGGTAGGTCATTTAGAACGGAGTTGAGGAAAAACTTTTTCACTCAGAGAGTTGTGAATCTGTGGAATGCTCACCTCAGAAGGCAGTGGAGGCCAATTCTCTGGATGCTTTCAAGAAAGAGTTAGATAGAGCTCTTAATGATAGAGGAATCAAAGGTTATGGGGATAAGGCAGGAAATGGATACTGATTGTGGATGATCAGTCATGATCACAGTGAATGGTGTTGCTGGCTTGAAGGGCCGAACGTCCTACTCCTGCACCTATCGTCTATAACATGATTGGATGATTAGATATTTGCATTGAAGGGCAGGTGTACCTAATAAAATGGCCAGTGAGTGTTTAATACTATAGCAAAACCTCATCTTTTTTTCAGTAACTCTATGGAGTTTTGATAAATTCACATTAAATCTCTGTCAGCAACTTAAAGATTAAATAAATTCTCTCCCCATGGAAACTTGGTAGACCTAACACCCAATCACAAGAAGCTTCTCTACCAATGGTTGCAAGTTCAGTACCTGCTCTTTGGGATCTGTACAAAACCAAACACCGACATAAAAAAAATGACTGGCTTGAATAGAAATAGATGCATTCTTGTAATTATACAGAAAATCCTTTATTGAAAGCAAACCATGAGTCTTCTTATGGTGATGCTGGGGCCAAAGTTACATTGTGTTTCCCTTCATAGGTGTTCAATTATGAATTGTGGAATGTTTTCAGAAACCGCATTGGGCATATTCAATAATCTATCTAGACAAACAGATTACTGAATGAGGCATCAATATTCACTGAGGTCAAATCAAAAGGGACTTACTGGTATATTTAAAACTCCATTTTACTTCAGGGACTCCCATACCCCTGACTTTATGGCAACAAAAGCTGCTGATTGTATTCACCATTACAAGCCTGGGAACTCAAATTGAGTGTCAATATTAATGTTCTGGCTTCCTGGATAAGTATCCAAGCACAAAATGAGATGTTTCTTTTTATTGGGCCAACATAATAGATGCTATTTATTAACTTGGCCCAATTAAAAGTACTAAAACATGATGTTCTATCCAAATGAAAAGAAATTAAATTTAGTTCTTCATTGCATTGTAGAACTTGGGACAATTTGATGGGAATAATAGCTAAAAAGTCATAAGAGATTTCAAAGCAGCACTCGTTTAATTGGAAATGTGCATCACTCTGCAGCTTTCAGACCGCAAGGTCATATTGAAGGATATGATGTATTGACGTATTTGGTGCTAGTTTTGTTCAATGAATAATCATAAATAAAATAAGATTTTTTTTGCTCTCTGAATATATCCTGATCTTTCTGTTTGTAGAGCTTTGTTGTCAAATTTTATTTTTATTTTAGTTTGGAATCACTGTCAGATCCAACCTTTTATGCTTTGTAAAATCTTTTTAATCTGTTGGACACACTTTTGCAGAAACCTATATCTGTGCTGTGCAGTGGGTGTACAGTGAATATTTATGCAGAATAAGTTCTTGGGAAATTTACGTATTTATTTATTTATCTATTAATTTATTTATCTGTCTGTCTATCTATCTATCTGTTTGGAGGTGCGACATAGAACAGGCCCTCCTGTCCCAGAGAGCTGCTCTGCCCAGCAAACCACCTACTTAACACTAGCCTAATCAGAGGACAATTTACAATGACCAATTAACCTACTAACCGGTATATCTTTGGGCCCTGGGAAGAAACTGGAGCATCTGAAGGAAACCCATGTGGCCACAAGGAGAATGTACAAACTCCTCACAGACAGTGCAGATATGGATCTCTGAACTCTGAATGCACAAAGCTGCAATACTGTTACACTAACCACTACACTACCATTTAGTGCCGGGTTAAAAAGTACTTTTTTAAGGTAAAAGCTCGATGCCTGAAAGCTTTGTTGTTCAACACTAATACATAGGCAGCAACAACTTTCACTTAATCATATAATGGTTCTCTAATTAAAAAATGGCAAGATTAAACTGGTTATAGATGGGAAGGTGAAAAATGAGACTGAAAGCTCTGTAGAAGTTGCACGTAATTAGAAATCTTATAGGAAATGAAATAAGAGAGAGCAGTACTTTAAGTGAACTCCACAGTGCAGTAGGTGGAGCTGCTGCTGCTATTTATTACACTAGGGAAAGGACATATTTGGACTGCATAGTCTATATAAACGTATGAATGTGAATAACTTCTGTACAATGTGCACCACGTAGTCTGACTTTTCGTATATTGCTGTCCCAGCCATCTTTGTTGGTGGAGTGTTGGCTACTTTCAACATAGGAATTTTAGATCATAGCTCTGTTTGCCTTATAGATTAAAGAATAGTTTTATTTGTCAGATCTACAGTTTATCTACACCAAAACATTCAATGACATTTGTCATTTGCATTAAATCAAATCAACAGGGCTTGTGCAAGTGTCACCACTCTTCTGGTGCCCAAATTAGAGTGCCCAAAATAAACCCATTGGTCATGGGGAGAACGTATAAATTTGTTAAAGACAGTGGTGAGAATTCATCCCCAGTTGGTGATCAAAAGTGCTGTAATAGCATTACGCCACTGTGCCACCTTAGAGAACACTAGCACAAGAAACAACGACAAGATATTGTCAATGTATTTGGTACATTGCTGTCTGAGGAAGTAGCAAGGCTGTGGATCAGGTGAGAAGTAACAGCATACTGGGTTTTGGAGGTACTACGGTCATGATGCTGGGCAGTGGACATAGAAGAAATATCAGTGAGATTGAAAAGTCTGACAGCTCTCAGCTATCGGACCTTGACAGGATGAGTGGGTGTGCTTCTGACAGAGGAAAGGTCTGGGAGGGGTTACTGAACACAGAAGCAGAGCTGTAGGAAGTGCCTGGTGATGATGGTGAAAAGGCTGGTGTTGATTGGGTTAATCATGCCACAGATGATGGAACCAGGTTCTTAATGATGGCATTAAAAAAAAATCTCCAAAGAGCATTTTAACCTAGTGCCTTCAATGGGTTTAACATGTGCAATCAGAGGGAATATTTCGTATAGAGGGTAGACATACTGGCCACTAGTAAAATGTCCAGACTAGATACTGCAAAATCATTCAGTGTGCAGACTGGTACTCAAGAGAAACCATGAAAAACTGTCTGATGTGATATACCCAACAATAGGAGTGGACAGAATTGTCCGCAGTGTGGATCTGGTACCAAAGGATGCAAGACGACTTTGCTTTAAGCACAGATCATGTTGCAGGCAGGGAACAAGCCTCTAGGGACAGTTTGATACCACAGTTCCGGGCCTGTACTCGCTGAAGTTCAGAATAATGAGGGAGGATCTTATTGAAATTTGAAAGGCTTAGAGAGAGGGGATGTGGAGATGATGTTGTCTGTCGCAGGGACTCTAGGACCAGAGGGCACAGCCTCAGAATAAGAAACACCCATTTAGAACAGAGATGAGGAGGAATTTCTTTAGCCAGAGGCTGATGAATGTGTGGAATTCATTGTGGACGACAGCAGTGGAGGCCAATTCTTTGGGTACATCTAAAGCAGAGCTTGATAGATCCTTGATTAGTCAGGGTGTCAAAGATTATGGGGAGGAGGCAGGAGACTGGGTTTGAGAGGGATAATAAATCAGTCATGATCAAATAGAGCAGCAGGCTCAATGGGGAATTTGACCTAGTTCTGCTTCTTATGATTTTATGATCTTCTATGTGGCTAAGACTCTTGGCTATAACAAGAGGGATTGGTGCCAAATCCATGGGTCATGTGAGAGAACTGCAGTGTTCACCAGAAGCAAATCATGCATCAAGCAATCCCTCCCTTTCCCCAAAAAAACTGTGGGTAGGCTTGAAGATGCTTAGAAGTCAAGAGCACAGAGGTAACGCCAGACCAAGGTCAGTAGACAATTAACCCAATGCAGCATGATAGCGTAACGCTATTACAGCACCCAGCAACCTGGGCTCAGTTTCCCTGCTGTGTGTAAGGAGTTTGTACGATCTCCACGACACTGCATTGCTTTCCTCTGGTTGCTCCACCATCATTCCAAAGGCATAACACGCTCTTCCAGCATAATGATCCCAACTGCCTAATTACATCCATGCCCAATTTTACCCATGTGACCAACTAACCTGGTAGTTTGATTACATGGGTATAACTGTGTGGCCCAGGATCATTGGCTGGAAGGCCTTTTACTATGAGAGAGAAAAAAAAGAGGGAGTTCAAAAGAAAGTATAACAACATGGAAGCAGTGCAAAAATTCAAGGAACAGAAAAGGACATCTCAGCAGCATTAAAGCTGGAGTATAATGTGAACACAGGCAAAGCGGAACCTGGGTTACAAAATGAGCCCAGTCCAAGGCCTTCACAAAAGAAGACAAGAAAGTAAGAAGTGAGGATAATGCAGCAATGGTTGCCTGTCAAACAAATTAAAACGCAAAAGGTAAGTCTGCTGGTGTGATATACAGTGTCCGGTGCTCCCGGTGTGGCCTTCTATATATTCTATATATTGATGAGACTCGACGCAGATTGGGAGACCGCTTTGCTGAACACCTACACTCTGTCCGCCAGAGGAAGCTGGATCTCCCAGTGGCCACACGCTTTAATTCCACGTCCCATTCCCATTCCGATATGTCAATCCATGGCCTCCTCTACTGTCGAGATGCTACACTCAGGTTGGAGGAACAACACCTTATATTCCGTCTGGGTAGCCTCCAACCTGATGGCATGAACATTGATTTCTCTAACTTCCGTTAATTCCCCTCCTCCCCTTCTTATCCTTTCCTATTTTTTCCTTCTTCTTCTCTTTTTCCCTCTCACAATAACTCTTTGCCTGTTTTCCATCTTCCTCTGGTGCTCCCCTCCCCCTTTCTTTCTTCCAAGGCCTTCTATTCTATGATACTCCCCCTTCTCCAGCCTTGTATCCCTTTTGCTAATCAACTTCCCGGCTCTTAGGTTCATCCCTCCCCCTGCTGTCTTCTCCTATCATTTCGTGTCTCCCCCTCCCCTTCCCACTTTCAAATCTCTTACTATCTCTTTTTTCCGTTAGTCTTGACGAAGGGTCTCGACCCGAAACGTCGACTGTACTGCTTCCTATAGATGCTGCCTGGCCTGCTGCGTTCCACCAGCATTTTGTGTGTGTTGCTTGAATTTCCAGCATCTGCAGATTTTCTCGTGTTTGTGTTTTTAAAAACACAAAAGGTGCAGTGACACGGGACCAGGGGCTGGAGTAAAATTGCACATCAGAGAATAGAAACACTATTAGGATACAATTACACTGTTTAAAAGGCATTTGAGCAGGTACTTGGGTTGGAAATGCATAGAGACAAATAGGATTAGTGTAGATAGCCATCAGGGTCAGTATGAATGAGATGGGCCAAAAAGGTTTGTTTCGGTGCTGAGTGATTTGAGGAATCTATGATTTGCAATGGTAACATTGCAGGCTTGAGTTAGTAATATCAATGAACAGTATTCTCCTTGGGATGTATTGAAAATATTGAGAAATTTCCAAAACCAAGAGGTTCATAGAATTAACTGTCAGCAAATGTTTTGCATATTTATTTTGCTGCAGGGCACCAGGTAAAGCAAGTATTGTCATCTGCTGACAGCAAGAAACTTGGGCAGGATCAGTCCCTATTGTCAGCAGAGACTATCATCAAGTGGAAAGAATATTAAGAAAAATAGAAATTCAGATCAGATTTTCCTGAGTATGGACTTTGGGATCCCAGGATGGCATGTGAAGCAAGAGAGGAGATTTCTAGGGTGCTGGCAGAGATTTTTACATAAAAATGTTGTCAAAGAAGATTGGACGACAACAGATATTGTTCCCTTACTTCAATTGGGCAATAGCGATAAACCAGGAAAACACAGGCCTGTGAGCCTTACCAAAATGGCAAGGAAATAACTCGAAAAATTCTGAGTGACATGATTTACATTCACTTGCATATATTTGTACATGAATACTTAGATGTTGTTAGCACAATTTTGTGCAGTGGAAGAGATTGAGAATTTTGAGGAGATACATAAGAATATTGTTAAATGCAGAGAAGTAGCTAAAATCAGAATCGGTGTTTATTATCACTGACGTTTGTCGTGGAATGTGTTGTTTTATAGCAGGAGTACAGTGCAAGACAGTAAAAAATACTGGAAGTTACAATAAGAAATATATAAAAATAAATAAATATTACAAAAGAGAGCAAAATAGTGATGTAATATTCATGAACCATTAAGAAATTTGATGGTGTATGGTGTTCTTAAAATGTTAAATATGTGTCTTCAGGCCCCTGTACATCCTCTCTGATGGCAGTAATGAGAAAAAGGCATGTTCTGTATGGTGATGGTCCACAATGATGGCTGCCAACTTTCTGATGTCTCCTGAAGATGTCCTTAATGTGGGGAGGCTTGTGCCTGTGGTGGAGCTGGCTGAGTCAACATCCTACAACCTTGTGCAGCTTTCTTCAGTCCTGTTGTTGACTATCATCAACTGATCTAGGCTAGGCAATTCACTATGCAACTCTTAATTAATCTTTATTGTCTCTACACAAATATCAATGTAACTACATTGACCTCAGGCCGATAACTTCAAACATAAATTCTACTATTCCCTCCATACCATTACTCACTCAGACCACTTCTCCAATTTATAACCATGAAATAGAGGATTTCCCAGTGGCCAAATGATTGATCCTTCTCTCCACCAGTGGTATGGTGGTCTTCATTGTGATAGTTAGTCTCAGGACGTCTCTCCACTTTGCATTCAAAGCCCCTTATTCTTAAGCTCTTTCTTTATCAGTTCAAATGTTGTGTTTTAATCTTGTTGGTTTAGGCCTATGTAGCTAATATGTGTTTACTTCTCCTTGGCTTTGGTCCAAGGCAGCATTATTTTATTGCCCTTCTTGCAAGTAGCAACTAGTAATTAATGTCTTTTTATTCTGTATCAGAGCAGACCAGCCAGTTGCTAGGCTCAGGTTACTCAGGTCAGACAACGACTCCCCTATTTATAAACCTTCATGGTCTGTCTTACTAAAGGACACTTCACAAATATTTGGAAATGATCTTGAGTTCAGCAGATGTCAGGAATACCACTGACTTCATTTTAAAGCAGTTTGATACAGATATTCCTGACCAAATCCAGTTCACAAGACAGCTCACAAAATGCAGATTATAGAGCAGCTTCACAAAATGGCAGGCTCCATTTTTCCAATCACATGGCAAGGACAAAGGCATTTGGTTTGTTGACCTCCATCGTCCTTGACCTAGTCAAGTCTAGTATTTTCTTCCATATTTTGATTCCTTTATGGCCAACACTGTGTACAGGAGCCTCCATACCAGATGGTAATACTCTCCACAGCATATCTGTAGAAACTTTAGCATGGCTTTTCACAAGATCATGCATGATAGGCTGGTCGAGAAAGTTAAACAACATAGCATCTGAGATGTGTTGAAAAACTGGATCCAATTTGGCTTGGTGATAAGTGGCTTCGGGTAGTAGTAGAAGACTACCTTTCTGACAGGAATTCTGTAATCAATGGTGTACAGCTGGGAAGAGTGTATCAGGGGTTTGATCAGTAAGCTTGCTGACAACACAGTAATCGATGGAGTCAAAGATAGAGTTTGTTGGAGGGTACACTGGATATAGATCAACTGGAAAGTTAGTCAGAGTGATGGCAGATGGTATTTAATCCAGACAAGTGTACATTTTTGAATTTTGGAAAGTCAGTTGCTTGCAGAACAAATATAGTGAATGGCAGGATTATTAGAAGTGTTGAAAGGCAGAGAGATGCTAGGGGTACAAATTCCAAGCATTACTTTTGCAACAACAAAGTATGAGCAGGATAAAACAAAACTGTCTCAGGACAGTCTAAATCCAGTTGATGTTCTCTACTAGTGGTTGAAGAATCCAACAGGTAGTGGTTAGCGTAACACTATTACAGTACCAGCAATCCGGGTTCAATTCTGCTGCTGTGTGGAAGGAGATGCAACACTCTCCCAGTGATCGTGTAGGTTCCTTTAGATGCTCTATGAAAACTCCCACATTCCAATGACATACAGGTTAGTCAGATAATTGGTCACGTGGTGTTCATTGGGCAGTGAAAATTCATTAAATTAGAAAGATCTTTTGTTGAGTTCATGATATATCTGAGATTACTAAAATTAGTGTATAATTGTTATACATTAACAAGTATTTTCAGCAGTGCTGGTTAATAGAGACAACAATACTTATAAATATCAGGTATGATATTTTAGATTACACAATTATGAAGCTTTGTTTGAAATCAAACCTTATAGCTTCATAGAATGCTACAGCACTGTAACAAGCCATTCAGCCCATCTAGTCTGTGCAAAACAGTTATTCTGCTAATCTTATCAATCTGCATCATATCCCTTCATGCCCTGCATCCATCCCTTTCACTGGCAGCTCATTCCACAGTCACACCATCCTCCGAGTGAATTCATTTTTTGTGAATTGCCGATACTTGGTATGGATACGGCAGATATATTAAGTTCAGCTTATTGGGCACATGGTTAACATCTGCCTTGGGAAATAGCCTCCTTTCAGATTCTACAGTTCTCAGCCCCAGGGTGTACCAAGATACATCTCAACCATCAGAGTATGTTTGACACATATTTGTTTTTGAATTTTAAGCAAACTCGCTGTCACTACTACAATTATACTGCACAAATCTGTACTGTATTTAATATTTCCATAATATTTGAGTAATCTTGTATATACAGTGTTTGATTAAGCATTCTTGTTCATTTGAATAATTCATTAAGAGTTATATTTACAAATATGTTAACCTCAAACATCATCACACTATCACATGATACATGCACAACTTGCTTAAAGTAAAGACAAAGTTACACTCTATTTTGGACCCTTGGGTTTCTGAATGAGTTTAATGCTTTGAAGTTACAAAACATGACACTGGCGAAGAGGTAGTTTTGAAATGGACCCAAGATGGCTGCCAATCCATTCAGCGCCATGGTGAACAGTCAACATAGAGCATAGAACATAGAATAGTACAGCGCAGTACAGGCCCTTCGGCCCACAATGTTGTGCCGACCCTCAAACCCTGCCTCCCATATAAGCCCCCACCTTAAATTCCTCCATATACCTGTCTAGTAGTCTCTTAAACTTCACTAGTGTATCTGCCTCCACCACTCACTCAGGCAGTGCATTCCACACACCAACCACTCTCTGAGTAAAAAACCTTCCTCTAATATCCCCCTTGAACTTCCCACCCCTTACCTTAAAGCCATGTCCTCTTGTATTGAGAAGTGGTGCCCTGTGGAAGAGGCGCTGGCTATCCACTTTATCTATTCCTCTTATTATCTTGTACACCTCTATCATGTCTCCTCTCATCCTCCTTCTCTCCAAAGAGTAAAGCCCTAGCTCCCTCAAGTAACAAGAAGTATGTGTTCTTAGGAAAGGAAGACATGATCGATCTTTTAAAAAGTCAAAAAACGGAAGGATTCACAGGTTCGTAAAGATTGAGTACTGGGAGACAATAATCATTTAAAAAAAGCAAAAGTGTCTGGCTACGATGGAAAAAATTGAAGAGTTTGATCAGGTAATTGGCTCATGTATACTGAGCTATTGAAACAGTATTTTGAAGAAAATGAAATAGCCAATGAAAAGTGAATGCCAATTTTTCTCAGTGTATTAGGTTTAAAGGCATACAGTTTTCATTGAAGTTTAACTGTTCCAACCAAAGCATCAGAAATCTTGTATCTTGCTGCCATTGTAAAAGTAACATAGGAATACTTAAAGCATAAGCAGCTATTGATTTCAGAATGCTTTCAGTTTCATAAGCCAAATGAAAAGGAAGGGAAATCCAATGTCTGAAGTGGAAAGATTGTCTGAGCATTGTCAGTTTGGGAATGGGCTTAATGATACACAAAAGAATGGCCAAGTCTGTGGAACCTCACAAGACAGCAATCAAAAATGGATCCTAACTGAAGCACGGCTTACATTTAAAAGTGCAGTCGAAATTGCTGTTTCCATAAGACCATAAGAATTACAAAAGTATACACAGTGGCTTCCAGTTAATCGAATCATTGGTTAATCAGGGCAGCCACTTATTTGGGACAATTCTTAAAGAAAAAAATCTATTCAAAAAAATAGTCGGGATTTCTTCATTTATTTGGGACACTATGCCATGTAATTGGGGACTGGAGACTGTTGCCGAACAGTTTCCAACTAGACTCAGATGCATGCAATTGTGTGGTCATTAGCTATTACGCTGTGCTTACAGCAAACAGATTTTAAATAGCATCAGCTGAACGCACAAATGATCAAAAAGCAATGATTTTGTCACTAATAGCTGGGGACACTCGGTGGCTGGCTGATTTTTTTTTGTTACAGTCAACCAAAAGAATACGGCAGCACTCAGATGTACTGGATGAATTCCTCTGCTGATAACAATTAGCAACTAATACACAGTTTTATAGTCATGTAGTAGTATTGAGAATGTTCCAATTTGTTCTGTATTTCATTTAAATACATTATTTGTTACTCAGTTGAACACTAGTTTGTCTTTTTTATACCTTTTCAACCGCTTTCATGAAACTTTGGCTAATTGGGACAACCGCTTAATCGGGTCAAAACGTAATGGTCCTAATATGTCCCAATTATCGAGAATCCACTATCTATATTCAAAATTTTAATTAAATCTGTAATGCAAAAAAGAGAAAAAATACTGAGGTAGTGTTCATGGGTCCATTCAGAAATCTGATCTTGGAGGGGAAGAAGCTGTTCCTGAGATGTTGTTGCTGCTCCTGTACCTCATCCTTTATGGTAGCAATGAGAAGAGGGTATGTTACTGGTAATGGAGGTCCCTAATAATGGATGCCACCATTTTCTACAACTTTTTCCGATCCTGTGCAGTGGCCCCTCCATACCAGATGGTGATTCAACCAATTAGAAAACTCTTCATGGTACATAGACCATAGGACCATAAGAGATAGGAGCAGAATTAGGTTATTTGGCCTGTCAAGACTGCTCTGCCATTCAATCATGGCTGCTACACTTTTTCTCCTCCTCAACCCCATTTCCCAGCCTTCTCCCCGTAACCTTTGATGCCACATCCAATCAAGAACCTTTCAATCTCTGCCTTAAGTACACCCAACAACCAGCCTCCACCATTGAACAAATTCACCACACTCTGATTAAAGTAATTTCTCTGCAGCTCTGTTTTGAAAGGGCGCCCCTCTATCCTGAGGCCTTGCCCTTTTGTCCTAGAGTCTCCCACCATGGGAAACATCCTTTCCACATCTACTCTGCCTAGGCCTTTCAATATTCAAAAGGTTTCATTGGGATACCCCTCGTCCTAACTTGCAGCGAGTACAAACCCAGAGCCATCAAACATTCCTCATATGATAACCCTTTCATTCCTGGAATCATCCTTATGAACCTCCTCTGGACCATCTCCAATGCCAGCACTTCGTTTCTCAGCTGATGAGTCCAAAACTGTATGCGATACTCAAGGTGATGCCTCACAAGTGCCTTATAAAGCCTCAGCATCACATCCCTTCTCTTGTATTCTAGACCTCTTGAAATTAATTCTAATATTGCATTTGCCTTACTCACCACTGACTCAACCTGCAAGTTAACCTTTAGGGTGTTCTGCACAAGGTCTCCCAAGTCTCTTTGCATCATAGAATTTGGATTTTCTCCCCATTTAGAAATTAGTCTGCACATTTATTTCTACTACCAAGGTGCATGAACATGCATTTTCCAACATTATATTTAATTTAACACTTCCTTGCCCATTCTCCTAATATGTCTAAGTCCTTCTGCATCCTACTTGTTTCCTGAACACTACCAGCCCCTCCAATCTTCGTATCATCTGCAAACTTTGCAACAAAGCCGCCTATTTCGTTATCTAAATCATTCATGTACAGCATTAAAAGAAGTGCTCCCTACAGGACACCACTAGCCACTGGCAGCCAACCAGACAAAGATCCTTTTATTCCCACTCACTGCCTTCTTCCAATCAGCCAATGCTCTAACCATCTTAGTAACTCTCTTGTAATACCATGGACTCTCAACTTGGTAAGCAGCCTCATGTGTGGCACTTTGTCCAAATATACAACATCCTCTACATCGCCTTTAACTATCCTACTTATAATCTACTCAAAGAATTCCAACAGGTTCATCAAGCAGGATTTTCCCTTAAGGAAACCATGCTGACTTTGTCCTATCTTGTGCTGTGTCACCAATTACTCCATCACCTAATCCTTAACAATTGACTCTAACATCTTCCCAACTACTGAGGTCAGGCTAACTGGACTACAATTTCCTTTCCTTCTTTCCTCTTTCCTTATAAATTGGAGTGATATTTGCAATTTTCCAGACCTCTGGCACCAAGCCAGAGTCCAGTGATTTTTGAAAGATCATTTCTAATGCCGCCATAATCTCCAACACTTCCTCTTTCAGAACCCTAGGATGCAGTTCATCCGGTCCGGGTGACTTATGCACTTTTAGGTCTTTCAGTTTTTTAAGTACCTTTTCCTTTGTAATAGTAACTGAACCCACTTCTCTTCCTTCGCACACTACAGCTGGCGCACTGCTAGTCTCTTCCACATTGAACACTGATACAAAATACTAATTTAGTTCATCTGCCATCTCTTTGTCCCCAGTTACTATTTCTCCTGCTTCATTTTCTAGTGGTCCTATATTCATTCTCAACTCTGTTTTATTTTTACATACTTGAAAAAGAGTTTACTATCCACTTTGATATTATTTGCTAGCTTTATTTCATATTTCATCTTTTCCCTTCTAATGATTCTTTTAGTTGCCCTCTGTAGGTTTTTAGTAACTTCCCAATCCTCTATCTTTCCACTAATTTTTACTTTGTTGTATGGCCTCTGTTTTGTTTTTACATTAGCTTAGACTTACCTTGTCAGCCATGGTTGTACTATTTTGCCACTTGAGTATTTCTTCACTTTTGCAATACACATGTCCTGTACCTTCCTCATTATTCCCAGAAACACACACCATTGCTGCTCTGCTGTCATCCCTGCCAACAGCTCCTTCCAATTTACTTTAGCCAACTCCTCTGTCACACCACTGTAATTTCCCTTACTCCAGTGAAATACTGCTACGTCAGACTTTACTTTCTGCTTATCAAATTTCAAGTTGAACTCAATCATATTGTGATCACTGGTTCCTAAGGGTTCTTTTACCTTAAGCTCCCTTATTGTCTCTGGTTCATTACATAACATCCAATCCAGTATAGCTAATCCCCTAGTAAGCTCAATGAAAAACTGCTCTAAAAAGGAATTTCTTTGGCATTCAACAAACTCACTCTCTTGAGATCCATTTCCAACCTGATTTTCCCAATTGACCTGCATGTTAAAATCTCCCATGACACCATAACATTGCACTTTTGACACGTCTTTTCTATTTCCTGTTGTAATCTGTGGTCCAACTCCCAGTCACTGTTGGGAGGACTATATATAACTGCCAATGGAAACCGCATTTGAGTTGCAATCAGGAATGAATGTGAACGTGAACAAAATTGCAATGTCTAAACAGAAACAGTCCTGGCTTAACAAATTGTGTTACCAAACCTAACAAATGCAGATTTAAAGGTGAAACTTGCAGAAAATACAACAAAGTAGACACATACAAAGAGCATGTTGGGCTGACAAAAATAAATGGACAGCACAGAGAAGAGAAAAAGATAAAAGTTCAAGATGCAGTTTGAAAAAGAGTACTTTCTGCATTTTTCTGATGAAAAATCTGATAATGATGAGAGTGACACAGGATTATGGAGACTTGAGATTTCAGGGTGAAAATTAACAACAGACAAACAATATGGCTTACACCTGTAGTGAATGGTAAATTAAATAAAATGGAATTAGACACTGGTTCAGCTGTTTCAGTCATTCCACAAAATGAATTTGAATGGCATTTCAAAGGTACCGAACTGAAACCTTCAGATATCCAACTAAGAAATTATATAAGGACCGCGTGTGTCCTTTGTTTCACAGAATTCTGGTTAACCCTTTCCATACTGGATGCAGCGATTCAGATCACCAGGTTTACTATACACCGTCAGGATAGACCTATACAGTCTCTCAAAAGCAGAGGTGGAGGAGTATGCCTCATGATCAACACTCCTTGGTGCACAAGTATATCAGTGTTGTCTCAATTCTGCTCACCAGACCTGGAATATCTAGCAGTTAAGTGCCATCCTTTTTTACCTACCATGGGAGTTCTCCGGGGTCATTTTGGTAGCAGTATACAGACCAATGTCAATCAGGCTTTAGATGATCTTAGCAATGAGATCCGCACAAAATAACGCATCCTAGCACCTTCACGATCATTTTGGGAGATTTTAACCAGGCCAGTCTGAAAAAATCACCGAGCAATTACCATCAACAGATCACTTACACTACTAAAGGAGACAACACACTGGACCATTGCTACACCACTATCAAGAATGTCTTTCATGCTATTCCACACCCCCACCTCGGGAAGTCTGATCATCTGGCTGTACTTCTACTCCCTGAGTATAGGGACAGACTGAGGACTGCCGCACCAGTACTGAAGGCCAAGAAGGTATGGACAAGGGAAGCACAGGAGCACCTAGAGGACTGCTTTGCAACGGTGGACTGCACTGAATCTGGATGAGTATGCTGCAGTTGTTACCAATTTCATTAAAACCTGTGTGGATGAGTGTGTGCCTACAATGACTTGCTGTACATTCCCAAACCAAAAGCCATGGATGAACCACGACGTACATCGTCTGCTGAAGGCTAGATCTGTGGCCCGTACCAGAAAACCAGGTGTGATTTGTGGAAGACTATTTCAAGGGCGAACAGACAATTTCAAGTGAGGTTGGAGATGACATTGGATGCACGACAACTCTGGCAGGGTTTGCAAGACATTACTTCCTACAAAGCAAAGCCCAATAGCATGAATGGCAGCGATGCTTCACTACCAGATGAACTCAATGCCTTCTATGCTCACTTTGAAAGCGAGATTATACCTACAGTAGTGAACATCCCTGCTGTAGCTGATGATCCTGTGATCTTTGTCTCACAGGCTGATGTTGGGCTGTCTTTAAAAAGAGCGAACCATCACAAGGCAGAAGGTCCCGATGGAGTACCTAGTAAGGCTCTGGAAACCTGTGCCAACCAGCTAGCGGGAGTATTCATGGACATTTTCAACCTCTCTTTGCTGCGGGCGGAAGTTCCCACTTCCTTCAAAAAGGCAACAATCATACCAGTGCCCAAGAAGAATAATGTGAGCTGCCTTAGTGACTATCGCCTGGTAGCACTCACATCTACATCGCTTTGAGAGGTTGGTCATGACTAGGATGAACTCCTGCCTCAGCAAGATCCTGGACCCAATGCAATTCGCCTATCACAATGCAATCTCAATGGCTCTTCCCACGGCTTTAGACCACCTGGACAACACGAACACCTATGTCAGGATGTTGTCATCGACTGTAGCTCAGCATTTAATACCATCATTCCCACAATCCTGATTGGGAAGTTGCAGGACCTGAGCCACTGTACCTCCCTTTGCAACTGGATCCTTGACTTCCTAACTGGAAGACTACAATCTGTGTGGATTGGTGATAATATCTCCTCTTCGCTGATGATCAACACTGGTGCGATCACCAGGGGTGTGAGCTTAGCCCACTGCTCTACTCTCTATATACACATGACTGTGTGGCTAGATATAGCTCAAGTACCATCTATAAATTTGATGATTCTAACAACCATTGTTGGTAGAATCTCAGGTGGTGATGAGAGGGTGTACAGGAGCAAGATATGCCAACTTGTGGAGTGGTGTTGCAGCAACAACCTGGCTCACAACATCAGTAAGACGAAAGAGCTGATTGTGGACTTCCAGAAAGGTAAGCCAATGGAACACATACCAATCCTCATAGAGGGATCAGAAGTGGAGAGAGTGAGCAGTTTCAAGTTCCTGGATATCAAGATCACTGGGATCTAACCTGGGAGTCAAAAGGCTGCTTGTCAAAGTACAAACGTAGATGTAAAGGCCAATGCTCAGCTGGATAAATGGAAGGACAGAAAGAAAGGAGTCAATGGAGATCCAAAAACAGAGGATTCATCAGATGATGTTATGGATGAGGAAAGCAAGGGGAGAGATCAGGTTGTAAAGGGAACATTGGAAGAAATAATAAGAGAATACTCCAGTGAACTGAATAGACTGAGAATGTTTCACAGTCACAAGTCTCACCTGCCCAGTAGTGACTTCACTTGTCAGGTAAAACCTTTTTCCATAAAAGTAAGACATCCTTCTCAGTGATTAAATCTTTAAGTCTGAAGGGGACAACTTAAAAATTTTACTATGCTGTAGATGTCCGTATATAGTAGTTGTGTTATATAGTATACGATGTTGAGATGCATCCTAGTGAGTTGAAATTTATAGATAAGCAGGGAAGAGTGCAGTGTATTTAATATTTCCATAATATCTGAGTAATCTTGTACGTATATCGTATATGTACTGTACATGTGATACATGCACACCTTTCCTGAAGTAAAAATGAAGTTACACCGTTATTTTGAACTCCCAAGCCTATGTTGAATTAGTTCAATGTTGTGAAATTACAAAACATAACATTACAACAAAATTATCAGTGACTGTATCTCAACTGCAAGCCATCATCTGGGACCTACTGTAAGGATGTCCCAGAACAAGGAAGGAACTTTATATATGAAGGCTCTGTCTATGTGATGATATTTTTTAATAATGCAGATATTTTACAAAGAGTGAAATTATTTCTTTTGGTGGCACAATAGTGCAACAATGTTGCAGGCCAGTGACACAGGTTTACTTGAGTTTTTATGTTCTCCCGATAACCTTGTGCAATTCCTCTGGACCTCTGGTTTCCCACCACATTCCAAAGATGTATAGGTTGTTAGGTTAATTGGCTGTAATTAGGCTTCATGTTTTTTTGGGTTGGATGGGCCTGTTACTGTGCTATGTAAATATTTTTATTGTTTTTATTAAATAGAGAAATCTATGTTCATCTTATTTTGGTTTCACAACTATAACCAGCAGTGCTAATCATAGCTGAACTTATTACATTTTCACTTCATTTTATCAGATATGACAGATATAATAAACTAAAGCTAGATTGCTATTTCAATGACAAGTTTGAATGGTGATAATTCAGCACTCCTTTATTTCTATCAGTGAGTAAGCAAAGCTGTCACATGGTATTTACAAATGATAATGATAAACTGAGCGACATTTTTATTCCTAATTAACCTTTCTCGTGATGCGAGATTTGCAGTTCATTTATTTCATTTAAACTGATGACTCTCAGGCATTCCTGCTATTTACTGAGATATTTGCCTCATCACTACAACTGAAGCATTAATGGCAATCAAACGAAATTGCTTGTACATTGTATCCAGCGGCAAACACAGTTATACTCCTTCATTTGTTAAACTCATTACTGAGAGATTTACAGTTGCCTTCTGTAGTCCATAGGACAAAAACTTAGCTTCAATGTTTCATAGCTATTGATTTGATTGTATGAATGAAGCAGCTCGGCACTGATAAAGAAAGGTAATAGCTTTGCAGAGCAAGTCAAACCATCATCATTGCTGACAATCTCTGGCCCAGAGCAGTCTATCCAACTATGGTGAAAAACAGGGCAGGGATAACAAAAAAGGATGTAGTGCAGGGACGCTAGGGTCAGTTAACTGATGTGGGGAGGGGGGGATGTTTGCTCAGTTACTGCTTTGATCTAAATTTGCGGATTGAAATGTAAATTGGAGGCATTTCAGACCATCTTTATCAGGTTGCAGCTCATTATCATTCAAACTGATTCAATCCTGTGCTTGTTAATCGCTTTTCATTTCTAAATAGCAAAGGGTGCCGACTGAGAAATACACGTTACCATATACCATCCTGAAGTTCATTTTCTTACGGGTATTTGCAGGATAAAATACAATAGAATTTTACAAGAAAAAACTATCCATAATCAAAGACTGATGGACACCAATGTGCAAAAGAAGACAAACTGCAAATAAAAATATTACTGAGAATATAGGAGACATTGAAAGTGAGTCTGTAGATCGCAGAATCAGTTCCTAATAGTGAATGAAGTTTTCCACACCAGCTCAGGAGCTTGCTGGTTGTCAGGTTATGTGTTCTCCAACCCAGTGGTGTGAGACTCAAAGCTTCTGTGTCACCTGCCTGATGGTAGTAGCAAGAAGAGAGCATGGTCTGAATGAGAGGGGCCCTTGAAGATGGAGGCTACTGTGGCAGCACTCTGTGTAAGTGTACTCAATTGTAGGGAAGGATTTGCCTTTGAAGGAATGGGCTGTATGCACCACTTTCTGTAACCTTTTCTGTACTGGGCCATTGGTATTTCCATACTAGGTTGCAGTGCAACCAGTTCGGATTTTCTCCAGGGTGTATCAATCGACATTTGTCAAAGTTTTTGGAGACTTGCCAAATCTATACAAACTTCAAGGAAAGTAGGGCTAGTGCTATGCCTTCCTTATGATGCCTCTTACGTGCTGCCAGGTCAGATCCTCTGATATATTGACCTCAAGGAATTTAAAGCTACTGAACCTCTCCTCTTTTCCTCTAATGAGAAATGGCACATGGACCTCTGGTTTCTTGTTCCTGTAGTTAGTAATTATCTCTTTGGTTTTATTAACATTGAGTTAGAAATTGCTGTGGTACCATTCAGCCACATTTTCCCCACCGTTCATTTAGCCACCAACAGCGGTGTTATCAGAAAATATAAATATGGCATTGGAGTTGTACCTAGCCACACAATTATACTGTAAAGTGAATAGAGCAGGGAGCTAAGCACGCAGACCTATGGTGCACCTGTGCTGATGGTGAGTGTGGAGGAGATGTTGTTGCCAATCCATACTTACTGGGTTCTGCCAGTGAGGAAATCAAGGATACAGCTGCACAGGGAAGTACCAAGTCCAAGGTCCTGGGGCTTAGCAATGACGTTCAAAGGGATGATAGCATTTAATGCTGAATTGTAGCCAATGAAGAGCATTCTGCAGTATGCATCTTCATTGTCCATGTGTTCTAGAGCTGAGTGAAGAAGGACCAGGGAAATGGATGCTGCCTTTGACCTGTTGTGATGGCAGGCAAATTGGAATAGATCCACCTCACTGCACAGGCAGGAAGTTGTTATGTTTTATGACCAACCTTGAGGCATCATGGTGGATGTAAGTGCTACTGGACAATAATCATTGAGCCAAGGTACCACATTTTATTTAAGCACCAGTAAGATTTATGCATAACACAGGTTGGTACCTCTGACTACCAAAGCAAGAGGTTGAATATGTCTGTAAACACTCCAGTCTGTTTATTAGCACAGGTATTCAGTACTTAGCCAGGTACACCCACTGGGCCAGATGCTTCCTGTGGATTTACCCTTCTGATACTTTCACTTTGGCCTCAGACTGAGATCTCAGGGTGTCAGGGATGTGAAGGTTCATGAAGATACCTTCATGCTCTGTCAGTCAAAGCAAGTATAAAAGGCATTGAGCTCATTGTTCAGCAGAGCTCAGGAGGGATGATGGCACCTAATGGCGAATCCTTTAATGGCATCTTAAAATCAGCTCTATTTCTACCTTTAATATCTTTATTTTTCCTTTTCAGGGTTATTTTGAAGACCCTGACCTGGAGTAACATGCAGGCTTTGGTTCTTTGTGGGAATGGGATCCATTTTCGGGGTTCCACGACTGGCCACTATTCGACATGCTAAGGGTTTGGCCTAAGAATCTCGATAATGTTCGGAAGCCTAAGAACTCGGAGCTCTGGAAATGGGTAGATTGAGGGTCGGTGTCATGGCACGAGACTTGTGTGTCATCAGGAAGCCCAGAAAATCTTTCGCTGTGGGCCTGAAGACCTGAGGTCTTTGTGATCTTCTAACACAGAGCTCAAAAAAAGCGATGAAATGGACTTTTAACATTGTAAACCAGTGGGTTGTTGTCATGTCTCCCGCTCGCTGTGGAAATGGGGGACACCTCCCCCTCCCTTGCCAGGGAGAGAGAGAACCTGTGATTTGTCAAATTTCAGATGAAATGCGAAGCTTTTGGGGTAACTTTGGTCTGTGCCTTTGCTATCGCTTAGCACATGGTTGGGCTCGGTGATGGTACCGATGCGCTTTTTTTTGCTGGTGGGGGTAGGGAGGATCATTGCTCGCTGCCGCTTACGCGCGGGAGGGGGGAGCTGCGGGGGGATTCGGGGCTCTCATGTTTAACTGTCATTCATTCTTTGGGGCACATCTCTGTTTCCGTGAATGATTGCAAAGAAAAAGCATTTCAGGATGTATATTGTATACATTTCTCTGGCATTAGATTTGACCTTTGAACCTTTGATTTATTTTGCTTGGCTTTGCTTTGTAGGAGATGATAGCATTCAAGCTCTGCCATTATTGCTGAGCATCCCCCTATGACTCACATTTAGTTTGGGATTGCATGTGAGGTCACTGCATTCCAGAGGTCATACCTGGATGTCTTGTACTTTCCCAGATCATCAATCCTCAAAGCCCCTGATCTAGCCCTTGTCAGATTGCGATTCTAGTTGGGGAAGACTCTGAAAGATTTTGTGGGGACACACTTGTCCACATTTGTCTTTGTAAAATGTGTGACAACTGTTGTGTATTCATTTAGGTATCCTGACGAGTCTTTGAACGTGACCCAGTTCACCAACTTGAAGCAGTCCTGTAGCCACTGGTCTGCTTGCTGTGAACACCTCTTTGTTGTCCTTACTTCTGGTGCCTTTCTCTTTAGTCTCCACCAATATACAGTAAAGACAGCCGGATGGTTAGCTTTCCTGAAATGTAGTTGAGGGATGGAACAGTAGGAATTCTTGATGATAATGAAGAAGTGGTCATGTGTTTTGGGTCCTCTGGTGCTGCAGGTGATGGGCTGGTAGTAGTTGAACAAAGACTTCTTCAAGTTAGCCTCAATGAACCCCTGGCAAGGATGAGAAATGTGTCAGTCTAGATCATTTCTTACTGGTTAATCACGTCACTCATTACCTTAATATCTGCCTTTGGCAGTATGTAATCTGCAGTCAGGATCATGAAAATTATTCAAACCAATTCAATCATGTGCTTGCTGATTGCTTTTTATTTCTATATAATACAGGGTGCAGATTGAGAAACGCCTCAGGGTGTCACACTTTTTTCAGTGCAGATGCACCTGGATACACAGGCATGGAACATGGAATCCACACAACTCAACAAGTATATAGCTGTTCACTTGCTGATCTCATCTATATCTGAATGCTGTGTCTTGAGATCCCACTCCAGATGCTAGCAAGGAGCAAGGATCAACTTTATTCACCACATGCATTTACATGTATTAGGAAATTACTGTGGAGTGTTGGTGCTATGTGCAACAAAAATCGCTAACATTCAACAATTATACAAAATAGAGAATTGTATACGAATGAAGTTAGAAGTACAGGTATGGAACAAATGTGAGTAAGTACATACTGTAAATACCAACAAGTATTTTCAATGTAAATACATTATAAAAAGTGATTTAAGCATCATTGTTCACTGATGATTGAGTTCATTTTTGCAGACCGTTTTAAATGCTTGAGGGAGTTCAGTACAATTGTGTTGGTAGCTGAATATAACACCCCACCCCCTCTGCTAATGCCGGTGGGGCACTGCATGAGCTCTACAGCACCATCAGTGACTTTCAAACCAAACACCCAATGGCATCTTCATTATTAAGGGTGATTTTAACCTCGTGAATTTAAAGACAATTCTGCCACCTTCTATTAGCATGTTGATTTTGCTACCAGAGGTGAAAATTCACAAGACCTGGTTTACACTAATATACCATGTTTTTATAAAGCAGTCCCCTGACCCCACATTGGACTCTCAGATCACTTATCTGTAACGTTAATTCCAGCATTCAAACCAGTGATCAAATTGGTCAAACCAGTTCTAAAAGTGGTGAAAACCTGGTCTGAGGGTGGAATCTCTGCTCTGCAGGACTGCTTTGATAATATGAGCCGGAGAATGTTCAGGGAGACTGCTACCTATGGCAACCATATTAACATCGAAGAATATGTGAATTCTGTGACCAGTTACATAGAGAAGAGTACTGAGGATGATACCATCATGAACCACGTCCAGGTAAGGGGAAGTCAGCAGCGATGGTTTACTGCAGATGTCCGTACCAGGCTGAGGGATCGTGATGCTGCTTTTAGATCAGGAGATGCAACAGCTCTCAGCGAAGCAAGAACCATGGTTTCCTGCTCAACAGGAAGTTGAAACAGGAGCATTATCAGAGAATTTACAGGCACTTCTGCGATACCAGAGGTACGAGACGCATGTCGCAAGGAAATCAGAGGATTACACACTACAGATCTACCGTGCATCAGTGACCAGGATGCTTTTCTCCCTGAGAGGCTGAATGTCTTCTATGTCCGGTATGATGTGCAGAACAAAGTGCTGGCAAGGAAGGCACCCCTCCCCCCCAGGGGAGAAAACACTCCATCTTTCTGAAGTTGAGGTGAGCAAGTTCCTGGCCAGAATCAACATGCACAAAGCTGCGGGGCCCATTGATATATCAGGTTGGGTTCTGAAAGACTACGTAGCCCAGCTGACAGAGGTGCTGACAGATATATTCAATATCTCTCTGGAACAGTACATTGTCCCCTCGGTTTTCAAGGCAGCAACTATCATTCCAGTGCCAAAAAAAGCAACAGTAACCTGCCTAAATGACTGTCGTCTGGTGGCATTAACATCAATCACTATGAAATGCTTTTAGCAGCTGGTCATGGAACACTTTATGCCTTTCTTCCGGACCCTTTCCAGTTTGCTTATCACTCAAATCGATCTACTAATGATGTAATAGCCTCCACCCTCCAGTCTGTCCTGTCCCACCTTGAAAATGGGGTCTCATATGCCAGACTTCAGTTCAGCGTTCAACACCATCATACCCCAGAAACAGGTGGGAGCACTGTCCGTGCTGGGACACAACACCTTCCCCTGCAATTGGATACTGGTCTTCTTCACAGTAAGACCACAGTCAGTCCATGAGGGCAACAACGTATCTCATCCCATTACGCAGAGCACTGGCACCCACCAAGGCAGTGTACTCAACCCGCTGCTGTTCACACTGCTGACGCATGACTGTGTCACAGGATCGAGTTTGCAGGTGACTCAACAGTGCCTTATCAGCAACAATAATGAGACGGAGTATAGAGAGGAAGTGGAGTGGCTAGTGGGTTGATGTGAGAAGAACAACCTAAGCCTGAACACGGAGAAGACAAAAGAAATCATTGTGGGCTTCAGGGAGGTGCAGACGACCCATCCCTCTGTGAACACATGGCTCTTCTGTAGAGAAAGATAAGTGCACCAGACTCCTGGGAGTTCACATTACGGATTACCTCACCTGGTCCCATAATATCACCTCCCTGAACAAGAAGACACAGCAGCACCTCCATTTCCTAAGAAGATACAACAAGCAAGGATCCCTCCAACCCCCATCTTAACTACATTTCACTGGAGTACCACTGAGGGCACCCTGACAAGTTGCATCTCCAGCTGGTATGGGAGCAGTCAAGCATCGGACCAGAAATCCCTGCAAAGTACTGTGAGAACAGCTGAGAGGATCGTAGGGGGTCTCCTTACCATCTATTGGGACAGTTATCATGAGTACAATATATGCAGGGCCCTTAGTATTATTAAGGAACCCACTCATCCATCCAGCATCATCTTTGACTTTCTATCATCAGGCAGGAGACTGCGACGCATAAAAACAAGAGCAGTCAGAATGAGAAACAGTGTCTTCCCCGAGGCCATTAGGCTTCTGAATTCTGAGCTGCATCATATTCAAATTGTCACTGGTTAATCTGATCCAAACCTTCCAATATTCAAAATTAAAGCATTTCAGTTTGTTACATAAGTGTAATTCATCTGTAGATTATATCCATGCATTCATAAATTATTGTGTTTTATGTGTACTACTGTGCTTTACATCCTGGTTCAAAGAAACGTTGTCTCACTTCTATATACATTATATGGTTATATACCTTATATACAGGTTTCCCCCGCCATCCGAAGGTAGAACGTTCCTATGAAACGGTTCATAAGCCAGAATGTCGTAAAGCGAAGAAGCAATCACCATTTATTTACATGGGAAAATTTTGTGAGCGTTCGCAGACCCAAAAATAACCTACCGAATCATGTCACATAGCACATAAAACCTAAAATAACAGTAACATATAGTAAAAGCAGGAATGATATGATAAACACACAGCCTATATAAAGTAGAAATACTTTTGCACAATCATTGCCTGAACTGTTCTCCAGAGCGAAAATCTCACGCAAGTGCTCTCGGCAGAAACACGCGCAAGCGCCGTTGGCAAAAACAGGCACAAGCGCTTTCGGCAGAAAATCTCACGCAAGCGCTCTCGGCAAAAACACTCTCTCCAGTAACCTTTAAGCTATGAAGCTGCCAAATCATACCAAATAACGCATAAAAATACACAGCAGATATAAAGTAGAAGTAATGTATTTACAGTGTAGTATCACTTACCAGAATTGGGAAAGCGCCGAGCACACTGATGACGAGTGTGTTAGGCTGAGTCGTTGCAGGTTGGGGTGGTGCAGTGGCCCCCACCCTCTGGGCAACGAACCGATACCGATCCGCGAAGCATGCAGGGTTATAGTGGTAGCCGGGAGGCAAACAGCACATCTTTAAGAAAAAAGCGGAAATAAAATGCTAATTAATTACCTGTCAAGCGGCACCTAATTAATTAGCATGTTTATTTCAGCTTTTTTTCTTAAAGATGTGCTGTGTGCCTCCCGGCTACCGCTGCATTCTCCGCGAATCGGTATCTGTCCGCGGCCTGGGGTTTGGGGTGGTGGGACTCTGGGGTGTCATCTCATCATCGTCTGTTTCCATTAGGGCAGGCAGGTCATCTTCTTCTATCTCTGCCTGCCTCAATGTCGAAGGTCGAGGTTCGTTGACTGCTGTGGCTGATGTGGAAGGCTTGCTTGACTGCTCAGCCTCGCGCATTTTTCTATCATACAGTTCTTTGTAAGCACTCAAACCATCTTGCAAATATGCCCTAGCTGACGTACCCTTTCAAAATTAAAGTCGTACTTTATCATTACACATTCGGTTTCGATTGTTATCCTTTCCTCTTCCAATTGCATCAGCTCTTCATCTATCAGTTCTTGGTCATGGGATGCCAAAACCTCTTCAACATCATCTTCGTCAGCTTCCACAAGCCAAACTCACTTTGTCCTTACTTCGTTCACCACAATCGAAACGCTTAATTATGTCTAGTTTTACGCTAGTAACACCCTTATGAGCTCTTTTAGGCTTTTCCGATACCTTAGAACTCATCTTGCAAACGGCTGCTCACAGGCACGTGTTTAAGTAATGCCGGCAAGAATGCCATTCCGAATCTGGAGGAGAGCGACTGCTCGGGGCGTGCGGCATGCTGCCTTTTTATCGCACGCTGATTTTTTTTCGTGTGCTGCTTTTTCTGCGCGCTGCCTTTGTTCGTAACAGTGAAAACACCTTCTGTTAGTGAAAACAGGGAACTAAAGTGGGTCTTTCGTAACAGTGAGGTTTCGTAAAGCGAACGTTCGAAAAGTGGGGGCCACCTGTACATGTATATAGTTAAATGACAGTAAGCTTGCTTTCACTTGACTTAAAAGTGTTTACATTGCTTTGTAGTAACTGAGATAATAAGCAGAGAGAGCTGGGGGTGGACAACTACAATGGTTGATCAGATTAACTGCCTGGTGGAAAAAATTTTTAAGATGGCGTGAATTTTTAATTTTAATAACCCTATAGTGCTTTCCAGAAGGAAGCTTTGGAAATGGCATTTTAATGGGTGACCCGTTTCTTTGTCCTGGACATATACATGCAGAGATGGTAGACTGCAGCCAAAGATCTTTTCTGTTGTTCTGGTATTTCTCTGTAGTTTTCATACATTGTGAGAAAATGTTGCAGAAAACCAAATAGTAATAACTGATGTGAGGATGCTGTCTATGATGGCAGCGTAGAATTACATCCATACGTTCTGGGAAAAATGGAATTTTGTGAACTTTCACAAGAAGTACAAGACATAGGCAAGAGAAATAGAAATTTAGTGAAGTACTTAAAAGTGTATTGTTGTCAGGGACGTCATTTCCGTCAGGACACAGTCACAGTCAGTGATTTCAGGTGAATATAGAAAACCCCCAGTCTTTATTTCAGAGAAGAGCAGTTAAATTCCCTTTGTTTTTTTTTGTCTAGTACTCAATCTTCAACAATAGCTGTTTATTTGTTCATTCAAAAAAAAAAATTGCCTGCACTCCCTGCATGGTTGCACTTCATACAGAGGTCACAGGTCTAAAGATTTGAGTCTGGAAAGCTGTTGTAAAAATGAAAACAATTTATCCTATTATGAAATCCCATTAATCTAATCATGCTTAGGCAATGTCTTGGAACATTTTATATGACCTTCAAAGACAGCTGAGCAAAGTTCCATCAACATTTACAGCACTGTGACTCAAACCAAGTAAATTGCTTTGGATGAATAGATGAGTTTTCCAGTACAGCAAAAGCCCAGGGCCAATCTATGGATTTCCCATTATCCCTATAAATTTCATACCTATGCCTAGATATTTATTCAGCTTTTTTTTCAAAAGAATTAATCTGAATGTTAACAGTTTTTGGTAAAGTCCCAGATACCCACTATTCAATTGAATAATAAAAATAGACTGTAATTCTTAGACTTGCTTGAGGGTTATGAATATTGTTTTCGTATACTTGCATGGACTAATTTGTGTCAGTTATAGCTTGGTGAATAGCATTCTCACCTCTGCATCAAAAGTCTGCTTTGCAAGTGCCAACCTGGAGACCTGTGTTGTGACGGGGTCCTGAATTACCCCTATGAACTGTGCTTTTGAAAAGAGAGAGAAAGAGATATTTAACACCGACATCTTGTTTTTAAGAGAGAGAGAGACGAAAACTGCTCACGGGTTGTTTATACTTTCTCCAAGGACATTGCCTGCTTGTACATTCTTACACAGACAAAGAAGGGAGGAGTTACTTGAGAGACAGTTGGTACTCAGTACAGTGAGATAAATAGAAGGTCAGATGATAGACCTGCGACACATGATTTTGGACACTGAATGAGCTTTGTTGTGCCCACAGAAAAAGTGGGTTTTGGAGGATCGATCAGTGGCTCTTGCAGTGTGAAAAGGAAGTGACCGGTCGAGAGTTATTTGTCTGGCAATCCTCACCTGGGTTGATAACTCTACCACAGAAGAACGGTCCCCTTTGTTGTGGTCACAGTAAGTGACTTTTAAAGGATTTTGGAGGACAACAGGAAGATCAACAGCGTCAGCTTACCTGAAGACTCAAATCTCTCCCTCTCTCCATTACTATTCAACTCAATACCACGAACTGAACTGAACTTTACTTATCAGCGTAAGACTGTATCTATTTACCCCTAGACTTGAAGAAGCTTGGTTTTCATATATTTCCACACTTGCTGATATACTTACTTATATATAACCATTACTAATCTGTTTGATTTGTCTGCATTTATATTACTGTATTGAATAGTTACTAATAAATATCATTAGTTAGTAGCAATACTGGACTCCAAAGTGTTTTCCATCTCTGCTGTTTCTTTAACCCATCACGGAGTACGTGACAGTGTACATAACTTCAATTGCCTTTGTGGCTCCATGCTGAAGGACCAGAGCAATGGAATATCTCAAACAGCGCCAGGATCCCTGCATTGGATAATATCTTGGGATGTTTTATGTTTTCTGTATTTGCCACACTGGCCTTTGGAAACTGTTTAGATTATCAGCCTCACACTCGAAATGCTGTAATGTGCTGTACTATTCTATGTTCTATGTTCATGCAGAAAGACAATGAAGGCAGTCCATTATCTGCACAAAGTATCTGTGCTGATTTTATTCATTTAGTCAATCAACCAAATATGGCAGTGTATGCTGGATGAATTCCTCTGTTGATTACTGCTAGGAAATAATACACCTTTTTATAGTACTGTAGTAATATTGGTAGTGTTGTAGTTTATTCAGTGTTTCATTCAAGTACATAAATTGTTACTCAGTTAAACTGTAGATTGTCTTTTTAAAATTATTTCCATGAAACTTCATATAATTATATATTATGTAGAGAGCAATATGTGTAGTAATACAGGCCCCTCAGCCCATCTCATCCATGCCAATTGAGGTTACGTGGATTATAGCTGCAGATGACAAAGAAAAGAAGCGGAACAAGTGCTACACATGCCCTTACACTTCCTCCCTTATCACCATTCAGGGCCCCAAACAGTCCTTCCAGGTGAGGCATCACTTCACCTGTGAGTCGACTGGGGTGATATACTGCGTCCGGTGCTCCCGATGTGGCCTTTTATATATTGGTGAGACCCGACACAGACTGGGAGACCGCTTTGCTGAACATCTACGCTCTGTCCGCCAGAGAAAGCAGGATCTCCCAGTGGCCACACATTTTAATTCCACATCCCATTCCCATTCTGACATGTCTATCCACGGCCTCCTCTACTGTAAAGATGAAGCCACACTCAGGTTGGAGGAACAACACCTTATATTCCGTCTGGGTAGCCTCCAACCTGATGGCATGAACATTGACTTCTCTAACTTCCGCTAGGCCCCACCTCCCCCTCGTACCCCAGCTGTTACTCCTTTTTATGCACACATTCTTTCTCTCACTCTCTTTTTTCTCCCTCTGTCCCTCTGAATATACCTCTTGCCCATCCTCTGGGTCACCCCCCCCCGTCTTTCTCCCTAGGCCTCCTGTCCCATGATCCTCTCGTATCCCCTTTTGCCTATCACCTGTCCAGCTCTCGGCTCTATCCCTCCCCCTCCTGTCTTCTCCTATCATTTTGCATCTCCCCCTCCCCCTCCAGCTTTCAAATCCCTTACTCACTCTTCCTTCAGTTAGTCCTGACGAAGGGTCTCGGCCTGAAACGTCGACTGCGCCTCTTCCTATAGATGCTGCTTGGCCTGCTGCGTTCACCAGCAACTTTGATGTATGTTGCTTGAATTTCCAGCATCTGCAGAATTCCTGTTGTTTAAAGAAAATGTTACTTGGTTTGTTGTCTGCATGGCAGTGGCATACTGTATTTTACAACCATAAATTTGTTAGTTTATCTGAAATTATACAACATGCCAAATGCAATGCATCAGTTGTTTCTTATCCAATCTATCAACATTGATCAAGATTGTGGTGGAGACAGCGATAACTGATCCGACTTGGCCAAATTACGTATATTTGATGAACAGACAAAAATAGAACCATCAACAGATGGTGCATAGCAAGTTGTCAAAACATGAAAGATCCTTTTTTTAATTTATGAAATGCTGCTGTCCACAGAACTTTGAAGGAATTGATTTCTAGGTTTGCCTATGGGAGGTTGAGGTCTATGCCGAGAATACCAAGCATTTCTACCACCATCTGTGATACTAAGGAGCTCGGGGATGGATTTAGCCTCTTTTACTCTTAGCTGCATGAAGAAAGATTGACAGGTGAAGCTTATTACAAATGTTAGAGGCTACAGAACACAAATGCTCTGTTTATAGAAGGTATGATAGGTACACTATCTTCCTGCAAAACAGGCGTACGGAATCACCATAATCTTAAGCAATATCATAAATCACAGGTTAAGTGCTGATGTGTCTTGTCATCACACACCAACAGAGAATCTTTGACAAGGCTCCATGGGCGTTCACATGAGTTAAAGAACATTAAAGTAATGGGTGAATTCAGAGCAAAGACCATCTAATTTATCTTGTCCACAGAACTGCCATTCACTGGATTTTTTGTTTTCTTTTGTTTTTTGCACCATTCTCTGTAAGCTCCAGAGAATGTTGTTCATAAAAATCCCAGGAGATCAGCAATTTCTGAGATACTCTAACCAACCTGTCTGGCACCAACAATTAGTCCACAATCAAAACCACTTAAATTAAATTTCTATTCTGATGTTTGGTCTGAACAACAACTGAATCTCTTGATATAGTATCTGTGTGCGTTTATGGATTGAGTTGCTTCCACATGATTGGCTGATTAGATATTTGCATGAATGAGCAGATGCACCTAATAAAGTGGCCTCTGAGTGCAGGTTGAATAAAGTAAAGTTTTGTCAAATGGGCATTTACTAGTCAGTCACATTTAGAGCATTAACACAGTTCTGACATCCACATTACATTAGGACATGGAAACACTGAAGTACTCGGAAGAATTACCGGGACATTATCCATAATTGAAACATTATACTTATGAGATACATTGAACAGGACTATTCTCTGGATAAGAGGAGGCCAAGGAGTGACCTGACAGACTTCTTTTAAATTACAGATGGGTTGAACAAGGCAGTAGGGAAGAGACTGATATGCAGAAGGACTTAGTTGAAATCAAAGGAAGGGAAGGAGGCTCATGTGTATCAACAGCAATGAACTCTATTTGAGTGGAAAGCCCTCTTTCTCTATTTTATTACTGCTTCCAAAGAATCTATATCATGGACTGACCAGTGGCACACTATCACACTTCCTAACACCACTGTTAACCTTGAATGTGCCTTTCTAGTGATAAGTCAGACTAAACATATCACATGGTGTCAAGTGGGCTAAGTCAGTGTTCTCCAACCTCCGGGCTGCTGACCGATACATTGCCGCTAAGCATGCAGGGGTGCAGTGGTAGCCGGAACGTGCCCCTCACATCTTTAAGAGAAAAGCCAAAATAAACAAGCTGATTAATTAGGTGTCGCCTGGCACATAAATGTCGGCCCAGATCAGAGGCGACGCAATCCACAATCACCTCTGATCTGGGCCAACATTTACATGCCAGGCGGCACCTAATTAATTAGCTTGTTTATTTCAGCTTTTTTTCTTCAAGATGTGCTGGGTGCATTCCAGCTACCACTGCACCCCTGCATGCTTCGCGGCAATGTATCGGTCAGCGACCCGGAGGTTGGGGACCACTGGGCTAAGTGACCCTCAGAAAGTAGTGCACACCTGCTGAATAACTTTGCTGCAGGAAATGTAATTGCATTCTTCTGCAGTTTTATGTTATATTATATCTCACTCTTGTATTTCCTGTTGAATCATCCCATCATAGAAATAGACATTACAATGTTGGAGAGCAATAGGACCACTTAAGTTGCATACTGTTGTTATCAATGTTCTCTTCTCTAATCTTTTCATATTCACTTTTTGTGTTCTGGCTATCAGCTGCAAGACTGGAATTTATTGCTCATCCTTAACTGCCCTTGAATATATAATGGTGAAGCAGCTTTTTGAAAAGTTGGAGTTCTTCTGGTGAAGGTGGTCCTACAGTGCAGCTGAGTAGAATGTTTCCAAACCCACTGATGGTTACCATTGACAGCAATTCGCAAGTCAGGATGATGTATGACTTGAAAAGGAGCTGGTGTTCCTTTGCACTTGCTTGGTGGTAGAAGTTGTTGGTCTAAGGAATACCCCTGGATTATTCAATGTAAGTGAGTGCCTAGGGTGAAATTCTAAGAAACTACAGATACTGAAACTCTGAAATAAAGAAACCAGAATCAGAAACAACAGGAATTCTGCAGATGCTGGAAATTCAAGCAACACACATAAAAGTTGCTGGTGAACGCAGCAGGCCAGGCAGCATCTCTAGGAAGAGGTGCAGTCGACGTTTCAGGCCGAGACCCTTCATCAGGACTAACCAGAAATCAGAATCAGGTTTATTATCAGTGATACATGTTGTGAAATGTGTTGTTTTTTGGTGGAAGTAAAGTGCAATAGATAAAATAGACTATAAATAATAAGAAGAAATACATAAACATTGAGAGCATGCCTTCCGGCTCCTGTACCTCCTCCTTTATAGTGGTAATAAGAAGAGGGTACATCCTCTGTGGTGGGATGTCCTTAATGATGCCTTTTTGAGGCATTGCCTTTTGAAGGTGTTCTCTGCTCTGATGATTACTTCCCATGATGGAGCTGGCTGAATTTATAACATTCTGCAGCTTTTTCTGTTGCATCTCCTTGAAGATGGAGAATGCTCTCCACAGAACATCTTCAGAAATTTGTAACAGTCTTTGGTGACATACCAGATTTCCTCAAACTCCCAATGAAATACAGCCACTGGTGTGCCTTCTTCATAACTGCATATCTACATTGGGCCCAGGAGAGATCTTCAGAAATGTTGACACCCAGGAATTTGAAAATACTCACGTTTTCCACTGCTTATCCCTTGATGGCGACAGCTGAGTGTTCTCCCAACTTCCCTTCCTGAAATCCACAATCAATTATTCAGTCTTACTGATATTGAGCACGATTCATTCTTTTTCACTTTCTGAGACCTGCTGAGAGTTTCCAGATATGTATTTTGTTTTTTTATTTATGATTATTTAGGGAGATGGTTGGCCAAGTTGGTTGCTTGGTTCTGGATGCTGTCAGGCTTCTGGACTGTCCTTGGAACAGAGGCGCTACCATTAAGCTTCCTTTAATGGTAGTGCCTCTTTAAGTCTAGGGTAGGCAGGTAGAGTCTCCCTTGCTGGAGATGGCAATTACATGGCAAATTTGTGAAGTGATATTTACTTAACATTTATCAGCCCATGCCTGAATGTTGAAGAGTTACATAGCACTGAAACAAACCCTTCAGCTCATCACACCTACACCAACCACTAAACATATCGTATATCAACACCAATCCTACAACAATCCCATTTATCCTCTCATTTTCCCATCAACATTCCTCTCCTGATTATCCTGCCAGCCACTAACAGACACACTCAGGGTATATTGCAGTCACCAATATATTCAAACATCTTTGCACATGTATCCAGCACACCCAGAGGAGATCCATGCAGTCATCGAGAGAAGGTGCAAATCTCACACAGAAGAGAAGAGTATTCTCCTACATTTCAAAGATGAAGAAAGACTGGATGAACTGGGCTTGTACTCGTTGGAATTTAGAAGATTGAGGGGGGAATCTGATTGAAACGTATTAAATCCTAAAGGGATTGGACAGGCTAGATGCAGGAAGATTGTTCCCGATGTTGGGGAAGTCCAGAACGAGGGGCCACAGTTTGAGGATAGAGGGGAAGCCTTTTAGGACCGAAATTAGGAAAAACTTCTTCACACAGAGAGTGGTGAATCTGTGGAATTCTCTGCCACAGGAAACAGTTGAGGCCAGTTCATTGGCTATATTTAAGAGGGAGTTAGATATGGCCCTTGTGGCTACGGGGGTCAGGGGGTATGGAGGGAAGGCTGGGGCGGGGTTCTGAGTTGGATGATCAGCCATGATCATAATAAATGGCGGTGCAGGCTCGAAGGGCCGAATGGCCTACTCCTGCACCTATTTTCTATGTTTCTATGTTTCTATGATGCTTGGTTATGTTTAGGGTTAGTAAGTTAAGGGCGTGCTACACTGGTGCTGAGAGCACAGGGACAAACGTAGGCTGCCATCAATATCTGCGTAGATTTGATTCGACACAAATGATGCATTTCACTACGTTTCAATGTACATGTAACAAATAAAGTTAAAATTAAGAAGAGATCTGATTGAATGAAAGTCACTGGAGCAGTGAACCAAATGTATTAGCCATTGCACAACCCTGTAATCAGTGTAACGTCAATACAATATCTGGCTAAATCTTACTCCCATGTTATACCATTACCAATCTCTCAACACCAAGCATCCAATTCTAGTGATGTAGTGAATAATTAGGCCTCCTGATATGAATCCTAATAAATTTGGATTCTGATGGGAAATATAACTCTGGAAATTACAGTGAAGAATGTCATCATATGAATGTTAATATGATTTCACTACATTCTGTCTGCTATTTTATTAGAGGTCTTAAACCATTATTTTAAATGAACCCATAAAATATAGCTGAGAGAGAAACATGACATGGCTGCAGTGAGCAATAATATGAAGTATTCTCCTTGGGAATATCCAGATTGTAATATACTCCCCTAGATATATGTAGGATTGGTGTATTTTGATGTTTTTAAAACCGTAACTGTTAAATCATGAATATTAAATGCTGCGAGATCAATTATGTGTTGCACTGAAAACAATTCCAGAGTTCATAAGTCACCAGATTTAATTTTTATATTAAAGGCATTGAAGTGGGGTTAGTGGAGGAAAGTGTTGCTGAGATAAAAGATCAGCCATGATTTTGTTCAGTGACCAAACAGGGATGAGAGGCAAAATGATAATGGATTTACCTCCCACCACAACAGTTCCACTGTGGAAATAATCTCATTGCCTCTCCTCTAGACACGAGCAAGGCATCTGTCAGGATGCTATTTATCAGTTACAGATTGATGTTCAACACCATCATTCCCTGACTACCAATGAGTAAGCTTTAAAGTCAGGTTTTCAGTACCTCCCTCTGTAACTGAATCTTCAACTTGCTTATTGGAAGACCACAGTTAGTGCAGACTAGTAATAAAATTTCCTCTTCACTGACAATCAACATAGATGCACCTCAATGATATGTGCTTAGCCCACTGATCTACTCTCTCCATACTTATGAATGTGTGGCTAGGCACAGAGTCTACACCATCTATAAATTCGCAGATGATACCACTGTTCCTGGCAAATGGCAAAGAGGAGGCCTAGAGCAGTGAGATAGATCAGCTGGCTGAGTGGTGACATAACAACAATCTCAAACTCAGATTAGCAAGACCAAGGAACTGATTGTGGACAACAGGAAAGGGGAATCAGGAGAACATGCACCTGTCTTCATTGAGGGGTCAGTGGTGGAAATGGTGACCAGCTTCAAGTTCCTGGGCATCAACATTTCAGAAGATCTATCCTGGGCCCAACACATTGATGCAATCGTAAAGAAGACACAGCTGCTTAAGGAGTTTAAGGAGATTAGTATGTTACCAAAGACACTAATAAATTTCTGCAGAAGTACCATGGACAGCGTTCTGACTGGTTACCTCACAGCCTGGTATGGTGCCTCCATTGCAGCAGATTGCAAAAGACTGCAGAGAGGTGGAGACTTATCTCTCTTCATTACAGGCAAAATCCTTATCACCATCAAGGATATTTTCAAGAGGTAGTGCCTCAGGAAGGGAGGAGATACAGAACCCTGAAGACCTATACTCTGCAATTCAGAAACAGCTTTTTCCTCTCAGCTATCAGATTTTTGAACCCATGAACTTCATTATTGCTTTGTCTTTGCAGTATTTATTTATATTTGTAATTTTATAGATTTTTATCTCTTTGCACTGTACTGTTGTTACAACACAACAAATTTCACGTCATATGTCAATGATAATAAATCTTATTCTGATTGTAGATTCCTTCTATATGGATTTTTAGCAGTATTCGATAAAAGGCTGCTTAGTTAAATAGAGGTCTATGGAATTGAAGCATCTGTAATAACATTATTTGCTAAATTGTTTCAAAGTTAGAGACAGAGACTAATGGTAAATAGATCCTTTTCAGTGTGGAGGATAGTAGATAATGACATCCTCCTAGGTCCGAGCTGACCCAGTGTTTTTTTTTATCTTAATCATTTAAATATGGTTATGCAGAACAGTCTTTCTAAATGTGAGGAATACAGGAAACTCTGTAATGCAGCAAGTAATAAAGATAATGATGAATGCAAGACAACCAGAAGAATGGGCAGATTAGTGGCAGACAAAGTTTAAAACAGGGAGTGTGAAGCAATCTACCTTTGTAAAATCAGACAAGACAACAGATTAAAGGATCCAAATTAAGGATGTGTAGAATTATAGTTGTGTGTGTAAAAATGCTTGTGAGATAGACACAATGAGAAAATAATTTTCAGGGCAGTGAAGAACAAGAGATAGAATGGGATTTGCAGGGTGTTCTGTCAGGAGTCAGCATAAACTGAATGAGCTGGGTTTGTGAGTTGGTGAGATCGGAGTTCAAGGCCTAGTGTCCTGTGATCAGTAGGTTCTGTGTTCAATGCTGACGAACGAGGTCCAAGGTGCAAGTTCAGAAGTTGAGGCCTGTTGGCAGGAGCTCTGAGTCTGTAAATCTCTGCAAGTCTACTTTGGTAGTCAAAGGTCCAATGTCTGGATGTTTGTGTCTGAATCCAGGCCCACGGGAGGCAGGAGGCAGAGGAATACGGACTGTCTTGGGGTTAAAGGACTGTGTATGTGCATGGGTGGGAGTGAGGAATGGGACCTTGGGTTGCTATTGTTGTTTTGTCACTTGGTGTGTTCTACTTTGTTCTGAATTGTTCTGTTGAGCACTGTGGGCAGGCTGTGTTGGTACGAGAATCTGTGGTGACATTTGCGAGCTGCCTCTTGCACACCCTTGGGCATAATGATTGTTAACACAAACAGGACATTTCACTGTATGTTTCGGTGTACTCTTAATAAGTAAACTTAAATCTTGACTGCATCCAATACTGTAACAATTCTATGCTTCTGTAGGTCATCTCATTCACCTCACCCTGCTGGTTATTGACAGCCTACAAATTCTCACTTTGATTGCACAAAAAAGAGCAGCAAAGGTAAGACATTAAAAGTGAGCAACACTTACAATTGTGCCGCTTATATCCATGACTCAAAGGTTCAGTGAAAGTGAGCTACTATGAAAATTAAAACAAAACTGCAGGTGCTGGATCTCTGAAACTAAAATAGAAAATGCTGGAAACACTCAGAAATTCAGGCATCATCTATAGAAAGAAAACCAGAGCTAACATTTCAGGTCAAAGGTCTTCCATCAGACCTGATTCTCATTTGGTCCAGATAAGGTAAAATTGCCACACAGGATATTGGTGAAGCAGTTTGATTTTCAAGAGAATCCCACAAGCTGCTAAACAATATTTTCCCTCTGCAACTTTTAACAAATTCATGTTTTTGCTGGAGATTTAAACACACTCTAACCTAGGCTTTGGATCATGAGGCTAGCAAAATTACCACTTCCCCAACATATCAAATGCTTTAGACAGAAGTCATAAACTTCCTCAGATACTTCCAAGTTATTTGTTGACCTGTAACTAAGCTCCCTCATTGTCTCTCATTTTCCCCATCGCTGTTGACCGACCTGCTTAATACTTTGGGTGTTTGTTGTTACCGATGTGTTGAACCAGCTCTGAATCCAGGTGTGACCAATTGCATTTCCAGTCTATTCTCACTTTTGCTGTATGCTCCATTTAGGAAACAATTAGTGCAAAAAATTTGCCAATACAATTGTGAATTATTATCAGCAGTAGGAGAAGGATTGGGGAATGGCACTGTCCAATGTTGATTAAATCTATGGCAGTATGGTAGATAAATGGTTTAGGGCAATCTCTTCACAACAGCAGTCACCAGTCAGAGTTCAATTCCCACGGATGTCAGTAAAGAGTTTGTTCATTCTCCCTGTGACTGCATGGGTTTCCTCCCGGTGCTTTGGTTTCCTCCCACATTACAAAGATGTACAGTTAGTTTAGGTAAGTGAAGGTCATACTGTACTGATTCCGAAAGCATGCTGACTCTTTATTTTTATCTTTATCTCTTTAACATAAGCAATCATGCCCCCAGGTGGAAGAATTGTCCTGGAAAGTCATCGTGGCAGAAGCAAATGTTCTGATCTTAGCTTTACCTCAGTGATGACACAAGGTATTTTCTTCAGAGGTTTGATTGAGGCCTGGCTGCGTAAGCATGTGGATGCCAGAGAGTTAGACTGGCGGGAAGAATTTTAAAAGCAGACAGGTTTATAGAGTGGGCATTGGAGTAGAGGGAGGCAGAGTAGGAGGGCTTTAGCTTAACGGGGCTTCAGGAATAACGGATTGAGGCGAGTTAAGTTACTTGTGAAGAATAGGAATAGGATGTATGTCTGTGAGGCCAGTGTTCTGTACTGGGTGTCAGATGTGGGATGTCCGGAAGACGCCCAGACTCCAGGATGGTGACATCTGCACCAGGTGCGTTGAGCTGTAGCTCCTTAGGGACCGGGTTAGGGAGCTGGAAATGCAGCTCAATGACCTTCGTCTGGTCAGGGAAAGTGAGGAGGTGATAGAGATAGATATAGGCAAGTAGTCACACCAGGGCCTCGGGTGACAGATAAGTAAGTAACATTCAGGAGAGGGAGGGCAGGAGTCAGATACTAGAGAGTACCCCGGTGGCTGTCCCCCTTAACAATAAGTGCTCCTGTTTGAGTACTGTTGGGGGTGGACGACCTACCTGGGGGAAGGAACAGTGGCCATGCCTCTGGCACAGAGTCTGGCCCTGTGACTCAGAAGAGTAGGGAAAGGAAGAGGACGGCAGCAGTGACAGGGGACTCTATAGTTTTGGTGGCAGACAGGCAATTCTGTGGATGCAGGAAAGAAACACGGATGGTAGTTTGCCTCCCAGGTGCCAGGGTCTGGGATATTTCTGATTGCGTCCACAATATCCTGAAGTGGGAAGGTGAATAGCCAGAGGTCATGGTACATATTGGTACCAAAGATGTAGGTAGGAAAAGGGAGGAGGTCCTGAAAACACACTACGGGGAGTTAGGAAAGAAGCTGAGAAGCAGGACCTCAAAGGCAGTAATCTCGGAATTACTGCCTGTGCCACACGACAGTGAGTATAGGAATAGAGTGAGGTGGAGAATAAATACATGGCTGAGAGATTGGAGCAGGAGGCAGGGATTCAGATTTCTGGATCATTGGGACGAGACCTGTACGAAAAGGACAGGTAGTACTTGAATCCCAGGGGGCCAACATCCTGGCGGAGGGGTTTGCTAAGGCTACTGGGGAGAGTTTAAACTAGAATTGCTGGGGGGTGGGAACACAACTGAAGAGACGGAGGAAGGAGCGAATGGCTCACAAATAGAGAAAGCTTGTAGGCAGTGTGAGAGGGAGGATAGGCAGGTGATAGAGAAGGGATGCACTCAGGCTGATGGTTTGATATGTGTCTATTTTAACGCAAGATGCATTCTGAGCAAAGTGGATGAGCTTAGAGTGTGGATCAGTACTTGGAGCAATGATGTTGTGGCCACTACAAAGACGTAGATGGCTCAGGGGCAGGACTGCCTACTTAGAGTAGAAGGCATTAGATGTTTCAGAAAGGACAGGGAGGGAGGCAAAAGAGTTGGGGGCGTGGCACTGCTGATCAGAGATAGTGTCATGGCTGCAGAAAAGGAGGAAGTCATGGAGGGATTGTCTACTGAGTCTCTGTAGGTGTAAGTTAGAAAGAGGAAGGGGTCAACAACTCTACTGAGTGTATTTTATAAGACCATCCAATAGCAACAGGGACATCGAGGAAAAGATAGGGAAACAGATTCTGGAACAGTGCAGGAATAACAAGATTGCCGTGATGGGGGATTTTAATTTCCCCAATATTGATTGGCATCTCCCTAGATCGAGGGATTCAGATGGGGTGGAGTTTGTTAAGTGTGTTCAGAAAGGTTTCCTGACACAGTATGTAGATCAGCCTACAAGAGGAGAGGCTGTAATTGATCTGATATTGGGAAATGAACCTGGTCGGGTGTCAGGTCTCACAGTGGGAGAGCCTTTTTAGAGATAATGATCACAATTCTATCTCTTTTACCATAGCATTGGAGAGGGATAGGAACAAACAAGTTAGAAAAGTGTTTAATTGGAGTAAAGGGTAATATGATGCTATCAAGCAGGGACTTGGAAGCATAAATTGGGGACAGATGTTCACAGGGAAATGTACGGCAGAAATGTGGCAAATGTTCAGGGAATACTTGAGTAACATTCTTCACAGCTACGCTCCAATGAGATAGGGAACGGATGGTAGGGTACAGGAACTGTGGTGTACAAAGGCAGTTGAAAATCAAGTCAGGTAGAAAAGAAAAGCTTATGAAAGGTTCAAAAAACTAGGTAATGACGGAGATCTAGAAAATTATAAGGTTAGCAGGAAGGAGTATAAGAATGAAATTAGGAGAGCCGGAAGACGCCATGAGAAGGCCCTGATGAGCAGAATTAAGGAAAACCCCAAGGCATTCTCCAAGTATGTGAAGAGCAAAAGGATAAGATGTGAGAGAGTAGGACTAATCAAGTGTGACAGTGGAAAAGTGTGTATGGAACCGGAGGAGGTAGCAGAGGTACTTAATGAATACTATGCTTCAGTATTCACTTCGGAAAAGGATCTTGGTGATTGTAGGGATGACTTACAGTGGACTAAAAAGCTTGAGCATATAGACATTAAGAAAGAGGATGTTCTGGAGCTTTTAGAAAGCATCAAATTGGATAAGTCACCAAGACCAGGTGAGATATACCCCAGGCTACTGTGGGAAATGAGAGAGGAGATTGCTGAGCATTTGTCAATGATTTTTGCATCATCAATGGTGAGGGGAGAGGTTCCGGAGGATTGAAGGGTTGCGGATATTGTTCCCTTATTCAAGAAAGGGAGGAGAGATAGCCCGGGAAATTATAGACCAGTGGGGCTTATTTCAGTGGTTAGTAAGTTGATGGAGAAGATCCTGAGGGGCAGGATTTCTGAACATTTGGAGAGGCATAATATGATTAGGAATAGTCAGCATGGCTTTGTAAAAGGCAGGTCATGCCTGAGAAGCTTGATTGAATTTTCTGAGGATGTGACTAAACACATTGATGAAAGTAGAGCAGTAGATGTAATGTATATGGGTTTCATCAAGGCATTTGACGAGGTACCCCATGCAAGGTTTATTGAGAAAGTATGGTGGCATGGGATCCAAGGGGACCTTGCTTTGTGGATCCAGAACTGGGTTGCACACAGAATGCAAAGTGTGGTTATAGATGGATCATATTTTGCATGGTGGTTGGTGACCAGTGGTGTCCCTCAGGGATCTGTTCTGAGACCCCTGCTCTTTGTGATTTTTATAAATGACCTGGATGCGGAAGTGGAGGGATGGGTTAGCAAATTTGCTGATGACACAAAGGTTGGGGAGGTTGTGAGTAGTGTAGAGGGCTGTCAGAGGTTACAACGGGACATCGATAGGATGCAAAACTGGGCTGAGAAGTGGCAGATGGAGTTCAACCCAGTAAAATGTGATGTTGTTCATTTTAGTTGGTCAAATATGATGGCAGAATATAGTATTGTAAGACTCTTGGAAGTGTGGAGGATCAGAGGGATCTTGGGGTCCAAGTCCATAGGACACTCAAAGCTGCTGCGCAGGTTGACTGTCGTTTAGAAGGCATACGGTGCATTGCCCTTCATCAATCGTGCGATTGAGTTCAAGAGCCGAGAGGTAATGTTACAGTTATATAGGACCCTGGTCAGACCCCACTTGGAGTACTGTGCTCAGTTCTGGTCACCTCACTACAGGAGGATTGTGGAAAATATAGAACGGGTGCAGAAGAGATCGGCGAGCATGCCTTATGAGAAAAGGTTGAGTGAGCTCGGCCTTTTCTCCGACCTGACAGAGGTGTATAAGATGGTGAGAGGTATTGTTCATGTGGATAGTCAGAGGCTTTTCCCAGGGCTGAAATGTCTAACATGAGAGGGCACAGTTTTAAGGAGCTTGGAAGTTGGTACAGAGGAGATGTCAGGAGTAAGTTTTTAATGCAGAGAGTGATGAGTACGCGAAATGATCTGCCAGCGACGGTGGTGGAGGCAGATATGATAGGGTCATTTAAGAGACTTCTGGATAAGTACATGGAGCTTAGAAAAATAGAGGGCTATGGGTAACCCTAGGTAATTACTCAAGTATTACTATACCTGAGAAACCCTTCTAAACCTTCAATTTAGCAAGATAAAGATCAACAACACCCTGGCGAAACTACTGACCTAGCTGGAGACCACCGCGCCAGAACTGCTTCTTAAACTCCGGACCACACCTGGACCCAACCAACGAGGCGCACCATGTTCGCGGAAACCCGCAGTCTGCTACCGTGCCGGAGCGCTTGGAGACATGGCCCATTCCGACCAGCACCTCTCCAGAGCAGACGACCACACAGAAGTGACGGCGGAGACCTCAAGGTGCACCAGACAAGACCCAGGCTGTAGAAATAGGGGACAAGCTCTCCTCTACAATCACTCTGAGCACCGGTGCCCCACAAGACTGTGTACTCAGCCCCCTGCTGTACTCACTGTACATCCATGATTGTGTAGCCAAGTTTCCATCGAACTCAATATATAAGTTTGCTGATGACACAACAATTGTAGGCCGTATCTCGGGTAATGATGAGTTTGAGTACAGAGAGGAAATTAAGAACCTGGTGGCATGGTGCGAAGACAATAACCAATCCCTCAACGTCAGCAAAATGAAGGAATTGGTTGTTGACTTCAGAAGGAGTAGCGGATCGCACGACCTAATTTACATCAGTGGTGCATAAGTGGAACAGGTCAAAAGCTTTAAGTTCCTCAGGGTCAATATCACAAATAACCTGACTTGGTCCAACCAAGCAGAGTTCACTGCCAAGAAGGCCCACCAGCGCCTTTACTTCCTGAGAAAACTAAAGAAACCTGCATCACAACCTGGTATGGAAGCTGTCCTGTCCAAGACGAAAGAAGCTGCAGAAGATCGTGAACACAGTGCAGCGCATCACACAAACCAATCTTCCGTCCGTGGACTCACTTTACACTGCACGCTGTCGGAGCAGTGCTGCCAGGATAATCTAGGACACGACACACTCAACCAACAGAGTTTTTGTCCTTCTTCCCTCCGGGAGAAGGTTCAGGAGCTTGAAGACTCGTACGGCCAGATTTGGGAACAGCTTCTTTCCAACTGTGATAAGACTGCTGAACAGATCCTGACCCAGATCTGGGCCATACCCTCCAAATATCCAGACCTGCCTCTCGGTTTTTTTGCACTACCATACTTCCCATTCTTCTATTTTCTATTTATGATTTATAATTTAAATTTTTAATATTTACTAATTTTAACTATTTTTAATATCTTTAATATTTAATACTTGTAATCCAGGGAGTGTGAAGCGCAGAATCAAATATCGCTGTGATGATTGTACATTCTAGTACCAATTGTTTGGCGACAATAAGGCATAAAGTATAAGTATAAAGTATAAGTAAGTACATCTTCAGCACAGCATTGTGGGCTGAAGGGCCTGTATTGTGTTGTAGGTTTTCTGTGTTTCTATGTTTCTATTATCTTTATTCATTAAATGTACATTGAAATATAAAGTAAAATGCATGAATTGTGTCAAATCAAATCAGTCGTGCAGATTGGAAGTGTTGCCACATTTCTGGTGCAAACATCGCATGCCCACACTGACTAATCCTAATCAAATATCTGGAATGTGGGACAAATCCGGAGCACCTGGATGAAACCAATACAGTCATGGGGAGAACATCATTGAACTCTGATCTTACAGCCAACACTGTAAAGCAATTGTGCTAACTGTCTCGCTATCATACTACCCCAAATGATCCTTAAAAGTATAGTCAGCTCTGGTCTGTGAGGGGGTTAAAGGATTCACATGTCACTGGAGAGCACAATTTTGCATTTTGACATTTCATTCCACCTTTTGGACGAAAGATTAAATCATGGCCCTCTTTTATGGGAAGGATCTCATGACTTTCTTGAAAGAGCAGGTAGCTCACCCAATCCCCCATTGACTAACATTGCTAAAAGAGACATCAGTTTCATTGCTGCACACAAATTGGTTGCTGTGATTACCCACATAATAAGTACTGGGTCATTTTAATGGCTTTGGGACATTAAGATTGTGGAAGGCACTGCAAGGTTACAAATTCTCATTTTTATGTTTCAATGGTAACCAATTATTCGAAGTTCAACATAAATTTACTATCGAAGTACATATATGTCACCATCCATTACCTAGAGATTTATTTTCTTGTGGACATTCATAGTGGAAGAGAGAAATGCAATGGAATCAATGAAAAACTATAAAGACTGACAAGCAACTTATGTGCAAAAGAAGACAAGCTGCATAAATACAAACTGTTTACCTTATCAAATCAACATATTAAAGTCATAACCAGGTTTATTATCACTGATATACTGTATGTCATGAAATCTGTTGCTTTTCAACAGCAGTACAATGCCATATTTAAAAATTGCTGGAAATTGCAATAATATATACAATAAATTTAACCAAAGTTACATTTGAAAAATAGGGTAACTTAGGGCATCGTTTCCTTCAGATCCTTGTGTGTATCTGGTAGTTTAATTTTGCCTACTGTAAATTACCCCTGGTTTAAGCCATTGGTCGGAGAATCAAGGTGAGCTGGTGAGCTTGTGAGAGAGAATAGGTGACAGAGAAATAAGATTGGGGACATGAAATTGCTCCGAACATCAGCATTTATTGATGGTCTGAATGGCCTGCTTCCCTACAGGAAAATACCAGAATGTTGTAAGAGTAGACTGTGCAGCAGAACCAGAAGGCCATGGTCAACAAGGAAGAAATTTGATGGAGCACTTGTTGCTGAATGAGCAACAGTGCAAAGACAATGCATATGCCACTGATTCACTTGATATTTTCCAAAGAATGGCAGCCTTACACCATTTGTTAAGGCGAGAGATTGAATAGCTTCTCTTCTGTTGGATACATCATCAGGTACGTAATCTTGGAGTGATAATCTGTCAATGGAGCTGAATGTAACTTGTGTGTTACTCTGATTATTTCTGCTTCTAACTGACACTTTTTGCAACTTCTGCTGAAAATGATGCAAGGTAGGTGTAGCAAGGAAGCTGGTTTGGTAGCCAATACATATACTCAGTACCCATTTTATTAGGTACCTCCTGCATCTCCTGTCTATTAAGTGTATGTTCATGATCTTCTGCTGCTGTAACCTATCTACTTCAAGGTTTGACATATTGTGCATTCAGAGCTGCTCTTCTGCACACCACTGTTGTAAGCGTGGTTATTTAAGTTAACTGGAGCCAGTCTGGCCATTCTTCTCTGACCTCTCTCACTAACAGGGCATTTTCCCCTCAGAATGACTGCTCACTGGATGTTTTTGTTTCTTGCAACATTTTCTGTAAACTCTAGTGAATGCTGTACATGAAAATCTCAGATCTGCAGTTTCTGAGATAATCAAATCATCTTGTCTAGCACCAGCAATCATTCCATGGTCAAATCACCAATCACACAGATTACATTTCTTCCCCATTCTGATGTTGAGTCTGAATAACAATGGAAACTCTTGACTCTGTAGCTAAGAAGGCATACAGTGTATTGGCCTTCATCAAACATGGAATTGAACTTGGGAGCCAAGAGGTAATGTTGCAGCTATACAGGACCCTGGTCAGACCACACTTGGAGTACTGTGCTCAGTTCTGGTCGCCTCACTACAGGAAGGACGTGGAAGCCATAGAAAGGGTGCAGAGGAGATTTACAAGGATGTTGCCTGGAGTGGGGAGCACACGTTATGGGAACAGGTTGAGTGAACTCGGTCTTTTCATCTTGGAGCAGTGGAGGCTGAGAGGTGACCTGATAAGGTGTATAAGATGATGAGAGGCATTGATCATGTGGATAGTCAGAGGCTTTTTCCCAGGGCTGAAATGGCTGCCACAAGAGGACACAGGTTTAAGGTGCTTTGGAGTAGGTACAGAGGAGATGTCATGGGTAAGTTTTTTACTCAGAGAGTGGTGAGTGCGTGGAATGGGCTGCTGGCAACGGTGGTGAAGGTGGATACGATAGGGTCTTTAAAGAGACTTTTAGATAGGTACATGGAGCTTAGTAAAATAGAGGGCTATAGGTAAGCCTAGTAATTTCTAAGGTAGGGACATGTTCAGCACAGCTCTGTGGGCCAAAGGGCCTGTATTGTGCTGTAGGTTTTCTATGTTCCTATGTCTGCATGCTTTTATGCATTGAGTTGCTGCCTTATGACTGGGTGATCAGATACTTGCATTAATGAGCAGGTGTACAGATGTACCTAATAAAGTGGCCACTGAGTGCGTATGCAAAGTCTGAGATAGAAATAGCAATAGGGAGGCCCCAAGCCTTTTAGGCTTCCATTAGTGGTGAAAGATGTTGAATTTTTACCTGAACATTTGTTTCCCCAATATTGTCAGATTGTCTACAATCTGTACCTTGTGATGTAACAGCTCATGCCTTATAATGGGGACAGAATTGATTCTCTTCACCCTCCAGCAGGTTATCCCTTGCCAGCAATGTGGTTCACTTAATCCTGATTGAAATGTCCTGGCATTCGTCTGAAGTTACAGAGCATTGCTTCAAGGTGGTGGGCTGCCAGCACATTCTCAGAGCAGTGAGGGCAATAAGCGGGCCTCTGTCAACATTGCCCACAGCTTAACAAATTATATTCAAGGCATGCACTTCTCATGGAAGGATTTCTAAGTCTTCAAGGAGATCAAACCAGAGTTACTGGAAATAATTTAAAGAAGGCCTGCAATTCCTTGCTTGACATATCCACCCTGTTATCTTCCCTTTAGGACAAACGAGAGGAATAAGATTTGGAGAAGTTTTACATTCAACGGTTTCTTTTCCAGTATCACAAAAGATAAAGCTTATACCTTCCAATTAGAAAATAGCTCGACATTTATTTAACTCCCAAATGTTGAGAAAGATTAAATTGCTTCTGAAGGGCAAACAACCCCTGTTTACAGCTTAGGGATGTAATTTCGGGTAAGTGTGAAATGAAGCTTGAAGTTAACATCAAGCTGGTTAGACAGACGGCTTGAACTTAGTCTGTAATTTTGGAACTAATTGCTGATTACCATGATCTGAACTTGTCTAAGTGTGACAGCTGCACATTTGCTACTCAAAATAAAGTAAAATCCCACTGAAAAATACTGCACAGTAACTACCACCTGCATCGCAAATTAAATGCACACTGATCTGAACAGAACCCAATATCACTGTGTCCCACACGGGCACTCCTGATGCACCACAAGACACTACCAGTGAGAGACAGCATACTCAGAAAACCCTTTGCCAAGATGAAGTTCAAATTTAATGTCAGCTGATTGTACATATATGCAACCAAATGAAGCAATGGTCCTCTGGACCATGAAAGCACAGAAACCAAAATATTACCATAAATAAGTTAATAAAATATAATTCAAAATGCATGTGAAGTTCACAGCAGAGGTAAACAGTAAACAGTACAGTAAACACTAAGCAGCTTACTGTCCCAGTGTCAAGACCTCAGTGGTGGTACTCATTAGTCTCACAGCTTGAGAGAAGAAGCTGTTACCCAGTCTGACAGTCCTGGTCCTGATGCTTCTGTACTTCCTTCCTGATGGTAGTGGGTCAAGGGAATTGTGGGATCGGTGATAGGAATCTTCAACAATGCTTCAGGCCCTTCATCTGCAACGCTTCTGGTAAATTACACAAATAAGGGAGATAGTGATCCTCTTGGTAGTTTTTACTATTCTCTGTAGGATCTTACGCTCTGATGCTTTGCAGCTTCTGCTACCACGCAATGATGCAACCAGACAGGACACTCTCCTCTCAATGGTGCTCCTGTATAAAGTTGGTAGAATGAGGACGAGGGGGCCTCAATCTCCTCAGAAATTGTAAATGCTGCTGTGCCTTCTTGACAAGTGAGAAGGTGGTTGTGGGTCCAGGTTAGATCATCCATTATGTGCACTCCAAGGAGATCTGTGGAGAGTGGTCAACCTGTGCCTTCCTGAATTCCACTATTATCTCTTTTGTCTAATTCGCATTGAAACTCCGGTTGTGTTCTCACACCCTTTGACAAGCTTCTCTACCTCCTCTCTGCCAACTCATTGTTGCTGCTGAGGCCAGCCACTGTTGTATAATCAGTGAATTTGATGATGTGGTTTGAGCAGCATCTGGGAGTGCCGTTGCGTCAGCAGCGGGCTGAGCACACAGTCCTGGGGAGCACCAGTGCTCAGTGCGATGGAGCTTGAGATGTTGCTGCCAAGTTGGACTAACTGGGGTCTTTCTGTCAAGAAGTCCAAGATCCAGTTACAGAGAGGTGTGTTGAGTCCCAACAAGGTAAGTTTACCCACCAGCCACTGAGAGATGACTGTGAGAAGTGCAGACTGAAGTCAATGAACAACATCCTGGCGTATGAGGCAACATTTTCTGGCTGACTAAAACTTGTGTGTGAAGCCATACAATGAGAAAAATTCTATGAATTTAAAGGAAAACAGTTGTTCAATGAAAAGTAAAATAGCTAAAATTTACCTCTCATCCTAAATTTTGATTGTACCTTAAAGCCACCACTTTGAATGTTACATCTGTGAACTTTTGTTTATGTGTGCCTGCAAATTTTGCTTATGGGCAATGAAGTTCCAATTACAACAATGTCACATGCTCTTGAGAAAAGGGACACAAGAGACTGCAGATATACTGGCCCTAAGAAAGATTGTTGCAAAGCGAATTGCTGAACCTTACCTACGAATATCCTTTGATACATAATTAAATGTTACTTCTAGTTGGACATTCAGTTTGTATTCTCAATCCAACAGTCTCAATATATCTAGAAGACTTGCAAATTCCTATTCATGCCTAGTTTTGGAATATGAGATCTGTTTTGAATTGATCCAAGTGATAAAACACAAAGAAGATATTGTTTGGAATGAAAATGGTATTACACATCATCGGGGTATGATTCGAATACGATACCTGCTACAGGAAGACTGTGCCACACTCTGGGTGGGGTCTTTCAAGGTTCACTGTTGCTGGTTGGTTCAGAACTTATTTGGAGACGTCCTGAAGGATAGATTCACAAGCCAGAGCAGAGCTGAGAGATGTGAAAACCTGTAACCTCAACATCATCAATCAGTCACAGGTGCATCATCCATTATCAGGGCAGGAATGATTAATTTCCCCCGGGATCGATAAAGTATGACTATGACTATGACTTCGCACAATATGATGCAAACTGTAGATGCTGGAAATCTTAAATAAAAGAAGGACATGGAGGGTAGGGAGATCAGTGCTGAGTGTACTAATATGTAAGGGCATTTTGAAATAAAGGAGGAGGTAGTGTTGGGTCTCTTCAAGAGTAATATGATGGATAAGTCCCCAGGGCCTGATAGGATATACCCTAGGTTATTGAGAGAGCCAAGAGAGGAGATTGCTGTGGATTTGACCAACAACCTAGTTTCCAATCCAGTCGCAGGCAAGTGCCAAAAGGACTGGAGAGTAGCTAATGTTGTTCCTTAATTTAAGAAAAGGAAACAGGGATATTCCTGGAAATTCTTAACAATAGAACTTATGATTATTTGGAAAACCATGGCCGAATTTTGGAGATCTAGCATGGTTTTGTGGAGGCAAGATATGCCTTACCTTGACTCAAGTTTTTGACGAGGTGATGAGAGTGATTAATGAACATAGAGCTGTGGATGTTGTTTTCATGGATTCTAAGGTGCTTGTCAAAGCCCTCATGGGAGGCTCATGCAGAAGATTAAGATGCATGGGATCCATGGTGAATTGGTATGGATTCAGAGCTGTCTTATCCATAGGAGAAAGAGGGTAGTGGTCAAAGGGACTTATTCCATCCGGAGGCCTCTGAGTAGTGATGTACCATAGGGATCTGTACTGGGAACACTGCTGTTTCTGATGTATATAAATTACTTGGATGAAAGTGTAGATGAGTGGGTTAGTAAGTGACAGATGATACAAAGATTGGTGATGTGGATCACCTAGACGGATGGCAAAGAATACAGTGAGCTATAGATCAGTTGTAGATATGGGCAGAGAAACAGCAGATGGAGTTTAACCCAGACAACTGTGAAGTGTAGCATCTTGGTAGGTCAAACGTAAAGAGACAGAATACTGTTAAGGGCAAGTCCCTTAACAGTGCTGATGAGCAGAGGGATTTTGGGGTCCATCTCCCAAGCTCCCTGAAAATGGCTGCACATATTAAAGAGAAGTGGGAGAAAGAAGCGGGGTTGGTACTTTCAGAGGAGGCATGGGGGAAAATATGCAGCTTTCAGTGGTGCTCGACTAATTCTTTGACTTGGAGAGAACATTGTTGGAAAAATATTATAAGATACTTCAAGACCCCATATCAGGAAAAATATAAAGATACAAACGTGACGTGTTGGAGAAGGTGCAGCTCCAAGGAGGCAAATCATTTTCATATTTTCTGGGATTGCCCTAAATTAAGTCTGTATTGGGAAAGTATTCACAGAACATTAGTTAAGGTACTTAGGTCCCAGATACCTCTGAACTTTGAGACGCTCTATTTGGGGCATGTATTGTTTCTTGAACAGAAGGAAGATATAAAGTTGCTGCAGGCCCTCTTAGCGGCAAGTAAGAAATCAATCACTAGAAAGTGGCTAAATCCAACACCACCTACATTAGAAGATTGGCACGAAATTATCTTGGAGATATTTAAAATGGAAACGTTGACTTACTCCCTGAGAATTCAAAAAGAAAAATTTTATCAAATCTGGAATAAATGGATTGAATATATAACCCCAATGCGAGCAGACTTTAGATGACTCTCCTAATGATTTATACTGCTCTTCTCATCAACACAGTAATATTGCTAATGTAAGCACCCCTAGTCTAAATGTTTACTGTTTTTGTTTTCTTTTGGAAAATAGAGAATTAATACAAGTAAAGGAAAAGGTTTGGGAAAGGGATAAAAAATGATAAAATTAAGTAAATAAGTACATAGGGATTGGATAATTATGTTTGGGGGCAGGAGCAAGCATGAAAAAGTTAGGATATAAACACCTACAATGGTTGTTACATAGGCTTACATACAACATTTTGGACCAGAAGAAATGGTCTAGAAGAGATTTATGGAAACTATTGTTACTATGTTTCTTAACAACTAATACCATTACTTAGCCTAATAGATTGGAATTACCACTGTACATAATTATCTATTTAAGTGTCTAATTTCCTTTTATATCATCTCAATGTGTACTTAAGAATGTATAAATAATTATAGTTCTATACATATAAAAAAATGGAAAAGGTTATAAGTGTGGAAAAAGTACATGATACTTGTGAATTCCTTATCCAAATAAAAATAAAATTAAACAAAAAGAAAAGGGCTGCACAGGTTGATAGAGCGGTTAAGAACGCACATGCCATGCTTGCCTTTATTAGTTGAGGGACTGAATACCAAAGTCTGGAAGTTATATTGCAGCTTTTTAGTTTCTCTACATCTGGAGTATCGCATACAGTTCTGGTCACCCCATTATAGGAAGGAAGATGAGGCTTTGGAGAGGGTGCAGAAGAGGTTTATCAGAATGTGCTTTAACAAGAGGTTGGACAAACCTGGATTGTTTTCTGTAGAGTAGTGGATGCTGAGGGGAGAGCTAATAGAGGTTGATAAGATTATGAGAGTCATTGATAGAGCAGACAGACAGTATCTTTTTTCCCAGGATTGAAATGTCTGTTACCAGAGATCATGCATTTAAGGTGAGAGTGGATAATTTCAAAGGAGATGTAAGGGCAAGCATTTTACTTAAAGAGCGGTGTCTGCCTGGAATGTGTTGTCTGGGGTGGTGGTAGAGGCAGACAGATTAGACACTTTTAAGAGACACTTAGATAGACACATGAATGTGAGAAAAAATGGAAGGGTATGGACATTGTGTAGATGGGGGGGATTTGTTCAGTTGGCCATTTGATTACTAATCAGATTGGTTTGGCACAACATTATGGGCTGAAAGGCCTGTTCCTGTGCTAAACTGTTCTATGTTCTTAAGACAGAATATTTTGGAAATACTAAGAATGTCAAGTAGCATCCGTGGAAAGAGGAAAAAGAGTCAAAACTTGGAAAGTGAGATAATAGATTTAACTTGCATGAAAAGTGGTGGGAGATGGATAAGAGAAAATAAAAATCTGTTAAAGGATGGTTTTATATTTGAATACAGACAATACATGGAATAAAGTAGATGATCATGTAGTGCATTTAGAGATTAGCAGGAATGATATTGTGGGCATCGCTGAGTTGCCACTGAAAGAAGATTATAGCTGGGAGCTTAACATCGAAGTATATATATTGTATTGAAAGGACAGGCAGGTAGGCAGAGAGGGTGGCGTGGCTCTGTTGGTAAAATTGAAATTAAATCCTTAGGAAAAGGTGACATAAGATCAGAAAGTGTAACATACTTGTGGGTAGAGTTAACAAAATGCAAGGGTAAAAAAACCCGGATGGGAGTTAATATAAAGCTTTCTGAACAGTAGTCAGGATGTGGACTACAAATTACAACAGAAGATAGAAAAGGCTTGTCAAAAGGGCAATGGGGGATTTCAATATGCAAGTAGAATAGGAAAACCAGGTTGGTGCTGGATCCCAAGTGAGATAAATTTATAGACTGCCTACAAGATGTTTTTTTATAGCATCTTGTGGTTGAGCCCACTAGGGGATCAGCTATTCTGGATTGGATATTGTGTAATGAACCGGATTTGATTAAGGATCTTAAGGTAGAGGAACCTGAGGAGGTAATAATCATAATATGATATAATTAATCCCACGATTTGAGAAGAAGAAGCGAAAGTCAGATGTATCAGTATTAAAGTGGAGTAAAGGGAATTACAGAAACATGAGAGAAAAGCTGGCCAAAAGCTGGTCACCGAATTATAGGAAAGATGTCAACAAAATAGAGAGAGTACCGAGAAGATTTACTAGAATGTTACCTGGGTTTCATCACCTAAATTACAGAGAAAGGTTGAACAAGTTGGGTCTTTATTCTTTGGAACGTAGAAGGATGAGGAGGGACTTGATAGAGGTATTTAAAATTATGAAAGGGATAGATAGAGTTGACATGGATAGGCTTTTTCCATTGAGAGTGGGGGAAATTCAAACAAGAGAAAATGAGTTGAGAGTTAAAGGGCAAAAGTTTAGGGGTAACATGAGGGGGAACTTCTTTACTCAGAGAGTGGTAGCTGTGTGGAATGAGCTTCCAGCAGAAGTGGTTGAGACAGGTTCGATGTTGTCGTTTAAAGTTAAATTGGACATCTATATGGACAGGAAAGGAATGGAGGGTTATGGGCTGAGTGCAGGTTGGTGGGATTAGGTGAGAGTAAGAGTTCGGCATGGACTAGAATGGCCGAGATGGCCTGTTTCTGTGCTGTAACTGTTATATGGTTATATGGTTAACATTGATTGGAAGGGGACCCTAGCAAGGATGAAAGTGGAGTGGCAATAGCTGGAGTTACAAGGGAAGTCAAAGTAACATAAAAGATAAAGAGGGGACATATAATGTAGCAAAACTTAGAGGATTGGAAATAAAAAAGCCGTAAGAGGGAAAAGATGAAATATGAAGGTAAGCTAGCCTGCAATATCAAAAAGGATACCAAAAGATTTTTTCAGATACACTGAGTAAAATAGAGTCCAGACTACATATTGGACCACTAGTAAATGATGCTGGAGAGGTAACAATGGGGGATAAGGAAGTGGCAGAGAAAGTGAATAAATATTTTGCATCAGTCTTCACTGTGAAAGAAAATTCCAGTATGCTGGAAGTTTGAGAGTGTCGGGGGGGAAGGGGGGGCTGGTGGCAGGAGTAAACAGCTGTTATTACTAGAGAGAAGGTGCTTGGGAAGCTGAAAGATCTTAAAGTAGGTAAGTCATCTAGACCAGATGGACTACACCACAGGGTTCTAAAAAGGGTAGCTGAAGAGATTTTAGTGGCATTAGTAATGATCTTTCAAGAATCACTTGATACTGGAATGGTTGTGGAGGACTAGAAAATTGCAAGTGTCACTCTCTTCTTCAAGAAGGGAAGGAAGAAGAAAGGAAATTAAAGGCCAGTTAACTTGACCTCAGTGGTTGGGAAGATGTTGGAGTTGATTGTTAAGGATGAGGTTTCTTGGAGGTACATGGCAAAATAGACCAAAGTCAGCATAGTTCCCTTCAGGGGAAATCTTGCCTGATAAATCTGTTTGAATTCTTTGAGGAAATAACAAGCAGGACAGACAAAGCAGAATCAGTGGATGTTATGTACAAGGATTTTCGGAAGGCCTTTGCCAAGATGCCACACGTGTGGCTGTTTAACAAGATAAGAGCCCATGATATTGCAAGACAGATACCAGCATGGATAGAGCATTGGCTGATAGGCAGGAGGCAAAGTCTGGGAATAACGAGAGCCGTTTCTGATTGGCTGCCTGTGATCAGTGGTGTTCCATAGGGTTTGGACTCCTTTTTCTGTTGCATGTCAATAATTTGGATGACAGATTTGATGGCTTTGTAGCCAAGTTTGCAGACAATACGAAGATAGGTGGAGATGCAGGTAGTGTTGAGGAAGCAGGAGGGCTGCAGAAGGTCTTGGACAGATTAGGAGCATGGACAAAAAAGTGGCAAATGGAAGGCGGTTTTGGAAAGTGTATAGTCATGTACTTTAATAGAAGGGATAAAAACATAGAATATTTTCTAAGTGGAGGAGCAAAATTGAAAATGCAAGATGCAAAGGGACTTGGTAAACCTCATGCAGGATTCCCTTGAGGTTTATTTGGAGGTTGATTCAGTGGTGAGGAAGGCAAATGCAATGTTACCTTTCATTTCCGGAGGACTAGAATATAATTACAAGGATGTAATGCTAAGGTTTTAAAAGGTGCTGGTGAGGCCTCACTTGGAATATTTGGGCCTCTTATTTAAGAAAGGATGTGCTGACTTTGGAGAGGGTTCAGAGAAGGTTCACAAAAATGACTCTGGGAATGAAAGACTTACCGTATGAGAGTGATTGATGACTCTGAGCTTTTACTCATAGGAATTTAGAAGAATGAGGGGGATCCCATTGAAGAATATCAAATGGTAAAAGGCCTAGATAGAGTGGATATGGAGAGGATATTTCCTGTGGTGGGGAAGTCTAGGACCAAAGGGCAGAGCCTCAGTACAAAGGGACTCCACTTTGAAACTCATATGAAGAAGAATTTCTTGAGCCAGAGGATGGTGAATCTGTGTAAGTCATTGCTACAGGCAGCTCTGGAGGCACTTAAGGTGGAGGCTGATAGGTTGAAAGGATACAGTGAGAAAGCAGGAGAATGGGGTTGAAGTGGAAATGGATCAGCCATGATGAAATGGCAGAGCAGGCTTAATGGACCGAATGACCTAATTCTGTTCCTATGTCGTATGGTCTTATGATTTTATTAAAATATTTGGCCACCAGAAGTTCTGATTTTTGGAGATGGAGTGGAGGTACACAATGTAGTGGTCCCTCAACTTACGACAGGTCTTATCAATGTAGACAAGACTACACTGGGAGCACTAGACACAATATATAACCCCAGCAGTTTAGCAGGTGAAGTGTTGCATCACCTCTTGTGTATATAATATTTCAATATGATTTGAGTAAACTTATATCTATACTGGTTGATACAACATTCTTATTTGTTCAAGTAATGAATTACAAGTTATATGTAAAATAGATTATTTCCATATGTCATCATACTACCATGTGATACGTACACACCTCACTAAAAATAAGGCCATAAGACACAGGAGCAGAAGTTGGCCATTCGGCCCATCAAGTCTGCTCCGCCATTCTATCATGAGCTGATCCATTCTCCCATTTAGTCCCACTCCCCCGCCTTCTCACCATAACCTTTGATGCCCTGGCTACCCAGATACCTATCAATGTCTGCCTTAAATACACCAATGACTTGGCCTCCACTGCCACCCATGGCAACAAATTCCATAGATTCACCACCCTCTGGCTAAAAAAATGTCTTCGCATCTCTGTTCTGAATGGGCACCCTTCAATCCGTAAGTCATGCCCTCTCGTACTAGACTCCCCCATCATGGGAAACAACTTTGCCACATCCACTCTGTCCATGCCTTTTAACATTCGAAATGTTTCTATGAGGTCCCCCCTCATTCTTCTAAACTCCAAGAGTGAACAAACATTCCTCATATGTTAACCCTCTCATTCCCAGAATCATTCCAGTGAAGCTTCTCTGTACCCTCTCCAATGTCAGCACATCCTTTCTTAAATAAGGAGACGAAAACTGCCCACAGTACTCCAAGTGAGGTCTCACTAGTGCCTTATAGAGCCTCAACATCACATCACTGCTCCTATACTCTATTCCTCTAGAAATGAATGCTAATATTGCATCTGCCTTCTTCACCACCGACTCAACCTGGAGGTTAACCCTAAGGGTATCCTGCACGAGGACTCCCAAGTCCCGTTGCATCTCAGAACTTTGAATTCTCTCCCCATTTAAATAATAGTCTGCCCATTTATTTCTTCTGCAAAGTGCATAACTATACACTTTCCAACATTGTATTTCATTTGCCACTTCTTTGCCCATTCTTCCAATCTATTTAAGTCTCTCTGCAGACTCTCTGTTTCCTCAGCACTACCGGCCCCTCCACCTATCTTCGTATCATCAGCAAACTTAGCCACAAAGCCAAATATTCCATAATCCAAATCGTTGATGTACAACATAAAAAGAAGTGGCCCCAACATGGACTCCTGTGGAAAACCACTGGTAACTGGCAGCCAACCAGAATAGGATCCCTTTATTCCCACTCTCTGTCTCCTGCCAATCAGTCAATGCACTATCCACATATGTAACTTTCCCATAATTCCATGGGTTCTTATCTTGTTCAGTAGCCTCATGTGTGGCACCTTGTCAAAGGCCTTCTGAAAATCCAAATATACAACATCCACTGCATCTCCCTTGTCTAGCCTACTGGTAATTTCCTCAAAAAATTGTAATAGGTTTGTCAGGCAGGATTTTCCTTTAAGGAAACCATGCTGAGTTCTGACTATCTTGTCATGTGCCTCCACGTACTCCGTAACCTCATCCTTGACAATCGACTCCAACAACTTTCCAACCACGAATGTCAAGCTAACAGGTCTATAATTTCCTTTTTACTTCCTTGCCCCCTTCTTAAATAACAGAGTGACATTTGCAATCTTCCAGTCCTCCAGAACCATGCCAGAATCTATTGAATTTTGAATGATCGTCGCTAATGCCTCTGCAATCTCCACAGCTATTTCCTTCAGAACACGAGGGAGCATTCCACTTGGTCCAGGAGATTTATCTACCTTTAGACTATTCAGCTTCCTGAATACTTTCTCTGTCATAATTGTGACTGCGCATACTTCTCTTCCCCGCCATGCTTGAGTGTCCGGTATATCGCTGTTGTCTTCCTCAGTGAAGACTGATGCAAAGTACTCGTTCAGTTCCTCCGCCATCTCCTTATCTCCCATTACAATTTCTCCAGCATCATTTTCTATTGGTCCTATACCTACTCTCATTGTCTTTTACTTTTTGTGTACTTGAAAAAGCTTTTAGTATCCTCTTTGATATTATTTGCTAGCTTCCTTTCATAGTTCATCTTTTCCCTCTTAATGACCTTCTTAGTTTCCTTTTGTAAGCTTTTTAAAATTTCCCAATCCTCTGTCTTCCCACTAATTTTTGCTTTCTTGTATGCCCTCTCCTTTGCTTTAACTTTGGCTTTGTCTTCTCTTGTCAGCCAAGGTTACATCCTTTTTCCATTCGAAAATTTCTTCTTTTTTGGAATATACCTGTCTTGCACCTTCCTCACTTCTCGCACAAACTCCAGCCACTGTTGCTCTGCCGTCCTTCCCGCCAGTGTCCCTTTCCAGTCAACTTTGGCCAGCTCCTCTCTCATGCCACTGTAATTTCCTTTACTCCACTGAAATACCGACATGTCAGATTTCGGCTTCTCTTTTTCAAATTTCATAGTGAACTCAGTCATGTTATGATCACTGCCTCCTAAGGGTTCCTTCACCTCAATCTCTCTAATCACCTCCGGTTCATTACACAATACCCAATCCAGTACAGCCGATCCCCTAGAGGGCTCAACAACAAGCTGTTCTAAAAAGCCATCTCGCAGACATTCTACAAATTCTCTCTCTTGAGATCCAGTGCCGACCTAATTTTCCCAATCCACTCGCATGTTAAAATCCCCCACAATTATCATAACACTGCCCTTCTGACAAGCCTTTTCTATTTCCTGTTGTAATTGTAGTCCACATCACTGCAGCTGTTTGGAGGCCTATAAATAACTGCCATCAGGGTCCTTTTACCCCTGCGATTTCTGAGTTCAACCCATAAAGATTCTACACCTTCTGATCCCATGTCACCTCTTTCTAATGACTTGATATCATTTCTTACCAATCAAGCCACGCCACCCCCTCTGCCTACCTGCCTATCCTTCCAATACACCGTGTATCCTTGGATGTTCAGCTCCTAGAGACACATTTCAGTGATGGCCACAATATCATACCTGCCAATCTGTAGCTGTACGACAAGTTCATGCACCTTATTCTTTATGCTGCGTGCATTTAAGTGTAACACCTTAAGACCAGTATTTGGTACTTTTCACTTTGATTGCACTGCAACTTTATTGCACTGCAACTCATCCCAATGGCTACAAATTTGCCCCATCACCTGCCTGTCTTTTCTGAAATCTTTACTGCTCACTATCTTAGATTTATTTCTGTTTTCCCCTTCCTCCGCTCTATCATCCTGGTTCCCATCCCCCTGCCAAATTAGTTTAAACCCTCCCTAACAGCTCCATTAAACATTCCCATCAGGATATTGGTCCCCTTCAGGTTCAGGTGTAACCTGTCCCTTTTGAACAGGTCAAACTTCCCCCAGAAGAGATCCCAATGATCCAAGAACCTGAAGCCCTGCCCCCTGCACCAGTCTCTCAGCCATGCATTCATCTGCCTGATCCTGCTATTCTTGCCCTCGGTAGCACGTGGCACAGGTAGCAATCCCGAGATTACTACCCTGGAGGCCCTGCTTCTCAGTTTCCTTCCTAGCTCCCGGAAATCTCTCTTCAGGACCTCCTCCCTTCTCCTATCTATGTCATTGGTACCAACATGTACCAAGACAACAGGCTGCTCGCCCGATCCAAGACATCCCGTACCCTGGCACCTGGGAGGCAACACACCATGCGGCTCACCTCTATCAGGCTCACAGAATCTCCTGTCTGTACCCCTGACATTGGAATCCCCTACGACTACCGCATTCCTCTTCTCCCTCCTTCCCTCCTGCACAACAGCGCCAGGCTCAGTGCCAGTGACCCGGTCACCGTGGCTGTCCCCTGTCAGGTCATCCCCCTCAACAGCATCCAGAACAAGATACTTGTTGCTGAGGGGGACAGCTACAGGGTTGCTCTCCACTATCCGGGCATTTTCCTTCCCTCTCCTGACAGTCGCCCAGTTTTCTGACCCCTGTAGCCTAGGGATGACTACCTCCCTGTAGCTCCTGTCTATCACCTCTTCACTTTCCCTAATAAACAGTAGGTCATCAAGCTGCAGCTCCAGATCCCTAACATGGTCTCCGAGGAGCTGCATCTCGGTGCCCCTGGCGCAGATGTGGCCATCAGGGAGGTTCCCAGGATTCCCACATCTGACACCTTGTACAAAGCACTAATCCTGCAGGCATGCTATCTAATTTGACAGGAAGGAAACAGGAAAAGTAAGTCTACTCACCCACTTACCTCGCCAAACAGACAAACTTTTTAATCCCACAAACACGAGGAAATCTGCAAATGCTGGAAATTCAACCCACACACATCAAAGTTGCTGGTGAATGCAGCAGGCCAGTCCTGACGAAGGGTCTCGGCCCAAAACATCAACCGTACCTCTTCCTAGAGATGCTGCCTGGCCCGTTGCATTCATCAGCAACTTTGATGTGTGAAACTTTTTAAACTATTAGCTCTTGATAGATGAATAGATGAAGTTACACCTGCATTTCGGACTCCTGTCTTCCTTGAATTAATTCAATGATTTGAAGTTACAAAGCATAACATTGGGGATGAGGTATTTTTAAAATGAATCCAAAATGGTGACAACTTGTTAAATCGGAGTGTGACGTTCGAACTGAAAAAAGTGCTTTGAGGAAGAGCAAGACAAGGTAGCACATGTTGTTTAAAAAAAAGTCATAAATGGAATAATTCAGGATTCATAAAGTGTGAGTCCCAAGTGATAATAATTGTTCTTGAGAAATCAGAAATTGTTGGATGTCGGAAAAATTGACGAGCTTGATTACACGACAGGTAATTGGCTCATATATATTGAGCTATTGGAACAGTGTTTGAAGCAAATGAAATAGCCAATGAAAAGTGAGCACCAAATTTGTTAAGTGCATTAGGGTTAAAGACACATAGATTACTTCAAATTGTAACTGCTCCAACCAAACCAGCAGAAGTGGCCTTTGCTGCGATAGTAAAAGTGGTGCAGGGACACTAAGTATCCAAGCCATTGTTGAATTCAGAACGCTTTCAGATTCATAAGTGGGATCAACGAGAAAGGGAGTCCATTTCAGTGTATGTGGTTAAATTGAAGAGAGTTTCGGAATATTGTCAGTTCAGTAATGGTCTTAATGATTCACTGAAGCACAGCTTATATTTAAAAGAGCAATGAAAATTGCTGCTTAAATGGAAACTGCAGACAGAGACACAATTGAGTTGCAGTCAGGAATGAAAGTGAGCATGATTAACATTTCAGCTTCGAAAAAGAAACCAGCCTGGCCAAACAACTTACTTTACTGTTGTGGCAGGGGCTCACAGACACCAAACAAAGTTAACAATTTTCACGACACATGCCAGTGACAATAAACATGTTTCTGATTCTGATTCTGATTCTGAAATGCAAATTTAAAGGTGAAAGTTGCAGAAAATTCAACAAAATAGGACACATACAAAGAACAAAGACAAAAATAAATAGATGGCACAGCAAAGATAAAAAGCTAAAAATTCAAGTTGCAGTTCCAAAAAGAGCACTAATCTGCACACTGCTGATGAAAAATCTGGTAATGATGAGAGTGGCGCAGGATTGTGTAACCTTGAGATTTACAATGTGAAAATGAACAACAGGCTTACGCCAGAAGTGAATGGCAAATTAATTAATAAGGAACTGGACACCAGTTCATCTGTTTCAGAAGTAGGCTCAGAGATGGAGGTGATGGAACAAGAGCTCAGTGGCATGGTGGGCACAGAACTCATTGAGGTGCAGGCAAAAGGGGACAAAGGTAATGCCCTTGCTGAGGACAGAACGTTCCACCTCAGCGAGAGGAAGGTTGGAGGGAATGGTGAAGACACAGCAGGGCTTAGAACTGGGATGAGGGGATCGGGGGGGGGAGGGAAGAGTGTTGGTGGCGCCATGGGAGAGGGGAGGGCTGGAGTGTTCAGGGATGAAGGGGTGGGAAGAAGAGGGAGTCTCCAAGGACTCAAGAGATGATAATAGAGCTTTCATGTTCTCACACCTACCCTTCATGACCCCACCAAATCAGTAGAAAACTTTCCGACACCATCACTAACCTTATCATCTCTGAAGAACTCCCATCCACTGCCACCAACTCATAGTTCCCTTACCCCTCATTGCTCACTACTAACTCCTACCTAAGATCCCCAGACCAGACTGTTTGGGTAGGCCAATTGTCTATTTCTGCTCCTGCCCCACAGAACTCGGGTCCTCATATCTCAACTCCATTCTATCTCCCTTGGTTCAGTCCCTTCCCTACATCTGGGACACTTCTCATACTCTCCATCTCCTCACTAACTTTCAATTCTCTGGCCCTGATCACATTGATCACGTGATCACTGATCACGTGGCCCTGATTCGCCATGTCTTCAACCTGGGCCTGAGGCTCCGGAAGGTTCCTGTGCTGTGGAAGATGTCCTGCCTCGTCCCTGTGCCGAAGACGCCGCGCCCCAGTGGCCTCAATGACTACAGACCGGTGGCATTGACCTCCCACATCATGAAGACCCTGGAGAGACTTGTTCTGGAATACTCCGGCCTACGGTCAGGCCACACTTAGATCCCCTCCAATTGTCTACCAGCCCCGACAAGAAGTTAAGGATGCCATCGTCTACCTGCTGAACCGTGTCTATGCTCATCTGGACAAGCCAGCAAGCACAGTGAGGGTCATGTTTTTTGACTATTCCAGTGCGTTCAACACCATCCGCCCTGCTCTGCTGGGGGAGAAGCTGACAGCAATGCAGGTGGATGCTTTCCTGGTGTCATGGATTCTTGATTACCTGACTGGCAGACCACAGTACGTGTGCTTGCAACACCGTGTGTCTGACAGAGTGATCAGCAGCACTGGGACTCCATAGGGGACTGTCTTCTCTCCCTTTCTCTTCACCATTTACACCTCAGACTTCAACTACTGCACAGAGTCCTGTCATCTTCAGAAGTTTTCTGATGACTCTGCCATAGTTGGATGCATCAGCAAGGGAGATGAGGCTGAGTACAGGGCTACGGTAGGAATCATAGAAACATAGAAACATAGAAAATAGGTGCAGGAGTAGGCCATTTGGCCCTTCGAGCCTGCACCGCCATTTATTATGATCATGGCTGATCATCCAACTCAGAACCCCGCCCCAGCCTTCCCTCCATACCCCCTGATCCCCGTAGCCACAAGGGCCATATCTAACTCCATCTTAAATATAGCCAATGAACTGGCCTCAACTGTTTCCTGTGGCAGAGAATTCCACAGATTCACCACTCTCTGTGTGAAGAAGTTTTTCCTAATCTCGGTCCTAAAAGGCTTCCCTTTATCATCAAACTGTGACCCCTTGTTCTGGACTTCCCCAACATCGGGAACAATCTTCCTGCATCTAGCCTGTCCAATCCCTTTAGGATTTAATACGTTTCAATCAGATCCCTCCTCAATCTTCTAAATTCCAACGAGTACAAGCCCAGTTCATCCAGTCTTTCTTCATATGAAAGTCCTGCCATCCCAGGAATCAATCTGGTGAACCTTCTTTGTACTCCCTCTATGGCAAGGATGTCTTTCCTCAGATTAGGGGACCAAAACTGCACACAATACTCCAGGTGTGGTCTCACCAAGGCCTTGTACAACTGCAGTAGTACCTCCCTGCTGCTGTACTCGAATCCTCTCGCTATAAATGCCAGCATACCATTCGCCTTTTTCACCGCCTGCTGTACCTGCATGCCCACTTTCAATGACTGGTGTATAATGACACCCAGGTCTCGTTGCACCTCCCCTTTTCCTAATCGGCCAACATTCAGATAATAATCTGTTTTCCTATTTTTGCCACCAAAGTGGATAACTTCACATTTATCCACATTAAATTGCATCTGCCATGAATTTGCCCACTCACCCAACCTATCTAAGTCACTCTGCATCCTCTTAGCATCATCCTCACAGCTAACACTGCCACCCAGCTTTGTGTCATCCGCAAACTTGGAGATGCTGCATTTAATTCCCTCATCCAAGTCATTAATATATATTGTAAACAACTGGGGTCCCAGCACTGAGCCTTGCGGTACCCCACTAGTCACTGCCTGCCATTCTGAAAAGGTTCCGTTTATTCCCACTCTTTGCTTCCTGTCTGCTAACCAATTCTCCATCCACATCAATACCTTACCCCCAATACCGTGTGCTTTAAGTTTGCACACTAATCTCCTGTGTGGGACCTTGTCAAAAGCCTTTTGAAAATCCAAATATAGCACATCCACTGGTTCTCCCCTATCCACTCTACTAGTTACATCCTCAAAAAATTCTATGAGATTCGTCAGACATGATTTTCCTTTCACAAATCCATGCTGACTTTGTCCGATCATTTCACCGCTTTCCAAATGTGCTGTTATCACATCTTTGATAATTGACTCCAGCAGTTTCCCCACCACCGACGTTAGGCTAACTGGTCTATAATTCCCCGGTTTCTCTCTCCCTCCTTTTTTAAAAAGTGGGGTTACATTAGCCACCCTCCAATTCTCAGGAACTAGTCCAGAATCTAAAGAGTTTTGAAAAATTATCATTAATGCATCCACTGTTTCTTGGGCTACTTCCTTAAACACTCTGGGATGCAGACCATCTGGCCCTGGTGATTTATCTGCCTTTAATCCCTTCAGTTTACCTAACACCACTTCCCTACTAACATTTCTTTCCCTCAGTTCCTCCATCTCATTGGACCCTCTGTCCCCTACTATTTCCGGAAGATTATTTATGTCCTCCTTAGTGAAGACAGAACCAAAGTAATTATTCAATTGGTCTGCCATGTCCTTGCTCCCCATAATCAACTCACCTGTTTCTGTCTGAAGGGGACCTACATTTGTCTTTACCAGTCTTTTCCTTTTTACATATCTATAAAAGCTTTTACAGTCAGTTTTTATGTTCCCTGCCAGTTTTCTCTCATAATCTTTTTTCCCCTTCCTAATTAAGCCCTTTGTCCTCCTCTGCTGAACTCTGAATTTCTCCCAGTCCTCAGGTGAGCCACTTTCTCTGGCTAATTTGTATGCTTCTTCTTTGGAATTGATACCATCCCTAACTTCTCTTGTCAGCCACGGGTGCACTACCTTCCTTGATTTATTCTTTTGCCAATCTGGGACGAACAAATGTTGTAGTTCATCCATGCAACCTTTAAATGCTTGCCGTTGCATATCCACCGTCAATCCTTTAAGTGTCATTTGCCAGTCTATCTTAGCTAATTCACGTCTCATACCTTCAAAGTTACCCCTCTTTAGGTTCAGAACCTTTGTTTCTGAATTAACTATGTCACTCTCCATCTTAATGAAGAATTCCACCATATTATGGTCACTCTTACCCAAGGGGCCTCTCACGACAAGATTGCTAATTAACCCTTCCTCATTGCTCAAAACCCAGTCCAGAATAGCCTGCTCTCTAGTTGGTTCCTCGACATGTTGGTTCAAAAAACCATCCCGCATACATTCCAAGAAATCCTCTTCCTCATCACCTTTACCAATTTGGTTCACCCAATCTACATGTAGATTGAAGTCACCCATTATAACTGCTGTTCCTTTATTGCACACATTTCTAATTTCCTGTTTAATACCATCTCCGACCTCACTACTACTGTTAGGTGGCCTGTACACAACTCCCACCAGCGTCTTCTGCCCCTTAGTGTTACGCAGCTCTACCCATATTGATTCCACATCTTCCTGGCTTGTGTCCTTCCTTTCTATTGTGTTAATCTCTTCTTTAACCAGCAACACCACCCCACCTCCCCTTCATTCATGTCTATCCCTCCTGAATATTGAATATCCCTGAACGCTGAGCTCCCATCTTTGGTCACCCTGGAGCCATGTCTCTGTGATCCCAACTATATCATAATCATTAATAACAATCTGCACTTTCAATTCATCCACCTTATTACGAATGCTCCTTGCATTGACACACAAAGCCTTCAGGCGCTCTTTTACAACTCTCTTAGCCCTTATATAATTATGTTGAAAAGTGGCCCTTCTTAACGCTTGCCCTGGATTTGTCGGCCCGCCACTTTCACTTTTCTCCTTAGTACTTTTTGCTTCTACCCTCACTTTACACCCCTCTGTCTCTCTGTACTGGTTTCCATCCCCCTGTTGTGAACTAACCTCCTCACGCCTAGCCTCTTTAATTTGATTCCCACCCCCCAACCATTCTAGTTTAAAGTCACCTCAGTAGCCCTCGCTAATCTCCCTGCCAGGATATTGGTCCCCCTAGGATTCAAGTGTAACCCGTCCTTTTTGTACAGGTCACGCCTGCGCCAAAAGAGGTCCCAATGATCCAAAAACTTGAATCCCTGCCCCCTGCTCCAATCCCTCAGCCACGCATTTATCCTCCACCTCATCGCATTCCTACTCTCACTGTCGCGTGGCACAGGCAGTAATCCCGAGATTACTACCTTTGCGGTCCTTTTTCTCAACTCCCTTCCTAGCTCCCTATATTCTCCTTTCAGGACCTCATCCCTTTTCCTACCTATGTCATTGGTACCTATATGTACCACGACCTCTGGCTCCTCACCCTCCCACTTCAGGATATCTTGGACACGATCAGAAATATCCCAGACCCTGGCACCAGGGAGGCAAACTACCATCCGGGTCTCTGGACTGCGTCCACAGAATCGCCTATCTAACCCCCTTACTATCGAGTCCCCTATCACAACTGCCCTCCTCTTCCTTGCCCTACCCTTCTGAGCTACAGGGCCAGACTCTGTGCCGGCGGCACGGCCACTGTTGCTTCCCCCGGGTAAGCTGTCCCCCCCAACAGTACTCAAACAGGAGTACCTATTGTTCAGGGGCACAGCCACCGGAGTACTCCCTATTACCTGACTCTTCCCCTTCCCCCTCCTAACCGTGACCCACTTGTCTGCCTCCCGTGGCCCCGGCGTGACCACCTGCCTGCAACTCCTCTCTATCAACTCCTCACTCTCCCTGACCAGACGAAGGTCATCGAGCTGCAGCTCCAGCTCCAGTTCCGTAACTTTCTCACATGGTGTGAGCAGAATTATCTGCAGCTTAATGTGAAAAAGACTAAGGAGCTGGTGGTAGACCTGAGGAGAGCTAAGGTACCGGTGACCCCTGTTTCCATCCAGGGGTCAGTGTGGACATGGTGGAGGATTACAAGTACCTGGGAATACAAATTGACAATAAACTGGACTGGTCAAAGAACACTGAGGCTGTCTACAAGAAGGTTCAGAGCCATCTCTATTTCCTGAGGAGACTGAGATCCTTTAACATCTGTTGGACAATGCTAAGGACGTTCTATGAGTCTGTGGTGGCCAGTGCTATCATGTTTGCTGTTGTGTGCTGGGGCAGCAGGCTGAGGGTAGCAGACACCAACAGAATCAACAAACTCATCCGTAAGACCAGTGATGTTGTGGGGATGGAACTGGACTCTCTGACAGTGGTGTCTGAAAAGTTGCATGCCATCTTGGACAATGTCTCCCATCCACTACATAATGTACTGGTTGGGCACAGGAGTACATTCAGCCAGAGACTCATTCCACCAAGATGCAACACAAAGCGTCATAGGAAGTTATTCCTGCCTGTGGCCATCAAACTTTACAACTCCTCCCTTGGAGGGTCAGACACCCTGAGCCAATAGGCTGGTCCTGGACTTATTTCATAATTTACATATTACTATTTAACTATTTATGGTTTTATTACTATTTAATTATTTATGGTGCAACTGTAACGAAAACCAATTTCCCCCGGGATCAATAAAGTGTGACTCTGACTATTATTTTCACCATGGATTTCCAATTCCTACACACTTCTATCCCCCATTAAGAAGGCCTTAAAGTTCTCTGCTTCTTTCTCAATGAAAGAACAAACCATTTTACCTCTACCACCACCCTCCTCTATCTGGCAGACTGGGCCTCATCCTCAACAATTTTTCCTTTGGGGATTCACTCCATCCACTTTCTCCAGACTTGGGTAGTGATGGACTTCTGCTTGGGGCCCAGCCATGCTTGCCTTTTCAATGGCTACACAGAACATCCATGTTCTGAGCCTTGTCCAGTAATATTCCCCAACTTTTCCCCTGCTACATTGATCACTACATTGGTACTGTTTCATGAACCCATGTTGAGATTCTCAATTTCGTCAACTTTACCTCCAATTACCACCCTGCCCTACAATTCACCTGGTCCATCTCTGACATCTTCCTCCCTTTCTCAATCTCTCTGTCTCCATCTATGGAGACAAACTGGTGATCAACATTTTTTATAAAGCTAATGATTCCTATGGTTATCTCGACTATACCCTGTCCACCTGTAAAAATACTATTCCCTTTTCTCAGTTCCTTCGTTTCCACCACATGGTGCCTATTGTCTTGTTTATTATTTATTGTAATGCCCGCACTGTTTTGTGCACTTTATGCAGTCCTGGGTAGGTCTGTAGTCTAGTGTAGTTTTTGTTTTTTTTTACATAGTTCAGTGTAGTTTTTGTATTGTTTCATGTAGCACTATGGTCCTGGAAATAGTTGTCTCGTTTTTACTGTGTACTGTACCAGCAGTTATGGTTAAAATGACAATAAAAAGTGACTTGACTTGACTTGATTTGTTCCCAGGATGAGGCTTTCTTTCCCAAGACGTCAGAGATGTCCTCCATCTTCAGCGAACAGTTTTTTCCTTCCTCCACCAGAATTCTGCCCTCAACTGAATCCCCTCCATCTCGCAAACATCCACAGTCAGCCCATCTGTCCGCCGCCTTAACAGGGATAGATTTCCTCTTATCCTTACCTATTACCCCATGAGCTTCCACATCCAGTACATCATTATCCACAACCCCCACCTTCTCCAAAGGGATTCTACCACCAACACATCTTTACCTTCCCATCTCTCTCTGTTTTCAACAGAGATCATTCCCCCAGTAATTTGTTTATTCATTCATCCCTCCCCACTAATCACCCTCCCAGCACTTATCACTGCAAGATGCCGAAGTGCTACACTTGCCCATTCACTTCCTCCCTCAGTTCCATTCAGGGCCAAAAGAGTCCTTCCAGATGAGCAAACATTTCACTTGCAAATTTGCTGGTGTTGTCCATTGTGTCCATTGCTCTGAATGTGGCCTGCTCTACATTGGTGAGATACATCATAATTTGGGGGATGGCTTTGTTAAGCACTTCCGCTCTAACCTCCAGAAGTGGAGCTTTCTGATGGCCAAACATTTTAATTTCCATTACCATTCCCATTCCATGGCCTCCTCTTGTGCCACAATGAGGCCAACCTCAGGGTGGAGGAGCAACATCTTATATTCCATTTGGATAGCCTCCAACCTAATGACATGAATATTAATTTCTCCTTCTGGTGAAAAAAAATTCCCTCTATGTCCCTTCTTCTATTCCCCACTTTCATCTGCCTATCACGTCCCTCTGGTTCCCTTCATCATTCCCTTTCTCCTATGATTCACTCTCCTCTCCTATCAGATTCCTTTCTCTTCAGGCCTTTACCTCTCCTACCCACCTGGCTTCACCTATCACCTTCTAGCTATCCTTCTATCCCTCCCCCCAACTTTTTATTCCGTCATCTTTCCCCTTTCTTTCCAGTCCCCAAGAAGGGTTTCAGCCTAAAATATTCACTGTTTTTTTTTATTTTCAAAGCTTCTGCCTGTCCTGCTGAGTTCCTCCAGCATTTTGTGTGTGTTGCTTACAATAGAACATAGAACATAGAACTCAGAAGAGTACTGCATCTTCAACAGTACCTGCCCCTCCACATATCATGTACTATCTGCAAATCTGCCCACAAAGCCATCAATTCTGTCATCAAAATCATTGACGTATAATGTGAAAAGAAGTGGCTCCAATACAAACCCCTGGAGAACACAACAAGCCACCAATAGCCAGCTTTAATATGCCCCCTTTATTCCAACTCTTTGACTCCTGCCAGTCCTGCATGTTAGTATCATGCTAGTGTTGATGAGGATACAGAGACCCTGCAGAAGGACTTGGATAAATTGGAGGAATGGGAAAAGAAGTGGCAGATAAAGTGGCAAGAAGTGTATGATCATGCACTTTGGTAGAAGGAATAAAGGCATAATCTATTTTCTAAATTGGGGGAAAATTCAAAAACCAAATGTGCAAGGGGACTTAGAAGTCCTCGTGCAGTATTCCCTAAAGGTTAACTTGTGGGTTGAGTTGGTAGTAAGGAAGGCAAATGAAAATTATGAAAACAATAAGAATGAGTATTTTGTAATTCCATCTCTCATACTTTGTTGAATTAAATTGTACACTTAAAGAGAGGCTGTACACGCAAAAACAGAAGCAGAGAACAAAAGGTGATGCTGAGAAATTTAGATGGTTTAGAATAGGAGAAAAAGTGTAGCATAAATATCAGCATGGTCTAGCAGAGTTGATTCTATTTCTGCTCAGATATCTTGCATAATCCAAACAGCTGCATGCTTGTTCTTGCAGAAACATGGCTCCAGGGCAACATCCCTTGTCCGTCAATCTTCAGCCATGCTACTCAGAGACTTATGCCTATATTATTACTTTTCTGTGACTATATGTGCTGTCGTAACAAAATATGCTGTACTGTGAGTGACTGTTGATACTGTGTTTTGCGCCTTGGATCCAGAGGAACATTTGTATGGTTGAATGACAATTAAAGCTGAACTTGAATTTAATGAGTCAATGAATCAAGGAGAAACAATATTGCTGGGATCACTGATAACAAAGAAAGTCTAGTATATTTCCAATATTCACATCATCAACACTGGTGCACCTCAACGATGTGTGCTTTGCCCACTGTTCTACACTCTCAACACCCATGACTGTGTGGCTAGGCACAGCTCCAATGCCATCTATAAATTTGGTGACAACACAATATATTGTTGGCAAAAAGTTCAGAAGATTATGAGAGAACCTACAGGAAGGAGATCTTTCAGCTAGTTGAGTGATATCACAGCAACCACCTTGTACTCCATGTCAGTAAGACCAATCAAATAATTGTGGATTTCAGGAAGGGGAAAAAAAATACAGAAACATAGAAACATAGAAAATATACAGCACAATACAGGCCCTTCGGCCCACAAAGCTGTGACAAACATGTCCCTACCTTAGAACTACCTAGGCTTTACCCATAACCCTCTATTTTTCTAAGCTCCATGTAGCCATCCAGAAGTCTCTTAAAAGACCCTATCGATTCCGGCTCCACCACCACCGCCAGCAGCCCATTCCACACACTCATCACTCTCTGCGTAAAAAAACTTAGCCCTGACATCTCCTCTGTACCTACTTCCAAGCATCTTAAAACTATGCCCTCTCATGCTTGCCATTTCAGCCCTGGGAAAAATCCTCTGACTATCCACAAGATCAATGATCAAATTGAGGGAACACATATCAGTCCTCATTGAGGTCTCAGAAGTGGAAAGGATGAGCAGTTTCAAGTTCTTCTATTGTCCACAACTCAGGATCTTCTCTGGGCACAACATATTGATGCCGTTACAAAGAAGTCACAACAGTGGCTATGTTTCATTAGGAGTTTGAAGAGAATTAGTATGTCACCAAATGCACTCGCAAATTCCTACAGATGTACCACGGACAGCATTCCAACTGGTTGCATCATTGTCTGGTGTCGAGGGGCCACTGCACAGGATTAGAAAAAGCTTCAGAAAATTGTAAACTCAGGCAGATTCATCAAGGGCACAAGCTTTCCCAGCATCCAGAACACCTTCAAAAAGTGACGTCTCTGAAAAGGGTGGCATCCATCACTAAGGACCCATCATCCAGAAAATGCCCTCTTCACATTGCTACCATTAGGAAGGAGGTACAGGAGCCTGAAGGCACACACTTAACAGTTCAGGAACAGCTTCTTCCCCTCTGCTCTCCAACTTCTGAATGGACATTGAACCCATAAACACTACCACACTACTTCTTTGAAATTTTTATTTTTGCACTACTTATTTAATGAAATTATTTAATTTATATACTTGCTGTACTTCACAGTTTTTTAAATCTATTTTTATGTATTGCATTGTACTGCTGCTGCAATGTCGACAAGTTTCATGACATATGCCAATGATATTAAACCTGATTCTGATTCAGATTTTGATCATGGACTCAGGGCAGAACCACAGGTCTAGCTGTCATTGTTTCCTTTATCTATCACCTTCATTTTACAGTATTCCAACATGTGTAGTGAGGATCATTTTTGAGGAATGAAACTGGACAAATGAAACAAAATAATGTTAATACTTATGCATGTGCTGATATATTTGTGTCACACAAGTGCCAAGCAATGAATACCTGTAACCATCACTCATCTATATCAATGGTGACATCACTTGCACTATCACTCTGACAATTACCATTGATAAAACACTCAACTGAACTAGTCACATAAATGCCATCACTACATGTGTAGCTCAGAGACTGGAAATCCAGCGATTGAGTAATCACCTGACACTCCAAAGTTTTTCTGAAAGGTACCAGTCCAGTTAGTGATTGATAATCGTTAACAAATCTGGTTGCGTGCATCCAATTTTATTAAGCAAGCTCTCAGTCCACTTAATGAGTAACACATTCATCACCCTAAATTTTAATTCCTTCCAACTCTGGTACACTGCGGGTGCAGCATGTACCATCCACTAAATTCATTGAAATATATCTGTGTGTCCATGGCCTTCTATTGCTGTAGCCCAACTACCTTAAGTTTTAACAAGCCGTGCATTCAGAGATGCTCATCTGCACACCACTGTTGTACTATGTGATTATTCTGTCAGCTTAAACCATTATGGTCATTCTTCTCTGACCTCCATCATTAACAAAGTATTTTCATCCACAGAACTGCTGCTTACTGGATTTTTTTTTTTCTGTTTTTCATGTCATTTTCTGTAAACTCTAGAGACTGTTGTGCAAGAAAATCCCAGAATATCAGCACTTCCTGAGATACTTAAACCATCCCATCTGGCACCAATAATCATTCCACAATCAAAGTCACTTAGATCACATTTCTTCCCCATTCTGATGTTTGGACTGAACAACAACTGAAATTCTTGATGATATCTGCATGTTTTAATGCATTGAGTTGCTGCCACAAGATTGGCTGATTAGATATTTGCATTAACAAACAAGTTAATAAAGTGACACTGAGCGTATTCCAATATCACTTCTCAGACACATGACCTAGAGTTATAGAGTGGCAGAGCATGGAACAAGCCGCTCGGGCCTCTGAATCTGCGCTAAACATCGAACCTATTTACCCTAATCCAACATTAATCCCACTTTTTATTTTCTCCACATTCTCATCAAATATCCAATCTCTCACCCTCAGTCGGCAATTAACCTACCAACCTGCAGGTCTTTGTATGTTGGTAGAAACTAATGCATTTACTGGGAAAACATGCAAACTCCACATGGGCAGCACCTTAGGTTAGGACTGAAATCTAAAACCCTAAATTTTCTAACCTCTGCTTGGCTGACAAAACAGAGAAGATTATGCCAGTGAAAAATGCCGTCAAAACGAACTGTTCACTGAGCAATTTCTTTCACCTCTGTTACTTTTTCTTTACCTTTGAAATGTGGTTCTGCTGCTGGTGGAGGCTGTGATCTACATTTTGGTGAAGTGTTTTCGGGCTGATTGAGTAATCTGGCATTTTGCTGTCCTCAGGGGAGGTCCCTGATTGACTCTATTTCTTGCTGATCTTGTCGATTAAAACATCAAACAATTTGAAAGCATTGAGGACGAGAGTAGAAGACAGGCAGGTGCTCAGTTTGTCTACCTGAAGATGACCACTTTCTCTCTCTGTCTCGTTCATGCTAACAGAGGAAGATCCCTGCATTCAAATGGCTTCTCTCTCCTCACTCGGTGCTGCCAGAGGATAGTGTCTGGGTCCTGGATCTTGGGCCCAGGACCAAGGTTTAATTGACATGGTTTGTGGATTGGACTCTGTAGTTCACGTTATGATGTGTTTCTGGTTTTTAATTGCTCCTTTTTGTTACTATTTTGGGTGGAATAGTTCTGTGACTTGAAGATAATGAAAGGCACAGCACTAGACTGAACTGAACTGAGTTTACTTGAATATGTCCGGACAGTTTTGTTGATTTGTGGTTTGATGTTCCAAATTCTGTGCGATTCACTCATTTTTTGACGTTTGCATGATTTGTTTTTTTTTGCATGTTGGGGATTTTGATGCTTTTCTTTGAATAGGCTCCATGCTTTACTTAGTTTGTTTGTGGCTGCATACGGGAAGAAAAATCTCAGGGCTGTACACTGCATATATTCTCTGATAATAAATGTACTTTGAATCTCGAATCTTTTGAATCTTCTGGGGGCAGAAAGAACTTTAAGTACCGAGATATTATCCAAAGTGTGGTTCTATATGTTTTGAAGTTAAACAGCTGGAATCCAGATCCTGAACCCAAGAAATTCTGCCCTTATTTCACATTCATGCCCTTGTAGTTATGCAGTGACTACACACTTCAACTTGTTCCTGAAATACAGAGACAGTTAATAGCTAGCCATATTGGTGATTCAGGAGACACATGGAAAGCAGCAAGATCAAGAAGAAAATGTCCTACTTTGTCCAGTGGGTCCAAAGGCTTCCAAATCTCTGGACATCAGAGATAGGTGCTCACCTGCCAACTCAGAAAGCAAGAAAAACCTGCTTCAGTTTACCTTTCCTATCAAATATTATATCCTTAACTGATGTTGGAAGTAGTTTTCATTAAAGCTCCCCAGCTCTTTGCATTTTCCTGGATGCACCTACAGTTTTTCTCCAATCCTGTTTATCATCAATAAGAAAGGATCTCAAAACCAAATTACAGAAAATGAAACTACTGAATCTGCACGGATACTGAGGAAAAATTACTCCTAATCTTTCTGCATATTCCTAAAGTGCATTTTGAGATTATTTTAAAATATACTATTGAATCCTCTTGTGTTATTTCAGAAAAAGACATTCCAGATGGGAGGAAATTGCTGTGTTGAAAGACCTCACCTTGCTTCATTATCTGGTAGCAAAATTACGTCATTAACATGCTGTCACAAACCATTATTCAAGTGTTATTTTCCTCCATCTACACCACCAAAACACCTTGAGTTTCTCAGTTTTCATGAAGGGGTCACTACTCAAAATTGTCTCACTTCCTGTTTAGTTCAATGCTGCCTGACCTGCTGAAATTCCCAAAATTGTTTCCTACTCCAGGATCTGCATTTTTTTCTCACTGTTTCGAACTTTAAGGCATTCATTAATGCAATTGCATGTGCTAAAGTCAGGTACCAGTGACCAGATTCATGAAGTCCATGATGAGGCTGTTCAAAATTGTTAGAGACTGTACCTTCAGAATCCATTCCAGGTGCAGATCGACGAGACTAGTTCAGCATCAACGACATGGGCCAAAGGGCCGGTTTCTGTGCTGTAGTGCTCTATTACTGTATGACTCTGATGTCCTTAAAAGTGTTTGAGAACTTTTACAGATTTATGGCCGAGCTGTTCCTGCCACTATTATCTTGAGACTTAGAAGTGGAAAATTAGGAACTGGTAAATTATGGTGAGGCATGCTTGTTAAAACTGATTATAGCAACTAAATGAAAGAAAGGAGACCTGCATTGATTTAGCACATTTTATAACAGACTGATTGCAAAACATTTACAGCCAATAAAGTACATTTGGAGCATAATTACTGCTCAAAGGTGGAAACATATGTATCCAATGCACAGAACGAGCTCCCACAAATAACAGTGGTTAAGGGTACTCAGATAATTCTTGCAGATATTAGTCTGCTCTTTAATACATGCTATGGGACCTATACATCCACCAAGGAAAGCCTTTTAACATTTTCAAAAGACAAAATGTTTAACAGTTCAGTTAAAGCAATGGAGTAGACTCTAAAATTGTTTTTAAGCAGAAGTTTTCCAACTGAGTCAACCGTGGCAGTTAAGCAATTGCCGATACAAAATACAGAAATGCTGGAAGAGCTCAGCTTGTCATGCAGCAGCTGTGGAAGGAGAAGCCAGCTAATGTTCCAATTAGTGACCCTTGGTCAGAACTGGGAGAATTCAGTGCTCATTCCAAGAAGTTTATGTTGGGCATCACTATGGGAGTGGAGGAGTCCGCACACAGTTTAGAAGAGGAATAGCATTGAGAATTATAGTGGTCTACAACAGAAAACATCAAATCACACCAGTAGGCTGGGAATATGCTTTATTTCTCTAATGGAGAGGAGGCCAAGCTGTGATCAACAAATGCAGATAGGGAGAAGTGCAGTGAATGACTGCTTCATCTATTCCCTGGCTGGCGGGTAGGTAAGAGGAAAATGGATGCATGTGGCACCTCCTGTGGTTACAAGGGAAGGTGTTGTAGTATGGGGGAAGGTGGACGGGATGAAACAGCGGAGCAGGAGACATGAAGTGAGTGATCAGTGTGAAATGTACAAAGAGGAGAAGATGTGAAAAGATGGATCATGTTGGCCTGACAGAAATTGCAAAAGATTATTAATGGTTGACATAGTGAGACTGGAAGGTACTAAATAGGTCACTTACCAAAGACACTTTAGAATTCAATACATCTTTCTGCAACACTATCTGTATGTGTGAGTGGGTGGGTAGGTGGATGGGAGGGAGGAAAGGTGCTTGTTTGGCTGTTGTTGTTGCTCTGCTGAACATTGTGGGCACGCTATGCTGGTGCTGGAATGTGTGACAACACTTGCGAGGTGACCCCCAGCACATCCTTATATTCTGCTGGTTGCTAATGTTAATCATGCATTTCAAATGTATGTTTCAATGTCCAGTGCTAGATAAACTAATCTGAATCTGAACCTGAACCATTGGATCTGAGGAATTTGAACTGCAATTTAAATTCTTTAATAAATTGTATACTAGTAAATATATATCTTTTTTACTAATAGTTGATGTTCTTTTTGTGTCATTGCAGGAAATTATAATTCCAATGACAGCCAGCAATCACTTCCGAACTTTCTTGAGACACAAGATAGAACATAGAACATAGAACATAGAACAGTACAGCACAGTACAGGCCCTTCGGCCCACAATATTGTGCCGACCCTCAAACCCTGCCTCGCATATAAGCCCCCAGCTTAAATTCCTCCATATACCTGTCCAGTAGTCTCTTAAACTTCACTAGTGTATCTGCCCCCACCACTGACTCAGGTAGTGCATTCCTCGCACCAACCACTCTCTGAGTAAAAAACCTTCCTCTAATATCCCCCTTGAACTTCCCACTCCTTACCTTAAAGCCATGTCCTCTTGTATTGAGCAATGGTGCCCTGGGGAAGAGGCGCTGGCTATCCACTCTATCTATTCCTCTTATTATCTTGTACACCTTTGTCATGTCTCCTCTCATCCTCCTTCTCTCCAAAGAGTAAAGCCCTAGCTCCCTTAATCTCTGATCATAATGCATACTTTCTAAACCAGGCAGCACCCTGGTAAATCTCTGTACCCTTTCCAATGCTTCCACATCCTTCCTATAGTGAGGTGACCAGAACTGGACACAGTACTCCAAGTGTGGCCTAACCAGAGTTTTATAGAGCTGCATCATTACATCGCGACTCTTAAACTCTACCCTCAACTTATGAAAGCTAACACCCTATAAGCTTTCTTAACTACCCTATCCACCTGTGAGGCAACTTTCAGGGATCTGTGGACATGTACCCCGAGATCCCTCTGCTCCTCCACACTACCAAGTATCCTGCCATTTACTTTGTACTCTGCCTCGGAGTTTGTCCTTCCAAAGTGTACCACCTCACACTTCTCCAGGTTGAACTCCATCTGCCACTTCTCAGCCCACTTCTGCATCCTATCAATGTCTCTCTGCAATCTTCAACAATCCTCTGCACTATCTACAACACCACCAACCTTTGTGTCGTCTGCAAACTTGCCAACCCACCCTTCTACCCCCACATCCAGGTTGTTAATAAAAATCACGAAAAGTAGAGGTCCCAGAACAGATCCTTGTGGGACACCACTAGTCACAATCCTCCAATCTGAATGTACTCCCTCCACCACCACCCTCTGACTTCTACAGGCAAGCCAATTCTGAATCCATCTTGTCAAACTTCCCTGGATCCCATGCCTTCTAACTTTCTGAATAAGCCTACCGTGTGGAACCTTGTCAAATGCCTTACTAAAATACATATAGATCACATCCACTGCACTACCCTCATCTATATGCCTGGTCACCTCCTCAAAGAACTCTATCAGGTTTGTTAGACACGATCTGCCCTTCACAAAGCCATGCTGACTGTCCCTGATCAGACCATGATTCTCTAAATGCCTATAGATCCTATCTCTAAGAATCTTTTCCAACAGCTTTCCCACCACAGGCGTAAGGCTCACTGGTCTATAATTACCCGGAGTATCCCTACTACCTTTTTTGAACAAGGGAACAACATTCGCCTCCCTCCAATCCTCCGGTACCATTCCCATGGACAACGAGGACATAAAGATCCTAGCCAGAGGCTCAGCAATCTCTTCTCTCGCCTCGTGGAGCAGCCTGGGGAATATTCCGCCAGGCCCCGGGGACTTACCTGTCCTAATGTATTTTAACAACTCCAACACCTCCTCTCCCTTAATATCAACATGCTCCAGAACATCAACCTCACTCATATTGTCCTCATCATCATCAAGTTCCCTCTCATTGGTGAATACCGAAGAGAAGTATTCATTGAGGACCTCGCTCACTTCCACAGCCTCCAGGCACATCTTCCCACCTTTATCTCTAATCGGTCCTACCTTCACTCCTGTCATCCTTTTTTTCTTCGCATAATTGAAGAATGCCTTGGGGTTTTCCTTTACCCTACTCGCCAAGGCCTCTCATGCAAAATAAACTTCCTTCAGCAGTATGATTGCAAGATAATATGCTTCATTCAATGCATTTCAGAATATGGGACTGAATGTCTCTTCGTGTAGAGGGATGCTATTATGCCCTGGGTAAATTGTTCACTTTTCTTGAACGCATTTGCAAAGGACATTGCACTGGCCTATTTTTAACTGCATCTAAAGAAAACAATGGTTGCACTATGTAAATGCTATAATGTAGTTTTATTTTATTTATAAAAATACACTAGAGAATGGAGGCACAGACAGATTTTGAACTATAGAAGGGATATTGTTGCCCCAGAGAGAACTGTCAATCAAGTGCATCACAAATGTGAGCTGTATAATTTAATGCGTAATAGCTTAATATGTTGTTGTCAATAATGTCAAGGGGATGAATGGAGGTTGAATGGAGGTCGCTTAGAGCACAGGTTGTTGAGGGAAAGAAAAACATCTGGTTAATGGTTATTAATGACCAACACAGAGAAAAAAGGAAAAACATTTAATGAAATGTTTCTCAATTAATATAACCTGACAGGATGAAAGCAGACAGCAAGTGAAAAAGTGGAATGAGACAGACTAATAATGTTGGCAGGTAACTACGACATAATGTATTTTTAAAATTTTAACTCATCTCAGGTTTACATTCATAATCTGTTCCATTTAGGCCTGCTGCCATGCAAATAACTCCCAATTTGAAAGAAGCAACTAACACAAGATTATGTCTGATTTTTTTTTTTAATCAGTGCTGTCTGAACACAAAATAAAGCAAAGAGCCTTATCTGATATGACAAGACTTGCTGTAAAGTCGAAGGTTGCATTTGTCATGAAAGCGAACATTAATTACAACTCGAGCTCTAACACTGTGCAAGAACATTGATTTCACTTGTTAATCATACAACTTTACATTGATTAATTAATATTATGTTTTATTTTGGTTTGCTGGGCTTAAACATGATGATTTTGTGTCAAGAAAACATAAAAAAAATTACAAATCAATGAAGCACTTTCTTGTAAAAGATTGTCTTCAATTCTCTCACAAGTAAAACAAAGTGGCAACAGCATGTTAATTTCCAGTGTGCTTTTTCAGACCAATATGGGAAACTATAACATTTTTCAGATGATTAGTAGGCAAGCAAATGTTAGTTCAAAGCTGTGATATAGTTTGGACCACATGAATGCAGTGCTCGCTTCTGGACTTCATTTGATAAAGAAAGAGCACTGAAGCCTACAAAAATGTGCAATTATGAATGAGCAGAATGATATCCAAATGGAAGTTTTACATCAATGGGGCAGAACAGGAAAGATTTAGCTTGCTTTCTCAAGAGAAAAAAGGAATGACCCAAGAGATGTTATAAAAATAATTAATTAGTTTGATATTGTGAATAACGAAAATATATTCCTAATCGTGGAAACCCCATACCAGGAGCCATCAACATTGACAAGTGACTAGTATAAATTACCCCTTGGTGTAGCTTAATGGCAAAGGAATCAAAGGGAAGTTAATGAACAGGTGGGAGAGAATAAGTTTCAGAGCTTCAGGCATTCAAAGAGGGGGAATAAGACTGATGGAATTGCTCTTCTGGGAGACAACATGGACCCATTGTGCCAAATGGTCTCCTTCTGCATTGTCATAAATAAGTAGAAATTTGGATTTTTTTTCTTTACCCCTCAATCTCACTAGTAGAGGAAGTAATTCAAGATTCAAGATTGTTTACTGTCATTCTTCAGTATATACAAGTGTAAAGGAGAATGAAATATTTATTACTCTAGATCCAATGCAGCATTAAAAATACAATAAGAGTTACAATATTAAACACAATAAGATGAAGAGGATAAAGTATTTAAGGATAGGCCGGATTAAGACAAAATAAAGAAAGTTATATGGAAGTTTGTGAGAGATTAAGATCAGCTAGAATCGTTAGGACACTTTTGAAACTCACAATGCAACTCTCATCATGAAGGCAAGGTAGTTAATTAAGAATTCTGCTTGAGGACAAAACTGCATTAAATTTTTAAGTATCATTAAAGTGTCCTCCAAAGAATATTAGATTTGACTATTCTAATTAATAGTCAAGTAGGTGCTAATTTAATTGTATCCGAAGATAACTGGGCAACAATTTTCAAAGTGAGTAAGTGAAACCGGAGATGAATCAGGAAATATGGAAATGCATAAATCTGTAAATATCTAAACTACATAGGGCAAGCAGAGATTACAAGTGGTCTCTTCGGGTTGAACAACTATCAAAATGAATGAATTGGAGGAGAGTGCAAAGTGCAAGGTGTCCAAGCATGCTGATGTGGAATGGCATGTTATAAACATGAAAAATTTTGCAGATGCTAGAGATCCAAAGCAACACATACCAAATGCTGGAGGAATTCAGCAGGTCAGACAGCATCTATGGAAATGAAAAATCAGCTGACATTTTAGGCCGTGACCCTTTTTAATGTTGCAATGGGCAGAGCTAGATTCTGCAGCTGTCACACTGGGGGGAGGCACTGGGAGCAAGGCTGGACCCAAATGCAAGACACATCTTTAATGAGGTTAATTCAACTTTGTTTATTGTTCGATACCAGGAAGCAAGGCAGGAGCAGGAATAGCGAACTGGACAAGGACTCAGGACAACAACTAGGCTGGGACTACAGGTCTGGGTTAGAACTCGGAATCAGATCCCCAGAACAAGAGTAGACATGAAGAGGCTAGGGTATGGACTCCGAGCCAGAGACTGGGCAAGGACCCCAGAACCAGACAAGGACATGACATGGGCTAGGGAGAGGAGGGACATGGGAACACAGAGCCTCGGTCTCGGGGAGCAGGTACGTGGAACCTTGGACACATACACAGAACACAGAGTCGGGACCCCTCCTTGGGTACAGGACATAGGGCTGGGACTCACACACAGAACAGAGAGCTGGGACCCCTCCTTGGGTACAGGACATAGGGCCGGGACTCATGACCCCCCGCGGAGCAACGGCAAGATGGCCTGACTTATTCCACGGAGGCGAAGACAAGACAAGACAAGACAAAACATGACCCCCCGTGGGGCAACGGCAAGACAGCCTGACTTACCTCACGGAGGTGAGGACAAGACAAGACAAGACCAACATGAAAGAACACCCAGACAGTACCTAGCTAGCCCCGGCGATAGAACTAGACCGAAGTGCATGCGAGGGCTGCAGACAAGGGCTAGAGGTGAGAGGGGCAGAGAAGGGATTCAGACAGGGGGGATAGGACAGGAATCACTTGCAAACCACCAGGGCCAGGACTCGACTCGGAACTTGGATGCTGCCAGGGAAAGGACTTGACTCGGAACATGGATGCCGCCAGGGCCAGGACTTGACTTGGTACTCAGATACCACCAGGGCCAGGACTTAACTTGGTACTCGGATACCGCCAGGGCCAGGACTTAACTTGGTACTCGGATACCGCCAGGGCCAGGACTTGGACTTGGACGTAGTACTTGGATACCGCCGGAGTCAGGACTTGGACTTGGACGTGGTACTTGGATGTCGCCGGAGTCAGGACTTGGACGTGGTACTTGGATGCCGCCAGAGCCAGGACGTGGAACTTGGAACCTCCGGATAGTGGCGAGCTCTAGACTCGGCCCAGGAACAGTAGACTGCAGCTCCTGATTCTCTCCGGCAGGTTAACTGATGGATCCACCTTGATGAGGAAATTTTGCAGGCTCGCTTCGGCGAGGTAACTGGACAGGGTTGCTCCGGTGAGGAAGGGCGACTTACCGGCACTCGCTTCGGCAGAGACTAGGCTTGCTCCGGCCAGATGTCATCGGCACACCGTACCTTTGATGACTTTGCAGACACTCCCGCGCCGAACGGCTAAAAGCTGGAGACTATAAACTACTGATTCAGCCGAGCGATAATTGCCGCTAATCACCAAAGCCGAGCGACATGGGAAAACAGGGAATCAACGGTCCGGATCGTAACCTATGCAAGGTAAATTTAAAAGGACCCCAATCCGGACCATGACAGTAGCAGGAAATAGACTGAGAGAGCGAATGGGCAAAATCTTTAGAAATGGAAAAATGCACTTATTAGAAGGAATCAAAACATAAACTATTTCCTTAATGGAGAGAAACTGCAGTGAAAAAATACAGAGGAATGCACAGTAGGTGTTCTTGTGCATGAACCACAAGTTAGCAAGCAGGTGCAACAGTCCATTATTAGAAGGCAAATGAAATTGGTCTATTTTGCTAGAAAGTCTCACCAACACCCTGCACAAATTTAATAACAGATCTAAGTATTATTACAGTTTGGCTGTGTGTCTGCCACTTCTCAGTCCAACTCCGCATCCTATCAATGTCCCGTTTTAACCTAGGACAACGTTGCACACTATCCACAGTGCTACCAATCTTTGTACTATCTGCAAACTTACTAAACTACCATCACATTTCTCCATCCAAGTTATTTATTAAAGAATCTACAAAGAGCAAGATTCCCAGAGCAGATTCCTACAGAACATCACTAATCACTAATCACTAATCGTCAGCAAAATACATTCCACTACCACCCTCTGCTTTCTGTGGACAAGCCAATTCTGAATCCTAGCAGCCAAATTTCCCTGGATCCCATACCTCCTGACTTTTGAAATAGCCTACTATGGGGAATCTTGTCAAATGCCACACACCTCAGTCCTGGGTGTTTCATTGTTCATCATCAATACTAATGATTTGGAAGAGAATGTAAGTTGTATGATTAATAGGTTTACAGATGATACCAAAATTGGTATTTCATGTTACACCAGGATCTAGATCAAATGGCCAAGACTTTAACTTGGACAAATGGAAGTGATCATTTTGGGAAATTAAACCAGGCCAGGATATACTCAATGAATAGCAGGGTGCTGGAGAGTGCTACTAAAGGCCTGAAAGGGTTAACATGGGCAGAAAAAGTGATGAAGAAAATTTATTATGTTCACCTTCAAATGTTGGGGCACTGAGTATAGGATTGGGATATCAGGTTACAGTTGTACAAATGCATTTACATGACGCATACAAGTCATTGATCAGGTGACATTTGGAGTATTGTGTACTGTTCTGGTCACCACGCTATAGGATGGATGTGATTTAACCAGAAATAGTACAGAAAAGATTCACAGGAATGCTGCTTGGAATAGAGGCTTGAATTGCTAAATAGGCTGGAATTGTCTAACCTGGAGTGAACAAGGCTGAGAGGTGACCATGGAGAGGTCTTCAATTATGAGTGGGAAAGATGGGGTAGATGATCACAGTCTTTATCCCAGGGGCAACTTGTTCATGCAAAGGATAGCATATATTTGGAATGAGCAGCCATAAATAATGTTTAAATTGGGCATGTTAAGTTGGATGGGAGGAGTTTAGAGGGCTCAGGGCCAATTACAGGCAAGTGGGACTAACTTCCTGGACAACACAGTTGCCTTGGATAAGTTGTGCTTTTTTCAATGCCATAAGACTCTATGTCTCTAAAAGGAAGGTTAACATTGTAGAGAAGGTAATTTTCTCTGAGCTAAGGTAAATGTTTCCTACTTAAACCATTCTATTTCAAATATTGTGACAATAATAATTGGTCTAATGACATTTATGCTACAGTTTGTTTACTTAACTTGCAAGATAACTTGCTCTTTCTTTCTGTTTTTATCAGGTTGGTCTATTTGAGCATGCTGTTCCTCGCCTTTATTTTCATTTGTACATTCTGGCCTGTTCTACACATACCAGCTGGCCAGGCAAATCAACTCACTCAAATTTCTCAACATTAGCCAAACATGTCAAGAGAGGTTAACTGTCCGTTCACTGGCTATATTATTGCACTTCTTAATTTTATTTACCAGAAGTACAGCATAGTAACAGGCCCTTCTGGCCCAATTATACCTAATTAACATAATAACCCATAAGCATTTGGAACCTGAGAGGAAATTGAAGCCCTTGAAGGAAACTCATGCACTCACAAAGAGAACGTACAAACTCCTTGCAGACAGCAACTCAATTAAACCTGAATCGTGGCGCTATAATAACTTTGTACTAACCATTACCGTGCACCTTATTACATATTCTCCTTGTTCTGCTCATTGCCCTCCCTCACCTTCTCTGCCACTTAGACTGATTTCCTTTGTCCTTCCCTTCATTCTCATAAAGGGTCTTTGAGCAGAATTGTTAACTGGTTTCTTTATTCAAATGATATTTGACTGCCTGAATCCCTCTAGTATTCTTGTTTTTCTTTCAGATTTCAGCTAAAGTTTCTTTATAATCTCCTATTTGATTGCTTTTTCGGATATTGCTATCTACACCACGGACTGAAGGTAAAACTCCCATTTTAATCACTGGTACAGAACCAAAATATTTTGAATGATAAAAATATGAGATAAAACTGAAACTGACAGAAATATTCACTGGGTCAGGCTGCATCAATCGAAAGAGAAAAACAGAATTAGCTTTTATTAATGTCAATGACCTTGCATCAAGACTGGAAACATTAGTGTCTTGAAAAAGTATTAGTCCCAACCCTCTGTTCACATAGATGAGTATTACAACCAGAGATTTTATTCAATTTAACTAAGAATTTTTATTTGTGAATCACATGGTGCTTTTTTTCACAAGAGATCCCAAAAATAGGGAAAATTAAGAAGGATGAAAGACTAAAAATTCAAAAAAGCTAATGTCAGAAGTTCAAAAGTATTCATACTCCTTTACTCAGTACTTATCTGTATCACTTCTTGCAGCTAGTTCAGCCAGTAGTCTTTTTGGATATGTCTGTATTAGCTTTGCACAAAGGGTTTGAGGCTGAATACTTATTCAAAGCTCTGAAAGCAGGTAATGATCGGAGTAGAGAAGGAAATTCAAGATTCAAGATTGCTTATTGTCATTCGTCAGTACAAAAGTGAGAAGGAGAACTAAAGCATTGTTACTCCAGATCTGCTACAGTATTAAAAATTGCAACACAATAAAAGGAAAAAAATGGAAAATTTGTGAAAGGATGGGAAGCAGGGGAGACTGAATGCATGACTGTGCAGAATGAAAGAGGGTATATCATACTGGCAGAAGCAACAAAACAATAGATTGATGTACAAAGAGATATGAATATAAACAATGTTATAAAATCAGCAGCTTCTATGTGGTGTTATTTCCACTTGGAGATGTAAAATGTTCTCCACTCTGCCCTCCGGCCTGTCCTTTGCTTCCTAATCACGTCTCTCTACAACCCTTCAACCGGCACCACCTTTCGCTATCTGCCTGAAGTTGTTGTTGCACAGTACAGTGACCAATGTGATGGAGCTTCCTCTTACTGTACTTTGGGTGCAGTATTCCTTGAACTCTTTCATAAAGGTAATTCAGAAAGAGCTTCGATCTGCTGTCTTTAAAATAACCTGCATATTATTTGTTCATCTTCATGTAATCTTGAACATTGTGATGAACTTTGCAGGCAAATGGAAAGGAGCCACCAGCTTGATCCTTCTTAATATTTTTAACAATGAGAAATAGCTATTCTTATTCTTCAGTGTTTGCATTCCTACATGTCCCATACAACAACAGGCTTGATCTTTACTTGACTTTTAATCTGACCTCATCTCACAACTACCATCTAGCAAAAGTTACCAAAGCCTTAGATCCCATAGGTTCAGGAACATTTGATACCCTAAAACCATCAGACTCCTGAACAAGCACGCATAACTTCAGCCGCCACTACCCACTACCATCTACAACCTACAGGCTCACTTTCAAGGACTCTTTATAATTCATGTTCTAAATATTATTTTTTTTCATTTGCACAGTTCGTCTTCCTTTGTACATTGTAGTTTGTAAGTCTTTGTCTGTTTTTCGTAAATTCTATGTATTGTTTTTTCTTCCCTGTAAAGACAAAACAAATGAACCTAGTGTATGATTATATATTGTATATGTACTTTGAACTCTGAAGTTAATTACTTAACATTTATATGCATTTGAATGCTCTTCAGTCTGAGAATATTCTCAAATAAATGAATTATTTTTTTCTCCCTTTGCATACCAAAATCAATCGTCTGCCACTTATATAATGTCCTTCTTTTTGGAGCTTGTTGTGTGCATATTGGCCATGGTATTTCCTTATTTAATAAAAGTGACTGCATTGCAGAAAATATTTCATTGGTTACAAATCATTTGGCACCAAGGTGACAGTACAGTTTTGAATATTATTTATTTAGTTAGAGATACAGCCTGGAATAGGCCATTCTGGCCCTTTGAGCCACACTGCCAGCAACCCTCGATGTATTCCTAGCCTAATCATGGGAAATTTAAACAACCAATTAACCTGCCAACTGAGCTGTCTTTGGACCATGGGAAGAAACTGGAGCACCCGGAGGAAACACACACATTCCATGAGCAGGACATACACCTTCCTAAAGAGGAGTTTAGAGAGGACGTTCGGATTGAACTCTGACACCCTGAGTTGTAATAGCGTTGTGCTAACCACTATGCTTCAATTGCACCCATTATATGTTTTCTGTTCATCTTTTCTCCAAATAACTTGGCAAATTGGTTTATTATTGTCACATGTGTTGAGGATAAAATTTAAAAAGCTTTGTTTTGCATGCCATCCATTTTATTATAACAGTGCATTGAGGTAGCACAAGGAAAATAATAACAGAATACAGATGAGTGCAGCCAGACAATAAGCTGCGAAGTCATCATGAGATAGGTTGTAAGAGTCCATCTTAATGTACTGGAGTCCATTCAATAGTCTTATGGTAGCTGAATAGAAGCTGTTCTTGGTAGGAATTTTCAGGCTTTTGTATCCTCTACCCAATAGGAGGGGGAGAAGAGAGAATGGAGTGGTGTCTTTGATTATGTTGACTGTTTTACTGAGGTAACAAGAAGTATAAACAGAGTAAATGAATGCAAGTTTGCTCCTGTCATGTGCTGAGCTGTGTCCACAGCCCTTTGCAGTTTCTTGTTATCTCAGGCAGAGTAGTTGCAATACCAAGCTGTGATGCATCTGGATAGGACGCTTTCTATAGTGTGCCCGTAAAAATTGGTAAGGATCAAAGTGGACATGCCAGATCTCTTTACCGTCTTGAGGAAATAAAAGTGTTAGTAAGCTTTCTTGGTTCTGATGTCTACAGGGCTGGAACAAGACAGGATACTATTGATGATCACTCCCAGGAACTTGAAGCTCTCAAACCTCCAACCTCAGCACTGTTGATGTAGACAGGAGTATGTGTACCATCTCATTTCCTGCAGTCAATGATCAGCTCTTTTGTTCTTCTGACATTGAGGGAAAGGTTGTTGTCTTGACTCCACATTAACTAAGCTCTTCATCTTCTCCTTGTACTCTGACCCATTGTTATTTGAGATACAAGACCATAAAGACAGTAAGATATAGGAGCAGAATTAGACCATTTAGCTCCAACATTTCATCATGGATAATCCAATTTTCCTCTCAGCCCCAATCTCCTGCCTCTCCCCATATCCTTTCATGACCTGACAAATCAAGAACCTATTAACCTATCCCTTAAATATGCATAAATGTTTGGCCTACATTGCTACCCGTAGCAAAGAATTCCACAGACTCACCACTCTTGGCTAAAGAAATTCCTCCTCATCTCTGTTCTAAAAGGACACCCCTCATTTATGTGGCTGTGTCCTGTGGTCTTAGACTCTCCCACCATAGGAAACATCCACTCTTTCACCGTTCAATAAATTTCAGTTAGGTCACCCCTCATTCTTCTGAATTTTAGTGAATACAGGCCCTACGCCATCAAACAATCTGCATATTCCTCCTCATTCCTCATTCCTCCAAGATGCAGCACAGAGTGTCATAGGATGTCATTCCTGCCTGTGGCCATCAAACTTTACAACTCCTCCCTTGGAGGGTCAGACACCCTGTGCCGATAGGCTGGTCCTGGACTTATTTCATAATTTACTGGCATAATTTACATATTACTATTTAACTATTTATGGTTCTATGACTATTTATAATTTATGGTGCAACTGTAAAGAAAACCAATATCCCCCTGGGATCAATAAAGTATGACTATGACTAAGACTATATGACAAGCTATTCAATCCTGGAATCATTTTTGTGAACCTCTTTTGAGCCCTCTCCAGATTCAGCACATCCTTTCTAAGATAAGGAGACCAAAACTGCTTACAATACTCCAAGTGAAGGCTCACCAGAGCTTTATAAAGTCTCAATATTAAATCCTTGCTTTCATATTCTCGTGCCTCTTGAAATGAATTCTAACATTGCATTTGCATTCAACCTGCAAATATACCTTTTGGGTATCCTGCACAAGGACTCACAAGTTTCTTTGTACCTCAGTTTTTGTATTTTCTCTCCATTTAGAAAATAATCAAGCCTTTCATTTCTTCTACCAAAGTGCATGACCATACATTTCCTGACACTGTACTCCATCTACCATTTCTTTGCCTGTTCTCCTAATCTGGCTAAGTCCTTCTGTAGCCACTCTACTTCCTCAAAACTACCTGCCCCTCCACATATCTTCATATTGTCTGTAGACTTTGCAAAAATCCATCAATTCCATCACCCAAATCATTGGCATATAACATAAAAAGAACCGGTCCCAACACAGACCCCTGTGGAACACCACTAATCACTGGCAGCCAACCAGAAAAGCCTCCTTTTTTCCCGACTCTTTGCTTCCTGCCAATCAGCCATTGCTTTATCCATGCTAGAATCTTTCTATCTTTGTTAAACAGCCTCCTGTGTGGCACCTTGACAAAGGCCTTCTGAAAATCCAAGTACGCAACCTTGACCAATTCTCCTTTGTCTACCCTGCTTGTTATTTCTACAAGGAGTTCCAACAGATTTGACAGGCAAGATTTGACACACTTCATGACCTCTGACACCTAGAACTTCCACCATACTGCTAGTGTCTTCCACAGTGAAGACTGACACAAAGTATTTATTCAGTTTGTCCACCATTTCATTATAACCCATTACTACCTCTCCAACATTGTTTTCCAGAGGTCCAATATCCATTCTTGCCTCACTTTAACACTTTATGTATCTGAAGAAACTTTTGGTATCCTCTTTAAAGTTATTAGCTAGCTTACTTTCGTATTCCATCTTTATCTTCTTGATGGCATTTTTGTTCCCTTCTGTTGATTTTTAAAAGCTTCCCAATCCTATAACTTCTCACTAATTATTGATCTATTATAACTTCTCACTAATTATTGATCTATTATATGCCCTCTCTTTGGCTTTTATGGCCCGCTATGGTCCTGTCATCTGTAATCTTGTAGATGGAGTTAGAGCAGAATCGTGCCACACAGTTGAGGGTGTAGAAGAAGTAGAGTCATGAGCCGAGAACACAGGCCTGCTGTCCACGCCAATTAAAATGTTGAAAAAGATTGAAATCATTGAGGTGAGAACGAAAGATGAGCGGGTGTCAGTACCGTCTACCAGCCTCTCACCCACTGCTGCCAAAGGAAGGTGTCTGTGTGTGAGAGTCTTTCTCTCCCTCTCATCTTCTGTTGCAAGGAAGGTCCCTGCATTTGAATGGTGTCTCTCTCTCTCTCTCTCTCTCTCTCTCTCTCTCTCCCTTTTGTCCAGAGGAAGGTCCATCTTTCGAATGGTCTCTCTCTCTCTCCTTCTCACTTGTTGCTGCTGGTCTTGGACAAGTTTTAGTTGACGCAGTTTGTGGATTGGTAGATCATATTATGATATGTTTCTGGTTTCTGATCTCTCCTTTTTGTTGTTATTTTGTGTGATTTTAATTGGAGCAGACTGGCTCCGTGGCCTGAAGTTAATGAAAGACGTAGAGCTAGATTGAACTGAACTGAAATAAACTGGATATGCCTGAACTGTTTCAATGATTTGTGATTTGGTGTTTTATATTCTGTGTTCCTCAGTCGTTTTTTTTTGCCATTTGTGTGATTTTTTTTGTGCATGTTGGGAATTTGATGTTTTTCTTTGAATGGGTCCATGGTTCTCTTTCTTTGTTTTCTGGCTGTCTTTGGGGAGATGAATCTCAGGGTTGTATACTGCATACATACTTATGTAATAAATGTTCTTTGAATCTTGCAGGGCACGAGTGGTAAGGATTATTGTGGTGAATGTGTTGCTGTCTGTCATTACTGATGCTTACTTTTTTTCTGCTGAATATTTTTAACTGGGATGAACTAATCATATTGCCTTAAGAATTTTGCTTGATTTTTTAATAGAATTAAATGAGACAGATTTTGTTTCATCATTCTATACACATGCACAACGAAAGGATTTCACAATGAACTGCAGAATAAATTTCTTTCACCCATATGGTAGATTATATCACAAAAAATATCTTTGACAATAATGCATTTACTTATGATTAATTGGATGAGCCATGACAGAGCTAATTGTTTAGAACATGTGTTTTAACATCATTATCATTTAACCACATCTGATATAATCATTATAACTGAAGTCAGCATTATCTTTTGGAGGGAATTTCTGATGCTTGTTTATGTTTTTATATGATAACCTATACACATGTAATTGTTTAGTGAGGTTTTCAGTAATTTCAGTTGCCATATTTGTCTGGAAACTTCTTGGCTTCAATGGTGGGTGTCACATTACTTGAATCTGGCTATTTCAGTGGTTAATGTTACCAGTGGAATTTACTGTTATCAGTAGATTTGTATAAAAAGGCCGCATAACCTTTGTTCCCACTCTTACCCCTCCTTCTGCCTTCATTCTCTCTCCTCCTTTCGTCTTTATGCCAATTCTTATGCCTTGTTCTTAAATTCTAAAGAACTTTTGGAATGCAAAAGCATCAGGAACCAACACTACAGAGCAATTTTGCAAGATATTTACTTCTTACTTATTGAGCATAGATCATATAGGACTAAATTGACAATGTTGTAAAATCAGTCTGTGGTTACTGAGATTTTGAGATGTTTGCTTAACATGTAATAAAAATAAAAGTCCAACAAAATAAATGAGCATTAGGCTGAATATAATGAAGCTGATACCACTCTTTCTTGGGAGCTAACTATGAGAAAAAGTGAACCTAGCAAGGGAAATATTTCTTTCAAAAGCTTTCAAACATCATGGCACAGACAATATTCATCATCATGTTATACAGTTGCAATTGAATCACACTGTTATGGAAGTACAATATAGAAATGGGAGCTTGGCTCATCAGTCTCTTTGCTTCATAGGCAATCATCTTAAACCATTTGTCTGATTTATTCCACTATCCCTTGACTCATTTTTCTTCAATTACTCATAATAACTATTCTTAAATTTCAATGTGTTCTGAAGTGATGGAAAGACAGGTATCTGCACTAGATTTCAAGTAACTAAATGTGTGCTTGAAATACCATGGTGGAGAATGCTATGGGGTTATATCCTGGAAAATGGGATGAGTATAGACTGGTTTTTGGTAGTTGGCATAAGCACAGTGGACTCAAGAGCCTGTTTTGTTTAAAGTAACACATACAAGATGCTGGGGGAAGAATCAACATTTCAGGATGAGACCTTTCATCAGCACCCCTTGATGAAGGATCTCAATCTGAAACACTGACAGTTTATTTCTCTCCATATATGCTGCCTGACCTGCTGAGTTCCTCTAGCATTTTGTGTGTGATTTCCAGCATCTACAGACTCTCTTGTGTTTCTGCTTTGTTTAGTATGGCTCCATAACTCTTCTGAGGAAAAAAAAAGTCTTCACTTTTCTCAGTTCTAATAACCAAAGAACAAAGTGATCTTTTTTCTTATCCACTCTGAACAACCTCTTCATTTACTCTTAATATACCTGAGGCCGTGTTGCAAGTCTTCTAACTCCTATCAAGTGTCACTCATTTACTGACCTATAAGCCTCTTCTTAAGCAACACGGCAGGTTTAGAATTATCAGGCTTATCCTCAAGTGTCCATCTCACTCTTGTGTAATGATCTGTAAGAGCTGTATGGAAGACAAGCTTTTCACTCCGTCCCAGTACGCGGCACAACAATAAACCAGTTCCACTTTCATATAATTTAGAGGGTAAGAGTAAAAAGGATTTACAACTAACATACAGTAGTTCCTGTTCCAAATTCATCAAAATATTACCCAAGAGCAAAATTCATCTTTTTCACAAAACTTTGGTCTGTCTGGACACGCTGAAGTGAGTCATCACTAACAAACTTCAAAATATTTTTCTTTCACTGAAGTATATCTGGGGAATGTGCTAGGTATGAGTATGAGTATCTTCATTTTCACCAGTAACACTGGCAGAAATGGATTATCCAGCACAGAAGACCCTCTGTCCCAAAATCTCTTCGACCTCCTATCATCAAGCTGAAGGTAATACAGTATTAGAAAAAGTACTGTTAGACTGGGCAACTGCTTCTTCCCCCAGGCTGTGAGACTTCTGAACACCTGCTACCACCCCATACACATTATTTATGACAGGTACATGGCACGTGGCAGTATACTGCTGTATATTTAACTACATGTTGTTGACATAAAGTGCATATACTTGTACAATTACAGAATATTTCTTTATTACCTGTTAATATTATTGTGTTAATATTACTCTTACATGATATATAGGCTGTGTTTTGCACCTTGGTCCTAGAGAAACATTGTTTCATTTAACTGCATAGATGTGTATGGTTGAATGACAATAAACTTCAACTTGAACTTAAAGTGAGCTATGCTCAACTCTGCAAAGCTCATTTTACAAGGTATGAATAAACTCCCATAAACTGAGTCTATCTATTGTATGAAAGATTGTCATCTATTTCACGTTGAATGAAGATCATTGCTGGAGTACTTCAAAATGTTGAGGTCTTTAAGACAACTCTTTATTTAATAGATATTGTAATATAAACTTTTGTAAAGATGTACAATCATTTACATAGAATCTAAGATTGAGTTTGTCTGATATTAAACTTGTTATCCATCACAACATCAAATATTCTGAATATAGAAACATAGAAAACCTACAGCACATTACAGGCCCTTCAGCCCGCAAAGCTGTGCCGAACATGTCCTTACCTTTAAAAATTCCATAGGGTTACCCATAGCCCTCTGTTTCTCTGAGCTCCATGTACCTGTCCAGGACTCTCTTAAAAGACCCTATTGTATCCGCCTCCACCACAGTCGCCATTTCACGCACTCACCACTCCCTACATAAAAAACTTACCCCTGACATCTCCTCTACCTATTTCCAAGCACCTTAAAACTGTGCTCTCTGGTGCTAACCATTTCAGCCCTGGGAAAAAGCCTTTGACTGTCCACACGATCAATGCCTCTCATCATCTGATACACCTCTTGAACTGCTTAGCACTTCCATTTAATGTGGATCTGGTCACTTTTCTTTCTCAGGAGCTTGGAACACATCTGAAAATATTTCTGATTCTACAGTACAAGTCTTGTTTTCTGATACAACTATATAGGAAATCAAAGGCCCTCCATTGGCTGAGGTCAACAATGGACGTTGGAACCTATCTGCTTGCAAGCCAGGGCAGCATGATATGGAGAGCAAGCTGTTGCCCATGCAGTAGGCTCCCCCTCTCTACACAGCTGTAGAATCCAAAGGAACAGCAGAGATCAATACAGCTTAGCACCAGTGGTGTCACAGAAGTTGCAAGGCAGCATTGAACCTAACATAGGACAGCCTCAGCTACTCCAGCTCTGGTTGATTCCTTTGGGTTTACCTCCCCATGAGTGGGTACAGCAGAGCTTTGAGATCAGAGTTCTCCTTCTCCTGGATGAGCTGCTACCAACCACAGCTGATGAGCCCCATCTGCCCAGTGCGACTGATCTCAGAGTGCCAGTAATCCACTGTTCCCCTTTCTCCTGTCAGTAGAAACAGTTCTGCCTGGCTTAGTAGCTAAGCCACAGGTGAAGGCCAGGAGCTGGACTTGGTTAACAGAGGCTATTTGAGATGCACACCACTGGGGGCATTTAATAGGTAGAGGGAGTTCTTACACAATGCCTCCACCACAGGCTATGACAACCCTAAAGAACCAACTAGGCAAGTATTTGGCTTCTAAGCGAATGACCAACTGAAAATGACCACGATTTTGAAATTCAAATAATAAAAAGGTGGTTATAGGCATTTTAGAGCTGGTGAGTGAGTGAGCCTTGTCAATCCAGGAGTTTGAATAGAAAGGGAATCGCAAAGTAAAGGCATAAGACTGTCGATAATGAGGTCAATTCCAAGTTGTTAATGAGCTAAATTTGAGAGGAAAATCAATCTTACTGTAAAAGTAACAAGGGAAATGGCGTTGAAACATATCCACAGTAATTACATTGCAGAGAAATAGTTGGATAAAATGTTTTTTTCCCCTTTTGGAAACTGCATTCAAGAACATACAAGCCAGGTGATAACATGATGCAATTTTTTTCTACTATAGTTTTAGGTTGATAGAAAGTAATTTTGCTTGCATAGTCTCTAATATTTGGCCATATAACTAAGGTTAAGGACAAGCTCACTATTCAGACAAAATATAACGCATTACTTCTATGAATTTGCTTAAATGGCATGCTGTCATGTAATCAAATATTGATTTGTAATTTTCTGTTATTTAAAAAAGGTATCACACAAGCATAATGCAGCATGAACTTGATAATAATGTTTTATTCTGTGCACTGTCAATGCAAGGAACCCCATTCTGATGATTGTCCTATGAGTTGAATGCAAGCAACAGTCAACCTCCAGCTGCATATCCAAAATCAAATGGTCAGTACATTCTTCCTGTGACTGTTTTTCAGCTTCCTCCAGGTGCTCCGGTTTCCTCCCGCATTCTAAAGATGTACAGGTTAGTATGTCAATTAATCACATGGGTGTAGTGAGGCAGTGTGGGCTCATTGGGCCAGAAGTGTCCGATACAATGCAGTATTTTAAATAAATAAATAATTATTATGTTAGTATTTATAAATCTAATTTACTCAACGCTTAGAGACTTTGGAAAACAAAATGAGGAAGGCACAGAAGTGCTGCTGCTTCATAGTACCAGAGATCCTGGGTCCAAACCTGACCTCGGGTGCAGTCTATAGAGTTTGCATGTTATCCCTTTGAACTTTGGAGACACTGGTTTTATTCCATATCATAAACACATGTAGCTTGATTTGATTTGTGTTCTGCCAGGATGTAATGGAGATTGTGTACTTATTGATAGCTTTAATAACCTTCAGCAAATTGAAAGGGCACTGGCTTTCTCTGGATCATAGTTGCTCTAGAAGTTTGTTAGAGAAGAGTTATTTAGTTCATTGTCACATTCCAGAGGTTCAATTGGATGCTGAAGAACTTCACTTAGACCAGCCTGTCTCTCACAATCAAAATGAAAACAGATAATGTGGGAAACTGGAGGGAAAAAAAACACAGAATTAATGTCAATAAGCTTTTGTGGGAATTGATAACTGAGTTATTGAGAAGGGAGGCATTGTGAGGAGACCAAAAAGAATGCCTGTGGTAGTGGGGAGACAGGATAGCATGTTCTGGTGTCAACTGAGGGGGTGAAAGTCATATTAATGGTAGCTCCTCTGTCTGGAGGAGACAAAAGGAAGATTAGAGAAGAGAGAAGCAAAAATATAATAAAAATTATAAACACAAGAGATTCTGCCAATGCTGGAAACCCAAAGCAACACATGCAAAATGCTGGAGGAACTCATCAGATCAGACAGCACCTATGGAGGGAAATAAACAGTCAATGTTTAGGGCCAAAACCCTTTCTCAGACAACATTAGTGCTGCTTCATCCACCCATGCTGAGCTCGTCAATTTTTCCAACTTTACCTCCAGCTTCCACCCTGTCCTTAAATACACTTGGTCAATTTCTGACACCTCTCTCCCCGTTCTCAATCTCTCAATCTCCATCTCTGGAGACAAACTGTCTATCAACATTTTTTTTTAAACCTACCACCCGATCAGCTTCATCCAGCACATCGTTCTCCAGAACTGCCATTATATTCAATGGGACCCTGTCACCAAACACACTTTAACTCCCGCTCCCCAACTCTCATCTTTCCAAAGGGATCACTCGTTCCATGATTCCCTTGTCCATTTGTCCCTCCCAGCAGTTATGCCTGCAAGCAGAAGTTCTAATCCTCTCCATCTTGCTCCTTCCTCTCCTTCATTCAGTGCACCAAACAGTCCTTCTAGTTGAGGCAACACTTCACCTGCAAATATGTTGGTGTCACCTACTGTATCTGATGCTCCCGATGCGGCCTCTTCTGCACTGGTAAGACCCAGCACAGACTGAGAGACCGCTTTGTCGAGCACCTTCACTCAATCCACAAAAAGCAGTCTCGGCCTGAAACGTCGACTGCGCCTCTTCCTATAGATGCTGCTTGGCCTGCTGCGTTCACCAGCAACTTTGATGTATGTAACCAGTAACCAACTATTTTAATTCCAATCCCCATCCCCAATCTGACATGTCAGTCCATGGCCTCCTCTACTGCCATGATGAGGCCGCTCAAGTTGGAGGAGCAACACCTCATATTCCATCTGGGTTGCCTCCAACCTGAAGGCAAGAACATTAATTTCTCCAACTTACAGTTAGTTTTCCCTCTTCTCTATTCTTCAATTCCCATTTCTGCCCCTCCCCCATCCTTCCCTTCTTCTCATCTGCCTATTACTTCCCTCTGATACCCTTCCTTCCCTTTCTCCACTCTCATCTCCTAGCTGATTCTTTATTATCCAGCCCTTTATCTATTCCACTCCCAGCTTCTTATTTCATCCACCTCCCCCACCCACCTTGCTTCGCCTATCACCTTGTAGCTTATACGCCTTCCCCTACCCCCCCTCCCACCTTCTTCCCCCTTCTTTTCCAGTGCTGATGAAGGGTCTTGCACCAAAACATCAACTGTTTATTCCCCTCTATAGATACTGCCTGACCTGCTGAGTTCCTCCAGTATTTTGTGTGTGTGTTGCTCAATGTAACAAAATTAGTGTTTGAACTGTGAGATCCAGAATGCAGCTCTTGCTGGAACTTTGAAGGAAATGAGAATGCTGGAAAAGGCCAGTAGATCAGGAATATCTGCAGAGCGAGGAAACCAGAGTTACGTCAGACTGTCCAGGGGCTGAAAAATAATAACTCCAGATGCTTGAAACTCTCAGCCAGCCAGGCAATATCTGTGTAAAAAGAAACAGCTAATGACCCCAGCTGAAGTTGGTCAACACACACTTCTCCACCCACTACCCCCCTCACAACTGTGCAAGTTCATTGATCGAAAGTAGAAGTCTCCTCTCAGATGCTGTTAGAACCTGAATAGCTTTCAGTATTGAACAAGGAGATGCTGGTATTGTAACCAGACTGCTAAAGTGTGAAGGGCATCTTCAGCATCCTGACTGTAATGTTGTAAATGCGTGAGCCAATGTACTCAGCACTTCCTTGATAACACTTTGAGTCTAACTGTCTTGCCTTGCTTCTGTGATGGTGCTGACTCAGGAGGTAACAAAGATGGACCACCCATACCATCTGAAAATGAATGTATCTGCTTCAGCTATATCATTTGTGCTGGGCTTCCCCTTCAAGAATGGAGATGTCCTTTGTGACTCCTCTTCCCATTAGTTTCTTAACCACCAGTTCCAAAGTGAAGGAGCAGGACTGTGCTGCTTTGATCTGATTCACTGGCTGCAGAATGACTAAAGTGATGCCTCAGGATAGTTACATAACACAACGTCACAGCTTCACCATGATGGCACCTCAGTTTTCCATATACCTGGGACATAGACTCATTGAACCCATGCTGGTATCCAAGCTTGACAGTAACAGTAGAACAAGAGAACAGCGGGGGCACAAATAAAGGCTGAATACATTTCTGCTACTAATGAGCTATAGCACATTATGAAGTGACCCATTCTGACTTACAGGTCTGTTGTGAAGTTACATACTCTTACACAGTAGTGTTGCCATAAAACTGAATTACGAGGGGTGATTGATAAGTTTGAGGCCTAAGGTAGAAGGAGTCAATTTTAGAAAACCTAGCACATTTATTTTTCAACATGGTCTCCTCCTATATTTACACACTTAGTCCAGTGGTTGTGGAGCATTCGGATCTTGGGCCTCCAGAAAGTGTCCGCAGCAAGGGTGATTGATAAGATTGTGGCCTAACGTAGAAGGAGATGAGTTATACAGCTCTCGTTACATGCACATGCAGTTCAACTCTTTCAGTGATTATGCAGAAAGTTTGAAGTTAATAATACTTTTTGTTTGAATTCCTTCTCTCAAATCTTTTGTGATCTTTTTATGTTAAAGGTGAAATAGAAATTCAAGTTGCTTAGAATTTGAAACTCATTCAAATAAGTTACACAGAAGTCAATCTTATGGTTGCTAATGCCAGATTCAAGCCTAAATGACAATGTTAGTACCATTATGTAGTTGGATATTTACAACATAGAGAAATGCATAAATTAAATCTTCTGTACTTTCCTTTGAAGTAGCAAGCAGGGCTTTCTTTGACCAGTGGTAATCTCTTTGCAGGCCTAATTACTGAGAAAGACAGCATTTGTTCTAAGTTCTAAGTCAATTTATTATATCATATATAACCTTGAGATCCATTTTCTTGCAGGCACCCACAGGAAAACAAAGAAATACAACAGAATCCACAAACAATCAAAGAGTTACAAGCATCCAATGTGCAAAAGGAGGAAAGATTGTGAAAATAACAAATCAAATAAACAAGTAATACTGAGATGATAAGCTGCAAAGTCTTTAAAGGTTTGTCCAGAGTCGGCAAAGCCAGTTCAGTGTTAAGGTGAGTGAAGCCGGTCTGGGACCCGATAGCTACAGGACAACAACTGCTCCTGAACCTGCTGGTGTGGGACCCAGGACTCCTATACCTCCAGCCCAATGTTAGTAACGAGAGGAGAGGGAAATAGGTCAAACACAGGCAGATGGGATAGGATGGGCTCAGTTGGGCAATCTTGGCTAAAATGGAGTAGTGTAGCTGAAGTTCAGTTCATTTTCCGCTCTCAGGCCACAATGATTTAATCTGGCTTGAAGTGCGGCTCAACTCCCTCTTCCAGCGATGGACAACCCACTTCAAAATCCTGTACCTGCATTTCTGAGAGTCAGGATTGCCGAATGCTTCAGGAGATCGTAAAACTATTAGTTGTTTAGATGGTTCAAATGTGTCTTTCAATAAAATAAAATTACAGTATGTGGATTGCAGCAATTTGTGGGAGATAAAACAGAAGTTAACTGTGTGCATTGTTACTGAAGGGAGCACATCAGCTAAAGTGAGAAAGGCAAAGAAAACAACAATGAATATAACAATCATATTTAGAGCAGCTTTAAGAAAGGAAAAATCCAGATTGCTTCTTTCTTGTGCTCCAGAGGCTGGCAAAATGAATGACAAAGCAAAGACTTTTACTCATCCTGTGTCTTTCATACTCTCACCATGTCCCAAAGTCATGTCAGGGATTGAAACACTCGTGAAATGTCCCCACTGTTGTAATGTATGAACATCAAAATGAGCTGCCCCAAACTGCAAGGTTAAGATGGCTAAGAAATTTATTTTTAGATCATCTATTGCAGAGTAAAGATTGGCAAAGACAGTTGGCATTGACCAAAGGCAAGTAAACATTTTAGACTTTAGAATTGCTTTCAGTATAGAGAACAGAGGTCAAAAATAAAGTAAGAACATAACTTTAGACAGATGAAAGATATTTAGTCAAAGCATAGAGTGAAGAGGACCAGAATGGAGAATCAGACAGCTGGGCCATGGGGACTTGTAGTACCTGGACCATGGAAGAATTTTGAGAAAGTAAAGTTCAAAGTTTAAAGTAAATTTATTAATCACATTTTTTCTGGTAAACAATCACTGCTGCCAATAGCCTGTAACTTCATTTTCAGAGATGGCTCGGGCCGGATAGGGCCCGAGAACGAGGAAAGACACAAAGTTTGATCGATTTAAGCACTGGGCTGAATTTGGAAGGTTTGGTATCGGCCAAATTGAGGTTGTGGGGCCCAGGCCTGAGAGCATATTGAAGCAGCAAGGCCCAGGTCCAAGTTCAAAGAATGACCCAAGGTTTGGATGATTTAAGTGCCAGGCCAGATTGAAAATGTCAGGGAGTTAGCGGCAGAAGCAAGGGATGGGCTAGTTCAGCTCGCTGATCTGTGAGGTTTGTTTATCTCTGCGCTGAACTGTTAGTTGGCCAAATTAATTCTATTAAAAAGAATATCTTACCTAAATTTATATATCTTTTCCAAGCCTTACCCGTTTTCATTCCTAAATCTTTTTTTGACTTTCTTGATTCTATTCTATCTTCTTATATATAGACAAATAAATATTCTCGTTCAAATAAAGTTCATCTTCAAAAAGAATGGAGCTTTAGTTTTACCCAATTTTAGGTTTTATTACTGGTCAGTCAATATATGAAATCTTACATTTTGGTCATATTATATTAACCGTGAGGACTGTCCAGTATGGGTCTCTTTAGAAGCTAACTCTGTTAATAAATTTTCCATCACTTCTCTTCTTGGATCCTCACTTCCTTTATCTTTAAGTAAACTAACTGACAATTTGGTAGTTAAACATACTTTGAGGATCTGGGTACAATTTAGAAAACATTTTGGTTTATAGAGATTTTCTCTTTCTAGTCCCACCTTTTCTAATTATTTTTTAAACCCTCTATGACCGATCTAATTTTTAAAGACTGGAATAGATTGGGTATTAAATGCTTCCAGGATTTGTTTGTTCGAGGAATCTCTTTTCATTTGAGCAATTGTCTGCTAAGTATAGCTTACCAAAAACCTACTTCTTTCGATATCTACAAATTAGAGACTTTCTGCGATCTCAATCATATACATTTCCTAAAAGTCCCATTAAGAACTTATTAGATGTAATTTTTAATTTGAAACTTTTTCATAATGGTTCAATATCTAATATTTACAGTAGGTTGCTGGGAATGAGAAATGCTCCTTTGGACAAAATTAAAAATGTTTGGGAACAAGATTTACAGTCTTCAATTTCTGAGGAAACCTGGAATGAAAATTTTAATTTGCTTAACCCTTCATTGCTATGTGCCCGCCACTCCCTCTTACAATTTAAAGTGGTCCATAGGGCACACATGACCAAGGATATATCCCGTTTTTATTCGGATATATCTCCCTTTTGTGATAGATGTAATAACGGAGAAGCTTCACTAATTCGTATGTTTTGGACATGTCCGAGTCTTGGGAAATACTGGAAGGAAGTATTTCAAAACTTCTCTGTACTTTTCAAAGTAAATTTTAAGTCTAACCCTTTGACTGCTTTATTCAGTATTGTTGGAGAAAAAGGTATTATTCTGGAGACATCTGATTTGTACATTTTGGCTTTCATTTCTCTTATAGCTAGGAGGACGCTCTTGCTTAAATGGAAGGATGTTGCTCCGCCTACTCACGCTCAATGGTTACGTGATGTTATGTCATGTTTAAATTTAGAAAAGACCCGTTGTCTAATTTCTGAATCTAGCCAAGACTTTCACACATTGTGGGGACCATTTTTGAATATTTTCAAAATTTTTGATTTGTTGTTAAAGTACAGATGTTGGCTGATAGCATATTTCACTATATGATAAGGATTTGTTTTCCTTATTTCTTTCTTTACCAAGCAGCTTCGATCTTGGTAGTGGGTTTAGATTTTTTTCTGTATAATAATAAAATTATCATATTTCAATATTACGATTTAAGTTAATTTACATGAATATAGAGTAATGAGGTTGCATGTGTGATTCAAATATGTATTGATATTACTTTATCTTTTTTTGACTTATATACTTCTTGCACTCTGTATTCTTTATGTAGAAATTAATAATAAAATATTGAAACAGATAATAAATGTACTTTGTACTTCGTTTTATCAAATTCTGTTTAAGTCACCATACTCTAACCTGAGATTCATTTTTTTGCAGGAATTCACTGAAGAACAAAGAAATACAATAGAATCAATGAAAAAGTACACACAAAGACAAACAATCAATGTTTCTATGAAGACAAACTGTGCGACTACAAAAAAACTGAATAAATAAATAAATACCAACAACATGAGTCCTTGAAAGTGAATCGATTAAAATTATTAACTAAACTTTGTCTTGATGTTGCACAACAATGCTAATTCAGTCATACTAAATTTGTCCTTACCTCCCTCACTTCATAAGCACTAGAAAGTTCATCCGCACCAACATGGAAGTCTTGATGCCGGTGAATGAACTGTACCAGTTATTTCCTGGTTGTGCGGGGAGGTCACTGGCAGGGCACATGCTTGCTGCAAAGTCTCAAAATGCAAACAGAATCTCTGGTCAGGTTCGACCTGACAGGGTCATAGTGTCATAAAATCATGGAGTGGAAACAAGCCCTTCAACCCACTAATCCAGGAGTAGTGGCTCACTCAGTCAGTGGAAGAGGAACAACTGCAAGGGCAAGGGCATACAATTACATTTACTGCCATCTGTGCTGGATGATATTGCTTGTCTGAACATACACTCTGGGGATGTGATGTGCGAAGAGATCATGTCCATGAATGAATCTCAGATTTCCCCAGCCACAGAGGTTTAAAAATCTCCAGGCTTGCCATCGGTGTAGATAAGCAGTCTGTACAATTCTTGCCTCCAAGTTAGAGGATTTTGTGTTCACTTCTCACTTCATGACTTTGAACTGGCAATCGGTTTATCATTATCGCATGTACCAAGGTACTGTGAGAGTCTGTCTTTTACATTCTATCAATACAGATTGTTTCTCTACATTCGTACATCGAGGTAGCACTGACAGTAAATCAAAAACAGTAACATATAACCCTAACTCAGATTTCTTTTAAAACAGATTTTTCAGTAGGGGCAAAAAAAAATTCTGCCCTCTTAGGCAGCAGTAAATGATGTTCTGATTCCTATCATGTGGTTCTTCAGAGAAATTACCTTCATCATCAACCACTCAGGAAGAGCCTCACCTTCAACCTCCACTATTACCACCATCATCCAATCAGCAACAACAATTTTATTTCTCACCTCTAAAGCCATCACCATGACATCAGAATCAGATTTAATATCATCAACATCTGTCGTGAGAGTTGTTGACTTGCCAGCAGCAAGTCAATGCAATTCATAATATAGAGCAAAAAGCCTGTGAATTAAAGTAAATATATATTTAATCCCAAGAGTGAGAAAAGACCTGGGGTTTGAACGATTTAAGTGCGGGGTTAAAATGGAAAGGTTGGGTACAGGCCGAATCGAAGTGCTAAGGCCCAGGCCCAAGAACATATTGAAGTGACAGGGCCCAGGTGCAAGAGTGAGGAACAACCTGAGGTTTGAACAATTTAAGCACCTGGCCAGATTGAAAGGTCAGGGTGTTGGGGCTGGAGGCAGGGGCCAAGCTAGCGTTCAGCTCACTGATCCGTGAGGTTTTCTCCACTCTGCACTGAACTGAAGCTGCGGCCTGCAAATAATGGGCTCCTGAATCAGCTGAAGTGATGATTGGCTTCACGGCTGTGGAATCACATTCCTGAATTTTGGTTCTGAATGTTATTTGCCTTCTTTTATGATTTGCGTAATTTGATTTTTGCTGCGCATTTGGTCTTTAACAGTTTTCTTTTTTAAAAAATGTGTTCTATTGGGTTTCTTTGTTTTGTGGTTTCCTGTAAGGAGACAAATCTCAGGTTTGTATATGGTATACATACTTTGATAATAAATATGTTTTCAACTTTGACTTTTAGTGAGAAATGTTTTCTCAGTTTATTGAAATGTTTTCCTGAAAGGTATCCCCTACAAAAATTGAAAAATGCATGTATCGTGTAAGCCAGACATGTTGCTCTCAACGTATGTAGCTTCTGCAATATACGCATTGGGACAGCACAGCACTGCAGTGGTTAGCATAACGCTTTACATTACTAGCAACCCAGGTTCAATTCCTACCACTGTCTGTAAGGAGCTTGCACTTTCTCCCTGTGACTGCGTGTGTATCTTCCGGTGTTCCTGGTTTCCTCCCACAGTCCAAAGATATACCAGTTAGTAGATTGGGATTGGGATCAGGTTAAATTGGGGGTCGCTGGGTGGCACAGCTTGAAAAGCCAGGAAGGCCCATTCTGCGCTGTAGCACAATAAATAGATAAACAAATCATGACCCTCTCACCTGCGCTCATCATAAAACATATCACCTACAGTTTTATTCCAATTAGCAAAGTGGATTGAAGCACAGAATGATGTGTCATTAGCATACAGGAGTGTCGCTCATTGAATGGCTATGTAGGGAAATGTATTGGGCAAACATTTTTCTATCAATGCAAGAAAATAGAAACTTCAGTGTGCCATGTGTTAATATTAACATTTCTACATTCAATTTTTGGGGGTTGTCACTTTCTACATGGCAAGTTCCACAGTTTCTAGATTGACTGAAAGACACTGCCCAAAGTAAATTGAAGAAACCTGCCACTTGCAAAATTCCCTTTGCTCTTATAACAATCTATGATTGTTTGGTAATAGTAATATCTGTTCAGTAAATGATTGTGGATGGTTTCTAAAATCACATTGTTCAAAAGTATACCCTTTGCTTCATAATTCTGCTTGTTCTACTGATCTAAATGCTTATTTATTAGCATGTGTTTAAAGCAATGTACTCAGGTGGTAAACCTTCACGGACCTGAATTCTCACACCTCTTCCTCAGGAACTCTGCCTTCTCGCTCAACTGAGTATGCCTTGAGAATATGCATTTTACTTCCAATATTTTCATCCAAATGCTTTTCTAAATATTTGAGGGGTATGGGAACTCCAAGGATTGATCCCTTTAATATGCTGTTGCTGCCAACTTTCCAATTAGAGATATTACCATTGATTGTTATTTTTTGCTTCCCGTCAATTAGGCAATTTATTATTTCATTTTACACACAGTCCTTTGGCTTGAAAGCTTTCATTTTTGGCACAATTCCCTTTATGAAGTGCATTATGGAAGAGCCTCTGACAAATATTATCCACCTTAGTATCATTACCTTGCACTGTAAATGAGAATGATACTTTATATAACAGAATGAATAAACTCTTCTCGGGCTTCCAGTTGGGTACAGGTATTGATTTTAACCGCCGTTTCAATGACAAACTCCACCACTTTCATCAGGGATGATGCCTGGGCATGTCTAATCTGGTGAAGCAGCATCTACAGGAAGAAGTACAGTCAACCTTTCGGGCCCAGACCCTTCGTCAGGACTAACTGAAAGAAGAGATTGTAAGAGCATTACATCACACTTTAAGAAGGGAGGGAGGCAGAAGAAAGAAAATTATAGGCCAGTTACCCTGACCTCTGTGGTTGGAAAAATGTTGGATTCTGTTCTTAAGAATGAGGTTTCCGGGTACTTGGAGGAACATGACAAAATAGGCCAAAGTCAGCATGGTTTCCTTAAGGGGAAATCTTAACTGACAAATCTATTTGAATTCTATGAGGAACTAACTGGTAGGATGTACAAAGAATAGTGAGTGGATGTTGTTTACATGAATTTTCAGAAGGCCTTTGACAAAGTGTCATACATATGGCTGCTTAACAACATAAGAGCTTATTGTATTACAGGAAAGATACTGGCATGGATAGATGATTGGCAGACTGGCAGGAGGCTAAAAGTGGGAATGAAGGGGGCCTTTTCTGGTTGGCTGCCAGTGACCAGTGGTGTTCTGCAGGGATCGGTAATGGGATCACTTATTTTCACATTATTCAATTCAAGATTAATTGTCATTTAACCATACACAAATACTCATCAATACAACCAAACGAGACAGCGTTACTATGGGGTCAAGATGCAAAGGCATATTACCAACAGTAACACGCAGTAAACTCACACAAGTTCCTTGCCCCAGTGTCCAACTCCATGTTAGGCAAATATGAGGCTTTGAGGCCCAGTCCTCGCATATACAAGCACATATTGAAAAAAACCCCAGAAAAATATATATCTATACAGTTCAGATCCTTTAGTCCATTTACAATCTTCAGTCACCTCATCTGTGCTATGCCGTCCCTGGTAGAGCGCAATGGCCTGAACACCTGTCCTCCGGTGGCTGAAAGCAAGCAACATTGCAACTTGAGGCCCGTGTCCATTGAGCGCCACTGAAATATCTGCAGGTGGCCACAACAGAGATCGTCTTCTTCTGAAACCCAGGGAGGGCAGCTCTGACTCCGTTCTGGACACCACACTACACCCGGTGAAGGGCAATGGCTTTGTCCCCTCACTCCAGTTGGCTGCAAACTGGCAACACTTTGGCTTCAGGCCGAGTCCTTGCTACAAACGAGAACCAGGCCCCCTCCATCTACCGCTGCTCTCATCCAATAAATCAGCAAATCAAACTTGCAACATAGCAGATAAACAGTATCTAAAGGAGTCTTGTGATCAGAAGAAAAGCAACGAAGACAGCCACTTGCTGTTTGACTGTAAGCCTCTTTCTAATCAGGCAGCTGTATGTTACACAGCTCCTTCATTATCTCTGCCAGTGTCCCATTCGCTGATAGTGTAGACCTATAGTCCTTTGAGTTATTAATATATAGTAGAATCATGAAATCATTAGACATATGTTTAAGTAGAATGGTAGCACCTTTTGTTAACCCCGTAAAAGCTGTTGCAATCAGTCATGCTGCCATCTTGCCAGAAGGCATTTTGGGCATTAAAAATGAATGATTCTGATTTGGGAGTTAATGGCTTTGTGGCCAAGTTTGTGGATGTTATGAAGATAGGTGGAGGGGCAAGTAGTGTTGAGGAAGCAGCATGTCTGCAGAAGGACTTAGACGTAGATGTATTTAGATTAGGAGAATGGGCAAAGAAGTAGCAGACGGAATACAGTGTAGGGAAATGTATGGTCATGTACTTTGAATAAAGGCATGGACTATTTTTTAACTGAGCCGAAAATTCAAAAATCAGAGTTGCACAGGGACTAGGACTCTCTAAAGGTTAACTTGCAGGTTGAGTCAGTGGTAAGACAAATGCAATGTTAGCATTCATTTTGAGAGGACTAGAACATAAAAGCAAGGATATAATGCAGAGTCTTTATAAGGCATTGGTCAGACTGCACTTGGAAAATTGTGAGCAATTTTTGTCCCCTTATCTAAGAAAATATGTGCTGGCATTGGAGAGGGTCCAGAGGAAGTTCACGAGAATGATCCCAGGAGAGGGTTAACATATGAGGAGTATTTCATTGCTCTGGGCTTATACCAAGATGGATTTTAGAAGAATGAGCTATACAAAAAAACGTACAATCATACATAAAAAAATAATAACCAAAGAAAAACTGAGAACATGAGTTGTAAAGCCCTTGAAAGTGAGTTCATGGATTGTGAAATTAGTTCAGTGTTGTAGCGAATGAAGCTATCCAAGCTAATTCAGGAGCCTGATGGTTGAAGGGTAATAATTGTTCCTGAACTTGGTGGTGTGGGACCCAAGGCTCCTGTACCTTTCTCCCAAGGGCAGCAGTGAGAAGAGCATGGCCTGGATGGTGGGGCTCCAGGTGAAGGATGCAGCTTCCTTGTGGCAGTATTCCTTGTAGGTATGCTCAACAGTGGGAAGAGTTTTTCCAGTGATGGACTGAGCTGTATTCAACACTTCCGTGGGCTTTTCAGTTCTTAGGCCTTGGTGTTTCCAACTCAGGCTGTAATGTAACAAGTCAGGATACTCTCCACTGCACATATATAGAAGCTCGTCAATATTTTAGCTGACATCCCAAATACCTGCCTTTTTGAAAACAATCCTCACGGCAGCAGTAGTGGACATATACATAACAGCAAAAGGTCAACAGTGGTGTTTCAGCAGCTGGATTTGCTGTATGGACTGCAATGCCTTGCTCAGAAAGCAAATCACTGCTGTGATTTATTTATTGAGATACAGTGTGGAATAGACCTTTCTGGTCCTTCAAACCACGCCACACAGCAGTCCCCCAGTTTAATCCCAGCCTAATCATGGAACAATTTACAATGACCAATTAACCTACCAACAGTTACGACTTTGGACTGTGGGAGGAAACCAAAGCACCCAGAGGAAACCCGCTCAAACTCCTTACAGGGAGTGTCAGGAATTGAACCTGGGATCTCCTGTACTGTAAAGCATTGCGCCAACCACTTGTGATGTACAGTGAGGAATAGGTTTCTATTAAGATGATCGGCTTTCTTGAGAGCCATTCTTGGTTTCAGAATGTCCTATAATTCTGACAATGGGACACCCACAGGAGGCTGAGATATGAGTGTTGCCACATGGCAAAATAAAACATCTCTGGTATTTTGCCAAGCCCTTTAGAGATTTTGTCGTGCCTGAGAATGAAAGTGACAGGGAAAGGTGAAAGAGTGTAAATCAGAAGAGATTGTTAAATATAAGAAAGGGTGAAGCAAGCACCTGTACTGTAAAGTGTTGTGCTAATCACTATGCCCCACAGAATTGTGGGAGGAATTTGTCCTTATGAGCTGTTTATTAACTTCATGACTTAGAAATGGCAGATGCTCAATGCAATTCCTTACACATTACATTCTGATCAAATCTCGATGCTCTCCAATTCCCCATTGTGCATTTGGTGACTGTTTCTCATTGTAGTCAATGTTAAACAGCAAATCTAGAACATTCATGCTGTTGATCATTACCTTTTCTGACCCACAAGGTGGAAATCCTCAACAGAAAGAATATTTATTTATTTATTTGTTTGTTTCTTTGTTTAGAGATACAGCACATTTACAGGCCATTCTGGCCCATGAACATGCACTGCACAATTACACCATTGTGAACAATTAACCTACCAACCTGAATGTCTTTAGAACATGGGAAGAAACAAGCACCTGGAACAAACGCATGTGGTCATGGGGAGATGATACAAATTCCTGACAGACAGCAGCAGGAATTGAACCCAGGTCACTGGTGCTGTAAAAGCTTTCTGTTGACTGCTACACTTCCACAGGCATGGTACCTTTTGCAGAGACATTTTCAACCATAGTTTCACTCATCAAGGTGAGGAGATGATAACAACACCAGATATTCATCCATTGCTGCAATGCAACCAGGGCAGATAGGCCGACATGGCAATGCGCAAGGAAAGGTTGTGACATCCAGGTTCTATCAGCTGCTTATACAGGGACTTTACAGGCTCCTTATGGAAGATATCCCTCTATCGGGGATCCTTAGAACCAGTGGAGACAATGTTTAACCTCTATTCATGCTGCCAAAATTCGGAAGGGACAACCAGTTTATAGGCTTCATTTTTCTCCTGGTTCTGCTGCTTTCAGACTTTGATCAGGGCTCTCATGGTCTGGGCTTCAAGGCTTCCTCTATTACTGGTAGCTGTCATTAATAAACCTTTATTTTATTAATATCTCATCCACTATCTCTTGGCCCCACTGAACACAGGCATTTTTTTCTTCTTCTCATTCCCTTCACCCTAGCACCCATGTGCTAGGTCATTTACCAAAATGTTACCTTTACTTTCTTTTCTTCATAGAAACAAAAATAACACTTTGGTTAATGACCCAAGACTTGCAGAGCAAGTAGAACACTTCCTGTGTTCAGGCAGGACTCTGGGACAGCAAGACAGTAAATGCTGAGAGGAGGTTTCTTCTGGACAAAGAGACTGGAATCCTGGAGTATGGCGCCAGGTTGTGGAGCTGGGTATTTTGGACTGAAATGAAGAGAAATATCTTTACACATGAAGATGGAAAATGTTTGGAAACACGAGATTCAAAGATTTAAATTGCATTTATTATCAATGAATATTTTAAAAATTCCCACTTTGAGATTTGTCTGCTTACAGACAGCTGTAAAGAAACCCAAAAGGACCGATTTTAAAAAATAACATAAAGCCAAAAATAAAGACCAACCCCGAATGCGCATAAAAAGCGAAAAAACACATGCAAACAATAGAAGTGAAAAACAACAGCATTCTGATCCAAACTGAGTCCTTCGATCCAAATGTCTGCAGCAGTCCAGAATAGGCTCAAGCCTTGGCATCATTTCATCATGGTAGTGGGGCAAATCGCTGCAACATTCACAGACCTAAAGCACAGCACCCGGGGGCAGCTTCACAGCATCAGCATCACAGAGACTGGAGTAAGCATCACAGCAGAGCAAGCGAAATTGACGCAACTCCTGACACCCTGCCTTTCCAGTCTACCTGAGCCGACAATTAAATTGTCCAAACAGCAGACAGAACCTTGCATTGGGACCCAGGCTTTGCTGCAGCGAATCGCTCCAGGCCTAGAACACAGTACCCAGTGATTTGCTTTGGGCCTAAATTTTGTTGCCAAAGAAGCCATTCTCAGTCTTTCCAAATTGGCTCAGCGCTTACAGTGATCCAATCTCACACCCGGTTAATAGGACGGGAATTAGAAATCCACTGTCTTGACTTCTCTCCAAATCCAACTCTATATTGATTGATTTTACAGCACACCAGCACAGCTCATCTCTCAAATTCGCTCACCCCCTCATTGTTCATGGTGATTGTTTACCACAATTTACTTTAAAAAAAGTGTAACTAGTACTGTTTGTAGTCAAATTGCTTTACTTTCAAACTACCAATAAGCTGTCACACACCTTGGGTAGCATCTTAAAGCAGAAACTGGAGATTCCGCAGATGCTGGAAGTCCTGAGCAACACACACAAAATGCTGGAGGAATCAGCAAGTCAGGCAGCATCTATGGGGAGGAATAAACAGTTAATGGGTCCTGACAAAGAATTTTGGCCTGAAAACTCAACTGTTTATTCCCCTTTGCAGATGCTGTCTGATTTGCAGAGCTCCCAAAGGTAAATATCTAGATTTCTCTCCTAAATATTTAGTGAATTGCACATTTGGTTGCTGAATATATTTCAGTCTGATATTGTTGTACACAAGGGAAATTGAAAGGAATTGACTCACTTTCAAGAACTCTGCAACTCATGTTTTCTGTTTATTTAATATTTATTATTATAATGTGTTTATTTTTGCATTCACACATTTGTTTTTTGTCAGTCTTTGTGTGGAGCTTTTCATTGATTCAATTGTATTTCTTTAACCTACTGTGAATGCCTACAAGAAAATGAATCTCAGGGTCATACATGCTGACATACAGATAAATGTACTTTGAACTTTGAATGTTTTGGGGTGAATAGAAGGGTGTGGGCATAATAAGCAATATTGTAAAGTGGATCTGACACAAGGTGTCAAATGACCCATTTTGGTTTCTGTTCTTATGTTCCTCTGTCAGTTGTCCAAAATTCAGCCTGCAGCCATGCAAAGCAGTTCTCTCTTACAGTAATTAAGCGGAAGGAGGAAAGTGAAGAGATCATAACCACAGTGAATTAAATATTTTCATTAGCACTGGAATTATATTTTTCTTAGCATTTGCAAGGCCAGAAAGCAGATGCAGAATAGATTTGCTGGAATGTCTTCAAACAGGAGAGATTTGAACTGAGGGGTTCGACTGGAAAGGTTGGGTTTACTGTTCTTGAGGCCAGCTTTGAAAGGAGTATGCTTACAGATATCAAAAAAATTCACAACAACTGAAGTTGTTCAGATTACTGCAATGCTCAAGGATCAGGAGATACAGATTTTATACTGATAGACAGAAGTGGAAGGGTGGCAGGTGCTTATTTATTGGACAAAGTTGACCATTTTGTTTCAGAAACAGAGTAGTTATGATATGGAGATCTTTGAGTGGAAGGGTGAGAGAGACAGGGTGTACCAGGAGTGTCAGAAGGGAATGGGATAGAACCATGAGACAGAATTGCAGAAGTATGTGAAACATACCCAACAACTAAGGGGCAATTGTTTTACTAACCTAGCTTGTAGCTTTTATTGACTTTGAATGATGAATGGCAATTGATTTTGCAAGTAAGGAATTGAAGCAGAGAAATTTACCAGTTGGTCAATATCGGTAACTGCTAAGCCAATTCTGTAAACAAATAGCAGCTTTCTGTCCTGCTTCCAGAATGGTGTGGCTATGCCACGCTGCACACATGGCAGTCAAATAGGAGCCATGCTGTTCTCCTTGTGCACAAGTAAAATAAACATATGTTTGTGTCATGAGAGTGCATATGTTCTGGTACCAAGTATCTTATTTATTTATTTGTTTGTTTGTTTATTTAATCAGCAACAACAGTTACTTGGAGGTTCCACTGACTTTGTTATATGGGAGAAATGAATTCAGCCCCAGTAGCCAATCAGTCCTAAACCCCAGGATGCTCATATTTGAGCAAGGGACTGTTTTATATTTAACCAAATTAACAGTGACCACAATTTGGCTAAACTTCACTGTAACTTAGGTGTTCGCAATACCTACCTTACACACCTATAGCTCATAGAAGGGGTAAAACATGGGGATGTCCATGACGGATATGTTTTTGTTTGCGGACAACCTGGCCACTGGATTGAAGATGTCCTCAGGCCACAACAACTTTGAACAGTTTCCACCTCCCCCACCATAACCATAGACTATGTAATTTAAATAATCAATAGTTCCATTTAAAATTAGAGAAATGTATGCAATGTACAGTACATCCTGGAATTCTTGTTTTTCACAGACATCCATGAAAATAAAAGAGTGCCCCAAAGAATGAGTGACAGTAAAAGTTTTGGAACTCTAAAGTCCACCTACTATCCCCTCCCACGCATTAGCAGCAGCAAAGCAACAACCCTCCCGCACCTCCACTTACTTCTGCAAAAAAAGCATCAGCACCCTCAAACCACAAAACCAACAAAAACAAAGCCCCCAAGGAAGACCGTGATCTGCAGTACAACAAAAACTAATCATTCACTTGACAATTTGACATACCACAGGCTCACTCTCTCTCTCTTTCTTATAAAAGGGAAAGAGAGGTCTCTCCCTTTCACAGGGGGAGGGGAGACAAAACTTCTCACTGAGTTGCAATGATAAAGTCTGTCGCATCACTTTTTGTCCCCCAAGTTCTCAGACTTGAGAATGACAACAAACTCTCCCAAACTGTACTTAAGAACTTGTATGATTTTAATTCTGCTCATTGTAAAATGCCACCTGATCTAAGCCTGTAATTACATGTAATTTTTCTTTGATAGCTTTTCCTCCAGATCTAATACTTGGAAAGTTTTAGTTGAGAAATCGAGAGGATATGTGGTGTGTGCACATCATACAGCAGCTGAGGCAGCAAAGCTACCTTCCCTCCTGTTCTGCTCAAACAGCTGAAACGGCTTTCCCCCGCAACAAAAACCTTGCAGCTGCTGCAGCTGTAAATAATTACACTGAATCTTGTTCTGCCTCAGGACTAGTAGATGACAATAGACAATTAAGGAAACCGCATGGATTACTCACCTCTTCAGAACACTGATAACACACAGTGGACTATGTATCTTTTCCTGTTTTTTCAATTGCTGTTATAAACTATGTGGCCTATACTAGCCAGAAGGATGAAATAACTAGAGGGAACAAATGAGCTGACTCCTTTGCTAAGACAGCAACAGATCTTTATGGCCACGTATCACTCCAGTATGATCAGGCTGCCAATACTTCCCAAATTCTTTAATAAACTAGTACAATTACTAGTGTGTGAGTGGGCCAGTGAAGGAGTGGAGCTTTGAGGCTTTGACTCGAGAGGCTTCGACGAGAGGAGGCGGAGGACAAGCTAGCTCGCAGTTAGTTTTCACGATGTCTCCTGAGACGGTGATATGCCTCTCATGTGAGATGTGGCAGTCTTGGGGGAACTTCCCTCTCCCGCAGAGTCACATCTGCCAGAAGTGCATATGGCTGGGTGATCTGGAAGACCGTGTAAGGAATCTGGAGCAGCAGCTGGATGACCTTCATGAGGCAGTCATAGATGAGACCTACAGGGAAGTAGTCACACCGAGGCTGTCAGAAGCAGGTCGTTGGGTGAAAGTCAGAGGGGGGAAAGCGAAGGTGAGCAGACAGGTAGTGCAGAGCACCCCTGTAGCCATTCCCCTGAATGATAAGTTTACCGTCCTGGATGCTGTTGGCGGGGATGACCGACCAGGTGTGAGCCACAGTGGCAGGGCCTCCGGCACTGAGTCTAACCCTGTGGTGCAGAAGGGTGGGACGGGGAAGAGGAGAGCTTTCGTCATTAGAGACTCTATAGTCAGGGGAGCAGACAGGAGATTTTGTGGCCATGAGAAGGACACCCGCATGGTTTGTTGCCTCCGGGGTGCCAGGGTCCGGGATGTCTCTGACCGGGTGCACGACATCCTGGTACGAGAGGGAAAGCAACCAGAAGTCGTGATACATGTTGGGACCAACGACATAGGCAGGAAGAGGAATGAGGTCCTGAAGTGTGAGTTTCGGGAACTAGGCAGAGGCTGAAGAACAGGAGCTCAAGTGTGGCGTTCTCAGGATTGTTGCCAGAGCTACATGACAGTGATGGTAAGAATTGGAGGAGATGGCAGTTGAATGCGTGGCTGAGGAGTTGGTGCAGGGAGCAGGGTTTTAGATTTTTAGATCATTGGGATCTCTCCTGGGGAAGGTGGGACCTGTACAGATTGGATGGGTTGCACCTGAACTCGAGGGGGAGCAATATCCTTGCAGGTAGGTTTGCTAGCATGGTTTGGGAGGGTTTAAACTAATTTGTGAGGGAGTTGGGACCCAGAGCGATAGAGCAATGAAAGAAGTCCATGTAGTAAAGCCAGTTCTAACATATAGAGAGGCTTTGAGGAAAGAGAAGCAGAATAAACGATGTAAAGACAGTAAGGTAGAAGGGCTGAAATGTGTGTACCTCAATGCAAGAAACATCAGGAACAAAGGTGATGAACTGACAGCTTGGATACATACATGGAATTATGATGTAGTGGCCATTACAGAGACTTGGCTGGCACCAGGGCAGGAATGGATTGTCAATATTCCTGGATTTCAGTGCTTTAAAAGGGATAGAGAGGGCGGGAAAAGGGGAGAAGAAGTGGCATTACTGGTCAGGAAGGGAGCAGTTACTCTACTGGGGGTATTCTATAGGCCCCCTGGTAGCAGCAGAGATACAGAGGAGCAGATTGGGAGGCAGATTTTGGAAAGGTGCAAAAATAACAGGTCTGTTATCATGGGTGACTTTAACTTCCCTAATATTGATTGGCACCTGATTAGTTCCAAGGGTTTAGATGGGGCAGAGTTTGTTAAGTGTGTCCAGGACGGATTCCTGTCACAGTAGGTGGACAGGCCGACCAAGGGGAATGCCATACTAGATCTAGTACTAGGTAATGAACCGGGTCAGGTCACAGATCTCTCAGTGGGTGAGCATCTGGGGGACAGTGACCACCGCTCCCTGGCCTTTAGCATTATCATGGAAAAGGATAGAATCAGAGAGGACAGGAAAATTTTTAATTGGGGAAAGGCAAATTATGAGGCTATAAGGCTAGAACTTGCGGGTGTGAATTGGGATGATGTTTTTGCAGGGAAATGTACTATGAACATGTGGTCGATGTTTAGAGATCTCCTGCGGGATGTTAGGGATAACTTTTTCCCGGTGAGGAAGATAAAGAATGGTAGGGTGAAGGAACCATGGGTGACAAGTGAGGTGGAAAATCTAGTCAGGTGGAAGAAGGGAGCATACATGAGGTTTAGGAAGCAAGGATCAGATGGGTCTATTGAGGAATATGGGGAAGCAAGAAAGGAGCTTAAGAAGGGGCTGAGAAGAGCAAGAAGGGGGCATGGGAAGGCCTTGGTGAGTCCGGTAAAGGCAAACCCCAAGGCATTCTTTAATTATGTGAAGAAAAAAAGGATGACAGGAGTGAAGATAGGATTGATTAGAGATAAAGGTGGGAAGATGTGCCTGGAGGCTGTGGAAGTGAGCAAGGTCCTCAATGAATACTTCTCTTCGGTATTCACCAATGAGAGGGAACTTGATGGTGAGGACAATATGAGTGAGGTTGATGTTCTGGCGCATGTTGATATTAAGGGAGAGGAGGTGTTGGAGTTGTTAAAATACATTAGGACAGATAAGTCCCCGGGGCCTGATGGAATATTCCCCAGGCTGCTCCACGAGGTGAGAGAAGAGATTGCTGAGCCTCTGGCTAGGATCTTTATGTCCTCGTTGTCCACGGGAATGGTACCGAAGGATTGGAGGGAGGTGAATATTGTCCCCTTGTTCAGAAAAGGTAGTATGGATAGTTTGGGTAATTATAGACCAGTGAGCCTTACGTCTGTGTTGGGAAAGCTGTTGGAAAATATTCTTAGAGATAGGATCTATAGGTATTTAGAGAATCATGGTCTGATCAGGGACAGCCAGCATGAATTTGTGAAGGGCAGATCGTGTCTAACAAGCCTGATAGAGTTCTTTGAGGAGGTGACCAGGCATATAGATGAGGGTAGTGCAGTGGATGTGATCTATATGGATTTTAGTAAGGCATTTGACAAGGTTCCACACGTTCGGCTTATTCAGAAAGTTAGAAGGCATGGGATCCAGGGAAGTTTGGCCAGGTGGATTCAGAATTGGCTTGCCTGCAGAAGGCAGAGGGTGGTGGTGGAGGGAGTACATTCAGATTGGAGGATTGTGACTAGTGGTGTCCCACAAGGATCTGTTCTGGGACCTCTACTTTTCATGATTTTTATTAACGACCTGGAGGTGGGGGTAGAAGGGTGGGTTGGCAAGTTTGCAGACAACACAAAGGTTGGTGGTGTTGCAGATAGTGTAGAGGATTGTCAAAGATTGCAGAGAGACATTGATAGGATGCAAAAGTGGGCTGAGAAGTGGCAGATGGAGTTCAACCCGGAGAAGTGTGAGGTGGTACACTTTGGAAGGACAAACTCCAAGGCAGAGTACAAAGTAAATGTCAGGATACTTGGTAGTGTGGAGGAGCAGAGGGATCTCGGGGTACATTTCCACAGATCCCTGAAAGTTGCCTCACAGGTGGATAGGATAGGTAAGAAAGCTTATGGGGTGTTAGCTTTCATAAGTCGAGGGATAGAGTTTAAGAGTCGTGATGTAATGATGCAGCTCTATAAAACTCGGGTTAGGCCACACTTGGAATACTGTGTCCAGTTCTGGTCACCTCACTAATAGGAAGGATGTGGAAGCATTGGAAAGGGTACAGAGGAGATTTACCAGGATGCTGCCTGGTTTAGAAAGTATGCTTTATGATCAGAGATTAAGGGAGCTAGGGCTTTACTCTTTGGAGAGAAGGAGGATGAGAGTAGACATGATAGAGGTGTACAAGATAATAAGAGGAATAGATAGAGCAGATAGCCAGCGCCTCTTCCCCAGGGCACCACTGCTCAATACAAGAGGACATGGCTTTAAGGTAAGGGGTGGGAAGTTCAAGGGGGATATTAGAGGAAGGTTTTTTACTCAGAGAGTGGTTGGTGTGTGGAATGCACTGCCTGAGTCAGTGGTGGAGGCAGATACACTAGTAACGTTTAAGAGACTACTAGACAGGTATATGGAGGAATTTAAGGTGGGTGCTTATATGGGAGGCAAGGTTTGAGGGTCGACACAACATTGTGGGCTGAAGGGCCTGTACTGTGCTGGACTATTCTATGTTCTATGTTCTATTACAGCATGGAGCATCAGTAGCTGAAAAAGACTTTATAGACTGAAGCACATGATGTGCAAGACTGTAAAGGACAATGGGGAAAATTGAAAATGAGAGATTCTCGACCAAAGCAAGGAAAGTAGCAGCAACTGTATGATTTGTCAGAAGCATAATCCTGAAAGACACTGTCAATATCTGCTGCTGATGGACCCTCCCCCTGGAATTTATTTGTACATCTTCAAATGAACTTTATACAGTTACCAAAATGTTTGGGTTGTAATTATGCACCTGTTATTGCATTATAATCTCCATGAGTAGAAGTTCATCAAAGTCAAGAGAAATTGTGCCATAACTGCTGTTAATTTTTATTATGAAAATTTATTCCTAGATTTGGAGTCCTTGAGAAAATCTCAATTGATAACAATTCTCATTTTACTGGAAAAGTTGACAACAGCCTTGCAGTATAAGCATCATTTCACCTACCCTTACCATCTGCAATCTTACAGGGCAGCTGAAATGCAGATTAGCTAAAGTGCACAACGAGAATGAGCTGAAGTGGCCCCCACAACAATGCCCTGCACTCCAAACTGCATAACAGGTCTACCTTCACATGAGATAATTTTGGGATGTCCCATGTCACCGCTTCCTTTTTAATTAAACAGATAGATATCCATATTACGAATGGAAGCATGTTTCTTTATTGTGTAGCACTAACATAAGCTATTCAAGGTGTTCATCAACAGGTACTTTGATCCCATCAGATCGCGTTGACTGCACAGTGCCACACTTACCAGCTTGGGAGGTTGGGTACCAGTGAAAGCCTATCCATGAAAGAACTACCTGGAGCCTTTCTGGGAAGGTCCATTCCAAGAGTTGCCAACCACATATATCTTTTTGAAAGTACAAGGAAAGCCAGCATTAATACACACCTCTCACATTAAGTCAGTGGTGCTATTGGACCAGGCAACAGGTGGCCTAAAGAACGGTGATGGCGAGGACTGATGGACTGAATTCTTGATCTTCGCTATTTGCCACCTTAAGCACAATGCATGATAAATTTTGGGTAATCTGGATATCTATTTATTGCTGAAATGCAAAAGTGTCTCGCAACACTAATAGTCCAAACACTTTTCTTCACCTTAATTATGAATATGCATCACGTACGAATCAATCAGGTCATTGGATGTGATCGATACATTCAGAAAGTGGCTTGCCAATGTGTTTATACTCCTGAATTGCAGTGAGTTTGATTCTGTGCTTTACATTGATAATGAAACAAGAACTGTAGGGGATCATGGAACTACAATTTAGGAATGACTCTTGCCAGTTTCGATGGTTGGTATCAACCTCCTTACAACAATTGCATACCCACCCCTACCCCACTCCAAAGCTGCTTCACGGGGATAGGAGTGAAGTATGTTACTATGAACATAAAGGGACAGGACTAGACTTGGGTAACAGTGTGTGCAATGCCTGAACATTAATGGGAATGTGACCAACAGGCTTATCACTGGCTGCCGGTGGTACCCCTTCTAAAATGGGATCTTAGGTCTGAAGCAAAGCCATGGATGGGATGTTTTTATCTGCAGGACATAGTATTGTAGATGTACCACCTGCCACTCTCTTTCTACAACCTACTGTGTGGGGTTGCCATTGAAGGACTGTGAAGATGGACTGTTTCTGGATTGCAGTGGTCCCACACTGGGAAACTGGCAAACTGGTCCATAAAAGTGTTAACGTGGCCTCAGCACTGCTGGAGAAATAGGCTAATGGTACAAATGTAGGGCTACATGGGACAAGCTAGTACATCAAAGACTGTACTGCTGAAATGCTGGCAATCCATGCCATGGCCCTTCAAAATCAACTAGCTCTAGATTTTCTGTTTAAGAGAGGTGATACTTGTGCCTTTATTAGCCAGGGGTGTTGTACGTACATCCTTGTTATCATTAGATCAGGCAAACAAGATATACATATGTCACTGTTAATAGGCATCCGTTAGTCTCGTGAGACCATGGATTTACACCTCGAAAGATTTCCAGAGCGCAGGCCTGGGCAAGGTTGTATGGAAGACCGGCAGTTGCCCATGCTGCAAGTCTCCCCTCTCCACGACACCGATGTTGTCCAAGGGAAGGGCACTAGGGCCGATGTAGCTTGGCATTGGTGTCGTCGGAGGGCAATGTATGGTTAAGTGCCTCGCTCAAGGACACAACACGTTGCCTCAGCTGAAGCTCAATCCAGCAACCTTCAGATCACTAGACCGATGCCTTAACCACTTGGCCACGCGCCAACATTCACTGTTAATATCTCATTGTAAAAAATTATGAACTAGCAATTGGAGATCCAGACCATGGTATCTAGGGAAATTAAGTCCAAGGGAGTAAATAAAATTAGGAATTACAGTATAGAATAAAAAAAGACTAGTATCACTCAATACAAACCAATAGGCTGTTATAAAAATTTGACTTGATCCCCTGATGTCCTTTAGGGAAGGAATCAGCCAAGTTGCATCCATATTGGAAGGGAAAGGGACATCAAAGAAAAGAGGTGGTGAATTCAGCAAACTGGTGAAAAGAATAAACTGTTGATGCCTGAAATCAGAAATAAAATGGCTTGCAGTTCATGATACACATCAGTGAGAATAAACCTGACTCTGATGAAGGGTCTTTGAGCTGAAGCATTCCCACAGAAATAGCCCAAACTGCCAGTCTTCCCAATATATTCTGTTTTCATTTTATATTTCCACGTACTCTGTCTGTTATCTCTCAGATTTCAAACCCACCAACAACTTCCTTAAATCTGAGAACAACTATTAATGAATGATAAGAGAAGGTATTGACTACAACATCTACTCAGAAGCATCCCTTTCTAAGCAGCATTCTGCAGTGGAACATTGGCATGGAATTGGTTACAAAATAGCAGCCTTATGATTTTGTGGTTATAACAGAGTGACAGCTGCCGATCAGACTTTGAAGTAAATTTTTTTATCAAAGTATGTATGTCACCGTATACTGCCTTGAGAATCATTGTCTTGCAAGCATTCACAGCAGAACAAAAAAAACAGCATCAATAAAAAAAACTACACACAAAGACTGATAAACAACTAATATGCAAAAGATGACAAAATACACAAATAAAAAGATATATAAATAAATAATACTGAGAAAACAATTTGTAGAGTCCTTGAAAATGAGTCCATAGGTTCAGAGAATCAGTTCAGAGCTGAGGTGAGAGAAGTTATCCATATTGGTTTAGGATAGATATTATGAAGCCAAAAAATCTGCTAATTCTGAAAATCTGAAACCATAAGGGAAAACTCTGAGTGCTCACGTTAGGTTAGACAACACTAACGCAAGGGAAAACAGTGTTAATGTTTCAAATTGGAGACCACTCAGCTGTTAAGTATTTCCATGAATTTGGGTCTTAGGAAAACCAACTCCACCTTTCACTCTCAACTTGTTAAGTCTGAGTATCTGATTGTCAGAAAAATCTATAAATGAATTTTGAAATAATCACAGGACAAATAAATGTAGTTTGCAATGGCACAGCAGTGTGCAATTGGTCTGGAAACTTATAGGATTTTTGTTTGAACAGAAAATGAGCAGAAATTATTTGCATATGCAGCTTTGAAATATTGCCAAAAATGGACTGACATCATATATAAAGGGGTATCATACACTTGCTTTTGTAAACTATAATAAGACCATGAGACCAGAAGGTATAGGTGCAGAATTTGGCCATTTGGCCTATCAAGTTTGCTCCACCATTTCATCATGGCTGATCCAATTTGCCTCTCAGCCTCAATCTCCTGCTTTCTTCCCTTTCTACTTCCTGCTTTGACCAATCAAGAATCAATCAATTTCTGCTTTAGATATACATGAAGACTTGAACTCCACACCTGCCTATGACAAGAATTCCATAGACTCACCCCTCTCTGGCTAAAGAAATTCCTCCTCAACTACATTCTTAAAGAACACCCCTCTATTCTGAGGCTGTGTCTTCTGGTCTTAGACACAACCACCATAGGGAAAATCCTCTCCACATACACTTTATCAAGGCCTTTTACCATTTGATGGATTTCAATGAGGTCTATTATATGCCCTCTCCTTGGCTTTGGCTTCTCTTGTTAGCCATGGTTGCGTCATCTTTCCTTGAGAATACTTCTTTCTCTTTGGGATGTATGTATCTAGTGCATTCTGAATTGCTTCCAGAAATTCCAGCAATTGCTGCTTTGCTAGCATCCCTGCCAGTGTTCTTTTCCAATCAATTCTGGCCAAATCCTTTCTTATGGCTCTGTAAATCCCTTTACTCCACTGTCATACTGATACATTTGACTTTAGCTCTAAGGGAGAGGAGGTGTTGGAGTTGTTAAAATATATTAGGATGGATAAGTCCCCGGGCCTGACGGAATATTCCCCAGGCTGCTCCACGAGGCGAGGGAAAAGATTGCTGAGCCTCTGGCTAGGATCTTTATGTCCTTGTTTTCCACCGGAATGGTACCGGAGGATTGGAGGGAGGCGAATGTTGTCCCCTTGTTCAAAAAAGGTAGTAGGGATAGTCTGGGTAATTATAGACCAGTGAGCCTTACAGAAAGCTGTTGGAAAAGATTCTTAGAGATAGGATCTATGGGCATTTAGAGAATCATGGTCTGATCAGGGACAGTCAGCATGGCTTTGTGAAGGGCAGATCGTGTCTAACAAGCCTGATAGAGTTCTTTGAGGAGGTGACCAGGCATATAGATGAGGGTAGTGCAGTGGATGTGATCTACATAGATTTTAGTAAGGCATTTGACAAGGTTCCACACGGTAGGCTTATTTAGAGAGTTAGAAGGCATGGAATCCAGCGAAGTTTGGCCAGGTGGATTCAGAATTGGCTTGCCCGCAGAAAGCAGAGGGTCATGGTGGAGGGAGTACATTCGGGTTGGAGGGATGTGACTAGTGGTGTCCCACAAGGATAGGTTCTGGGACCTCTACTTTTCGTGATTTTTATTAATGACCTGGATGTGGGGTAGAAGGGTGAGTTGGCAAGTTCGCAGATGACACAAAGGTTGGTGGTGTTGTAGATAGTGTAGAGGACTGTCAAAGATTGCAGAGAGACATTGATAGGATGCAAAAGTGGGCTGAGAAGTGGCTGATGGAGTTCAACCCGGAGAAGTGTGAGGTGGTACACTTTGGAAGGACAAACTCCAAGGCAAAGTACAAAGTAAATGTCAGGATACTTGGTAGTGTGGAGGAGCAGAGGGATCTGGGGGTACATGTCCACAGATCCCTGAAAGTTGCCTCACAGGTGGATAGGGTAGTTAAGAAAGCTTATGGTGTGTTAGCTTTCATAAGTCGAGGGATAGAGTTTAAGAGTCGTGAGGTAATGATGCAGCTCTATAAAACTCTGGTTAGGCCACACCTGGAGAACTGTGTCCAGTTCTGGTCGCCTCGCTATAGGAAGGATGTGGAAGCATTGGAAAGGGTACAGAGGGGGCTGGCTGGCGACGCAACGACATCAGCGCCGGAACCAGGAGCGGAGGTTCCCGAGTTCGAAACTAATGGTCCACCCCTGAGTATGCTTTCCATCTGTGCCAGGGTGAGTGTCTAGGTTGCAACTCGACCTCGTAAAACAAGGGGACAATACTACGAAAAGAGTCTGTGTGAGGAGTGGCACGGTCGAGTCACCCCTCACACAGTCTGTCTCTCTCGTCCACGCCTTGTGAAAAAGCCATGAAAAATCCATCATCACAGACGCGCATGCACGCAGGCACACGCCAAAAAAAAAGTAAAGGGTACAGAGGAGATTTACCAGTATGCTGCCTGGTTTAGAGAGTATGCATTATGATCAGAGATTAAGGGAGCTAGGGCTTTACTCTCTAGAGAGAAGGAGGATGACAGGAGACATGATAGAGGTATATTAAGAGGAATATTAAGATATTAAGAGGAATAGATAGAGCGGACAACCAGCGCCTCTTCCCCAGGGCACCACTGCTCAATACAAGAGGACATGCCTTTAAGGTAAGTGGTGGGAAGTTCAAGGGGGATATTAGAGGAAGGTTTTTTACTCAGAGAGTGGTTGGTGCGTGGAATGCACTGCCTGAGTCAGTGGTGGACGCCAATACTCTAGTGAAATTTAAGAGACTACTAGACAGATATATGGAGGAATTTAAGGTGGGGGGTAATCTGGGAGGTAGGGTTTAAGAGTCAGCACAACATTGTGGGCCGAAGGGCCTGTACTACTGTACTATTCTATGTTCTATATTATTTGATATTAATTTTCAAAATTTATTCTATTGTGTGAAGAAATTCGCAAATTGAATTCACATTAAAGTCTCCAATTATGAAGAACTCACAACCTTTCCTTTTATAATATATCAGCACATCTCTTTTTTTTCCCCTCCACCTGAAGCATATTCCACATACAATAAAAAAAAACCCAAGGAGATAAAACTGCCAGAAATTGAACTAGATTCAATAATCTTAATTAACCGTCAACAGCATTTTGTTGCTTTAAATGGTTGTGGGATATCCTAAAAAAAAGTGGGGACGTGTTTTTTTCTCTCCAGTCTAGATAGATGGATAGATGCTCAGAAAAAGAACAGTATTATGCAAGTGGCAAAGCAGTAAGTAACGAGTGTTTTTCTTACTTTTCTTTGATTAATTTAAGAACAAAGAGCCCTATCCTACTGAGGCAAATTAAGCGACTTGTCTAGCAAATCTGAGGCTTCCTTGTTCATTTTGTTGCTTTCTGATGCACACTGTCCCCGGATCAGCAGCCTGATCACACAACAGGCAAGAGAGACCTGTGCCAATGGCAAAGCACACGTAATTGGTTGAAATAAGAGAAATGAGAACAATAATTTTATGGAATGCACTTGTTGTTTTGAGTAAGTCTCACCAGGTTCTGACAGGTGACATATGGTTTCATTTCAAAAGCAGTATGGTAACCACATTAATGAGTATTTCACAAAAACAAATATTTTAACAGAAAAACACAGGGCCTGAAGAACTGGCGTTCATAAGAATGAAAAGAAAAATAAATTCCAGCTTTATAGCGGATGTCATGACCCCAGGTTTGACAAATTATTTCAGCCAGTAAGATATTTTGAAATGCAGCCGATGTTGAACTGTAGGAAACAGATGAGCTGATTTGTACACAGTAAACCTCTCACAAGCAGTACATGAAACAAGGTAATCTTTGATTGTTTATTCATTTTATTTCAATGTACAGTACAGCACAGTAACAGGCCCTATTGGCCCAATGAGTCCACTGGGCCCAATCACATCCATGTGGTTAATTAACCTATTAATGCAAACATCTTTGGAATATGGGAGGAAACTCACATTGTCACCCAGAGAGCATATAAACTCCCTACTGACAGCGATCTGCTTTTAGTGACATTGTTTCATAGTTAGATTCTGTTTGCACTCTGCAGAGGACTTCCTGAGTCTTCAAAATTTTATTGTCGGATCTTTTGAACCTACTTCTGATAGATTACAGGCCTTCAGTTTAACAACTCACCCAAGATATGTGTCAGAAACAGTACAGCACTGATGTCCTATAGTCCAGATTCAGTATTCTTGTCACTGCCTTGAGAAGAGCCCTTGGTCTGTAACCCAAAGGGCAGGGAGTGCTAACTACGCAATCAAAATTGACATCAAAAACTCAAGATATGCTTTTCAATATTAATTCAAGGGATATGGTCTTGACTGTCTAAGCCAGCATTTAATTTCCCATTTCTAGTTGTCCTTGAGAAGGTGGTGGTGACCTGCTTTCTTGAATCACTGCAGACGTTGATGTGTGGGTGTGGTTACAGTGTTGTGAGGTACAGAGTTCCACGATTTTGAAGGAACACCAATATATTTCCAAGTCAGGCCACTATGTGATTTGGAGAGCAACTTCCAGATGGTCTATTTTCATGATTTTGTTGTCTGTGTTCAACTAGCCAGCAGTCCATTCGTCAGGTTGAAACATACTGTTCAAGAAGTCTTGGAAAATTACAGGAAGTAGGATATATTGGCTTTGGAGGTAGTGCAGAGGAGGTTCACCAGGTTGAATCCAGAGATGAGGGGGTCAGACTATGAGGAGAGATTGAGTCACCTGGGACTGTACTCATTGGAATTCAGAAGAATGAGAGGAGATCTTATAGAAACACATAAAATTATGAAAGGGATAGATAAGAGAGGGAAGAAAGTTGTTTCCACTGGTAGATGTGTTAAGAATGAGGGGACATAGCCTCAAGATTTGAGGGAGTAGATTTAGGACAGAGATGAGGAGGAACTACATTTTCCAGAGAGTTGTGAATCTGTGGAATCCTCTGCCAAATGAAACTGTGGAGGCTGCCTCACTAAATATAGTTAAGACAAGGATGGATAGATTTTTGGATAGCAGCGGAATCAAAGGTTATGGGAAAAAGGCAGGTAGGTGGAGATGAGTCCATGGCCAGATCGGCCATGACCTAATTGAATGGAGGAGCAGGCTTGACGGGCCAGAAGGACTACTCCTGCTCCTATTTCTTATGTTCTTATCTTCAGTACAAATAGGACAAACTGCAGCTCCTGTGTGTCAGAGATGAAGTGAGGGAATGGTTATGAATGATGTACCTATCAAAAGGGCTATTGTATTGAATGTTGTTGAAACACTCACCCAGACAAGTCTTATTACAACCTCAAAAATTCTATTTAAATGGATATCTCACCACTCAACTCTGGCCAGCCCATTCCTTGAAGGATGTGCTCACGTATGTGGCCATGCTTACATTCTGGCCTCGGGCAGAGGGGGGAAATATCAGGGGAGTGAAAGTGCATTTGATCTCCCATGGCAAATCCGAACACATACCTGATGGATTTTATTCTCTTCTCCATAAAAATACAATCTCATAAGAGCTTTATAAGACAAAGTGACAAAACCATACTGAATGTAACAAAAGCAAATCTCGCATTCATTTTTCCATTTTGTGTTCACATTGTTAATAGAACTATTATGGAATCAAAAATTATGTGCTTCTAAGATATACAGACTTTTGTCTACTTGACTGTTCATCATAACAGATTCAGTGAGGTTATGTGGGGTTGAACTTTTATTTCACAAAGGAAGTATGTACTGGAACAATAAAGCATTGGTGATATGTACTAGTTCTACCCTAGGTTTATCAAAGATTTTCATGACTGCACCTCACAGTCTCTAGGAAAGTAAATCTCATAACATCAGAGATTCTGTACATGTTAAAATCCAGAGTAATGCAGACAAAAATGCATTGAGGTTTGAGAGCAGAAGATGAATACTTGGTGGGCTCCGTTACTCTGCACTGACAAAAGCATCAAGCAAAATTAAGATCACTGAGGACAAGAGCAGAAAATGAACAGGTGTTCGGTGACATCTGCCTGCATTCAACTGCTCTTCTCTTCTTGCTACTACCGTTGGGCAGGCGGAGCAGGAGTCTTGGGTCCCATACCACGAGGTTCAGGAGTAGCTGTTGCCTTGCAGCCATTAGACTCCTGAACAGGCTTCACTCAGAGTTGATTCTGCTCTGCAGCTATGGACTCACTTTCTGAGACTCTGCAGTTCATGTTCCATGTGCCTTTGTTTATTTTTTTTACTATTTGCATGATTTGCCCTCTTTTGCAATTGAATATGTGCTGGTATTGTTGTGTGTGTTTTTAGTAATTTCTATGGTGTTTCTTTGTTTCGTGAGTGCCTGCAAGATGAATCCCAAGGTTGTACATGATGTACTGTACATACTTGGATAATAAATTTGAACTTTGAATGCCGGAGGAATCAGCAAGTCAGGCAGCACCTACACAGAGTCTCACAGACATCACTGCCTGAGTGCAAGTTATCCACTGGACAATATCAGAAATCTGGCACAGCAGCTGAAGTTAATCTGCACTAACAAGCATAATGGTTTCAGCTGGTCTGAAGAATTGATAACTGAGTGCAACAAATGCTCTAAGTTAATCATCGATAAGAATTGCAAACGGACACCACAGTGGTCACTCTAGTTCTTCCATAATGACCTCAAGATTCTGGTAAGAGTTGGACAGATTAAAAACATTAGAGACAGAAGTAGTGCATGCTTCAGCCCCTCGTGGTTGCTCCACCACTCTGTAAGATCACAGCTGATCTATTACCTACGCCGACCCCATCAGGTTGGGTAGGTTAGGACTTTATTGCCTTGAGGATAGGAGAATAAGGGGAAGATTTGATGGAGGTATGCAAAATTATGAAGGGTATAGATAGGCTAAATACGTGCAGACTTTTTCCACTGAGGCTGGGTGAGACTAGATGTAAAGATCATAGGTTAAGGTTTAAAGGTGAAATAACAAAGGGGAAACTAAGGGGGCTCTTATTTACATGAAGGGTGGTGCAAGTGTGGAATGAAGTGTGGTGGATACAAGTTTGATTTCAACTTTTAAGAGAAGTTTAGATAAATACATAGGTATAGAGGGCTATGGTCCAGGTGCAGGTCAATGGGACTAGGCAGAATAATGGTTTGCCACAGATTAATGGGCCAAAGGGTTTGTTTCTGTGTTGTAGTGCTCTATGACCATGACTACAAGTAGGTCTTAACCTCAGTCCTTCCTTCTGTTCTTGGTCATGCCCACTAACAAGAGAGTATTGTTAGGAAACAAAAACTCCTCAACATTTGAGTTTCAGTGTGCAGATAATCTGTCATCAAGGAGTTCAACTTCAAAATAATCTGCAACGCCAGTCAATGATCCTTTCAACAAGTGGTAATGGAGAGCTGTTTCTGCTCTTCTGCTGTCTGAGCAGAGCATGTGGCCTAGAAATTCTACTGTGCAGTTCAGCACAACAGTTTATTGAATGGAACAGCAACGTTTGTTATTAGAGTGCCACGATGTCTCACCTTGTAAATTAGATGCAGGTCTCCAGATGTATAAAGCACAGGTACAGCAAGTGCTGGACAGTTGCAGCAATTTACCAGAGTGGAGACATTCCTTGCCCTTTCTCAAAAGGGCTCAGCTCAACCTAGGCCAGTGCCAGTGATCGAGTGGAGGGAGTTGGTCCATCTCTGACACTTCTGTCCTCTTTCTCAATCTCCCTGTCCCCAACTCTGGAGACAAACTGTCAAACGGTTATCTCAACTATACCTCTTCCCACCTTTCCTTCCCTGGATATTAGAGATGTCCTCCTTCTTTAAAGAACAGGGTTTCAATTCTTATTGAGGCTGCCCTCACCCGCATCTCCTCCATTTCCTGTACGTCTGCACTTAACCCATCTTCTCGCCATTGTAATAGTGATAGAGCCTCTCTTGTCCTTACCTACCACCCTATCAGCTTCCACAACTTTTGCTATCTCCAGAGGGATCTACCATGAAACATATCTTTATCTCTTGTCCCCCTCCACTTTCCATAGAGATCTGTTAACAGGTTAACAAGTGCGGAGTGAGAAACACTGAAGCAGATCAATAGTTCACGGACTTTAATGAGAACAGTGTTAAAGGGAAAATAAAACAGTAAACGCTAGGCCAAACAGGGCTGTTAACTAAAACTCTCAAATGGAAAATGAAGCCTACACTGCGGCTGAAAAGAACACTTAAACACTAAATGAATATCGCTAGCCTTCAGAGTCAGTTGACTCAAAAGTCCAATTTGTCAGGGAAGGCCAAATGCAAAAAGACCGCGAGGCATTGCTGTGCTCTGTCCCAGTCTTGACAAGCACTAAGACAACAAGTATGGAGTTAAATACTATCACAATTAAATAATAATTAGCTGACATGTGCAAATTCACGAGTGCAATTGCTGTACCTACTGCACTGCGGAATCCATGGTTGTGACAGGGACCCCCTCTCTAGGCGCAGCCCCTGAGGCGCCCCAGACCTGTGTCCGCTGGAAGTCCCAGATCAGCAACTTGTCCAAGATGTCCTTTGCAGGGATCCAAGTTCTTCTGGGCCATACCCTTCCCAGTGCACCAGGTACTGGCCCTTACCATGTACCCAGCGAGATGCCAGGAGGCACCACACAGTGTAGACAAGGGAACAATTTACCTTGCGGGAAGGAGGGGGAGGTGGGGTGACTGGGTCCAGGGGAGAGCTAGGAACTGGCTTGCACCGGGAAACATGGAATACTGAGTGGATCTTCAGTGATGCTGGTAGACACAATCTATAGCAGGGATCCCCAACCTTCTTAGCACTACGGACCTGTTTAATATTGACAAAATTCTTGCGGACCGGCCGACCCGGAGTGGGAGGAGGGGGAGGGTTGCCAACGGACAAGAGTAGCAGTCAAATAACCAGAGAAAGACTACAATGACCATGAAGCCTTGCACCGGCAACATTGCGCATGCGGGACCTGTGCATGCGTGTACCTGCCGATATTTTTTCTGCAAATCGTTTTTGGCGATTCTGTTCGGGGGGTGGGGGTGTTAATCACGACCGGAATATAGGTGATAAGTGTCTAATTCACTCAATTTCATTTCTAAAAGGGTTTATCTAACAAATTTAATATTAAACACAGCGCATATTTTCCTCGCATGAATATAGTGATAAGTCAATTATCAGGCGAGGACAGGGAGCTTGAAGTAAGTGTTGAACGAACTTCCAGTAGAAGTGGCAGAAGCAGGTTCGATATGATCATTTAAAGAAAAATTGGACAGGTATATGGACAGGAAAGGAATGGAGGGTTGTGGCCTGAGTGCAGGTCGGTGGGACTAGGTGAGAGTAGCGTTCAGCACGGACTAGAAGGGCCAGGATGGCCTGTTTCCATGCTGTAATTGTTATATAGTTACATAAGTCAATAGTATCATAACATTTTAAGTAACATTTGGATATTAAACACACAGCACATATTTTCCCCGTATGAACATATAAAATCATTGCAACACACCAATATCGCTGAATCAGTGGGAGCCCTGGGCTTGTTTTCCTGCAACAACACCGTCCTGTCGAGGGGTGATGGGAGACAGCGATACTTGAACAGGGTTCCTTATGTCCAGTCTATTCTGCAATTTAGTTTTCCTTGCATTCATTGCAGAAAACTCTGCTTCGCAGCGATATGATGTTGGAAATGGAAGCAACATTTTCAGTGCTTTCGTGGCTACCGCAGGAAATTTAGCGTTGACTTTGATCCAGAATACTGGCAGAGATATTATGTCAAACATACTTTTCAGCCCACAGTGACTTGCAAGCTTAGAGTTGATCTCCTTCCCGCGCTGACTCGGATGACACGCGGGTAATGATCTAGCGTGCGTAATGGCTCAACAGTGGCCGTGACAGGGAATGAGAAAAGGTGCAGCTGACTCATATTGCCAAATCATATCGTTTCCTCGCGGCCCGGTAGCACATGCTTTGCGGCCCAGTGGTTGGGGATCGCTGATCTATAGGACACTTTGTTGACAGTCTTTTCCACTACAAACAGTCCCACATAGCACGGTGCCAATTTCTGGTTCTTGACTTTCAGGGGAAGATCCCTTGATGCCAACCAGACCTCCTCTCTTAGCTTGAGTGGCCCTACCTGTCGACGGAGCCGATCAGCCTGCTGTGAATGCTGTTTCTGGGCGCGCAGCAGAGAAGCTCTTGTAGTGCTGGATCAGCTGTTCCGCAGCAGGAGCTCCTACATCGATCTCCTGATTAGGGAAGAGCCGGGGCTGGAATCCGTTCTGGCATTCAAAGGGAGACTTACCAGTGGAGTATGACTGGAGGTTATTTTGGGCAATCTCTGCCCAAACTACTTGGGAGCTCCAGGCTGTGGGGTTGGAAGAGGTAAGACAGCGCAGGGTTGTCTCCAACTCCTGGATCATTCTTTCAGTTTGGCCATTAGATTGGGGGTGGAACCCAGACGAGATGCTGGCTGTGGCTCCTACAAGAGAGCAGAAAGCCTTCCAAAAGCGGGAAGTGAACTGTGGTCCAAGATCAGACACTATGTCTTGAGGAAAGCCATAGATCCTGAACTCAAGTTGAACCATGAGTATGGCAGTCTCACGAATCGATGGGAGCTTGGGGAGGGCAATGAAGTGGGCAGCCTTGGAAAATTGATCCACAACGACCAAAATGGTGGTGTTTTCATGAGACGGGAGCATAACTGTACTGAGTGGTGTGACCAGGGGTGTTGGGGCACAGGCAGTGGACATAACAGACTTGCAGGATGTTGGCTTGATGTCTTGTTCTGAGTGAAGGTGGGACAGGCAGATACAAAGTCGTGAGACATAGATGACCACCAAAATTGTCTCTTTATAAACTCCTGAGTCCATTGAATTCCCGGATGTCCAGCCAGACAGGAGGAGTGACCCCATTCCAACATTTTGGAATGCACCGCAGCAGGGACAAACAGCTGGTTGGGAGGTCCCCCATCTGGGCCTGGATCTGATTGTTGGGCGGCCCTCTGCTCTGCCTCTATTCCCCAGATCACTGGAGCAGCGATACACGAGCGATGAAGAATAGGCTGTGGATCGGCATTGTCCTCAGATCTGTTGAACTGCTGGAAGCGAGCATCGGCCTTTGTATTCTTGCTGCCAGGACAACAAGTGAGGACGAAATTGAACCGTGTGAAGAAGAGAGCCCGCCGAGTTTGACGAGAGTTGAGTCTCTTAGCATCCTGAATATAGGAGAGGTTCTTGTGATTTGTTCAGACCAAGTATGGATGCTCTGCCTCCTCCAGCCAGTGCTGCTGTTCCTCCAGGGCCTCCTTGACAGCCAGTAGCTCCTGGTTCCCAACTTCGTAATTCCTCTTGGCCAGAGTCAAGTGATGGGAAAGAAAGGCACAAGGGTGCAGCTGGCTATCCACAGATGAGCGCTGAGAGAGGACAGCTCCAGTGCCTACATCAGATGCATCCTCCTCGACAATGAATGGTTGAGATGGGTCTGGGTGTTGCAGCAGCAGGGCATTGGTGAAACGTTGCTTTAGCTCGGAAAATGCTTGATCAGCATTGTCCGCCCATTGCTGAGGTGTTCTTGGTGAGTGCATTAATTGGAACCGCGATAGAGCCGAAATTCCAGATGAAGTGGCGATAAAAGTTCGTAAACCCCCTGTAGCGCTGTGCCTTTTTGTGTCACAATGGGGTGCTGTGAACGGACCCAAATGCGAGACACAGGCACTGAAGTACAAGGAACAGGACTTGACTGGAGTAGGGACGTGACAGGTTTCAGGCAAGGAGCAGGGACAAGAACGCAGACTTGGGCTAAGGAAAGCGGGACCAGGACTAGGAACCATGGACTAGGAGACAAGGCTTGGTCTCTGAGCCCGAGACTGCACAAGGACCCAGAACCTAGCTGTTGCCTCGGGCTTAGAACCGGAAACAGACAAGGCCATGACATGGCTTCAGGACTGAATGTGGCTGGGGTCTAGAGGCCTGAGCTTGGAGACAAGACAAGGTTCAGACTCTGAGCCCAAGACTGGACAAGGACCCAGAACCTGGGTCTTGCCTCGGGCTGGACCCCAGAACCAGGCAAAGTCATGACATGGCTTGAGGCTAGGGTCTTGGGTCTTGAGCTTGGCTTGGGATCCTCGAGGCTTGGGGTCTCGGGTCTTGAGCTTGGCTTGGGATCCTCAAGGCCTGGGGTCTTGGGTCTCGAGCTTGGCTGCAGACTGGGGTCTTGGGTCTTGAGCTTGGCTAGGGATTCTTGAGGCTTGAGGTCTTGGGTCTTGAGCTTGGCTGGGGTCTTGGGTCTTGAGCTTGACTGGGATCTTGGGTCTTGAGCTTGGCTTGGGATCCTCGAGGCGTGGGTTCTTGGAGCTTGAGCTTGGGATCCTTGAGGCTTGGGTTCTTGGAGCTTGAGCTTGGGATCCTTGAGGCTTGGGTTCTTGGAGCTTGAGCTTGGGATCCTTGAGGCTTGGGTTCTTGGAGTTTGAGCTTGGGATCCTTGAGGCTTGGGTTCTTGGAGCTTGAGCTTGGGATCTTTGAGGCTTGGGTTCTTGGAGCTTGGCTTGGGATCCTCGAGGCGTGGGTTCTTGGAGTTTGAGCTTGGGATCCTTGAGGCTTGGGTTCTTGGAGCTTGAGCTTGGGATCCTCGAGGCTTGGGTTCTTGGAGCTTGGCTTGGGATCCTTGAGGCTTGGGGTCTTTGTCTTGAAATGCGAAGGCTGAAAACTCGGAGACTGGAGCTGAGAGACAGACTGGGAACTGTAAATCAACATAGAGCTGGGACTTATCCTTCGATAAGCCAGGACTCATCTTTAACACAACACTAACATGAGACAGGACAGAACATAGAAATAGAGCCGAGACTTATCCTAAAACAAGCTGGGTCTCAACTTCTCCACACCAAGGTGGGACAGGTCCACCTGTTGGGTAACAGCAGGACGGCCAGACTTACCCAACAGAGACAAAGACAAGACAAGACCTGTCCCCCCGCAGGGCAGCGGCAAGATGGCCTGACTTACCCCATGGAGGCAAGGACAAGACAAGACATGACCCCTCGCAGGGCAACAGCAAGATGGCCTGACTTACCCCATGGAGGCAATGACAAGAAGAGACAAACACCAAAGAACAACAGACAGTTCCATCTCTGCTCCAGGGTAGCTCCAAGTCTCAGTTCAGCCAGCAACCTCAGCTGGCTACAGAAACAGCCGGATCCCTACCTAGCTCGGAGTGGCTGGCAGCCACTCAGCTGGCCCAGGAAACAGCCAAATCCGTACCACAAAGACTACTCCAACAAGTGGCAACAAGGCTCCATGAAGCAGTGGTCCTCCAACCTGGCCTAGAGATCTCAAATGGTTTCAATAGCGTTTCATCAGCAGGTTGCTCCAAGGGGGAATGACAAGACAAACCAGCAGCCCACACTCAATCCCAAGCCTACTTGTATTGCAAGCCCAAAGATGGGAACCAGGTGCCCTTTGATTTAGCCAAACAAGGGACACCTGGAAGACCCAGAGTCCTGAGTCCACGGACCGGACCGTGAACCGGAATGCGGACTTCACGGACCAGATCATGGCAGTTTGACTGTAAACGTTTTGAGCCACTCTGCAATTGCTTGAACTTTACTAGGATCCATTTGAACACTGGATGGGGTGAGTATACAGCCCAAAAATGACACCTGGTCTTTATGGAATTCACATTTTTCAGGCTTGGCGTACAGGTTACTTTCAAGAAGGCATCTGAGTACTCTCTGGACATGCTGGACGTGCTGCTGATGTGAGCGGGAATAGATAAAGATGTCATCTAAATACACAAACACAAACTGGTTCAATATATCCCTAAGCACATCGTTAGCCAAGGCCTTGAATACAGTGGGGGCACTGGCCAGACCAAAAGGCATCACAGGTATTCATCGTGGCCATTAGATGTGCTGAAAGCCATTTTCCACTCATGCCCTTCTCTTATGCGAATGAGATTATAAGCATTACACAGATCAATTTTGGAAAATATTGTTGCTCCCTGGAGATGTTCAAATGCAGACGCCAGCAAGGGAAGAGGGTAACGGTTCTTCAGTGATGTTGTTCAGGGGCCAAAGATCGACACAGGGACGGAGCTTACTATCTTTCTTGCTCACAACAAAGAAGCCCGCTCCTGCTGGCAAGGTTGACGGACAGATAAACCCCATACTCAATGCCTCCTTAATGTGTTCCTCCATGGCCACCGTTTTAGGACAAGAGAGGGAAAAGAGCCGGCCCCGGGGAGGACTAATGCCAGGTAGGAGGTCTATGGCACAGTCGTATGGCCAGTGTAGTGGGAGGGTGGCAGCCTTTCTTTTACTGAAAACCTCAAGGAAATCCGCATATTCAGTGGAATCCCAGAAAGGTCCACATCCTTAGCTGACATAGGACGGGATTCATGGAATGGAGCTTGAGCTGGACCCAGACAGGTAGACAGGCATGCCAGTCCCCACTCTTGGAGTACAGGTTTCTCCTGCCATCCGAAGGTAGAGCATTCCTATGAAACGGTTTTTAAGCCAAAACGTCGTAAAGCGAAGAAGCAATTACCATTTATTTATGTGGGAAAATTTTGTGAGCATTCACAAACCCAAAAATAACCTACCAAATCATGCCAAATAACACATAAAACCAAAAATAACAGTAACATATAGTAAAAGCAGGAATGATATGATTAATACACAGCCTATATAAAGTTGAAATATTTTTCCACAATCATTGCCGGCACTGTTCACCGAAGCGAAAATCTCACGCAAGCGCTCTTGGCAGAAACTCTCACGCAAGCGCTCTCCGCAGAAACTCAGCGCAAGCGCTCTCCAGTAACCTTTAAGCTATGAAGCGGCCAAATCATACTAAATAACACGTAAAAATACACAGCTGATATAAAGTATAAATAATGTATGTACAGTGTAGTATCACTTACCAGAGTCAGGAAGACAGCTTGCCGAGCACACTGATGATGGTGTGTTAGACTGAGTCGTCACAGGTTGGGTGGTGCAGTGGCCCCCACCCTCCAGGCCACTGACCGATACATTGCCGCGAGGCACACAGGGGTCCAGCGGTAGCTGGGAGGCACACAACACATATTTAAGAGAAAAGCCGAAATAAACATGCTAATTAATTAGGTGCCACCCGACACGTAATTGTCGGATCAGATTGCATCGCCTCTGATCTGGGCCGACATTTACGCGTGGGGCGGCACCTGATTAATTAGAATGTTTATTTCGGCTTTTTTCTTAAAGATGTGCTGTGTGTCTCCTGGCTACTGCTGCATTCTCCGTGAATCGGTACTGTATCTGTCCGCGGCCTGGGTGTTGGGGTGGAGGGACACTGGGGTGTCATCTCGTCCTCTGTTTCCATTAGAGCAGGTGGCTCATCTTCTCCTATGACTGCCCACCTCAATGTCGAAGGTCGAAGTTCGTCGTCTGCTGTGGCTGATGTGGAAGGCTTGCTTGACTGCTGAGTCTCGTGCATTTTTCTATCATACAGTTCTTTGTAAGGACTCAAACCATCTTGCAAATATCCCTTAAACCGACGTACTCTTTCAAAATTAAAGTCGTACTTTATCATTGCAGCAAAAATCTCACGCAGTGGCTTCACGTTCATTTCGCTACTGCATTCGGTTTTGATTGTTATCCTTTCCTCTTCCAATTGCATCAGCTCTTCATCTATCAGTTCCTAGTCATGGGATGCCAAAACCTCTTCAACAACTTCTTCGTCAGCTTCCACAAGTCAAACTCACTTTGTCCTTACTTCGTACACCACGATCAAAACGCTTAATTATGTTTAGTTTTACGCTAAATGTAACACCCCCTACAAGCTCTTTCAGGCTTTTCCAATACCTCAGAACTCACCTTGCAAACAGCTGCTCAGTGCAACGTGTTAAAGCAATGCCGTTCCGAATCCGGGGGAGAGCGGCTGCTCGGGGCGCGTGGGGCTTTTTATTGTGCGCTGATTTTTTTCGTAACAGTGAAACAGTGGAAACACCTTCTGAAAGTGAAAACAGGCTACTAATGTAGGTCTTACGTAACAGTGAAGTTTCGTAAAGCGAACGTTCAAAAAGTGGGGGGCACCTGTACCTTCAGAGACCAGTCAATCTGTGGGTTACGTCAGGATAACCGGGGAAGACCAAGTACCAGTGGCAGTTCAGGTGAATTCACCAGATAGAAAGATATTTCTTGATGATAGTTGCCTTCAAGCACCAGTTGGAGGGGTTGGGTAGAAAGGTGAATCTGGCTGGTTCCCGGAGGTCGACAGTCCAGCGCCTTGATGTTGATCTTTTCTCTTAATTCCTGAGTTGGAACTCTCCATTTATGAATGAGAGAGATGTCCATGAGTTTCCCGGCTGCACCAGATATAAGTTCATGGGTCTGAGACCTCTACGACAAGGAAGCTGCCAGCATGACAGAATTAGGGGAAGCTGACTGGAGAGAGAATCGACCCGTCAGGATTCCCCTCCCTGCTGATGGGTATTATGTTTACTGGGTGCTTGGAACATGCCGCCCGGAAATGTCCTGGATCACCACAATAGAGGCAGGAACCTGTTCTCCGGTGCCGCTCTCATTCCTCCTGTGACAGGCGCATGTGCCCCACTTGCATAGGCTCCTCCTTGTCCGTGGGCTGGGTGCTGGGTGGTGAGGGAGGGGGAGAGGGCGAGGAAAGACGGCGATCAGGTGCCGCGTAGGAAGTTTGAAACATTCTTTCCCTGCGCCACTCAGTTACCTAGTCGTCAACTCAAAAAGCCAGATTAATCAGGTCATCCAGACTATTCTGCTCGTCCCAGACAGCAATCTCATGCCGGACCCCTGCATTCAGTCCACACTGGAAGGCAGTGATGAGAGATCTCTCATTTCATCCCATCTCTACTGCAAGGGTAAGGAATTTAACTGAATAGTCTCTCACCGTTCCTCTGCCTTGGCGCAGGTCTAAGAATCAGTGGGCAGCCTCCTGACCCCATACTGGAAGATCAAAAACCCTCCTTAACTATGCCACGAAATGTTGGAATGACTGGGCTGCGGGGCATCTATGCTCCCACAAAGCGTTGAATAGGCTGAGTGGAGGTCCATCAAGAAGAATGATCATGTACGCTGATTTTTGCGCATCATTACCAAAGCGACCAGGCTGGGCTTGGAATGTCAGCTCGCATCAGGTAATAAAATTCCTGCAACCATCATGATCACCAGAATATCTTTCTGGTGGTGGAATACTCTGTTCCTGTGCAGATGTGGGAGTCGGATCTGGTCGAGGCACAGGAGTGGGTGCATTAGTAGCAGAGATTGTCAGGGCAGCAGAAAAGGAGGACATGCGAGATGCTGGGAGTGGGACTGAGGCGGCCTGAAGCTGCTGAATTGAGTTGGTGAGAACGTTAATGGCTGTCAGTTGATGCTGGCTCTTCACAGTAAGTTCGTGGATGGTGGCCATGAGTGTGGAAATTGCAGACACCTGAGTCCAATTGTCTTTGGTGAACTGTTGAACAGTTGCGGCTAGGGATAATTCCTGTTCCGCCAAGTGAGACTGGGCATGTCAGCACAAGGTTGTCTGCCTCATTGCCACCGTAACTTCACTAAGAACAGATTCCATTGCCTGTAGCTTGTCTTCTACCTGACCAATGAATTTCACGGCCAAGGTCAGCTGTTCTCTCTCTCTGCTGAGTCCATCTTTGTGTGTTCGAGACTTGCTGTTACCAGGTTCGGATACGGTCCAAGTGCGGAGTGAGAGACACTGACGCAGGTTAATAGGTCACAGACTTTAATGCGAACAGTGTTAAAGGGAAAAAATAAAACAATACACGCTAGGCCAAACAATGCCATTAACTAAAACTCTCAAATGGTAAACAAAAGCTACACTGTGGTTGATAAATCACCTAAACATTAAACAAATATCGCTAGTCTTGAGAGTCAGTTGACTCGAAAGTCCAATTTCTCAGGGAAGGCCGAAAGCAAACAGACAGCAAAGTGTTGCTATGCTCTGTGCCAGTCTTGACAATGACAAGTATGGAGGTAAATAACACTATCACAATTAAATAATAATTAGCTGACACGTGCAAATTCACAAGTGCAATTGTTGTATCCACTGCGCTGCCGAATCCGTGGTTGGATCACTCTCTTGACTATTCCCTTGTCCATTCACCCTTCCCCATTAATCTCCCTCCAGGCACTTATCCCTGCAAGCAGCCCAAATGCTACACCTGCCCGTGCTACTCCACCCTCACCTTCATTCAAGTCCCATATAGTCCTTCCAGGTGAGGCAACACTTAACCTGCTAATCTGCTGCGGACGTCTATTGCACCCAGTGCTCCCGATCCAGCATCTGCTGCATTGGGGAGATACGTTGTAAACTGGGGAACTGCTTTGTTGACCACCTCTGCACCATCCCACACAAGTGGGGCTTCAGGGTGGAGAAGCAACACATATTCTGTCTGGGTATCCTCCAACTTGATGGCATGAATATCAATTTCTCCTTCCAGTAATCAAAATCCTTCCTCTCCCCCACCCAAAGTCTTCTTCTATTCCCTACTCTGATCTTTTACTTCTTTCCTGCCTATTACGTCCCCCAGGTCCCCTCCTCATTCTCTTTCTTCTACGGTCCACTTCCTTCTCCTATCATATTCTTTCTCCAGCCTTTGACCTTTCCCACCCATCTGGCTTCATCTATCACCTTCCAGCTAGCCTCTTTCACCTCCCTCACCTCCCTCCACCTTTTTATTCTGGCATCTTCCTCCTTCCTAGCCAGTCCAGAAGAAGGGTCTCAGCCCAAAACGTTGACTGTTTACTCTTTTCCAGAGATGCTGCCTGGTCTGCTGAGTTCGTCCAAAGTTTTGTGTGTTGCCAGTGTCTGTGAGTCCAGGCAGCGTTCACATTTTCTTTGTTGATGACTAGTTCCACTGCCAACCCCACCACAATTATTACCCTCAGACTAATTAACATGACTGCTGTCGAACTCATAGGCACATGATTATTGCTGAGACCATCGTTTGCTCCAGGTGTATGAAGATGATATAACCAAATGAGATCTTCACCGTGCCCAAGGTGCACTGTAATACACTGATCACTAGTGGAAATCCACAGCATTTAATCATGCAATGGACAACTGACTACATTGGTGGGTACATTTAAATGTTATAGACGGCCTGTGTTTTTTTTATTCCTTGTTATTCAGTGCAACGGAGACAGAACCCTGGTGCAACAGTACACGTTTCATGCGAACTACTTGTGCAGCTTGGATTGATGAAGTGCTGGTGTTATGTTCCATCTCTGTATTCTAAGGAAACCTCAGGCTATATATCTAGATTTTCTTTTATTGTCTGAGCAGTTGACAAAACCTTCTTTGTATTCCAAGTGCTTGCTACATGAAGGAGCTCAAAAACTCATTCAACCTTCAATTATTTGTCATGAACATTTGAGAGATAATTGGAAAGAAAAACATCTCCTGAAGTCATCAAACACCACATTAATTAACAGTAAATTGTCATATTTGATTTAAATATGGAATCTTTAATTGAAGTCGATTATCATAAATTTGAAAGAATTTGAATTGATGAATTTTTAACGTTTCCATGTGATTCTGTGGGATAGGGCAAAGATTCAATGATGGCTGAAACCCAGTCCAATCTGTCACTATGCTAAGCCTCACAAGATGCAAATACACAATGCTTGGGGGAAAACCTGAATTAATCTGGCATTATATTCTTGCTGCCTTTACTGTCACTCCAAAAAAAAATGCTGAAAACTTTTCACCTCTTTCCAAGGTCAACGCAATCAGGTGCAGCCCCTGGCGATGAGCTGCAAGCAGTAGACTTCCCATTTCTGCCTAATGTCCCTTTTGAAACCACGTCAGCTCCTTTTATTCTCCAGCATGGTAATGCTTGAGCAAGTACCATCAGGTCACATCCTCTGACAGCTTGTGGAATATTGGGAGAGAATGAAATGAAAGCTACTGAAGTTTCAGCTGGGGAAGATAGGGCAGAAATGAAAAGTTTGAATGCTGTAAACCTGCAATGCTAACAGGCTGTTCAGTATTTCTTTGAGAAACCGTTGAAACCTTATTTGCAATAGATGGATAATTGGAAATATAATTCAGCCCTTACTAAAGCAGACTCCAAAAGCCCTCTGTGATCTTGTCAGAACTTCCACATTACAGGATTATTTCACTACTTTCAGTTCATGCAGTCTGATGGCTTTATGGTTAAATTTATTTTCTGGAACTTAAATATCCCTGGCTATGCCAATGCTTAATGCCTGTTTCTAACTGCCGCTAGGAAGGAGGTGGTGATTCCCTCTTGAATGGTTGGAATCTCTCTGGTGAAGGTGCTCCCACATTCTGGCATGTTAGTATTGCAGTCAGTGTAACACTTTTCAGTGCCAGTGATTGGAATATCGCAGTTCAATTCCTGCTGCTGTCTGTAAGGTGTTTGTACGTTCTCCCTGTGACAACATGGGTTTCCGTTGGGTTCTCAAGTTTTCTCCTACATTCGTAAAGAATAGAAGGTGTACAGGTTAGGGTTATTAAGTTATGGCATGCTGTTTTGTACGAGACAATGGCAAAACTTGCGAGCCGCTCCAGGACACCCTTGGACTATGTTGGTCATTGATGCAAACAACACATTTCACTGTATGATTTATGCACCTGTAGCAAATAAAATTAATCTTTAAAGTTCTTTCAGGAAAGTTCTGATCAGTAGGGAAAGAAAATAAACTGATAAAATGCCTGGGACATAAATTTGTCACAACCAACACTCATCAGGTAGATAAGTACAAAGTCTCATTGCATTGCTTCTGGTTCACAAATTGGCACTTGTGGGATTACATCCACATCTACATGAAAGGTGTCTGATTCCTGTAAATAAGCTGTTGATAATTGCTGGGGCCCCAAGCCCCATGGTTCCCACCAGTCAACACCAGTCAATTTGAGAATCATCCCTTTCTTCCCACTCTTTGCTTTCTGTTCAGTAACCATTTTTCCTATCATTTCAGTATATTGCCCTGATTTTGTGAACCAGCCCTGTTCCCCAGCTTCCATGTGGGACATTGTCAAAAGTGCATCAAATAGCAAAATCCCTCTTATCTGTTTTACTGGTCACATCCTTAAAGAATTCTTGAAGATTATTCAAATACTATTTTCCTTTCATAAATCTACACTGACCCTTTACAGTCCTACCACTCATCTCAAGTTGTTCTGTTACAACATTCTACATTATAGATTCCCACATTTCCCTTCCACTGACAGATCAATAGCTCCTCCTTTTTCTATTTCCTTACTTTAATAGTGTGGGGGGGGGGCTACAATTCCTCAACTCTAATCCACTGGAACATTTCTAGAATCAATAAGACTTGCCAGGTAGTTGATAACAAGATCATCAATAATATCTGAAACCACTTCCATCCTGAGCACTACCTTGGCTTTTAACCCCCATAATTATAAATATCTCCTGCAAACCACTGCCATTTGTATTACAATCTCCTTTTAAGGCAAGGCTTCAGACTTTGACTTGCTCATTGCTGTTGTAGTCTTGGGGCATTTTGTGTATGTTACTCTGGATTTCCAGCATCTACTGAATCCCTGTTGATAATTATGATATATACTGAGAGTTGTTCCATATCAACCATTTTGCGACTCCTATCTGTTGTGTTCTGAAAGCAATGTCTTTCATATTTAAGAAACAAAAAAATTCTCTAATCAGTCCCAAGATGTTTTTTACATATTGCTAGGGACAGAATTCTCCCCCTCCGCCATCAGATTCCTGAATGGTCCATGAATACTGTCTCGCTATTCCACATTTGCACTATTTACTTATTTGTAATTAAGTGATTGTTTTGTCTTGCTCTGTCCTGCTGCTATTACAACAATGAATTTCATGTTTAATGCGAATTGGGTTCCTGTGAAGCCTGCCCTTGCAATGAACAAGCTCTGACTTACCCCTCGCCCCACTTCAATGTTTGAAGTAAATTTACTATAAATAAACACATGTTCCCTTGAGATTCATTTTCTGGGAGCATTCACAGTAAAACAAAGAAATATAATAGAATGGATGAAAAACTACACACAAACGAAGACAATCAACGTGCTGAAGGCAAATTATGCAAATAATAAATAAATAATTACTGAGAGTCTTTGAAATTAGTCCGTAGGTTGTGGAATCAATTCAGGATTGAGTTAAGTAAAGTTAGCCACGCTGATTCATTTACTTTACTGCCCCCTTTATTGAATATGAAACCACAATATTTATACCTTATTTTTATTTAGTTGATAATTTAGTTTGACTCTGTTAATAAGCCATTGAGGTTAAAACTGATGCTTCTGCAACTGTCAGAACACAATACCTCTTGCATCTCAAGTGATGAATCTAGAAGCTTTGAACAGGGAACAGACTGTTACTTCTACAAGGAAGAAAAACTGTTGCACCTAGGATAGCACTGTGGTAAACCATGTATATATGTTGTAACTCGGTTACCTGTCTGGACACACCCCTCTGCTGACTGCCCCTGTGGCTCCTCCCACAGAATCCTGCATAAAGGTGTTCACCTTGCCCCTCCCCCTCAGTCCGGGGGCAGACACTCACTGTGGAGGTCGTATTGTACAGCGAATAAAAGCCTTTCAGTATTTTACCAAACCTCAGTCTTTTGGAGTAATTGAAGGTGCTTCAAGCACAAAGAAAGGAAATAATTGAATGGAAATAACTCTTTGCCCAAGTTTACAGAGACAATTCTTCGATCTATGATTGTTGAAAGAGGAACAGGGTTCAGGTGGTTTCTTGAAGCACTGTGTTGCAAAGGAGCCCTCACTGTATCCAAAGCAGCAAAGGACGATGTTAAGGTGACTTTAAACGATAATGAAGTCTGTCAGAAGTATAGTCGGTGGATGGGGGGGGGGGGGACAGGCAGGTGGGATGGAGGAAGTTAAAATGAAACAATGAAACATTAATGAACAGAAAGAACAAGGCCCATTATGCTTCTGCTGGATGGCTGCTAAATTCAGACACAAGTGCCAAAGCAAAGTTTCCACAGTTCACTGCATGCTTTCTAAGTTTAACTGACAAAAAGCTTTGTGCTGAGGAGGTTAGCTCTGATTTTCTCCCATTTCTCAGACACAAACAATATTGAATGCATTCCACAATTTCAATTAAAGGGGAAATGTTTACTGCCTACGGACTCTGCTGCAAGTCACTGTGCAGCTCTGTGAACTGCCAAGGTATCAGTTCCAAGGTAGTCAACTCTTAGACATAAGAGCAGAATGAGACCCTTCGGTCCATCAAGTCTGCTCACCCTTCCGACATGTCTGATATCCCTCTCAACTCCATTCTTCTGCCTTCTCCCTGTTACATTTGACACCCTTACTACTCAAGAATCTATCAGTCTCTGCCTCAAGTAAACCCAATGGCTTGGCGATGAGTGGCACAGATTCACCACCCTCCAGCTTAAGAAATTCCTCCTCTGCACTGTTTTAAAGGGATATCCTTCTATTTTCAAACTGTGCACTCTGGTCACAATTTCCCCACCTAGAAGCCCTTGGGAATCAATAATAATTTCAGCTAGGTTTCTTTCCACCACAGTGATGTGTCTGTACCTTCCAATTTCAATTGTTTAGCTCTCCTCCCTTTAGTCTTTTTCTATCATTTTTCTGCCAGCTTTTAAAGTTATTGATACCTTGACAGCTTTGGTCTATAACTTGCACACACAATTTTTTGTGTTTGCACTGCTACTTTCCCGGATTGCAACTTACTATGCTCTTGTCTTTTCATTTTCTACTTTTGTATCAGGGTCTTCAGCCTGAAGTATTAACTGTTCCTATTTCCACAGATACTGCCTGACCTGATGAGTACTTTCTGACTTTTCTGGTTTTATTTCAGGTTTACAACATCTGCAGTTTAATGATGATGATGATAATAATAATTTTTTTTGTGAAAGAAGCACAACAGCGCCTCTTTCACCTTGACGGTTGAAGTAGTTCAGCATGAGTCCCCAAATCCTGTAGACTTTCTGTAGGAGCACAATTAAGAGCATCCTGACTGGCTCCATCACTGCCTGGTGTGGAAACTGTACTATCCTCAATCATAGGACTCTACAGAGAGTGGTGTGGACAGCCCAGTGCATCTGTGGATGTAAACTTCCCGCAATTCAGGGCACTGACAGTGACAGGTGCGTAAAAAGGGCCCAAAGGATCACTGGGGACTCATGTCACCCCAACCACAAACTGTTCCAGCTGCTACCATCTGGGAAATAGCACCACAACGTTAAAGCCAGGACCAGCAGGCTCTGGGACAATTTCTTCCACCAGGCCATCAATCTGATTAATTCACACTGACACCATTGTATTTCTAAGCTGTATTGACTGTTCTATTGTATATCTTACTGTACATATTATTTATTACAAATTACTATAATTTGCATATTGCACATTCAGGCGGAGACATAACATAAATATTTTTACTCATGTATATGAAGGACAGAAGAAATAAAGTCAATTCAACTCAATTCAATTCCAAGATTGAGTGTTTTCTTTGGAGAGTCATAGAGTCATGGAGTAACACTGTAGGGCAGGGGTCCCCAGCCTTTTCTGCACCACTGACTAGTTTAATATTGACAATATTCCTGCGGATTGGCGGACGGGGGGTGGGGGGGTGGGGGGGGTTCAAGTTCAACAGTGCATGACAGGGAATAAGGGAAGATGCAGCTGACTCATATCGTTTCATATCGCCAAATCATATCACTTCCTCGTGGCCCGGTAGCACATGCTTTGCGTCCTGGTACCAGTCCACGGCCTGCTGGTTGGGGACCACTGCTGTAGAGAAACTCTCAATCCAACTCATTCATGCCAAACAAGGTGCCACACTGGGCATTTGCCCATGTTTGGCCTGTATCTCTCAGAACTTTTCAGTACCTTTGCACTTTTTCAATATCTTTGAAATATTACAATTGTATTTGGCTCAACTACTTTCTCTGATAGTTTGTTCCATGTACACATCACCCTCTGAGAGAAGATGGTGTCCCTCAGGTCACCTTTAAATCTTTTCTCTTTGGCTTTTGGTTCCCCTTTCCTAGGAAAAGACTGTGTGCATTCACTTTCCCTATGCCCTTCATGAATTTATGCATCTCTATAAGGTCATCTTTCAGTTTTCTACTTTGCAAGGGTTAAAGTCCAAGCCTATCCAACCTCTCTCAGTAACTCAGACCCTCAAATCCTTGCAATTTTTTGCAGATCTTCTTTGCACTCTTTCCAGCTTAATGACATCTTTCCTACACAGTGACCAAAAATGTGCACAATATTCCAAGTGTGTCTTCGCCAACGTCTTGTACAATTGCAATGTAACATTCCAACAGATATACTCAGTGCCATCAGTGATATAGGCTAGTGTGGTAAACAGCCTCTTCACAACACTGTCTCGCTGTGATGCTACCTACAGCAAACTATGTACCTGTATTCTTCGGTCTCTGTGTTCCAAAACACTGCCCATGGTCCTAACATTTTACCCTGGTTAACTTCCCAAAATGCAACTCCCAAAATGCAATTCAAACTTTATTTGAATTGAATAGCATTCGTTAATCCTCATCCCACTTTCCTAGTTGATCAAAACCTCCCATGTAATATTTGATCGTTTTCGTCACTGTCTATGATACCACCTATTTTAGTGTCATCCGCAAAGTAAAGCAAGTCGAGGGATCAGAGGTTGATAGGTTCTTGATTGGACACAGCATCAAAGGTTACGGGGAGAAGGCCGGGAACTGGGGTTGAGGAGGGGAATAAAAAACAATCAGCCATGATTGAATGGCGGAGCAGACTCGCTGGGCCACATGGCCTAATTCTGCTCCTATGTCTTATGGTCTTATGGGTATAAAGCTAACTGAGTTTCATAAAATCATGAGGATCACAGATATGGTGGTTAGTAAGTCACAGATTACCACAGAAAAAGTATCTAAAGCCAATGTGTGTAGTTAAGGGGCTAAAGAATTAGATGGGATCTGAAGAGGATTTTATTTTACCCAGAGAGTATTTGGAATCCAAAATACATTGCCTGAGAAGGTGAAGGCAGCTTTCTCCCACAATATTTAGGAAGTATCCAGAGGTGAGCACTTGAATCACCAAGGCTTGGCGGACTACGAACCTGTGTATTGGAAAATAGCATTAATACAGCTGGGTACTCAATGGTCGGCAGGGAAATGGTGAGTGGAAAAGCCTATTTCTGTGCTGCATATCTCGATGGCTCAGAGAGTCTATGTAATTGGATCCATAGAGCCAAAAGGCAGGTGCTCTGCAATTTAATATCTATGCAGGAGTATCTCAGTTGTGCTTCAGACTATCCAGTGAGTGTGGAAGACAGCATATGAATACAGATAATTTCTTCTGAAAGACATATTTGCTGATTCTTGCCAAATTGCCATGTGTTATTGACAAACATTTAATGAAGCTGCAGAGGATGTTGTTTCACCAATAGCGACAAGTAAGATAAAATCTTTCCCAAACAGGTTGAGAAAAAAAATTTTGACTTCAAGAAATTTTTATATAAAAAGAGACCAATGAAAAAGTCCACAATGAAATTTAAGTTTAAAAATATGCAAAGATATTTCATGACAACTGAGTCGGTTTTAATTGGAAGCATGTTTTTTTTTGTGTAGGATCGGGAATAATGAGGATGATGTCGGCTGCAGACTGCTCAACTCCCTTCCTCTTTAAAACATTGCTACCAGCCTTGCTGCTGAGAACAGATGCTCATTTGAGAACCAATCAGCTATTTGATAACTGTCAGTGATTGAGAGACAAGGGACGCGTTTAGTGGAGGAGAAAGTGTTAATGAAACTGCAGGATAGGGCTGAACCAGTGGGGTATTTCAATTTTCTCAAGTGCTCCCAACTTGAAGGGAGCAGTGCAGCTGCCTCTCTCTCTGCCTCTGGTAAAAGTGACATTGCAGTGCCATAAAGTTCAGTGAAATGAGATTAATAGTTTGAAAAATACTTTCAACCCTGTAAAAATCAGGGTAAAAGATGAAAAGGGATCCAGGCATTCCAAATAGTGGTTCACCTCATTTCCACCCAGCAGAGAAAGCTCAACCCCATTCTCTTACCTTTTTCCCCCATAACTTTCTTGTCCTGTCTAATCCAGACCAATCAGCCTCCACTTTAAATATACCCAATGAATTGGCCTCCACAGCCGTCTGTGGCAATGATTTCCACAGATTCATCACCCTCTGGCTAAAGAAATCCCACAGCTATGTTCTAAAGGAACTATTCTAAGGCTGTGCTTTCTGATCCTAGACTCTCCCGCTATAAACATCCTCTCAATGCTTTTCAATATTCGATAGGTTTCAATGAAATATCACCCCCCCCCATTCTGCTAAACTTTAGTAAGTACAACCAAAGAGGCATCAAGCGCTCATCATATGTTAAGCAATGTGATGAAGGGTCTCAGCCCAAAACGTTAACTACTTATTCCCCTCTATAGATGTTGCCTGGCCTATTGAGTTCCTCCAGCATTTAGTGTGTTACCCTGGATTTCCAGCATCTGCAGAATTTCTTGTGTTTGTGAGCTGGCACGCCACTTCTATGATGATTTTAGTAACAGTCTTTGTTCTCCAATCAATGAACATTATTGTGCAGGAACAGCAAAAAACAGAAAAGGTAAATGATATGTTGGCCTTCACTGCAGAGAATTTGAATGCAAGAATAAAGACCTTGTATTGTAATCATGGGAGACCCTTTTCTGATCACATGTGGAATATTGCAAACAAATTGGCTCCCTACATTAACAAAATGCATATCCAGCAGAAGAAATGCAACTAAGAATCATCAGATTGAATCCCAGAATGAGGGACTTTTATTTCTTGGAGTTTAGATTGAGAGGTGTTCTCATTGAAACATGCCAAATTCTTATAGTACTCGATCAGGCAGATGGAAAAATAAAGTTTCTCCTCTTTGGGGTGTCTAAATCTCAGGAGTTATGGTTCCAAAACAAAGGATTACCATTCACAATGAAAGGGGGAAAATCATTCTTCACCCAGATGACAGCAAGCCGTTGGAAGTCTCAGGACATCAGCAGATTCTCAATATATCGAGAAAGAGGTTCAAGTGGATGCACAAGTGCGAGTAGCCAAACAAACTACTTCAACTTCCATTGCATGCATTCTGTTTCCATTCCAGTGACTCTTACCTCCTGCTCCACTTAGTGATATTACTTTAATTCATCCCTTGGTAGATTTTCTGTCTCTAGTTTTATCAAACCATAAACCTTTCTTACGATGCTGTAAAGTAAATCATAAAACTAAATGATACATAGATTGTTACTACCTTGCGCTATTGCTCGGCAGATTTTGCTTCTAGCAAAGGTCAAATATTAATTGACAAGGAATGTTTCATCTGAGACCTTCAGTATGTTAAAGACGTACACTCAGTGGTCAGTTTGTTAGGTACACCTGCTCGTTAATGCAAATATCTAATCAGCAACTCAATGCGGACATGGTCGAGAGGTTCATTTGTTGTTCAGACCAAATATCAGAATGGGGAAGAAACGTGATCCAAGTGACTTTGAATTTGGATGTCTGTTGGTGTCAGGCGGGTGGTTTTCCTGGGATCCTGGAAAAATCTCCCGGAATTTTTACACACAGCAGTCTCTACAGTTTACAGAGAATGGTGCCAGAAAACAAATAAATAACATCCAGTGAGTGGAGTTCTGCGGGTGGAAATGTCTTGTAAATGAGAGAGGTCAGAGGAGAATGAGCAGACTGATTCAAGCTGACAGGAAGGTGATAGTAACTCAACTAACCATGTGTTACAATAGTGGTGTGCAGAAATATGTCCCTGAATGCACACGTCAAAACTTGAAGTAAGTGTGGTACAGCAGCTGAAGACCACATAGGTTCTACTACCTAATAAAGTGGCCACTGACTGTAGTTTGCAAAAAATGGACTTCTGTTTCCTCACAGACTACAATTCATTTCAAAATCTATTCTCACTAAAGTGCAATTCCATGCTGTATTTACAAGTTAAGCCAAGGAAATGTGGAACTGCTTGAATGTGTATTGTCAGAATTGGATGATTCTGGTTATGTGTGTAGAAACCTTTCCACACTTGTTAGAAAGCAACAAGATTGCATTTTATTTTTATTTGGAAACAACAGGAATTCTGCAGATGCTGGAAATACAAGCAACACACATCAAAGTTGCTGGTGAATGCAGCAGGCCAGGCAGCATTTCTAGGAAGAGGTACAGTCGACGTTTCAGGCCGAGACCCTTCGTCAGGACTAACTGAAGAGCTAGTAAGAGATTTGAAAGTGGGAGGGGAAGGGGGAGATCCAAAATGATAGGAGAAGACAGAAGGGGGAGGGATGGAGCCAAGAGCAGGACAGGCGATTGGCAGAAGGGGTATGAGAGGATCATGGGACAGGAGGCCCAGGGAGAAGGAAAAGGCGGGGAGGAAGCCCAGAGGATGGGCAAGGGGTATAGTCAGAGGGACAGAGGGAGAAAAAGGAGAGTGAGAGAAAGAATCATACCCCTCATACCCCATCCGTTATTTATATACACACATTCTTTCTCTCACTCTCCTTTTTCTCCCTCTGTCCCTCTGACTATACCCCTTGCCCATCCTCTGGGCTTTTCCCCCCTCCCCCTTTTCCTTCTCCCTGGGCCTCCTGTCCCATGATCCTCTCATATACCCTTTGCCAATCACCTGTCCAGCTCTTGGCTCCATCCCTCCCCCTCCTGTCTTCTCCTATCATTTTGGATCTCCCCCTCCCCCTCCCACTTTTAAATCTCTTACTAGCTCTTTCTTCAGTTAGTCCTGACGAAGGGTCTCGGCCTGAAACGTTGACTGTACCTCTTCCTAGAGATGCTACATTATTTTTTTTTGGGGGTGTGTTTGGTTCTTGGGTACATTCTGAACAAGATTGTGAGGTTAACTTGCTTTATGTTTTGGTCAACACTGAATGAGAGATATTGTAAGTCATGTAAAGCAGCAGCAAAGTAGTAAAGAGATTTGTCTCAAAATTCACTTCCAACAAGTTGTCCGGCAAATAAATTCTGAACCCTTTTTAAAAACATCACTCTACAAAGATGGAACATTTGTTTGAAACAAAACTTGAATGTAGGGAAAGAAATAATTTTCTATTAGTGACATTAAAAACTAGCTAATTTTACAAAGGTAATCTGTTTGCTCAGCTTTAGGGTGGGCCATTTTCATGTAAAACAAGCTCTCCATTGTGTTCTGACTAAGAAAGCAGAGATCACTGAATACCGAGTCAGGGGCAAACATTCAAGCAGGAAGTGCACTTGCCAAGTTTCAATGTTGATTCAATGGTTCTTTATAACTGAAGATTTAGGAACTGTGGGACTACGAGCTTGAACTCTAAAGTGGAAAGCTGTTTATGAAATACAACGATACCGATACATCCATTAGGAAGAGATGTTACTTTAAGCAAATTGCTGAATCAGGAGTGCAGAAGGTAGCCACTCAAACATTATAGTTGATACTTTGACTGGTGTGGGAACTCTTTTCAGTCATTTCAGAGGGGAAAATTTGGCTCATGTTCTACGATTGTTCCTCACTGATCGGTTAACCAGCCAAGTCCTGGAACTTTTCCTGCCCCCTTGGATTAAACTTAGAGCCAGGCCTTGGAAAACTTGATTCCTTCAATCTCCACATTCAGTCTGACCTTATTGATGATAATCCTTCTGCTGTAATCTCTATATTCTATCAACAGAGCAATTATCATTCCTAAATACAATGAAATCCCTCAAAAAGAATATGGAAGCTTTAGGGCAGGAATAATAATTGCAGAGAAGCCCATCCTGCAAACTGCCTTTTCCAAAAGCTCCTTTCCAGAAAGCACTACTGGGCCTCTTAAACAAAAACTGAGTGTCATCCTAAAGCTTCTTCCCCAGGGAGTAAATATAATCAGCCATTCTAGCTAGCCCCACCCCCACAGCACTCCATCTATTGCTCCCATCCTTGCATTGCCCACACATTAAACCATTTATTACAATGCTGCTTACATTGCAAGTACACGCTGGTATTTATTTCTGCACAGTTTATTCCATATCTATAACTTCTAACTTGATTAACTTTTTACTTTTTTTATATATAGTTGTTTCTTTAAAGTTGCTGACAATACAACCATTGTTGGTTGAATCTCAGACAGTGACGAGAGGGTATACAGGAGTGAGATATGCCAACTAGCAACAACCTGGCACTCAACATTAGTAAGATGAAAGAGCTGATTGTGGACTTCAGGAAGAGTAAGACAAAGGAACACAGACCAATCCTCATAGAGGGGTCAGAAGTGGAGAGAGTGAGCAGTTTCAAGTTCCTGGGTGTCAAGATCTCTGAGGATCTAACCTGGTCCCAACATATAACGATGCAGTTATAAAGAAGGCAAGACAGTGGCTATACTTCATTAGGAGTTTGAAAAGATTTGATATGTCAGCAATTACATCAAAAACTTTTATAGATGTAGCATGGAGAGCATTCTGGCAGGGTTCATCACTGTCTGGTATGGAGGGGGGCTACTGCACAGAACTGAAAGAAGCTGCAGAAGGTTGTAAATCTAGTCAGCTCCATCTTAGGTACTAACCTACAAAGTACCCAGGACATCTTCAGGGAGCGGTGTCTCAGAAAGGCAGTGTCCATTATTAAGGACCTCCAGCACCCAGGACATGCCCTTTTCTCACGGTTACCATCAGATAACAATGAATTAAGATGGCACCGGTAACTGGCGACTCTGCACGTGCTCTCCCGGGCCAGCTTCCCTCTACACTATCCTATACCCAGGAAACCCTTCTAAACCTTCGATCTGCTACATCTAGCAAGATCAACAACAGCCTGGCAAAGCTACTGACCCAGCTGGAGATCACAGCGCCAGAATTGCTTCTTAAACTCCAGACCGCACCTGGACCCGACCAGCGAGGCCTGGTCCAAGGCCCACCATGTTCCTGGAGACCCGCGGTCTGCTACCGTGCCGGAGCGCTTGGAGAAGCGGCCCATTCCGACCAGCACCTCTCCAGAGCAGACGACCACACAGAAGTGATGTCGGAGACCTCAAAGTGCCCCAGACGCTTCCCTGGAGCAACCACCATAAAGCCCTATTGGTGGACATCCACAGCTGCCGGAAGTGAGGCCTCCGCCGCCAACCTCGGAAATCGGGCCCGAGGCTCAGCTGGAGCAGAGGCCTCCGCAACCGTCACTCAGTTTATGGACTTGTTTCAGCCAGGAGCCCAGCCCTCCAGGAAGAAGTGTCGGCTTTGGGGCCTGACCCAATCGACAGCTTGGGCTCCCAGAGGCTGGAAGTGGCAGCAGAGCCTCCCCCATCATTTGGCTCGACCCAGAGCGCCCGACGACGTGACCCGTCGATTGATCCCCGCAGGACGCATCCACCAACCTCAAAGAGCTACCAACAACATACTGCGTCGATGGAAACCTGGAAAGATGCACTATTTACCAAGGAAGCGTGGAGAAAGAGCTGGGCTGCTGGTCAGATTGAAGCTGAGGGGCTTCAGGGTCCCTATGCCCAGCTAATGTGCAAGCCATAGAGAACAATGTGGATGATCTAAAAGGGAGACTCACCTACTGCAGGGAGATGCAGAACTGCTGTGTATTCTGTTTCACAGAGAACTGGCTCTCCCTTGCCACCCCCGACAGTGCCATCCAACCAGAGGGATTTTCGATCCATCGGATGGACCGCACGGCGTCTTCAGGCAAGACGAGGGGGAGGTGGTGTCTGCCTACTGATCAACACTGCGTGGTGCTCGAACACAGTGACACTGACAAGCTCCTGCAGAACGGATGTGGAAAACCTGTTGGTGAAATATCGTCCCTACTATCTGCCACGGGAATTCACCTCGGTCATACTGACAGCGGTCTACATCCCCCCCCCCGCCCCCCAGGCAGACGTGGAGAGTGCTCTGAATATACTATATGCCAACATCAGTGAACTTGAGACCAGGTATCCGAAGGCTTTGCGCAACTGGGGACTTTAACCAGGCCAACCTCAGAAAGGCGCTGCCAAAGTTATACCAACATGTCTCCTGTCCCACTAGAGGCTCGAATATACTTGACCACAGCTACACAGTAGTCAAGGATACCTACCATTCCGTCCCACGACCTCACTTTGGAAAATCGGAACATCAGGCTGTACTCCTGCTCCCGGCTTATAAACAGAAACTGAAGCGGGAGGTCACGGTGTCAAAAGTAGTGTCGCTTTGGATGGAAGAAACGGATGAGGTCCTCCGTGACTGCTTTGAATCGGTAGACTGGTTAGTATTCAAGGACTCGGCAGCTAACCTGGATGAGTATGCCTCAGCTGTCACGGACTTTATTTGGAAATGCACAGAGGACTGTGTGTCTCGCAAGATGATCCGGGTATTCCCTAACCAGAAACCTTAGATGAATTATGAGGTCAAGTCCCTTTTGAAGGCTAGAGTTGTGGCTTTTAGGTCCGGGGATACCAGTCGCTACACGGAATCCAGGCGTGAACTCCTGAAAGCCATTAAGGGTGCGAAGAGGCAATATTGAGCCAAGTTGGAAGCCCAGGCTAACCAGAGGGATGCCAGTAGACTATGGCAGGGTCTAAATCAGATCACTGGGCATAAAGAAAAGGCTAGGAATAACAATAACTGTGGTGCTTCTCTTCCTGACGAACTTAATGTATTCTGCGCAAGATTCGAACAGAAGAGGGGCGTCCCACTCCCTCCGGATGAACCGGACCTGGTGGCATCGAGATTCATCGTCACTGAGGAGGACGTTAGAAGGGCCTTCCTGAAGATAAATCCAATGAGGGCGACGGGCCCAGATGGCGTCCCGGGACAGGTTCTCCGGGCCCGTGCAAGCCAGCTAGCTGGAGTGTTTACTGACATCTACAACTGCTCCTTGCTTCAGTCTAAGATCCCCTCGTGTTTTAAGAAGGCAACGATAATCCCCGTGCCGAAGAAGAGCAAGATGGCATGCCTGAATGACTATCAACCTGTGGCTCTGACATCAATTGCTATGAAGTGCTTCGAGCGATTGGTTATGGCATACATCAACCACAGCCTACCGGTCAACCTCAAAGCTTTGCAATTCGCCTACCGGAGTAACAGGTCAGCAGCAGATGCCATCTCTCTGGCCCTACATTCCTCCTTAGAAGACCTGGAGAATAAAGGCGCATACGTAAGGCTCATTTTCATTGACTACAGCTCTGCCTTTAATACCATCATCCCAAATAAACTGATTCCTAAGGTTCAGAACCTGGGCCTTAGGACTCAGATCTGCAACTGGATCTTCAACTTACTCACAGACAGGACCCAGGCTGTAAAAATAGGGGACAAGCTCTCTTCTACAATCACTCTGAGCACCGGTGCCCCACAAGGCTGTGTACTCAGCCCCCTGCTGTACTCACTGTACACCCATGATTTTGTAGCCAAGTTTCCATCAAACTCAATATATGTTTGTTGATAACACAACAATTGTAGGCCGTATCTCGGGTAATGATGAGTTTGAGTACAGAGAGGAAATTCAGAACCTGTTGGCATGGTGTGAAGACAATAACTTATCCCTCAAGGTCAGCAAGACAAAGGAATTGGTTGTTGACTTCAGAAGGAGTAGCGGACCGCACAACCCAATTTACATCGGTGGTGCGCAAGTGGAACTGGTCAAAAGCTTTAAATTCCTTGGGGTCAATATCACAAATGACCTGACTTGGTCCAACCAAGCACAGTCCACTGCCAAGAAGGCCCACCAGCGCCTTTACTTCCTGAGGAAACTAAAGAAATTTGGCCTGTCCCCTAAAACCCTCACTGATTTTTATAGATGCACCGTAGAAAGCATTCTTCTAGGGTGCATCACAACCTGGTATGGAAGTTGTCCTGTCCAAGACCGGAAGAAGCTGCAGAAGATCGTGAACACGGCGCAGCACATCACACAAACCAATCTTCTGTCCTTGGACTCTCTTTACACTGCACGTTGTCGGGGCAGTGCTGCCAGGATAATCAAGGACACGACCCACCCAGTCAACACACTTTTCATCCCTCTTCCCTCCGGGAGAAGGCTCAGGAGCTAGAAGACTCGTACGGCCAGATTTGGGAACAGCTTCTTTCCAACTGTGATAAGACTGTTGAACGGATCCTGACCCGGATCTGGGCCATACACTCCAAATATCCGGACCTGCCTCTCGGTTTTTTTGCACCACCTTACTTTCCATTTTTCTATTTTCTATTTATGATTTATAATTTAAGTTTTTAATACTTACTATCAATTTGTAATCCAGGGAGCAGGAAGTGCAGAATCAAATATCGCTGTGATGATTGTTCTAGTATCAATTGTTTGGCGACAATAACGTATAAAGATAAGAGGTACAGAAGCCTGAAGGCACACACTCAATGATTCAGGAACAGCTTCTTCCCCTCTGCCATCCGATTCCTGAATGGACATTGAAACCTTGGACACTACCTCACTTCTTTAAATATAGTATTTCTGGTGTTTTTACACAATTTTTAATCTGTTCAATATAAGTATACAGTAATTTATTTATTTATTATTATTTTATTTTGCTCTTTTCTTCTATATTATGTATTGCATTGAACTGCTGCTGCTAAGTTAACAAATTTCAAGTCACATGCCAGTGATAATAAACCTGATTCTGATTCTAATTGTTGAATGTTGCTTTTTGTTACATGTCCTGACCAACACGTCACAGCAAATTCCTATTATATGTACATGTGTATGACAAATAAAGTTTGTCCTCAATCTATAATGGCCCCTATTAAAACCTCTGGCTATTACCATGCACTTTAAAATTAACAAAATACTTTTGGCATACATTTGCTGTAGAACCTTTGAATATGTTGCAATACTGAGAAAATGTTATTTTCCAGAAATTGCTTGGTAGCTTAAAATTCGCGGGTGAATTCACTTGGGAGGGGGTCATAGTTTTCAACTAACATCTCACTTCTAATAGTGCAGTACTCCCTCAGTAATACACTGAAATTTGTGCCTGGACTTTACACTCAAGTCCCTAGAGTGGTGTTTTGAATCCTTGGTCTTTTTGTGGAGAGATAATTGTATGATTCAGCTGAAAGAAGGCATGAGTCCCACAGAAAGGTTTGATTACCAGCTTCCCAGTGCAGAGCAGACTACAATGACCAATAAGAATGATGTATCAGTCATCACCTTTGACTTCAGGTGAAGTGAAATGAAAGGAACTTCAAGAAGTGGTCAGCAAATCCCCATCAAAATCCAATGGTCCAGAGAGAGTCTTGAATGCAAACCAAAATGTCACAAGTAGTCATTCTGGGATTACGATTATGAGAGCAAAGTCAGTTATTAACATTTGAAGGAGAATGTATTGGAAAAGATATATATTTAGTCTAGACAACCTTGTCAGTGAAATAATGACATCATAAAACATTCTGCTCCTACCATCGGTGAATAGGTCTGTCTTGTTGAACAATTTATCTCTGTTAAATTGATGAAGTCATTACCATATTACTTGATCTGAATATTTAAGAGTAGAGCACAATGGGAAGGAGAGGAGGAAAAATTCTACCTTGATCAGAGACAAATATATATTAAGTTTTACAAGGTACCGTTGTCATTTATTTTTCCATAACCCATTCACCAGCAACTCTCCTTTCCAGCCCAGCCTGTGGCATTGTTCCCACAGATAAAGTCAGCAATTAGCAATAATTAGATTATTTACAGGTCTCCCGTGCTCCAATAATCTGGTTGTCAGAAAACTCTATTCAGAGAGCTGATTCATATACTTTTATATTGATGACCATGTTTTGATTAAAAGGAGGCTTGGATCAGCAGCAGCCTCAAATAAAATAGTTAGATCTCAGCGTGTACGTCATCATTCTCCTTCTATGATCTGCCTGATGTGTAGCGCAACACAAGCTCAAGTTTACTTTGCAAGAGATTTCTGTGTACATACATTACTACTGAACTTGCTCGATGAAAGAGAACAACTATACACCTCACAGTTATTTCCCCAGTAGCCTGCCTCAACAAGTTACCTGCCTGCATAATCCTATTACGGTTTAATATTTGTGAGCAGTGAAGTGAAAATTATAGAAGCAAGCTTGTCCTCTTATTGTGGAGATTTTTGTGGGAAATTGAACAAGTTAAGTTACTCTTTTGTGCCAGAACATCTTAGCATGAATAGAACTATTCTATGCACATAATGAAGGATGGAATAGAAACTTCATATCACTTTCTAAGGAAGAGCAATGAATCATGAAAGACATTTAAGATATCATGCAAATTTTGCAAAAAACATGATAAAGACATTAACAAATATTGAACAACTAGAAGAATATAGTGGCCAAGATTATCAGAATAATAGCACAACTAATGGCACACATAAGTTTCGCAGAACTGTTGTAGCAACCTCAGGTGAAGGCAGGTAAGTCATTAAAGATGGAAATCCAAAGGTTGCTGTTGAAATCATGTCATTCTGTTTTTAACCCAGAGAAAGAAACAGTTGTTGTCCAAAAGCATCAGGTATTGGTTCCCTCATCTATGATGTATTTTCAGCTGATGATGTTCCCCAACTTAGTATACTTATCGAAGAAAATTGTTTCATGTCTAAGTACCTTCTAAAAGATATAAAACCTGATCATCACCAAACCACACTTGTGATTTTTTTTTACATCTTTACCAAACTGTATTGATTAATTTTCACCAAACTAAAAATTAACCAATATAACTTGGTAGAGATATAAAATAAATCCTTTTTACAGAAGTAAACTTTCCCTTTGTCCCCCTCCCTTTTTCAAGTCTTTCCCTCTGTTTTTCTATCTGCATTACTTTAACACAGAATTGTCACGCTTTTACACTTCCTTCTCTCATGTTTATAGGTAGGAAGAAATTTAAAAGAAAACGATCTCTAGAGAGAGAAAACATAAACACAAGAAAATCTGCAGATGCTGAAAATTCAAACAACACACACAAAATGCTGGTAGAACACAGCAGGCCAAGCAGCATCTATAGGAAGAGGTACAGTTGACTTTCGGGCCAAGACCCTTCATCAGGACTGAAGAAAACAGAAAGAAAACATGTTAGACAAGCGAATGAAGTTAAAGGTCAACAAGGCCCCAGGATCTGACAGTGTCCCCGGGTTTTGAAGGAAGAGGGTGACGAGATAATAGATGTTTTTTTTCTAATCTATCATGAATCCCTGGATTCTGGAAAGTTCCCAAGGAAATGGAAAGCAGCAAATGTAAAATCACTATTCAAGAAAGTCGGGAGATCAAAAGCAGGAAACTGTAGACCAATTAATCAGACATCTGTCATCAGGAAAACACCAGAATCCAACTTAAATAGTGGCAAATGACTGAGAAAACTCAAACTAATCAAGGAGAAGAAACATTTTTATGAAAGTGTTGCTGAATTTGCTTCAGTAATTTGAGCAAGTAACAAACAGGTTGAATAAAGAAGAACTGATAGCCAGCTGCTTGAAGATCTGAGATGGTCTGGCAGCATCTTGGAGGGAAACAGACAGTTGCTGTTTTGGTTCAAGACTCTTCATATGGACTGAATATTAACTGAAAGGTATTTTGTGTGCCCCCCTTGACAAAAGTTAATGAATAAAAATGGACAATGCTGTATGTAATATGCTGACATAAACTGGGTAAAATAGAGAATTGAATTAGAAAGCTCATGGAGTGGCAATAACAATGGGAATAAGTACCAAGTTGCCACAGGAGTTAGTACTGGGGCTTCAACTATTTACAAGCTGTGTTATTGACCAAGCATATGACTGTCAAATTTGCTGATGATACCAAAATAGACTGGTTAGCATGTTGTTCAGAGCAGGGGTCCCCAACCTTTTTTGCACCACAGACTGGTTTAATATTGACAATATTTTTGCGGACCGGCTGACCGGGGGGTGGTGGGGGTTAGTGTTCAGGTAGGGTTAAACTCACCTCAACATGATGTCTTTTACAGTTAGGGTTGCCAACTTTCTCACTCCCAAATAAGGGACAAAAGTAGCAGTCAAATCCTGACGAAGGGTCCCGGCCCGAAACGTCGACAGTACCTCTTCCTATAGATGCTGCCTGGCCTGCTGCGTTCACCAACATTTTGTGTGTGTGTTGGCGGGACACTTGTGTTTACCCCGGGAAAGACTACTATGACCATGAAGCCTTGCGCAGGCACCTGTGTGTACATGCATGACGTGCGTATATATGTCGTGTGCATGCGTGTAAGTGCCGATTTTTCCTACCCCCCCCCCCACATATCGGTTTTGGCTTAATCTTCCTGACTACACTGTACATACATTATTTCTACTTTATACAGGCTGTGTATTTATCATATCATTCCTGCTTTTACTACATGTTAGAGTTATTTTAGGTGTTGTGTTTATTTGGTATGATTTGGTAGGTTATTTTTTAGGTCTGGGAACGCTCAAAGATTTTGTCCATATAAATTAGTGGTAATTGCTTCTTCGCTTTACGCCTTTTCGGCACGAAAGGTTTCATAGGAATGCTCTACCTTGGTGGGCGAAATACGGGACAAGGGCGGTCCCGAATGGGACAAACCAATTTAGCCCAATATACGTGATGTCCCGGCAAATACGGGACAGTTGGCAACCCTATGTTCAAGCTGAACAGTGCGTGACAGGGAATGAGGAAAGTTGCAGCTGACTCATATCGTTTCCTCGCGGCCCGGTGGCACATGCTTTGCGGCCCGATGGTTAGGGGTCGCTGGTTCAGAGGATATTAAATGTCTGTAAAAGGATATAGATAGGTTTAGTGTGAAAGAAGTGGCAGGAGTATGTGGGAAAATGTTATGTAATCCTCTTTGGAGGGCATAATACAAATGTGAATTCTTAATTAAATGAATGAGAACAATGGCCCTAGCACAAGAAACACAAACTGTTAACAGGTGGGCACAGCAAGCATTTAGGAAAGCTAATGGAATATTGGCTTCTGTTACAAGGCTTATGGAGTATAAAAGTAGGGAAGAGTTTGCATATCATCACAGGGTGAGTATTGCACATTTTTGGTCCCTGCATCTTTGGGTATATAATCATAGAGCTCTAGAAGCACGAGAGTTTGTTAAATAAAACACATATTTCTGAGGGGTTCAACCAAGTGGGAATGTCTCGAACTACGGAGAATGGTTTAAGCATTACAGGCGATAAAGAACTGGGGCTGAAGAACCAATCGAGGAACTCCTTTAATAGCATCTTTTCAGTTTGAAAAACACCTGATCATTCAAACAGTTTTCTATATAATAACCAGTATTTAATCTATGCCACTTCATACAAAAAGCTCTTATCTTTGACAAACCTTTTGTGCAGCACCTTGTCAGAAGCCTTTTGAAAAATCAAATATACTGCACCTATAGCTCTCCTGTATTAACTCATCTTATTGCAACTTCAAGGAACACTAACTAATGTTTATCAAACATGATTTATCATTCATAAACCTCAGTGACTTGATTTGATTACAATAAGCTTCCCTAATTTTTGAATAACATCTCATCAACAACACATGTTAACCTAATAGGCCATTAAATACCTGCTTAAGTTGCCCTAAAGTGATGTTCATGCCAAGACTGGATTAGTTATTATTTCATTGAATGATGGAGTGGGCTCAAGGAGCCAACTAATCTCCTCCAGTTCTGTTTTTTTTTTCTGAATTTTTACTGCTAACTTCAGAATTTATTGGTTTGGAGAGTGGCTCATGTTGTTCCGTTGTTTAAAAAAGGATCGAAAAGTAATCCGGGAAATTATAGGCCAGTGAGTTTAACGTCAGTAGTAGGTAAGTTATTGGAGGTAATCTACAACCATTTGGATAGACAGGGGCTTATTAGGGAGAGTCAACATGGCTTTGTGCATGGTAGATCATGTTTGACCAATCTATTGGAGTTTTTCGAGGAGGTTACCAGGAAAGTGGATGAAGGGAAGGCAGTGGATATTGTCTACATGGACTTCAGTAAGGCCTTTGACAAGGTCCCGCATGGGAGGTTAGTTAGGAAAATTCAGTCGCTAGGTATACATGGAGAAGTGGTAAATTGGATTAGACATTGGCTCGATGGAAGAAGCCAGAGAGTGATGGTAGAGAATTGCTTCTCTGAGTGGAGGCCTTTGACTAGTGGTGTGCCACAGGGATCAGTGCTGGGTCCATTGTTATTTGTCATCTATATCAATGATCTGGATGATAATGTGGTAAATTGGATCAGCAAGTTTGCTGATGATACAAAGATTGGTGGTGTAGTAGACAGTGAGGAAGGTTTTCAGAGCCTGCAGAGGGACTTGGACCAGCTGGAAAAATGGGCTGAAAAATGGCAGATGGAGTTTAATACTGACAAGTGTGAGGTATTGCACGTTGGAAGGACAAACCAACGTAGAACATACAGGGTTAATGGTAAGGCACTGAGGAGTGCAGTGGAACAGAGGGATCTGGGAATACCGATACAAAATTCCCTAAAAGTGTCGTCACAGGTAGATAGGGTCGTAAAGAGAGCTTTTGGTACATTGGCCTTTAGTAATCGAAGTATTGAGTATAAGAGCTGGAATGTTATGATGAGGTTGTATAAGGCATTGGTGAGGCCGAATCTGGAGTATTGTGTTCAGTTTTGGTCACCAAATTACAGGAAGGATATAAATAAGGTTGAAAGAGTGCAGAGAAGGTTTACAAGGATGTTGCCGGGACTTGAGAAACTCAGTTACAGAGAAAGGTTGAATAGGTTAGGACTTTATTCCCTGGAGCGTAGAAGAATGAGGGGAGATTTGATAAAATTATGATGGGTATAGATAGAGTGAATGCAAGCAGGCTTTTTCCATTGAGGCAAGGGGAGAAAAAAACCAGAGGACGTGGGTTAAGGGTGAGGGGGGAAAAGTTTAAAGGGAACATTAGTGGGGGCTTCTTCACACAGAGAGTGGTGGGAGTATGGAATGAGCTGCCAGACGAGGTGGTAAATGCGGGTTCTTTTTTAACATTTAAGAATAAATTGGACAGATACATGGATGGGAGGTGTATGGAGGGATATGGTCCGTGTGCAGGTCAGTGGGACTAGGCAGAAAATGGTTCGGCACGGCCAAGAAGGGCCAAAGGGCCTGTTTCTGTGCTGTAGTTTCTATGGTATGGTTCTAAATGACTATTGAACTCTTCATTGAAACCCCAGATGTCTAGGAAAGAGGCTTGCATTTTTTCCACCTCCCACTTCGATCTGTGGAGTGTATAAAATGTCATTAGCATTCTTTTTGTTATGAAAAACTTAATAAGATCATATAGAGGCAACATAGAGACACTTCTATAGATAACTAGATAGATATTCACTCCAAAGTCGTCTTGCCTCTGGTAGTCTCTGGCCTATTAGTTTCAGTGCATGAATTTTTCCTCATTTGTAGAATTGCAAGTGTTATTTCCAGTAAGTACAACAGTGAAAGTATTGCAGGGTGCCATGTTTGGAAAACTTTCATCACATGGACATTGAACTATAGAAAGCATTTTGGGCCAAAACTCTCTGATTTTATTTAAGTCAATGACTTCAGCCACTGAAGATCAAACTGAACAATATTTATTGGCTACAAGGTAATTGCAAAGGAAAGAAAATTGCCAATGAACAGCTAGGCAAAGGTCTGAAATGCCCTTGTAGTAAAGCAAGTGGATACGAAACATTTAGTTACAATACAAAAGGGTACTGGTCCACAAAATGCAATTACATCAATAAAACCAGTCCTTGATTATATCATTAGTTCACCTGAGCCAAGGAAATATATACAAATATGAAACACAGCACATAGATTTCCCCAACAACTTGTTAAATTTATGTGCGAAATTTACCTTCTCTTTCTTGGAAACCAAAGTCACAAGTTTTCTCTTCTGAGACCTCACTCCTGCTTAAGGACCTTAATGTTGAATACCACTTGTTCAAAATATTGAATGTGGGCATTAGGAACACCTTCTGCACAACATAACAAAGTCAAATAGTCTCCAAGAGTCTTCCCACTCCTCTTGTTCATTTATAACTCCCAGAATTCACCTGCACCATGCTGTGGTTTGCAACTTTCAGAATTCAATGTCACCATATTATGGACTACAATTCCCAGAACTTACCTGTCTCACTGTTCCCTCATGAATCCAAACAAGTAATTACATTGTTTAACTCCATTTAAAACCCTAACTCATTTAACAACCAATGCAATGCTCATTTAATATAATTTCTCTAAGCAAGAAAATTGAGAGAGCCGCAATACAGTCCATAAGAGGCAGTAATTAAAATATCAGTTGACATTTATGATCACTATTTAATTAGAGGTAATTCTACTAACACTAATTAAGTAGCGAGATTAGTGAGATAAATCCCATACATCTTCTGGATAGGGAAAATCCCTCACAACTGCATCAAAGAGTGAAGTGTAGCTCTATATCTATACAAGAATCTGAAAAGGGCATTTCAAAGTATCTTCAGGAGCAACATGATGTTATCTCAGCATTGACAGGTGAGAACACAAACTGTTAGATTTAAAGGTTTCCAAAACTTCTCTTTAATTGCTCTTCAAAACTAATCCAATTTAGGTTCTGCAGCAAATTAGAATCAAGACAATGATTTAAATCCTAATCTTAAAATCATACACACTTCATTTGCAATAACTCTAAAGCAATGTGGTCTAAAAACAACCAGAAGTTATAGAATAAATTTTGTGAACAGGGCAGTCTTAATGACAAACAGAAATAAGCTGGGATCAACATCCTACTTGGTACACACAAGCGGCTACACGATTTGTACATGGACTTCTACAATCATATATTCCATTGCTTATGAAGTAAGGTGCAATAGACAGGGATTAACATCTGAAAGTGTGCAAAAAAGCCTGTCCTCCACTCATTCCACCATTCTGGGCTAGTACTAGAAAACAGATGATCATGGAAATGACGGAGAGAGACCCAAGAGAAAGGAAGATTGGCCCTTCCATCAAGTGATGAGGGCTCTGAGGGTTGCATTAGGGCATGGGATGAGGGTCCTGAATTCAACGATTGGGATGCAGTTTGGAGAAGTGGTCAGCAGGGGATACGGTGCTGGGGATCTTAAAAAACACACACAGCAATGGGATGGGGAAGGTGGGAACCAAAGAGGAAGTAAAAATCTCAAGAGAGTCCTACGGACAGGAGCACTCATGCACCTAGAAATAGCCATGGACCACTGGAAATTGGTCCAATGTACTTTACCTACCTTGTAAAGACCTATAAACTACAGGTACATGGTAGCATAGCAGTTAGTGCAACGCTAACACAATTTGGGGCGTTGGAATTCGGAGTTCAATTCCAGCATCATCTGTGAGGAGTTTGAATGTTCTGAATGCTTACAGTACTGGGATTGATAGACTTTTGAAAATTAAGGAATCAAGGAATGTATGGTTACAAGAAAACAGAACTGAGGTTAAAGTTCAGCCATGAGCTTGTTGAATGATGGAGCTGGCATCAGATGGAGGGAGGGGACATGCAGTGAAATTCTTCAGTTTCTCATGTTCTCATGATCCTTCTGAGGAGACCACGCTGTCCATTAACTAGATTTGTTTAAATTACTCTAAACCAAGTGGTATCAACTATAGGAAGAGGTGCAGTCGACGTTTCAGGCCGAGACCCTTCGTCAGGACTAACTGAAGGAAGAGTGAGTAAGGGATTTGAAAGCTGGAGGGGGAGGGGGAGATGCAAAATGATAGGAGAAGACAGGAGGGGGAGGGATGGAGCCGAGAGCTGGACAGGTGATAGGCAGAAGGGGATACGAGAGGATCATGGGACAGGAGGTCCGGGAAGAAAGACGGGGGGGGGGGGTGACCCAGAGGATGGGCAAGAGGTATATTCAGAGGGACAGAGGGAGAAAAAGGAGAGTGAGAGAAAGAATGTGTGCATTAAAAAGAGTAACAGATGGGGTACGAGGGGGAGGTGGGGCCTAGCGGAAGTTAGAGAAGTCAATGTTCATGCCATCAGGTTGGAGGCTACCCCGTTTCTACCTCCTACCCAAGATCCACAAACCTGCCTGTCCTGGCCGACCTATTGTCTCAGCTTGCTCCTGCCCCACCGAACTCGTTTCTGCATACCTCGACACTGTTTTATCACCCCTTGTTCAATCCCTTCCGACCTATGTTCGTGACACTTCTCACGCTCTTAAACTTTTCGATGATTTTAAGTTCCCTGGCCCCCACCGCTTTATTTTCACCTTGGATGTCCAGTCCCTATATACTTCCATCCCCCATCAGGATGGTCTCAAAGCTCTACGCTTCTTTTTGGATTCCAGACCTAATCAGTTCCCCTCTACCACCACTCTGCTCCGTCTAGCAGAATTAGTCCTTACTCTTAATAATTTCTCCTTTTGCTCCTCCCATTTCCTCCAAACTAAAGGTGTAGCTATGGGCACCCGTATGGGTCCTAGCTATGCCTGCCTTTTTGTTGGGTTTATGGAACAATCTATGTTCCATGCCTATTCTGGTATCTGTCCCCCACTTTTCCTTCGCTACATCGACGACTACATTGGCGCTGCTTCCTGCACGCATGCAGAACTCGTTAACTTTATTAACTTTGCCTCCAACTTTCACCCTGCCCTCAAGTTTACCTGGTCCATTTCTGACACCTCCCTCCCCTTTCTAGATCTTTCTGTCTCTGTCTCTGGAGACAGCTTATCCACTGATGTCTACTATAAGCCTACTGACTCTCACAACTATCTGGACTATTCCTCTTCTCACCCTGTCTCTTGCAAAAACGCCATCCCCTTCTCGCAATTCCTCCGTCTCCGCTGCATCTGCTCTCAGGATGAGGCTTTTCATTCTAGGACGAGGGAGATGTCTTCATTTTTTAAAGAAAGGGGCTTCCCTTCCTCCACTATCAACTCTGCTCTTAAACGCATCTCCCCCATTTCACGTACATCTGCTCTCACTCCATCCTCCCACCACCCCACTAGGAATAGGGTTCCCCTGGTCCTCACCTACCACCCCACCAGCCTCCGGGTCCAACATATTATTCTCCGTAACTTCCGCCACCTCCAACGGGATCCCACCACTAAGCATATCTTTCCCTCCCCGCCTCTCTCTGCATTCCGCAGGGATCGCTCCCTACACAACTCCCTTGTCCATTCGTCCCCCCCATCCCTCCCCACTGATCTCCCTCCTGGCACTTATCCGTGTAAGCGGAACAAGTGCTACACATGCCCTTATACTTCCTCCCTTACCACCATTCAGGGCCCCAAACAGTCCTTCCAGGTGAGGCATCACTTCACCTGTGAGTCGACTGGGGTGATATACTGCGTCCGGTGCTCCCGATGTGGCCTTTTATATATTGGTGAGACCCGACGCAGACTGGGAGACCGCTTTGCTGAACATCTACGCTCTGTCCGCCAGAGAAAGCAGGATCTCCCAGTGGCCACACATTTTAATTCCACATCCCATTCCCATTCTGACATGTCTATCCACGGCCTCCTCTACTGTAAAGATGAAGCCACACTCAGGTTGGAGGAACAACACCTTATATTCCGTCTGGGTAGCCTCCAACCTGATGGCATGAACATTGACTTCTCTAACTTCTGCTAGGCCCCACCTCCCCCTCGTACCCCATCTGTTACTCTTTTTAATGCACACATTCTTTCTCTCACTCTCCTTTTTCTCCCTCTGTCCCTCTGAATATACCTCTTGCCCACCTCTGGGTCACCACCCCCCCGTCTTTCTTCCCGGACCTCCTGTCCCATGATCCTCTCGTATCCCCTTCTGCCTATCACCTGTCCAGCTCTCGGCTCCATCCCTCCCCCTCCTGTCTTCTCCTATCATTTTGCATCTCCCCCTCCCCCTCCAGCTTTCAAATCCCTTACTCACTCTTCCTTCAGTTATTCCTGACGAAGGGTCTCGGCCTGAAACATCGACTGCACCTCTTCCTATAGATGCTGCCTGGCCTGCTGCGTTCACCAGCAACTTTGATGTATGTTGCTTGAATTTCCAGCATCTGCAGAATTCCTGTTGTTCAAGTGGTATCAAATTGTACTTTGTACTCACTGCTTGATTGCTGATTTAATCTCTCCTCACTTTTCCCAAAAGAATTTCTAGGCCTTCTTTGATCATGATTCAAACATGCGTCCATCAATTGAAAAAAAAGCATTCAAAAATATCACACACAAAATGCTGGAGGAACACAGCAAGTCAGGCAGAATCTATGGAGGGAAATAAGCTGTCGACGTTTCAGGCCAAGACCTGTTGAATGGTATCAGCCTAACACATCATCTGCGTATTTCCTCCACAGATGCTGCATGACTTGCTGAGTTCCTCCATTTTGTGTATGTTGCTCAAGATTTCCAGCATCTGCAGAATCTCTTGTCCTTATCATTTAAAGGACGTGCCTAGACTATTACTTGTTAGCCATTTCCCCATGCTTTATCCCAGTGTTCATCCATGAGAAAGAGCTGGAAACGCAGGTCCAAGGAGGAGTATTAGGAAAAGAATATATATTGAATAATACCCTCAGTGCAATAACATCAGATAGAAGGAAGACCTTTCTTTGTTTAATAGTTTACGACTGTAAGTATGTTTCACTGGAAGTCAGTGCAGCAAAGCCAATTGTGTATTTTTCAGTTGCACTGCTTTAATATTCTAAAGCAAACAGTAATGAAGGGCACTGGAGAGAGCAGGATAGAGGAATAAGTATTTAATTAGCGTGCAGAGAACTAATGCAAACACGATAGGCTGAATGTCTCCCTTCCACCTGCAAACTAACATAGCCGCTCCAAAGGTTGCATTTCCTCCTCAAAGGTTAAATGAAATCCCAAAGAAAAATTATTCAAGATTCAAGATTGTTTAATGTCATTTCCAGTGCTCAAGTGTAAAAGAGAATGAAATAATTGTTACTCTAAATCTGATGCAGCAGGAAAAAACACACATAATAAACATAACTTCATTAGATAACTAAAATATATTGATTGTATATCTATAAAGTGTGTGGCGCATGGCCAAGTGGTTAGGATGTTCGGCTCATGATCTGAAGGTCATGGGTTCAAGTCTTGAGCAAGGCACTTAACCACGCACTGCTCCAGTCCACCCAGCTGAAAATGGGTATTGGCAAATGCTGGGGGTTAACCTCGCGAAAGACTGGTGTCCTATCCAGGGGATGGGGCGGGGGGGAGTCTCGTACTCTCAGTCGCTTCACGCCACAGAAACTGGCATAAGCACCGGCCTGATGGGTCACAGGGCTCGACACAGACTTTAACATATCTATAAAGTGACAATAGGTGCAGGAGACTCTGTACGAGCGGTGACTCTGACAGGAAATTATAACGTAGTGGTGGTGGTGGGGGGGTGGGTACGGTGGTGTTGATTAGCCTTACTGCTTGGGGAAGCTACTGTTTCTGAGTCTGGTGGTCCCGGCATTGTTGCTGCATAGTCTCCCCCTGTTGCGAGTGGGAAAAACAATGAGCAGGATTACAACTACAAAAAGAATTAATTGACAAACATACCGATGCCAGTGCTTGGTTTTGAATCTAGAGATATCTCGCTTAATCCTATTTCCCTGCTCTTTTCTCAATACCCTGTTGAATTATAAAAATGGAGCTGCTCTAATCCACTTACATCTTGCTAAATGAATAATATCTGCAGTAGAGCAACTGTAATATTGTGTGGAAGTCTGCCTGTTGCTGGAGATTCCTGAATTAACTCTGGGTTAGATTAGTAAACTGCCATCATATTGCAAATAGCCCCTAAGGGATAAGATAAGATTTAAATTATATTATTATACATGTATGAGGACACAATTCTTTATTCTTGGTTACAATTCCTTCTAAATGGGCTTAAGTAGTCTTCACAGCATAGCTGCTAGGAATATTTCAGATACAAGTCCAGAACTTTGTGTCTGATCAGCAAAATGATTTGTTCTGTAATGGGAAGTTCTGTAAGTTCAGCCAACTTCTGTAATGGGAAGAAGTGCTGCTCCATTGCCTCCCCAGAGAGCAAAGCACAGCAGGAGGAGCCATCCTGATGAGTGCTGAGACCAGAGGGGAAGGATTGGGTGCTAAGGACAAGATTATTTTTTTAGAACTGTCTACATCCACGGCACTGAACTCATTTTTTTTTATGATCTGAGTGTAAAGGCAAAATTAAACAATTGTTAGAGCTGGAGATAAAATTGTCGAGGAGGTTCTTTGGAAGTCAAAAGTAACATGCAGAACTTACGGCCATCTAATTAAATGTTGAGACAAGGTCATCCTGCACCAGCGAGCATGGCAGAGAGGAAGAAGGGACGAGTAACTGTAACTGTAATGGTAAAAAACAGCAACAAAGGGATGTGAGCACATGTTCCCCGTTTACACTGCAAAACTGGCCGGACTGGTCTCAGTAAGCAATCAGTGAGCAATTACTGATTCACACTTCACCTTTGAAGATAAAGATCTACAGGAATATAGAACCAAACATACTACAAGTTTATTTATTTTTGTATTTTATTTAGAGATACAGCATGGTGACATATTTTATTTGACCCAACAAGCCCATGCTGTCCAAGTACACCTATATGACCAATTAACTAGCTAACCCACATGCCCGAAACATGTGAAGAAATCCATGCAGTCTCAAAGAGAATGTGCAAGTTCCTTACAGACAGCATCGTGAAATGAATCCAGTTCACTGGTGTTGTAATAGCGTTATGCTGATCGTTATACTACTATGCTGCCCCTAGGTTGCTAAAAGTTTACAGACAACCAGCCAATTGTACAAACATACAAGTTATTGTAATGAAAGCTAAAACTACAAGGAAAACCAAACTAAAACAACAATCAGCACCCTAACCCAACACAATCACACAACAATCCAACACAGAAAAGAGGCCATTTGACTCACCTCAATCCCACTAGTTAGATACTTTATGCTTTATACTTTATTGTCACCAAACAATTGGTACTAGAACATACAATCATCACAGCGATATTTGATTCTGCGCTTCACACTCCCTGGATTACAAATATTAAATATTAAAAATATTTAAAATAGTTAAAACTAGTAAATGTTAGTACTGTTGCTTGTTTTTTTCCCCTTGGAGCTGCAACTGTTAACTAGTTCTCCGATCTCTTTTTGGATGTTGGTGTTAAATCTGCTTTCAGCAGTCCAGTACATATGGTAAAAGCACTGTGTGAACAAAAGTTGCTCCTTGTCTCCATAATGCTTTGGCTGATGATTCAAAACTGATGAACTAGCAGGGGGTACAGATTGCCTTCATCCTCAAGTAAAAATAAGGACTACAATTTTGGGTGGAAATATTCTGAGACCTAAAGAAGCTATCCAGGAAGCTTCATTAGATGGCCTCCAATACCAACACTCCCGCTGCTACCTGTTCAACATGCAGCAGGGTACATGGTATTCTGCTTCCCCAGTACTGTCACACAGAAGATTGATTCATCTTTAACAGTTCAGATCACTCTCATCTGTTAGCCTTAAAGCCTCTATTCAACTTGCCCCTTTCACCCAGCTCCCTATCACCACCACCACTACATCCATCTTTATCCAAGCCTTTCCTCTGAGTTTGGGCGAGACTACAACTAACGGTTATTGGTTAAGGGTTAAGGGACCCATGAGGAAGAACTTCTTCACTCAAGAGTATGGTGAGAGTGTGGAACGAGCTACCAGTAGAAATGATGAATCCAGGTATGATTTCAACACTTTAGGGAAATTTGGAGGGACGCATGGACGGGAGAGGTATGGAGGGCTATGATCCAGGTGCAGGCCAATGAGACTACGCAGATAGATAATTTGGCATAGATTAGATGAGCCGAAAGGCCTTTTTCTGTTCTAGTGCTCTATGACTCCAACATTATTGCAATTAAGAAACAAAATATCCCAGCACTTTTAATTGCCCCAATGACATTTTTTTTTCTCCCTGATAGTTATTTGGAACAGTGTTCAGACAATTAATCTTCAGTCCCTGGAGAAACTGTGATGATCATAAAGATTTGAAGCTCTCCTCCAATAAAGAACTGAGGGACTGAATGTCCTTCAATGGTAAACTATTCATGCCATACACAGAAAGCATCAGCTTTCAATGAATGGATTTTCTTACTTTTATTCATCAATGGGGCATGGAAATGGCTGTCCTTTTTATAAATATAGAGTGGGATGTTCCTTCTATGACTAATTGTTGTTATTTGATATTGAGATGTGGATGTCTGGTGATTTAACTTGGACGATATCCTTCTGGCTGCTTTTCATTTTAATTGCTTTTCGGTGCTGTGAAGTTAGCAGTTTGCAAACACTGAAAAGAGAGAGGCACAGTGGCTGATATCCATTGGCTGCAGTCAGGGATTTTGTTCAATGAATGCCAAAGAATGTCAAGCTAAGCAAAAAGGAGGAATGAGCACACTGCTTACTCTGAATGGTAATCATTGCATTCCCAGCACTGTCCTCACCATGTCCAAGATCCATTCACTCACAACTCTCTCTCCTGCTCTGACAAAGTGCACATGAACTGAATATCAAATCTGCTGAGCTAAAATGAGGGAAGTAGTAACGTGATGAAAGACTATAAAGTTCTGTAAAGAACCTAACTGTGCTTTGGACTATGTTATTTCAGTTGTAATCAAGTGGGTGTGTTTATACCTGCAGAGAAAGTTTTGATCTCATATCCCACATAACAGATAAACTTAGGTTTTTTTTATGTCATGGAAATCTGCCACCTTTACCCAATCTGGCCTAGGTCTGACTTCCATTCCTTGCATTATAGTTCACTCTTCTAACAAGTTTTTCAGCAGTATGAACGAGGGTCACAAGTGTTGTGCATTAAGTATTAACCGTAGGAGGAATTGTGTTTCATATTTCCTTACAACATAGGAGGAGATTCTTTAGACCCATTCAGCCTCAACCAGCACAAATGGCAAGTCATTCGCTCATTTTCTATTCCCAGTATAATTCCTCTCTGCATTGTCATTAACTCAGTGCTGACTCTCCCACCAAACATTCCTTCTGAGGATAATTTAGAAAAATCAGTTAACTCACTAACCTATACTTCTTTGGGATGTAGGCTTCAGATAGTAGATTGGTGACCACCAACAGAAGTAGGGGGAGGAAGCAGTCAGTGCAAGGATCCCCTGGCCATTCCCCTCAATAAAAAGTATAGCCCTTTGGATTCTGCTGGGGGTGGGTGGGGGATGACCTATCAGGGCACAGCAGCACCAGCCAGGACAGGGGTACTGCGGCTGGTTCTGATGTTCAGCAATTGTGACAGGAAACTCAGTAATTTGGGAATGGACAGAAGATTACGTGGTCATGAAAGAGAAGCCGGGATGGTGTGTTGCCTCCCTGGTGATAGGGCCCAGGATGATTCAGAGTGGCTGCAGAAGATCCTCAAGAAGGAGGGTGAACAGCCAGAGGTCAAGGTGCACATTGTCACCAATGACATAAGTAGAAAAGGGCAAGAGGTCCTGCACAGTGAATATAGGGAGATAGGAAAAATGCTGATCATCAGGACTTCCAAGGAAGTAAATCTCTGGATTACTCCCAGTGTCACGTGCTATTCAGGGCTGAAATAGGATGATGTATGGGTGAATGAGTGGCTGAGGATGTTGCCCAGGGGGCAGAGTTTCAGATTTCTGGATTATTGGGATCTCTCCTGGGGAAGGTATGATCTGTACAAAAGGGATGGTTTACACCTCAGCATGAGAGGACCAATATTTTTACAGGTGGTTTTGCTAGTGCTGTTGGGAAGATTTTAATCTGAGCTGACAGGAGGATGGGAACCAAATTGATAAGGCTGAGGATGGGGCAGTTGGTATACAAATAGATGCAGTGTGTAGTGAGACTGTGAGAAAGGACAGGCAAATGATATGGCAGAATTGCAGTCACTGGGTCAGGTGAAGTGTAAGTGGGGGGCAAAACTGAAAAGGGTGATGAATATAGGACCCAATGTGTTACATTTACAAGGAAGCAGTATATAGAATACAGCAGATAATCATGCAGTACAGTTAGAGATTGGCAGGTATGACATATGGGCATCACTGGGAGGTGGCTGAAAGAAGGTCATAGTTGGGAGCTTAACATCCAAGAATACACATTATATTGAAAGGACAGGCAGGTAGGCAGAGGGGTGGGATGATTCTATTGGTAAAAAATGAAATTAAATCCTTACAAAGAGGTGACATTCAATCAGAAGATGCAGAATGCTTGCAGACAGAGTTAGGAAATTGCAAGGATACAAAGACCATGATGGGAGTTATATACAGGCCACCAAAAAGTAGCCAGGATTTAGGCTACAAATTATTACAATGGGAAATGGAAAAAGATTTCAAAAGGACAATGTTATGATTGTCATGGGGGGATTTCAATAGGCAAGTCGACTCAGGATATCAAGAGAAGAAATTTGCAGAACACCTTCAAGATGGCTTTTTAGAACAGCTTGTGGTTGAACTCAGTAAACGAAGGCAATTCTGGATTGGGTGTTGTGTTATGAACTAGATTGAATTAGTGAGCTTAAGGTAAATGAACCCTTATAAGATTGTGATCATTGATAAGATACACCCTGCAGTTTGAGAGGAAGAAGACAAATTCAGATTTATCAGTAGTACAGTGAGTAAAGGGAATTACAGAGGCATGAAAGAGGAGCTGGCCAAAGTTGATTGGAAGGAGACACATAGCAATGTGTGGAGTATTCTAAAGGTAGGATGGGACAACTGTTACTGACAAGGGGAGTTAAGTACAGCATAAAAGAAAAAGGTAGGGCATATAATATAATAAAAATTAGTGGGAAGATAGAGGATTGGGAAGCTTTAAAAAATCAGCAGAAGGCAACTGACAAAAAACATAAGGAGCGAAAAGATGAAATATGAAGTTAAGCTAGCAAAAAATCAAAGATGATATTATGAACCAGATTTGAGTAGGGAGCTTAAGGTAAAGGAACACTTAGAAGACCATAAGACCGGAACACATTGGAGCAGAATTAGGCCATCTGGCCCATCGACTCTTCTCCGCCATTCAATCATGGCTGATCCATTTTTCTTCTCCTCCTCAACCCTAGCTCCTGGCCTTCTCCACCTAACCTTTGATACCATATCCAATCAAGAACCTATCAATCACTGCCTTAAATATACCCAACGAACTGGCCTCCACAGCTGTATGTGGCAAGAAATTCCACAAATTCACCACCCTTTGGCTAAAGAAATTTCTCTACATCTCTGTTTTGATAGAGGTGCCCCTCTATCCTGAGGCTGTGCCCTTTTGAATACAGGACCAAAAGTGTTATATTCAAATCCTTAGTAGATGGAAACATCCTTTCCACATCTACTCTGTCTAGGCCTTTCAATATTCGAAATGTTTCAGTGAGATCCCCCCTCATCCTCCTGAATTCCAGCGAGTACAGACCCAGAGCCATCAAATATTCCTCATATGATAACCTTTTCATTCCTGGAATCATCCTTGTGAACCTCTTCTGGACCCTTTCCAATGCCAGCACAACTTTTCTAAGATGATGGGCCCAAAAACGTTCACAATACTCAAGGTGAGGCCTCACCAGTGCCTTATAAAGCCTCAGCATCACATCCTTGCTCTTATATTCTAGACCTCTTGAAATGAATGCGACATGGCATTTGCCTTCCTCACCACCGACACAACCTGCAAGTTAACCTTCAGCGTGTTCTGCACAAGGACTCCCAGGTCCCTTTGCATCTCAGATTCCTGGATTTTCTTCCCGTTTAGGAAGTAGTTCGCACATTTATTTCAACTATCAAAGTGCATGGCCATGCATTTTCCAGCATTGTATTTCATTTGCCACTTTCTTGCCCATTCTCCTAATCTGTCTAAGTCCTTCTGCATCCTACCTGTTTCCTCAACGCTACCTGCCCTTCCACCAATCTTCATATCATCTGCAAACTTGGCAACAAAGCCATCTATTCCATCATCCAAATCATTTATATACAGCATAAAAGGAAGTGGTCCAAAAACCAACCCCTGCGGAACACCGCTAGTCACTGGCAGCCAACAAGGAAAGGATCCTTTTATTCCCACTTACTCTATTCAATATACGTTTAAGTGTTATATATATATTTATTATTATTATTATTATTATTATTATTATTATTTTATTTTGATTTTTTTCTTCTATATTATGTATTGCATTGAACTGCTGCTGCTAAGTTAACAAATTTCACGACACATGCCAGTGATAATAAACCTGATTCTGACTCCAAAAAGTTTTCTCGGATATATAAAGAGTAAAGGAAAGATGTGTAGGGCAGGTAAGTCACCTGAACCAGATGGTGTACACCCAAAGGTTCTGAAAGTGGTAGCTAAAGAGATTGTGGAGGCACCGGTAATAATCTTTGAAGAATCACTAAATTCTGGAATGTTTCTAGAGGACAGGTAAATTGCAAATGCACCCCATTCTTTTAAGAAGGGAGGGTGGCAGAAGAAAGGAAATTTTAGGCCAGTTAGCTTGACTTCATGAACAGGAAGATGTTAGAGTTGATTGTTAAGGATAAGGCCTTAAGGTACTTGGAGGCACACAATAAAGTAGGCCAAAGTCAGCATGGTTTCTTGAAGTGAAAATGACAAATTTGTTGGAATTCTTTGAGGAAATAACAAGCATGATAGACAAAAGGAAACTGTTGGATGCTGTGTACCTGGATTTTCAGAAGGCCCTTGACAAAGTGCCATACATGAGGTTGCTTAACAAGATAAGAGCACATGCTATTACAAGTTTCAAATGACATTTATTATCAAAGTATTTATAAATTACACAAATTAAATTTGTTTGCTTACGTGCAGCCACAAAGCAAGAAAGCCAAAAGAACCCAATTAAAATAAATAATTAATTAAATAAATAAAATAAAACAACACTCAATGTGCAGAGAAAGGGGGAAAATATGAGCATAGATAGAGGCATGGCTGATTAACAGGAGCAAGGAGTCGGCTGCTGGTGACTAGTGGTGTTCTACAAGGGTCGGTGTTGGGACTGCTACTTTTTATGCTGTATGTCAATGATTTGGATGATGGAATTAATGACTTTGTGGCAATATGAAGATAGGTGGAGGGGCAGCTTGTGTTATGGAAACAGGAGGCTACAGAAGGACCTACACAGATTAGGAGAATGAGCAAAAAAAGAGGCAGATGGAAGACAGTGTTGGTAATTGTATAGTTATGTACTTTGCTAGAAGGAACAAAAACATAGACTATTTTCAAAACAAGAGGAAAATTCAAAAATCTGTGGTGCAAGGGAAAATGGGAGTCCTTAAGCAGGATTGCCTAACGGTTATCTTGTAGGTTGAGTTGGTGATGAGGAGGACAAATGCAATGTTACCATTCATTTTGAGAGGACTAGAATATAAAAGCAAGGAAGTAATACTGAGGCTTTATAAGGCACTAGTAAGGCCTCACTTGGCGTATTGTGAGCAGTTTTGGACCACTCATCTAAACAAAGATATGCTGGCATTGGAGAGGGTCCAGAGGAGGTTCACAAGAATGATTCCAGAATGAAAAGGTTAACATATGAGGAACATCATAGGTTAATGGTCTATTCTCAGTCTGGATGTTAGAAGAATAAGGGGAGAGGAGATCTCATTGAAACATATTGAATAATGAAAGGCCCTTACAGAGTGGATGTAGAAATATATTTCTTCTTCTGGGTGAGTCTAGGACTAGAGGGTTTACCTCGGAATAAAGAGATGTCCATTTAGAAAAGAGATGAGAAAAACATTGTTCAGCCAGAGGGTGTTGAATCTGTGGAATTCATTGCTGTGGACAACTGTGGAGTTCAAGTCATCAGGTATATTTAAAGTAGATGTTGATAGGTTCTTGGTTCATTAGGATGTCAAATGTTATGGGCAGAAGAGAGGAAAATGGGATTGAGAGTGAAAATATTCAGCCATGATGGAATGTTGGAGCATACTCCATGGGCCAGGTGGCCTTATTCTGCTCCTATGTCTTAGGGTCTTATGTGGGTGAAGTAAAGGCACTCTGTGGAATCCATGCAGTAACAAGGAGAATGTGCTGGAGACATGTCCCTTTCAAAGCCTTAAATGTACTTTAATGCAATATAACAATGAGATAAAATTGTTTTTCTCATCATTTGTTTATTTTTGTTTGTATTTTCTGTCATATGTGGGTGTAGAGCCAAGAGCAACCCACTGTAGTAGAATATACCCATGTTGTGGTCATTGTTAAATCTTATTTGACTTTTTGAGGCAAGAAAGCTGGCCTCACAACGGACTGTGGACCCACTGCTATGAAATGGTCTCCACGTGGGGAACAAATTCAGCATAAATAAATATGCCCTCTTATCCTTCCCACTCTTGCAGAGATGCAGTGGTTGAGACAAAGTTAAAAATCAAGTCAACAAGTGTAAAAATTACTACAAAGTTTAGGTGTTTGTTATTGTTTTGGAAGACAGGAAGTATATTGATTTTACAATTGGAATTAGAACTGGGTTGTTGTTCTTACCTATATTGAGATCCATTGAAATGCTTGTTCTGCATACTGTTCAAGCAGATTAATTCATTGCACAGTGTGTTGAGGTTGTAAAGGTAAAAAAATAAAAGAATGCTGAATAAAGTGTAACAGTCACAAAAAATTGCAGTGCTGATAGACAATAAAGTGCAAGACCATAATGAGGAAGATAGTGAGTTCAGAATTCCCTCCTATTGTACTAGGGAACTATTCAGTAGTTTTATATCAGTGGGATAGAAGCTGTACTTGAGCCAGGCTTTTGTATCTTCTGGAGAGGGGAGAAGGAGGGGTGGATGGGGTCTTTGATTATGCAGACTGCTTTATTGAGATAGTGAAATAGACTCTAAGATTGACTCAACAACTATCTTCATATTCTTGTAGAACAATTGCTATACCAAGCCATTATGCATCCAGATAGGATGCTTTCCATGGTACATCACCAAAAAATTCTAAGGGTTGATGGGGACCTGCCAATTTATTTAGCAGCAGTGAGCTTTTCTGGCCATGGTGTCTACATGGTTGGACCAGGAAAGGCTAGATGACAGACCAGGCAATTTTAACCCTATGAAGCTGAAGCTCTTAACCCCCTCAACCTCAGCATCTCTGATGTAGGCAGGACTATGTGCACTGCTTCTCTTTATGAAGTCAACCATCAGCCCTTCTGTTTTGCTTAACAATAAGAGAAATGTTATTGTCATGTCACCACATTACTGAGCTCTCCTTCTTCTTGTTGGTGTTAGAACAGAAGCAGGCTATACCATCAGTTTATTGGGAGCAGAGTAGGGCACTGAGAACAATGTTTAGGGTACAGTGTTGAGAATCATGGCAGAGGCATTTCTGCCTATCTTTAATAATTGCGGTTTGACATTTTCATCAAATATCTGGATTACAATAGTACACAGTGGTATCCAGGGTGGCTTAAAGCCGGTGAGATCTTGTCAACCCCTCTACACCTGTGAGATGTGATGCTTCTGGTTAGTGCTAGCTATTTCATTAGTAATAATGCCCACCAACTGAACAATGCTATATGTTGCAATTCCATCAGTCAATTTAACATGTGTGACACATCATTCCACTAAAATAAATAGCAGTTCCTAAAAATATGCTATCCCCCTGCATATAGACACCTGAGGTGTTCGAAGGAGTAGATTACCTTGTTTTCTTGCATCTGGCCTGTTGCCTTTTGCTGGACGACACATTACAGAAGGGAATTTAGATTCAGCAGCTGCTGTGACGATGTGAAAAAGAATCAGTGAGTTCTGGGGCAGGTATATAAACTCTTTCCTGCAAACAGGATTAAGGTGATCAATGGAAGTAGCTTGGCCCAAAAAGTTGTGAATTGGTGTGAGTTGATAATGGAGCAAGCACAAGAGTGACAGTGCATCTGGAGCCTCAGTGACCCATGAGACACAAATTCTCCCTCCATAATGTTCTGAGATCAAGGAATAGTGGAAGAAAGAGTTAAAATGAGGAGTAAAATCAAAGTAAGGTTCAGGCACATCAATCACAAAAAATAGAGATAAAAATGGGAAGAAGAAAAGGAAAAGTTATGAAAACCCACATGCTAAACACTTACAATTTTTGCCATGACAGTTGCCAGAATAACTGTTTGGTAATTGTTAACAATTTTAAAGTTATTAAAATGTATCCATTTCTAGTGAATATGAAACCATAACAATAGGAACAGACCAGAGTCATAGAGCAACACAAAATGGAAATAGACCTTCAGGCCCAATGAGTCTACACTGAACAGATTGTTCACCCAGCGGGTCACAATTTCTTGCATTCAGCCCATCTCTTTCCTGATCCTTCCACTTTACATACCTTTCCAAGTTTTCAGTAAATGACACTATTTTATTTGCCTTAACCATTTACTCTGGCAGCTCATTCCATATACTCATCCCCTCTGCATGAAAAAGGTTCCCCTCAGGTCCCTCTTACATTTTTCCCTTCTCACTCTAAATCTACAACCCCTAGTTTGGAATGCCCTACCCTGCAAAAAAGACTGTTACCATGCACCTTATCTTTGCCTCTCATAATTTCAAACATTTTGATCAGATTGCTGCTCATTCTCCTACATTCCAAGCTTTGTCAACCCCTCACTATAACTCGAGCTCTCTAGTACTGGAAACGTGCTCATAACCTTCTCTGAATTGTTTCTAGTTTAACCTCATCTTTCCTATAACACGGTGATCTAATCTGTACTCCAAGTATGGCCTCCCAACAACTTGCACAACTGAAACATAATGTCCCAATTCCTTGACCTAGTGAATGAATACCCATGTTCTAAATGCCATTTTCACCACACTCTCTGCTTGTAACTCTGCTTTTCACAAATTATGCATTTGTATTCCTAGGTCCCTTTCCAACACTGTATTTCATTTGCCACTTTCTTGCCCATTCTCCAATTCTGTCTAAGTCCTTCTGCATCCTACCTGTTTCCTCAACACTACCTGCCCCTCCAGCAATCTTCGTATCATCTGCAAACTTGGCAACAAAGCCATCTATTCCATCATCTAAATTATTTATATACAGCATAAAAAGAAGTGGTCCCAACACCGACCCCTGTGGAGCACCACTAGACGCTGGCAGCCAGCCATTAAAGGATCATTTGTTCCCACTTGTTACCTCCTACCAATCAATCAATGCTTTAACCATGTTAGTAACTTTCCTGTAATACCACGGGTTCTTAACTTGGTAAGCAGCCTCATGTGTGGAACCCTGTCAAAGGCCTTCTGAAAGTCCAAATATACAACATCCACTATAAAGGCATCCATTAGTCTTGCGAGATCATGGATCTGCGCCTGGAAAGTCTTCACTCTCCAGGGTGCAGGCCTGGGCAAGGTTGTATGGAAGACCGGCAGTTGCCCATGCTGCAAGTCTCCCCTCTCCACGACACCAATGTTGTCCAAGGGAAGGGCAAGGGCCGATACAGCTTGGCACCAGTGTCGTCGCAGAGCAATGTGTGGTTAAGTGCCTTGCTCAAGGACACAACACACTGCCTCGGCTGGGGCTCGAACTCACAACCTTCAGGTCTCTAGTTGAATGCCTTAACCATTTGGCCATGTGCCCACACACAACATCCACTACACCCCTTTTATCTACCCTACTTGTAATCTGTTCAAAGAATTCCAACAGGTTCGACAGGCAGGACTTTCCCTGAAGGAAACCATGCTGACTTTGTACTATCTTGTTCTGTGTCACCAAGTACTTCATCACCTCATCCTTAACAATTGACTCTAACATCTTCCCAACTACTAAGGTTAGGCCAACTAGTCTATAAATTCCTTTCTGCTGCCTTCCTCCCTTCTTAAAGAATGGAATGACATTTGCAAATTTCCAGTCCTCTGGCACCATGCCAGAGTCCAATGATTTTTGAAAGATCATTTCTAATGTGACCACAATCTCTAACGCTGCCACTTTCAGAACCATAGGGTGCAGTTCCTCTGGACCAGGTGACTTATGTACCTTTAGGTCTTTCAGCTTTTTGAGCACCTTCTCTCTTGTAATAGTAACTGTACCCACTTCTTTTCCTTCACACACTACAATATACTGCTAATATCTTCCACAGTGAAGACTAATGCAAAATACTCATTTCGTCCTTGTCCCCCGTTATTATTTCTCCTGCCTCATTTTTTAGTGGTCCTACATCTACTCTCACTTCTCTTTTATTGTTAACGTACTTGATTAAAACATTTACTATCCACGTTGATATTATTTGCTAGATTGCTTTCATATTTCATCTTTTCCTTCTAATGATTTTTTTAGTTGTTCTCTGTAGGTTTTTAAAAACTTCCCAATTCTCTATCTTCCCACTAATTTTTGCTTTGCTGTATGGCCACAGGGGTACTCTGCTCCAACTGCCTATTTCCATTTCTCCTGACAGTCACCCAGCTACGCACATCCTGCAACTTCAGAGTGACTACTTCCCTGTAACTTTGATCAATGATCTCCTCACTCTCCTGTACAAGCCAAAGGTCATCCAGTTGCTGCCCTAGATCCCTAACACGGTCTTCAAGGAGCTGCAGTCGGATGCACTTCACGCAGATGTAGTTCCCTAGGAAACTCTGGGTCTTCCAGTTCTCCAACATCCGGCAAGAAGAACACACCACAACCACTTAATGGTACATTAAGAGAGGGGAAAAAAAGATAAAAAGGAAACCTTAACAGACGCTTTACACAGAGCCAATGCCTATTCCGAATCAAAGCCTCTTTTGAGCCAAAGCCTGTCGCTTCTACTCTCACTACTGGCCTACTCTCGACAACAGCCACTCCGCTTATCCCTTCTGTACTTTTATTTAATTCTTAGAGCTCTGTTGACGCCACTGATAGGCCCCTGTAAAATTAGTTCAATGTTTTGAAGTTGCAAAATATAACAGCGGCACAAGGTAGTTTTAAAACAAACCTGAGATGGCCATGGACCTGTTGAAATGAAGTGAGGCGTTCAAATCTTTTTTAAGGTGCAGCAAGAATCAGTGAATAATATTGCAGCCCAGCATGTGCAGAGACAGTTGTTAGAAAAAAACAGTAAACTGAAGAACTTAGGGTTCATAAACTGTGAGTACCAGACGATAATGACATAAAAAAGAGTAGAAATAGCTGGCTACATTGGAAAGATAGTCGAGTTTGATTACACATTGGGTAACTGGCTCATGTAAACTGAGCTAATTCAACAGTATATTGCAACAAATGAAATAACCAATGAGAAATAAGTACAGATTTTGTTAAGTGCATTAGGGTTAAAGGTATACAGTTTGCTTCAAAGTTTAACTGCTCCAACCAAACAATTTGAAATGAGCTTTGCCAATACTATGAAAGTGATGCAGGAATATTTAGAAATTAAGCCATTGTTGATTTTAGAAGGCTTTAGGTTTCATGAGCAAAATCAAAAATAAGGGAAGGCCATTTCATTGTACATTGCTGAATTGAACTGACTGGGCATTGTCATTTCAATGAAAGGCTTTGTGATACACTGTGAGTTCATTTAGTTGTGGAATCTTACAGGAAAGCATTCAAAAATGATTCCTCAGTGAAGCACAGCTCACAGTTAAAAGAGTAGTTGTGTCACGGTCCGGTCCGTTGACTCCTCATTTCAGTTAATTTCCTTTTCCCTGTGTTCTACGGGGCTCCTTGATTAGGGCACCTGATCCTCATCCAAACTGGCAGCATAAAAACTCCGCTTACATCTACTTGGTGCTTGACTGTCACAACGCAGTCCGTGTGGCAATGCACATCCCGGGGCCACCGAGAATGGACTCCTCAGCCAGTGAGGATGTTCCCGGCCGCCAGGAATGGTGGATTTTAAGTGGCTTCAGTGCCAGGGGTTGCTTCGGGAATTCTGTCTCTTTATGTTCAGCTAAGTGATTGCCCGCCATTTGCTGCTCCTCCGAGCCAAGATACAAATTGTCTGTCGTTGTTTGGTTTTGTCGTCTTGTGTTCAGCTGAGTTTTGCAGGCCATTTGCCGCTGCTCCAAGCCAAGATACGAATTGTCTGTCTTTGTTTGGTTTTGTCGTCCCGTGTCCAAGTCTGAGCCCAGGCTACATGTCCAGGTCAAATCCGAGTCCAGGCTCTGCATCCAAGTCAAGTCTGAGTCCAGTCTCCGAGTCCAAGTCAAGGCTCAGTGTCTGAGTCCAAGTCCAGACTCCATGTCCAAGTCCAAGTCCAAGTCCAGGTTCCACGTCCAAGTCCAAGTGTTAAAAGTCTGTTGCATTGCTTTTTCTGAGCTCTGTACCCAAAGATGTCTGGTCACTGTCACACAGCCAGCAGCCAGCTCGTTGCTTTCAATCTTCTGTGTACTCCCATGACACATCAGGTGGTGGCAGCAGCCTTGAATCCACCCGCCTCCAGAGCCACAAAAATCCAGCACCCTGAAGGTGCTGAGAGCAGGTCCCATTTCTGCAAAGAACCAAAGTCAACGTGTAACTCCAGGTCAGGGTCGTCAAAAGAACCCTGAAAATGAAAAAGATAGAAATAGAGCTGTTTCCGAAGTTGCAAATAAAGGAGTCACCATTAGGTGCCATCATCCTAAGCTCCACTCCTCCGAATTTGCAGAAAATGCAACAAAGTATGAGACGTCCAAAGAGTATAACAGGCAGACAGAAATAAATGGGTCTACACAGGGAAGAGAAAGAGCTAAAAAGTCAAGTTGCAGTTTCAAAAAGAGCAGTAATCTGCATGCTGTTGATGAAAAATCTGATGACGAGAGGGACATGTAGGACTGTGTAGCCTTAAGATTTACAGTGTTAAAATGAATAATAGACAAAGAATATGGCTTATGCCAGAAGAGAACTGTAAATTAATTACAAAGGAATTGGACACTGGCTCGGCTATTTCAGTCATTCCACAAAATGACTGGGATTTCAAAGATACTAAACTTAATTCTGCAGATATTCAACTAAAAACTTATACTGGAGAAAATATAACTCCTGTGGGAACAACAATCATGACAACAACCAACAAGCCACATTGAGCATATATGTGGTAAGAACAGGAGGATCAGCATTGCAAGGATGTGAGTGGTTGACACAGCTTGATTAGTGATCCATCCAACATCTGCATGCCACATCCCCTGCAATAAAGTTAACTGAAAGCTAATTAAGAAAGGCAGTACTGGAAGGTACCACAACTGTCTCCCTATGAACACTATGAATGATTACACAAATGAGGGAACACAGGTGTTGATGCCAGCCTCTATGCCTCTGGTTGGAAAGCATATTGGACCAAGGAAGGACCATGCTGCTCAGAGGAATCGTGAAAGTGATGAAAGCTGTGGTTCAACTACAACAGCTTTTGTAGGCAACATATCTGAGAAAGCTTCTGACGTATTAGTCAGACAGTGATTTGTGAAATGAGGCTTGGTTTTAAGGTGGAAAAGAGTTCATGGACATTCAAGAAAGTTGCAAGCATTCGAATATTGTGTGCATAAAGAACCAGAATCTACCCTGCGTGCATCAGAGCTATTGTATGAACTTCAAGCAGGAGACAAAAAGCTACTTGTAAAAGTAGATGCAAAACCATAGACTTGCTGGATGACTGGAGAGCCAAGATGAAAAGAGCCAATGGTGATATGAAAACAGAGGATTTGTCAGATTATGTTGTGGATGAAGAAAGCAAGAAGGGAGATCAGACCATATAGGGAGAAATAGAAGGATTAATAAGAGATTACTCCAGTGAACTAAATAGACCTTCCCAAGATCAAGATGCACAAACTAGAAAAAAAATGGGAGAAGAAAGATGTCCAAAGCTGTTGGGGCCTCTTCCTGCAGTCTCATAGTCATCTCCTACAGCCATCAAGGAGGAGTCCCCAGAACTTGTGACTGTTTCCACAGCCACAGCCAAGAAGAATGAGCCTCTTGACATGAACAACATTATCCCACAGAAGTAAGAAAGCCTCCACAACAATTAAATCTTTAGACCTGAATGGGACAATTTAAAAATTACTTAGCTGTGGATGTTTGTATATAGTAGTTGTATTATATAATATACTGTGTGTATATTTAAGATCCATTCTCTACTGAGTTGCAGTTTCTAGCTAAACAGGAAGTAGTGTTGTGTATTTAATAATTCAATAATATTTGAGTAATCATATATATATATTGTTACGTACCCCGTAACTGGGTTGCCAAACCACCAGAAATGGATCACTCAGTTGGAGTCTGGAGTACTAGAACTAAGAAAGTTTTATTAAAGAAACAAGCAACACAGTAATCGAAAGGATAATAAATGCAACAGTTCAGTGATGATAAACACACATGGGCACAGCATTAAGATAACAGCATCAATCAAGCTCTATCGTTGTCTAGGGGTAAATGACCAATTTCAAAATGACTCAAAGTTCAGTCCAGTTTGTAGTTCAGTTCGCAGTAATCGTTGCCATGGCGATGGACAAGGTGGGGGAAGAGAGACAGAGAGAACAGGAACAACTGATCATTCAGAACGGCTTCACTCACAGACCAGCGAGATGGCTCACAAACAGCTTTTGGGCGGGTCCTTGGTGATGTCACCTGAGGTCACCGACTGTGACCCCTCCTCCAGATGCGGTCGATCCTCTGCAGTGAACCCGGCACCCAGGCAAGGGCGGACACACACCGGGTTCCCGCTGATCGTACCTTTCCACCCTTGTCGTTGTCTGGCACTTCTCACCCACTCGTGAGAGGCGCACCGCTTCCAGGGTCTCGTTACCTCGGGTGGCGTGTGTGTCTGTCTTAGCGAACCTGTCCCTTTTTATCCCCCTGCTGGGGTATCGCCTGTCCATCACTTCAAACAGTTCAGGGTTCAAAGGGGGGAGCCGCTCCAGACAGCTCTTCCTCCCACATCCCTTCATTACACATCTCCAGACGCTGCTCCATTGTTCCTTATCTCTCCTTCCCCTGAGGGCAGGTGGCAGACCAACTGCTGATGCCACTGATGCTAGCCCAGGCCAGCAAACATCTTAATTTTATGTGTATTCTCGTAACACTTCCCCCCTTTAAGGATTTTTACCGGGAGGTAAAAATTACAAACATGACTACATTATCGGATACATACACAATATACATCTTTAACAGTTATTTAGCTAATACAGAGAATTTGAAGCTGTCAACACCTTGACAGACAGTCATCACATTTTCTGTTCCTTTTACACGTGTTATTAATAATCCCTTAGACCAGGCTCCAACTCAGCAAACTTCATAGTGGCCAAAAACACTGATGAATTGCGACCAATGTAACCTCTCATTTGGTTTTGTCCCGGACCACAACAACAAGGGTCGTCCCATTCCGACTCAATTTTCTCTCGCAAGGGCTTAGTAGGAGGGGGACGGGTATTGACCGCAGAGTTATTGCAAAACTTCCTGCAGTACCCCACCATCTCCAAAAGCCTTCTGAGGGCCCTCTTATCTGTCGGGGTTGGGAGGTCAGCGATAGCCTGCAGTGTAGCTTGCATCGCTGCCAGCTGCCCCTGTGTCACCACAATTCCCAGGTAGGTGACCCTCGTGTGGCCGAATTCATTTTTTTCAAGGTTCACTATCAAGCTGGCTTCAGACAGCCGTGTTAAATTGCCAATACACACCTCTGTGTTCATCAGACCTTTAGTCACTGAATTACTCGAAAAATATGGGTGTTGTTTACTTGGCTGCCCTATTGTAACCACAATCGCCCAACGTCCCAGTTCTTTGCATTTCCTCGGGACAATCAAACACATGGGTGCGAGTCGTTTAATTACTCCTTCGGGGATTAAGGGAGAGACCTTATCAGTAGACCTGGCCAAAACAATAGCCTTCTCCCATCTGACCGATCCCATCCTAATCTTTTCAAAATGGTTTTTTTCTCTTATCAAGGGGCCCCTAGCTTCATTGATTTCCACGCTAACACCGACTAGGTTTGTTAGCATATCGAAAGCCGGTGACCGTCTCAGTTCGCGTCGGTCATGATCAATAACATTTTTCCCCCTGGGCAGCCGGTAAATCTCTTTCATGATTCCACCAACTGTTTCCTCCAGCACCGCAAAATGTCCACCGGGGGGTACCTCGTGGGCCATGTTAAAAACCTCATCCCCATAACTCTTTTGCACCACCCCCCATTCCTCATCTGCGGGTACTGTACTTGATTTCCCTTTCTTCCTTAGCACTTCCTCATCCGCACAATAGCTTGTCAAGGCTGTGTCAGAGAGAGCGGTCTCGGCAAAAACCATCAGCCCCTCGTCTCGCTCCCGCGTCTGCACAAATTCTTTCCTGGCTACTGCTACGTCCGTCCCAGCTCCCTCACTACCTCTTATCTCACTACACCCTGTCTCATACAAGGTTGGCAGAAATGTTTCAGCCAAATTCACCATCGCGGGCGGGGCCTCCATGCTGGCAGGCTGACCCGTCAATCTCACGACTGGGAACACGATTCCTCCGGCGATGTCATTACCGAGCAAGACTTCCACGTCTTTCATTGGTAATTCGGACCTCACCCCGATCGTGACTACTCCAGAGACCAGGTTGCTCTGTAAGTGTATCTGGTGCAAAGGGACTGACTCTGTCCCTTCCCCAACACCTTTGACCTCTACCTCCCCAGTCTGGGTCTCTGAGCTAAACTCTAATACACTCTTCAGTATTAGTGACTGACACGCTCCCGTGTCTCTCCAGATCCGCACTGGAACTGGTTTTAACTTCTCCTTCACTGACACCAGTCCGGCCGAGATAAACCTCTCGCGCCCTTCCTGGACTTTTTCAGACCTGTCCTTCCCTAGCGGTTCGCTTAACAGCTCAATACAGCCATTCAAAATTTCCGCTTTTCCTTTCCCCGTCTCCTTCCTTGGGGCAAAGCACCTGGACGCAAAGTGTCCGGCTTTCCCACAATTATAACAGACGACCCCAGGAGACTTCCTACCAGACTGCTCCCGGTCTACCTTATCCTTTTCACTAGTCCCCGGCTTACTTTCTGACTTTTCCGGTGGACTCTCCCCGCCGTCCTGACTACCCTTCTGGTAGCCTTTACTCGGGGCAACCTTCATTTTATGCGTCAACGCATACTCATCCGCTAACTTAGCAGTTGCGGCTAACGTGGCTGCCTCTTTCTCATCGAGGTAGGGTCTCATACCCTCAGGGACAAAACCTTTAAACTGCTCAATCAGAATCAGTTGCAGCAGCCTGTCATAATCCCCCTCTACCCCCTTCGAGGCGCACCAACGCTCACAATATGTTTGCATCTCGCGAGCAAACTCCAAATACGTGCGGTCCCACCGCTTCCTCGCATTCCGGAACCTCTGCCGGTATGCCTCCGGGACCAACTCATAAATCCTGAGGATGGCCTCCTTCACCACCTCATACTTCTGGGCATCTTCCGCGGATAAAGCGGAGTAAGCTTGTTGGGCCTTCCCTTTCAGTACACTCTGAAGTAAAACAACCCACTTATCCCTCGGCCATTCCTGACTTATAGCCACCTTTTCGAAGTGGAGAAAGTACCGATCCACATCGGTATCGTCAAATGGGGGAACCAGCCTAACCTCCTGGGTCGCCCGGAACCCTCCACCTTGGTTCGGCACGAGCCCCTGCTCGGCCCTTATCTTTAACTTCTCCAGCTCAAATTCCCTTTCCCTCTGTTTCTCCTCTCTCTCCAACTGTCTTTCTCTCTCTTGCCTTTCTACCTCTTTCTCTCTCTCTTGCCTTTCTACCTCTTTCTCTCTCTCTCGCCTTTCTAACTCTTTCTCTCTCTCCCGCCTTTCTAACTCTCTCTCTTTCTCCCGCCTTTCTAACTGCTTCTCTTCGTGTTCTAACTGCCGTACCCGGAACTCGTGCTCGAGTCTCAGTTTTTCAAGCTGTACCTGTACCGCGTCTCCAGCAGGTTTTTCAATAGACACCTCCCCCAGCTCACCTTGGGGAAACACACCTTTAGATACATAGTGCTCTACAATAGCTCTGTGTATCTCCTCTCTCCTCATTGTCGACTTCACCTTGGCAAGATTCACCCGTTTGGCCACAGCTATCAATTCCGATTTCCTGGCATCCTCTAATGCCTCCAAGGTCGGCGCCTTTATAAATTCCTCAACCTCCATTTCTGCTGTTTGTCTTTTCTTTCTTTCGGGAATTTTAACCCAATCAATTTACTCCGTCCCAAATTTAGCGTTCAAAATCGCGGACGAGAACCCCACTTATGTTACGTACCCCGTAACTGGGTTGCCAAACCAGCAGAAATGGATCACTCAGTTGGAATCTGGAGTACTAGAACTAAGAAAGTTTTATTAAAGAAACAAGCAACACAGTAATCGAAAGGATAATAAATGCAACAGTTCAGTGATGATAAACACACATGGGCACAGCATTAAGATAACAGCATCAATCAAGCTCTATCGTTGTCTAGGGGTAAATGACCAATTTCAAAATGACTCAAAGTTCAGTCCAGTTTGTAGTTCAGTTCGCAGTAATCGTTGCCATGGCGATGGACAAGGTGGGGGAAGAGAGACAGAGAGAACAGGAACAACTGATCATTCAGAACGGCTTCACTCACAGACCAGCGAGATGGCTCACAAACAGCTTTTGGGCGGGTCCTTGGTGATGTCACCTGAGGTCACCGACTGTGACCCCTCCTCCAGATGCGGTCGATCCTCTGCAGTGAACCCGGCACCCAGGCAAGGGCGGACACACACCGGGTTCCCGCTGATCGTACCTTTCCACCCTTGTCGTTGTCTGGCACTTCTCACCCACTCGTGAGAGGCGCACCGCTTCCAGGGTCTCGTTACCTCGGGTGGCGTGTGTGTCTGTCTTAGCGAACCTGTCCCTTTTTATCCCCCTGCTGGGGTATCGCCTGTCCATCACTTCAAACAGTTCAGGGTTCAAAGGGGGGAGCCGCTCCAGACAGCTCTTCCTCCCACATCCCTTCATTACACATCTCCAGACGCTGCTCCATTGTTCCTTATCTCTCCTTCCCCTGAGGGCAGGTGGCAGACCAACTGCTGATGCCACTGATGCTAGCCCAGGCCAGCAAACATCTTAATTTTATGTGTATTCTCGTAACAATATATATATAAATAGGTTGGTTAAATATTCTTGGTTGTTTAAATAATTAATTTTGTCATATGTATAAATACATGAATTGCATAACTCATCACCCTGCCATGTGATACATGCGTGCCTTGCTTAAAGTAAACAAGAAGTAAAACTCATATTTTGGACTCCAATGTCTTCCTTTGAATTAGTTTAATGTTATTAAGTTCCAAAAGATGACATAACCGACCACTCAAATTCAGAAGCTTGATGTCCTATTACACATTCATCCCATCATTCCCAAACCAACCCATCCATCCCATTTTCCCTCCTCTTACTTCTCTTTGACTATGTGAATTATTCCCACTCCCACGCTTATCTATTTTCCCTTTGATTATTTGCCACTTACCTCCACCATGAGGTAATTTATAGTGGCTAGCTAAACTACTGGCAGCATGGTAGTGTAGTGGTTAGCACAATGCTTTACATCATCATCTGTGAGATCAGGGTTTGATTCTGTAAGGAGTTTGTACATTTTTCGTACAGCCAGAAGGCTTTTCTCCAGTTTGCACCCACAAGCAAAGATGTACAGTCAGGGTCAGTGAATTGTGGCCATGCTACATTGGCGATGGAAGCATGGAAACATTTGCAGGCCACGCAACACAATTTGAGTTGATGCAAAAGAATACATTTCATTGCATTTTTTGATGTACATGTAACATATAATGCTAATTTTCACTGCTTAGGGAACTGAAGCATGTATGAGGAAACCATATGGTTACAGGCAGAATGAGATCGAACCCAGGTCACTGGAGCTATGTGGGAGTAGGACTAATTACAGTGTCAGTGAGCCATCATTGGGGTAAAGAATTAAATTTAAAAAGCTGCTTGTGTGGACAGGGCTTGAATATAAAAGAATGAGGAGTGATCAAGTCATTGTTTTTTAGAACAATAAAGGTACCCAACTGGGTATACAAAGGGAAATTATTTCCTCTTGTGGAAGAGCTTAGAAAAAAAAGGTCTTAAAATCAGAACTAGCTTGTGAGAATTTATAATGGAAAGTAAAATGCAAATTTGAAACTTAACCCTACAAGTAACAGTACCAGGGAATGTATGGTTTTGAAAGTTCAAAGGAAATTTCAGAATCAGGGTTAATATCACTGGCATATGTCGTGAACTGTGTTGTTTTGAGGCGGCAGTAAAGTGCAATGCATAATATTAGAAGAATAAATCACAGTAAGTTCATTTAACAAAACAAGTGCATTAAATAAGTAACGCAAAAAGAGAGGAGAAAATTACTGAGGTAGTGTTCATGGATTCACTGTTCATTGAGATATCTGATGGCAGAAATCTGTTACTGAATCGTTGAGGGTCTGTCGTCTGGCTGCTGTACTTACTCCATGACAGGAGGAATGATAAGAGAGTATGTCCTGGGTAATGGGGGTCCTTAATGATAGATGCCACTTTTTTGAGGCAACATCTTTTGAAGATGCACTAGAGGCTAGTGCCATGATGAAGCTGGATGAGTTTAGAACTTACTGCAGCTTTTCCTAATCCTACACAGTGGCACCTCTATACTAGACAGTAAGAATACTCTCCGTTGTACATCTGTAGAAACTAGCAAGTGTCTATGGTAAGATCCTAATTCTCCTCAAAGTCCTAATGAGATGCAGCTGCTGTTATGCCTTATTTGTAAATGCTTCGATATATTGGTCCCAGGCTTAATCCTCGGAGATGTGGATGTCCAGGAAGTTAAACCCGTTCTCCCTTAGCACTTCTGTTACCTTAATGGGGACTGGTATGTGTTCCCACAACTTCTTCCTGAAATCCACTATCAATTCCTTGATCTTACTGACATAGTGTGCAAGGTTGTTTCTGCGACACCAGTCAACCAGCTTATCTACCTTGCTCCTTTATGCTTTCTCTTCACCATCTGAAATTCTGCCAACAACAGTTATTTCTGAAACGTTATTTCTGATCCGCACAGATTATGGTTTGCCAATGAGGATGTCAAGGATCCATTTGCAGTGGGAGATACTGAGACCCAGGTTTTGGAGCTTGTTAATTAGAACTAAGGGTATGTTGTGTTGAACACAGAGCAGTAGTCAATAAACAGTACCTGACATACGTATTACTCTTGTCCAGATGATCCAAGGTCGAGTGGAACATCAGTGAGATTGCATCTGTGGTAGATTATTGTGGTGATACACAAATTGCAGTGGGTGCAGGTCTTTGCTTAGACTGAAGTTGGTTCTAGTCATTACCAACCTCTCAAACCACTTCCTCACAGTAGATGTGAGTCGCTGAGGCAGCTCACTCTGCTCTTCTTGGGCACTGGAATGCTCATTGCCATTTTGAAGCAGGTGGGAACCTTTGACTGCAGCACCAAGAGATTAACGATGTCGTTGATCACTCTCACCAGTTGGTTGGCACAGATTTTCATAGCCCTATGAGGTACACCATTGGGGCCTAACACCTTGCGAGGGTTCATCCTCTTGAAAGATGTTCTGACATCGGCCCCTGAGAGAGAGATCACAGGGTCACAGGTTATATACTCCCCTGAGATTTTATGAAAAAATAGAGTGTAACATTTTAAAATTTCGCTTATGTAGTACCACACAAACTGAGTGTTCTCCAGGATCAGCAAGGTTGTTGTGGGTCAATTCCACAGGTAGCTTACCACATAAGGATCACTTCCTTCCCTTTGGACTAAGTATTTAGCTTGACAGGAACTGCGAATCGTAGGATAGCCCAAAATTACATGGGATTTGACAGGATTTTACAGTTACAGCGTTTATCCTCCAAGTGGCTTCCTGACCTCTTTTTTCAACTAATCGCCACTGAGTAATTTTCCATTCCTCTCTCCTTCACCTAGTTTCTCCTGATACAAATTAAATATAATTTGTCACTTGTACACCAAAACATCAAAATACATTGTTTATGCCGATAACCAACACAGTCTGAGAGGCTGCGTTATGGGTCAGCACACAAGTGTCATCACGCTTCTGACACCAAGACAGCATGTTCACAACTTACTAATGCTAACTGCAACTTTTTGTCATAGTCATACTTTATTGATTCCGAGGGAAATTGGTTTTTGTTACAGTTGCACTATAAATAATTACATAGTAGTATGCAAATTATGCCAGGAAATAAGTCCAGGACCAGCCTATTGGCTCAGGGTGTCTGACCCTCCAAGGGAGGAGTTGTAGTTTGATGGCCACAGGCAGGAATGACTTCCTATGACGCTCCCTGTTACATCTCGGTGGAATGAGTCTCTGGCTGAATGTACTCCTGTGCCCACCCAGTACATTATGTAGTGGATGGGAAACATTGACCAAGATGGCATGCCACTTAGACAGCATCCTCTTTTCAGACACCACCGTCAGAGAGTCCAGTTCCATCCCCACAACATCACTGGCCTTACGAATGAGTATGTTGATTCTGTTGATGTCTGCTACCGTCAGCCTGCTGCCTCAGCACACAACAGCAAACATGATCGCACTGGCCACCACAGACTCGTAGAACATCCTCAGCATCGTCCGACAGATGTTAAAGGACCTCAGTCTCCTCAGGAAATAGAGACAGCTCTGACCCTTCTTGTAGACAGCCTCAGTGTTCCTTGACCAGTCCAGTTTATTGTCAATTCGTATCCCCAGGTATTTGTAATCCTCCACCATGTCCACACTGACCCCTTGGATGGAAACAGGGGTCACCGGTGCCTTAGCCCTCCTCAGGTCTACCACCAGCTCCTTAGTCTTTTTCACATTAAGCTGCAGCTAATTCTGCTCACACCATGTGACAAAGTTTCCTACCATAGCCCTGTACGCAGCCTCATCCCCCTTGCTGATGCATCCAACTGTGGCAGAGTCATCAGAAACTTCTGAAGATGACAAGACTCTGTGCAGTAGTTGAAGTCCGAGGTGTAAATGGTGAAGAGAAAGGGAGACAAGACAGTCCCCTGTGGAGCCCCAGTGCTGCTGATCACTCTGTTGGACACACAGTGTTGCAAGCACACGTACTGTGGTCTGCCAGTCAGGTAATCAAGAACTGAGGCAGCTGATTCGCATTTTGGGCTGGCTACATAAATAGCTCCTTGGTTCAGCTTCAGTTGCTGGATTGTTCCTGTCCAAACCCCTGTCTGAATCCCTTCTCTGTCCCTTCCTCCTGAAGCCTTGCCTCGGCTGGAGCCTAGCCTAGCAAAGCCAAGCCTTGCCTAGCCTAGCCTAGCCTAGCCTAGCCTTGCTTTGTCTTGCTTTGCCTTGCCTAAAGCCTCGCCTTGCTTTAAGCCTTGCCTTGCATTGCCTGCACTGCTGTCAAGTTCAACTGCCAGAGCAAGATAAGGAACTGTCTCTGTGTCTATGCCTTCACGAGGTAGGTCCGGCCGTTTGCTGCTACCTAGTGTTGGGAACTGTCTTGTCGTGTTCAGCATTCTGTGTCTGAGTCCTGGCCCTATGTCCTGTCTCTCCCTTGACCAAGGCTCTGCTTTGGGCTTTGTGTTCCCAGGTTCTGGGTCCTTGTCCAATCTCTGGCTCGGAGTCCGAACCCAAGCGTCGTCATGCCTTCGCCTCGAGGAACCCAAGCGTCGTCATGTTCTTGCTTCGGGGAACCCAAGCCACGTTCAGTCTTGTAGCCACATCGTGTCCTCGCCTAGATCTGGGGTCCGAGCCTGAGTCAAGACCCAGGTTTCGGGTCCTTGTCCAGTCTCTGGCTTGGAGTCCTTGTCCAATTCCTAGTTCCTCATCCAGGTCCCACTTTCCTAGTCTTGCCATAGCCCAAGTCTGTATTCTTGTCCCAGCTCCTAGTCTGCATCCAGTCATGTCCCTAACCCAGCTCTCTAGTCAAGTCCTGTTCCTAGTACTTCAGTGTCTGTGTCTTGCACTTGGATCTGCCACCAGCACTCCCTTAAGACAATTCTCTCCTTATGAATATGAATTTCAGATGCTAGTCTGGAATTGACCTACCTTAGTTCCATATTAATTTCTTCACCCCCACACTGCCTGCACAAGCACAATAACACCCCACACTTCACAGCACAAACATATCCCCTCAAAATCACAACCCTCATTTTAACTGCCTGCGCAAGCACAATAGCACCCCACACTTCACAATATAAGCATATCCCCTTGAAATCGTAACCCTTGTTTTAATTAAGTTTTGCAAATAAAAATATCTCATTAAAATTCTCATTAAGAACCACATTTGAGCATGACATTGAAATGCTACAAAATTCACTTTGCAATGAGCTACACTGGGAGAAGGCAATTATTTGGAGACTCAATTTGTGACGTCAAGAGACTAAATCAAATAAATGTAATGGAATCAAAGGAACTTGAATATAAAGTGACCATAGGCGGAGTCTTAGGACAGCCACCTTTCATTTGTTTTCATTCCATTCTGTCACCCTGACATCCTGAGATGTATTCTCATACAATTGTACATATTTTACATCCTTATACAAGTGGTGATACTACCTGTATATTAACTCATCTTGGCAACAGCTTGGCATTACATAATATTTGGCTAAAATTTTGAGAACAAGTATTTTGCCATTCATTGCACTTAAATATGTCATGTACTCCTGAGCTTTTGCCTTGCACCTGACAGTGGTTCTGCCGCCTTCCGGTGCAGAACGGTGCAGCTCTCTGGGGTTGCTCACTGCAAGAGAAACTGGATTTCCTTCCCCTGGGGCTGACCCAGCAGAAGATGAGGAACTGTCGTTTGCTTGTTCTGGCAGAAACCTGGCTCCAGTCAGCATCCCATGCACCATCAATCTTCAGGCCATTCCACACAAGTCCGAGGAGATATGGTTTGAGGAAGTACAGGATTCAGAAGCCACACACTCAGCATTTCACAAACAGCTTCTTCCACGCCACCATCAGATTTCTGAATGGACAATGAATCCATGAACACTACCTCACTATGTATTTTTGCACTACTTACTTAATTTAATTTAATTTAACATCTTATTGTGATTTATAGATTTTTATTATATTTTTCACTGTAAAACAACAAATTTCACAACGTATGCCAATGATAGTAAACCTGATTCTGATTCTTGTATTATTTTGTGACTGTGTGTGCTATCGTAACTACATGTGCTGTGCACTGCATGTGACTGTATGCACTGTGCTTTACACAATGTTTCATTTAGCTGGATACATGTGAATGGTTGAATAATAATTAAAGTTGAACTGGAACTTGAGGTGCAGTGCCTTCGACAGGGGAGCTGGAACTTATGTGACAAACACCAATGTTCCTATCTAACCACCCAGATTCCAGTATCAATACTGAGCAGTGTATGAAACGTAAATCTGAGCATGCAATTCAATGCCCTATCAGCTACAGCAAAATAGATAGAGAAGGAGGAGGAATGGATTCAATGAGATTAATGGAAAAGGATTAAATACTTTTAAAATCAGAAAAATTAAAAAAAAAACTGTACTACAAAAAGTAAATTTTCAAAACCAGAGCATTTAAGAATTAGGATTTATTATGCCAACAAAAATCGACATACTTGAAGAAATAACAATATTATGTGGCATTTCGTCAGTGTGAAATGGGTAAATAGACACCACAGTGTCTTTGGGATGATCCCAAAATGCAAGTCACAGAGAAAATAAGAACTTGCCCTTATCAATCTCAGGACATCTCCAAGCACTTTAGTCAATGAAGTACTCTTTTGACATTTAATAATGTGAGAAATAAGGCCATCAATTGACACAGGGCAATTTCCCAGCTACATTAATCAGGCTGAGGGTAATTAAATTGTTTAAAGAGAATTAGAGAAGATTAGTTAACATATTCGGTCCAGAAATGTTAACTTCTTTCTCTTTCCATAGAAGCTGTTTCAGCTGCCGAGTATTTGCAGCGTTTTCTGCTTGTATTCCATCATCTGAGGAACCAGTCCCGTGCATCTTCACTGTACTTACATAATGGCATGTATGTCCTTTGTTTTTAGCAACATTGAGTAAAGCATAAATAGCCAGAATACTGGATTTAATTCATCTCACATTTGAAACAGTGCCATAATCTCTTTAACATCTGCCTGAGAGTATTGGTGATGCCTCAGATTAAGCTCCAGTTAAAAGAGCATACCTCAGTCTATGTGACACTCCTGCATCCACATAATCACATGAAAAGATATCCAGCGTCAAAATAGAGAAAAATTATGTAAATTCAGTTTAATGAGATGTACCTCATCTAAAACCGAGGAGGCATAGTAGCGATTTGGTTAGCATAACGCTGTAACAGCGCCAGTGACCTGGGTTCAATTCTGATGCTGTCTGTAAGGAGTTTGTAGATTCTTCCCATGACTATGTGAGATTCCTCTGGGTGCTCTGGTTTCGTCCCATTTTCCAAAGGCATAGGTTAATTCATCAAATGGGTGTAATGGGCGTAATGGGTGTTGGGGCTTAAGTCCTATTACCGTGCTGTATCTCTAAATAAAGAAAGAAAAAAAAATAATTTTATCACAGGTTCCTTTGAGATTCAGCGATGAATAAGGTCCTATTTTAAGAAAACACAACCTACAGTTCAGTGCCAAATTTGATGAACTCCTATCAAAACATTGCTACAGTATACCAAACAGCTCATGAGATCTTGTCAAATGACATGTAACATCAACAAATACAACAAATCATAATTTAGTTCATGACAATTATGTGCATTCTTGTTCTACCACAGGGGCTCAGTGAAAATTTAACCAAATACAATTTAATATCCTAAATTTATCTGAATTACCGGTAGACTCTTCCTTTTAAAGGGGAATCACTTATTGGACTGAATAAGGAAATTGCATGGAGATTTTCCATCCTGTGATCCATAGAACCATAGAGCACTACAGCACAGAAAACAGGCCTTCTGGTCTATGCCGAAACATTATTCGCTAGTCCCATTGACCTGCATCCAGTCCATAGCCCTCCAGACCTCTCTCATCCATGTACCTATCCAATTTACTCTTAAACCTTAAGAGTGAGCCTGCATTTACTACATCAGATGGCAGCTCGTTCCACACTCCCACCATTCACTGAGTGAAGAAGTTCGCCCTAATGTTCCCCCTGAACCTTTTTCCCTTTCATCCTAAAGCCATGTCCTCTTGTATTTATCTCTCCTAATCTAAGTAGAAAGAGCCTATTCACTTTTACTCTGTCTATACCCCTCATAATTTTGTAAACCTCTATCAAATCACCCCTCATTCTTCTACGCTCCAAGGAATAAAGTCCTAACCTGTTCAATCTTTCCCTGTAACTCAACTCCTGAAGACCCGGCAACATCCTAGTAAATCTTCTCTTCATTCTTTCAATCTTACTGATACCCTTCCTATAGTTAGGTGACCAGAACTGCACACAATACTCCAAATCTGGCCTCACCAATGTCTTATACAACCTCCCCATAACATCCCAACTCCTATATTCAATACTTTGATTTATGAATGCCAGAATGCCAAAAGCCTTCTTTACAATCCTGTCTACCTGTGATGCCACTTTCAGGGAATATCTATCTGAACTGCCAGATCTCTTTGTTCCTCCACACCCCTCAGTGCCCTACCATATACTGTGTATGTCCTACCTTGATTTCTCCTTACAAAATGCAACACCTCACACTTGTCTGCATTAATTTCCATCTGCCATTTTCTAGCCCATTTTTCCACTTGGTCCAGATCCCTCTGCAAGCTTCGAAAGCCTTCCTCGCTGTCCACAACGCCTCCAATCTTAGTGTCATCAGCAAACTTGCTGATCCAATTTACCACATTATCATCCAGATCATTGATATAGACAACAAACAACAATGGTCCCAGTACAGATCCTTGAGGCACATCACTAGTCACAGGTCTCCAGTCTGATAAGCAATCATCCACTACCACTCTCTGTCTTCTCCCACACAGCCAATTTCAAATCCATTTTACAACCTCTCCATTGATACCTAGTGTTTGAACCTTCTGAACTAACCTCCCATGTGGGACCTTGTCAAAGGCCTTACTAAAGTCCTTGTAGACAACATCCACAGCCTTTCCTTCATCTACTTTCATGGTAACTTCCTCGAAAAACTCTACAAGATTTGTTAAACATGATCTACCATGCACAAAGCCATGCTATCCTTAATCAGCCCTTGGCTGTCCAAATACTTGTATATCTGATTTCTCAGAACACTTTCCAATAATTTACCTACTACTGATGTCAGGCTCACTGGCCTGTAATTACCTGGTTTACTTTTGGAGCCTTTTTTAAACAACAGAACAACATGAGCTGCCCTCCAATCCTCCGGTACTGCACCCATGGCTAAGGATATTTTAAATATTTCTGCCAGGGCCCCTGCAATTTCTACACTAGTCTCTCTCAAGGTCCGAGGAAATATCATGTCAGACCCAGGGAATTTATCTGCCTTTTTAAGCTGTAAGGCAGCAAGCACCTCCTTCGCTTTAATCTCTATATGTTCCATGACACTACTGCTTGTTTCCCTTCCTTCCATATGCGCTATGCCAGTTTCCTGAGTAAATACTGATGCAAAAAAAATTGTTTAAGATCTCCCCCATCTCGTGAGACTCCACACATAGACAACCACTTTGATCTTCTAGGAGACTAATTTTGTCCCTAACTATCCTTTTACTCTTAATATACTTGTAGAAACCCTTCGAGTTTACCTTCACATTATCTGCCAAAGCAACCTCATATCTTCTTTTTGCTTTCCTGATTTCTTTCTTTAGTACTTTCCATAATGTCATTAGTTTCAAGTTAATTATGGATAGGATAAGTATCTCATTTGTTCCTTGCTGCCTATACCTGCTATACACCTCTCTCTTTTTCTTAACCAGATTGCCAATATCCCTTGAAAACCAAGGTTCCCTATGCCTGTTAAATTTGCCTTTAATCCTGGCAGGAACATGCAAACTCTGCACGCTCAAAATTTTGCCTCTGATTGCCTTCCACATACTGAAAACATCCCTGCCAGAAAACAACTTATCCCAATCCACTCTTCCTAGATCCTTTCTCATTTCCTCAAAATTGGCCCTTCTCCAATTCAGAACCTTAACTCAAGGACCAGAACTATCCTATCCATAATTAACTTGAAACTAATGACATTTATGGTCACTGGAGCCAAAATGTTCGCCTACACATACTTCTGTCACCTGACCTGTCTGGTTCCCTAATAGGAGATCAAGTATTGCATCCTCTCTCGTTGGTACCTCTATCTATTGATTTAGAAAACTTTCCTGAACACATTTGTCAAACTCCATGCCATCTAACCCTTTCACAGTGTGGGAGTCCCAGTCAATATGTGGAAAGTTAAAATCCCCTACTATTACAACTTTCTGTTTCTTACATCGGTCTGCTATCTCTCTACAGATTTGCTCCTCCAATTCTCTCTGACTATTGGGCAGTCTATAATACAACTCTATTAGTGTGGTCACACCTTTCCTGTTCCTCAGCTCCACCCATATAGTCTCGGTAAACAAGCCCTCCGGGCTGTCCTGTCTACGCACAGCTGTGATATTCTCCCTGACTAGTAATTCCACTCCTCCCCCTTTCATCCCTCCCCCTCTGTCACGTCTGAAACAAACGGAACCCCGGAACATTAAACTACCAGTCCTGCCCCTCCTGCAACCAAGTCTCACTAATAGCAATAATGTTGTAATCCCAGGTGCCACATAAACTCATCTGCCTTACCTACAGTACTCCTTGCATTGAAATAGATGCACCTGAGAACGTCTTTATCACATACAAACCTTTGATTACTGTCTATACATGCAGTCCTCACATGACCTTTATCCTCCTCCACCTCACTATCTGCTCTAACACTCTGGTTCCTCTCCCCCTGCAAATCTAGTTTAAACCCCCCTGAGCAGAACTAGCAAACCTACCCGCAAGGATGTTAGACCCCTCCAGCTCAGGTGCAAACCATCCCATTGGAACAGGTCCCACCTTCCCTGGAACAAAGCCCAATTGTCTAGAAACATGAAGCCCTCCCTCCTGCACCATCTCCTTAGCCACGTATTTAGCTGCATTATCTTCCTATCTCTAGCCTCACTAGCACGTGGCACAGGTAGCAATCCTGAGACTGCAACTCTGGAGGTCCTGTCCTTCAACTTTGCACCTAACTCCCTAAACTCCCTTTGCAGGACCTCCTCCTCCTTCCTATCCACGTCATTGGTCCCTACATGGACCACGACATCTGGCTGCTCACCCTCCCTCCTGAGAATACCGAGAACTCAATCCGAAATATCGCGGACCCTGGCACCAGGGAGGCAACAGACCATCCGGGATTCTCGATCTCTCCCACAGAACCTCTTATCTGTCCCCTAACTATCGAATCCCCTATCACTACGGCTCTTCTCTTTTCCCTCCTTCCTTTCTGAGCTGAGGTGCCAGAGACATGACCACAACTTGTCCCTGGTAGGTGGTCCCCACCAACAGTATCCAAAATGGTATACTATTATTGATGGGAACGGCCACAGAGGTGCTCTGCTCATTCTGTCTACTCCCCTTCCCTCTCCTGACAGTCACTCAGCTACCTGCCTCCTGACTTTTAGGGGTGACTGTCTCCCCGTAACTCCTGTCTATTTCTGCCTCTGCCTCACGAATGACCCGAAGTTCATCCAGCTCCAGCTCCAGTTCCCTAACTCGGTTTGTCGGGAGCTGCAGCTGGATGTAGTTGATCATTTGTTTAAGGAAGTTTTAAAGCTGCAATGTTACAGCCGATTATGTTCTGAGCAGTAAAATGGAGGCACTGGGATCTGCAGCACAAACAAGAAGCTAAAGGAACTCTCTGGGTCAGGCAGCATGTGTGGGGGGAAAATGAACAATTAGCACGTCAGGTTGAGACCTTTCATCTGCTCCCTGACCCACTAAGTTCTTCCAGCTTCTTGTTTCTTGCGCATTTACATTCTGAGTCTTTGTCAACAGGTACTGGAAGAGTCTTCTACATTTTTTTTCAATCATGCCACAAGATCTTGGCAGATCTTGTTTCCATGTCTTCTTCAAATAATGATATTTAAACCAAATACTGTATTCTGTTTAGCTTCTCATTCCCATGTCAGTAATTCCACAGCCCAGAGCTCCCTAAACTTGTAGTGTCACTATGTTGTTTTGTGGTCTCCTGAGTAAGCATATATTAAGGCATCAGGGTCTGTTCATTGTTAAATAATGGTTGCACATTTTGAATTAGTGTTCATTAACATGTGATAGAAACTGGCAGAGTGAAGCATGCACAAATGGTTCACAGAGGCTACTTGAATGAGTGCAGTCAGATTGTCACTGGAAGGATGTGACAACTATTGTTCCCCGTGTATCCTTGGTGTCATGCATTCACAACAGGGATGAATATTTGCGTTCACAGTTATTGGTACTGACGACCTGTGAGAAAGACATTCACAGAGGAGAAAATACAACCCTGCTTGAGAACAGTCAGTCAATGCAGCAGAATTTCTTTGATATATTCAATGCAGTGGTGAAGGGGCAGCTCTCAGGATTGTGTAAGACTGCTCCAAAATGTTAGGCATTGGTGATCTCACAATAGGGTGGCAGAGTGGAACACCCAGAAAGGGACTGCAGAGTGGTACAGCTCGCAGAACTGCTGCCCCATGCTCGACAGGTAATTCCATCCTTCTCTCGGCAGCAATCTTAAACACAAAGGGACACTCACAACACGCTGGAGTAACTCAGCAGGCCAGGCAGCATCCGTGGAAACGATGAGTCGATGTTTCCACGGATGCTGTCTGACCTGCTGAGTTCCTCCAGTGTGTTGTGAGTGTTGCTTTGACCCCAGCATCTGCAGATTATTTTGTGTTTAAACACAAAGGGATTCTGCAGATGCTGGAAATCCAGAGCAACAAACACAAAATGCTTAAGGAACTCAGCAGGTCAGGCAGCATCTATGGAGGGGAATAAACAGTCAATGTTTCAGGCAGAGTTGAAGGGTCCCAATAAAGTGTCTTTTGCCCAAAGTTTTGACTGTTTATTCACCTCTATAGATTCTGCCTGGCCTGCTGACTTCCTCGACCACTTTGCATGTGTTGCTCAGGTAATATCTGCAAAGTTTGCACATTCTCCCTGTGACCATGTGGGTTTCGTCCAGAAGGTACAGTATCCTTCTTCATCACAAAGCTGGACTGGTAACTGTAAATTGTCCCTGATAGAATCTGGGGAGTAGTGGTTCTTGTAGGATTAATCGAAATGGACGCTTGATATTTGGCACAGACTTGATGATCTGAAGGGCCTGTCTCAGTGCTGTAGCTCTCTATGAATCATAATCAAACAATGTTGCCTGATCTGCTGCACATTCCTAGTATTCTTGGCTTTGCTTTGTAACATTCTGTATAAACTGGTCATTATCCCTTTTACTGCAATCAGGTTGATGCTTTCCTTCATATCAGAAACACACTGTCCTTTATTTCTTTCTCCTGATGCCCAAATTGCTGAAAATTATTCCTCTAAGACACAGAGATAAAATTGGCAAATTAACAGAAGGATATGAAAGCTTAGCTTTTTTACTGGAGGGGAGCGTACAGTGGAGTTTCCCAGGGTCATTAATTGAATTGCTGCTTCTCTTAAAATATTGGAATGACTTGGAGTTTAGTAAATGGAACAAAATTTCCTGACTTACAGATGACATGGAACAACAAAAGGAAACAGATGGATTTTGATGAAATTTAGGCAGGCAGGTAGAGGTTGCTAGAAGGTAGCAGAGGAAATTTAATGGCAAGAATCGTGAAGTGTTACAGTTTGGGAGGGATATTGAGAAGAAGAAACATTGTAATTGAGTTCACAATTTCAAAATGGATCTAAGACCAGAAAAGTCAGGATTGGCATTGCAAGTGAATGACCTTTCATGGGTTGAGGATGATTGCTGATGACTGAGGTGTCTGCCCCATTTCTTTCTCTGTGGGTGTTCAAAGAGGGTTCAAAGGAGGTTCTTAGAAATGATTCCAGGATTGAAAGGCTTATTATATGAAGAGAGTGTGATGGCTCTGGGCCTATACTCACTAGAAGTGAGAAAAATGAGAGGGGATCTCATTGAAACTTATTGAATGTTGAAAAGTCTTGAGAGAGTAGATTTGGAAAGGATGATTCCTATGATGGGGTTTCTAAGACCACAGGACAGAGCCTAAGATGAGAGAGATATCCTTTTAGAATGGAGATGAGGAGAAATTTCTTTCACCAGAGGGTGGTGAAAGAAATGGAATTTATTGCCACAGATGGCTGTCGATGCCAAGTCATTGGGAATATTTAAGGAAGATGTTGATAGATTCTTGATTAGTCAGGGCATGAGGGGATATGGGGAGAAGGTGGGAGATTGGAGCTGAGAGGAAAATGGATCATCCATGATGAAATGGTGGAGCAGACTCAATGGGCTAAATAATCTAATTCTGCTCCTGTATCTTATGGTCTTATGTTGCCTGATTTGCTGATGCTGTCCTTTATTTCACACTTCTGCATTTCAAATTTACAACATGGATTCCTTTCTCTTGTTACTTTGATTATTTTTTCTTCTGTTTGCTCTACTTTCCCTCATTGGGATACATGCAGTAAGATGCCATTAAGAAACCTTCAATAGTCTCCCTAAGTTTATAGCAATCATTTTATTTATTTTCCTTCAGTTTCTATCCTACAAACGTACATGGGCATTTTCTTTGAACTCTCCACTACAACCCCAACCTACCACCCCCACAACTTAATCCATGCTCGATTTGTAAATTCTCCCAGTCCTGAAACATTAAGTCTATTTTTGTCATTAGTGTACATGTGTAAATAGTTCATTTCAGGTGGCAGGTAGTTTGGGAAAGTGGTTATAAATGCAATTATAGCCTGTACTATGTGAATAAAGCATAGAATATTAAAACATTGAAATTATAACCGACCTTTGTGAAATGATGGTTTGGCTACCAATGGAGTATCATATACACTTTGGGATGCCACACTTCAGTGAAGTTGGGAAGAATTTAGAGCCTGCAGTAGCGATTTAATGAAATGATTCCAGGGGTTGTGGGGCGGCTCTATTTATGTGAATGAACTTGAGAAGCTGAAGTAGTTTTGCTCAGAACAGAGGGGGGTCAGGAAGATCTGATGGAAGTATTTAAAATCATAAAGACCGTAGACAGAGAGCAGTGTCAAGAACCAACAGACAGCGAATTAAAGTAAGGGGAAAAAGAACCAAAAATGGGATGAATGAAATAGAATTAACATTTCCGTTCAATGATTATTCATCAAAACTAGAAAAAGTTACAAGTGGTCATAATTAAAGTAAAGAAGTAGGAGTCTCTGAGGCCAAGGGGGCATATGACTAGAAAGGACTTGATATGCTGAAAGGCCTTCTTTTATGTTGTAACCATTTTATGACACGATGGTGTATAAAGAAATGAGTTGCACTCTTCAGTGAAGTAAATCGGAGCACTTTAGCTGAATGATGAGATTGTATTAATGCTTTTTTCTGCAATAGCATTCAAGTGCCTTTCTCGTTCTAACTACGTTGAAGTGCTCATGGTCCCCAAGTGCCCCTTCTGCTCTCTAATGTCATTTTGGTGTGTTTTAATATGAGCTCTAAGTCATGCAAGGAATGAAAAACAAATTTAAATCAGAGTTCACATTGTTCAAGTGCAGAGCAGGCTGGAGTTGGGCTGGTGTGGACGGCAGGACACCGGTCTGATCTCATGAAGTATCCATATTCTAACATGATTATTGTGGATGATTTTTTCATGGTACTCATGAATTCTGGCAGATAAAATAAGATCAAGAGAGCTGGAACCATGAGGGAACTGCATTCATAGCAGTGCTTGTGGAACGAAGAGAGCTAACAAACTGATCTTCACATGCCGTGTAATCAACAGTCCATCCACGCAACCTCCGATACCCTCAACAGACCATTGTGGCTGATTCATGTCAACTTTCTGATGTCAATATCCTTCCACATCTGATCTCCAATTCCCTCACCCTCAATATGAACCCACCTTCCACCTCCAAATCTTCAGTTCTTAAGATATATTCTGATCCTCAGTCTCCAACAAACACAGAAAAACACAAAGCCACTCCCCATAGTCTCCAACAAAACCCATACTAGATAATCTCTAACTAACCCCATTCAAATCTGTTCCAGCATTTCATTATGGTTGATTACCATCCCTTTCAAACCCACTTCCCTGCTTTCTCCCTGTAACTTTTGATGCCCTGAATAAACAAGAAACTATCAACCTCCACTTTAAATATACTCAATGACTTGGCCTCCACAACTGTTTGTGGCAATGAATTCCACTCTCTGGCTAAAGAAATTTCTCATCAAATCCGTTCTAAATGGATGTCCCTCTGTTCTGAGTCTGTTCCCTCTGATCGCTCACTCACCCATTATAGAAAATGTCCTCTCTACATCCACTCTATCTGCGCCTTTCAACGTTCAATAGATTACAATGAGAATTCCTCCTCGTTATTCTAAACTCCAATGAGTACAGGCCTAGAGCTATCAAACACATCGCATACATTAACCCTTCCATTCCTGGAATCATTCTCGTGAAGCTCCTCTGGACAGTACACCTTTTCCAGATAAGGCACACAAAAATGTCCATAATACTCCAACAAACTAGTTGGGGTATCTTGGGGTGCAGGTTCATAACTTCAATTAAAAAGAATATATTTCTTGTGTGCGAAAATTTGGGAACCGGGGAACACAAGCTTAAGGTAATTAGTCAAAATGCCAGCAGTGAGGTGAGGAGATATTCCTCCACATTGTAAGTTCTGGTTTTGGATGAAATAATGGTGAAATAATGCACAATCTAACAACATGTACATTTCAATTTCTGTCCTACCTGTCTCAGGGAATTGCTACCTGACAGTCAGAAGTCAACAGGTCAGTTGGTTCCTCTCAGCACTGAGATTTCAGTAAAATTCAACCTTACATCTCCATCACAGCACACAAACTTCTATCCATTCATTCTTTCTTTCCCTCAAAAAAAGCTACCTGCTCACACCTCCTCTGCCAAAGTTTCAAAACTCAAAGTTTCAAAGTGCAGTTATTATCAAAGAATGGATAAATTATACAACCTTGAGGTTTGTTTGCTTAACAAGCAGTCGCAATACAAGGAACCTGAAAGAACCCAATTAAAAATTGCCCAGTGCCCAAAGAGAAAAAAACACAGAACAAATCATATAAACAATAGAAGTGAGCAACAACAAAAGCGGCAGCACTCTGAATCAAATTGAGTCCTTCGATCCAAATCCCCAGAGCAGCCCGGAGTAGGCCCAAAGCCTCGGTATTCAGCTCACCGCATTAGTGAGGCAAAGCACTGCAAAATTTGCAGACACAAAGCACAGCAGTGGGGGCAATCTCACAGCTTCAGTGTTATGGAGAGGGGAGACCCCAGACTATCTACGCTGGTGTTTAAATTGTCCGAACCTCGCACTAGGACCCAGACCCGACGCCAGTACATTCCTCCAGGCCTAGATTTCACTGCCAGAGAAGCCATTCTCGACCTCTTCAAATCAGATTGTCCAAACAACAGATTGTTCCTCGCATTAGAACCTGGGCCTTGCTACGGTGAACTGTTCTGGGGCTTGAACACACCACCCAGCAATTTGCTTCTGACCTGGATTTCGTTGCTGAAGAAGCCGTTTTCGAACTCTCCAAATTGGCTCAGTGCTTAGATCCACCCTGATACCCAGGTTTGTAGGTCAGGCATTGGAACTCCTCTGTCCTGTCTTCTCCTCTCAGAATCATTTACTCCAGTCAGCATAGTTCTAATTAAGTGCATGGATGTTGCAGAGCACCAGCAGGGCGCATCCTGTGAATTCACTTCGCCTTTGCTCACTTCTTCATTGTTTGCAGTGATAATTTACCACAATTTACTTTAAAAAAATGTTATTAATAATGCTTTTAATCAAATTCCTTCACTTTCAAACTACCGGTAAGCTGTCACGTCTTCAGTAGTGCCATCATAAACCCTGTACCTCCAGCATTTGTTTGTTTTTTATTTCACATTTCTACATTCAATGATATTCCACAGTTTTATTTTCATTCCTGATCTTTATTTTTCTTGAATTTTGATTAGTTTCATGCAATTCCCAAATAGAAAAATATCATGTAATGATAACCTATTTGATAATAAATATTGCCAGCCTAAGAGTCAACTAACTAGATGCCAAAGTGTCTGAATTCTCCTGGTTGGCACGGTAACCTCTCTCTGAACTTTGTTTTTGCATTGATTTGAATGTTATGGGAACAGTCCCTATGGATACACTACGTCAAATTCATAAATGCTGCTTTTAATCCTTTATTGATTTCTATGAAGCTCGCCATCCTTTTTCAAATATGTCCGTTTTTCTTTTAAAAGCTGCAATTATGGTCCATTGTTATTGAAGTAATTACACCAAAGCAAGATACAAAAATTATGGTCATAGAATATTACACTAAAGGAGGAAACTATTCAATCTATTGAGCCAATAGTAGTTCAACCACAATTATCTGACTTTTCTCACTCCCTCACACTTTCAAAGGGATTTCCATCTGGCTTTTCTGCCTTATTCACACTCATTAGTATCTCTTTCCGTTCTTGTCCTGGGTAGGGTGTCTTCTGTTTCTTTACCTATATATGTGTCCTGACCTGTTGAGTATTTCCAACATTTTCTATTTTTATCAAAGTAGTCCAAATGCAGAAAATCTGAAATAAAACCGAAAGATCGGTGGACATTCATTGTAGGAGTGGTAACATCTATGGAGTATGAAAGAGACGTAATATACCACCACTCTTAGTGTGGAAAAAGTTGCCCCTCAGGAACCCATTAAATATTTCCACTTTCACCTTAAATCTCTGAATTTTCTAGTTCCCTTGCACTACCTCAAAGTCCTTGTGTTTTTGAAATAATCTGTATGGATGGTATTCAGGCTGAGATTTTCACAGAACCTCAATACATGTGACAATAATAAACCAATGCCAATACCAAGACTGTGGCATTAACCTTATCAATGCCCTTCATGATTTTATAAACCTCTTTTAGGTCACTTCTCATCCTTCTATGCGCCAGGGAAAAAAGCCCCAGTTTAACTAGTCCCTCCTTATAAGTCAAGCTCTCCAGTCCCAGAAACAGCCTTGTGATGTGTGGAATGCAGTGCATGCTTTCATGCAGACCATGGGTCCAGTGCGTGAATCAAATGACAATTTCAAGATAAGCCCCAACTTTATGTGCACATATGTCAAAGATTATGGTGAGAAGGCAGGAGAATAGAGTGACTGCCCTGGGGTTGAAAGCTTGTCTGTGTGTGTGAGGGGCTGGGGTTGTGGGAGGGTAGGAAAGGGGCTTGGTTTGCTGTTGTTGTTTTGTTTTGTTCTTCTGTCTTGTTCCTGCCGAAAATCGTGGGCATGCTACATTGGCACTGGAATGTGTGGCAATACCTGCAGCCTGCTGCACCCAGCACATCCTTAGGTGTGTTAGTTGTTAGTACAAACAGCACATTTCACAGTATGTTTCAAAGCACATGCCTGAAATCTGACGTAAATCAGAATCTGAATTAGAATTTGAGACAAAGAGGAATTTCTTCTCTCCGCTGAGCATGGAATCTTAGGAATGCTGCACCCCATAGATGCTGAACCAATAAATGTACATTCAAAGCCAGACTGGACAGAAATCTAGAGGACTGGGAGTAGATGAGAAAGTGAAACTAAGACCCAGATCAGTTCCATGACTGGACAGGTCTGACGAGCCTTCTCCTTATTCTGAAGTTCTGACGACAAGAATAAGTTGGAAAGCAGAATGATAAAATTATTCATAGAGGCATAGAGTACTACAGTACAGAAACAGGGCCTTTGGCCCTTATAGACCATACCAACCTCATATTTTGCTTAGTCTCATCTACCTACTTTCAGACCGTATCCCTCCAAAACCCTCCCATCCATGTACATATCCAAACTTCGTTTAAATGTTGCAATTGGACCCACATCTACTACTTCCACCCGTAGCTCATTCCACACTTGCACCACCTTCTGAGTGAAGATTTTTCTGCTCAAATTCCCCTTATTTATTTCACCTTTCACCCTAAACCTATTACCTCTAGTTCTAGTCTCTATCTCCCTAAGGATATTTGAATAAGTGTAAGGTGTGGTCATGGGGTAAGGAAAGAAACAAAGGTGGGTGTGAAGGTACTGTAACTGGGAAAATCAGAGACATTATCCAAAATGCTTAACACAACGCTGAGTCCAAAAGCCATGATGTGTCTCAATGCAAAATGAGGTGCTATGTTTGAACTTTTTATTGAAAGGACCAAACCGATCATCAAAGTTACTTTTGAAGGTCACTCATGTAAAACCTTTTACCTCAATCACACATAATCAGTTGTTGATACTTTCAATCACAAGTTCTAAAATTTATCAAGACCCGAGTTCATCATCGAATTGCAAACAAAGAACAGTAAGTCAATAATGGTTTACTTATTTAAAATGTACTAAACTTTGACAGACCTTTTGAGATGCTTGCCAGCATAACTTGCTTGAAATCTGCTTTGAAGAGTTCCTGGTGCTGAAGACTCAGTAGCGGTCTGTACTGTTGTAATGGTGCAACACCCTGGTAAAGGTTTCACCACTAACGTAATGGTCTTTCTGTAGAAGCTGTGTTTGGGTTATGGTTAGAGATGCTTTGGGATGTGAGCCATCCAATCAGGGAAGTGTTTTTTGTGTGCCTGATACCAGTGTGAGCTGGGGTCTTTGTTCGGTGGGAGATGAAGAGAAAAGACACTGGAGAGAAATGATCGTAGGATTTGACTAGATGGTGAACCATGATTCGATGGAGCAAGGTGCCGAGGACTACTCAGGACTGGAGAATATAACTTATGGAAGAATTGAACTCTAACTTGTGCACATTCGACTGTTTAATGGGCCTTTTTTTCCTTTCTTTTCTTTACTAACCCTTTAGTTAAGTTAAGATACATAAATATAATTCCTTTAATCGCATGCAGTGTGCTGTCTGTTATTTCTTGGCACTGATTTGTAATGGTAGAAAGTTACACAGCATCCAGCCAAACTAGGGTTTGGGGTGAGAGAATTGGGCTGGATGATGAGCATAAACAAGGGACTGTGTGGTATACCCAGTTCAAGCTGGGTGTGTTATGACCTAGGAAAGTAGCTAGAGTGACAGCAAACCCCAAATTTCCTGCAGTGCCTGATGCTGATGCTCCAGAAGACTACAAAGAGGAGTCATGCTTACCTGCTGGGGTACTGGTGAGGACCGAACTGCAGAAGCCCTCGTTATACTGGTGAAAAGGATGACAGTGATTGTCAGGAACACTTCTGAGAGAGAGGTCATCCTCAGGTGGAGAATGCCAATGGCGCACCTTCTTCTGGTGACGGTAATGTCTAGTGTGCCTGTGAGACAAACTGGGAAGAAACTCTCTCTGAAAAATAGGAAGTTGACTGCCAAGTCATTCAACTGGGGACTCCCTGGTACGTGAAGGTTGATAGAGAAGATGTTGAAGCTGGAAGATGTCTTTTCTACAGATGAGTTTGTTCTGGGTTGTTCCAAGAACACTTGCCGCACCATCCAGGTGACAGAAGACACCTCATTCAATAAAAGGTCATGGCTACTAGTGCCTGCAGAGGTGGAGGACATTCGGCAGCATCTACGGAAGTTGAAGGAAGCTGGGATCATCACTGAGTCCAGAAGCCCTTATGCGTCCACAACAGTGGTGGCCAGGAAGAAGAATAGGAAGGTATGGATGTGTGTGCACTATAGGACTCCAAACAGATGTACAATCCTTGACTAGTATACGGTCCCAAGAATCGAGAACACGTTGGCCTGCCTGAGTGGTGCAAAGTGGTTCAGTGTGCTGGACTTGAGGAGTGGATATTATCAGATACCCATGAGTGAGGCTGACAAAAAGAAGATGAAATTCATATGTCCACTGGGACACTTCCAGTTTGAAAGGATGCCCCAGGGCATATTGGGAGCCCTGGCGACTTTCCAGCATGTCATGGAGAAAACTGTGGGGGATATGAACTTGCTTGAGGTATTGGTATATCTGGATGACCTCATAGTGTTTGGGTGGACTTTGGAGGAACACAAAGCGAGGCTACTGAGGGTGCTAGGCCACCTGAAAGATGATGGGTTAAAACTTTCCCTGGACTAGAGCCAGTTCTGCAAGATGTCTGTTGGGCACATAGTCTCAGGGAATTGAGTAGTTACAGATCCATCTAAGCTAGAGGCGGTGACCACATGACCAAGCCCCCAGATTATGAGCACCCTACACTCATTCTTTGGGTTCTGTGGGTACTATCTGAGGTTCATGAAGGACTGCTCCAGAGTGAGTCACCCTTTAAATCAGCTTCTGTGCAGTTACCCTTCCTTAGGGAAGAAAGGGAGGAGGACAAAAGGAGAGGACGGTAAAGATAATCTTAGCCTTTCGGAAGTTTCTTGAGTGAGATGGGATGCAAAATGTGAAGAGGCCTTTCAGTTGCTGAACAAGCTGCTGACACAGGCGTGTGTGCTGGCTTTTGCAGACCCCTGGTTGCCATATGTAATGCATACAGATGCCAGAAGAGAGGGATTAGGGGTGTTCTGTATTAAGATCAGGGCACGGGGTTGAGACCTGTCATGTTTGTCAGCTGGAGTCTGTCACCCCCTGAGCAAAACTACCCCATATACAAGTTGGAGATTCTGGCATTGAAATGGGCCGTGGTGGATAAGCTAAGTGACCATCTATATGGGGCCAAGTTCGAGGTGAGGACGGACAACAACCAATTAATTCATATCCTGATCTCGACGAAATTGGATGCCACAGGCCATCGGTGACTGGTGGTGTTGTCTGCCTATGATTTCAGCCTGAACTACCAGCCAGGAGTCAGAACATTGATGCCAATGCATTGTCCCAATGTGCACATGAAGGGCTGGACAGAGATGGAGAGTGGGAGAGCATTCCTGCCCCAGGATTTAAAGTAATGTGCCAGTTTTCCATCACAGGGAAGGCAGCGGACAGGCAAAGGCAGAATCGAGCAGTAAATCGTTTGGGAGCTTCTGGTGGTGTCATTCCACAAGCTTACTACAACCTGACTGCTCCGAAGGCAAAGCAATTGCCTGAATTCAGCCCAAAGGAAGAGGTCACTGCTCAGCAAAATGCCCCGTGCATAGGTACCATTTGGTCAGCAGTTGTGAAAGGGGGCATGGCCCAAGCAAATGCAATGAAACACTCTGTGGTGTCTCTCCTATTGAGAGAATAGCCCAGATTGGAGATGAGGAACCAGATTCTATATTGGGTCACGTTGCCTCCAAACAGGCCTCGGCCTTCCTAGTTGGTTCTACCTGAGAAGTATTGGAGGATTGTGTTGAAGTCACATCATGATAATTCCAGTCATTTGGTGGTTGACAAGACCTATGGATTGGTCTACGTGCTGATATTATTAGCTTCTTACCAACTGTGTAACTTTTCCTCTTCTAGGTAATAAAGTTCTACTATTAATAACTTGCTTCCTAAGTCACTTTACTGACTATTACTTTATTAACAAAAAGCTTTACTCTGTTTGAAATTCCAATAGCCATTTAAAATAATCAGCACCTTTACATGTCATATGGCTGTGATCTGTAGTTAAGTGTCTTTTCAATTTTGCTGGAGGCATTGCTGCATTTGTAAGTTATTTGCTACAAACTGGGCACAATGGAACAGGACAACTTGGATCACCAATACATGTAAAACCCATTGGTAAGTGGCTTTCATTGTAAAGATGGACATTTTTGTGTCCTTTTTTATTAGTGCAGTGAAATGACTCAGAAGATTGCAATTCTTCATTATTAATCTTAACAGAATTGTCCATACGCCTAGGTCTAGAATCCTCCTCTTCCTTCTCACACCTCCAATCAAAGCTTGCCACATTGGACCGCCAGACAGTTTATAACACACAGGGGTTAATGAAGTGCCCCTGTGTATTTTACACAAGGAGAAGCTAACATAACAGCCCAAGTTGGGTGTGTCCATTCAATGCTTGGAAATGTACTTCACACACCTCATCAGCCTACCATCCTCTCCTCTGTGCAATACAGAGCTCACCAGTTATCAACGACCTCCCCTATCTCGTGTCAAAAACTGAGAATGTACTCAGCCAAGTAAGCAGTCCTACTGTGCACTGCTACACTGGGCTGAGAGCCCACAAACAATATTGCTAATGGGGCTGCTCGGTCACTGCCCACCAAAGCAGGAACTAGCATCGCACATCACGTGAAGTTCAAAAAATGATGTTTTTTTTAATCATGATCTCTCGTGGAACCCCAAGCAACAGCTTGTGGAACCCTAGCGTTCCTTGGAACTCTGCTCAAGTGGACTCAACCATGAGCAACTCTAAAAGCCATCTCATGGCCACTCTAAAAATTCCCCCTCTTGGAATTCGGCACCAAAATGATTTTCCCAATCTACCAGAATATTGAAGTCCCCCATGACTATTGTAACATTCCCCTTTTGGCATACATTTTCTATCTTCCGCTGTAATTTGTAGGCCACATCCTTACTACCAGTTGGGAGTCTGTATCCAACTCCCATCAAAGTCTTTTTACCCTTGCAGATCCTTAGCTCTATCTACAATGTTTCAACACCTTCCAGCCCTATGTAACCTCTTTCTAATGATTTGATTTCATTTTTAACAACAGAGAAATGCCATCCCCTCTGCCTCCTGCCTGTCCTTTCGATACAATATGAATCCTTGGACATTACGCTTCCAGCAATAATCTTCTTTCAGCCATGATTCAGTGATGCTTACAACATCATACCTGCCAATCTGCAACTTTGCTTCATGTTCATCTGCCTTATTCTGTATACTGCATGCATTCCAATGCCACACCTTCTGCCCTGTATCCGTCCTTTTGAAATGTCAGAGGAAACCAGACCACCTGGTGGAAAGGCATGTAGAGAAGAATGGACAAACTTCTTACAGAGAGCGGTGGAATTGAAACCAGAGTGCTGGCATTGTAATAACGTTACACTACACTGCTGTACCACTGTGCCACTCCCAACCTGGTATGTTTTCATGTTTGGATATACATCTGACAAATCTTTAAATAAAGCAATTCTTTAGATAGAGTGGACAGCCAGAGACTTCTTCTCCCAGGACAGACATGACTAAGATGATGGAGCATAATTTTAAGGTCATTGGACGGAAGTATGGGGGTGGGGGAATGCCACAGGTAAGTTTTATGCGGAGACTGGTGAGTGCATGGAATTCACGGATAGGGAAGGTAGTAGAGGCAGACACATTAGAGACATTTAAGTGACTTAGATAGGTACAAGAATGTAAAAAAAAATGGAGGGCTATGTGGGAGGGAAGGTCGGGTGAATCCTAAAGTAGGTTAATAGGTCAGCAGAACATTCTGAGTAGAACTGAAGAACATCTCATCTGACCATCCTTAGTAACCATATCAGGGTCTCTGGATGGCACAAGAGGAATCATCTTGCTATATACTATGCAACCCTGGGAAAAAGTATAGCAAATTCAAAGAGATTCCTTGTCACTGCTTCTGATGGAAAGAGATTTGCAAGACTGAATCATGTTTAGGATGAAGAAGAGAAGTACTGTGTTGTATTTCTTGGGGTACACAGGCAGATACCATGGCAGAAGTTGGGGAGGTGTTGGAAGTGAATGTACTGGTCTTGTGGAATCCAGCATATCATGGCACTTCTGTTGTGTTTACTCTTCTCCCTACTTACTCTGCCTCTAATCTTATTTTTTCTGAGCAAGTGTCCTCCACCTGAAATATCTGCTCTCTTTATCTCCCTTCATGCATGCTGCCTTGAGAGTAATATAGGGACTTCTGCCTTTATTTTCCTTCTCCTTGTTGGTTGCACACTCTGGTTTCCAATGTAGGAGGCCAGAGCAGAGACTTCAGGTCAGGAAAGCCATAGGGCATTAAAATGGGAAGCAGTTGAACGGCAGTGTTCATTGGTACAATCAGTTTCTATTAAATCTCCACAATGTAGAGAGGGCCACATTGTGACTGACAAATATTGTCCATTAATTTGACAAGGACAAAATTAAGCCGCTGTGTCCTGAGCATTAACTATTCAGTGACCTGGAGAGAGTGATGGCAGCTTTTGAAATGTCTGAAAGTGACGTCTGATTGACAGCGTATGATTGTGTGGGAGAAATGGACTCGGGATATGATTCCTTTGCATTGATGTTAGAAGGAAGCAGGTCAAATATTTTTTTATTGCTGGAGGAAATGGCACAATGGAAATGGAGGAATTTGAAGAATGTGCAATAAATCGTAGATATAGAAGATTCTGCAGATGCTGGAAAACTTGAGGAACATGCACAAAATGCTAGAGGAATTCAGAATGTCAGTAAGCACCTGTGGGGCCCATTTTCTTGTCCTCACCCGCTTACCAATTTCCTCTTGTTCCCGTCCTCCATCCTTTTATTACTGGGTCCATTGTCCTCTCTGATTAGGTTCCTTCTTTTTCAGTCCTTTACCTCTTCCATCTAGCATTTCTCGGCTTTTTACTTCATTCTCCCTTCCCCATTCACCCACCTTCCCCCTTACCTGGTCTCACCTGCCAGCTTGCACTACTCCCCCTTCCTTCACCTTTTTTTCTTGCTCATATTTCCTTCCTTTCCTGTTCTGATGCCGGATCTCATTCTTGAATGCCGTCTATTCATTCCCCTCCACAGATGTTGCCTGACTTGCTGAGTTCCTCCAGCAATTTGTCTGTGTCACTGATGAATGTGCAGGAAGCCCTGTTGATGCTGAAAACTAATGGAAAAGCAAGATGAGATAAGGATGCCTATGATTATTTTTTTTCTGAGGTACAAAAGCAAGTGTGGGCGAAACTGTGGAAAATCAGAGGAAGTGGTTGAGGACTCCTGAAATATAGAGCTCTGAAATTTATGAAACTCTGGTTCTGTTGACTGCGTAATTCTAGGGAAGACAATCTCCAGCCTCGCCAAACATGGGAGATTAAGCACAAGCCCCCCAAAACGACCTGTTTGTGTGGATGTCGCATAATTCGTTACCCTGTTACAAATAAGTACCAATGCATACAATTAACAAATTTAGCTTTATAATTCTTAAATTGACTAAAAGGTTAGTGGAAAAAAAAGCAAAAAAAAGAAAAGGGCCCATTTTAAATGTAACAGTCTAACGTGCATAAGTTGGAGCTCATGGTTTCCCCTTCGCCAATCCTCCTTCAATCTCCCCGGGCTTCATTGAATCCTGGCCCCACTCCGGGTCAACTCCTCTCCTCCGACCTCTTCTCTCTTCTCCTCTCACAAAAGCCCCAAGGCGAACCTCACCAGAGAAACCGCCCCTGAATCCAGCCTGCCTAAATGGATGGCACACAATTCTCATATCCCTTATTTTCAACAGTAACCCAAACAAGCAGCTTACACAGAACAGAACAGCATAACCGAGAAAAAATATGAACCAAGGCATTACACTTAGAAAAAACAGCTCAGCTTTTGGCTTAACTGTAAGTTAAAATATATACCAGAACTTCAATCTCTCAGTGATTTTCTGAAACATCAGCATAGGTTATGGTGAGGTGACATATGAAGCTGAACATTCTGATTCGGAAGGAAAAGCCTGTCCACTCAGCTAAAGCTGATGCAAGAAACTTCTGCTGAAGCATCTTCAAGGGCTTTCTTGAAACAGTGCTTCATGTAAATGTTCACGGTGGTGGGGAGGGCTTTGCCTTTAATGCACTAGCCTATATCCACTACTTTCTGTAGTCTTTTCTGTTCCTGCACATTGGTGATTCCATACTAGTCTGTGATGCAACGAATTGGGATACTCTCCACTGTGCATCTATAGAAATTTGTCAAAATTTTTGGTGACCTGCAGAATCTAAACAAAGGAAGTAGCGCTGCTATCGTACCTTATGGGCTGGTCCCAGGACAGATATATTAATGCCAAGGAATTTTAAAGCTACTGACTCTCTCCAACCCCGTTCCCCAAGGAAGTCTCCCTTTGACTTGAGACCACCAGACATATGCAATGATGTTAAAAGTCTTACTTACTTATACAAAATGTATTTGCCTATTTGCAGTCCATAAAAAGTGTGGTCTGTTTCCACAGTAAAATGCTTTAACAATAAATCATGAACCCTATATTTTTCAATTTTTCAGTTTTTGTTTACGGATTGCTTCCACACTCACCTACATTGGTTGCTTGGCTGAACCTCCACTATTCTAATCACTTATCCACATCCCAAGCCTCTGATTGGACCCTGTTTTGTCTGCTTCTATTATCAACTTCCTTTGTATTGCAACATCAAACCATCTGTTCATCTATCTATCCTCTCCACCCCTTCTTTTTCCCCACAGTATCCCACATCCTACTCCCCTCAAAAGCCCATTTGTACCACAAAGACCCAATGAACTTAACCTCACACCACCAGCACTGTGTCAAAGTCTCACCCTCTCAACAGCTCCTTCACCAGGAATTTTTTCAAATACTTCCACAACATAACTGTAACCAGAGACTTGTCCCTCATTCACTCCACAAATGTTTTGTGTGTGGCACATTGGACTGTTTGAGGTGTGGGAGGGTTGTCTGAATGGGCCTGATAGACCACCAGCTAGAGATTGGTAACTACCATTAGCTGTATTAGAACAAGTTCTTAATCACCTTAATACTCTTTGGCAAAGGTAATAAAGACAATAATGTCAATTATCAAGCTTCCCTGTGCAATTTTTCAGTTTCATTGCAATATATTCTGTCTTAGAGAAGTTGAGTGAGACTAAGGTTGGGTGAGACTAGAAATAAAGGTCATAGGTTGAGGATGAAAGATGAAATATTTAAGGAGAACATGAGGATGAACCACTTCACTCAGAAAGTGTTGAGAATGTGGAACGAGCTGCCAGCAGAAATGCTGGTTATGGGTTTAACTGCAACATTTAAGAGAAGTTTGGATATGAACAGGATTGGGAAGGGTGTGGAGGGCTTTGTTCCAGGTGCAGGGCAATGGGACTAGGCAGAGTAATAGTTTGGCATGAACTAGATGAGTTGAATGGCCCTTTTCTGTGTTGTAGTGCTCTATGACTGTGTCAGGTACAAGAAGAGCAGCTACCAATACTGCTCTTTCCCTTGCTAATTGAATATTCGAGTGCAAAGCACCTTTTTTGTTGTGTAAAGGATGTCAAGTTCAGCAGCTCTGGCACTGCCTCAGAAATATCAGCTGAGATGTCTGTGCTGAAAGCTTGATGAAGGTGTTTGAATCTCAACTCTACAACTCATCCAAACTTGTATGTCATAGATTAAAGAACTGCTGTCTGTGGTGAATTTCTGCACTTAAAGAGATGCATCCATTTTAAGTAAAACTTTGGTTGCCAAAAGCTGCTGGTTATTTTTTTAATGCAGTTTTCATCTTCCTATCATTGACTGGAATGGGAAAAATAGAAATAAAGACAAAATAAAAAGATTCTGTGGCCAAGTCTCAAAGTAGGCAGGGAGTGCGGTGTTGCCGAGTGAGGGAGAAGAGACTCTGTGGTTGACTCTTCTATTTGTTGCTTGCTGGCCCATGTTGCCGGCTGGCTCCTCAGTGGCTCAGTTTTAAAATTCTCATTCTTTTCAAAGCACTGTGAATATCAAGATCAGGGAAGAACTTTATTCACCATATCCACTTACTGGGCACATTATTAGAAACCTCCTGCACTGAAAGTGGTCACTAAGTGGGTGTTTGTGGTTTTCTGCTGCTGGAGCCCATCAGCTTCAGGGTTTGATGTGCTGCGTGTTCAGAGTTGCTCTTCCGCACACCACTGATGTAATATGTGGTTATTGAATTTCTGTCAACTTTCTGTCACCTTCCCGTCAGCTTGAACCAGTCTGATGATTCACACTGACCTCTCTCTTTAATGAGGCAATTTCATACACAGAATGTCACTCATTGGATGTTTTCTGATTTTTGCATCATTCTCTGTAAACTCTAGAGTGGGGGTTCCCAACCCGGGATCCACGGATTCCTTGTTTAATGGTATTGGTCTATGGCATAAAAGGGGGAACCCCTGCTCTAGAGATGGTTGTGCTTGAAAATGCCAGGCGATCAGCAGTTTCTGAGATACTTAAACTACCCCATCTGGCACCAATAGTCATTCCATAGTCAGAGTCACATAGATCATATTTCTTCTCCATTCTGAAGTTTGGTCTGAAAACAGTTGAACCTCTTGACCATGTTTGCATGCTTTTATGCAGTGAGTTGCTGCCACATGATTAACTGATTAGATACTTGTATTAACAAGGAGGTGTGAAGGTCTATCTAATAAAGTGGCCATTGAGTGTCTGTTTACATGTATTAGGAATTTGTTATGATGGTCTGGCACAGCATACAACAAAAACAGCAACATTCAACAATTAAAAGAATAAAGTATTATATAAAAAGTAAAGTTAGATGTTAAAATATGGATATGAAATGAAATGTGCATAAATACATAGACACCAACATGTATCTACAATGTTAACAGCATTGTAAAAATTGTTTTAAAGAGTTTACCATGCAGAACAGTGATGGATTAATAGAGAGGGAGTAGGGGTGGCTAACTAAAATGGTTGATCAGATAAACTGCCTGAGGGATGAACATTTCAATATCGTGTGCGATATTTGCTTTAATAACACTGCGGTGCTTTCCAGAAGAGAGCTTCTGGAGAAGGCAGATTGCTGGGTGCGTATTGTTTACAATTTTCCAGTCCAATTCTTTATCCTGGACACAGACAAAGTTCAGTAGTAATGGTAGACTGCAGCAAATGACTTTTTTAGCTGACCTGACAGTTCACTATAGAGAGAGTAATGGCTGATGTGAGAAAGTTCTCTATGATGACAATATAGACTCTCCTCTTCCATCTTCCCCCACCCCTGTAACATCTGAGGTTGCTGTATTCTGCTGATTCTGCATTTCTGGAGTTTAACTGCTTTGGTACTGGCAATAATGCCTTCAGTACCTTGTCTGAGTTCTGAATTCCTATTTGAACTTCTCCATCCCTTCACCTCCCTCTCCTCACTTTCAATGCTCCTTAAAATCTATCTCTTTTTAATTGCCTTCTCCAAAATCTCCTTGTGCAACACCATGTCAAGTTTGGTCTGCTAACAGTAGTGCAAAATGTTCTCTGTCAGTTATTACTTTCAAGGCACTACATAAATGCAATCTATTATTGCCAAGGAAAGAAGCTAACTAACCATCATATACACTTCAGTGGCTGCATTGAATAATCCAGTAATACTCACTTCATAAATAACTCTTATGAATGCAGAATAACTAACATAACATTAAAGGGTATTAGTCACATCTTCACACGGAATTTTATGAGCTAAAATTTGAGGATGCAATTTAAGCAGTGAGGTATGAATATAATTCAATGAAACTGAAAGTGACAGTAGCACTTTTTTTGATGAAAGAAAATGCACGGTAATCTCAAAGATATAGAACCCTTTCCTAGATATCAAAGAATGAACGGCTGTACATCAAAGCTTCCTCTTGATTTGTCAGTATTCTCCTGTGGCAGTACCATTAAGATCTGCTCTAGCACTGGAACTCTTACTCTGGAAAACTATAAACTGGCTTTTATTTGCTATCCTCCTGTTTTACAAGATAAGCACAGTTCACCTGAAAATCTTAAGGAAACTTTTGCAGGTGCCACAAATGCAAAATAAAAATTGAGATGTTGAATGCAAAATCCTTCATTGAGGGCTCCCACCATCCAGGCCATGCTCTCTTCTTGTGACTACCTTTGGGCAAAGTTCAAATTCAAAGTGCATTACATTTATTAACAAGTATGCATGTTTTCAAACACTAATGCTGAGAATTATCTTCTTAGAGTCAGAGAGAAGTACAGCACAGAAGCAGGCCCTTTGGTCCATCTAGTCTATACCAAAATCATTTAAACTGCCTCCTCTACTCCCATTGACAAGAACCAGGACCATAGCCCTTCAAACCCCTACTATCCATGTACCTTTCTGTCATGGAAATACTAACTAAGAACTCCCAAAGTGACTTCGAGTTTTGTTTTAAAAGTTTATAACATGATATCATGGAGAGTCTGCAGCAGTTTCCACCACCACCAGAACTCTGATTTTTATGTTGTACAGATCTCATATTTATACAGCATGACAAACAACTTCACATAACTTTGTTTGGCATCCCAATGTCAGCACATGATCAATCGTTTAAAATACATGTCAATTATCTCTCAGCACCAGTCTAACAGTTCTTCCTGCTTTCTGTTGTCAGGACTCAATTTACCCCCAGAGGCATCCTCCCTCCTGGTTCCAGGGGCCTAGTATCTTATTGATTGGAATTCCTGGTACAGCACTTATCATCCAAGGTTATTCTCGACACACATCAGCAGTCTTAAGCCCAGCTGTTCCAGAATGGTCAAGTATCCTATGATACCGTAGTTTTAACCATTTCTATCACAAATCCCTCCTTGTTGATCTTTCTGATCAACGCAAAGATTCATATTCCCTTATTTCTGAAAGGAAGGCTCATAACCCACTGGATAATGGTGCATTCTAACACATTCCCCTTCATCATAACTCTCCTCTTCATCCCTCCTGCCTCGATGTGAGGTTGCGCATCAAGTAACGCTACGACTTCCCTGGCTCTGACTTTGGAGGGGCGCAGACCCAGTGAATGCATAGTTGTATGACACAGTGAACCGCCACCACTAAGCAGACCAGGGCAATGAGAAGGTAAAAAAAAAAGGGGCTGTAACCAGGGAAACATTCCTTCTCCTAGCATTGATTTAACCCACCTAAAGAAATCTCAGCCTTCTGGAGGGGCTTGAGAGTTCAGTCTATGTATTTCATCTCACAACTGGGTCATATGTTCTAACACATGGGTTATATTTCCCGCTACCTTTTCTGGGGTCATGGGAGGCTTAGTTCCTGCTGCCGTAGGCCATCCCATCAAAAGTCCTGTATTTCTATTCTTCTGATTTTGCAGATTGTACATTACTAAGGGCAGTGCATCTGGCCATCCAAGGCTGTTTTGCAGACAAACTTTTGTCTAAGTTGCTTTTATCTTCCCATTTGCTCTTTCAACCATACCTGATGACTGACGTTGGTAGGGGATATGCAATTGCCACAGGAACCCCAAGGCTTCCTTCAGTCTTATGGGCACGTGGCCAAGTGGTTAAGGCGTACATTTACTGATCTCAAGGTCACTAGTTCGAGCCTCAGCTGTGGCAGCATGTTTGTGTCCTTGAGCAAGGCACTTAACTACACATTGCTCCAGTGTCTGTGCAAGGAGTGGCGCCCCACACAGACTTCCAATCTGCGCCTTGTAAAGCATGAAAATACCCAACACAGGCCTCTCATGGTCTGAGTCGACGTTCCCCCTCCTCCCTCCCTTCCCCTCCTCCAGTTGCTGCATTAATTTATTTGTAAGATGGGTTCCCCTGTCGCTATTTATCCCAAGGGGAATTCCAAAACCTAGGTATAGTTTCTTTCATCAATATGTTCACCGCAGTTCTTCCATCATTCCTCCTAGATGAATAGGCCTCCACCCATCTGGAAAACTGTTTACTATTACCAATATATATGTAAATCCTCTTTCAGCAGGCAGATGTACAAAGTCAATTTGCAAGTTTTCAAAAGCATTTCCAGTTGGGGCAGGTGATCAAATTTAGCAGGCGTGTTTCCGCTATTGTTTTGCTGGCAAACCAAACAGGGGCATACCATTGTTGAGTGATGGCAAGCTGCATCCTTCCTTTGCCCCTGTGAACCCGGCCATGTGCCAGGCGTGCCAGGGGCAAAAATAAACGATGCAGACACACTACTCGGCTGTCTGGGTGACACCATAGCCCAGCATCCTGGTAGCATCCAGATTTTCTCCAGGTACATTTCTCTTGCTGTGAGGCAAGATTTTGGACTTCCTGCAACTGCTGGACATTAACACACACAGGGAGCTCCTTCCCTCCCGATTCAACCTGAGTGGCTTGTAGCACAGGCTGTTGCCAAAGGGCCACCTGTCCTGCTACACGTTTGCAAACCGATTTCCGTTGGAGACCTCATCCTAGGCTGAGGTGTGTGCCTCGCACTTAATTATTACTAAAGCCTGTGGCAACTGTACAGCTTCTAAAAGGTTCAGTACTGAGGAAGCGTGTTCATCGTTTTCCCCGACGAGGTGATAAGTCCTCTATTTTTCCACAATTGCCCAAAGTCATGTGCTGCCCCAGACGCACAACGTGAGTCGGTATAAACTTTGGCAGCTCTTTCTTCCGCCAAAATGCAACCACGAGTAACTGCATAGAGTTCTGCCGCCTGCGCTGATGTTCCTATTGGCAGCGCATAAGCTTCTACTACCTCGTGGGGAATTACTACAGCATGCCCTGCCAGCCACAGATCATCTCTAGGGCGGTGCGAAGAGCCGTCGGTGAAAAGAATTAAATCAGGGTTATCAATTGGTTCGCTTCTCAAATCTGGCCGGGGAGTAGTAGTGGCTTCCACTGCGAAGTAACAGTTACGGTCATCCTCGTCCTGTTGTGCAGATGGTAATGGAACAAAAGTAGCTGGATTAATAGCCGGAGATCTCTTGTACGTGTAGTTGGATCGAGAGAGAAGAATCACCTCATAACCTGCCCTTCTGGCCGAGGTAAAATAGCAGCTGAATTCAACAGTACCATTACGGCATGAGGTACTATCACAGCACATAAGTGTCACAGCACATAAGTGATCCAATACATTAGGAATAGACTTTTCTACCATTACAGCGGTGGAGCCTACGGCTCGCAAACAGGCTGGCATTCCCTTAACACAGCCAGTAATACCCCGGAATAATCAGCTACTGGTCTTTTTCCTCTCCCTTGTTCTTGGCATAGGATGCCCGTGGCAAATCCTTGCAATTCATTCACATATAGTTGAAAGGACTTACTATAGCTAGGTAATCCTAACGCGGGTGCCGCCACTAAAGCCTGCTTTAAGTCATGGAAGGCTTTTTCCCCTTCAGCTGTCCATTCCACGATGTGGGGGGGGGGTCCGTTTTCGACATAGCATTTCGCAAACTGCATCCCTCTCTCGGTATTCGGTAATCCACTGTTGACAATACCCTACCATACTCAGGAAAGAAATAATGCCATTTTTCGTTTTGGGGACTGGGACCTGCTTTATTGTTTTTATTTGATCGCTTCCCAGGCTTGACAGTAGAGGAGGCCGTGGATAGACATATCAGAATGGGAATGGGACATGGAATTAAAATGTGTGGCCACTGGGAGATCCTGCTTTCTCTGGTGGACAGAGCATAGGTGTTCAGCGAAACAGTCTCCCAGCCTCCACCATTGATGTCCTCCTTTTTTAAAGAAAGGGGCTTCCCTTCCTCCACTATCAACTCTGCTCTGAAACGCATCTCTCCTATTTCACCCTCTCACCCCATCCTCCTGCCACCCCACTAGGAATAGGGTTCCCCTTGTCCTCACCTACCACCCCACCAGCCTCCAGGTCCAACATATAATTCTCCTTAACTTTTGCCACCTCCAATGGGATCCCACCACTAAGCACATCTTTCCCTCTCCCCCTTGTCTGCTTTCCACAGGAATCACTCCCTTTCGGGACTCCCTTGTCCGTTCATCCCCCACATCCCTCCCCACCGATCTCCCTCCTGGCACTTATCCTTGTAAGCGGAACAAGTGCTACATATGCCTTTACACTTCCTCCCTCACCACCATTCAGGGCCCCAGTCAGTCCTTCCAGGTGAGGCGACACTTCACCTGTGAGTCAGCTGTGGAAGATATACTGCATCCGGTGCTCTCGATGTGGCCTTCTATATATATTGGCGAGACCCGACACAAACTGGCAGACCATTTCTCTAAACATCTATGCTCTGTCTGCCAGAGAAAGCAGGATCTCCCAGTGGCCACACATTTTAATTCCACGTCCCATTCCCATTTTGATATGTCTATCCACGGCCTCCTCTACTGTAAAGATGAAGCCACACTCAGATTGGAGGAGCACCACCTTGTATTCCATCTGGGTAGCCTCCAACTTGATGGCATGAACATTGACTTCTCTAACTTCCGTTAATGCCCTACCTCCCCCTCATATCCTATCTGTTACTTATTTATTATGATATATGTATTCTTTTTCTCTCTCTCCTTTTTCTCCCTCTGTCCCGCTCACTATACTCCTTGCCCATCCTCTGGGCTCCCTCCACCTCTTCTTTCTCCCTAGGCCTCCTGTCCCATGATCCTCTCATATCCCTTTTGTCAATCAACTGTCCAGCTCTTGGCTCCGTCCCTCCCCCTCCTGTCTTCTGCTATCATTTTGGATCACCCCCTTCCCCTTTCAAATCTCTTACTAGCTCTTCCTTCAGTTTGTCCTGACGAAGGGTCTCGGCCCGAAACGCCGACTGTACCTCTTCCTAGAGATGCTGCCTGGCCTGCTGCGTTTACCAGCAACTTTTATAACTCCTGTTTCAGGTTCCTTAACACCATCCATATAAATCTGAGTATAATCACTGTAATTTTCCATCACATGACAGTTAAATGCACTTACCAAATCAGTGTTATATTTTCATTTCCTTTTTACCTCTAACAAATGCCAGTCTATGTCAGGCCACACAAGCTTCCATGGAGCTACAACCGGATCAACTACTGAAGGACTTACCTTTAGATCAAACACTCCACATTCTTTAGCAATATCATTCCCTACCCACTAAAGTTATCCCTCTGAAACCTCACATTTTCCCAGGACTCCTGCAACACTCCTTTAGCAGGATGAGAATCATTGTGCCCCTGAAAATTAGCCCAGCAGTTTGCCATCAATTGCATCCTTCTTAGTTCCAAAGGCATTACTCCCATTTCTACCTGTAGGGCTGACACTGGTGATGTTTCAAATGCCCCTCTGCACACTGTCAAAGCCTGAGTCTGAATCACATCCAGTTTCCTTATAAGAGACCTAGCTGCTGATCCTTATGCCATATTTCCATAGTCCAACACAGATCTCACTAAGGCCACATACATTCTCTTCAATGCTGAACAACTTGCTCCCCATTCCCTACCAGTCAAACATCTCATCACATTTATTACTTTTTTACATTTCTCCTCAACTTTCCTGATATGGTCAGCCTATGTTAATCGTGAATCAAATGTAACTCCCAGAAATTTAAATGATCCAACCCTTTCTGATTCAATCCCATACATCCTTAACTTCTTCCCTACCTCAATTCTTTTCCTGGTGAAAAATACAGTTTGAGTTTTTTTCTACTGAAAATCTACATCCCCAATCATAACCCCTCTCCACCACTTCATCAATTGCTCCTTGTAGTTTCCTGATTATATGGTCCATGTTCCTGCCTCTTTTCCACAAGGCCCCATCATCCACAAACAGTGACCTACCTATATCCACTGGTACCTTTGTGAAGACATCATTGATCATAACGATGAAAAGTAACGGGCTAATCACACTACCTTGAGGTGTGCCATTTCCCACCATGTACTGTTTTGATAATTCTGATCCAATCCGAACTTGAATTTTTCTACCAAACAAAAAAATCTTTCATCCAATTAAAAAGTCTCCCACCAACCCCCATCTTGTGCAGTATAATTAATAATCCTTCCTTCCTCATCACATCATAGGGTTTTTCAATGTCAAAAAACACTGCAACTACTGATTCTTTATTTACCTGGGTCTTTCTTATTTCAGTGTCTAACCTTATCACTGAGTCCATGGAACTCCTTCCCTTCCTGAAACCACTCTGATAACTTGCCAGCATTCCCTTCTTCTCAAGCTCATACGATAACCTTTCTGTTATCATCCTTTCCATTATCTTACATATGTTTGACGATAATGCTATTGGTCTGTAGCTAGTGGGTTTTGATGGATCCTTGCCAGGTTTCCTTATTAGAATTACTACTGCTTCTTTCCATGCACTTGGTAATCTTCCCTCCTCCCACACTTTGTTATAAAAATGCAGCAACTTCAAGAGCGCTCCTTCTCCTAGATTTTTTAGCATAACTTAACATATCAGATCTTTCCCTGGGGAGGTTGGTCTCGATCTCTTTATTGCTCTCACCATTTCTGCCAATGTAAATGGATCATCAATTATATCATCTATATCTTCCCTCCTGTTTAATACACTTGGGTGTTGACTCATCGTTCTTTCCCTTCTCCAGACAAATTTTCTGAACTGCATATCTATACAAACGACTTGGCCATGATCTCAGCCTCATCCCTACTGAAGACTGCTGTTTCCTCCTGAACTATCAGTACTGGATATTCCCATTCCTTTCTATCTCCCCCCAGCTTCTTAATCATTCCCCATACCTCTCCCACAGGTGTTGTTCTTCCTATTTTGTTGCAAAAACACCTCCAACTTGCCCTTTTAGTTTGACGTATAGTTCTTCTCACCACTGCCTATGCCTTCTTATATTGAATGAAATGCTGCATATTATGAGTTCTTTTAACTAGCCTGAATGCTCTATTTCTGTTTTGTAAAGCTTGACAACATTCCTCTGTCCACTACAGTACCAGTTTTCTATTCATCCTATTTTTACTCCTGGGTATAGATCCATCTGCTGCCATAATAATTGCTGAAGTCACCTGACTGTTTAATTCATCTATATTTCCAGAAATGTCAATCTTTGTCAATGCTTCTTCACTCAACTTCTGGAACTTACTCCAATCTGCTTTTCCAAACACCCACTTTGGGAATCCACCACCTGATCTTACTTCAACTCTTTCACCCACTGAACATAAAACTGGAACACAAGGAAATCTGCAGATGCTAGAATTTCAAGCAACACACATAAAATTGCTGGTGAACGCAGCAGGCCAGGCAGCATCTCTGGGAAGAGGTACAGTCGATGTTTCGGGCCTAGACCCTTCGTCAGGACTAACTGAAAGAAGAGATAGTAAGAGATTTGAAAGTGGGAGGGGGAGTGGGAGATCCAAAATGATAGGAGAAGACAGGAGGGGGAGGGATGGAGCTAAGAGCTGGAAAGTTGATTGGCAAAAGGGATATGAGAGGATCATGGGATGGGAGGCCTAAGGAGAAAGAAAGGGGAAGGGGGGAAGCCCAGAGGATGGGCAAAGAGTATAGTGTGAGGGACAGAGGGAGAAAAAGGAGAGAGAAAAATAATATATATATATATATATATATATATATATATATATATATATAAATAATAAATACAAAGTAAATAACGGATGGGGTACGAGGGGGAGGTGGGGCATTAACAGAAGTTAGAGAAGTCAATGTTCATGCCATCAGGTTGGAGGCTACCCAGACGGAATATAAGGAGGTGTTCCTCCAACCTGAGTGTGGCTTCATCTTGACAGTAGAGGAGGCCGTAGATAGGCATATCAGAAAGGGAATGGGATGTGGAACTAAAATGTGTGGCCACTGAAGGATCCTGCTTTCTCTGGCAGACAGAGCGTAGGTGTTCAGCGAGACAGTCTCCCAGCCTGCGTTGGGTCTCACCAATATATAAAACTGGGTAGTGATCACTGCCTACTGTTGAAGCAACCCAAACTCCCCAGTTACTCATGCCAGCCAAGGTATTAGACACCAACGTAATATCTAACACTGACTCAGTTCCTGTTGTTATGTCTATCCTTGTTCCGCTACCATCATTCATACACATCAAATCCCTTTCTTCCATCAAATCTTCAATTACTTTTCCATTTGAATCTGTATTCCAATCCTCCCCCCATATTGTGCTGTCAGCATTGAAATCTGTACACCACACTACTTCATGTCTGTTTTGACCTTGTATCCTTAATAGGCTGTCCAAATCCAACCTTTTACGTGGATTGTAGTAGTTAATTATAACCATTCCCTCCCCTCTCTCCCACACTTCCACCACTATGTATTCCTGATCATCTCCTTTTTCCAGTACCCTATATGGTATACCTTGCTTGATTAACATAGCACAACCCCCTCCTCCCCCTAGATTTCTATCTTTCCTTATCATTGTATACCCATCTACCACAAGGTCTAAAGTTGGTTTCAACCAAGTTTCCCGAATACACACTACATCCAGTTTTACAAACATTTCTTTTATAAAGTGCTTGAATTCCTGGCTATTGGCCAGTAAGCTCCTTGCATTCCATTGTAAAAGCATCACTATAATTAGTATTAATCAACCCGTGACACTTCCTGGCTTGACTGATGAGTGAGGTTCTCCCTCACTTCTTCCCATGTCAGTCCTACTAACCCTAAATGGTTTACTGTTGCTGAATTTTGTCACTTTCTGACTTTACCTCAGCCATACTATTAATCACTCCTGCAATGAATGTTACTAAAGCCTTTTTGTCTACATAAATCCTGTCATTTGTTCTTTGTTGCATCTCTCACATCCCTATTGCTCCCTGTTCATTAGGAGCATTATTCTGTTCTCGTCATTCTTACAGCTTCTGCATAAGTGATCTTTCTTTTCACTCTTATTTCTTGAATTTTATTCTCCCATCTCATAACCTCACACCCACTATATGCCACGTTATGAGCTCCTTCACAATTGCAGCATTTTGGTTGCACTCCTGTTCCGCACTTTCCATATTCATGATCACCCCCACATCCAGCACATCTCCTCTGCCTTTTACAGTTTTTGGCTATATGTCCAAACCTTTGACAATTATAGCACCTCAATGACTTTGACACATGCACCCTTACTGGGTAACTCATGAAACCCAGGAACACCTTCCTTGGCACTTGCTTCTTCAAATTCAATCAATACTGATTCACTTTCCTTTTTCACTCCCTCCTTTCTTATTTTCAGTCTTTGAACATTTATTACTTTTCCTCCTTTGATATTCCTCTTTAACTCCTCCATATTTATACTCATTGGTACCCCCGTGATCACTCCTTTACAACGACCATTTCATGCTCCCACCCTCCCTGTGTATTCCACCTTGCATTTTCCTATCTCTTTTAGCTCAAGTGCTTTCTCAAGTTGTTCCTCAATCACACATCTTACCAATAGGTTGCCATCATTAAGGACTTTTGCAAATACTATTTCCCCTATCTTATTTGCCAGAGTTGTTGTTAGCACAAATGGGTTAACTTTCTTCAGAGCCTTCTCATTAAACCTAATTATGACAACATCTTCTCTCTGAACTTGTTCATCTTCCTCACTTTCAGAGCTTTCTTCACTGTCATTTCTTATTCTTTTATTCCCTTTGTCTCAATTTTCATTCATCCATCCCTTCACCATCTCCTCATTCCCTTTATTTCCCCTTCTCAATAATCCATTTCTCCCCAGCTACCTACCTCTGATCCCAATTCCCTATCCCACTCCTTCTCCGCTCTCTTTGCCTCAAACCCCCTCTCACCTTGTCCACCATTACCAGACCCACACGACCCCCTCCCAGCAATTCCCACTCCTTCCCCATTCTCTTTCCCTCAACAAGTTCCAAACCACATTCAAACGTGTACCCACTCCAAAATCAGCCTCTCCAACCAGCCAAAGCAGAGAGCATTGGGCTCAAAGGTTTTTAAGAGCACCTGGACTGATTAACTGTTGTTTAACGAGAGTCATTAATCTTTTAGCACTCATTGTGCTTTATCTGAAGCAACTGTCTCATTATAATGCTGTCTCCTGGTGCTGCTTAAACCTGTTAAATTTATTCTGATAGGCTGGGGATTCTGTGTTACTTGTATTATGCTTAATTAGCACTAATCGAGGGGTCCAAGTTTTGAGAATGTTTCATCTTGAGGTGTTGCTCCACCCAGCCACCGATGTTCTGTTGGACTTCTAATGAATAAACTCTGGTTGCCTTCTCTACAGTGGAGTCTATCTTTCCTCCGCACTTGGGCTCCAACATCGCCAGTGCAGAATCGAGGCATTCTTCAAACCATGTTCTCAGCATTTTTTTTCTTTTCACTGCCTGTCTTCTTTTGCACATTAGTTGTTTGTCAGTCTTTCAGTGTGTGTAGTTTTTCACTGATAATATTATTTTTCTTTGTTCTAATCGGAATGCCCCCCAGGAAAATGAATCTCAAGGTAATACATGGTGACAAATACATACTTCAATTTACTTAACGTTAAAACAGGGGTTCCCAGTCGAGGTTCCATGGACCCTTTGTTTAAAGATATTGGTCCATGACATAAAAAAGGTTGGTAACCATTACTTTAAAGGGATTCCCATGGGACCCCAACAGCATCATCTCCCTTGGGTGAAAGTAAATGATATACTGGTATGGTAAGGGTGGTGAACACAGCCTTGTTTACACATTATAATGAACATTTCATAGAAATATAGAAACATAGAAAATAGGTGCAGGAGTAGGCCATTTGGCCCTTCGAGCCTGCACCGCCATTTATTATGATCATGGCTGATCATCCAACTCAGAACCCCGCCCCAGCCTTCCCTCCATACCCCCTGATCCCCGTAGCCACAAGGGCCATATCTAACTCCCTCTTAAATATAGCCAATGAACTGGCCTCAACTGTTTCCTGTGGCAGAGAATTCCACAGATTCACCACTCTCTGTGTGAAGAAGTTTTTCCTAATCTCAGTCCTAAAAGGCTTCCCCTTTATCCTCAAACTGTGACCCCTTGTTCTGGACTTCCCCAACATCGGAAACAACCTTCCTGCATCTAGACTGTCCAATCCCTTTAGGATTTAATACGTTTCAATCAGATCCCCCCTTAATCCTCTAAATTCCAACGAGTACAAGCCCAGTTCATCCAGTCTTTCTTCATATGAAAGTCCTGGCATCCCAGGAATCAATCTGGTGAACCTTCTTTGTACTCCCTCTATGGCAAGGATGTCTTTCCTCAGATTAGGGGACCAAAACTGCACACAATACTCCAGGTGTGGTCTCACCAAGGCCTTGTACAACTGCAGTAGTACCTCCCTACTCCTGTACTCGAATCCTCTCGCTATAAATGCCAGCATACCATTCGCCTTTTTCACCGCCTGCTGTACCTGCATGCCCACTTTCAATGACTGGTGTATACTGACACCCAGGTCTCGTTGCACCTCCCCTTTTCCTAATCGGCCACCATTCAGATAATAATCTGTTCTCCTATTTTTGCCACCAAAGTGGATAACTTCACATTTATCCACATTAAATTGCATCTGCCATGAATTTGCCCACTCACCCAACCTATTCAAGTCACTCTGCATCCTCTTAGCATCCTCCTCACAGCTAACACTGCCACCCAGCTTCGTGTCATCCGCAAACTTGGAGATGCTGCATTTAATTCCCTCATCCAAGTCATTAATATATATTGTAAACAACTGGGGTCCCAACACTGAGCCTTGCGGTACCCCACTAGTCACCGCCTGCCATTCTGAAAAGGTCCCGTTTTTTCCCACTCTTTGCTTCCTGTCTGCTAACCAATTCTCCATCCACATCAATACCTTACCCCCAATACCGTGTGCTTTAAGTTTGCACACTAATCTCCTGTGTGGGACCTTGTCAAAAGCCTTTTGAAAGTCCAAATATACAACATCCACTGGTTCTCCCCTATCCACTCTACTAGTTACATCCTCAAAAAATTCTATGAGATTCGTCAGGCATGATTTTCCTTTCACAAATCCATGCTGACTTTGTCCGATGATTTCACCGCTTTCCAAATGTGCTGTTATCACATCTTTGATAACTGACTCCAGCAGTTTCCCCACCACCGACGTTAGGCTAACCGGTCTATAATTCCCCGGTTTCTCTCTCCCTCCTTTTTTAAAAAGTGGGGTTACATTAGCTACCCTCCAATCCTCAGGAACTAGTCCAGAATCTAAAGAGTTTTGAAAAATTATCACTAATGCATCCACTATTTCTTGGGCTACTTCCTTAAGCACTCTAGGATGCAGACCATCTGGCCCTGGAGATTTATCTGCCTTTAATCCAATTTACCTAACACCACTTCCCTACTAACATGTATTTCGCTCAGTTCCTCCATCTCACTGGACCCTCTGTCCCCTACTATTTCTGGAAGATTATTTATGTCCTCCTTAGTGAAGACAGAACCAAAGTAATTATTCAATTGGTCTGCCATATCCTTGCTCCCCATAATCAATTCACCTGTTTCTGTCTGTAGGGGACCTACATTTGTCTGTACCAGTCTTTTCCTTTTTACATATCTATAAAAGCTTTTACAGTCAGTTTTTATGTTCCATGCCAGTTTTCTCTCATAATCTTTTTTCCCCTTCCTAATTAAGCCCTTTGTCCTCCTCTGCTGAACTCTGAATTTCTCCCAGTCCTCAGGTGAGCCACTTTCTCTGGCTAATTTGTATTCTTCTTCTTTGGAATTGATACTATCCCTAATTTCCCTTGTCAGCCACTTTCTTATACATGCAGTGCAACAGTATTATGTATAGTTTTTCATCAATTCTCATGTTTGTCAACATTTTTCTGTAAATCCCTGCAAGAAAATGAATTTCAATATAGAATCAGAATCAAGTTTATTATCATCGGCATGTGTCGTGAAATTAGACGGGGGAATTAAACGCAGCATCTCCAAGTTTGCGGATGACATGAAGCTAGGCAGCAGTGTTAGCTGTGAGAAGGTTGCTAAGAGGATGCAGGGTGACTTGCATAGGTTAGGTGAGTGGGCAAATTCATGGCAGACGCAATTTAATGTGGATAAATGTGAGGTTATCCAGTTTGGTGGCAAGAACAGGAAAACAGATTATTATCTGAATGGTGGCCGATCAGGAAAAGGGGAGGTGCAACGAGACCTGGGTGTCATTGTACACCAGTCATTGAAAGTGGGCATACAGGTACAACAGGCGGTGAAAAAGGCGAATGGTATGCTGGCATTCATAGCAAGAGGATTCGAGTACAGAAGCAGGGAGGTACTACTGCAGTTGTACAAGGACTTGGTGAGACCACACCTGGAGTATTGTGTGCAGTTTTGGTCCCCTAATCTGAGGAAAGACATTCTTGCCATAGTGGGAGTACAAAGAAGGTTCACCAGATTGATTCCTGGGATAGCAGGACTTTCATATAATGAAAGACTGGATCGACTAGGCTTATACTCGCTGGAATTTAGAAGATTGAGGGGGGATCCTATTGAAACGTATAAAATTCTAAAGGGATTGGACAGGCTAGATGCAGGAAGATTGTTCCCGATGTTGGGAAAGTCCAGAACGAGGGGTCACAGTCTGAGGATAAAGGGGAAGCCTTTTAGGACCGAGATGAGGAAAATCTTCTTCACACAGAAAGTGGTGAATCTGTGGAATTCTTTGCCACAGGAAACAGTTGAGGCCAGTTCATTGGCTATATTTAAGAGGGAGTTAGATATGGCCCTTGTGGCTAAAGGGATCAGGGGGTATGGAGGGAAGGCTGGGGCGGGGTTCTGAGTTGGATGATCAGCCATGATCGTACTGAATGGTGGTGCAGGCTCCATAATTCTTCATAATTGCACTTACATTCTGGGCCCAGGATATGCCCTCTGAAATGATAACACTGAGGAATTTAAAGCAGCTGACCCTCTCCATCTCTGATCCCCTGATAAGGGCTGAATGGCCTATTCCTGCACCTATTTTCTATGTTTCTATGATTCTCTGAAATTTGTTATCTTAATAGCAGCAGTTCAATGCAATGCATAAATATAAAAGAAAAAATATAAAATAATAATAAAAAAATAAATAAGTAAATCAATTACAGTATACATACATTGAATAGATTAAAAATAGTGCAAAAAACAGAAACAATATATATTAAAAAGTGAAGTAGTTTTCAAGGGTTTAGAGTCATTTAGGAACCGGATGGCACAGGGGAAGAAGCTGTTCCTGAATCGCTGAGTGTGTGCCTTCAGGCTTCTGTACCTCCTACCCGATGGTAACAGTGAGAAAAGGGCATGCCCTGGGTGCTGGAGGTCCTTAATAATGGACACTGCCTTTCTGAGACAGCGTTCCTTGAAGATGTCCTGGGTACCTTGTATGCTAGTACCCAAGATAGAGCCAACTAAATTCACATCCCTCTGCAGCTTCTTTCAGTCCTGTGCATTAGCACCCCACCCCCCCCCCCCCCCCATACCAGACAGTGATGCAGCCTGTCAGAATGCTCTGCTCGGTACATCTATAGAAGTTTATGAGTGTATTTGTTGACATGCAAAATCTCTTCAAACTCCTAATAAAATATAGCCACTGTCTAGCCTTCTTTATAACTACTGTTACGTACCCCGTAACTGGGTTGCCAAACCAGCAGAAATGGATCACTCAGTTGGAGTCTGGATTACAAGAACTAAGAAAGTTTTATTAAAGAAACAAGCAGCACAGTACTCTAATCAAAGGGATAATAAATGCAACAGTTCAGCAATGATAAACACACATGTACACAGAATTAAGATAACAGGATCAATCAAGCTCTATCATTGTCTAGGTGTAAATGACCAGTTTCAAAGTGACGCAAAGTTCAGTTCAATTTAGTTCAGTTCAGTTCGCAGACAGTGGAGGGAAGGAGAGAGAGAGCAAACGAATGAATATTCAAACAGCTTCCACACACAGACCTTCGCAGTCAGCTTTCGTGCGAGCCCTTTGTGATGTCATCTGAGGTCACTGACCGTGACCCCTCCGCTTCCAGATTCGATCATTTCTCTGCGGTGAACCTGGCACCCAGGCAAGGGCGGACACACACCAGGTTCCCGCTAATCGTGCCTTTCCACCCTGTATGTCTATGGCTTGGTCCCGCGATCAGCCTTCCAAAACTTCCCACCGACTTGTGGGATTCGCACCGCTTCCAGGGTCTCGTTACCTCGGGGTGTCGTGTGTGTCCTGCCTTAGCGAACCTGTCCCTTTTTATCCCCCTGCTGGGGTATCGCCTGTCCATCACTTCAACAGTTCAGGGTTCAAAGGGGGAGCCGATCTTGACAGCTCTCCTTCCGTCCCTTAATTAACATCTTCAAATGCTGCTCCATTGTTTTCCTTATCTCTCTTTCTCCTGAAGACAGGTGGCAGACCAACTGCTGATACCACTGGTGCCAGCACAGGACAGCTAACATCTTAATTTATGTGTATTCTCGTCACACTACATCGATATGTTGGGACTAGGTTAGTTCCTCAGAGATCTTGACACCCAGGAACTTGAAACTGCTCACTCTCTCCACTTCTGATCCCTTTATGAGGATTCGTATGTGTTCCTTTGTCTTATCCTTCCTGAAGTCCACAACCAGCTCTTTCGTCTTACTGACATTGAGTGCCAGGTTGTTGCTGTGGCACCACTCCACTAGTTGGCATATCTCACTCCTGTACACCCTCTCGTCACCACCTGAGATTCTACCAACAATGGTTGTATCATCAGCAAACTTATAGTTGGTATTTGTGCTATGCCTGGCCACATGGTCATGGGTATAGGGAGAGTAGAACAGTGGGCTAAGCACACACCCCTGAGATGCACCAGGGTTGATCGTCAGCAAGGAGGATATGTTATCACCAATCTGCACAGGTTATGGTCTTCTGGTTAGGAAGTTAAGGATCCAATTGCAGAGGGAGGCATAGAGGCCCAGGTCCTGCAAATTCTCAGTCAGGATTGTGGGAATGATGGTATTAAATGCTAAGCTATTGTCAGTGAACAGCATCCTGACATAGGTGTTTGTGTTGTCTAGATGATCTAAAGCCACTTGAAAAGCCATTGAGATTATGTCTGCCATTGTACTATTGTGACGATAGGCAAATTGCAATGGGTCCAGATTCTTGCTGAGGCAACGGTTCAGTCTAGTCATGACCAACCTCTCAAAGCATTTCATCACTCTCGGTCTGAGTGCTACTGGGCGATAGTCATTAAGGCAGCTCACACTATTCTTCTTAGGCACTGGTATTATTGTTGCCTTTTTGAAGCAAGTAAGAACTTCCATCCGTATCAGTGTGAGGTTGAAAATGTCCTTGAATACTCCCACTAGTTGGTTGGCACAGGTTTTCAGAGCCTTACCTGGTACTCCATCGGGACCTTCCGCCTTGTGAGCGTTCACTCTCTTTAAAGACAGCCTAACATGTCTTCTGAGACAAAGATCACAGGGTCATCAGGTGCAGCAGGGATCTTCACAGCTGTCGTTATGCTCTCCCCTTCAATCTTCAGTCTTCGCCCTTGAAATAGCCCTTTGCAAATCATACCCGGTTTTCTGGTACAGGCCTGAGTCACCAGACTTGACTGCCACAGATCTAGCCTTTAGCAGATGACGTACCTCCTGGTTCATCCACAGCTTTTGGTTTGGGAATTTACTGTAAGTCCTTGTGGGCACACACTCATCCACACAGGTTTTAATGAAGTCAGTAACAACTGCAGCATACTCATCCAGATTCAAAGATGAATCCCTGAATACAGTCCAGTCCACCAATTCAAAGCATATACTGTATATATATTTAGTTTAAAAATTTGCCTTGGACTTTGAGATACCCAGGCAGGATTTTGGAAAAGACACCAGATATAATATTTCAGCTTGATGACACTTCAATCAGAAGTGGTAAAGAATACAGATTACACACATCTCAAGATGCAGAGGAAGCAGAGTTGCTGGATATTGGGTGGACCGAACATAGAAAATGGTCTGTGATTGATGAAAAGATGATATGACAACTGAGAAGGTAGATTGGGAGAAAGAGAGTTGGAAAGACACTTGTTGAAGCAAAGGGTAGGTCTGGTGGTGTTGTAAGTAGAAGATCAATAGATATCAAAATAATCAGCAGGAAGTATGTAGAACAGTTCATGCCTCTCACATCCGGATCAACTGTAACAGTACTACTTTCTGTTCTCACTCTAAACTAAGACAATGTTATAACAGTTGTTGTCAACTTCCTCCTTGCTCCCATCCTCAGAGATTTTTGCCACATCAAATACATCTCTAACTCTAGATGGCTTTGAGTGACCTGGGCTGACTGGCTGCGTGTAGAAGTGGAATGTTTTAACATAGAAAATAGAATAGTACAGCACATTACAGGCCCTTCATCCCGCAATGTTGTGCTGACCCTCAAACCCTGCCTCCCATATAACCCCCCACCTTAAATTCCTCCATATACCTGTCTAGTAGTCTCTTAAACTTCATGAGTGTATCTGCCTCCACCACTGACTCAGGCAATGCATTCCACGCACCAACCACTCTCTGAGTAAAAAACCTTCCTCTAATATCCCCCTTGAACTTCCCACCCCTTACCTTAAAACCACGTCCTCTTGTATTGAACAGTGGTGCCCCGGGGAAGAGGCGCTGGCTATCCACTCTATCTATTCCTCTTATTATCTTGTACACCTCTATCATGTCTCCTCTCATCCTCCTTCTCTCCAAAGAGTAAAGCCCTAGCTCCCTGAATCTCTGATCATAATGCATTCTCTCTAAGCCAGGCACCAGGCAGCATTCTGGTAAATCTCCTCTGTACCCTTTCCAATGCTTCAACATCCTTCCTAAAGTGAGGCGACCAGAACTGGACACAGTACTCCAATTGTGGCCTAACCAGAGTTTTATAGAGCTGCATCATTAGATCGCAACTCTTAAACTCTATCTCTCGACTTATGAAAGCTAACACCCCATAAGCTTTCTTAACTACCCTATCTACCTGTGAGGCAACTTTCAGGGATCTGTGGACATGTACCCCCGATTCCTCTGCTCCTCCACACTACCAAGTATCCTGCCATTTACTTTGTACTCTGCTTTGGAGTTTGTCCTTCCAAAGTGTACCACCTCACACTTCTCCGGGTTGAACTCCATCTGCCACTTCTCAGCACACTTCCGCATCCTATCAATGTCTCTCTGCAATCTTCTACAATCCTCTACACTATATACAACACCACCAACCTTTGTGTCGTCTGCAAACTTACCAACCCACCCCTCTACCCCTACATCCAGGTCATTAATAAAAATCACGAAAAGTAGACGTCCCAGAACAGATCCTTGAGGGACACCACTAGTCACAATCCTCCAATCTGAATGTACTCCCTCCACCACCACCCTCTGCCTTCTGCAGGCAAGCCAATTCTAAATCCACCTGGCCAAACTTCCCTGGATCCCATGCCTTCTCACTTTCTGAAAAAGCCGACCGTGTGGAACCTTGTCAAATGCCTTACTAAAATCCATATAGATCACATCCACTGCACTACCCTCATCTATATGCCTGGTCACCTCCTCAAAGAACTCTATCAGGCTTGTTAGACATGATCTGCCCTTCACAAAGCCACGCTGACAGTCCCTGATCAGACCATGATTCTCTAAATGCCCATAAATCCTATCTCTAAGAATCTTTTCCAACAGCTTTCCCACCACAGACGTAAGGCTCACTGGTCTATAATTACCCGGACTATCCCTACTACCTTTTTTGAACAAGGGGACCACATTCGTCTCCTTCCAATCCTCCAGTACCATGCCCGTGGACAAAGAGGACATAAAGATCCTAGCCAGAGGCTCAGCAACCTCTTTCCTCGCCTCGTGGAGCAGCCTGGGGAATATTCCGTCAGGCCCCGGGGACTTATCCGTCCTAATGTATTTTAACAACTCCAACACCTCCTCTCCCTTAATATCAACATGCTCCAGAACATCAACCTCACTCGTATTGTCCTCACCATCATCAAGTTCCCTCTCATTGGTGAAAACCAAAGAGAAGTATTCATTGAGGACGTCGCTCACTTCCACAGCCTCCAGGCACATCTTCCCACCTTTATCTCTAATTGGTCCTACCTTCACTCCTGTCATCCTTTTGTTCTTCACATAATTGAAGAATGCCTTGGGGTTTTCCTTTACCCTATTTGCCAAGGCCTTCTCATGCCCCCTTCTTGCTCTTCTCAGCCCCTTCTTAAGCTCCTTTCTTGCTTCCCTATATTCCTCAATAGACCCATCTGATCCTTGCTTCCTAAACCTCATGTATGCTGCCTTCTTCCACCTGACTAGATTTTCCACCTCACTTGTCACCCATGGTTCCTTCACCCTACCATTCTTTATCTTCCTCACCAGGACAAATTTATCCCTAACATCCCGCAAGAGATCTCTAAACATCGACCACATGTCCATAGTACATTTCCCTGCAAAAACGTCATCCCAATTCACACCCGTAAGTTATAGCCTTATAGCCTCATAATTTGCTCTTCCCCAATTAAAAAACTTCCTGTCCTCTCTGATTCTATCCTTTTCCATGATAATGCTAAAGGCCAGGGAGCGGTTGTCACTGTCCCCCAGATGCTCACCCACTGAGAGATCTGTGACCTGACCCAGTTCATTATCTAGTACTAGATCTGGTATGGCATTACCCCTGGTCGGCCTGTCCACATACTGTGACAGGAATCTGTCCTGGACACGCTTAACAAACTCTGCCCTATCTGAACCCTTGGAACTAATCAGGTGCCAATCAATATTCGGGAAGTTAAAGTCACCCATGATAATAACCCTGTTATTTTTGCACCTTTCCAAAATCTGCCTCCCAATCTGCTCCTCTGTATTTCTGCTGCTACCAGGGGGCCTATAGGATACCCCCAATAGAGTAACTGCTCCCTTCCTGTTCCTGACTTCCACCCATACTGACTCAAAAGAGTATCCTGCTACATTACTCACCCTCTCTGTAGCTGTAATAGCATCCCTGACCAGTAATGCCACCCCTCCTCCCCTTCCCCCCCTCTCTATCCCTTTTAAAGCACTGAAAATCGAATTGTTTTTTATCTGCACTGGAAGGCAGATGTCGAGAACTGTGTGTAGAGAACTGCATGAGTACAAGATAGGTGGTGTGCAATGACTCACATGAACTGTAATTGTTGTCATGGCTACTCTGCTGGGATATATGTGCAACCAAGCCCACAAAGCCAGGACAGCACAGATGAGAAAATCCAAACAAATAAGTAATGGCACCTCCCATGGATCCTCTGAACTGTCTTCACAAACTGAGGTAGCAGGACTCTGGAAAGAGACCAGCAGATAATAACTAGGGCAATACTGACCTATTAAAGAGAACTGAGGGACTGTACATGCGCTATGTCTCACTGAAATGTGGCTTACATCCACTTCATCTGACTGCACCATTCAGCCTGAGGTCTTCTTAATGCACCAGATATTTTGTACGGTGTCCGCGGGAAAAGTTAGAGGCAGAGTATTTGCTTCTTAATCAGCTCCTCCTGGAGCTTGGTTATGACAGTTCTGATGAGCTCCTACTCACCCAGCTTGGAACATCTAACAGTGAAGTGTTGCTCATAACATCTGCTACTTCAACTGTCTTGGTGCTTTTCATCATTGCTTGTGACTTGTGGCTTCAACCAAACCAGTTTCAAGGATACCATTATACTATTAACATACCTCCTGTCCCACCAGGAACCCAAACACCTTTGACCTATGCTATACAGCCATCAAATGTACCTACCAAGCCTTTCCTCATCCACACTTTGGTAAATCAACCACCAGGAAGTGCTCTAGCTTCCTGCGTACAAACTGAATCTAAAACAGGACCGTCCAGAGCAGTAAGTCTTTTAGTGCTGGTCTGAAGAAAAAGGTGAGATTATACATGACTATTTTGAATCTGTAGACTGGTTGATGTTCAAACACTGAGATGCCAGTCTAGATCAGTAGGTCACTACCATCTTTATCAGCAAGTAGGTTGAGGACTCTGCGCCAAAGAGGACAATCTGGGTGTTTCCAAGCTGGAAACCATGGATGAAGCAAGAGATCCTCTCTTTTCTGCAGTGAGGGTCTGCAGTATTCAAATCGGATAACCATGATCTTTATAAGAAATCAAGATATCACCTCCATAAAGTTATCAGAAATGCTAAGAGATAGTACCGGTCCAAAATCCAGACTCAGTCCAGCTGTCAACTGTGGAAGAATTTACATACTGTAAGAAGTTACAAAACAAAACTTCGGCAACATCACTGACAAAACATACCCTTTGCTAATGAGCTTAATATATTTTAAGTATGCTTCAAAACAGAAGGAAACAGGTATGTCTCTAGTGCACCTGAATCTACAGTCACTGTCGCAGACGCAAGATCAGTGTTTTAGAGGGTGAACCCGTGGAAAGCATTGGACCCAGGCAGTGTCCTGTTATCCTGTGAGGATCAGCTACAGGGATATCTGTATATATTTTTAACCTTTCCCTGCTTCAGGCTATGATTCCTTCCTGCTTTAAGAAGACCATCATCCCAGTACACAAGAAAAACAGGGTAATGTGCCTGAATGACTACTGTCCAGTGGCTCTGACATCTATCATCATGAAGTATATCAAGAGGCTGCTCCTGGCAGACATAATTTTCAGCTTTCCAGACAACCTCCACCAATTTGCCTACCACTGAAACAGGTCTATATAAGCACCATCTTCTGGGTCCTACACTGATCTGTGGGGCATCTGGACGTAAAGTCACTTACATTAGACTATCGCATATTAACTACAGTTTTGTCTTCAATGCTATTAGGTCAAGCAAACTCATCACCAGACTCCGGGCCCTGAAAGTTAGCTCCTTCTTCTGCAACTGGATCCTTGACTTTCTGGCCAACAGACCACAATCAGTAAAGGTAGGCAACATCTCCTGCATGGTTATTCTAAACTCTTGTTTGCCACAAGGTTGCATCCTCAGACCCACTACTCTAATCCCTATACAATCAGGACTGTGTGGGCAGACTCTGCTCTAACCCCTGTTTGTAGATTATACCACCGTAGGGAGCGGATTCCAAATAATGTCAAGTCAGAGTACAGGAAGGAGAGAGAAAGCTCAGTGACATTATGTCATGACCCCAACTTTTCTTTTAATGTCAACAGAAAAAGAGCTGATCATCGCCTTCAGAAAGGGCACAGTCTACATGCTCCTGTTTATATCAATGATATTAAGATTGTGAGGTTGAAAGCTTCAAATTCCTAAGTGTGACTATCACCAATAGCATGCCCTGATCCAACCACATTGTGTCATCACCTAGGTAGCTCACCAATGCCTCTACTTGCTCAGGAAGGTAAAGAAATTCAGCATGACCGCTTCGACTCTGACCAATTTTTATTTATGCTCCAGAGAAAGCATTCTGTCTGGATGGATAATGGATTGGTGTGACATCTGCTCTGCATGTGACCTTGGGAAACTGCAGAGTTGTGGACACAGCTCAGCACATCACAGGAACCTCTATGGACTCTGTCTGTGCTTGCTTCTTCAGAACAGATGCTGGCATAATCAAAGAGCCACCCCACCCCAGACATTCTCTCTTCTCCCATCTCCAATCAGGCAGAAGATAGAAACGCCTGAAATCATGTACCTCCAGGCTCAAGGACAACTTAGTTTCTATCCCAGTGTCATCAGACTCATGAACAGACCTCCTGTATGATAAGAAGGACACTCGGTTTCACAATCTACCTTGCACCATATTTCACTTGCACTACACTTTTTCAAGTAGACTTTATTCAGCATTGTTATTGTTTTACCTTATTCTAGCTCAATGCACCATGTAATGATTTGATCTGTATGAACACTATACAAGACAAGCTTTTCACTATATCTTGCTGCACGTGACAAAAATAAACCAATACCAATACCCATACAAATTAACATGTCGTTAAATCGAAAAATGAATACTGTTTCACTTTCCACAGAAACTGCCTGGCTTATTGAGAGTTTTCAGCATTTTCTGTTTTTACAAGCCTGTACTTCTTTTTAATTCAAAATTCAAGATTCAAGATTGTTTAATGCCATTTCCCATACAGAAGTGTAAAGGAGAATGAAATCATTTTTCTTCGGATCCAATGCCACAAAATACACGAAAGATAAATAACACAATAATAATACAAAAAACACAATAAGTATAAATGCATAATTATGTACATTGATTGCAAGTCCTTTAAATTTTTGATACTTTTGGATTAGAAATAAACGTGTGGACTATTTTCTAAATGGGGAGAAACTCCAGGAATCTGAGATGCAGAGGGACTTGGGAGTTCTTGTGCAGAACACCCTGAAGGTTAATTTTCAGGTTGAGCTGGTGGTGAGGAAGGCAAATGCCATGCTAGCATTCATTTCAAGAGGTCTAGGATACAAGAGCAAGGGTGTGATGTTGAGGCTTTATAAGGCACTGGTGAAGCTTCACCTTAAATATTGTGAACAGTTTTGTGCCCCTCATCTTAGAAAAGATGTGCTGGCATTGGAGAGGGTCCAAAGGAGGCTCACAAGGATGATTCCAGGAATGAAAGGACTATCAGACGAGGAACGTTTGATGGCTCTGGGTTGGTACTCGCTGGAATTCAGAAGGATGAGGGGGAAGCTCATTGAAACCTTTCAAATGTTGAAAGGCCTAGACAGAGTAGATGTGGTAAGGATGTTTCCCATGGTAGGAGAGTCTAGGACAAGAGGGCACAGCCTCAGGATAGAGGGGGTGCCGTTTCAAAACAAAGATGTGGAGAAATTTCTTCAGCTAGAGTGATGAATTTGTGGAATTTGTTGCCACATGCAGCTGTGGAGGCCAGGTAGTAGCGTGTATTTAAGGCAGAGATTGATAAGTTCTTGATTGCACATGGCATCAAAGATTACGGGGAGAAAGCCGGGAACTGGGGTTGAGGAGGAGATAGAAATAAGGATCATCCACGATTGAATGGTGGAGCAGACTCGATGGGCTAGGTGGCCTAATTCTGTTCCTATGTCTTATGGTCTTAAAATGATGTTAGGCTGGACATAGGTGACTGACAGGAAATTATATAGTGGTGGTAGCATTTGTGGGTGGAGATCAGCCTTACTGCTTGGGGAAAGGAACTGTTTTTGAGTCTGGAGTCTGGTGGTCCTAGTATGAATGCTGCATAGCCTTCTCCCTGATGGTAGTGGAATAAACAGTCCATGAGCAGGGTGGACTGGATCCTTCTTGATTTTACTAGCCCTTTTCTGGCACCTTCCTGTATATATGTCTTGGACAGCAGGTAGGCTGGTGCCGGTGATCTGTTGGGCAGTTTTGATGACCGGGTGTAGAGCATTCCTCTTTGCTGCTGTGCGGTTCCCGTACCAAGCAGTGATGCAGCTTGTCAGGATACTTTTTTCTGCGCACCTGTAGAATGATATATGGATATGCAAAGTCCAGCTCTCTTCAGCCTCTCAGAAGAGGCATTGATGAGTTTTTCTTGAGTAGGATTCATTTTGGGACCATGGGAGGTTACGTGTGATGTGCACTCCCAAGAGTTTGAAACCTCTTGCAGTTTCCACTGCTGTGCCACTGATGTACTGAAGGGGGGATGTGAGTAGTACGAGTTCTCCGGAAATCGATAACCATCTCCTCTATATAGATGACATTGAGGAAGAGGTTATCTGCCTGGCATCAGGCCTTAAGCTCTTTCACTTCCACTCTGTAAGTCGTCTCATCGTCGTTGGTGATGAGCCCCACCACTGTTGAGTCATTGGGATCAGCACATAGCCCTGGGGGACATGTGTTGAGGATAATAGTGAGTTAGGAGTGGTTATGTATCCTGACTGTCTGAGCTTTGTTGGTTAGGAAGTCCAACAGCCAGTTTCACAGTGGTATGTTTATGAGGTGTTGCTCTTAAAAGACAACAGCAGAGTATTTGTTCTCATGCTGATTTTCCATACAACTCAACAGGTCTTCAAATCTGGATTCTGCCCCACTCTGCTGAGCATTAGGAGTTGCTGCTTTCTCCCTGGATCCTTGTAGAGCAACTAGAGGCCCCTAAAGCCCTGGCCACAGTGAGCAATGAGAACTGGAACGGCAGAAACTCCAAACAAATTTGTGTCTGCAGCAATGAGTAGATTAAATAAAACTCCAGCAAAATGCATTTTTTGTTGCTAAGCATATACATTTAATTTGTCCCTAGGAGACTGTATTTTCATGATAGACAAATACAAATACTTAAATTTCAAAGCTTCTGTGATCTTTTGTTTAGTGTGTTTTAATATTCATGGCATCAATAAGCACAATATTGTCACATCTGGTGCAGTGCATCTTCTACTGTTTCTCTGTGGGTATCTGAGGGTGTATTCTAATAAAAGTGCCTTCTTTATTCTTTTTGGTGTGCCTTCTATTTTATATTCCTCGGGCCCTGGAGACATCCATTATCTGTTCCCATCCCTCTGGGACTTGGCTGCAAAGTGCTGTTTGTTCTATCACATTTCTCAGAGCACTTCCATTAATGTGCTCAAAGAAATATGATGGAACAAACAGCATAAGTTTACCTATTCTGGTCCATCAGACATTTTGATAAGATCCCCCTAGGCCACAATCTAGACCCCGTGTAGCTCTCCAAACTCATCAGGAAATATCAATAAGATTGCACGGACAACTGAGTTTTCATTGGGTGTCAGCCAGAGAGGACAAAAGGAAGAAAAATGAGATAAACATTTATACCAGTCTTGATTATCTTTGTTCTTGATGGATTTTTGCACTTCCATTATGGTTGTCATTTGTAGATTGACCAGAACGATTAGTTGCTCATCTGGAGGCCTGAGCACAAAATGTACAATGAAGGGCCAAGGAAGTGACTCATTGCTAAAGCTACAGTGGCCAGTTCAGCTGGCCAGTGACTGGGATGGAGTCATGTCCATGGGATTGACTGCACGAAATGAACTTCAAATACATGGGCCTGGATTGCGCAGAGAATTGCCTGCATTGTGGAACTGAAAGGACAGTGGAAAGAAAGCAGGCTGGAAGTACTTAGCATGTAGGCTAGACCCTGGCAGCTTTGACATGGGGCTGGAGTTCCTTTAGGTGTTTGTGGGTGGGACCTTTTAGTCCTGTTCCTTCTCCCGGTTCCATCTAACTATCCTCCACGCTTTTCACCCATCAGCTCTCCCCCGTCTCCTGGACAAATTGCACAATCATCTTGGAAGAGCAGAATAGAAACATGGTCAGCCCAATGGCAGATTAAAAGCAGGGTATCATGCAGTGAGTGACCCACTTTGGAAGTCTCTCCACCAATTGCATGTCAAAGGGCTTCTAATGAAATACTCTTCACGTGCTTTATCCAGGAAGAGGAGCTCTCCTGATTGACATCTAATCTACTGCTCTATAAAGACAATAACCTATCAAATACCCACTTTTTTCGATATCTACAGATTAGAGATTTTTTAAGATCTAAACTACATATATTTTCTACCAACCCAGATAAGAACATAATTGATGTAATTTTTAATCTGAAACCTTTTGATAATGGCTCAATATCTTATATTTATGGTCTGTTGATGGGACTGAGAATGGCTCCTTTAGACAAAATTAAAAAAGATTGGGAAAAGGATTTACAGACTTTATTATCTGATGAGACCTGGACGACTATTTTCAAAGTGGTTAATTCTTCATCTTTACATGCTTGTCATTCCATCTGACAATTTAAAGTGGTACAGAGGGCTCATATGTCTGAAGGCAAGCTCTCTCAATTTTTGCAGATGTATCTCCTTACTGTGACAGATGTAATTCACATTAATTCATATGTTTTGGTCATGTTCGAGCCTTGAAAAATATTGGAAAGATGTATTCCAAACTTTTTCTGTCGTTTTTAAAGTTAATCTTAAGCCCAATCCTTTGACTGCCTTATTTGGTATTGTTGAGGAAAGAGCTATAATTTTCGAGCCTTCTCATTTGCGGGTACGGGCTTTTATTTCTGTTATGGCTAAGAGGGCAATTTTGCTTAAATGGAAGGAGGTTGCCCTCCCTACACATGCTCAATAGTGATGCGGTGTTATGTCATGGTTAAATTTAGAGAGGATTTGTTGTTCAATTTCTGATTCTAATCAAGATTTTCATACGCTATGGGGACCCTTTCTGAACTACTTTGAGCATCTTTGAGTTGTTATGGTTATTAAAATATAGATCTGGGCTATTATTATAAAACAAATGAAAGAGGTAAGAAATGGGTAGAATGGTGAAAGATGAATAATCAGGTCATTATGAATACCTGCTTTAAAAACCATCCAAGATGCTGGTGGACCTGGAAAAGTCCAGGTGATAACACTAGAAATCAAATTGACTTTATTACTATAAACCAAAGATTTAGAAACTTATTTCTGTTATGGCTAAGAGGGCAATCTTGCTGAAATGGAAGGAGGTTGCCCTCCCTACACATGCTCAATAGTGATGCGGTGACTCAATGCAAAACATATAGAGGTGCAGGCTGTAATAGTGACCATAACCCAGTACTATGTCATGTAAAAGTAAAACTTAAAAAGCTAAAGAAGCAAATACCGGAACAATCCCTTGACTACTTACAATTAATTAAACAAGGAAACTTAAGACAAAAATTTACAATTGAAGTAAGGAATAGATTTCGAACTCTAGAAATAGAATCTGTTGAAGATGATAGCAATCATGTAGAAATGAAATATAACTCTCTAAAGGATGCCTTGGTAGAATCAGCAAAGTCAGTGATTCTTAAAAAAGAAAAAAGCACAAAGAATAAATGGATGACAGATGAAATAAAAAATCTAATGGAAGAAAGGAGACAGATGAAAGCAAATCCTATGGAACATAAGTCCTTAGCTAAAAAAAGTTAAAAGCTTATGTTAAAAAGCCAAAGAAGAATGGTTAAACCAGGAATGTAAGCAAATAGAAAGAATCCCTATTACTGATCCAAAAAGGTTACATCACAAATCAAGAATATCACTGGTAAAAAAACTCCTCTGTTCTTCTGGTGGAGGTTTGAAAGCAAAGGATGGTAGCATTATCATGGAAATAGATGAGATTATGAAAGCATGGACTGAGTATATTCAGGAATTGTTTGAAGACGATCCAGGCAAAAAGCCAGAAATTAAGAAAAACATTGAAAGTCCAAGTATTTTAAAATCTGAAGTTCGTTATGCAATAAATAAGATGAAGAAAGGATAGACAGTGGGTCCTGATGAATTACTAATAGAACAAATTATCGCCCTTGAAGATTATGGAATTGAAAAACTTACTGATTTAATCAATGACATTCATGAGACTGGAATAATACCAGAAGAGATGAAAAAATCAGTATTTATCACTTTCCTAAGAAACCTGGAGCAATAGAATGTGAATTACATAGGACCATAAGTTTAATGAGTCATATTACCAAGATACCTCTACGAATTTTGATGACAAGAGCTAAAAGCAAGATAGAAACATAGAAACATAGAAAATAGGAGCAGGAGTAGGCCATTTGGCCCTTCAAGCCTGCACCACCGTTCAGTATGATCATGGCTGATCATCCAACTCAGAACCCTGTACCAGCCTTCCCTCCATAACCCCTGATCCCTTTAGCCACAAGAGCCATATCTAACTCCCTCTTAAATATAGCCAATGAACTGGGCTCAACTGTTTCCTGTGGCAGAGAATTCCACAGATTCACCACTCTCTGTGTGAAGAAGTTTTTCCTAATCTCGGTCCTAAAAGGCTTCCCCTTTATCCTCAAACTGTGACCCCTCGTTCTGGACTTTCCCAACATCAGGAACAATCTTCCTGCGTCTAGCTTGTCCAATCCCTTTAGAATTTTATATGTTTCAATAGAATCCCCCCTCAATCTTCTAAATTCCAGCGAGTATAAGCCTAGTCGATCCAGTTTTTCATCATATGAAAGTCCTGGTATCCCAGGAATTAATCTGGTGAACCTTCTTTGTACTCCCTCTATGGCAAGAATGTCTTTCCTCAGATTAGGGGACCAAAACTGCACACAATACTCCAGGTGTGGTCTCACCAAGTCCTTGTACAACTGCAGTAGTACCTCCCTGCTCCTGTACTCGAATCCTCTTGCTATGAATGCCAGCATACCATTCACCTTTTTCACTGCCTGCTGTACCTGCATACCCACTTTCAATGACTGGTGTATAATGACACCCAGGTCTCATTGCACCTCCCCTTTTCCTAATCGGCCACCATTCAGATAAAAGATTTGTTTGTTTTGTCGACTACACAAAAGCATTTGATGAAGTGAAGCACAATAAGTTATTTGAAATATTACAGAAAACTCTGGATCTAGATTCAAAAGACCTCCGCCTAATCAGAAATCTGTACTGGGAACAAACTGGCGCTGTAAGAATAGACGGAGAAGTGAGTCAGTTCACGAAAATCAAGAGAGACGTTAGACAAGGGTGTGTTTTCTCCCCTGATTTATTTAATGTGTACAGTGAAACAATATTACAAAAAATAAGAGACATCTTGGAAATCAAAGTTGGCAGTGAAAACATCAATAATTTCAGATATTCAGATGACACTGTGTTAATTGCAAGTACAGAGGAAGAATTAAAAACTTAATTGATATAATTGTTGAAGGAAGTGCAAAAATGGGTCTATCAACTGCAAAAAGACAGAATGTATGGTGATATCCAAAAAGAAGGAGAATCGTATCTGCAGGCTGAGAATAAACGGGGAAGACACAAAACAAGTACAGAACTTTTGCTACTTAGGAAGCTGGGTGACATCAGATGGCAGGTGGGACTTGGACATCAAAAGAGGAATAGAGATGGCAAAAGACACCTTTACGAGAATGAAGAGTATACTGACCAATACTAAACTAGGTATGACAACCCACCTCAGAGTACTCAAATGTTCTGTTTATCTTGTTATATGGCTCAGAATGTTGGAAAATATCTAGTAACATGAGGAAACGAATTGAAGCAGCAGAGATGTGGTTTTTGAGGAGGATGCAAAGAATATCATGGACGAAACAAATATCTAATGAGGATGTCATGAATAGAGCAAACACAAAAAGAGAAATAATGTATGAGATCATGAAAAGGCAACGTAACTTCATTGGACATGTGATTAGGAAAGAGAAGTTGGAATGCACGGTAATTGTGGGAAAGATTGAAGGGAAAAAAGCAAGAGGAAGACAAAGACAAATAATGATGGAGACAGCAGCCAGAGAAGTGGAAATGGATACCAATGAATTGATCCACTTGACCCGAAACAGGAGTGTGTGGGCCATGGCAGTCAAAGCTCAAACTGGGCACAGCACCTGATGATGAAGATGATACTGTACTCTTTTTTTTCTTTTGTTCATTTACCAACCAGCTTTGTCTTGGTAGTTGGTGTAGATTTTTTTAATAATGTAATTAACTATACTATTGTATTTCATAATTCAATTTATTTTATTTGATTGATCATGAATATAGGATACCGTGATTGTATCAGTGTGATTTATATATAGTGCATTTTATGCTACCTTATTTTGATTTATAATAAGTATCCTTATGAATTCTGTATTTGTGTATATGAAATTTAATAAAAATTACTGGAAAAAGAAAGAAAAGAAAGAAAACAATGCGTTCAGTCTGGTGTTGTGGATGCCATCTACAAGCCAGACTATATCACGTAGCAAGCCTCTTTTGACAGCACTTCTGAAACAAGGCCAATGTTACTAGAAGCATGAGGAGTATCAAGTGTATGGCAACACCACTACTGGAAAATCGTACCTTCATCGTCATGGGGTCTGAGTCCCGAAACTTGCTCTCCTGACGTTCCCCAGGGGGTTCACAGCAGTTCAGAAAAGACAGATCACCACGACTTTCAGAAGGGCAATTAGGGATACTCATTCAATCTGATTTAACCAGTAATCCCAAATTCCTTGGTTGAATGAAGCAATAATCCAACATAGTATGGTAGCACTGCTTGAGAATGGCCATGCTGATCAGTGGCATCATTATGCAATCATTTCTCAGTCCTTAAGGATCCACATCTACCTCTCAATATACTCCTTTTAGCACTTCTTTCTAAATATTCTGTGTTCTTACTTTTCGTGATATTTCTTGTTTCCTTATCAAGTCTTGGTGATTACTAAAAGGCTTACTTGTTCTTTTAATTCTATTTGCTAACTCTACATGCCTTTTCCTTTGGAAGTTGTCAACTCCTCCTGATTCTGTCTTCTGTCCGCATCTTTTCCATTCCTCTTGGCCCAAAACATCGACAGTTTATTTCCCTCCATCGGTGCTGTCTGACCTGCTGAGTTCTTCCAGCATTGTACTTATTTTCTTGTTATTTAGAGATACAACATGGAACTGGCCCTTCTGGCCCAGCGAACTGCACCACCCAGCAGCACACCTACTGAACCCAAGCCTATTTGTGCATGCTGCTTCATATACCACAGCTGGAGCACTTTTCTTTATGGTTTGTTTCATCTTAAGAGGATATGCCTGCATATGATTTGTTAACTGAATTGATCACTTAAGCTTAAACGTAGCTTTTTCATTGTTATACAAGAATGATGAGGACACAAGGTGCATCAATAAAATAAACATGAAAAAGAATTCTTCATTGGTCTCACTTAGAATATTCAGAGGGAGGGAAAGTGGAACAAAAGATGATTTCTGCGCAACTACTTCTAAACAATTTTACCTTTATGACTTTCATCTGAACACAGTGAATTTGCTGTATATCATTTCCATTCATTCAATTCCATTTGGCCAGTATTTTTTTAATCCCTAAAGGACTGTGGAAATAAAACTCCCCCTTCTCAATGCACAGTAATTATGAAATTTTGTGCCCTCCCACTCAGCTTTCATTCTTGCTTTTACACATTGACTGAATCCTCAAAGGATCAACTTATTCACCATATACAGTACATTTACTTGTATTAGGAATGTGCTATTTGTGTTGGTGTGACAATATTCGATAATGATAAAGAATTATTTTATTTATTTAGTAGGCCCTTCCGGCCCTTCGAGCCAGGACCCTAAAATTAATCCTAACCTAATCATGGGACAATTTATAACGACCAACGAACTGATCCTTGGACTGGGGGAGGAAACAGGAGCACCCAGAGAAAACGCATGCATTCTACAGGGAGAATGCACAGAGACGCTTTACAGACCTGTAGCTGGAATTGAACTCTGAGCTTCAGAACATCCTGTGCTGTAATAGCATGACAGTAGCCATTATGCTACTATGCATTACATAAAAAGTGAAATTAGAGGTTAAAGTGTGAAATACAATGTGCATAGGTACATAAGTATCAGCACAAATTTACATATAAACAGCATTATAAAAATGGTTTAAAGTATTTACAGTCAGAGGTATTCGATTGGGTGGGTGGTGTGGGTAACTGCCTGCGGGAAGAAACTTTTAAGACTGCGTGAAGTTTTTAAAAATATTTTTTATGCATTTCTACAATACAGCAGCAAACAAAAAACCATCAACGGAATGGAGATTTATACAGTGCAAAACAAACGTGTCCAATATATAATTCATAACAATAAGAAAAAAGCACCCAAAATAAATTCATATAAAATTAGTGTCTTCCCCACCCAACCACTATAAAACCCCAGGCCAACCATTTCTATGTATAAAAGAAAAATTAATCGGAGCATTCAACCCCACAGAGCTGTAAATGTATATATTAAAAAGAAAATATAATGCCGACTACCAAAACTATAATGTAATTCACAACAAAGAACCGTAAAACTTACAGAAAAAAAGCTGAAAGTAAGGGATTGTAGTACCAAAAAAATGGATAAACTTAATCTAAAGAGGAGTTATGAAAGTATTGAAGAAAAGGTCCCCACACCTTAGGAAACTTTATGTCTGAATTAAGAAGTGAATAACGAATCTTTTCAGGGTCTAAGCAGGACATAATATCACTAAGCCATTGAGCATGAGTAGGTGGGGCAGCATCTCTCCACCTAAGAAGAACTAACCATCTAGCCAAGAGAGAGGCAAAAGATAATGTTCGACGTTTAGTCGGACTCAAGTGCCTGTCTACTTCACCCAAGGTGCCAAAAAGTGAAGTTTTGATTTTAATAGATCTATAGCATCAGAAAGGAGATTTTGAAAAAGACTGTTTTCCTGGTGGGTAGCATCCACAATGTTTTGTTTTCCTGCCCTAAATTTTCCATATTCCTTTTATAAGATTTCACTGTACTTGGGAATGATAATGGCTCTCTCTGTTGAAAAACTCCACACCACCCACCCTCAAAGTAAAAATTCAAAGTAAATTATTACTTAGTTTCATATATTTCATCAAATATTACCTTCTCCACTTACAAAATAAATACTAACAATTATCTTCATGCAGGCATTCACAGTAGAATAAAGATGGAGAATAGAATCAACAAAAAACACACACACAAAAAAGGACTGACAAGCAACCAATGTGCAAAAGAAGAAAATCTGCAAATAAAAAAGAACTAAATTATATTAATAATAATAATAACAAATAAACAATACTGAGGACATCTGTTATAGAGTCCTTGAAAGTGTGTCCATACATTCTGCTGAATGATTAGTTCAGTAGTGACAATGTCCTCACTAGTTCAGGAGCCTGATGGTTGAAGGGTAATAACTGTTCCTGAACCTGGTAGTATGGGGCTGAAGGCCTGCTGAGAAAAGAGAGCATGGCTTGGATTTTGGGGATTCCGAAATTCAAAGCTAAAAAAATTCATATATTTGTGCTTAAATCCATAAGGCATTTTGACCATAAGTTATGGGAACAAATTAGGCCATTTGGTCCATCGAGGCTGCTCTGCCCTTTCATCATGGCTGATCCACTTTTCCTCTCAGCCCGAATCTCCCCATATCCCTTCATGCCCTGACAAATCAAGAATCTCTAAAACTTTGCCTTTAGTATACGTAAAGACTTGGCCTCCACAGCTGCCTGTGGCAAAGAATTCCACAGATTCACCACTCTCTGGCTGAATAATTTCCTCTTCATCTCCATTCTAAAAAGACGCTCCTCAATTATGCGGCTGTGTTCTCTAGTCTTAGGCTCTTCCACCATAGGAAACATTCTCTCCACATCCACTCTATCAAAACCTTTCACCATTCAATAGGATTCAATTAGGTCACCCCTCATTCTTCTGAATTCTAGTGAATACAGGCCCAAAATCATTAAACGCTCTTCATCTGACAAGGTATTAAATCCTGGATTCATTTTTGTTAACGTCCTTTGAACCATCTCCAGTTTTAGCAGATTTTTTTTTACAATAAGGGGCAAAAACTGCTCACAATTCTCCAAGTGAGGCCTCACCAGAGCTTTATAAAGTCTCAGCATTACATCATTGCTTTTATATTCTAGTCCTCTTGAAATTAATGCTAACATTGCATTTGCCTTCTTCACCACAGACTCAACCTGCAAATTAACCTTTTCGGAATACCGCACAAGGACTCCCAAGTCCCTTTGCACCTCAGTTTTTTTGTATTTTCTCCCCCACCTACAAAAGAGGCAGTCCTTTCATTTCTGCTACTAAGGTGCATGACCATACACTTTCTGACATGGTATTCCATCTGCCACTTGTTTGCCCATTCTCCTAATCTATCTCAGTCCTTCTGTAGTCTCTCTATTTCCTCAAAACTACCTCCACCTCCACCTATCTTCATATTGTCTAGGAAGTTTGCAACAAAACCATCTATTCTATTATTCAAATCACTGATATATAATGTAAGAAGAATCAGTCCCAACACAGACCTGTATGGAACACCACTAGTCACTGGAAGCCAAACAGAAAAGGCTCACTTTATTCCCACTATTTGCCTCCTACTAATCAATCTCTGCTTTATCCATGCAAACATCTTTCCTGTAATACCATGGGCTCGTAACCTCATGTGTGGCACCTTATCAAAGGCCTTCTGAAAATCCAAGTGCACAACATCAACCAATTCTCCTTTGTCTACCTTGCTTGTCATTTCTTTAAAAAATTCCAACAGACTTGTTAGGCAAGATTTTCCCTTGAGGAAACCATGCTGACTATGACCTATTTTATCATGTTCCTGCAAGTACCCTAAAAACATCATCCTTAAAAATCACCTCCAACATCTTTCCAACCACTGATATTAGACTAATTGGTCTATAGTTTCCTTTCTTCTGCCTCTCTCCTGTCTTGGAGTGACATTTGCAATTTTCCAATCTTCCAGAATCAGTCTAAAATCTAGTGATTCTTGAAAGATTATTGCTAATGTCTCCACTATCTCCTCAGCCACCTCTTTCAGAACCTTGGGGTGTACACCAGCTTGTTTCCCAAGAACCTTCACTCTAGTAATGATAACTTTATATACTTCACGCTCCCTGACATCTGGAACTTCGACCATACTGCTAGCACCTTTCACAGTGAAAACTGATGCAAAATACACATTCAGTTTGTCTGCCATTTCTTGTCCGCCATTACTACCTCTCCAGCATTGTTTTCCAGTGGTCTGATATCCACTCTCACCTCTCTTTTACACTTCTTGTATTTGAAGAAACTCTGTTATACTCATTAATGTTAATGGCTAGCTTGCTTTCGTTTTCCATCTTTATCTCCTTAATTGCCTTTTTAGTTGCCTTCTGTTGGTATTTAAAAGCTTCCCAATGCTCTAATGTCACTAATTTTTGCTTTATTATATACCTTCTCTTTAGTTTTAATGTTGGCTTTGACTTCCCTTGTTAGCTATGGTTATGTTATCCTACCTTTAAAATGTTTCTACCTCTTTGGGATGTGCATATCCTGTGCCTTCTGAACTGATCTCAGAAATTCCAGCCATTGCTGCTCTGCTGTCATCCATGCCAGTGTCCTTGGTCAATCAATTCGGGCCAACTCCTCTCTCATGCCTCTGTAATTCCCTTTACTCCACTGTAATACTGATACATCTGACTTTAGCTTCTCCTTCTCAAATCTCAGTGTGAATTTGATCATATAATGATCATTTCCCCTAAGGTTTCTTTTACCTTAAGCTCTCTTATCAATTCTGGTTCATTGCACAACACCTAGTCCAGAATAGCTGATCCCTAGTGGGCTCAACTTCGAGCCGCTCTAAAAAGCCATCTCATAGGCATTCTAGAAATTTCCCCTCCTGGAATCCAGCACTAACCTGATTTTCCCAATTTACCTGCAAATTGAAATCCCCCATGACTATTGAAACATTAACCTTTTGGCATGCATTCTCTATCTCCCATTGTAATTTGTAGGTCCCATCCTTACTACGGCTAGGGGGTCTGTATACAACTCCCATCTGGGTCATTTTAGCCTTGCAGTTCCTCAACTCTATCCACAATGATTCAACACTTCCAACCTTATGTCATCGCTTTTTAAAGATTTGATTTCAAATTTTTTTAATACCAACAGAGTGATGACCTCCCCCCCCCCACCCCACCACCCCCTGCCTTCCTGTTCTGCCTGTCCTTTCAATACAATGTGTATCCATGGACATTATGCTTCCATCTATAATCTTCTTTTGTCCATGATTCAGTGATGCCGACAGCATTGTACCTGCTAATCTGCAACTGTGCTACAAGTTCACCTAGCTCATTCCGTATACTGAGCAAATTCAAATATAACACCTTCAGTCCTGTATTCACCCTTTTTGATTTTGTCTGCCTTTTATGTTACAATTCATCTTGTTGACTGCAATTTTGTCCTATCAACAGCCTCTCCTCTCTACACATACCCTCTGTTTGTAAACCAGCTACCTCATCTTCAGCACTATCATCAGCCTTTCCTATGATACTGCTTGCATTGAAACATATGCAGCTCAGGACACTAGTCACATCATACTCAATGTTTTGATTCTTAACTTTGTCTGAGGTCTTACCAACATCTGCCTTTACAACCTCTCCACTAACTGTTTTAGGGACTCTGATTCCCATCCTCCTGCAACTCTAGTTTAAACCCCTCCTTGTAGCAGTAACAACCCTTCGCACTTGGATATTCGTCCTCCTCTGGTTCTGGTACAAACCGTCCCTCTGTACGGGTCCCACCTTCCCTAAAGAGAGTCCAATGATCCAAAAATCTCTCCCTCCTACAAAAACATTTTAGCCACATATTAAATTGCATAATCTTCCTAGTTCTGACCTCACTAGCACATGGCAAGGGTAGCAGTTCTGAGATCACAACCCTGAAGGTCATGCCCTTTAATTTAGAACCTAATTCCCTGAACACCCTATGCAGAATCTCATCACTCATCTTACCCATGTCATTGGTACCTACATGGCCCTCTGGTTGTTCATCCTCCTATTTAAATTGTTGAGGACTCGATTCAAGGTATCCCAGACCTTGGCACCCGGGAAGCAACATACCATCGGGGAATCTCGATCTCGCTCACAGAAGCCCCCGTCCATTCATCTAACCAACGAATCCCCTATCACCACAGCATACCTCTTCTCCCCCACTCTTTCCTTCTGAGTCACAGAGCCTGACTCAGTGCCAGGGACCTGACCACTGCAATTTTTCTCTGTTGGATAAAGCCACCCAACAGTATCCAAAGTGATATACCTGTAGCTGAGGGGTATGCCACAGGGGCAGTCTGCACTGGCTCCTTAATTGCTTTCCCCTTCCTGACTGTCACCCTGCTTTCTGTGTCCTACACCTTGGGTGTAACTACCTCTCTCTCTATCCTATCTCTCACCCCTTCAACCTCCTGAGTGATCAGGAGTTCATCCAGTTCCAGCTCCAACTCCTTTTCGCGGATTGTTAGAAGCTGAAGCTGGATGCACTTCTCGCAGTTGTAGTCCTCACTCCTTAGTGCGGATTAATCCCTTCCTTTCCTTTTGTTATCGTTTACTCCTCAGCCCCTCTGTCAAAACGTTCCCTCTGATTCTAGTTCATGTGCAGTTGTCCTGCTTTGGTAACCTTGATTGCAGCCATTTTTATTCTGTGCTCCAAAATTCCTTCCTAACTGAACCCTGCTTTTGGCCTCCCCTATTTCTCTGCTTCATTAAATCTTGTGGATAAACTTGTGATCAATAATAAGATAGATCAGCTTTATTTGTTACATGTTTATGGAAACCTTAAAATATACAGTGAAACGCATCATTTGCATCGGGGATATGCCCACAGATGTCACCATGCTTCTGGTGCCAACATAACATGCCCACAGCTTACCCTAGCTTGAATGTCTTTGGAATTTGGGCAACCACCTTTTTTTGGTTTTCTCAGATGATATTATGCTTGAATTTAGAGAAAATTAGAAGTAATCTTTATGATTCCTCACTTAAATTTGAACAGACCTGGAGATCTTTTATTCAATATTTTCATTTAATGTAATTTTTTTTCTTCTCTTTTTTGCTCCATATTTATATACCCTTCTTGTTTTTTTTACTGTTTTTAATGGAGGTCGGGTTTGAGGACGTGATTTTAAGTTCTTTAACTCTACTTGGTTCCAAGTTAGCCCATTGCTTTGCTTTGCTTTTAGTTTAGTTGCACAGTGGGGTTTTTTTTGTTTTTTTTTTCCTTTTCTCTATTGAAATATATATATATAAATTAGTATACTATTATGTTACCTTAGTATGTTATGTTTAAATTACATTGTTTGTATCACTTATTTTTCTGTATTAATATCTCCTGTAATCTTATTATATTCTAACAGTGTATTAGTGCCTATATGGCTTACCTTTTTGTATACTTATTCAATAAAAAGATTTAAAAAGAAAGAAAGGAATTTGGGAGAGATTGTGACACAGTCCACTTAACAGACTTGTGTACAAAATTAAGGCACCTGTGATTGGGGATAATACTGAATGCGTCAAAAAATTGGTTAAACGAGCAAGAAACAAAGAGTAGCAAGAAAGGGGGCTACTAACTTAAGAAAAATGTTTGCCATGGAGGGGGTGCAAGAAAAGTTCACTGCACTAAATCTAGAGATGGTGAGAAAGTTCTATGAGGGGAGCTTGGGTCCATCAGGTCTGTTTTGCTAAGAGATTAAAGAATGAGAAACGTTAAATAGTGACAGGGCTTGACACACTGGGTGAAGGGCAGATATTTTTCCTTGGTGTCTATGGAGAGACTACAGACTCAATATATGGAGTAAATCTATATATTTTCTGCAAAGAGGAAATATTTCTTTACTGGGGAGGGTGTTGTGAACCAGTGGAATGCTGAGCAGGGGAGGCTACTTTCCTGAAATTATTAAAGAAGATTGTAAATAAATTTTTAGTCATAAGAGTCATCAAAGTGGATGGAGAGAGAGTAGGAATATGATATTGAGAAAGAGCATCTTCTCTTCTTCCTACTTATTGAGGGTTGGAATTGGTTTGATGGTTGGAATGGAGACACAAGGGTCTGCAGATGCTGCAATCTGGAACAACACATGAAATAATAGAGGAATGGCAGGTTATGCAGCTCCTGCAGAGAGAAATGGACATTCAGCATTTTGCTTCAAGGTCCTTCATCTATACTCCTCAATCCTGTCCATTTCCATCTATAGAAGTATAGAGACCTGCTGAGTTCTTCCAGCTTTTCAATAGTTCCAATATTTTACCCCTTCTCTAAGGTTTCTAGGTCTCCATGCACCACAGCCCTCCCCCATGTACAGTAGCAATGGAGTGTTGAACAGCTGAAGGTGCCGTCTTAAAGGAGATGTTTACATTTGTCTCAGGCTCAAGTGCTGGTGGGTACACAGTTACTTTCAAAGAAGGGAAATGTGTTCTCCCATTTCACCAGTGCTGACTCGCTCTCCCGACTCCTTCTATGTCACCTTAGATTGTCTTCATTTCTTTCAACAATAAAACCCGCTTTCCTCTGACTACTTGCTTCAGGTGCAGAAAGTGAAAAGACAGCATTCTGCCACATTGCACCAGGCACATATTTAATTCAGTAAGCTCGGGTGTGGACATGCATGATGATAGCCTAATGCCTTCTATTGCGTCACAGTGCACCACTATTCATTAAAGATTTATGTGTATGCCTCTTACCTAAATATATATTTCATAAGGCATCCAGGGTTTTCATTATGGAAATAAACCATACCATAATTAATAATACTTAGGTGCAAATTAAGTCCAATTAATCTATTGTTAAGAGGCAATGACCTAGATACCATGCTGTTCCTCAGGCAAAAATTGTTTTATGCTTCAGAGTGAATGCACTGTCACTGGTTGTTTGCAAATTACTCTACAGCTATTGTGTCAGTGGCCTACTTTCTTTTGCCCAAAGGGTGAAAGAATTGGGAAGCTTGATTGCCATGAGACAATTGAAGAGTTCACAGAGGAAGCCTTAATGGTGAAAGCATATCCAGGAAATGCCCCAAGAGCACACAATTGAAAAGAGAAGATAAGTTAAGTGACCTAAAAACAAAGGAGGAGTTATTCCGAATAAGCTCTTCTCGGGCTTCCAGCTGGGTAGGGGTATTGAGTTTAACTAACGTTTCAATGGCAAGCTCTACCATCTTCATCAGGGATGATGCCTAGGCATGTCTAGTCCAGTGGTAGATAGACCCCCATCGCCCATCCCTCCTGATCGGTTAGTCCTCAACTAATCAGGTTTCTGCTGTCCCACCTTGTTCACAATCGAATTCCAGTTGTTACTTCGAGCAAGATCTTTACCCTTGAATGAAAGAAAACTACTGTGCCTCACCAATGGCTTTTGGAATCACCTAGTGAAGGAAGCTGTTGAAATAAGAGTAGCAAATAATAATTTTTTAAAAGATGACCGTCTAGCTCTAAGAAACAACTAGAATTGGATTGTAAACAAGGTGGGACACTGAAAACCTAACTTTTTGAGGACTAACCAGTCAGGAGGGATGGAAGACTGGGGGAGGGGTATATACATCACTGGACTAGATGTGCCCTGGCATAATCCCTGATGCAGATGGCAGAGTTTGCCATTGAAACATTAGTTAAAATCAAGACCTGTACCTGGCTGGGAGCTCAAGAAGTGTTTACTCTCTATATATGCTCAAGAAAGAAATTAGGAGAGCCAGAAGGGGCCATGAGAAGGCCCTGGTGAACAGGATTAAGGAAAACCCCAAAGCATTATACAAGTACATTAAGAGCAAGAGGATAAGACATTTGAGAATAGGACAAGTCAAGTGTGACAGTGGAAAAGTGTGTATGGCACCAGAGGAGATAGTAGAGGTACTTAATGAATACTTTGCTTCAGTATTCACTATGGAAAAGGATCTTAGTGATTGTAGACATGACTTACAGCGGTCTGAAAAGCTTGAGCATGTAGATATTAAGAAAGAGGATATGCAGGATCATTTGGAAAGCATCAAGTTGGATAAGTCACTGGGACCGGATGAGATGTACCCCAGGCTACTGTGGGAGGCGAGGGAGGAGATTGCTGAGCCTCTGGTGATGATCTTTGCATCATCAGCGGGGACAGGAGATGTTCTGGAGGATTGGAGAGTTGTGGATGTTATTCTATTATTCAAGAAAGGGAGCAGAGATAGCCCAGGAAATTAAAGACCAGTGACCCAGATAAGTGTGAGGGGGTTCATTTTGATAGGTCAAATATGACGGTAAGACTCTTGGCAGTGTGGAGAATCAGAGGGATCTTGGAGTCCGAGTCCATAGGACATTTAAGACTGCTGCGCAGGTTGATTCTGTGGTTAAGAAAGCATATGGTGTATTGGCCTTAAACAATCATGGAATTGAGTTTAGGAGCTGAGAGGTAATGCTGCAGCTATATAGGACCCTGGTCAGACCTGACTTGGAGTACTGTGCTCAGTTCTGGTCACCTCACTACAGGAAGGATGTAGAAGCCAATAGAAAGGGTGCAGAGGAGATTTACAAGGATGATTTACCTGAATTGGGAAGCATACCTTATGAAAATAGGTTGAGTGAACTTGGCCTTTTCCCCTTGGAGCGATGGAGGATGAGAAGTGACCTGATGGAGGTGTATAAGATGATGAGAGGCATTGATCGTGTGGATAGTCAGAGGCGTTTTCCTAGGTCTTGAATGACTAGCACAAGAGGGCAGAGTTTTAAGGTGCTTAGAAGTAGGTACAGAGGAGATGTCAGGGGTAAGTTTTTTACGCAGAGAGTGGTGAGTGTGTGGAATGGTCTGCCGGCGACCGTGGTGGAGGCGGATACAATAGAGTCTTTTAAGAGACTCCTGGACAGGTATATGGAGCTTAGAAAAATAGAGGGTTATGTGTAACCCTACATAATTTCTCAGGTAAGGACATATTCAGCACAGCTTTGTGGGCCAAAGGGCCTGTATTGTGCTGTAGATTTTTCTATGTTTCTATATGCTGGAAAAGTACTAGATCCTTTTTCACTTACCCCTATGAAGAGTTATCTGTTGGTGAGCCAAGTGAGATGCACAGAGGGCCACCAAGTATAGTGATGGGAAGTTATAAACACCACAGACAGCTACAATCAGCCCTCACACCCTCTCCTCCACACAATGTGCTATCTTCTATCTCAACTTTATTTTCAGAATCAGGTTTAATATCATTGGCATACATTGTGAAATTTACTCTTTGCAGCAGCAGTTCATTGTAATATGTAATAGTGAAAAAAAACTATAAATTACAATAAGTTTATATGTAAAATATTTCATTCAATAATTGGTGCAAAAAGTGAGGAAAAAGTAGTGAGGTAGTGTTCATGGATTCACTGTGCATTCAAAAAATCTGATGGCGGAGGGGAAGATACTGTTCCTGACATTCTTTTATCCCTTGATTTCTTGAAGATTCAAGAACTATTAATCTCTGTTTTGAATGGAACTATTACCATTGCTGAGTCCTCCATCTTCAATAACCCCTGGTCAGCATTGACCCAAAACTGAACTGAACAAGCAACATAGACTTCATGGTTGCAACAGCAGATCAGAGGCTGGTGTATCCTGCAGCAAGTGAATTTAATCCTGACAATGCCAAGGACTTTCCACATTCACAAAGAATAAGTCCAAAGTGTTTTAGAATATTGTCCACATTGCTGGATGAATGCATCTCCAATAATTCTCCAGAAGCTCAAAACCATCTTGGTCAAAGAATTTTCTTTTCAGTAACCCATCACCAGCCTAAAATATCTTTCTCTTGAAAATTCACTGCAGTTACTCGGCAGGGTTAATGCAATAGCATTTTCCAAATCGACAAAGACAAGGGCAGCTGACCTTTGAAATGATCCTCATCTGCAGGGATTCCACCCATCCCAAGTTATACAACATTCTAACTTGGAAAAATATTGATACTCTTTCATCACCATTGAGTCTATGTCTCAGAATTCCATCCTAAACATACACCAAAAATAGTGCAACAGTTTAAGAAAGCTGTTCACCCTCTTAAGGGAAATTGAGTCTGGGCAATGAACGCTTACTTTGTTATCAATACCTAGATCTTGAAAATGAATAGGCACATATCCTTCTTGGGAACTAATTCCTAAGACTCATTATCCATTGAGTGATGAAATCTCATCTCATTTCAGTGCTAAATGGTCTACCTTTTAGGTCCAGACTGCGACCTCTGGTTCTAGATTTCACAGTCAAGGGAACTATCCACCCTAATTTACCTGTTGAACGCTGAAAGAATGGGGTAAATTTCGATGAGATTACCTTTCTTTTTCTAAACCCTAACCAGGAGTTTGCCTACTCACCTCTCATCTTACAACAGATCTGGTATCCCACAAACTTGTCCAGTAGATCATTACTTCAGATACATAAAGTGGTAGAAGTCACAACAAGATTGGATAAGGACACATTGAGTGCAAAATGCAGGTGTCATATAAATAACTGGTTATAGGCATTTATCCTAGGTTGATGAGACAGTTCCGTTAGAGCTGAATATATTTGTTTTTTTCTGGTGTATATTCTGCTCAAGCATTTTGATTTGGGTCAGTTTGGGCCAACCCAGCCCAGTCCAGTAACTTATCCCGTCAGGATGACGTCCCAGTTAATTTCCAGTTGCTGAATTTACAGCAATGATTGGTTCAGGTCATATATAGATTAGTTTGGACAAATCATGTTGCGATTAGCTAGGTGGATTTGGGTTTGAATTGCTGAGGGCGGATTGCAGTCAGATTAAATAAAGTGGGGTAGGGATTGGATGGCTGTGGGCTGACTGGCTTTGGATTAACTGAAGGCAGTGCATTTTGATTGGCTTCTGTCAGACTGCATTTGGATGGTGGGGTAGAGTGGAGTTGCAGCAGGTGAGTTAGGTTCGGGTCGGGCTTTAATTTATTTTATATATGTGTGAGCAGACTCCTTCAGTGTGTGGTTTTAGAAGTTATTTCCTCAGAAATATATTGAACACTGGCAATAATGCAGACATGAATTAGTGATTGTCAGAAGTGAGGGACAACAGTGATCAGGAAAGACTGAGCTAACTGGAGTTCTTTCTCTAAGAAAAAATAGTGTTATTATTTGTAAGGTTATTATTTGTATTATTTGCAGAATAAGAAATCAGATAAAATAAAACAAGCTATTTCGGATTTTTTCTTAAAGCAGGCATTACTGAGGTACATATTTCAGAATCAGCATCAGGTTTATTATCACTAATGCATGTTGTGAAATGTGTTGATTGTGGCAGCAGAAGAAGATCAAGGATAAAGGGAACAGAGGGATTGAAGATCAGGATAAAGGAGGTGTAAGTAGATGGAATGAGGTTCAGAAAGTCACAGAGCAGGGAAACAGGCCCTTCAGCCTATCATGTCCATACTCACCATCAAATACCCATTTATACAAGCCCTATTTACCAGTATTTGGTCCACTACTTTGACTTGGCAATTCAAGTACTCACTTGGATACTCCTTAAATGTTGAGGGAGTCTCTGCCTCATCATCCCCTGAGGCAGAATGTACCAGATTCCAACCATCTTCTTGGTGAAAAGTTTCTGGCTCGGATTCCTTTAAAAATTTTAGCCTTGATCCACAGCCTATGTCCTCTAGTTTAATATAGATCTGGTACAGGGTCATGTTTCTACCCAATCTAAGCCCCCCAAACCAAGCCTTGAAATACCTCAATCAGGTATCCACTGGAATATGAAACTAGCATAGACGCATTGGACCTAATGGCCTGATATTACGCTATAAATTCTTTTTCAGCTTTGTGCAAGAAGATCAAGAGGGACCCAAGACAGATCAATAACTTGATAGTTTCAGATGAAGATTAACGTGGGCAGTCTCATTCTGATCCCGCACATCATTGATAACAGAGATGTGATTGAAACAGCCTGTTACTCTTGAACTATCCACCATTATTCATGACAGAACAGATGGGCCAAATGCGTTGATTTGGTCTGTGGGTGATGATATCATTTAGTTCTTTCCATAGTGTGCAGTCTCCAGTCTACAGCATGCATGGAAGCTAATTTGTTATTTTCCTATGTTCATTTAAGTTTATTGCAACTCTTAGGATGTTCATTCTACTCATTAAATCACATCTAGTACCCTGGGATTGATGAGAATGACACAACAAGGGTTTTGCCTTGTCCAAAAGTTATGGATTATGGTAGGGTCCAACTCTGCCACATTGAATAGTATTCCACTGTAACTCTGTAGCTGGGCCATAGCCCCAGTTTAGAACTGACACTTTTGAATACATTCCATGCGACAAGAGAGTGTTGAGTTCTATAGTTAAGAGAGTATCCTCAGTTTGAAGATGGGATTTTGTCCACAGGATTTGAATAGTGGTCAAATCAACCAATACAGTCCTGGACAGATCCATCTGTCACAGGTAGTTTGGTGAGGGCTAGATTTCCCCTTCCTATTGGTACTTTTACCACCTGGCACCTGACAGGCTTTGTTCAGTTTAGTCAGATAGTGGGAGACTGACCCTATCTGTGATAGAGATCAAAATTTTCCATTGTGAGTACATTCTATGCCACTTTCTCTAAGTGTCTTCAACATGAAGAAAAACATTTCATTTGCAGAGGCATGTGTCCAAATGTGGCCAAGCTTCTGGAATCAATATCCAGGACTTACACCTGAATCTGCCATCTTCTACCTCACACCAAATTGTTGGCCCATCTGGGGATGATGAACAGATTCTTCAGGAAGACAGCTAAATTCTCTGATTCTGCCACTAGCTCTCCCCCCGCACCCCCGCCCACCCCCGCTAGAACATGGTGGCACCATGCTAGTATATCGGTTACCTTGATGCTATTCCAGGTCAGGGGGCTCCAGAGTTCAGAGTTCAATTTCACAGCCATTCTGCAAGGAATCTCTGTACGTCCTTCCTGCGGAACGTCTGGGTTTTTCCCAGGTGCTCTGCTTTACTCTTACAGCCTAGGTTGGTTAATTGTTCATTGTAAATTATCCTGTGTTTAGGTTAGGGTAAAATCGGGGTTGTGGTGTTGCTGGGGCAATGGGGCTCGAGCGGATAAAGGCTTACTCTGTGCTGTATTGCTAAATAAAATAAAGGAAGCTGAATGGTGACATTATGAAGGTTTTTAAAATAACAAGAGGCATAAAGTGGATAGTCCCTCTTTTTCCCAGGGTAAGGAAATCTAAAATAAGAGAGCATAAATTTAAGGTGAGGAGGAAAGAATCTAAAAGGATTTGCAGGGAATTGTTTTTCAAACAGGGTATGGGGTTACATGAATTGAGCTGCCAAAGAAAGTTGTGGAAGTGGGTATAATTACAATGTTTAAGACATTTGGACAAATTTGGACAAAGTTGGAGGGATTTGGGTCAAGTGCAGGCAAATGGGACCTAGCTCGGATAGACATCTTGGTTGGCATGGTCTAGATGAACTGAAGGGCCTGCGTCTGTAATATAGAACTCTATGACTTAATGATAGGAGAATGAGGTTAAGGCGGTTAATAAATAAGCCATGATGAAATGGCAGAGCAGGCTCGATGGGCAAAATAGCCTATTTCTGCTCCTATGTCTTATGGTCTCATGTAAACCTTACCTATCTTATTGCTGCTGCCCTTAACTATCTCCAGTCTTCTGATAACTCATCAGTTGTTAACCAAAATGCAACAATCTCTGTCAGGACCCTAGTAATCTCCTTTCTTCTTTGCCATTGCATTTTAGAATAGATCTCATCTGGCCCAAGGGAATTATGCACTTATCCATTCTCACCTCCACCTTATTGATATTGACACGCTCCAGACTATTGAAGCATCCTTCCCTCCACTGTCTATCCTCCATATTACTCTCCTTGGTGAATTTAGATGAGAAATATTCAATTAGGATATTGCCTGCACTCCCTGGCTCTGCACTTAGATTATTCTTTTGGTGTCCAAGATGGACACACTTTTCTTTCCCTAGCCACTTAGTTCTTCCTATTATACTTCTAGAATGACTTAGGACTTTCTTTAAACGTATCTGCAAGGATATTTCATGACCTCTTGGATAAGTTGGGGCTGTTTTCCCTGGAGTGAAGGAGGCAGTAGTGTAAAATTAGAGATTTCTAAAATTATGAGGGCATAAGAAGTTAGATAGTCACAGTCCTTTTCACAAGTTAGAGGAATCTAAAACAAGCAAACATAGGTTTAAGGTGAGGGGAGGAAGATTTAAAGGAGATCTGAGATCTGGCTTGGGCCTGGGGTCTTGGGGTCCTGGGGCCCTTGGGTCCTGGGGTCCTGGAGCCTTGCTTGGGGTCTGGGGACTTGGAGCCTCGCTTGAGGTCTGGGGTCTTGGAGCCTGGCTGCGGGATCTTCGAGGCTTGGGGTCTGGGGTCTTGGAACCTGGCTGCGGGATCTTCGAGGCTTGGGTTCTTGGAGCCTGGCTGCGGGATCTTCGAGGCTTGGGTTCTTGGAGCTTGGCTGAGGGATCTTTGAGGCTTGGGTTCTTGAAACTTGGCTGAGGGATCATCGAGGCTTGGCTTGGAGCTCAGAGACAGAGTGGGAATTGAACATCAACACAGAGCCGGGACTTATCCTTCAACAAGCTGGGACTCATCTTTAACATGACACTAACATGAGACAGGATAGAACATAGACATAGAGCTGAGACTTATCCTAAGACAAGTTGGGACTCAACTTCATCTCCACACCAAGCTGGGACAGGTCGCTCTGTCAGGTAACAGCAGAACGGCCGGAGTTACCCAACAGAGGCTAGGACAAGACAAGACAGATCCCCCCAAAGGGGAACGACAAAATGACCTGGCTTACCCCACAGAGGCCAGGACAAGAAGAGACAACACCAAAGAACAACAGGCAGTTCCATCTCTGCTCCGGGGTAGCTCCGAGTCTCAGTTTGGCCAGCGACCTCAGCTGGCTATAGAAACAGCCAGATCCCTACCTACCTCGGAGTGCCTGGCAGCCACTCAGCCAGCCCAGGAAACAGCCAAATCCATACCACAAAGACAGCTCCAACTACTGACAGCAAGGCTCCATGAGGGGATGGTTTCCCAACGCGGCCAATTGATGGCAATTGACTGCTCTAGTCTTCCACCGGCAGGTTGCTCCCAGGGGATCTTGACAAAACAAATCAGCAGCTCACACTCAACCCCAAGGCTTCTTAAATTCCAAGCCCCAAGATGGGAATCAGGTGCCTGTGATTAACTCAAACAAGGGACAGCTGGAAGACCCAGAGTCCTGAGTCCACGGACTGGACCATGAACCAGAATGCGGACTTCACGGACCAGACCATGACACCTTGTTTATAGCTTGTTCCCTGGTCTTCCCGCAGTTTAATAAGCTTATTTTCTCTCCTTCCCAGTTCTGACAGATAGTTTTCAACCTGAAGGCTTTACTTTGTTTTTCATCCCACAGTTGCATCTTGACCTGCTGATCTCCTCCAGCATTTTCTGTTTTTACTTGTCACATGAATTGATAGGATGGTTAAGAAGGTGCACAGTGTGCTGGCCTTCATTAGTTATGAGACTCTGATTTGAAGAGCTGTGAGGTAATGTTGCTGCTCTATACCACTCTAGTTGACCACACTTGGAGTATTGTGTTCATTTCTGGTCGCTTCATTGTGTTCAATTCAGTTCTGGAGACTTACTAGAATGCTGCCTTGATTAGAGATCATGTCTTATGAGGAAAGGTTGAGCGAGCTACACTTTTCTCTTCGGAGTGAAGAAGGATGTGGGGTGACTTGATAAAAATGTGCAAGGCATAGATGATAGGAATAGACAGCCAGCATTTTTCTCCAGAGTGACAATGGTTAATATGTGAGGGCATAATTTTATGTGATTGGAGGAAAGCGTGGGAGAGACGTCAATGGTAGTTTTGTTTTACACAGATTGGAAAGTATATGGAACATACTGCCAGATGTGGTGGTAGAGGCAGATACACTTGAGACTTTTCCGAGACTCATAGCTAGGCACGTGAATGGAAGGAACATGGAGGACTATGTGGGAGTTAGATTGTTCTTGGAGTAGGATAAATGGCATTATGGTCCAAAGGGCCAGTACTGTGCTGTGCTGCTCTATTTCCTATGTACTTACGGCCAATGAATTGCTTTTGAAATGTGAGCTTTGTTGCATTGTAGAGAGCAGAAAGAAATTTGCATACAACCTTTCTCAAATGATAACGTGAAAATGACAAATTATTCTTAAAGCCGATAGTCTGCATATTTTTGAAATAGTGCTATGGTCCCTTATTTATGCAAATGATAAGTAGGGTTAAGCTCAGCCTGGTCCAGATTCCACTACAACACAATCCTTCAATGCTGGAGTCAAGAGCAAATCCGGGTTTCAAATCCAAATCTTCTGATACTGCACTTGAACCCACAACCTTCTGATCCAAAGGCAAGTTGCAGTGAAGGTTGGAGTAGGTATCTACTTTGCAGTTAATGCGGCAATTATGTGTAGTAGTTTAAAGAGAAGCACACACTTCCTCTTGTCCTGCCTAACATTTAACCCTCTATCAACATCCCTCAGACAGATAATCTGACTATTATCTCATTGCTGGTTGTGGAAGCCCGCTGTGCATAAATTGGTTGCTGTGTTTTCTAATTAAAACAGTGACTACACTTCAAAAAGTACCTGACTGACTGTAAAACTGTCTGGGCATCCAGCAGACATAACAAATGCTTTATAGATGCAAATTAGCTGTGTAAACCAGAAATGTACTGTCATACTTCAAAAATATTGCTGTTGTTGAGAAATGAGAAGTATATTTTGTTTTAAAGTCAATGAGTTACGGTATGGTAAGGTCCAAAGCTAGACTATTTTAACAAATTTCCTTTTGTTTATCCTGATTAATGAATGAATTTTCCAAATCAAAAAATCAGCATGAAGAAAGAAATATAATAACATAATATTGACTAATGTTTCATCTTGAAATTAATTGTGTAATCAAGTGCTTGGCTAGAAAACAAACATGCAATAGCTCAGCTTTAAATTTTTATTTTATGGAATTTATAGACGACAGGCATTATCTCTCAGAACATATGGGTCTGTGGCTCATTCAAGGTCCTGAAGTCATGTCTACCTGGGTTTGACCTGTCTCCTCTCTTCTCGTTACTACCATCAAGCGGTGGTGAAGGAGTCCTGGGTCCCAGGCTGCCAGGTTCAGGAGAATTGGTGCCTTGCAGCCACTGGGCTCCTAGCCCAGCTTGACTCACCTCAACGCTGAACTGACTTCACCACTCTATCCTCATTTTTGCAGATTCTGCAATTCATGTTCCATATATAATTTGTTTTCTTCTTTAATTATTTGCACAATTTGTTCTTTTTTCGCACATTCTATGTTTTTCAGTCTTTATTGTGTGTGATTTTTCATGGATTCTATTGTGTTTCTTTGTTTTGTGGCTGCCTGCAAGAAGATGAATCTCAAGGTTGTAATTGGTATACATAACCTCGATAATAAATTAACTTTGAACTTTAAATTCACAAGGTTTCAGCCCATTGATTTGGAGCTGTGTTTGGCAGTAGGAAAGACTTCCAAACAAATGTGATCTCATCTTTCTTTAACTGTTGTGGGACACTAGTGTATTGCTATTGTGTCATGAAAGCACTTGCATGGTATGATTCTGAACCTGCAACTGTGTCAAGTGCATGCTGCCAACTGTAATTGAATAAACAATATCTAATAAAGTCATGCGCTCAGCCTCAACTTCAATTATTTAATCCTCTGTGATCTGGTTGGCAGCTGGTGCTGTGTTCTCTTTGTTAAACTATCACAGTTGGACGTTTGCACCTTTGGGAAAGTCGGTGCCAAGTTGCTTAATTGATTTTGATGTTGCATTTTATTTTTCAGATTGAATGGGGAGAGGTGATTTGAACTACTTATCAGATGGCAAGAAGAACAAGGAATCATTGCCTTCAAATTAGAGCCAGAATATTCAGGGCTGGCAAGAAAATACAACCCACTTTCCCAAAAAGCTGCTGAGTTTAGAAGTTCATTGATTAATTCAAAACTGATACTTGCATAGCTTTGCTCATAAGAGTATTATGAGCAACAATATCAAGATGGCTCTTATTCAATAGAGGGCCAACAAGCTAAATAACCGACTCTGAATCATAATTTCTCAGCCGTAGCTGTTTACAATTCACATGACTCTTGTGATTTTAAATTCTTTCATGGCAGCATTGTGAAAATTATTGTATCCCACTTTTGCTGAATCTTAGTGTTATTCTTTGTTACATTCAATGTCACTGTTGGAAACTAAGAACATGAAGTAGTGCAGGACTATCCCATCAGTGAGTTTCTGGTAAGATGGTGGCGCGCTCAGACGTTGTGGCCACTCTGGGTCTGATCAATTGTGTATTGTTTATCCTGTACATCTTTTTAACAATTGCAAAACACTGCTGGTATTAAGAACATGAAGTAGTGCAGGACTATCCCATCAGCGAATTGCTCGATAGCGATGGAGCTGGGCCTATTGCGTACCATTGTTTGTTGTCATCTGTACCTGTTGCATATCATTGTGCTGAGATGGTGAGAGGCGTGAGTGATTGTCTTGGACATTTTTATTGTGGACATATGACCGTGTTGGACTTTGTTAATGTAGAATACTGCAAGGCTGGGTCATTGGCGACAATGATAGTGGCAAAGCCATATTGCCTCAGTTGTAATGAAGACCCTTGCCACAGGTTTGCCGGTTACAATCTCCCAGGTGGCAAGGGAGAGAGCAGAGACCTCTGTAGACATATTGGAATCCAAACTTGGCTGGGGGCTGGCCCCTCCCATCTGTGCTGCACTCCAGTGTTCACTCAGTGCTTCTGAGCAGTGTACACTGAGTGGAAGGATAATCTAGACCAGGACAACTTACCATCAGCCTATGGTCATGCCACTCATAGATTAGATTAGATTTGATTATGGGGACACGCGGACCTCTTTTATTGGCATTTAGTAATGCATGCATTAAGAAATGATACAATGTTTCCCCAGAATGATATCACAGAAACACAAGACAAACCGACTGAAAAACTGACAAAAACCAAATAATTATAACATATAGTTACAACAGTGCAAAGCAATACCATAATTTGATGAAGAACAGACCATGGGCACGGTGAAAAAAGGTCTTGAAGTCTTTCGAAAGTCCCATCATCTCACGCAGACAGTAGAAGGAGGAAAAAAAACTCTTCCTGCCATGAGCTTCCAGCACCGCATACTTGCCAATGCAGCACCCTGGAAGCACCCGACCACAGCCGACTCTTGAGTCCGTCCGAAAACTTCGAGCCTCCGACCAGCACTCTGACACAGAGCACCAAGCACCATCGCTGCCAAGCGCTTTGACCCCGGCCCAGGCAACAGGCAATAGGCAAAATCGAGGATTTGGAGCCTTCCCCTCCGGAGATTCTCGATCGCACAGTAGCAGCGGCAGCGAAGCAGGCATTTCAGAAGTTTCTCCAGGTGTTCCCCTGTGCTTCTCACGTCTGTCTCCATCAAATCAGGATTGTGCATAGCCTCTAGTTAACAGATACGATATCATTTTGGAGCGGCCGCGCGAGCTGCGTCGCGCCGCCATCTTCTCCTCCCCCTCAGTAAATTTGGGAAATTTTTTTTATGACTCCATGTATTTCAGCAATCATGCCCATATGTGCTATTAGAGCTATGTGCAGTGTGCTGTGTGCTGTGGATAAAGAGTTTTTCACCTTGGCCCCAGAGTAACACTGTTTCATTTGGCTATCTTCATGTAAGGTTGAATGATAATTAAACTTGAACATTGGTAGGACACGGCTCACAATGCCTAGAGGCTCACGGCTCAAAATGTGTGGGTGTGGAATACACTGCCTGAGACGCTAATTGAAGCAGAGTCACTGAAAACATTTAATAAGGGTCTGGGTAAATACTTGAATCTCATAAGCATACAGAGTCTGAATGGTCTGTTTCATTCTGTATGACTTTATGATTCTAAGCAAGAAGCCATTACTGGCTGCCTGACATAAATTTGGTGATCCTGCAGCTAGGATAGATCTGCATGGGAGGGCTCTAAGTTGCCACAACTTTGGGAAAACAAATAGCATCACAACTTAGAAACATAGAAAACCTACAGCACAATACAGGCCATTCGTCCAACAAAGATGTGCCAAACATGTCCTTACCTTCAAAATTACCTAGGGTTACCCATAACCCTCTATTTTTCTAAGCTCCGTGTAACTATCTAGGAGTCTCTTAAAAGACCCTATCGCATCCGCCTCCAACACTGTTGCTGGCAGCCCATTCCACGCACTCACCACTCTCTGCGTAAAAAAACTTAGCCCTGACATCTCCTCTGTATCTACTTCCAAGCACCTTAAAACTATGCCCTCTTGGGCTAGTCATTTGGCCCTGGGAAAAAAGACCTCTAAATATCCACATGATCAATGCCTTTCCTCATCTTGTACACCTCTATCAGGTCACCTCTCATCCTCTGTCGTTCCATGGAGAAAAGACCGAGTTCACTGAACCTATTCTCAAAAGGCATGCTCCCCAATCTAGGCAATGTCCTGGTAAATCTCCTCTGCACCCATTCTATGGTTTCCACATCCTTCCTGTAGTGAGGCGACCAGAACTGAGCACAGTACTCCAAGTGAGGTCTGACCAAGCTGCAACATTACCTCTCGGCTCTTAAACTGAATCCCACGGTTGATGAAGGCTAATGCACTGTATGCCTTCTTAACCACAGAGTCAACCTGTGCAGCAGCTTTGAGTGTCCTATGGAATTGGACCCCAAGATCCCTCTGATCCTCCACACTGCCAAGAGTCTTACCATTAATGCTATATTCTGCCATCATATGACCTACCAAAATGAACCACCTCTCACTTATCTGGGTTGAACTCCATCTGCCACTTCTCAGCCCAGTTTTGCATCCTATCAATGTCCCTCTGTGACCTCTGACAGCCCTCCACACTATCCACAATACCCCCAACCTTTGTGTCGTCAGCAAATTTACTAACCCACCCCTCCACTTCCGCATCCACCACTTGGTTGTTCTTGAATTATATCTTCCATATGGCTATTCTGCCATCTGCCATTCTTGCACCGCATGTAGGAAACTTCATACTTTGTAATATCAAACTGAAATGGCATGTTAAGCTATGTTAAAATCTGAGTCCAACTGAGATGTAAACAGAATCTACTGTAATTATGTATTTAGGCCTTTAATGGAGGTATGCATGAGATATCATGGACAGTTGAAATCTCAGATAGAATGTATTTGGAATAGAAAGAGTGCAGCATGGACTTTCTAGACTGGTTCCAGACTTGTCAAGCTTGCTGTGTAAGTAAAGATTGAAGACACTGGGACTGTGTCCTCCAGAGTTTATAAAAAATGAGATTTAATCTCAAAGGCATTTACAAAATTCTTCTTCTTCTTATGCCTTTTACACTTACTGGGGAGTAGACTGCTGACAGCAGTTCACCAGAACCTTATGTCGTGGACCAGTCTTACAAGTCCAGTTGTAGCCCATCTATACTGTATGTCTGCTCGGAGAAGATCCTTCTTCTCCCAGGGAACAGTGCTTTGGATCTTCTGTTGCTCTGTTTTTTATTACAGAATGGAGTTGCTGGCTCTATCCCCAACCCTCCTCCTTTCACAGTCAGGCTTGGGACCATTCATAGTGGAATTACAAAATACATACTGGACAAGTACTTTGGATGCAAGGAGGATGTTTCCTCTGTCCGAGGATTCTGGAATCAGTGGTAAGGCATTATTCTTCACTGAGTTGTTTCTCTATCTCAAAGATTTACCTCAAAGAAGTTGTTGAGTTCATTTAGGACAGGACTGATACATTTCTGAATCTTTGGGAAATCTTGGGTATGAGGATTATGATGAAAAGTGGAGCTGGGAAGAAGATCAACCATGATTTGAAGTCTGGTGGAGCAGATTTGAGCTTCTCTTGCTCCAATTTCCTTTCTTCCAACCAGGAAAAGTTCAAATGTTCAATAGCTATTAACTATTCTAGTTGATAAGAATCATAATCAGGATAAGGTTGATTATTACTTACATACATCCTGAAATTTGTTGTTTTGTGGTAGCAGTAGAATGCAAGACATAAAAAAGTTTTATATAAAAATCATACGTTATACTTTATACTTTATACTTTATTGTAACCAAACAATTGATACTAGAGCGTACAATCATCACAGCGATATTTGATTCTGCGCTTTGCACTCCCTGAAGTACGAATCGATAGTAAATATTAAAAATTTATATTATAAATCATAAATAGAAAATAGAAAAGGGAAAGTAAGGTACTGTAAATATGTAAATATCCTAATATGTTACAATAAGTAAATAAATAAATGATTCAAAAGAGGAATAGCAGGTTAATGTTCATGAGTTCGTAGACTGTTCAGAAATCTGATGGCAGAGTGGAAGAAGCTGTTCCTAAACCATTGAGTGTGGGTCTTAGGCTCCTGTACTTTCTAATGGTACAAACAGGAAGAGGATATGTCCTGGAAGGGCAGGATTCATCTTGATAGATGTTCCCTTCTTGAGGCACTGCCTTTTGAAGATGTCATCAATGATGGGGAGGCTTGCACCAGTAATGGAGCTGGCTGAATCTACAACCTTCTAAAGTCTCTTCCAATCCTGTGCATTGGAACCTCCATACCAGGTGGTGATGCAACCAGTCAGAATGTTCTCCATCATACATCTTCAGAGAAAAAAAAAATTAGAGTCTTTGTTGACATTCCAAATCTCCTCAAACTCTTCAAGAAGAATAGCCACTGATGTGCCTTCTTTATGTTGGGCCCAAGACAGACGCTCCGAGATGTTGACGGCCAGGAAGATAAAGTTGCTCATCCTTTCTACTTCTGATCCCTCAATAAGGATTGGTGTGGTGTGTGTTCTCCCACACTCCCCTTCCTTAAGTCCTCAATCAATTGAGGGGATTATTGTGAGAGCAGACATAGACTTGATGAGCTGAATGACTTCCACTATGTCATAAGAAAATATGCAAAGTAACATATATAGATGAAATCATCGGTAGCTAAACTTTGTTACTTATGATCTTATACTATTGTGACCAAAGATTTAAAATTGTCATCAATATCATAGTGCCCGGTGGTCAGTTTCAGCATCTGTGCCAGTTTATTTATGATCTGGACTTGGGTATACAGGATATAATTTCAAAACATACGGATGGCACGGAATGCAGAAATGTAGTTCTCAGAACTGCATTAAACTGTAGGGAAGATAGGAACATATTTCACAGGAACACACTCCGAACACAAAATATGGAAGTTGTGGGAATGGCGGGAATGTTCATCTTGAACTGAAAAAAGCATTAAATTCCTCAACCCTCAAATTACCTATCCTACTCACAAGAGAATACAACAAGGCAATCTTCCGTTCTTTGTCATGTGGGAGAATATTCAGAGCAGGCAAAGTGTATTCAGCCCAATGTCTTGTGCTCCCACCCATTGTCATTTCAGAATCAGAATCAGAATCAGGTTTATTATCATTGGCACGTGATATGAAATTTGTTAACTTAGCAGCAGTAGTTCAATGCAATACATAATCTAGCAGAGAAAAAAATAATAGTAAGCAAAATAAAAATAATCATAATAATAAACAAGTAAATTAATTAAGTATACTGAATAGATTTTTTTTATAGTGCAAAAACAGAAATACTGGATACAGTATTAAAAAAAAAGTGAGGTAGTGTCCAAAGATTGAAAGACCATTTAGGAATCGGATGGAAGAGGGGAAGAAGCTGTTCCTGAATCGCTGAGTGTGTGCCTTCAGGCTTCTGTACCTCCTACCTGATGGTAACAGTGAGAAAAGGGCATGCCCTGGGTGCTGGAGGTCCTTAATAATGGACGCTGCCTTTCTGAGACACCGCTCCCTGAAGATGTCCTGGGTACTTTGTAGGCTCGTACCCAAGATGGAGCTGACTAGATTTACAACCTTCTGCAGCTTCTTTCGCTCTCGTGCAGTAGTCCCCTCTCCCTCCATACCAGACAGTGATGCAGACTGTCAGAATGCTCTCCATGGTACAACTATAGAAGCTTTTGAGTGTATTTGTTGACATGCCAAATCTCCTCAAACTCCTAATAAAGTATAGCCACTGTCTTGCCTTCTTTATAACTGCATCGATACGTTGGGACCAAATTAGATCCTCAGAGATCTTGACACCCAGAAACTTGAAGCTGCTCACTCTCTCCACTCACATAAACATCAGAAATAGGAGTAGGAGTAGGCAAATCTGGCCCATCGAGCCTGCCCCGCCATTCAATAAGATCATGTCTGATCTGTCCATAAACTCAACTCCATCTACCTGCATTTTCCCCATAACCCTTAATTCCCTTACTATGTAAAAACCTATCTAACTTTATCTTAAATATATTTAATGAAGAAGTCTCAACTGCTTCCCTGGCAGAGAATTCCACAGATTCACCACTCTCTGGGAAAAACAGTTTCTCCTCATCTCCATCCTAAATCTTCTCCCCTGAATCTTGAGGCAATCACACCTACCAATGGAAACAACTTTCCTACTTTTATCTTTTCTATCCCTTTCAAAATTTTGTCTGTTTCTATAAGATCCCCTCTCATTCTTCTGAATTCCAGACAGTATAGTCCCAGGCAAATCAATCTTTCCTAAAAGGTTAACCGCTTCATCCCTGGAATCAACCTGGTGAACCTCCTCTGCACTGCCTCCAAAGCCAGTATATCCTTCCTCAAGTATGGAGACCAGAACTGCACACAGTACTCCAGGTGCAGCCTCAACAGTACTCTGTATAGTTGCAGCATGACCTCCCTGCTCTTGAATTCAATCCCTCTAGTAATGAAGGCCAACATTCCGTTTGGCTTCTTAATAACCTGTTGTACCTGCAAGCCAACTTTTTGCGATTCATGAACAAGCACTCCCAAGTCTCTGTACAACAGCATGCTGCAATCTTTCACCATTTAAATAATAATCTGCTCTTCTATTATTCCTTCCAAAGTAGATGATCTCACATTTACCAACGTTGTATTCCATCTACCAGACCTTGTCCCTGTCACTTAACCTATCTATATCCCTCTGCAGACTCTCCACATCCTCTGTACAATTTGCTTTTCCACTCAGTTTAGTGTCATCAGTAAATTTTGCTACACTACACTCAGTCCCCTCTTCCAAATCATCAATGTAAATGGTAAACAACTGTGGGCCAGCATCAACCCCTGCTGCACCCCACTCACCACTGACTGCCAACCGGAGAAACACCAATTTATACCAACTCTCCTCCTTCTATTGGTTAACCAATCCACTATCCATGCCAATGCACTTCCTCTGACTCCAGGCATCCGTATCTTATTTATAAGTCTTTTGTTCGGCACCTTATCGAACGCCTTCTGGAAATCCAAGTATACAACATCCACCTGTTCCCCTCTATCCGCTGCACTCATTATGTCCTCAAAGAACTCCAGTACGTTTGTCAAACAGGACCTGCCCTTTCTGAATCCATGCTGCGTGTCTAATGGAACCACTACTTTCTAAATGTTTCGCTATTTTGTCATGGTCCAGTCCATGTTCTGGTTCACAGTCCGGTCCGTGGACTCTGGACTCCAGGTCTTCCGGCTGTCCCTTGTTTTAGTTGGACTTAGTCATAAGCACCTGATGCTTGTCTTGGGGCTGGGAATATAAATGGCCCTGGGTTCGAATTTGTGTGCTGGTTTGTCTTGTCAGTATCCTGTCCTTGCCTCTGATGGGGTAAGTCAGGCTGTCTTTGCTGTTACCCAGTGGTTGGATCTGTCCCTTCCTGTCCTTGCCTCTGTTGAGTAAGCTAGGATGACTTTACCGTTCCCTTCCCTTCCCCTTCCTTCTGGAGCCTTGCCAGCAATCTGTGTCTGGAGCTTGCCTGCAACCTTGTCAAGTTCAACCACTGGAGTGAGACCGGAGCCTTGCCATGTCAAGATGAGGAACTGTCTATCGTTGAGTTGGAGCTGTCTGTGTCCATGCCTTTGCTAGGTAGGTCTGGCCGTTTGCCACTACCTAGTGTTGGGAACTGTCTTGTTGTGTTCAGCATTTTGTGTAGAGTCCTGGCCCCAAGTCCTGTTCCCAAGGAGGGGTTCTGGCTCTGTGTTCCATGTCCCTGTGTTTCCGAGCTCTAAAACAAGGCTGTTCCTGAGTACCAAGTCAAGGCTTCGTGTTCTCGTCCTGTCCCGTCTCCCAAGACCACATCAGGTCTTCGCCTAGTTCTGGAGTCCGAGCCTGAGTCAAGACCCAGGTTCTGGGTCCTCATCCTGTCCTCGGCTCGGAGTCCGACCCCAAGTCCCCGTCCTGCCCTCGACTCGGAGTCTGACCCCAAGTCCCCGTCCAGTTCCGGGGTCCAAGCCAAGTCAAGACCCAGGTTCTGGGTCCTCATCCAGTCTCTGGCTCGGAGTCCAAGCCCAGGCTCCTAGTTCCCAGTTCCTTGACCTGGTCCCGCTTGCCTAGCCAATGTCCTAGCCCAAGTCTGTGTTCTTGCCCCAGCTCTCTGGTCAAGTCCTGTTCCTAGTACTTCAGTGTCTGTGTCTTGCATTTGGGTCCACCTCCCAACTCCCCCTTTATGACATACTTTTTCCTTAATGAGAGCTTCAAATATTTTCCTGACTACAGATGTTAGGCTAACTGGCCTATAGTTGCCCGTCTTTTGCCTACATCCTTTTTTAAAAAGTGGCGTGACATTTGCTATCTTCCAATCTGCCAGGACCTGCCCAGAGTCTACAGAGTTTTGATAAATGATTACCAATGCGTCTACTGAAGGGGAAGCCTTTCAGGACCGAGATTAGGAAAAACGTCTTCACACAGAGAGTGGTGAATCTTTGGAATTCTCTGCCAGAGGAAACAGTTGAGGCCAGTTCATTGGCTATATCTAAGAGGGAGTTAGATATGGCCCTTGTGGCTAAAGGGATCAGGGGGTATGGGGGGTGAAGGCTGGTACAGGGTCCTGAGTAGGATGATCAGCCATGATCATACAGAATGGCAGTGCAGACTTGAAGGGTCAAATAGCCTACTCCTGCACCTATTTTCTATGTTTCTATGTTATACTATAACCTCTGCCAATTCCCTCAGCACCCTGGGGTGCATCCCATCAGGACCAGGGGTCTTATCTACCTTCAGGCCATCTAGATGGCTCATCAATTCTGATTCCTCTGAGAAATGGTCTGTGTTCCTTTGTCTTACTCTTCCTGAAGTCCACAATCAGCTCTTTCATCTTACTGATGTTGAGTGCCAGGTTGTTGCTGTGGCACCACTCCACTAGTTGGCATATCTCACTCCTGTGCGCCCTCTTGTCACCACCTGAGATTCTACCAGCAATGGTTGTATCGTCAGCAAATTTATAGATGGTATTTGAGCTATGCTTAGCCACACCCGATCTGTAAATCTATTTGTTTTTTTTATATTCCATATACCTACCTGTTTTCTTCTTGAATGCATCCATGTTTTTCACTTCAATGATTTACTGTGGCTATGGGGACAATCACACTTTGAATAAAGAAGACTGCATTGAATTTGTTAGATTTGAATGTGCTATCTTATATTTACAATGTCTAATTTTCAACTTGCGCAGATATTTTCTGTATGTGATCTTAACTAACCATTTCATAGACTTCATAACTTCAGTAAGGACATTACTCAGCCTTTCCCTACTGGAGTAAACAGTTAGTTTGATCAGTCTTTCCTGTGATCTACTCGTAAATCTTTATAAATGTTTAATTTTCTTTTGCTACTTCTGGGTGATTTTGAATCAGGTCGGCCTGCAGAAAATGAACACTGAACTGAGCTGAAGTGAAATATGTCTTTTGATTTTTATGCATTATGTTTTGCGTTTTCACTCTTTTATTGTTACTGTTTGCCCTGGGGGGGGGGGGGGGATTGATGTTTTTCTTTGAATGGGTTGGTTCCAAGGTTCTTTATTCCGTGGCTGTCTGTGGGTAAGACAAATGTTAGGGTTGTATGCTACGTACATACTTTGATAAAGAAATATACTTTTAATCTTTGAACTTTGAATATTATAGTTTTATTATAAATGAAATATGCACATAAAAAACAAACACACACACCAGAATTTGTGATGAACATTGACTGTGTTGAACATTTATGTTCCCTGTGCTCCTGATATGACTCATTGCCCCTTAAGCAGATGTGCTGATGTTAGTTTCACAATACAAAAGGTATACTGAGCTCTGTGTGCCAATTTCATGCACAAATTAACTGAGAACAGTTATCAGACTACTGGAGCAAATGGCATCCTCAGCAGACAAGTGAGTATTTCAATGGGTATTTGTTTGGAGCTGATTAACACAGATCCTCCACAAACCTGCCTCCAGGTTTGTAAAATGTCAGTATTAATGTAAGTCTTTCACATTGTGTTGATAGAATTCTCATCTTTGAAACTGCTCTTTGAAAATTCTTCTTTCTATTACGAAGCCAGTTTGAAACAATTGAACTGTGGGAATACAGCACAATCCAAGATGTTATCTTTGGAGTGAGATGTTAAACTGAGGGTTAGTTTTCCTTCTAGTTCTCAAGATTGCCATAGTCAGGGGTGGTAGTGGGGATAATCTCCCACTACCTACAAAGTGCTCCAAATGGTGTGCGTCTCTAACAGCCTCTGACAACTAAGTCCAACACTTGGCATTCACCTGTGACTTAGCTACTAGGCCTGCCAGAACTGTTTCTACTGACAAGAGAAGGGGCAAAGACGGACCAGTTGTACCTCAAAACTAGTTGTTTCGGGCAGATGGGGCTCATCGGCCTGGGACAACAACCCACCTAGGAGAAGGAAAACTGATTTTAAACCTCTGCTGCCTTGCGGCCATACCAACCTATGGGAAAGGCTTGGGGGAATAAACCCTGAGGAAGAAATCCAGAGCCGGGGTCCCTAAGACAGTTTGATGTTGTTTACATCTTCACTCTGGCAACCTCTGTGACACGCTGGTGCCAAGCTGTATCGGCGCTTGCCCTTCCCTTGGTCTACATCAGTGATGTGGTGAGGGGGAACCTGCAGTTCTTCAATTCTTCTCGCCCAGGCTTGCGCTCTGGAGAGGATACGATCCAACATGGGCGCAAACCTATGATCCCCTGGGATCGACAGCTGCCTACTGGTCTTCCTTCTGAATATAAATATACTTTTGGCAACATTTCAAAAAACATATTTTCTAACCAATCATTATTTAGCCCAATGGCTTGAGCTCCCACACATTGTCATTTCAATCTATAAATCTATTTGCTTCTTTATATTCCAATATTTACATACCTTCTTGCTCCTTGAGTTCATCCTTTTCATTCACTGCAGCTGTTTACTGTGAGAGTGAGTACACCAGGCCAATGTTAATTCTCCAGCCGTAATCATTAGACATTATTATGTTGTTGTCCGTATGCTAATTGACTGTTACTCTTCTTGTACTTGGACAGTTAGTCTCCTTCAAAGGGACTTCATGTTATGAGCTGCTTCCAAACGTGTCAGCTCTAACCCTCTGGATAGGTAGCACAGCCCCTTTAAGAGTTTAGGACCGTCTCGCTAATTGACACACATTTTGAGCACCAAGAATTTAAAGAGCACTTGAACAGAGCCTCAATGCTCAATTGTGAGCCTAACTAGAAATATCGTCTGAAATTTTGTTTTGCTCTGTTCTCGTTCCAGCTTTATATCGTATCTGGACCCTGGCCTTCGCATATATCAACATTTGAGTCCTAAACATCATTGTCAGGGTCTCTCGTCACACTCTATTTCCTGTGATACCTCAAGAGATATCTAAGATTGTGAAGTGGGCTACGTACAAGTCTTTCTTAAAAGTTTTGCAATTAAGTACTGTAATGGAAGGTGAGCTGCAAAGCAACAGCACTGTGCAGAGGGTTTTCCTAACCAAGTGGAGGAAAGGCTTCCACTGACAGGAGTCACAGTAGCAGCAGGCATAGATTTATGAATCAGCTAGGAGATGAAAATCTGACCTTGCAGGACAACAGGTTATATTCTAGATGTAACACTCGAGGCACAAGGTGATTGGATAATAAATGGCAATATTGGATTGGGAATACAATACTTGCAGGACAGCATTTCCTCATCAATATCAGGTGGGTACAGTTAGTCAGTGAATATTATAGCTGCTACGTTTCTTCACCCACAACTTTTAGATCTATATGTTGTTACCCTGCTTGTGCAGTTATTTCAAAGTTGCCAGCAAAAATGCCATGCAATTTTAACATTTACAGTACTGATATTTGACACAAGAAACCAGAGGTACCTTACTCAATGATTCAATGCAAAATCGTTAATCAAGAGTTGATTACCACTCCCTAATATCATGAATCAATGGTGTGGACTTTGTCTGATATAATCAAAACCCTATCATTGGTAATAGCATCAAAATATCAGCATGAAGTGGACAATTCAGCCCATCCTGACTATGCTGGCATTTTAAAAGAACAATTCAACTCGTCACACTTGCATGTTATGCAAGTATTTCCAATTCAGTTTTGCAAATTTTTTTATCCAATTACCTTGGATTTTTAATATTGCACCCAGAACATAACCTGTGGTTGCACAGAGTCAGCTTCTCATCTCCTGGCTGACCCATAAATCTGTGTCTGCTTTTACTGCGACTCCTGACAGTGGAAACCTTTCCTTCACTTTTTTGAAGAAGCCTTGTTCACAGAAAACACGTAACCTACAACGGCTGGAAAAGTTCTTTCCTTTGACAATGGTTCAGTTGAGCACCACAAGCGGGGTGGGTCAAATATTCTCTAATTTCCATGCTCTTTCATTGAATTGTGGCAGTCAGACAGGAGCTGCAGGACAGATATTGGTCTACTAGACAACTTGCTCGGTCACAGAACTCAGTGTTGAGTCAGGAGCTGGAGCCAAATTCTCAAGCTGACAGGCTGGACACAGCCTGCATTTGGTCCATTAGATTTCCGTCAGGACAGTCTGGTCTCTGTAATGTGCTCTCCACCATTCGAATAGGGTCGCTTACTTTGATTAGAATGGGAATTGCACTCAAATGCTTTATTCCCATTTTAATTTTATGGGGTTTTAATTCATTTAATTTATTTAATGAATTTATTTCGTTAAATCTTTGAAGGTGGTGGAATATTGTTGAACATCTGTAAACTTCAGCAAAATACCACCACCAGAAACACCTTACACTTCCTCCACTTCCAGCATTCTGTAGGGAATGATCTTCTCATGATTTCCTAGTCTACTCCTTCAGTCCCTCCACCAATTTCTTCCCATCTTATTGAACATTTTTCATGTAACATTGTAGGGCAGTTATCAAAACATGGCCAAAAATGTGAATGAGGCTGCAGTATGGTCACATGAGATGGCAAGCTCATAAGGTACTTGTTAGTTTTGTAACTCCAAAGCATAGAAACTAATTGAAAGGAAAAGATGGGAGCCTGGAAATAACTAGTGTAATTTTGCTTTTGTGTTGTGGCCTGATGATATATGTATTTACATAGTTTCACATATAACCCACAATGCATTATTTCAACAACAAAGAATGCTTAATCTAACAACATATTTACAAGATTACTCAAATATTACTGAAACATTAAATAAACAACATTCCTTCCTGCATAGCTATGAACTCCACCTTAATATAGAATACGTCTCAACTTGTAGCATACTATATAATACAACTACTATACAAATATCCACAAAAAGTAATTTTAAATTATCTCTTTCGGGGATAAAGATTTATTTCCTGTGGGGACTTGCTTATTCTTCCAGGATAACGTCTTTCCAGACAAGGTGGATCTCTCTGCTCAGCAGGTGAGACTTACAGCTGTGAAACGATGTTCGGTTCTGGGGCCTCCTCGGTGTTGGCTGTAGAAGCTGACTCTGAGACGAAAGGAAGTAGTTCAGACCATTCTGGGCTCTTATCTTCTCCTTCCATTTTCTGCTTCTACTGTGTGCATCTTGATCTTGGGAATGTTCATTTAGTTCACTAGCGTATTCTCTTATTAATCCTTCTCTTGCTCCCAACTCTCAACTCTCCTCCGAAAAGACGTGAAATACAGGAGCAGAATTGGGCTATTTGGCCCATCGAGTCTGCTCTGCCATTTCATCATCCTTGATCCATTTCCCTCTCAGCCCCAATTTCCTACCAGCCTCCTGTATCCCTAAATACCCTGACTAATCAAGAATCTATCAACCTTAGAAGACTTGGCCTCCACAGCCACCTGTGGCAACAAATTCCACGGATTCACCACTCAGTTGGAGCTAACAATACTCCAACTCTCTGGCTAAATGAACATATCTCTATTCTGAGGCTGTGTCCTCTTGTCATAGGCTCCCCACCACAGGAAGCATCCTCCCCACATCCATTTTGAGTTATTTCAACATTTGTCAGATCTCAGTGAGGACCCCTCCTCCTCGTCCTTTTGAATTCCAATGAGTAGAGGCCCTGAGCCATCAAACACTCCTCATATGATAAGCCTTTCAATCCCAGAATAATCTTCATGAGCCTCCTTTGAATCCTTTCCAATGTCAGCTCATCCTTTCTTAGATGAGAGGCTCAAAACTGCTCGCAATACTCCAAGTTTTTGTTGTTTTTCTGTGCAGTATTTACATTACTAATTGAAGTGTGGACCTGGAGGGGCAGACACGAGTCTGTCCGTTCAGGAGCTGGGGTTGGATCATTCTTCAACCTGCATCTCATCCACAGCTGTACCAACATGGGTGTTCCTGAGTTCGCATCACTTGATGGAGTCCTTGAAGCATGCAAGCATCCACATGACATCAATGTGTTGATCCAGGTCATAGAGGAATACTCCAAGTGAGGCCTCACGAGTGCTTCATAAAACCTGTCGTTGCAGAAAAAGAACTAACACTCGGACACGGTGGGAGATCGCTTCAGAACGCCTGTATTGTAGCATGATGTCATGGAGAGCCCATCCTCCTAAAAGCGGAGTTCGTGAGACTCTGTCTGACGATGGGTCACGCTCTTATTTGTATCCCAAGCATATGAGAGAAAAACACATCATCAGAAGGAGGAACTTCAATGGCACTTCTGCTGAGTAGCAAAGTTGCAGGATATGTCCCTGAGCAGTTACACGTTTACTTCAGTTAATTTCTCAAAAGAGTATATCAGACAGGCTAAAAGAGTATGTCAGACATGTGATGATTTTTAGAACAACAAATACAAACATAGTTATTTTAATCAGCCTGACTGAAAGGCACATTGTCAGCAGCACAGAGTACATTAGTCACAGTAGACTTTGATTTTACATTTGAAGATCATTAACCCCTCCATGCTCAATGCAGTGTCAGCTCTGGATATTTTCTTCCACAAAACCTCAGTATCACATCCTTGTTTTTATATTCTTGGTCTCTCAAAATGAATGCTAACATTGCATTTGCATTTCATGCCGCTATATTGTTTACAAAAGGTGGCCTTCTCACCGCTGAGTCCTGTTGCTGTCAGCAGAGCTGGCTAATGATCCAAGTTTGGATACAAGCATGGAGAGGGAGCTACATTGTGGGGACCATCGTTTGGGGATTCTCGAATGCCGTGTGATTGCTATGTTAGAATTGATTAACAGGTCTGTGTATTTAAGTCTGCGTTTAAACTAGTGCTGGGGTAAAGTGATGAACCAACTTTATTATGGACACTGTAGGGATTAAGATTTGATGAGGTTCAAAGAGATTATCCATAAATAATGCTTGTGATATGAGTAGGGTGGATGTCCGAATTTCCAGTGGAAGGTTATTCAGAGTGCTGAGTGCTGTAAAGTTTTTGGTAAAAGTTACTCTGATTGATGGCTTTTTGACTCATCAGCTGGTAAAGATGTCATGTTAGTCCAGACTCACAATGACATGATTGAAGATGTGCTGCCAGATAGGTTGGGAGATCCTGGAGAGGCTGGAAATGTGCAGTACACATTTTTAGAAAAGGGTGGCATGTAGTCGAGTGTGAAAACGTTAAAGACAAGTTGTTCTCATTTCTGCAGAGTGCAGGAAATGAGTTGTCTGATGCGAAATGTCTATTGGGTCCTTTAGCAGTTGATTTAAATTCTGAGCTGGTTTTGGGTATTATAGAATTGGCTGATAAATGCAGAATTGTACCTGTGGAGAGCCAAAGTTATGGTAGACTGGGAATGTTCACTGGAATCAAACTCTCACCCAATGGAGAAGAAGAATATGGGACTTGGGCTGATCAGACATCTTGGTTTCTGGATGAATGGCAGTGCTCAGGTAATATGGGAAAAACAGAGACTGATGGAGAGTTTAAAGGGTCCGGTGGCTGATATGGTGAGGTACCTAAAGGTGGAAAACCCATTAGCCATGTCAGCTAATTACCTGTAAGCTCTGGAGGATGCTTTCAGCACTGCTCAAGGTGCAGCTGATCTGATGATGAAGTTTAGGCACACATTCTTGGAGAGGATTTGTTTGCCTACCTTTAGAGAGACTGCTGCGTTGCTTGTGCTACAAAGGGGGCATTTAACTGTCTGAGAGAGATTGCTTGAGGATGGAGCAAGTTGTGAAGGGTGTGCTGTCACATGACGTGATTACTCTACGTATTCAAATGACCTGCAAGATGCACCCGCCCCCATCTTTTACCGAGTTCTTCAGAGAAGGTAGAGAGGAGGAAAACATGATTGCGAAGTGAAACATTTCCAAAAGCCTAGTCGTGTCTTCAGTGGTAAATTGTTGCTCAAGTGGCCCCTGATGCCACGGAGATAGAGCTTTTGAGGAATGAGGTGAAAAAGCTTCGAGCTGAGCTGATTGGATGGATGTCTGCTAATGTTTCAGCTAATTGTGATACGTCTATTGGGAAACCTGACACATCTGTAGGACTTGCAACACAGCGGACTGCTGCTGAAAAGGGTCACTTGACTGGAGAGGTGACCGGTATTTTCTGTTACAACTGTGAAGAAGATGGAAATTACAAGTGAGACTGTGAGGGTCAGGAAAATCTTCGAAGAGTAAGTTAGCAGTTAATCAAACAGTGAAGAAAAGAGGCAAAACTACGGAAGAACCCAGAAAGGGAACAGGCTGGCATCTCAGAGGATACAGTCAAGTCAGTGTATCTAGGGAAGTGCTAAAGTGCAGAACACAATTCCTAAAGGTTTAGTGGGGCAAAGCTTTGATGTATCCGTGCATGACAATGGTATTTATGTTAGAACCCTAAATGACACAGGTTCTCAAGTTACTTTACTGTACAGATCCTTTTACAACCAGTATTTGACACATTTACCATTGACGCCACTTGGTGTGCTTGGATCTTGGGGCCTTAGTATGGATCAGTACTCATATTGTGGTTTCTTATTGCTGAAACTAAAGTTTTCAGAAGTAGATGCTAGAGTAACTGAGACTATTAACACACCAGCGTTGGTCTGCCCAGATCTGGTTGAACAGACTGGAGCTTCCATTGTTGTGGGAACAAATACTTCCATTGTGAGAAGGCTCGTAGGAGCGTGCAACTAGAGAAATGGAGAGAACATTTTGAAAACCTTGTCCATTCACCCTGTATTCAGAGCTGTTTGTCAGAAGGTGCAAGTTCCTCCTAACTGTGTGCACACCCAGTCTAAACCTGTCATGTTACATCCTGGAGGAGTAGCTGGAGTGACAGGAACCCCCAAATTTGCCAGAATGCCCATCATCCTGGCCAGCCAGGTGGATGCTCCTGATGGTCAGGAAGAAGAGTCATCCTTACATGCAGGAGGGCTGGTGAGACCTGAACTGCTGAAACCTTCGGCTATGTAAGCAAACGGGAGACAGTGCTTAGCAGGAATGCCTCAGGAAGAGATGTTACTCTCTGACGTGGGATGTCGATTGCCCCTCTTTTTTCTGTGAGGGTAGTGTCCAGTTTTCCAAAGGAAACAGATGGGAACAATCTCCTGGATTTGGAATGTCAACAAAAAGTCAAACAACTTTGGATACTTACCAGTCCCCAAAAAATGGAGGATCAGAGGAATCTTGGGGTCCCAGTCCATAGGACGCTCAAAGCAGCTGCGCAGGTTGACTCTGTGGTTAAGAAGGCATACAGTGTATTGGCCTTAAACAATCATGGAATTGAATTTAGGAGCTGAGAGGTAATGTTGCAGCTATATAGGACCCTGGTCAGACCCCACTTGGAGTACTGTGCTCAGTTCTGGTCGCCTAACTAGAGGAAGGATGTGGAAACCATAGAAAGGGTGCAAAGGAGATTTACAAGGATGTTGCCTGGATTGGGAAGCATGCCTTGTGAAAACAGGTTGAGTGAACAGGTTGATAGAGGATGAGAGGTGACCTGATAGAGGTGTATAAGTTGATGAGAGGCATTGATTGTGTGGATAGTCAGATGCTTTTTCCCAGGGCTGAAATGGCTGCCACAAGAGGGCACAGGTTTAAGGTGCTTGGGGGTAGGTACAGAGGAGATGTCAGGGGTAAGTTTTTTTTTACGTAGGGAGTGGTGATTGCGTGGAATGGACTGCCAACAACAGTGGTGGAGGCAGATACGATAGGGTCTTTTAAGAGACTTTTAGATAGATACATATTAGAAAAATAGAGGGCTATGAGTAAGCCTAGTAATTTCTAAGATAGGGACATGTTCAGCACAACTTTGTGGGCCGAAGGGCCTATATAGTGCTGTAGGTTTTCTATGTTTCTAAATGGAAATGAGGTTAACTGAAAAGGTGTTTGAACGCACAAATATCTTTTCCAATGTTGAGTCAGGTGCTGTTTGTTCCAACAGTATTTGCCACATTATTAGATTAACATAAAGGAGGCCCCTTTCCAAGAGAGGTTTACACCAGCTTAAACCATAGGATGCTAAATGCATGGGGCAGAAGTACCTGGTCCGCCAGAAAGTACAAGTGGTAGACAGGGGAGGCATCCTTTGGTGGATGGGAAAGGTCACATGAGTCCCTGAAGCTGGAGAAGCTGAAGGTGAGAGAGGAGAACCCAGTGTCAGGAACCACTTGCCAGGCAGGCAGAGGATGCACCTGAGAAACAGAGTTATGTCCATTCCCATGATGAAACGTACTACTTCCACTTGCAAATAGATTGGGGTCCTAAAGTCACATAACTGATTTGAAGACTATGTTATTAATAATGGTTTATCAGTTACAAAGCCTATTTTTGGTGGGGGGGGGGGAGGAGAGTGTAATGCCCTGCTAAGATTTATACTGCTATGCTTTAAGTATTTCATTTCAGCAGTTTTCTGCAAAAGCAGTGCATCCTGCTGGTAGAATGTTTTGGTTTTGGCTAGAGATAAGAGCCCTGTTGTTCCACTTAGGAATGTTGTGTCAGCCAATCAGGATGGTGGAAGTGGGAGAAAGTTCTAGAGAGTTTTGGTGACACAGTGGTTTGTGAGCTTTTTGGTGGGAACTGTGGAGAGGGTAGGAGGGAAGATAACTGAGAATACCAGAGAAAGAAGCATTTCCGTTGCATGAAGTGCTTTGCGTAGACGAATGGCTCCAAGGAGAAAGGGCCAATGCTCCTGAGAGACAGCCTGTTTATTCGAGATGGATTTCAAGCAAAGTTCAGATGTGGTGGGTCCAGCATCTGAGTAAAAAGACAACCCAGGAGAAGCCCCAAATCTCTGTGCACATTTGAACTGGTTTAACTGTAATGGGCCCTTTTATTTTTTTTTTCTTTTCTCTTTCCTACTAACTGTTTAATAAAGCTGAAATTTGTAAATATATTTTTAAAAAAATTTATGCAGTCTATGATCTGTTATTTCTAGCAGACTGACAATTGTATATGGGCAGTATTTACACAGCATTCGCTCAAATCTTGGTTTCTTTAATCAGAACATCACGCTGTTCCTCTTTGGTTGAACTCCAAATCATAGTGACGCATGATATATATTGTCTATGTGAGGTAGCCTTCTCACTGCTATGCCCCGTGGCTAATAACAGAGCTGGTTCATTAAGTCAGGTCACTTTTTATTGTCATTTCAACCATAACTGCTGGTACAGAACATAATAAAAATGAGACGTTTTCCAGGACCATGGTGCGACATGAAACAACACAGAAACTACACTGAACTATGTAAGAAAAAAAACACAAAAACTACACTAGACTACAGACCTATCCAGGACTGCATGAAGTGCACAAAACAGTGCAGGCACTACAATAAATAATAAGCAAGACAGTAGGCACAGTAGAGGGTCCAGTAGGTTGGTGTTTTCGTTATTTTTTTTCCTCCAACGGCTTTCTGAGAGGCGGGACTGCGCAGGCGGCAGATTTAAAAGGGCTGACATCCTGCTTCGGGTTTGATTCGAAGAAGGAGTCTGAGAGTCTGAGTGGGAGTGCCGAGAAAGAGATTTTTGAAATTTTCGTTATTTTTTTTCCTCCAACGGCTTTCTGAGAGGCGGGACTGCGCAGGCGTGTGACGTCGGGCAGTGCAGCGCGGCAGATTTAAAAGGGCAGACATCCTGCTTCGGGTTTGATTCGAAGAAGGAGTCTGAGAGTCTGAGTGGGAGTGCCGAGAAAGAGATTTTTGAAATTTTCGTTATTTTTTTTCCTCCAACGGCTTTCTGAGAGGCGGGACTGCGCAGGCGTGTGACGTCGGGCAGTGCAGCGCGGCAGATTTAAAAGGGCAGACATCCTGCTTCGGGTTTGATTCGAAGAAGGAGTCTGAGAGTCTGAGTGGGAGTGCCGAGAAAGAGATTTTTGAAATTTTCGTTATTTTTTTTCCTCCAACGGCTTTCTGAGAGGCGGGACTGCGCAGGCGTGTGACATCGGGCAGTGCAGCGCGGCAGATTTAAAAGGAACAAAGCCTCATAGAGCGGGCAGCATAGTTTGCGGGCGGCGGAGTGAACCGGGAGCAGAGTGAAGACTTAAGGGCTTCGGCTCACCAGGCTTAGGCGGAAGCGGGCGAGGCGAGGAAGGTTTGGCATTCATTTTCTGTTGCTATTTGAGGAGAGGGACATTATGAGTGTGAGGGCAGTTTGCTGTTCTTGGTGTCGGATGTGGGAGGCCCTGGAGTCTCCAAGCCTCCCGGACGTCTACATCTGCGCCAAGTGCATCGAGATGCAGTTCCTAAGGGACCGCGTTACGGAACTGGAGCTGCAGCTCGATGACCTTCGTCTGGTCAGGGAGAGCGAGGAAGTGATAGAGAGGAGTGGAAGGCAGGTGGTCACGCCGGGGCCACGGGAGGCAGACAAGTGGGTCACGGTTAGGAGGGGGAAGGGGAAAAGTCAGGTGATGGGGAGTACCCCGGTGGCTGTGCCCCTTAACAACAGGTACTCCTGTTTGAGTACTGTTGGGGGGGACAGCTTACCCGGGGGAAGCGACAGTGGCCGTGCCTCCGGCACAGAGTCTGGCCCTGTAGCTCAGAAGGGTAGGGCAAGGAAGAGGAGGGCAGTTGTGATAGGGGACTCGATAGTAAGGGGGTCAGATAGGCGATTCTGTGGACGCAGTCCAGAGACCCGGATGGTAGTTTGCCTCCCTGGTGCCAGGGTCCGGAATATTTCTGATCGTGTCCGAGATATCCTGAAGTGGGAGGGTGAGGAGCCAGAGGTCGTGGTACATATAGGTACCAATGACATAGGTAGGAAAAGGGATGAGGTCCTGAAAGGAGAATATAGGGAGATAGGAAGGGAGTTGAGAAAAAGGACCGCAAAGGTAGTAATCTCGGGATTACTGCCTGTGCCACGCGACAGTGAGAGTAGGAATGCGATGAGGTGGAGGATAAATGCATGGCTGAGGGATTGGAGCAGGGGGCAGGGATTCAAGTTTTTGGATCATTGGGACCTCTTTTGGCGCAGGCGTGACCTGTACAAAAAGGACGGGTTACACTTGAATCCTAGGGGGACCAATATCCTGGCAGGGAGATTAGCGGGGGCTACTGAGGTGACTTTAAACTAGAATGGTTGGGGGGTGGGAATCAAATTAAAGAGGCTAGGCGTGAGGAGGTTAGTTCACAACAGAGGGATGGGAACCAGTGCAGAGAGACAGAGGGGTGTAAAGTGAGCGTAGAAGCAAAAAGTACAAAGGAGAAAAGTAAAAGTGGCAGGCCGACAAATCCAGGGCAAGCATTAAAAAGGGCCACTTTTCAACGTAATTGTACAAGGGCTAAGAGAGTTGTAAAAGAGTGCCTGAAGGCTTTATGTGTCAATGCAAGGAGCATTCGTAATAAGGTGGATGAATTGAAAGTGCAGATTGTTATTAATGATTATGATATAGTTGGGATCACAGAGACATGGCTCCAGGGTGACCAGGGATGGGAGCTCAACGTTCAGGGATATTCAATATTCAGGAGGGATAGACATGAAGGAAGGGGAGGTGGGGTGGCGTTGCTGGTTAAAAAAGAGATTAACGCAATAGAAAGGAAGGACATAAGCCGGGAAGATGTGGAATCAATATGGGTAGAGCTGCGTAACACTAAGGGGCAGAAGACGCTGGTGGGAGTTGTGTACAGGCCACCTAACTGTAGTAGTGAGGTCGGAGATGGTATTAAACAGGAAATTAGAAATGTGTGCAATAAAGGAACAGCAGTTATAATGGGTGACTTCAATCTACATGTAGACTGGGTGAACCAAATTGGTAAAGGTGCTGAGGAAGAGGATTTCTTGGAATGTATGCGGGATGGTTTTTTGAACCAACATGTTGAGGAACCAACTAGAGAGCAGGCTATTCTGGACTGGGTTTTGAGCAATGAGGAAGGGTTAATTAGCGATCTTGTCGTGAGAGGCCCCTTGGGTAAGAGTGACCATAATATGGTGGAATTCTTCATTAAGATGGAGAGTGACATAGTTAATTCAGAAACAAAGGTTCTGAACTTAAAGAGGGGTAACTTTGAAGGTATGAGACGTGAATTAGCTAAGATAGACTGGCAAATGACACTTAAAGGATTGACGGTGGATATGCAATGGCAAGCATTTAAAGGTTGCATGGATGAACTACAACAATTGTTCATCCCAGTTTGGCAAAAGAATAAATCAAGGAAGGTAGTGCACCCGTGGCTGACAAAAGAAATTATGGATAGTATCAATTCCAAAGAAGTAGCATACAAATTAGCCAGAAAAAGTGGCTCACCTGAGGACTGGGAGAAATTCAGAGTTCAGCAGAGGAGGACAAAGGGCTTAATTAGGAAGGGGAAAAAAGATTATGAGAGAAAACTGGCAGAGAACATAAAAACGGACTGTAAAAGCTTTTATAGATATGTAAAAAGGAAAAGACTGGTAAAGACAAATGTAGGTCTCCTGCAGACAGAAACAGGTGAATTGATTATGGGGAGCAAGGACATGGCAGACCAATTGAATAATTACTTTGGTTCTGTCTTCACTAAGGAGGACATAAATAATCTTCCAGAAATAGTAAGGGACAGAGGGTCCAGTGAGATGGAGGAACTGAGTGAAATACATGTTAGTAGGGAAGAGGTGTTAGGTAAATTGAAGGGATTGAAGGCAGATAAATCCCTAGGGCCAGATGGTCTGCATCCTAGAGTGCTTAAGGAAGTAGCCCAAGAAATAGTGGATGCATTAGTGATAATTTTTCAAAACTCATTAGATTCTGGACTAGTTCCTGAGGATTGGAGGGTGGCTAATGTAACCCCACTTTTTAAAAAAGGAGGGAGAGAGAAACCGGGGAATTATAGGCCGGTTAGCCTAACGTCGGTGGTGGGGAAACTGCTGGAGTCAGTTATCAAGGATGTGATAACAGCACATTTGGAAAGCGGTGAAATGATCAGACAAAGTCAGCATGGATTTGTGAAAGGAAAATCATGTCTGACGAATCTCATAGAATTTTTTGAGGATGTAACTAGTAGAGTGGATAGGGGAGAACCAGTGGATGTGGTATATTTGGATTTTCAAAAGGCTTTTGACAAGGTCCCACACAGGAGACTAGTGGGCAAACTTAAAGCACACGGTATTGGGGGTAAGGTATTGGTGTGGGTGGAGAATTGGTTAGCAGACAGGAAGCAAAGAGTGGGAATAAACGGGACCTTTTCAGAATGGCAGGCGGTAACTAGTGGGGTACCGCAAGGCTCAGTGCTGGGACCCCAGTTGTTTACAATATATATTAATGACTTGGATGAGGGAATTAAATGCAGCATCTCCAAGTTTGCGGATGACACGAAGCTGGGTGGCAGTGTTAGCAGTGAGGAGGATGCTAAGAGGATGCAGGGTGACTTGGATAGGTTGGGTGAGTGGGCAAACTCATGGCAGATGCAATTTAATGTGGATAAATGTGAAGTTATCCACTTTGGTGGCAAAAATAGGAAAACAGATTATTATCTGAATGGTGGCCGATTAGGAAAAAGGGAGGTGCAACGAGACCTGGGTGTCATTATACACCAGTCATTGAAAGTGGGCATGCAGGTACAGCAGGCGGTGAAAAAGGCGAACGGTATGCTGGCATTTATAGCGAGAGGATTCGAGTACAGGAGCAGGGAGGTACTACTGCATTTGTACAAGGCCTTGGTGAGACCACACCTGGAGTATTGTGTGCAGTTTTGGTCCCCTAATCTGAGGAAAGACATCTTTGCCATAGAGGGAGTACAAAGAAGGTTCACCAGATTGATTCCTGGGATGGCAGGTCTTTCATATGAAGAAAGACTGGATGAACTGGGTTTGTACTCGTTGGAATTTAGAAGATTGAGGGGGGATCTGATTGAAACGTATAAGATCCTAAAGGGATTGGACAGGCTAGATGCGGGAAGATTGTTCCCGATGTTGGGGAGGTCCAGAACGAGGGGTCACAGTTTGAGGATAGAGGGGAAGCCTTTTAGGACCGAGATTAGGAAAAACTTCTTCACACAGAGAGTGGTGAATCTGTGGAATTCTCTGCCACAGCAAACTGTTGAGGCCAGTTCATTGGCTATGTTTAAGAGGGAGTTAGATATGGCCCTTGTGGCTACAGGGGTCAGGGGGTATGGAGGGAAGGCTGGGGTGGGGTTCTGAGTTGGATGATCAGCCATGATCATAATAAATGGCGGTGCAGGCTCGAAGGGCCAAATGGCCTACTCCTGCACCTATTTTCTATGTTTCTATGTTTCTATGTGTCAAGCCAGGCTCTGGGTATTGAGGAGTCTGATGGCATGGGGGAGGAACTGTTACAGAGTCTGGTCGTGAGAGCCCGAATGCTTCGGTGCCTTTTTCCAGATGGCAAGAGGGAGAAGAGTTTATATGAGAGGTGCGTGGGGTCCTTCATAATGCTATTTGCTTTACGGATGCAGCGTGTGGTGTAAATGTCTGTGATGGTGGGAAGAGAGACCCCGATGATCTTCTCAGCTGACCTCACTATCCGCTGCAGAGTCTTGTGATCCAAGATGGTGCAAGTTAGAACCAGGCCGTGATGCAGCTGCTCAGGATGCTCTGAATACAGCCTCTGTAGAATGTGGTGAGGATGCAAGGGTGGGAGATGGACTTTTCTCAGCCTTCGCAGAAAGTAGAGACGCTGCTGGGCTTTCTTGGCTATGGAGCTGGTGTTGAGGGACCAGGTGGGATTCTCCACCAGGTGAACACCAAGAAATTTTTGCCCTCTTAACGATCTCTACGGAGTCGTCGATGTACAGCAGAGATTGGTCGCTCCGTGTCCTCCTGAAGTCAACAACTATCTCTTTTGTTTTGTTTGCATTCAGAGACAGGTTGCTGGCTCTACACCAGTCTGTTAGCCGCTGCACCTCCTCTCTGTATGCTGACTCATCATTCTTGCTGATAAGACCTGCCCCGGTCGTGTCATTGGTGAACTTGATGTGGTTCAAGCCGTGTGTTACAGCACAGTCATGAGTCAGCAGAGTGAACAGCAGTGGACTGAGCACACAGCCCTGGGGGGCCCCCGTGCTCAGTGTGATGGTGTCGGAGATGCTGCTACCAATTCGGACTGACTGAGGTCTTCCAGTCAGGAAGTCTAGGATCCAGTTGCAGAGGGAGGTGTTCAGACTCAGCTTTCCAATCAGTTTCTGAGGAGTGATTGTGTTGAATGCTGAACTGAAGTCTATGTACAGCATTCAAACGTACATGTTTTTTTGTCCAGGGGGGTTAGGGCCAGGCGGAGGGTAATGGCAATGGTGTCGTCTGTTGAACTGTTGGGATGGTATGCGAACTGCAGGGGGTCCAGTGAGGGGGGCAGCAGGGTCTTGATGTGCCTCATGATGTGCCTCTCAAAACACTTCATGATGATGGATGTAAGTGCAACGGGGCCGTAATCATTGAGGCAGGACTCTGAAGACTTCTTCGGCCTGGGGATGATGGTGGTGGCCTTGAAGCACGCAGGAACTGACGGCGCTGCTTTGGACCTAAGTTTGCATATGAGCCCAATGAGGAGGCTACATCCTGCTCAATCTATTCAGTATGTAATATCAAGTTATCTGTTATGAAATCAAACATGCCAATCTTTCCAATGTAGCCAGCCATTTCTGCTCTTTTTTATGATTATAAAAAAACATTGTCCATCAACCCATGAATTCTTCCATTTTCAGTCTTTTTTAAAAACTATCATCTGTGCTTTTGTGAAGAAAACCTGCTGCTCAGAAAAGAAAACTTGCCACTCATTTTTTAAACTTCTTTGTCTTTTTTAAAGTTGAACATCTCACTGTGCTTCAATAGGTAGGTGGTCATCTCAGGTACATTTCAAAAATACTTTTTCAGCACTGTTTTGTAACTCGTAACTTGCACTTTAAGCAAAACATTTAAATACAGTGCCTATAAAAAGTATTCATCCCCTTGGTACTTTACATGTCTTATGTTTAAATACATTGAATCACAATGTATTTAATTTGGAATTTTTGACACTGATCAACAGAAAAAGATTATTTTGTGCAAAAGTTAAACATATCTCTACAAAGCAATCTAAATTAATTACAAATATAAAACACAAAATAATTGGTTGCATAAATATTCACCACCTTCAAGTCAGTATTTAGTAGATGTGCCTTTGGTAACAATTACAGCCTTGAATCTGTGTGGATAGGTCTCTATCACCTTTGCACATCTGGACACTGCAAATTTTTCCATTCTTCTTTACAAAGCTGCTGAAGTATTGTCAGACTGCATGGGGATAATGAGTGAATAGCTCTTTTCAACTTCAGCCACAAATTCTCAGTTGGATTGAGATCTGAACTCTGACTTGGCCACTCCTGGGCACTAACTTTCATATTTTTAAGTCATTCCTGTGTAGCTTTGCCTTTATGCTTGGGCTCACTGTCTTGTTGGAAAACAAATCTTCTCCCAAGTCACAGTTCTCCTGCAGACTGCATCAGCTTTTCCTCCAGGATTTCCCTGTATTTTGCTGCATTCATTTTGCCAAACAAGCATTTCATCTGATGGCTAAAAAGCTCAATTTTGGATTCCTCAGACCATAGAACCTTCTTGCAGCTGACTTCAGAGACTCCCACATGCCTTCTGGCAAACTCTAGCAGGGATTTCATGTGAGTTTTCTTTTTCCCCAGCAGTAGCTTTCTCTTTGCCACTCTCCCATGAAGCTGCAAACTAGTGAAGAACCCAGGCAACAGTTGTTGTCTGCACACTCTCTCCTACCTCAGCCACTGAAGCTTGTAACTCTTCTAGAGTTGCCATGGATCTTTTTCTTGTACGGTCACTCAGTTTTTGAGTATAGCCTACTCTAGGCAGATTTACTGAGATGCCCTAATCTTTCCATTTCTTGATGATTGACTTAACTGTACTCCAACAGATATTCTGTGACTTGAAAATTTTCTTGTATCCATCTCCTGACTTGTGCTTTTCAATAACTTTTCAGAGCTGCTTGGTGTGTTTCTTGTCTTCATGGTATAGCATTTGCCAGGAGACTGACTCACCAGCAGTTGGATCTGTCTGTCTGTATCTTGTTTTACGGCGGTTGGCATCCAGCTTAATGGTGCATTACCGCCACCCTCTGCTCCAGAATGTGCACTAGACATACATTCTAAATCCCTTCACTCAATCACACACACACACACACATATATATATACATATATCCTAGTATCCTATTCCTGTTTATTCGTCATATTCTATAAAAAAAAACCCCTGTACCCCTTAAAAATGCTAAAAAATACCCGGACTTGTGCTCTCTCACCCATGCCCAGCAACCCTTTTAATGTGAATTCCTGCATCCCCAACTCCCTTAATTTATCTCTCATCATCTCTCTCTGTATCCCTAACTTCCTGCAACTCAGAACTACATGTTCTACTGACTCCTCTTCCTGACATTCCTCACACAATCCTGTCTGGTGTTTCCCTATCATTTTCAATGTTTTGTTTAATTCACAATGCTGCAGTTGGATCTTCCACATACAGGTGTTTTTCACTACAATCAATTGAAACACCTCGACTGCAGACAGGTGATCTCCATTCAACTTATTATGTGGCTTCGAAAACCAAGTGGCTGCACCAGTGATGATTTGCTGTCTCATATTAAAAGGCGGGGGCGAATGTGAATACTTATGCAGTCAATTATTTGGGTTTTATATTTGTAATTAATTTAGATCACTTTGTAGAGATCTGTTTTCACTTTGACAAGAAAGAGTCTTTTTTTCTGTTGATCAGTGTCAAAAAAAGCCAAATTAAATCCACTGTGATTCAATGTTGTAAAACATGACAACTGCCAAGGGCTGGGGGCGGTGAACACAAAAAAAAACAGTGCCTAAATGTTAAAAACTATTTATAGTGCAGGAAAAATGTTTGATAAGTCAAAAGGTAATGGAAGTACAATAAAAATGCAATCTTTCTCTTCCTGATTTTAGTGGATATCCTTTCCATAGCAGTAACTCCAATCAATGCATCGTCCAAATGGGCAGGAGGCAGAAAATTCCACACACTCAGGGCATTTGGAATCTGCAGCACAGCCGCTCTGAGGCAATGAAATATTTCTGAGATGTAATTATCATTGTTCTGTTGGAGAATACAGTTGTCAACATGTAGTTGGCGAGGTTACAGAAACAGTTTTGAGACAACATGGTAGCTTTTAATACCATCCTTGCCAATATGCTTTACCTGGACACCAGGCGAACACATAACTCCCAATATCCAACAAACCTGGTTGTTGCAGATAATTCTGCAGCTGAGCCTGGGCTGGGGGTGGGAGGTGGGGAGAAGAATGGGGAGTAAATGGCTCCAAAGGCTTTGCTTCACCTGGATAACCCTGTCTCCACCTTATGCCAGATATTCACTCTGTGTTTTATTAAATTTTTAGTTATTTAGGGGTACAGCAGAGAGCAGGCCTATCCCACCCACTGAGCAGCAACCCACCGATTTAACCCTAGCTTAATTACAAGACAATTTACAATGACCAATTAAAACACTAATCAATAAGACTTTGGACTGTGGAAGGAAACTGAAGCACCCAGAGGAAACCCACATGAACATAGGAAGAACATACAAACTTCCTTACAGCACCTCCCTGAGCTGTCATAGCATCATACTAACCTCTATACCACTGGCTGTGCGGTGAAAAAAGCACAGCAGTGCCTCCTTCACTTCAGATGGCTGAAGAAGTTCACCATGAGTACCTCAGGACTTTTAACAGGGACACCACTGAGAGCATCCTGACTGGCCGTGTCACTTTCTGGTACAGGAACTGTACCGCTCTCAGTCGCAGGGCACTGCAGAGAGTGGTGCAGACAGCCCCGCATATCTGTGGATATGAACTTTCCTCTTTTCAGGACTTTTACAGCAGCAGGTACAAAAAAAAGGGCCCAGGGGACCATCAGGGACTCCAGCTACCTCAACCACAAACTATTTCAGCTGCTCTCATCTGGCAAACAGTACCACAGCATTAAGGCCAGGACCAACAAGCTCCAGGACAGCTTCTTTCACCAGGCCACCAGATTTATCAATACACACTGATCTGATTGCATATCTGACTGGTACATGTATACAAAACGATTACGTACACAATTTTAGTGCTTGGGTACTATCCTCCCACATTCCCTCTTCATTTTACATTGAGACAGAGACGCAACATAAAGATTTTCACTCGCTTGGATGTAAGAGATAAAAATAAATCTAAATCTAAATCTCTTCTATTGTCATCCACACTGCAGCAAATAACCCCAATTTGGTGACCATTTGGCAGAAGGCCTACGAGAATGACCCTGGAATTTTTGTCACCTGTTATTTTATTTCTCCATCTCACTTCCACTCGTCACAGACAGTTAATTTGTTCCCTCACCCTTTCCAGTTTCTACTTTTGAAAACACACTTGTTGTTTCACTGTGATGAAGGGCACCCAACATGAAATGTCAGCTCAGTTTTCCTCTTCACATTTGCTGTTTGTTGACCTGTTGAGTGTTTCCAGCACTTTCTGTTCCTGTCTCTATTTGAGCTTGGAGTAAGTCTAATGCACAAAAATAACAATAAGCCATTGACTGTATATTAAACAATTACGCCCATCACACTTAGAGGCTTAATTTTATTTTTAGCTCCTCATGGTTGAGACACATTTTAACATTGGAATAAAGAAAAAGGAAATTTACCTAAAATGGAGGAATGATTAAAATTGAAAATGAAAACTGAGTTAAATGTAAGAAAGTGTGCAGTTAGACACACAAAATACTTGAAGAACTCATTAAGTCAGGCAGCAGTGATGGAGGGGAATGAAGATTTGTAATTTCAGGTTAAGACCTTTTATCAGGATAAGTCTCATCATGAAATGTTAACTGTTCATTCCCCTCCATAGATGCTGCCTGACTTGTTGAGTCTCTCAAGCATTCTCTGTGGATTGCTCTAGATTTCCAGAACCTGCAGAATCTCTTGTGTTTATGAAAGTGTATAATTGATCCTTTTCATTGTCGGTCATTTCCTTTGGATTTTGCTTAGTCCCAGCTGGCAAAGAATGTATTTATCTCTGAAAGTATTAGTAGTTGATTAGCTGAATTACCACCTGGGAGTTTTAGTTTGAAAATGAACTGTTAAAGGACATTTTACTCAGAAATGGCATAAAATATTTCAATAGGTTCTTCAACTGCAAAGAATGAATTTATCCCTTTTCAGCTTGAGGGTAGATTACTTCAGCAGCAGCAGCTGTATTCCTATCATCATAAACAACTACAGGCTACTTCTGGGCAGCAGATGTTAATTTTATTATCATCCTGAAGCACACAGTCATGAAAACTGTAGCTAAGCTGTGTACAAACCTGGCATGCCTCATTAACATCTAATTTGGGGTATATTCATATGTGTTCACTTCAGTGTCCCTAGATGCTGCCAACATTTCAAATTGCTACCATTTGTCTATCTCTCAGCAACACTGCGTTAGGAAAGCAGATGCTTCATTCCTGTGCCACTCTCAGCCTTTTAACAGAGAGAGGCCAGTCTTTTCATTCAATTGCAAAGACTTGGAGCAAAAGACAATGGTTGAATAGTTTTGTCACTGTGAATGAGGCACATCCTTCCGAAAGCAAAAGTCAATACAGACTGGTGCTGTGCCTGGTGCATTCATGTATTCACAACCTATCTTACACTGAGTTGGCAAATTGGGTCACCATACAGTGAAACAAAGAAAAAGGCAAATCCATCATTCAAGTTTTTGCCAGCCCTTTCGAAGAATGATCGAGTTAGTCCACTCTTTCTGCCTTTCTCTCAAGTCCCTACAATATTTTCTGTTTCAAGAATGTATTGTATTCTGTTTTAAAGACTTACATTGTGCCTGAATCCACCAGCTTCTCGAATGGCATATTCCAAATCCTAAACACTCATGGCATAGAGACACTTTTTCCTCATGCTGCTCTGGGTTGTCTGTCAATCACTTGAAATCTGTGCCTGCTGGTTAGTAGTCCTTTTGGCACTGGAAGCAGTTTCTTTTTAGTTACTCAATCTAAACTACTTTTGCTTTTGAACAAATCTGTCATATGTCCTCTTCGCATCTCTGCTCCTAGAAGAAGCAGAAGATTTTCTTGTCCCTTCATGTACTTGTAATCCTTCACTCCAGAACTATTCTAACAGATCACTCTTTTGCACTCTCAAATCCTCCACCTCCTTCCTGAAGAATGGTACTTACAAGTGTTTCTCAGTTCTAGTTTTCGTACTAAAGACATTCCAGGATTTTGGATGCCTCATTAGCTGTTCTCTAAACCTGACCTTCAAAGCTCCTCTGTTCTTCCAATCTTGGAATCTGACTAATTATATTTATTCCCTCTGCTCCTTTGGCTTTTCCAGTACATTACCTCACATTTCTACAGATTGAAATCCATTTGGAATCTTCCTGCTCTGATTGTTTAAACATTTACATCAACATAAAATTCTATTTAAATCCACCCATGGCAGTGTCTTCAACTATTTCTCTGAATGGCGAATTTCAGAGTCGCACCATATTCTGGACATAGACTCATCACTTTCACCATTGTTTTTGAATAATCTTCCTTCAGTTTTACTGAAGGTACACATGCTAGCAAAAGATCAAAATTGACATTCCCAAATTGACGATTTCCATATGACGTAAAGGAGCCCTCTTGACCTATCAACTTTCTGCTCGCTCCAAGCGATCCTATAAATCTATGTTTTCACTTAATTCATTGCAAGCTATTTGCTGCAATTCATTATCATTAACATACACTAATTCTTCTCCTCACTAACTACAGTGAGGATAATATGCGCTGGCCAATTAACCTACCGACCTGCATATCTTTGGCATGTGAGAAGAAAATGAGGCACCTGGAAGAAGCTTACGCTGTCATGGGGCTATGGGTAATGTGCAAACTCCACATAGCAGCACTGGAACCCTGGTCTCTACCTTCTGAATTTGTACAATCATTTAGAATGAAAACAGAAAATGCAGGACTGATACAATCTGTAAAAAGAGAAACAGTGTTAATAATGTTACAGGTCTGGCAATTTTTTTTTTCTTTATCTCTCTTCTTACCATTTCTGAGCAAGGGTTGCAGCAAAAATTTCTCTTTTTATTGGTGCTGCCTGACCTAGTGAGTGCTACTTTGTCTTTACTTCTCGCTCCCTCGATAAAGCAGCCAGCGTAATCAAGGACCCCACCCATCCCAGACTTTCCTCTTCTCCCCTTTTCCAAAAGGCAGGAGATGCAAAAGTCTGAAAGCAAGTACATGTACTACCAGGCTGAAGCACAGCTTCTACCCTACAGTTATAAGATTACTGACTCGAGTGCATAAGATGCACTGTTGACATCACAATCTACTGTGTTATGGCCTTGCACTTTATTGGATGCCTGCACTGCAATTTGTCTGTAATTGCTACACTTTACACCTGCATTCTGTTATTGTTTTACCTGATTCTGCCAAAAGGCACTGTGTGATTAATTGCTCTGTATGAATAATATGTAAGGCAAGCTTGTCACTGTATTTCGGTGCATGTGACTATAATAAATCAATTTCAATTATATCAGATTTCCAGCATTTTGAAATTTCTCTCATTTCTGTTCTTTCTTATATGATCGCTGATAATTATATATAGATAATTCGTTTTAAGAGTCTCTTAAGATTAGAAAGAGTTTGAAAGGAAATGTAAAAATATTCCACAAATCTGCAGCGCTTTATGAATAGGCATTCCACTCCCTTTCAGGCACCTAAGAGCAGACCAAACTGAAATACTCATCAGCAATATGTTCATCTTCCAAGAATAAAGGTCTTACTGCTCTCTTGTTCCTTTAAAATAAAACTGTGTTGCCTGTGTAAATATAAGATGCATGAGGTGGGTACTGATACTGATTGGTTCTCGGCCAAGGAAACTGAAACATTATCAGGAATAGTTATGTTCATGTGAGGATGCGAAAGATAATATATGGTGGATATCATTAAATAGTTCAGAGGATCCAAATGGGCCTTCACAAGAGCATGCTTCAGGATCGATGTATGAGGGAAGCATAAATGTAATCTCTGATAATCGGTTTTCTGTTTGAAAATCCCAGTAGTCCAGCATCTAGTTCACTAGAAACCTGTTCTCACATTCCATATGAACTCACTGGGGTCTCCATTCCCACACACCCCATGAACTCACTGGGGGTGTCCATTCCCACGCTCCCCATAAACTCACCGGAGGTGTCCATTCCCACGCTCCCCATGAACTCACCGGAGTCTCCATTCCCATGCTTCTCATGAGTTCACCAGGGGTCTCCATTCCCACACTCCCCATGAAATCACCAAGGGTGTCCATTCCCACACTCCCCATGAACTCACTGGGGGTCTCCATTCCCACGCTCCCCATGAAATCACGGGGGGGTCTCCAGTCCCACGCTCCCCATGAAATCACGGGGGGGTCTCCAGTCCCACGCTCCCCATAAACTCACCGGGGGTCTCCATTCCCACGCTCACTATGAACTCACCGGGGGTGTCCATTCCCATGCTCCCCATAAACTCACCGGGCGTGTCCATTCCCACGCTTACTATGAACTCACCGGGGGTGTCCATTCCCACGCTCCCCATAAACTCACCGGGGGTGTCCATTCCCACACTCACTATGAACTCACCAGGGGTTTCCAGTCCCACGCTCCCCATGAACTCACCGGGGTCTCCATTCCCACGCTCCCGATGAACTCACCGGGGGTGTCCATTCCCACACTCCCCATGAACTCACCGGGGGTCTCCATTCCCACGCTCCCCATGAACTCACTGGGGTCTCCATTCCCATGCTCCCCATGAACTCACCGGGGGTGTCCATTCCCACGCTCCCCATGAACTCATCGGAGTCTCAATTCCCACGCTCCACATAAACTCACCGGGTTCTCCATTCCCACGCTCACCATGAACTCACCGGGGGTGTCCATTCCCACACTCCCCATAATCTCACCGGGGGTGTCCATTTCCACACTCCCCATGAACTCACCAGGGGTCTCCATTCCCACGCTCCCCATGAACTCACCGGGGGTCTCCATTCCCATGCTCCCCATGAACTCAGCGGGGTCTCCATTCTCACGCTCCCCATGAGCTCACCGGGGGTGTCCATTCTCACGCTCCCCATGAACTCACCGGAGTCTCAATTCCCACGCTCCACATAAACTCACCGGGTTCTCCATTCCCACGCTCACCATGAACTCACCGGGGGTGTCCATTCCCACACTCCCCATAATCTCACCGGGGGTGTCCATTCCCACACTCCCCATGAACTCACCGGGGGTCTCCATTCCCACGCTCCATATAAACTCACCAGGGGTCTCCATTCCCACGCTCCCCATGAACTCACCGGGGGTCTCCAGTCCCACGGTCCTCATGAACTCACCGGGGGTCTCCATTCTCACCCTCCCTATAAACTCACCGGGGGTGTCCAGTCCCACACTCACTATGTACTCACCGGGGGTCTCCAGTCTCACACTCACCATAAACTCACTGGGGTGTCCATTCCCACGCTCCCCATAAACTCACCGGGGTGTCCATTCCCACACTTCCCATAAACTCACCGGGGTGTCCATCCCCACACTCCCCATAAACTCACAAGGGGCTCCATTCCAAATTTCCCAAAACCCTTTCCCGCATTTCCTATAAGCTCATAAGAGCCCTATTCCCTCTTCTGATATAAACCCACTGGGCCGCATTCCCATATTGCTCCAAATTCACCAGGGCCCTATTCCCACATATGTTTTAAACTCACAATTATTTGATCATAATTCCTTCTAAAGTCACCAAGGATCCATTCCCCCTTCCCTATAAACTCACTGGAGATCCATTCCCACATTTACTGGTAACTCACAGGGGCCCCTCTGCCGCACCCAGGACCTGTTTCCAGCACTCCCGTTAAATACACTGTGTACTGATTCCCACACTGCCTATAAACTCATCGTGGCTCTGTTTTCCGCTCTCCAGCACAACGTACTTTGTTTCCCTTCTCATTTTCTTTGTAAATTAACTGGGACTTCATTTCCAGCTTCCCATTAGACACACAACAGTTTTTTTCCTGTGTTTTCTTGGTTCACTGAAAACAAACAATATCCTATTAGATTAGATTAGATTATGAGGACACGCAGTCCTCTTTTATTATCATTTAGTAATGCATGCATTAAGAAATGATACAATGTTCCTCCGGGATGATATCACAGAAACACAAGACAAACCAAGACTGAAAAACTGACAAAAAACACATAATTATAACATATAGTTACAACAGTGCAAAGCAATACCGTAATTTGATAAAGAACAGACTATGGGCACGATAAAAAAAGTCTCAAAGTCTCTCAGAAGTCCCAGCATCTCACGCAGACAGTAGAAGGGAGAAACTCTCCCTGCCATGAACCTCCAGCACCGCAAACTTGCCGATGCAGCACCCAACCACAGCGGACTCTTGAGTCCGTCCGAAAACTTCGAGCCTCCGACCAGCCCTCCGACACCAAGCACCGAGCCCCATCTCTGCCGAGCGCTTCAACCCCGGCCCCGGCAACAGGCAATAGGCAAAGCCGAGGATTTGGGGCCTTCTCCTCCGGAGATTCTCAATCGCATGGTAGCAGTGGCAGTGAAGCTGGCATTTCAGATGTTCCTCTGTGCTTCTCACGTCTATCTCCATCAAATCAGGATTGTGCACAGTACCTACTTACAAATACGATATCATTTTGGAGTGGCCGCGCGCGCTGCGTTGCACCGCCAGCTTCTCCTCCCTTCCTTATAGCACAGCATCTTAAAAAAAACGTTAATGAAGACTGACTAGGGTACAAAAATGAATGAAACCAAATAGTGCAGAAAGTTTGCTACTTCAGCACCGCCAAAATCCCAAGGGCACCAGATTATCAGAGTATAAATGAACCAAGATAGGTTAATATCATAAATGCTCCTCTTACTCAGGTAGTGGAGCAACCACTTGGGCACAATTGAAGAGGTGAAAGGCTAATAGCCTCCTTCAATCAAGTGTTGCTACGATTGCAATGTTTTTATGCTGTTACCTTTCTTTATATTATTCCTCACTGGCTACAGCAAAACAATTTAGATTTATTGAAGATAAAATGCAGAACATCACAAAATTCCTTTTCAATTTGTTTTCAATACCATGCGGATGTGATACCACATTCAGATATATTGCACTAGATTCCATCTCTTTCTCCCCCTTATGTCCATCCATAAAATTAATTTAAAAGCAGCTGACTACTTATTGGCACGTTTGTGAGTAGGTATTGTGTTCGTCTTACATGGTTATACAGTATAAAGGAATACTAGCATTTACAAAACAGCTCTCACACCCACTTGCCATGATCAAACATTCTTAAAAGGTAGTCAGTTTCTGAACGAGTGTATAATCAGATTCATTCTATTTGCTGGCTGAGAGAAGATTGTTGAGCAAGTCCCTTTCTCCTTTGAATAATGTGAGATGAGCTCACATGGAAAATCGAGAAGGTTGCGGAATGCTAAAGCAAGATTTGGACCAGATGGGAAGTTGGGTTGAAACTGGCAGATGGTATTTAATCCTGACAAGTGTGAGTTGTTGCATTTTGGGAAGGCAAATAGGGTTAAAAGATGTATGCAATAAGTGGCTGGACACTGAAGAATTCTGATGAACAGAGAGATCTTGGCGTGCAAGTTCAAAATTCCCTGAGTAATAACACAGTAAAAGAAATCCCTGAGTAGGTTAGGTGATAAAGAAGGCCTATGGCTTTCTTGCCTTCATAGGTCAGGGCACAGAACATAAATGTTAGGGCTTTATGTTGCAACATTACAAAACATTAGTTAAGCCACATGTGGAGCATTCTGTGAAGTCCCTTTGTTCTAGTCTCAGTTACCAGTGAAATGAAATTTCCTGAAAGGACAAAGTATCAATGAGCAAAAGACAGCAACCTGTCCAAATACAAAAAAGGAGAAAATAATACTAAATAAATAACCAATACATATCGAGAACATGAGTTGTCGAGTCCTTGAAAGCGAGTCTTTCAGTTGTGCAGTCAGTTCAGTGCTGTGGAGAGTGCACTTGAGTAAAGTTATCCCCTCTGGTTCCAGAGCCTGATGGTTGAAGGTTAATAGCTGTACCTGTACCTGGTGCTGTAGGGCCTGAGGCTCCTATACCTTTGTCCTGATGGCAGCAGTGAGAAGAGAGGATGGATCATTAATGATAGATGCTGATTTCCTGGGACAGTGCTCCTTGTAAATGCGCACAATGGTGGGGTGCGCTTTACCTGTGTTGAGCTGGGCTTCTTTTTGTAGACTTTTCCATTCAAGGGCATTGGTGTTTCCATACCATGGCATGATGCAACCAGTCAATATATTCTCCACCACACATCTATAGGAGTTTGTCAAAGTTTTGGATAGCATGCCAAAACTTCACAAACTTCGAAGAAATTAGAGGTTTGTCCATACCTTCTTTGAAATGGCAGTCATGTGCTGGACTCAAGACAAATCCTCTGAAATGATAATGCTGAGGAACTTAAAGTTGCTGACCATCACCTTCTCTAATCACTTAATGAGAACTGCTCATGGACCTCCAGTTTCCTCCACCTACAGTCAATAGTCAGCTCTTTGGTTTTGCTGACATTGAGTGAGAGGTTGTTTTTGTTGTTGCACCACGCAGCCAGATTTTCAACCTCCCTCCTATATGCTGATTCATCACCACCTTTGATTCAACCAACAACAGTGGTTTTGTCAGCAAACTTAAAAATGGCATCCAAGCTGTGCTTAGACTTATAGTCATAAGTATAAAGCAAGTAGTGTAGGGAAATAAGCGTGCGCGCGCGCGCGCGCACACACACACACACACACACACACACAGACACACACACACACACACACACACACACACACACACACACAGACACACACACACACACACACACACACACACACACACAAGGTCTTGGAGCTTATTGATTAGTTTTGAGCAGATAATAGTGTTGAATGCAAAGCTGTGGTCAATGAAGAGCATCTTCATCATCCAGATCATCCAGGATTAGAGACATAGAAACATAGAAAATAGGTGCAGGAGTAGGCCATTCGGCCCTTTGAGCCTGCACTGCCATTTATTATGATCATGGCTGATCATCCAACTCAGAACCCCACCCCAGCCTTCCCTCCATACCCCCTGATCCCCATAGCCACAAGGGTCATATCTAACTCCCTCTTAAATATAGCCAATGAACTGGCCTCAACTGTTTCCTGTGGCAGAGAATTCCACAGATTCACCACTCTCTGTGTGAAGAAGTTTTTCCTAATCTCGGTTCTAAAAGGCTTCACCTTTATCCTCAAACTGTGACCCCTCGTTCTGGACTTCCCCAACATCGGGAACAATCTTCCTGCATCTAGCCTGTCCAATCCCTTTAGGATTTTATACGTTTCAATCAGATCCCCCCTCAATCTTCTAAAATCCAATGAGTACAAGCCCAGTTCATCCAGTCTTTCTTCATATGAAAGTCGGGCCATCCCAGGAATCCCAGAATTGAGTGAGTAGCTAATGAAATGGCATCTGCTCCCGACCAGCTGTGCTGTTAGGCAAATTGGAAAGGATCTAAGTTGTTCCATAGACAGGAGTTGATATGTCTCATCATCATCCTGTCAAAGTACTTCATCGCAGTGGATGTAAGTGCTACTGGATGATAGTGATCGAGGCAGGTTATCGTGTTCTTTTTGGCACCAGTAAAATTGAAGCCTGCTTCAAGCAGGTGGGTACTACGTACTGCCGAATCAAGCAGTTAAAGATATCAGTGAACACTTCACCCAATTGATTAGTACACGTCTTCAGTGCTCAGCCAAGTTCCCCATCTGGATTGAGTGCTTTCTGTGGATTTACCTTTCAGAAGGATGCTCCCACATTGGCCTCAGAGACTGAAATCACAGGGTCATCAAGGCCTGTGGGATTTCATGAAAATGCCCCTATGTTTTGTCAGTAAAAGCAAGCATAAAAGGCATTAATCTCATCTGGGAGCAAAACCTTATTGTCACATATGTTCAATTTCATAGGAGGTGTTAGCATTCAAGCCCTGCCACAGCTATCAACCATCCTTCCTGCATTTGGACTGGAATTGCCACTTCACGCATGGGATCATTTTCCAGAGGTCCAGTCTATAGAAATAAGTTTCTATAAGATTTCCTCTCATTCTCTTGAATTCTAGCAAGTATAGTCCAAGATATTAAATCTGTCCTTATGGGCTAAACCCATCATCTCTGGAATCGACTTTGTGTACCTCCTCTGCATTGCCTCCAAAGTGAATATATCTTTTCTCAAGCAAGGATACTAGATTTGCATGATTAAGAATGACGTTATTCTATTTGAAACACTAGTACCCTGCACAGCTGCAACATAATCTCCCTGCTCTTGTTCAATCCCTCTATCAATAAAAGCCAACACCCCATTTGCCTTCTTGATAACCAGTTACACCTTCAAACCAACCTTCCTTGATTTATACAGAAGCACTCCCAAGTCCCAGTGAACAATCTTTATCCATTTAAATAACAATCTGAACCTCCACATTTTTCCTTTGAAAGTGGATGACCTTGCATTTACCAACATTGTACCTTGTCTGAAAGACCCTTACTCACCTGCTTAACCTATCTATATCCGTCTGCTTATGCTCTGCATCATCTGCACAATTTGTTCTTCCACTAATTTTCTTGTTATTAGCATGCTTACATACGACACACTTGGTCCTCTCTTTAAAATTGTTAATGTACTGTATAATATGAATGGTTACGGGTCCAGCCCCACCCTCTGTGGCACTCCACTCACTATTGATTCACAACCAGAGACATTTATCACAACTCTCTGCCTTCTACTGGTTAACCAATTCTCTATCCATGCTAATACATTACCTCCAGCTCCATGCATCCTTATCTTATGGATAAATATTCTATGAAGCATCTTATAGGATGCTTTCTGAATCCAAGTAAACAATATCCACCTGTTCCCTCTATCCTCTGTGTTTATTTTATCCTCAAAGAACTCCAAGAAGTATGTTGAATAGGACTTGCCCTTCCTGAATACATGCTGTATCTGCCTGATGAAACCACTTCTATCCAGATGTCTCGATATTTCTTTCTTAATGATAACTTCAAGCATTTTCCCAACTACTGGTTAATCCAACTGATATCTGTCTTTTGCCTGCATCCATTTTTAAACAGTGGCATGACTTGTTCAGAGTCCAAAGAATATTGATAGATTATCATAAATGTCTCCACCTTTTCTTTTGGTACATTGGGATGCATTCCATCAGGACCAGGGGATTTGTCTATCCTTGGTCCCATTAATTTACACAGTGATTGTATCGAGGTCCTTACCTCACATCGTATCCGTAACATCTTTCATTGGCGTATTTGATGTGTTGTCTGTGAAGACCAAGACAAAATGGTCATTCAAAGCCTTGGCCATTTCCACATTACCCAATATCAATTCCTGCTTCTCACTTCAAGGGAGGTACATTGACTTAAGCCAGCTTTTTCTGCTTTACATATTTATAAAAACTTTTACTACGGGCTTTTATATTTTGTGCTAGTTTACTTACATAATCTATCTTCCCTTTCCTTACTGTTGACTGAATTAAAGAACATTTTAGTTATGGGAAGAGATTGGATAGGCTGGGATTGTTTCTCCTGGAGCAAAGGAGACCTGATAGAAGTATATCAGATTGTGAGGTTTAAAGATAAGGTGGATAGTCAAAATCTTTCACAACTGTGGGATGAATCAAGTTGTTAAATAGGAATGTAAGGGCATGATTAGTAAATTTGCAGATGACATGAAAATTGGTAAGGTAGTTTAGGGATACAGTGGTACATATAATATATGTACCAATGCTCTACTCTATATACCCATGACTGTGTAGATAGGCATAGCTCAAATACCATCTATAAATTTGCTGACAATACAACCATTGAACCTCAGATGGAGATGAGAGGGTGTACAGGAGCGAGATATACCAACTAGTGGAATGGTGTCGCAACAACAATCTGGCACTCAACATTAGTAAGACGAAAGAGCTGATTGTAGACTTCCGGAAGGATAAGACGAAGGAGCACATACCAATCCTCACAGAGGGATCAGAAGCGGAGAGAGTGAGCAGTTTCACGTTCCTACGTGTCAAGATCTCTGAGGATCTAACCTGGTCCCAACATATCAATGCAGCTATAAAGAAGTCAAGGCAGTGACTATACTTCATTTGGAGTTTGAAGAGATTTGGTATGTCAACAAAAACACTCAAAAACTTCTATAGACGTACTGTGGAGAGCATTCTGACAGGCTGCATCACTGTCTGGTATGGGGGGGGAGGGGACTACTGCACGAGACCGAAAGAAGCTGCAGAGGGTTTTAAATTTAGTTGGCTCTATCTTGGATACTAGCCTACAAAGTACCCAGGACAACTTCAAGGAGCGGTGTCTCAGAAAGGCAGCATTTATTATTAAGAACCCCCAGCACCCAAGGCATACCCTTTTCTCATTGTTACCATCAGGCAGGAGATACAGAAGCCTGAAGGCACACACTCAGCGATTCAGGAACAGCTTCTTCCCCTCTGCCACCTGATTCCTAAATGGACATTGAACCCATGAACACTAGCTCACTTTTTTAATATCTATTATTTCTGTTTTTGTATGATTTTTAATCTATTCAACATACATATACTGTAATTGATTTATTTGTTGATTGATTTATTTATTGGTTAATTGATTCTATCTTATGTATTGCATTGAACTGCTGCTAAGTTAACTAATTTAGCAGGAGGAGAAGATGGCGGCGCGACGGCAGCGCACGCGGCCACTTCGGTGGTTAATATCTGTTATCTGTCAAGTAGGGGACTGTGCACAATTCTGATTTGATGGAGACAGACGTGAGAGTACGGAGGAACATCTGGAAAACTTCTGAAATGCCCGCTTCGCTGCCGCTGCTACTGTGTGATAACCGGAATCTCCGGAGCAGAAGGCCCCAAATCCTCGGCTTTGCATGTTTCAGCGGCCGGGGCTAGGTCGAAAGCACTCGGCAGAGGATAGCGCTCGGGAGGCTGTATCAGAGGGGCTGGTCGGAGGCTCGAAGTTTTCGGACAGATGGACTCAGTATTGGCTGTGGTCAGCTGCTTCTAAGGCATCGGCAAGTTGACGGTGCCTGGAGGTTTATGGCAGGGAGTTTCTCCCTTTTGCCGCCTGCTGTCGGGAACTCGGGAGTCGATTGACTTGGGGACTTTTGAGACTATATTTACCGTGCCCATGGTTTGTTCGTCATCAAGTTATGGTATTGCTTTGCACTGCTGTAACTATATGTTATAATTATGTGGTTCTGTCAGTGTTAGTCTTTGGTTTGTCCTGTTTTCTGTGCTATCACTCTGGAGAAACATTGTATCATTTCTTAATGCATGTATGCATTTCTAAATGACAATAAAAGAGGACTGAGTGTTCTCATAATCTAATTTCGCGACACATGTCGATGATAATAGACCTGATTCTGATTCTGATTCTGACATTGGTACAGTGGTACATAGGTAAGCTGGAAAGTTGGACAGGTTGGTGTAAGATGGAATTTATTCCAGATATGTGTGTGTAATGCACTTTGGAGTATCAAGGTATAGTACAACATACACAGTATACGGTAGAGACTTTTGGAGCACTGCTCTACACGGTGACAAGCCCATAGCACCCTGAAACTGGCAATAGATTGATAGGGAAGTGAAAAAGCTGTTGCTATACTAAAGCTCATTGGCTGAGACATTCAGTATAACAGTTGGGACTTCAAGTTGCAGTTGTACAAAACATTAGTTATGTCATACATAGAAGGCCCAGGTACTCAGTGGTTATGACTACTCAGTGGTTATGACCTTGAGACATTTTAATCTGAGATCCTCAATGCTCCCTTTTGTAATGCTAACTCTAAGACCAGAGAAGTTGCCCCAGATACTGTACAAAATACTTATCCCTCACACTGCCAAATGTGGGTAAATGGAATGAGCATATGTAAGCATTATAGTTGGTATGGATGAGGTGGGCCTGAAGGACCCAGTTCTGTGCAGTACATTTTTATAATTCTATAACTCTCTGTATTCAATGAACTGTTCCATTGCTGGGAGTGCAGAAAAAGGGTCTGGGGCTTAAACTGTGAAATATGTTGTTCAAAGATGATGTGAAAAAACACTTTGTCACAGGCACTCTGTTCCCTCCCATGGAAATAGTGAAGCTGCAGGCCAATAGAAAATTTCCAAACTGAAACTGATAGACATTAAGTGATAGGATTAAAGGATCAAGAGCCAGGATATTCCCAAGCTTTAGACATTACAACAGTCATAATACCTCTAAAGGAATCTCCCATGGTTTTAAGCAGCTTTGGAATGTCTGAAGTCATGAATGTCTCCAGTCGAGTACATCTTTTCACATTACAAAATAGAAGCAGTAATTGCTATGGGTTCATCGTTATCAAGTTAAATAGCCCAATGATCCGTTGAAAACAAATTTTAACTCCAATCCACTTGTTGAAACCTGAAATGTCATAATGGTTGAATGAATCTGCTATAAATTCTCTCTCATCTTCAGTATTAATCTGCTGGAGTGGGAGTTCATTGAAACCCTTCTTTAAAGATGTAGATCTAGGCTCTTAATGTCCACAAGAGCTGACTGCAGGTTTACCTTTCGTGAGAGACAAGAAGACATTGTACATTTCTTTGGATATATCTACAGAGAAAGAGAAAGGGTCAGGACCAGAGGGGATAGCTTTCCATGTAGGTTTTCTTGCTCTTTATAAGTGGGACTATAAGGAACAAGAATGCACGTGTCTGCACCCTGAAAAGCCTGCTATCCCATGAACCTTAGGAGCAAGCTGGCAGCCTCTTGCTTTTCAGACATCCTCCCTCACCCCGCTGCTTGCTGCTCCCAGCCACCATGGCCACCTGCTGCTGAGGGCTGTGAACGATATGGCTCAAGGAGCTTGACACATCTTTGTTAATCATGCACCCTTTAAATGTCTCCTTTCTGTCTCTTGAACCAGGGGCTGAGGAGGACATTGTCAAGTTTGGCACAGAGCTGATGAAGGGTCTTGGCCTGAAACGTTGATTAGTTATTCATTTTCATCGATGCTGCTTGACCTGCAGAAATCCTTCAGCATTTTGTGTGTGTTGCTCTGGATTTCCAGGATCTACAGGGTCTTCTCTTGTGTTTACTGTAGATGGTTAGCATCAACACGATGTGCCAAAGGCCAAAGATTCAGTCTCTGTGGCTGAAGGTTGTCCAGAATGTGCCAACAACAAGTACATTTGTACGTACGTGTGTGCCTGTCTATTGGTCACTCAGCGAATCAAGTGCGCGAGTGCAAAAGGTGTGCATGCACGCGCCTATCAATTGATAGCTTGACAAATCGATAGCATCTCTGCCACGTGGACATTGAGTTTCGGCATAGGACCCTGGGACTCCATGCGCTTTGTGTTGCAGTTGGCATTTTGTTGCTCTCGCACCGTTAGTTGCCTGTTAACTTGTGGTTATGATTTGCGTAACTCAGTAAAAACGGACATTTTACTCTACTGCCCTGCTGTTGTTCTTGTTCAGTCCATATGTAGCAGTGACTCAATGATTTACTGGCCCTGCTCAAAGATGATGAAGCTTGGCAATAAATGAGCTGCAGCCTGCATCTTTTGCCAGAAGGTGACTTGCTAACCTGTCTTCCCTCTCAATGGATAAGATTTTCACGTTACAAGCTGGTTGTGATGATCAAAGTGGACAGTAGGGATACAGAGATGTAAAAACAGTAGGGATACAGCAAATCCAAATGTTGTTCATCCACTTGGCTCCTTAACCATTAGCATTGCCACTGTGTTTTCCTCCACCTCCGTTTACATGGGTGCATCTACAGTATATTATGTCAAAATGCGGTTGCAATTGGAGCATTAAAAAGATCATATACAAGACCATATACAAGGTTGAAGTCTGAAATGTAAAAGAGCAAAAGATGTTGAAAATGCTTGGCAAGCCAGGCAGTGTCAAATGAGAAAAATACTTAACATTGAGACTGAAAAGCCTTCTTCAGAGTTTAGGCTATATTTCTATATTTGAAAGGGCTGTGGAATTATATTTACATCTCTATTTCAGATCCCCAACCCCTCTTTTATCTCTTCATTCATAATTTATTTAATTCTCTTGATTATTGAATTTTCTTCCACATAACTTTCAGGCAGTGCATTTCAGACAACACAACTGTAGACAGGACAAATACAGTTCTTGGTATCATCCAGCTAAAAACAGAAAATGATAAAACACAAGAGATTCTGAAATTGCTGGAAATCCAGACTAACACACACAAAATTCTGGAGGGACTCAGCAGATCAAGCAACATCTATGGCGAGGAATAAGCAGTCAACATTCAGGGCTGAGCTCCTTCATCAGGACTGAAGATTATAACTTTTCATCAGAACATCAAAGTTCAATGACCTGAAATCAACTCTAGTGCACAGCAACAGAGACGGTGTTGGAACCTGAAGTATTCCCCTGGGTCATATTCATTTCTTACATCCCCTTGTTCCCCTCATTAACCATTTTCTAGTTCTTTTGGGCTGACATAGGATCACTGAACTGAAAGCTGCGGAGGAGTCTCATTGAAGCAGAAATAAAGCAGTTCTTAATTAAAACTTTTGCCATATATGTAGATTTTGAATTGCTCCAGGAAAAGCCTTTTACACAGCCAAGATGTCAATTAGAAAGCAACCAACCTGCTGAAACAACAAATCTGTTTCTCTCTCTGCACATGCTGCCTAGCAGTTTTATTTCAGGCATCTAGTATCTGCAGTGTTTTGTTTCATCATATTTCCCTGCTGTCCCCCGAGCGTCGTTTCAAAGTGCACCATATGCATATTCACAATTTCATTCCCCTTAGAGCCACAAGAATAATACTGATTAGATCAATAAAAAACTACTATGAGGTCATTGGAAGCTGGTAATTAAAATAAGGAAGAAGCAAACTACCTAATCTACAGTCGACACATTCAGCCCAGCAGGTCCATGATGTCTCTCAGAGGAGCTTAAAACGTAAGAAGTAAGTTCTATCACATAACTAATGGAGGTAAAATAATATATTGAAGTCTGTCATTACAGAGTTTTTAAAGTGGATCATATTAGCTGGTTCCAGTAATGACTGCAGTATCCAGTATTAAACATGTTAGAAAAAAAAACCTGCGAATGTGTAAAAAATATTTGCTGATTTGCTGATAAATCCAGCACTTGACACATTGGCAGTGTTTTTAATTGATGCCTATTTTACTACATGCTGCATTTTGCTTTAAATACGGTTTTTACCCAGTGATAAGAACAACAGCTAATTCAATCTGAGAGAGATCTTTGCTGGGAGATGGACAGTTCTCCCTGGGGCAGGGAAGGTCAAGTGAAGATTTAATAGTGGTGTTAAAAATGATAAGAACTCCTGATAGAGTGAATAAGGAGAGAATGTTTGCACTGGCAGGAGGTTCTGTAACCACAAGGCTCAGGTTTAGGTAATTGGAAGAAAATCCAGCAGGGACCCAAGGAGAATATATATATTTTCCCCCACAATGAGCTATTAAGATCTGATTACATGGCAGAAACAGGTTCAGTTCAAGAGGGAACTAGTCATACAGTTGAAATAGAAACATCTTTAGAGCTAGAGGGAAAGAGCAGGATGTAGAATTAATTGTTAACTCTTTCAAAAGGGCAGCAGAGACGTGACGACTGAATGATCTTTGTTCACCTAGTGATACTATTTGATGACACAGGGCCACATTGTTGTTCTTTAAATAAAAGCAGTACCAGATCCACTAAATGCTGTAATAGACACCATCAGAGCTAGTTGAAGAATGTTTAGCTCTCTCTGCTGGGTGGGAATGGGGTGGACCACCATTTTGAATGGCATGGATCCATTTCCATCTATTACCCTGATTTTGACAGGGTTGAAAATATTTTTCATGTTACTAAGCTGAATCTCATGAGTCCAGTGGCACTGCAAAGTCACTTTTACCAGGGCCAGAGAGAGAGGCAGCTGCCCTGCTTCATGCGGGTTGGGAGCACTTAAGAAAGTTGAAATAGCGTGCTCGGTCAGCCCTGTCCTGGAGCCTCATTAACCCCTTTTCCTCCACTAAACCCTTCTCCTTGTCTTTTACCCACTGACAGTGACAAAGCAACGCTGGTTCTCAGGTGAACAACTGTTCTTCACAGCAAAGCTGGAAGCAGTGTTTTAAAGAGGCTGGGAATTAAAACACTCTGCAACCAACATCATCCTCACTCTTCCTGACCCTGCACAAAAAAAACATACTTCCAATTAAAACTGACTCAATTGTCACCAATATGGAATGTATATTTTAGGCCTTAAATTTTAGAGCCAATTTCACTGGTAGTCTTTTACATTGGTCTGTCTTTATAAAAATTTCTTGAAGTATAAATAACTTTTCTTTCTTAGAGCATCTGCATTTTGGCTCTATGGATCCAATTTCATAGACTCGGAGTCAACGAGATATGGAACACAGAAGCAGACCTTTCTACCCACCACATCCCTGCCGAGCATTGAGCATCCATCTATATTAATGCTATTTTCTAACACACAGGTTCATAGTCCTCTAAGCCTTGCTGATTCAGATGCTCACCTACAGTAGATACTTCCTAAATGTTGTGGAAGTCTCTGCCTTTATCCTCTGAGGTAATGTAGTCTGGATAAAAAATAATCATCATCACATCCCATCTAATTCTGGCCCCATACTATGCATTCTTGCTTTAGACATCTTTCCAGTGCTGAAAATTGACATACTAATCACTATATCTGTGATCCTCATGATTTTATGTAACTCATTTAGCTTTGTACCCATCCCCAGCCTCCTCAACTTTGTGAATGACACTAAAATGGGTGGTATCATAGATAGTGAAGGAAGCTTTCAAGAATTTCAGGGGCAATCTTAATCACTTAGGTAAGTGGCACAAGGATTGGTGAATGCTGTTCAATCCGAATAGATATCAGGAGTCGCATTTTGGGAAGCAGGTGGAATTTTCTCACTGTTACCATCAGGTAGGAGGTACAGAAGCCGAAAACCACACACTCAGCTTTTCAGGAACAGCTTCTTCTTTCTGCCATCCAATTCTTAAATGAACATTGAACCCTTGAACTCTACCTCACTTTTTTAATATATATTATTTCTGTTTTTTTTGCATGAATTTTAATCTATTCAATATATGTATACTGTAATTGTCACAAGTGCAGGTACGGGTGGACCCAAATGCAAGACACAAACACGTTTTGTAGCGTTAACAAGAATAGAGTTTATTAATCGTAACTAGGAAAGCAGGGAAGCAAGGATTGGTCAGAGGGAGATCAAGGAGTGAGCAAAGCAGAAGTGGGAATAAGCGTGGCTAGACTCGGACTTGGACTTGGAACTTGGAACGTGGAACTCGGGACTCAGACCGGAACTTGGAACATGGAACTCGGGACCTGGACTTGGAATTCGGAACATGGAACTCGGGACCTGGACTTGGAACTTGGAACATGGAACTCGGGACTCGGAACATGGAACATGGAACTCGGAACATCAGAGCCTGGGCTTGGAGCTCGGAACATCAGAAACCTGGACTTGGAACTTGAAACATCAAAGCCTGGACCTTTCTTAGACACAGGACACGGAACACCAAGCCGGGCTCCTCCTTGGGTACAGGACATAGAGCTGGGACTCTTCTTTTAGACACAGGACGCAGAACACCGAGAGACAGGATTCCCCAACTCAGAGTAGCGGCAAATGACCGGACCTACCCTGCGGAGGACGAGGACAGGAGGAGACGGTACCACACAGCGATAGACAGTTCATACCTTGACACAAAATGGCTCTAAGTAGTGGCAAGCCCTTGACGCGGCCCAGGAACAACAGAGAGTGGTTCAAGACTCACTCCAGCGGGTTAACTTGACGGACCCACTTTGCTGAAGTAGCTTAGCGGCTCGATCAGGCAAGGTAACTTAACAGGCTGGCTCCGGTGTGGAGGGGTAACTTACTGGCACTCGTTTCGGGAAGAAGACTTGAGCAGCTCCGGCGATGTAACTTGGCTCGTTCCAGCAGGGTGACTTGCTTGCACTTGCTTCGGTGACGTCCGATGATGATCTAGCCCGAGTAGCTGTAAGCCCGACACTAAGTACTGCTTGCTCAGCAGAGACTCAAGTGCCTTTAATTACAGAGCCCAAGAAACACAGGGAAACGATGAATTAAGGAAAACAAGGAGTCAACAGTCCTGATTGTGGCACAAAGTAAATTTAGAGGGACCCAGGGAATAACAGATCAGGACTATGACAGTAATTTATTTATTTATTTATTTTTTCTTCTATATCATGTATTGCATTGAACTGCTTCTGCTAAGTTAACAAATTTCACGATACATGCTGGCGATAATAAACCTGGTGCTGATTCTGATGTTAGGATCCTAGGGATTGTTGTGGAACAGAGAGACCAAGGGGAACAGGTGCATAGTTTGCTGAAAGTAGCATCACAGTTAGACAGGGTGGAGAAGAAGGCATTTAGCACACCGTCTTACATCACTGACAGCACTCAGTACATCAGTTGGAATGTTACACTTGGAATACACTTGGTGAAGTCACACTTGGAATATTGTGCACATTTTTGTTCACTCTGTGTAGGAAAGATGTCATTCAGCTGGAGAGAGTGCAAAGGAGATTTACAAAAATATTGCCAGGAATTGAGGGCCTAAGTTTCACAACCACAGATTCGGCAGTGCAGCAAATAGGGCAACTGTGCTTATGAACATGCTCGTGTCAGCTAATTTTTATTTCATTGTGATGGCATTTAGCCATCTTTTCATCATAGTACTTGTCAAGACTTGAGCAGAGCTCAGGAATATTTCTCTGCCTGCTTGCATTCGGCCTTGCCTGAGAAATTGAACTGTCAAGTCAATTCAGTTGTGGCAACAGGCGAGATCTCCCTGGTGCCGGGATCCAGGATGTCACGGACCGATTGCAGGGAATCCTCAAGAGTGAAGGTGAACATCCGGAAGTGGTGGTGCATGTCCGCACAAATGACGTGGGGAAGAAGAGGAAAGACATTCCACAACGTGACTTCTGAGAACTCGGAAAAAGGCTGAAAAGCAGGACTCCAGGGTGGTTATCTCCAATTTGCTTCCAGTTCCTCGTGCTGGAGTGGTCAAGAACAGGGAGATAATGGATCTGAATGTGTGACTGAGGAAATGGTGCAGGAAGTAAGGATTTACATTCTTGGACCACTGGGGTATGTTTCGGGGTAAGGATGAATTGTACAAAAGGGACAGGTTGCACCTTAATAAGCAGGCACCAGCATTCTGGCAGGCAGGTTTGCCTCTGTAACACGGGTGTGTTTAAACTAAGTAGTGGGGAGGAGGGGACGAACTGGAAACATAAGGATGGAGATAGAGGGTAAGTGAGAATAAGAAAAGTTAAGAAAGACAGCAGAATCAACAGAGCTGAAAGCTCAAGAAGGGATCGTACAGTATGGCCAAGTGAAATAGGAATTGATATGGGAGGTGAGGGGAGTAATGAATTAAAAGTATTGTATATGAATGCACGGAGTATAAGAAATAAAGTGGATGAGTTGGAAACTTGTAAGTATGATGTTGTGGGAATAACAGACATGGCTTCAAGTGGACAGGGTCTGGGAAATGAATATTCAAGTGTATACGTCCTATCGAAAGGACAGACTGATGGGCAGAGGGGGTAGGGTGGCTCTGTTGGTGAGGAATGATATTCAGTCCCTTGTGAGCGGGGATATAGAATCAGGAGACGTAGAGTCAGTATGGATAGAACTGAGAAATTCTAAGGGTAGAAAGCCCCTAATGGCAGTTATCTACAGGCCCCCAAACAGTAGTCTGGATGTAGGGTGTAAGTTGAATCAAGAGTTAAAATTGGCATGTCGCAAAGGTAATGCTACAGTTGTTATGGGGGACTTCAACATACAGGTAGACTGGAGGAATCAGGTTGGTACTGGACCCCAAGAAAGGGAGTTTGTGGAGTCCCTCTGAGATGGATTCTTAGAACAGCTTGTACTGGAGCCTACCAGAGAGAACACAATTCTAGATTTAGTGTTGTGCAGTGAACCGGATTTGATCAGGGACCTCGAGGTAGAGGAGCCATTAGGAGGTAGTGACCATAATATGATAAGTTTTAAACTACAATTTGTGAGGGAGAAGGGAAACTCAGAAGTGTCAGTATTACAGTTGAACAAAGGGAACTATGGTGCTATGAGGGAGGAGCTGGCCAAAGTTCAATGGAACAATACCCTATCAGGGATGACAGTGGAACAGCAACGGTAAGTGTTTCTGGGAATAATATGGAAGGTGCAGGATCAGTTCATTCCAAAGAGGAAGAAAGATCCTAAGGGGATTAAGGGGAGGCTGTGGCTGACAAGGGAAGTAATGGACAGTATAAAAATAAAAGAGAAGAAGTATAACATAGCAAAGACGAGTGGGAAGCCAGAGGATTGGGAAACTTTTAAAGAGCAATAGAAGGTAACTAAAAAGGCAATACAAGGAGAAAAAAATGAGGTACGAAGGTAAGCTAGCCAAGAATATAAAGGAGGATAGTAAAAGCTTCTTTAGGTATGCGAAAAGGAAAAAAAAAGTTAAGACCAAAATTAGGCCCTTGAAGACAGAAGCGGGTGAATTTATTATGGGGAACAAGGAAATGGCAGACGAGCTGAACAGGTACTTTGGATCTGTCTTCACTAGTGAAGACACAAACAATCTCCCAGATATAATAGTGGCCAAAGGACCTTGGGTAATGGATGAATTGAAGGAAATTTATATTAGGCAGGAAATGGTGTTGGATAGGCTATTGGGTCTGAAGGCTGATAAGTCCCCGGGACCTGATGGTCTGCATCCCAGGGTACTTAAGGAGGAGGCTTTAGAAATCGTGGACGCATTGGTAATCATTTTCCAATGTTCTATAGATTCAGGATCAGTTCCTGTGGATTGGAGGGTGGCTAATGTTGTCCCTCTCTTCATGAAGAGAGGAAGAGAGAAAACAGGGAATTATAGACCGGCTAGCCTGACGTCGGTGGTGGGAAAGATGCTGGAGTCAATTATAAAAGATGAAATTATGACACATCTGGATAGCAGTAACAGGATCGGTCCGAGTCAGCATGGATTTATGAAGGGGGAATCTTGCTTGACTAATCTTCTAGAATTTTTTGAGGATGTAACTATGAAAATGGACAAAGGAGAGCCAGTGGATGTAGTGTACCTGGACTTTCAGAAAGCCTTTGATAAAGTCCCACATAGGAGATTAGTGGGCAAAATTAGGGCACATGGTATTGGGGGCAGAGTACTGACATGGATTCAAAATTGGCTGGCTGACAGAAACCAAAGGGTAGTGATTAACGGGTCCCTTTCGGAATGGCAGGCGGTGACCAGTGGGTTACCGTAGGGTTCAGTGCTGGGACCGCAGCTGTTTACAATATATATTAATGATTTAGATGAGGGAATTAAAAGTAATATTAGCAAATTTGCCGATGACACAAAGCTGGGTGGCAGTGTAAAATGTGAGGAGGATGTTATGAGAATGCAGGGTGACTTGGACAGGCAGGCTGGGCAGATGCATGGCAGATGCAGTTTAATGTGGATAAATGTGAGGTTATCCACTTTGGTGGTAAGAACGGGAAGGCAGATTATTATCTAAATGGAACCAAGTTAGGAAAAGGGGAAGCACAACGAGATCTAGGTGTTCTTGTACATCAGTCACTGAAAGCAAGCATGCAAGTACAGCAGGCAGTGAAGAAGGCTAATGGCACGCTGGCCTTCATAACAAGGAGAATTGAGTATAAGAGCAAAGAGGTCCTTCTGCAGCTGTGCAGGGCCCTGGTGAGACCACACCTGGAGTACCGTGTGCAGTTTAGGTCTCCAAATTTGAGGAAGGACATTCTTGCTATTGAGGGAGTGCAGTGTAGGTTCACAAGGTTAATTCCCGGGATGGCGGGACTGTCACATGTCGAAAGGTTGGAGCGACTGGGCTTGTATACTCTGGAATTTAGAAGGCTGAGAGGGGATCTTATTGAAACATATAAGATTATTCAGGGATTCGATACGCTGGAGGCAGGAAGCACATTCCCGCTGATGGGTGAGTCCAGAACCAGACGCCACAGTTTAAGAATAAGGGGTAGGCCGTTTAGAACGGAGTTGAGGAAAAACTTTTTCACCCAGAGAATGGTAGATATATGGAATGCTGTGCCCCAGAAGGCTGTGGAGGCCAAGTCTCTGGATGCTTTCAAGAAAGAGATGAATAGAGCTCTTAAAGATAGCGGAATCTAAGGTTATGGGGATAAGGCAGGAACTGGATACTGATTGTGGATGATCAGCCATGATCACAGTGAATGGCGGTGCTGGCTCAAAGGGCCGAATGGCCTACTCCTGCACCTATTGTCTGTTGTCTATCGTCTATTGTCTATTATCACTTACCCCTTTCAGCCGCAGTGTTGGCTTCATTTTCCATTTTAGAGTTTTAGTTAACGGTCCTATTTGGCCTAGCATTTATTGTTTGCTTTTCCCTCTACTCTGCTCGCATTAAAGCCTGTGAATTAACAATCCTGCTTTGGTGTCTCTCATTCTGCACTGGGCCATATCCGAACACAGTGACACTGATTTATAGAGAGATGTTGGGTAGGCTGGCACCTTAACCCTTAGTAGGATAATAATTTATAGGGGTGCATAAATTCATGAAGGACATAGATAAAGTGAATACACACAACCTTCTTCCAGGAAAAGGGAACCAAAAACTGGAAGGCATAATGCGTTAATAGGTTTAATGCGAGAGGGAAAAGATTTAAGTGACCTGAGGGACAACATCTTCACTCAGAGGGTGATGTGTATATGGAACAAACTACCAGAGAAAAAAGTTGAGCAATATTTTAAAATATTTTAAAGCTATTGAATAAGTACAAAGACACTGAAAAGTTCAGAGGGATACAGCACTTGGGCCAAGCACAGACAAATGGGACTAGCTTAGGTAAGCACCTTGGTTGGCACGAACAAGTTGGATTGAAAGTTTCCCTACAGTATTACTTCATGACTCTATGACTCTCCAAAGAAAACACACTCAGCCTATCCATAACTGAAAGGCTTGATCCCAGCAGTATCTTCATGAATCTCCTCTATTCCCTCTCCAGTTTAATCATGTCCTTCCAATCCTGCTGTGACTAGAACTGCACACAACCCTCCAAATATGTTTAACAAATATTTTATAAAGTTTTATAAAGTTGTACCACTGCGAAGACATAAGAAACAGTGCAAACATTTCAGGTTAATAATCTCAATCAAAACTGTCTTAGGCCTGAAATACTAATTCTCTTTTTCTTTCCACATAAACCCCACTACCTGCTGAGTGTTTCAAGCACTTTTGATTTTATTCCAAATTTCCAGGATCTGAATTTTTTTTGCTCCGGGCATTTTGTACACACTTGATATTAGAATACACTAGATGTGTTAATATCGATAATATTTTATTTTAAATGCAGATGCTATGAACTGGACTGGTCAAAGAACACTGAGGCTGTCTACAAGAAGGGTCAGAGTCATCTCTATTTCCTGAGGAGACTGAGGTCCTTTAACATCTGCCGGACGATGCTGAGGATGTTCTACGAGTCTGTGGTGGCCAGTGCTATCATGTTTGCTGTTGTGTGCTGGGGCAGCAGGCTGAGGGTAGCAGACACCAACAGAATCAACAAACTCTTTCGTAAGGCCAGTGATGTTGTGGGGATGGAATTGGACTCTCTGACGGTGGTGTCTGTAAAGAGGATGCTGTGCAAGTTGCATGCCATCTTGGTCAATGTCTCCCATCCACTACATAATGTATTGGGTGGGCACAGGAGTACATTCAGCCAGAGACTCATTCCACCGAGATGCAACACTGATCGTCATAGGAAGTCATTCCTGCCTGTGGCCATCAAACTTTACAACTCCTCCCTTGGAGGGTCAGACACCCTGAGCCAATATGCTGGTCCTGGACTTATTTCCTGGCATAATTTACATATTACTATTGAATTATTTATGGTTTTATTACTATTTAATTATTCATGGTGCTACTGTAACAAAAACCAATTTCCCTCGGGATCAATAAAGTATGACTATGACTATGACTATGACTATAAACCTGAAATAAAACCAGAACATTCAGAAAACACTTAGCAGGTCAGGCAGCATCTGTGAAAGTAGGAACAGAGTTAATATTTCAGGCTGGTAACCCTGATTCAGAAACAGAAAAATGAAAAGACAAGTGGATTTTAAGTTGTATTCAGGGAAAAGAATGGAGCAAACACAAGGAAATTATGTGCCAAAATTGTCAAGATAACAACTATTTTAAAAGCTGATAGAAGATAGATGGGAAAAGACTAAACAGAGAAGAGATAAACAAACTGATATTGGAACTTACAGATACATTGGTGAGGTGGAAAAAATCCTGCTTAGCTGAAATTATTAAAATCTTTATTGATTCCCAAGGGTTTCTAGAAGTATGAATCAAGAACCAGCCTCAAAATAGAAGGACGTCCCTTGAAAACAGAGATAGGAGGAATTTCTTTAATCAGAACGTGGCGATCTGTGGAATTTATTTGCCCGAATATACACTCAGTGACCACTTTATTAGATACCTCCTGTTCCTAATAAAGAGACATAAAGTGTATGTTCATGGTCTTCTGCTGCTATAGCCATCTACTTCAAGATTCAAATAGTTGTGCATTCATAGTTGTTCTTATGCACACTACTGTTGTAATGTGTGGTTATTTGATCTACTGTCACCTTCCTGTCAGCTTGAAACAGTGTGGCTATTTTCCCCTCACCTCTCTCATTAACAAAGCATTTTCACCTACAGGACTACCACTGAGTGCTTTTCTTTTGGTTTTTGCACCATTCTCTGTAGACACTAGAGACTGTTATGTGCAGAAATCCCAGGAGATCATCAGTTTCTGTGATACTCAAACCACCCTATCTGGCACCAACAAATATTCCATGCTCAAAGTCACACAAATCACATTTCTACCCCATTCTGATGTTTGATCTGAACAGCAACAGAACCCCGTGACCATGTCTCCACACTTTTATGCATTGAGTTTCTGCCATATGATTGACTGATTAGATATTTACATTAACCAGTAGGTGTACATGAGTAGCTAATAAGATGGCCACTGAGTGCATATCCTAACAAGTAAAGAACAGCAGCTAGTGGCAGAGGAAGAGCAGCTTGAGGATCCAGTGCCTGAAACCTTGAGGTAGAGTCTGAAGAGCTGTAAGAGTAACAGGACTAGGAGAGAAACTGACTTCCAGGGACATCTCTCTGCTCGATGCTTACAGCCTAGTCTCTCAGCTAAGCAGAGGAAACAAGCATTGTCAGCCCAAGGTATAAAGGAGCCTCTGGGAGATTACAGCTCCTTGTGTAAACTCAGTGATCTCTCCATACTCTAGTCATAACCTCCATCTCAATGGACCAGTAACCAGGAGTAGCACCCCAATGCTGCTTGAAATGCCTTCCCACTCTGTGGTGTGAGTCTACCTGCATGCAGTCTAACACATGAATAACTGTTCCTGCTCTAGTTATGGAGATAGCTTGCTACAGCATCTCTACACTTTCTGAAGAGCAGTGATTTACTAAGGCTCCTCCCACTCCCCCACTATATATAAACATTTAATGTGAGTATCCCATCCTGCTGATCTAAACAGTGGTGTGCAGATCACTCGGATACATCCTGTGAGGACATGACACTTCTCTCAGTAGGAATTCTTACTCCTGGAGGAGGCAACAATAGTTCTTCCTTATCAGAGTTCAAAGTTCAAAGTAAACCTATTATTAAAGCACATGCACACATATCTTAAGATTCATTTTCTTGCAAACATTTACAGGCAATAAAATTTTACAGAAATGTGCATATATAAATAGGCAAAGACTGACAACCAACCAATGTGCAACAGAAGACAAACTATACAAATAAAATAGTATTGAAAACATGAGTTGCAAAGATTTCTTGAAAGTGAGTTTATAGGTCAAAAAATCAGTTCGGAATAGTGATGAGTGAAGTTATCTGCACTGGTTCAATAATGATTGTAGGGTAAGAAATATTCCTGAACCTGGTGATGTAGGAACTAAGAATGCTGTACCGCCCCCCTTTCCCCCTCCCAGATTATAGTAACGTGAAGAGTGCATTGCTTGGATGGTGGAGGTCTTTGTGGCTCCACGTAAATGTCCTCAATGATGGGGAGGGCCTGTGATGGACTGGGCTATATCCTTCACTTTCTGTAACCTGGTCATTGGCTTTTCCATACCAGGCCATGATGCAGCCATAGAAGATACTTTCCTCTTTGCATCAGTTTGTCAAAGATTTTGCTGACATGCCAATTCTACACAAATTTTTCAGAAAGCGGGGCATGGTTGTGCCTTTTTTTGTGATGATACTTATGCACTGGTCCCAGGATAGATGCTCTGATATGTTGATGCAAAGGAATTTAAAGTTACTGTCTCTATCCACCTCTGTTCTCCCAATGAAAGCTGGCTCACGGACCTCCAGAGTCTTCCCTCTGTAGCTGACAATCTTTGGTTTCGCTGACATTAAGTGAGGGGTTGTTACGGCACCATTCAACCAGATTTTTGGTCTCTGTTCCATTTGCTGATTCGTCACCATCTTTAACTTGATCAACAACAGTGGTGTCATCAACAAACTTAAATACAGCATTGAAGTTGTACTTAGCCACACAATAAGTATAACGTGAGTAGAGCAGGGTCTAAGCACACAGCCTTGTGGTACACCTGTGTTAATGGTGAGAATGGAAGAGATGTTGTTACCAGTCTCTACTAACTGGTGTCCACCAGCGTGGAAGTGGAGGATCCACTTGCACAGGGAGCTAGATCTTCAGCCTTCCTAACACGCAGGACCTTCCTCTTGTATCCTATTCACTAGAAATCGTAAGTTCCTTTCAGTGAATGTGGGAACTCATTCACTCTCTCTTGCAGCCTCTGTGGCAACCAAAGTGTGTGTTTCGGCTACATATCTGCCTTGGGTAGTCTTCCTATGAGGGGTAGCAACTTCCTCTGAATGCCATGCAGCATCACAACAGGATGTGCCTGAAATCATCAAGAATCACTCATTACCCACTTTAGCGCTTGTACTTGAATAAAAATCGCCCTCTAACATTAGTACAAAATGGATTGTGTGTCTGATGCAGAGGACCTGATAGGGTGTTGGCACTGAATCTCTCCAGGATTTTGTGCTAAAACTTTGGAACAATCCAGTTTCTTCCCATTTGTTCTGTTGTTATTATTGCAACGAAGGAAAGCAGATACCCCATCTGTAAACAGGGAGCTCTCAGTATCATCAGTGTGATAATGGACAGACATTCCATTTTCAACAAAATGCATGGGATCTTCACAGCCACTGGAGTAGACAGTGGGAGCTTCAGCTGATTGATTTCTCAGTGTGCGAGCACTCACTGAGTAGAATCCTGCAGTGTCCGGCTAGACCTCATGTTTTGGCCTGCTGAGCAGAAGCCGTGATAGGGTCTTTGATGTGAAACAAATTGGCCAGAGCAAGCTGGCAATGGCAAGCTTTTGAGTGGAGCTGGTGAGCATCCACCTCCCTGCTCCTTTACTGGAATATCCTGACATTTCAGCTATCCCTCGCTTCACATAGGCTCTGCCAAACCTATCTGAAAGCAACATCTCTGATGTGAAAAGAACTAGTCACTGCATTTTATTACACTGTATTTCACTGTGTACAGTGTGGCACGTTGTTCATTAAGGAATCACCAAATCCATTTAAAGTAATGACCTAGGAGGAATAAAATGTGATTAGTGAAGGGCTAGTGCAAACGAGTGCTTCATAAACAGCACAAACATGATGGGCCAATGAGCTTGTTCTCATGCTGATAACTTCATGAGTCAATGATGTTGTAATGTAAGTTTTGTAAATTAAACTTTCAAGGAATACTAGTGGCTGTGGAATCTGCCTTTGCAATTCAGTCCCATGTGGCAAAGGATTGGAATTCCCATTCATTACTGGGAATCTGAAATAACTTCAATTCCCCCTTTACTTTAATGATGCTAGTTTGTGTTTTGTTTTCCTTAATGTTTAATTATTCTAAGTGATCTCAAAACTTTATAAACATTTCTGTACATTGGAGTCATTTGAGAACTGCAACATGTCTCACAGGTTCTGGAACTCTGTCCCCTGACCTGCTCTCTTTCCATCTTTGGGAGTGAGGAGAGGGAGCGGAGACTCAGCTAAGGCCCAGTTCCCACTGAGACCTTTCAAAATCTTGGCCCCCAACTCTGCGATGGGCGTCCGAGGACAGTTAAAGTCATTTAGTATTGCAGCATGGAAATGGATCCTTTGGCTCACTGGTGCTATGTCAACCATCAAGCACTCACTTACACTAACAATGCACTTTTTCTGGTGTATTATCCCTATATTCCCATCAATTCTCTCCTCTTCCCCAGATTCTGCCACTCACCTGCATAATTGTTGAAACTAACAGCGGCCAATTAACTTACCAACCTGCTGTGAGAGGAAATCAGAGGACCAGGAAAACATGCATGGCTTCAGGGAGAACATGCAAACTCCACGTGGACAACAGCGGGGGCTGGGATTGAACCTGGGTCCCTGGACCTGTGAGACATCAGCTTTACCACTTGTATACTAATGCTATGCCTAATGGCCTGACACATTCAGAGCAGGTCAGTGTGGGAGGAGTAAAAGCACAGCCAGGCTGGGCCACTGCCTGTGGTGGGCTGAATAGAGCACTGTTCTATTACCTCACACAACATTATCAAGCGGCTGAATATAACATCACAAAAATGTTATATAATGGAGGATAATTGGAGTCAGACATTTTACTGCTTAAGGATTCCAAACCCATTGCAGGAAAATAGAACAATTCATTGTTAACTTGTTCATTTATAGACGGGTTACTGAGCTTCCTCATTACTCTCAGGCTGATGGAAGTAAATTTTAACAAGGCCATTTCTTACATGTGCTGAGACTTGGACAGATTGAAACTAATGCTCTGTCATCACATTGAAAGATATTTATTCTGAAAATGAATGTAATGCCTAAATTGAAATGTCTTTCCATTGTTTCCCAGAAGAATGCACAGCACTCCATCAAAATTAGACAAATATTCAGATGAAATTCTCTAGGCGTCATCCTTAGCAGATTACTATTGGAGATCATTATCAATTCCTCGATGTGTGGTTTTCACACATCACTATCACTATCTGCTCTGAATTGAAAGCATGTGAGCTCAATTTCAATGACTTGAGGTCAAAATATGAGCTGACATATTTTGTGAGTCTCATCTATTCAGAGAAAGATGGAGGACAGAAACAGACCCTTTGACCCACCTGAGTTCACACCAAACATCAAGCACCTATTATTATACAAACCTTATCCCAATCCATTTTACCCTCCCCACATTCCCATCAACTCTCACCTAAATTCTTACATTCATCTACACAGAAAGGGAAATTTATTCCTGCCAGTTTACCTGCCGACTAGATATGATAATAGCACGGTCTTGTACCAGGCCACAAGGCTCATGGATTGGTGAAGAATATGGTCTGCAGATGAGACCATGATAGTGAGCTTCTTCTTAAATTACGATGGGTTGGAATGCAGGAAGGAGATAGAGAACTTGGTGATATGATGTCATGACAAGAACCTTTCACTTATTGTCAACAAAACAAAAGAGCTGGTCAACGTCAGGAAGGGTTTGGGGTGGTGTGCTATGGTCTGCATCAATGGTGTTGTGGTTGTGAGGGTTGAGAGCTTCAAGCTCCTGTGTATGAACATCACCAATAGCCTGTCCTGCTCCAACCATACTGACACCACAGTCAAGAAAGATCACCAGCACCTCTATGTCATTGGGAGGCTGAAGAAATTTGGCACGTCTTTATTGACCCTCACCAAATTTTATCAACGCACCATAGAAAGCATTCTATCCAGATGCATAATGGCAACATATCTGCATGTGACCACAAGAAACTGCAGAGGGTTGTGGGCTCAACTCAGCACATCATGCGGCCTAGTCTCCCCTCTATGATTCCAGCTGTACCTCTCACTGCCTTAGTAAAGGAGCCAGTATAATCAAAGACTCTACCCGGACACTCTCTCTTCCTCTCTCTCCCTTTGGGCAGAAGATACCAGAGCCTGAAAGCACATCACACCAAGCCCAAGGTCAGCATTTATCCTCCTGTTTTCAGACTTTGAACGGACCTTGTGTATGTAACATGAACTCGTGAATTCACAATGTTAAGATCTTGCACATTACTGTTTGCCTGCACAGCACTTTTTCAGTAGCTCTTAAACATTATTCTGCATTGCTTTTGTCTTATCTTATTCTAGCTGCTCTCTTCACACCCTTGGGAATGTTGGTTGTTAACGTAAATGAAACACGTTCTACTGCATGTTTCTATGTACCTGACAAACAAACTTGAATCTGAAACTTGAATTTTCATCCAGGCTTTTGTTGCCTTCATCTTTGATTCTTCCTGCTTCCTTTGCTTCCCATCTTCTACATTCCATAAGGATTAGTTCAGTTCAAACTCTGCTACATTTGCCCTTCCCCACATCAATTCATACTCAGCTCTTACCACTCCCTGTATATGGTCCCAGTGCCCCAATCACTTGTTAAAATGCGGTCATTACTGGACTGCCTTTATTTATTGTCCTTCACTAACTGTCCTTGCAAAGTGGCTCTGAGCGACCTCATTAAACCGCAGCAGTCAGCAATTAAGTCCAAGTCAGGATGGTGTGCAAACTGAAGTGGAGATGTTCTCCTGTACAAGCTACTCTTGTTCCTAGCAGTGGGCTTTGGGGCTTCCGATCAAGGATCCGAATCAGAGCAGTATGGCTTTCATGTCTACATCAATCGAAAAAGATACACCCAAGTAATTCCAGTGTTAGATTCACAGCCCAGGATATGACAACTTTTCAAGTATATATGCAGGTATAAGTGTAATGCGGGTTTCTGCTTCTCCCTCCTATGAGTTGCAGACCCCCACCATTATCTCCCCTCTCCTTATCTCTCCTTAGTCCTTCAACCCACTTCTGTACCTCTGTCAGTCCAGGCCTTTGATCCCTCTGATAAGGGAAAAGGGGTTCTTTCAATTTGCTCTGTTTAGGCTCTTCCTAATTTCACACACTTTAGCCGAGCCTCCCCCTCGCCCTGCCATGCTGCGGAGATGAGGATGAGCTGGGATCGGGGCGCTGGGAAGAAAGTGGCCCATGTGATCAGTGCAAATGGGTCGACTCACCAACGTGGCCTTTCTGATGTGAATTTTAAAGTTAACTAGCTCTTCCCATCAAAGAGCCTTGCTGAGTTGCTGCAGTGAGATTGTAGACACACTTAATACAGTCACAGTGCATCAAAGTTGCCTAAAAGAATATTCTGAAATCTGTATGATCCTGGAGCCTGCGCATAGGAATTAAATTACCTGAAAAATCTTAATGTGAATTAAGTTACCTGAAAAATCTTATAAGGCAAGTTTGGGAAAAACCCTGCTTACTACCTTCACATGGAAATGCGAATAAAGTACACTGTCTATGAATAAAGCAATATGGGAAGATGAGTATAGATTTTACAACACAGACAAATAGCTCTGTGCTATGTTATTACTGCACTTGCAGCAAAGTGGAAGTAATAAAGTGAATTTGTTCCCATAAACCTGAATCTGGTGATTGAAGATGACAGACAATAAAAAGTGAGATGACTAACACATTCTGTAACAGACCGAGCAAACATTCAGACTTCTGACACCAAAGAATAAACTCCATGGTGATCGGATGAAGATGGGGGGGCATGATGCCATGATTTGCTAGCCCACATCACCTAATGGAGGCTCTTGCAAAGTAACTGGCAACAGCAATCATGGTTCAGAACCATTGCTGCTCGGTTTGCGTGTTGTGTATCCCAGTTGCCTACCTTCCATGATGGAAAGCTGCAGTCTGCTGTTATCCTTCATGACAGATTTCTAAGCAAGATTCGATAAGAGTCTTCAACCTCTAACAATATTATTCTTGTTTTGAACTATTTACTATTATTATTGACAAATTTCTCTTCTGGAAGGGTCAGCTGTCCCCCTTCAAATAAATATTCACCAAAGTAGAAGAACTGAGAAATATTACTACAAAGGTGTGTAGACTGCTTCCATGTAAAGAAGTAACTGGAATCAAATGGAACAGAGGGATGTCCCGTAGAACTTTACAGCTAATGAAACACCTGTAAAATGTTGCTTTGGAAACTGTATACAGGCTATTAGTGTCAGCGACCTGGGTTCAATTCTGCTGCTGTCTGTAAGGAGTTTGCATTTTCCCCCCATGTCTGTGTGGATTTCCTCCAGGTGCTCTGGCTTCCTCCCACATTCCAAAGATGTACTGGTTAGTAGGTTAATTGGTCACAGGGTTGCAATTGGTCTGTGTGGACTTGTTACCGAGCTGTATTTCTAAATCAATAAAATAAAAACAGACAGCAAATGCAAAATAACCTGCTTAATTAGTGTAACTGAGATATGACCTACCTGATAAGAAATTTAAATTAAATTACCTAATCCGATTTTATTCCTCTGCAAGGTCCCAGGGGGAAAGCAGCTCTTCCAAATACTCAGCAAAGCAAGGCTGAATCCAGATTTGACAACTTACTAAGTTGTGTGGAATTTCAGCAAGTGAACAAATATTGTGCTGTTGTAGGGAGAAGGCTGGTTCCTGTGATGTCCGCAACTCTCTAGTTTCCTGCAGTCATGGGCAGAGCAGTTGCTACCCAAGCCATTATGCATCCAGATAGAATGCTTCCTATGATGCATCAAAGAAAATTGGTAAGAGTTAATGGCGACATGCTGAATTTATTTGGTATCCCGAGGAAGTAGATGTGTTGGTAAGATTTCTTGGTTGTGATATCAATGTGGTTTGACCAGGACAGGATATTGATGATGTTCACCCTTAGGAACTTGAACCCTCTTAACCTGAATACATTGATATTTTTGAGGGATGTGCACCATCCCCTCCCCTCCCCCTTTTCTGAAGTCACTGCAGCTCTTTTGTTGACATTGAGGGAAAGGTTGTTGTCATGACACCATTTCAGAATCAGGTTTATTATCACCGGCATGTGACATGAAATTTGTTAACTTAGCAACAGCAATTCAATGCAATACATAATACAGAAGAAGACGAAAAAATAAAATAATAATAAAAATAAATCGATAAGTAAATCAATTGCAGTGTATGTATATTGAATAGATTAAAAATTGTGCAAAAAACAGAAATACTGTATATTAAAAAAGTGAGGTGGTGTCCAAGGGTCCAACGTCCATTTAGCAATCGGATGGCAGAGGGGAAGAAGCTGTTCCTGAATTGCTGAGTGTGTGCCATCAGGCTTCTGTACCTCCTACCTGATGGTAACACAGTGAAAAAAGGGCATGGCCTGGGTGCTGGAGGTCCTTAATAATCAACACTGCCTTTCTGAAACACCTCTCCCTGAAGATGTCCTAGGTACTGCGTAGGCTCATACACAAGATGGAGCTGACTAGATTTACAACCCTCTGCAGCTTCTTTCGGTCCTGTGCAGTAGACCCTCCCCCCATACCAGACAGTGATGCACCCTGTGAGGATGCTCTCCACCGTACATCTGTAGAAGTTTTTGAAAATATGTGTTGACATAGCAAATCTCTTCAAACTTCTAATGAAGTATAGCCACTATCTTGCCATCTTTATAACTGCATCAATATGTTGGGACCAGGTTAGGTGCTCAGATATGTTGATACCCAGGAACTTGAAACTGCTCACTCTTTCCACTTCTGATTCCTCTATGAGGATTGGTCACTGCTCACTCTCTCCACTTCTGATCCCTCGATGAGGATTTTCTCAGTGCTATCTTCTTCCTGTACTCTGACTTATTGTTATTTGAAATGCGGCCTGCTGTAGTGATATCATCACAAAGTTGTAGATGGAGTTAGAGCAGAATCTGGTCATTCAGTATTGCACAGCAATGGCTGCCTGTCTGGATTTTATGCTGAAACATTGGGGCAGGATTTGAACTGCTTACCTTCATATATTTTACAAAATATATCTTACAACCTCAGGGTTGGGGATAAGAGATGGTGGGTTAAAGGTAAGGGAATAAATAAGAAACAAAATACAATCAGAAGAGGATATTGCTGTGATAGAGTGAGGTCAGGGTTGCCATAGTGATAACATGTAGAGGTCCTCTAGTTAAATGGGCAAATAGGGGACAGAGAAGATTAAAGTATCAGGAGCTGCAGAGAACAGGGCTTTAGGTCATGTCCAGCATGTCATGCTGTGCAAATGAAGAGACAAACTGAGAGAATACGTATCACTGGTTGGCTGGCTGGTAGGATGCCACAGTAATCTGTCCTGGGCCTCAGCAGCTCACAGTTTAGAATAATGAGTTCAGTGCAAAACAGAATTTAATGCCTTTAAATTTATGGCTGATACAAACCTCACTGGATAAGTTGACAGTAAAGAGAATATAAAGAGAAAAGTTCAAAGTTCAAATTTCAAGGTTAATTTATTATCGAATTACATTTATGTCACCATAAACAACCCTGAGATGCATTATCTTGTGGGCATAGTCAACAAATCCAATAAACATAATAGAATCAATGAAAGACTGGACTAACAGGGCAGAAAACCAGTGTTGAAAAGACAACAAACTGTCTGTTTGCCTGTCTAGGTACCATATCCGATGTGGACTTTGGTGACCATGGTTTTCCATATAGATCTATCCTTCATTTTTTGGATGACTTCCATTTCCTCGATGTGTAGCCACCTGGCTCTGCTTTTGATGTACATAAGCTGAGGTCTTCCTCTAGGTTTACTCCCCTCAATCTTTCCAGAGAGTATGAGTTTTTCTAGTTCATCTTTCCGCATGATGTGTCCTAGGAATCTGAGTTGTCTTTCTCTTATTGTTGGTATGAGCTTGGGCTCTACTGAGAACTTCTGTGCAACAAACTGTGAAGATGCAAAAAGAAAGAAAAAAATAATAATCAAAACAATAATAATGGTAAATAAATAAGAAATAAATATTGAGAACATGAATTGAAAAGTCCTTGAAAGTGAGTCTATAACTTGTGGGAACAGTACAGTGATGGGGCAAGTGAAGTTGAGTGAAGTTATCCCCTTTGGTTCAAGAGCCTGACCTTTGAAGGGTAATAAGTGCTCTTGAACCTGGTTGTGTGAGTTCTGAGGCTCCAGTGCCTCTTTCCTCTTGGCAGCCCTGTGAAGAGAGCATGATCTGGGTGGTGGAGGTCCCTGATAGTGGTTGCTGCTTTCCTGTGACAATGCTTTGTATAGATTAGTTCAGTGGTAGGGAGGGTTTTACCCATGATGGACTGATCCATATCCACTACTTTTTGTAGGATTTTCTGTTTAAAGATATCGGATTTTCCATACCAGGCTGTGACGCAACCAGTCAATATACTCTTCAATACTCTGCAATATGTTTCAGATGACATGTCAAAACTTTGCAAACTTGTAAGGAAGTAGAGGTACTGCAATGCTTTATTTATAATTGCCTTTATGTGCTGAAGCCAGCGATAGCTCTTTTGTTGACATTGAGCGAAAGGTCTTCTGAAATGATACCACTAAAAATTTTAAAGTTGCTGATCCTCTCTGTCTCTGATCCCCTGATGAGGACTGGTTCATGTTTCCTCCTCTGAAGTCAATAATTAGCTCCTTGGTCTTGTGACTTTTTTGAGAGAGGTTGCTGCTATGGCACCACTTAGCCAGATTTTCAATCTATCTCCTATATACTGTTACCACCTTTGATTTTGCTAATGACATTGGTATCATCAGCAAACTTAAATGTAGAATTGGAGCTGTGCTTAGCCATACATAAGTGTAAAGTGAGTAGAGCACGGGCTAAGCACACAACCTTGTAGTGCATCTGTGCTATTGGAAATTGTGGAGGTGTTGTTGCCAATCTGATCCTCACTAGGGTCTGCAAATGAGGAGATCAAGGATGCAATTGCACAAGGAGGTTTTGAGGCCAAGGTCTTGAAGCTTAATGATTAGTTTTGAAGGGATGATAACATTGAATGCTGAGCTATAATTGATAAAGGGAATCCTGATGTATGCATCTTGATGAAGTACATGAAGGGATTCAGTAATATTGACTGGGTGGACAAGAAACATGCTAATGGAGTATAAAATGGGGTAGGGCAAGGCAAAAGGAGTAGACAAAAGCAGATTTTATTAGAAGATGCAAAATGATGGTGATCTGGGGGCTAGTTCAGGAGATTCAAGAAGAAACCACATAACACAGCAAGCAGTATTGTATTCAAATGGCTTATTGGCCTTCATAGTATGAGTGTTTGAGTACAAAGGGAAGGAAGTCCAATCTATAGCATGAGGATTTAATGATAGAATATTTGGATAGAGATTATCCATGAATCCCTGTATAGTTGCCACAAAGAACAAGATATTAAGTACACTTTTGGAGCTAGAAATCCTTTAACTGTCTTTTAATTTTGTTAGAAACTATGCTACTATTAGAGGTGAATAGAGATCTGCAAATGCAGCTTTCTAAAGCAGCTCTTCTGGGTTTTCATTGGAAAACACCACATCAAAACTTACCATCAGTGGCGAAATGCATCATGTTGCAAATTGTTGAAGCTGTGTACATCCATTTCTCAAGATGATACCAGAAACACTGTTGTAGCTTCAGAGAACTGCTATTGAATCAATGCCAGGTATATTGTTGGAGGTGTAGGGGATGTGGGACAATCCCCCATGTGTTCGGGGGCATATGGCTAAACTGAAGAAGATCAGTGTTCACAGACACAATGTTTGTTTGTGCAAGGAGAATAGAAAGACCACAAGGGTCTTAGCCAGGAACGCATGGCAGGAGGCTGCCATGTCTTGTGTAAAATCATAGAATTGGTATTTAGGGCAGGGTGCAGTGCAGGAAAACTGCCGGTTCATATAGTTTAAAAATGGACTAACCTGTTCTTGGCGATATGCAGATGAAATTTCTTGCCCTTTTTGGTTATCTGAATTGTTCAATTCATTGCTCAGCCTGGAAGTCTGTAAAGTGCCCATCTGGAAGATGAAGCTTGAGCTTATGTTGAGTTTCATCGCTTCAATGGCGGAACAGATAAAGTTCAACTTAGGTTTAAAGACTGGCACTTTATCTTCCAACTCGACAGGTTACAACCTCCCAGAATCAATCAACAATTAAATAATCCAGATAATCAACAGCTTCAACATCTTCTGTTTTTATTTCAGATTCCCAACAGTCAGTACATTTTTTGATAATTTCAGGCATTGATTTTCCATTCTTGATTCATACCTGCCTAAGGCCAATCTTTGGTTTCTTTACTGATTTTGGTTTCTTTACTGATACCAATCTTTGTGGATCACAAAGTCGAGGAAAGAGGACCTGCTCGAGACAACAGAGACTTATGAAGAAGAGTTTGGTGGGTAATAAAATGGACGAGTTCACGGCGCTAGCCAGGCGTCAGAGAAAATTTCGGGAGTGCACTGTAATGTGTTTCACTGTAATGGGGCTGCACGAGGACATATCCAATCAAAACTTCGCCATGGACGGCTTCCAGACCGTTCTGGCTGACCGGAAGTGCACTGAGAGCAGTAAGCGTAAAGGAGTTGGGTGCTTACTGTTCTGGTTAACAACAGATGGTGCAATCCGGGTCATATTACGGGTCAGGTTGAGGAATGTGTTTGTAGAACGGATATTGAACTTTTTACTGTTGGACTTTGGCCACATTTCATCGAGATACAACACTGGGCGGCACGGGAGGTCATTCCCTGCCTGTGGCTATCGAACTTGCAGCTCCTCCCATGGAGGGTCAGACACACTGAGCCAATAGACTGGTCCTGGACTTTTTTCCATCTGGCATAGTTTGCATTTTGTTGTTTGATTGTTTGTAGTTTTTGTATTGCTATATTTACGCTCTATTCTTGGTTGGTATGACTGTAACGAAACCCAATTTCCCTCCGGATCAATAAAGTATATCTATCTATCTATCTATCTATCTATCTATCTATCTATCTATCTATTACCAGTGTCTTTCTCCTGACCTACCATCTCTTTTGCTGCTTAACCTCTTTTCCTTATACCCTGTCACAGTCCTACCCTTACATTGATTTCTCCAGTTGCTCTTTGCATCATACTGGTGCTTAAGTCTCTCCTCAAGTTCTGATGAAAAGCCACTAACTGTCTTAAATATTTCTCCCTCTGCAGATGCTGCTGCCCTGTTGAGTATATTCAGCACCTTGTGTTTTATTGCAAGGAATAAGGTGATCAGTTAAGAAAGTGGGTCCCAGATGCAGATTCACTCTCAATTGCATTTAGTGGCAGAGTAGGCTTGAGGGGCTATATGACCCACCCACGGTTCCATTTGTAAATCTCTTTTGTTCTTCTGAGTCAGTCCAGCTTACTATCACCAAGCTAAAACTGAAACCTATTGCCACTAAAGCTCCCCATAGAAGTCAACCCCATGTTCTGATTAATATTGGGTGAGATGATTACCTGGTAATGAGTTGGACATCAGAATGTTACTGAGTTTTTGTAGCTCTGTTATACTTATTTCAATGGAGTTAAGACTTGTGAGATAATGGTGAATCACTTTGGACAAGGGTCTCATAATACATTGTTGAATAAATCAAAAAACATGTTACTAAGAGGGACAACGTGCATGTCCAAGCCCAATAATGGCTCTCAGCAAGACTGGTTTCCTATTTTCAAAGAACCTAATGGTACTTGAGTTTCACCTTCATTGAAAACCCAGAATATTTTCGAATATACTCATGCTACGGCTTTGGATTTGTGTTCTGTATACTGTATTTGAACTCATTGTAACAAAAGATCCCCAGTGTACCTAACTCATTACAGACCGATTGTATGAGCAATGGAAATTAATCTTGAAAATGACTAAAATCCACTGAAGTTTTGTTGCAAGTCATCAAGGGGAAAACACATATTCACTGGTGGTTCAGGCAAACAAACAGATAGGGGGAAGCAAAACCTGAATTATAACCCTCAGCATCCTACAGCGTGCACTAAATTTCATAACTGATTATCTAAATGTCATTAAAATACTCTCAGTGCCCACTTTATTAGGTGCACGTGTACACCTGCTCATTAATGCAAATATCAAATAAGCCAATCATGTGGCAGCAACAATGCATAAAAACATGCAGATGTGATCGAGGGGTTCAGTTGTTGTTCAGACCCAACACCAGAAAAGAGAAGAAATATGATCTAAGTGACTTTGACCGTGGAATGATTGGTGGTGCCAGATTGTGTGGATGGAGTATCTCAGAAATTTCTGATCTTCTAGAGCTTTCATGCACACCATCCTCTTGAGTTTGCAGAGAATGATGAGAAAAAACAAGCAATAATATCCCATGAGCATCAATTCTGTGGACCAAAATGTTTTGTTAATGAGAGAGGTCGGAGGAGAGTGGTCAGATTGTTTCAAGCTGACAGGAAGGTGACAGCAGCTCAAATAACTACACATTATAACAACAATCTGCAGAAGAGCATCTCTGAATGCACAACATGTCAAACCCTGAAGTGGATTGGCTACGACAGCAGAAGATCATGAACACATACTCAGCGGCCACTCTATTTGGAAAAGGAGAGGCCTAATAAAATGGCCACTGGGTGTATAGCCACAGCATTGTATTCATAAATTTTTAGGGTCCGGAACTTTTTCCACAGGCTAAGTGGAAATCACATTGGGCTCTAAATAAGAAGCGAAAAATCTGTGTAATGTAGTCATAATGTACTTAAGTCTACTGAGTGCTCCAATTATTCCTTGAATATGATTCCTATCTATTTAAGGTAAAATAAAGTCAATGGCAGCATGATATTAATGAAAAAAATAAGTTTAAATGTCTTTATTCTATTCTGGTGTCACAATCACGGACACTGCCACAGAGTGCGGATGCTTTCGCAAGTGGGCAGCTGAAAGAAGACAGCCCTCATACAAATGAGAATGTGGACATTCCAGCCAATTAGGGTTTCCTTGTAATGGTATTAACTCTCTTTCTTTTACTTCAGTCTTGTCAATTCTTTATCAAAGCACAGTAACCACAATGCTTTCTGTTTACCTTAGTCCATATTCTGAGAAAGAAGGTTAGTGATTTAGATAGACACTGTTAAAAGAGCAGTATTAATTTAGTTCTAGGTTACTGCTTTTAAGCCACACTGACAGTATTAGTTTTTTAGATTGTTTGAGAAGTTTTAGTTAGTGGTGCAGTTGGCCTAGTGTTTATTATTTTCCTTTATTCTGAACAGTTCTTATTAAAACTCGAAGAACCGTTCATTCTGTGTCTGTATCTCTCCCTCTGCACTGGGATGATCACTGAACTCCTGTTGACTGATTCCTATTATGTTCAATGTAGAATTGCCATGGCTTAATAGTTAAGTCAAGTCAAGTCAAGCCAAGTTTCTTGTCATTTAACTACATACATGTATACCGTCAAATGAGACAATGGTTCTCTGAGCCAAGGTATAAAACACTGTAGTATACATAACACACACAACACATAATGACTTATGAAAGTAACGATGCAATCTACAGATGGATTACACATCAATAAACAAACTTAAGTGCTTAATTTAAATATTGTACGATCCAGAACAGATTAGCCAGTGACACTTTGAATGTGATGCGGCAAGGAGCGGAAAAGCCTAACGACCTGAGGGAAGAAACTGTTTCCCATCCTGACCGTTCTTGTTTTTATGCATCGTAGTCTCCTGCCTGATGAAAGAAAGTCAAAGTAGATGCTGGATGGATGTATGGAATTCTTGATAATACTAAGGGCCCTGTGTATGCAACGCTCCTGATAAATGTCCCCATTGGATGGTAGGCAGACCCCTATAATCCCCTCAGCCATTCTCGCAGTTCTTTGTAGGGACATCTGGTCCAATGCTCGGCTGCTCCCATACCAGAAGCAACTTGTCAGGATACTCTCAATGGTGCTCCTATAAAATGCAGCTAAGATGGCAATGGGGCAGGGGTTGGGGTTAAAGGAGAGCCTTGCTTTCCTCAATCTCCGTAGGAAATGGAAATACTGCTGTGCCTTCTTGTTCAGGGATGAGGTATTAAGAGACAAAGTGAGGTCATCCATGATGTGAATTCCCAGGACCTTAGTGCACTTAACTCCCTCTATGGAGGAGCCATACATTCATAGAGGGAGATGGTTCATTTGCACCTTCCTAACATCCACAATGATTTCCCTGGGCTTCTCCACGTTTAGACTTAGGTTGTCTTTTTCACACCAGTCCAACAGCTGGTCCATTTCCTCTCTGTACTCTGACTCACCATCGTTGAGGCCATCCACTGTTACGTCATCCGCAACCTTGATGACACGATTTGAGATGAATCCTTCAATGTAGTCACGCGTCAGCAATATGAACAGCAGTGGGCTGAGCACACAGCCCTGGGGAGTGCCAGTGCTCAGTGTAAAGGGACGAGAGATAGTGTTATCCACATGGACTGATTGTGGCCTTTCTGTGAAGAAGTCCATGATCAAGTTGCAGAGGGGGGTGTTGAAGCCCAGCGAGGACAATTTCCTCAACGGTTTCTGGGATATAATGGGGCACGATGCTGAAATTAAGTCTATAATCAGCATCCTAGCATGTGAGACCAATTTTCCAGGTGAGACAGGACCGTGTGGAGGGCAGAGGTTATTGCATCATCAGTGGATCGATTTGAGCAAGAAGAAAAATGAAAGGGGCCCAATGCAACCAGAAGTAAGGCTTTAATGTGCTCCATGAAGCCTTACTTGTTTGATGTTAATGTGACCGGATAATAGTCATTTCAGCAGGTTCCTGTCGCCTTCTTTGGCACTAGAGTGATGTTTGTCACTTTGAAAATGAAGAGGATATTGGACTATTCCAGAGAGGTGTTGAATATATCCATCATCACCTCAGTTAGCTGGGCTGCACAGTCTTTCAGAACCCAACCTGGTGTATTATTGAGCCCCACAGTTTTCCATGGGTTGACTCTGACCAGGGTCTTCCTCACCTCAGCTTCAGCCAACTTCTCCCCTGGAGAGGGGGAGGGGAGCTTTCCTCACCAGCACTTTTTTCTGCACATCAAACCAGGCATAAAAGTCATTCAGCTTGGTCACTGATGTGCAGGATAGACTTGCAGTCTGTAATCATCTGAACTGCCTGCCACATACGCTTCATGTCCCTGGTATCACAGAAGTGGCTGTATATTCTCTGAGGATGCTCTCGTTTTGCCTTCCTGATAGAGCAGTAAAAAATGATAATATTTATTAATGAATACAAAGACAGAAAGATTATGTAATAATCCAGGACAGAATATCAAAAGCCTCATATTCTGAAGAAAAAATATTAACATTTTAACATTTTCAAGATTCTCCAACAGAGTTCGCCATCAGATGAAGCAAGTGAAATCTCCCAAATTTAATCCAATATGTTTTATCATAAGAATATATTTAGTTCAAAAAATAGATAATGATCATCTCATTCTTGGACCCATGGTTCATTGGCAAAAACTTTAACTTGAGAATGAATTCAATTTACACCCAAAACTTGAGGATATGTTCTGCGGTAGTGGTACCTTAGAGTTGATGTCTGTACAAGATGTTGATGAAGCTGCACTTGAGGTGTGGTGTATAGTTTTGGTCTCCCTGTAATAGGAACAACATTATTAAATTGGAAAGAATGCAATGAAGTTTTACAAGAATATTACACAAGGGCCTGAGAAACAGGGAGAGGTTGGACATACTTGGACTTTATTCCTTGGAACATGGGAGACTGAGGGGTTATCTGATAGAGGTGTATAAAATCATGAGGTGCATAGAAAAACAAATCAAGAACTACAGCATAAATGTTTAAGGTGAGAGGGGAAAGATTTAAAGGGAGCTTGAGGGGTATCTTCTTCACACAGCAGGGATGAGCTGCCAGATAAAGTTGTTGAGTAGGCACCATAATGACATTCAAAATACGTTCTGGGTAAGTAAGTTGGGCAATGGATAGGAAAGTTTAGAGAGCTACTGACTGAAGGTAGGCAAATGCGATTAGCTTAGGTGGACTCCTGGCAGGTCTGGACAACATGCGATGAAGAGTCTGATTTCATGAATCTCAGTGAATGCATCATGTTAACTCTTGTCCCAACAATTGTCTCAGACACTATTTCAAGGAAGATCAGCAGAGTTCTTTGTGGATCACCAGTTAGAGAGAGGAAAAGATTCAAGGATGTGCTCAAAGCTTCCAGAAAGAAATTCATCACCTACGCTAGCTCTAGGGAGATGCTGGAAACAGTGTGGTGTTAAGATTTCCTTAAAGAGTTTTTGACCACATCCTTGTGCAGTATTGAGAACATGGAGTCCATGGATACAGAGACACAGAGAACCTTCACTATCTCAAAAACTTCATGTTCATTTGTCTACCTTGATTTAGTGGTGGACAGAAGAGAATTTGTCAAAGTTCTAAATCTGTGGGTATATAATTGTCTCTCCATTCTGTGATGAGAAGATCGGTGACCAATACACACACACTGGATAAGGCATCCAAGAATGCACAGGCCAACTGCACAGCTGATTTGAATGTTTCAACGCTTGAGCTAAACAACTGGACCCCATATGGCACCTGTAAGTCAATGTCACAGTGGATAGAAAGTACAAGCGAAAGCTTCACAAGTTTATGTTGAAAATAATAACCTTACTCACAGGTGCATCCAAATATTTGACATCTCTCACTGACATCTGTAACCAGGGCAATTATGTGCCTGTTTTAGAGATATATTGTTTTCCAGTTATGTCAATTCTGAGGTTTTTAAATTACATTTTTCTCTGTCTTGTTTTCACTTGTCTTGTCCTGCAGGCATTAAATCACAGCAGTTTCAATGGAACCTACCCAATTTGTAATATCAATCTTGAAGAGTGAAGCTGATGAATAAAAGATATGTCCAGCCCAGCCCAATTCTCTCCATATGAAATGCCATAAGCACCCTTTTGTCTGTTTCATTTTCTTCCTGCATCAGCCTCTGCAAGTTAAGCACAGCCTGCAGAGTTCAGGGAGCTTTCCGCTCTTTTTACCTCAGTTCTTTTCCTAGTTTCATATAATTTATAGGGGCATTGGATATGGCTATTGTAGTAGTAGTAGTAGTGGTGCAATCACTAGTTGAGCTTGATGTTCTCCTCAGGGGTTGTCTATTGGTGGCCTCAGGTGGCTGCAGAGGCCCATCCAGGATCCACATATAGTGGTGCAGTCCAGGATGTTAGGGTGGATTCCATTAATAGAGAGTAACAGTACATGACTTTGTTTAATGTGGGGAGGCTGATGCACGGGCAGCCATGACACAGTCTTTGACAGGTCGGGATCAGAATCCATGGCCTGGAATGCAATCAGAATCAAGTTCTGTATCACTGGCATACATCATGAAATCTGCTGTTTGTGGCAGCGGTACTTTGCATACATACTAATAACAACTATAAATTACAATAACTATAGATACAATTTTAAATTAAATAGGTAGTGCAAAAACAGAGGAAAACATACTGAGGTAGTATACGTGAGTTCATTGTCCATTTAGAAATTTGATAGCAGAGGGGAAGAAAATGTTCCTGAAATGTTCAGTATGTGTCTTCAGGCTCCTGTATCTCCTCCTTCATGGTAGCAATGAAAAGACGGCATGTCCTGGGTGATGAGGATCCTAAATGACGGATGCTGCCTTTTTGAGGCATAACCTTTAGAAGGTGTCCTGGATGCTGGGGAATTCCATGATGGAATTGGCTGAGTTTACAATCTTCTATGGCCTGTTCTGATCCTGGGCAGTGGCTGTTCCACATCAGGCTGTGATACAACCAGTTAGAATGCTCTGCATGTTATATCTTAAGAAATTTCTGCATATCTTTGGTGACTTACCCATTCTCCTCAAACTCCTAATGAAACATGGCAACTGTCATGCCTTCTTTGTAATTGTATCAATATGTTGATTCAGGCACATTGAGCAGGTGCGTGGACATCAGCGAGTTAGACCGGCGGGAAGAATTCAAAAGGAGTGCATTTTTTCTTCAGCGGTTTGATCGAGGCACGACAGAGCAGGCGCATGGATGTCAGTGATTTAGGCTGGCGGGAAGAATTTAAAAAGAAGACAGCTTTATAGAGCGGATGCTGGTAAAAGGAGTCAGAGTAGGAGGGCTTTGGCTCAACACGGCTTCGGTGATAATGGTAAGTAACTTGTGAAGGATAGGAATAAGAAATATGTCTGTGAGGCCAGTGTTCAGTACTGGGTGTCGGATGTGGGATGTCCGGGAGACTCCCAGCCTTCTGGACAGCCACATCTGCACCAGGTGCGTCAAGCTGCAACTCCTTAGGGACCATGTTAGGGAACTGGAGATGCAGCTCCATGTCCTTCATATGGTCAGGTAAAGTGAGGAGGTGATAGAGAGGAGAAATATGCAAGTAGTCACATCGGAGCCTCGGGAAGCAGATGAATGGGTAACAGTCAGGAGAGGGAAGGGCATGAGTCAGATACTAGAGAGTACCTCCATAGCTGTCCCCCTTAACAATTACAGCTGTTTGAGTACTACTGGGGGGGGGGGCGATGACCCACCTGGGGGAAGCAACAGTGGCCATGCCTCTTGCATAGAATCTGGCTCTGTGACTCAGAAGTGTAAAGGAAAGGAAGAGGATGGCAGTACTGATAGGGGATTCTACAGTTAGAGAGTCAGACAGGTGATTCTGTGGATGCAGGAAAGAAACACGGATGGTAGTTTGCCTCCCAGGTGCCAGGGTCCAGGATGTTTCTGATCACATCCACGATATCCTGAAGTGGGAAGTTGAACAGCCAGAGGTCGTGGTACATATTGGTACCAACGACATAGTTAGGAAAAGGGAGGAGGTCCTGAAAACAGACGACAAGGAATTAAGAAGGAAGTTGACAAGCAGGACCTCAAAGCTAGTAATCTCAAGATTACTGCCTGTGCCATATGACATAGGAATAGAGTGAGGTGGAAGATAAATGCGTGGCTGAGGGATTGGAGCAGGGGGCAGGGGTTCAGATTTCTGGATCATTGGGACCTCTTTTGAGGCAGGTGTGACCTGTACATAATGGACGAATTGCACTTTAATCAGAGGGGGACCAATATCCTGGCAGGGAGGTTTGCTAAGTCTATTGGCAAGAGTTTAAACTCAAATTGCTGGGGGGTGGAAACCGAACTGAAGAGACAGAGGAAGGGGCGGTTGGCTCACAAATCGAGGAAGTTTGTAGACGGTGTGAGAGAGAGGATAGGCAGGTGATAGAGGAGGGATGCACTCAGACTGATGGTTTGAGATGTGTCTATTTTAATGCAAGGAGTATCATGAAGAAAGTGAATGAGCTTAGAGCAATGATCAGTAATTGGAGCTATGATGTTGTGGTCATTACAGAGACTTATGTGGCTCAGGGGCAGGAATTTCTACTTAGAGTACCAGGCTTCAGATGTTTCAGAAAGGACATGGAGGGAGGCAAAGAGGTGGGGGCATGGCACGGCTGATCAGAGATAGTGTTACGGCCACAGGAAAGGAGGAAGTCATGAAGGGTTTGTCTACCGGGTCTCTATAGGTATGAGTTAGAAACAGGATGGGGTCAAAAACTCTTCAAGGTGTTTTTTATAGACCATCCAATAGTAACAGTGACATCAAAGAGCTGATAGGGAGACAAATTGAAGAATGGTGCAATAAAAACAGTGTTGTCGTGATGGGAGATTTTAATTTCCCCAATATGGATTGGCATGTCCCAAGAACAAGTGGTTTAGATGGGATGGAGTTTGTTAGGTGTGTTCAGGAAGATTTCCTGACACAGAATGTCAATACGCCTACAAGAGGAAAGGCTGTACTTGATCTGGTATTGGGAAATGAACCTGCTCAGGTGTCAGATCTCTCAATGGAAGAGCATTTTGAGATAGTGATCACAATTCTGTCTCCTTTGCCATAGCATTGGAGAGGGATAGGAACAGACAAGTTTGGAAAGCATTTAATTGGAGTAAGGGGAAATATGAAGCTGTCAGGCAGGAACTTGGAAGCATAATTTGGGAATGGATGTTCTCAGGGAAATGTACAGCAGAAATGAAGCAAATGTTCAGGGGATATTTGCATGGCATTCTGCATAGGTACATTCAAATGAGACAGGAAAAGGATGGTAGGCTACAGGAACCGTGGTGTACAAAGGCTGTTGAAAATTTAGTCAAGAAGAAAAGAAAAGATTACAAAACGTTCAAAAAAATAGGAACTAATAGAGATCTAGAAAATTATAAGGCTAGCAGGAAGGAGCTTAAGATTGAAATTAGGAGAGTCAGAAGGGGCCATGAAAAGGCCTTGGTGAGCAGGATTAAGGAAAACTGCAAAGCATTCTACAGGTATGTGAAGAGCAAGAGGATAAGATGTGAGAGAATAGGACCAATCAAGTGTGACAGTAGAAAAGTGCGTATGGAACTGGAGGAGATAGCAGAAGTACTTAATGAAAACTTTGCTTCTGTATTCACCGCGGGAAAGGATATTGGCGATTGTAGGGCTGACTTACAGCAGACTGAAAAGCTTGAACATGTAGACGTTAAGAAAGAGGCTGTGCTGGAGCTTTTGGAAAGCATCAAGTTGGATAACTCTCTGGGACCGGACAAGATGTTTCCCAGGCTACTATGGGAGGCAAGGGATTGCTGTGACTCTGGCGATGATCTTAGCACCATCTATGGGGACGGGAGAGATTCCGGAGGATTGGAGGGTTGCAGATGTTGAAGGGGAGTAGAGAGAGCCTAGGAAATTATAGACCAGTGAATCTTACTTCAGTGGTTAGTACGTTGATGGAGAAAATCCTGAGAGGCTCTATTCATAAACATTTGGAGAGGCATAATATGATCAGAAATAGTCAGCATGGCTTTGTCAATAAGGGTGTGACTAAATACATTGATAAAGGTAGAGCAGTAGATGTAGTGTATATGGATTTCAGCAAGGCACTTGATAAGGTAGCCCATGAAAGACTTATTGAAAAGGTAAGGAGGCATGGGATCCAAGGGGACCTTACTATGTGGATACAGAGTTGGCTTGCCTGCACAAAGCAAAGAGTGGTTGCAGACGGGTTATATTCTGCATGGAGGTTGGTGATCAGTGGTGTGCCTCAGGTATCTGTTCTGGGACCCCTTCTCTTTGTGATTTTTATAAATGACCCGGATGAGGAAGTGGAGGGATGGGTTAATAAATTTGCCGATAACACAAAGGTTTGGGGGTGTTGTGGCTAGTGTGGAGGGCTGTCGGTGGTTATAGTGGGACATTGATAGGATGCAAAACTGGACTGAGAAGTGGCAGACGGGGGTCAAACCCAGATAAGTGTGAGGTTGTTCATTTTGGTAGAGCACATATGATAGCAGAATATAGTATTAATGGTAAGACTCTTGGCAGTGTGAAGGATCAGAGGAATCTTGGGGTCTGAGTCCATAGGACTCTCAAAGCTGCTGGACAGGTTGACTGTGTTGTTAAGAAGGCATACGGAGCATTAGCCTTCATCAACCATGGGATTGAGTTCAAGAGCCGAGAGGTAATGTTGCAGCTATATAGGACCCTTGTCAGACCCCACTTGGAGTACTGTGCTCAGTTCTGGTCACCTCACTACAGGAAGGATGTGGAAACTATAGAAGGAGTTCAGAGGAGATTTACGAGGATGTTGGTTAGATTGGGAAGCATGCCTTATGAGAATAGGTTGAGTGAACTTGGCCTTTAATCCTTGGAGTAACAAAGGATGACAGTTGACCTGATAGAGGTGTATAAGATGATGAGAGGTATTGATCATGTGGATAGCCATAGGCTTTTTCCCAGGGTTGAAATGGCTAACACAAGGGGGCATAGTTTTAAGCTGCTTGGATCTAGGTACAGAGGTAAGTGTTTTATGCAGAGAGTGGTGAATGTGTGCAATGGGCTGCCAGCAACGGTGGTGGAGGTGGATACAATAGGGTCTTTTAAGAGACTCCTGGAAAGGTATATGGAGCTTCGAAAAATAAAGGGCTATGGGGAACCCTAAATAATTTCTAAAGTAAGTACATGTTGGGCACAGCATTGTGGGCTGAAGGGACTGTATTCTGCTGTAATTTTTCTGTGTTTTCTATGTTTGGCTCAGGATAAATCCTCAGAGATGCTGATACCCAGGAACTTTAAGCTATTCACCCTTTTCACTTCTGATTGCTCAATGGGGACTCTTGTGTATTCCCTCAATTTCCCATTCCTGAAGTCCACAATCAATTCTTCAGTCTTACTAACTTTGTCACCATCTGAAATTTTGTCAAAAATTTTGCAATCATCGGCAAAGTTAGCCAAATAATCATGAGTGTAGAGTGCGTGGAGCAGTGTGCTAAATGAGCATCCTTAAGGTGTGCTAGTGTTGATCGTCAGGAGGATACGTTACTTCTGATCTACACAGACTGTGGTGTCTGAGAGAAGAAGTGAAGGATCTAGTTGCAGAGAGGGGTTTTGGAGTGACTGCGGTCCCTTCACTGCTGCAGCTTTACTCACCTCTATAGTCATTGTGTTGCATCATCATCTTCCACCATGTCCACTGCTGAGTCCTCGGATCGCTCTTTGTCTGGAACCTCCCTCTTGACCTTATCTCTATGGATGGACCCACAAGGAGCAAAACCCCAGAAGGCTAAACTCCAGACGGCATCACTGTCAGCGCCACAGGAACCCACAAGCCTCTCCACCATGACAAGGTGATGAAATTTAGATAAATATTGCTTTTGTAAACCCTGGGAAAGAAATACAATGAGTAAAATAGGAATGAGACAAGAAGATTTTACTTCCCATGAATCGAAGGATGGAAACCAACACCATCATCGTCTCAAGAGATGAGAAACTGTTGGAATGTGGAATAAATAATAAACTGTTAGAGGAACTCAGCGGTTTAAGTGGCATCTTAGGAGCCAAAGAGATAGTTGATGTTTCAGGTTGAGACATTCTAACTCACCACTATCAACGGTGGTGGTAGAGGTAGGTGCATTAGGAGCATAGATAATACCAAAATAGAGTGCTACATAGGAGGGAAGGGTTAAATTGATCTTTGAGTAGGTTAAAAGGTCGGCATAACATTATTGGTCGAAGAGGCTGAACTATGATGTAGTCTTTTATATTCTATGAGATCTTACTATACATCAGTCCTGAAGTAGGACCTTGACCTTAAACATTGACTATCCCTTTGCCTTTCTTCCTACCTTGCCCCTTTACCACTTTCTGCTCCCACTCTCCAGCTTCTTCCTTGCTCCCTTCTGTCTTCACAGATACATGTCAAAAAAATGGACTCTCAGTTATTTCAGATAAAGAAAATCAGATGAGAAAACTGATGTCTTTATTTCAATATTCCATTTATCTGACCAAAGAATTACCGGGAGATTTTCATACAAGAGTATACCACTGCAATTCCAAATATTTCATTAATTATTGAGGTTTAAATCAATATATGAACATAAAATTCCAAATACCTGCAAGTGAAGCAAATGAATATGCCCAGAAGTATCAATGTAAGCTTAAAGAAGTTTATTAATATTAAATGCTATTTAATTCAACTTTATTTCAATAAATGCCAACTACAATTATTGAGGATTGGCAAGTCAAAATCCTTCAAACCTTAAATTTTAAGCATTAAACCAGGCTCTAATATCCTAAGAACTGACAACAACTTTAAAAAATTAAAATAATATAACTTTTAAGTTTTTCCTTGATATAGATAAAGACAGTGTTTACTTTTTGCACCAGAAAATTGGCTACCACAACCAATTGCCTTAAGAAAAGTATCAATCCACCAGTTGTGCCTCATCTGATATGAAATGGCTCCAGAAAATTCAGAAGTAATTTCTCTTCATATCAAACTAAATATGAGAGTGGCCAGATATATCTTGGCGAACTTATGCATCGGTTGAAAAAGCAGTAAAACAGTATATTTAAAAGACTTTGATTGGGAATTGGTGAAGTACAAGAAGAATTGGATATTCTTATACACAAGGAAACAAAACTGTTCTTGTATACGCATCAATGAAAGCAAACAGTCAAATCTAACGGTTGTATTCTTTTAATCACATTTCCTATGTCCTTGTTAGTTAAGGAAATTTTATACTTTGCAGGGTGTTTAATCACCCTGCCCACACATCTCTTAAACATTATGAAACCGATACATAACACAAACTCTTTTTTAACAAGCAACACACATAAAAGTTGCTGGTGAACGCAGCACGCCAGGCAGCATCTCTAGGAAGAGGTACAGTCAACATTTTGAGCTGAGACCCTTCATCAGGACTAACTGGAAGAAGAGCTAGTAAGAGATTTGAAATCTACTTTGAGTGTCCACCAGAGAAAGCAGGATCTCCCAGTGGCCACCCATTTTAATTCCCGTCCCATTCACATTCTGATATGTCTATCCACGGCCTCCTCTACTGTAAAGATAAAGCCACTCTCAGGTTGGAGGAACAACACCTTATATTCTGTCTGGGTAGCCTCCAACCTGATGGCATGAATATTGACTTCTCAAACTTCCGCTAATGCCCCACCTCCCCCTCGTACCCCATCTATTATTTATTTATATACACACATTCTTTTTCTCTCTCTCCTTTTTCTCCCTCTGTCCCTCCCACTATACCCCTTGCCCATCCTCTGGGTTTCCCCCCCTCCCCCTTTTCTTTCTCCCTAGGCCTCCTGTCCCATGATCCTCTCATATCCCTTTTGCCAATCAACTGTCCAGCTCTTGGCTCCATCCCTCCCCCTCCTGTCTTCTTCTATCATTTTTTATCTCCCCCTCCCCCTCCCACTTTCAAATCTCTTACTAGCTCTTCTTTCAGTTAGTCATGACAAAGGGTCCGAAACGTCAACTGTACCTCTTCCTAGAGATGCTGCCTGGCCTGCTGCGTTCACCAGCAACTTTGATGTGTGTTGCTTGAATTTCCAGCATCTGCAGATTTCCTCGTGTGAATGCTAAAATACAACTTCTTTTTGTTAGGGAATTCAGAAACAATTATATCACTGGGTTTCCAGGGAAGCTGGTTAAATTTCCCATGTTCCAGACACCTGGATGTTTGCTTCTTATCAGCACAAGTTTGAATATTTTGCAAGTCTTTTTCCAGGAAAAAGATTTGGAAAACATTCATTTAACAGCTAGCAGAGTCACTGCCTCACCATTCCAGGAACCCAGGTTCAATTCTGACCTCAAGTACTCTCTGTGTGGAGTTTGCACTTTCTCCCTGTGACCACCTGGGTTCCCTTCAAGTGCTTCGGATTCCCACCATATCCCAAAGATTTGTAGCTTGCTAAGTAAATGACCTACTGTGAATTGTTCCTTATGTGTAGAGGGGTGCAGTAGAATCTGGGGGAGATGATGGGACTGTGGGAAGAATTTAAAAATGTGATTAATGTAGGATGACTGCAAATGGGTGATTAATGTTGGCATGAACTCAATGGGCCAAAGGACCTGTTTCTGTACTATGTCTTTATATGAATCTACGTATAACTGTTGAAAATACAAATTATTTCAAAATTTTTAAGGAGTTGCAGTGGCATTATGAAAACAGCATCACTTCTCAAACAATGAAAACAGTGATGGAGCAAAGATCATTACAGGGGCAGCTGAACACATAGGAACCTTGGATATCTCTCTGGGTGGGCCCAGTCGTACTGTCCTCGGGCTGAAACGATTGCCACAAAATAACCACAATTATCTTCCTTTATTCTAAATTGGACACAATCAGTGGTGAGTTGTTTTTTTTAATATCCCTTGATTCCAGATCACTTCATTTTAACCAGGGTTCGGTGCTTTCACACTGAAGGTGATATGGCCTTGATGTCAGGGGAAGTCATTCACACATTGCAGGTCATTTTCCAATGTTTGGACCAAGGCTGCAATGAGTTCAGAAACAGAGTGATCTTGCCAAAACTGAAACTGAGCATAAATGAGCTAGTTAATGGTGAGCAAATGCCATTAAATAATACTGTAGCTGACACCTTCCATTACTCTGTTGAGAATAGAGAGTAGATTAATGGTGTAAATGCCAGAAAGGATTTTTCCTGTCTTCTGTGTGTAAGGTATATTTCTGGACATTTTCCCAGCCTGAAATATTAGTGCCAATACTACAGCTGTACTGTAATCTGCATCTGCTTGGCTAGAGCTGCCAGTGTTTCTGAAAACAACTTTAGAATATTGCTGGAAGGATTTCCATTGCACTCAGCTGTTTCTTGATATTTTGTAGAATTAATCAAGTTAATTGATGTTTCGTTTATTTACTGATGAGGAGTTTAGGAGGAGGAAAATTTGGGTCAGCGGCTCTGTATCTCTGGCTGAAGGTAGTTGTGAATACATTTTGCTTACTGTTAGCAAAATACTGAGCTGCCGCAGGAACTCAGCAGGTCCGGCAACATTTAATCATAGTCATATTTTATTGATCCCAAGGGAAATTGGTTTTCGTTATGGTTGCACCATAAATAATTAAATAGTAATAAAACCATAAATAATTAAATAGTAATATGTAAATTATGCCAGGAAATAAGTCCAGGACCAGCCTATTGGCTCAGGGTGTCTGATCCTCCAAGGGAGGAGTTGTAAAGTTTGATAGCCACAGGCAGGAATGACTTCCTATGACGCTCTGTGCTGCATCTCGGTGGAATGAGTCTCTGGCTGAATGTACTCCTGTGCCCAACCAGTCCATTATGTAGTGGATGGGAGATATTGTCCAAGATGGCTTGCAACTTGGACAGTATCCTCTTTTCAGACACCATCGTCAGAGAGTCCAGTTCCATCCCCACAACATCACTGGCCTTACGAATGAATTTGTTGATTCTGTTGGTGTCTGCTACCCTCAGCCTGCTGCCCCAGCACACAACAGCAAGCCTGATAGCACTGGCCACCACAGACTCATAGAACATCCTCAGCATCGTCCGACAGATGTTAAAGGATCTCACTCTCCTCAGGAAATAGAGACAGCTCTGACCCTTCTTGTAGACAGCCTCAGTGTTCTTAGACCAGTCCAGTTTATTGTCAATTTGTATCAGCAGGTATTTGTAATCCTCCACCATGTCCACACTGACCCCCTGGATGGAAACAGGGGTCACCGGTGCCTTAGCCCTCCTCAGGTCTACCACCAGCTCCTTAGTCTTTTTCACATTAAGCTGCAGATAATTCTGCTCACACCATGTGACAAAGTTTCCTACCGTAGCCCTGTACTCAGCCTCATCTCCCTTGCTGATGCATCCATCTATGGCAGAGTCATCAGAAAACTTCTGAAGATGACAAGACTCTGTGCAGTAGTTGAATCCGAGGTGTAAATGGTGAAGAGAAAGGGAGACAAGACAGTCCCCTGTGGAGCCCCAATGCTGCTGATCACTCTGTTGGACACACAGTGTTGCAAGCACACGTACTGTGGTCTGCCTTTAAGCATTTATGGAAGGTCCTATGTTCTTACCATGCACCCCCCCCCTGCCCGCTTCCCTGATCCACCCACTTATCCCCTCATCTGGCTTCACTTATCACCTAACGGTTTGAACTCATTCCCCTCCTCCCAGCTTCTTATTCTGGCTTCTTCCACATTCTTTCCAGTCCCGATGAAGGGTCTCAACTCAAAATGTTGAATCTTTATTCCTCTCCATAGATGCTACCTGACCTAAACACAGGAGATTCTGTGGATGCTAGAAACACAGAGCAACACACACAAAATGCTGATCCTGATGAAGAGTCTCGGCCCGAAGCGTCGACTGGTTATTCATTTCCCACAAATGCTGCCTGACCTGCCAACTTCCTCCAGCATTTTTGGTGTGTTTATCTATAGAAGGAAATGTTTAGTTTTGGGTTGTGGCCCGTTACTTGTCTCCATTCACAACTTCAAGACTGTTGCTACTATCTCTTACAATATATAGAATTTTACAACAACCAACTTTCCACAAACTACTACTCGGTTCAATAGGTTCAAAAGATACATTTATTGTCAGAGAAATATATACAATATACATCCTGAAATTCTTTTTCTTTGCAAACATCCACGAAAACAAAAGAGTGCCCCAAGGAATGAATGACAGTTAAACGTTAGAACCTCAAAGCAGCCCCCCAGCTCCCCCTTCCACACACACAAGCAGCAGCAAGTCAACGATCTCTCACCCCCACCAGCAAAAAAGTATCGGCACCCTTCACCGAGCACTCAAGTGTGCAGCAAAGCATCAATAAAGACACAGACTTGCAGTACCCCGAAGACTACTTGTTCACCCAGTAATTTGACATACCACAGACTCTCTCTTTCTCTCTTTCTCTCTCTCTCTCTCCCCCAATAAGGGAAAAAGGGGTGTCCCCTTTTCACGGCGAGAGGGGAGACATAACAAGCAACTCACTGATTTATGATGTTAAAAGTCTGTTGTGTCACTTCTTCCGAGTTCTGCGCCCAGAGAGTCAGCCCCAGGGCTCAAGTAACTGGACACACAGCCCACGGCAGCTAGCCCTCTGCTCCCAATGTTCCGTGTTCTCTCACAACACCTCAATCAGGGAGCACCGGTCTTGAATCAGCCTGTCTCCAGAGCCACTAAAATCCGACACCCTGAAGGTGCGCTTGGCTGCATGCTTGGGATATCTAATTGTGTCCAGTCATGAGGCCCTGACAGCGGGTCCCATTCCCATAAAGAACCAAAGTCAGAGTATAAATCCAGGTCAGGGTCTTCAAAAGAACCTTGAAAAGGAAAAAAAGAGATTTCAAAAACAGAAATAGAGCTGTTTCCGAAGATGCAAGCAAAGGTGTTGCCATTTTGTGCCATCTTGACTTTGGTCCGCCCTCTGACCACAACCAACTTTATATATGTTATGCTTCCACGCTTTCTTCAGCTTTTGCCTTCAACCAAACTTCATGGGAATGTTAAGGCTTCACAGCTGTACATCTCAAAGGTACCAGCACTTGTTCAGAAGTGAAGCATGGTCACAAAAGTCAAAACAGCCTGCACAATATCTAGGCCCAGTTCTGCCTGTTGTAAATATCCCCATTAATAAAGACTATGTATAATGATCAAAAGTGGTAAATGTGGCTTGTTGTCCAATTTCCCTTTTAAACTAACCCTGATTCTTCCAGTGCTTGAAGCATTTTGAATTCCAACTCTCTTTCTTGATGGAAAGACCTCAGTCAGTCTAAGTTGGCAGTAACATCTCAAAGTCCATCATGCTGAGCACAGGTGCTCCCCAGGGCTGTGTGCTCAGCCCACTGTTGTCCACACTGCTGGCTCATGACCGCACTGACATATCCAGCTCAAACTGCATCATGTTTGCTGATACAGTAATACAGCAATGGATGCAACAATGATGAGTTGGCAGATGGAGAGGAGGAAGAGAAGCTTGTCAAATGGTCTGAGAACAGCAACCTGAGTTTCAATGTGGACAAGACAAAAGAGATGATTGTTGACTTCAGGAATGTACAGGTCAATCACTTTCCATTGCATATCAATGACTCTGCTGTGGAGAGAGTGAGTAGCACAAAGTTCCTTGGTGAGCACATAACGGACCTGGGCCCACAACATCTTCTCATTAGTCAAGAAGGCACAGGAGTGTCTGCACTTCCTGAAGAGGCTGAGGCATGTAAGACTCTCCACCTCTATTCTAACAACTTTCTGCAGGAGCACCTGTCCTGTCTGAAGAACAAGAATATTCTGTCTGGCTCCATTATTGTGGGGTAGGGAAGTTGCAAGGCATCAGACAGCAAGACTTTGTAGAGGATAGCAAAAATTACCAAGAGGATTACTAGTGTCTCCTCCCCACTATTTATGAAATTTATCCGGAGTGTTGTATATGAAAGAACCGAAGCATTGTTGAGGATCCCTATCACCCATCCCACAATATTTTTAACCCATTACCATCAGGAAGCAGGTAATGGAGTATTAGGTCTCGGACAGGTCCAAGACACTCTCACCAAAGGAAACATTCCCTCCACATCTATTCCGTCAAGACCTTTCACCACTTGATAGGTTTCAATGAGGTCACCCTTCGTTCTTCTGAATTCCAGTGTATACAGGCCGAGAGCCATCAAATGCTCTTCATATGACAAGACGTTTAATCCTGAAATCATTCTCATGGTCCTCCTGTGAAGCGTCTCCAGTTTCAGCACATTCTTTCTATGATAAGGGGCCCAAAATTGCACACAACACACTTAGGGAGGCCTCACCAGTGCTTTGTAAAGTCTCAACATTACATCCTTGCTTTTATATTCTAGTCTTCTTGAAATGAATGCTGACATTGCACTTGCCTTCCTCGCCACAGACTCAATCTGCAAATAAACCTTGAGGAAATCTTGCAGAAGGACTCCCAAATCCCTTTGTGCCTTGGATTTTTGTATTTTCTTTCCATCTAAAAAATAGTCAACCCCTTCATTTCTTCTAAGAAAGTGCATGACCATACACTTCCTGACACAGTATTCCATCTACCACTTCTTTGCCCATTCTCCTAATCTGTCTAAGTCCTTCTGTAGCCTCGCTACTTCTATGAAGCTACCTGCCCCTCCACTTATCTTTGTATCGTCTGCAAAGCCATCACTTCCATCATTCAAATCATTGACATGAAATGTAAAAATAATTGATCCCAACACAGATCTCTGTGGAACGCCACTAGTCATCTGCAACCAAACAGAAAAGGGTCCCTTTATTTCCACACTTTGTCTCATGCCAGTCAGCCACTACTTTATCCGTGCTAGATTCTTTCCTGTAATATCTGTAACTTGCTTAGCAGCCTCATGTGTGGCACCTTGCTCAATGCCAACCATTCTAGTTAGCCCCCAACACCACCCCCTCATCTATTATTTCCATCACTCTACTGCACATTAAACCACTTCTTACAATGCTATTTATATTGTAAGTACAGCGCATGCTGGTATTTATGGATTTATGCACATTTTATCCCTAATCTGAATTTTAATCTCCAATTTAATTTTTATAAGTTCTTTATTTTTATAATTGTTGAATATTGTTCTTTTTGCTGTGACCAACACACAACAGCAAATCCCTATTACATGTAAATATATATGGCAAACAATGTTGATCCTTGACTCTTGATCCAAATTGCTTCAGTTAAGGCGATGATTACAAATCAGTAATAGGCACAGGGGACCCTGAGGAGCTATGTCCTGTGTAACAGCATTTCAGGTACTCATGGGTACATGCTTAAGGAGGAAACATCAGTGGAAATGATAAATTATAAAATTAAAAAAGGAATTGATGGACAAATAAAAGCAGAGGAAGATGTGCCACTGAAGGATTTACAGTCTATGTTAAGCAAAAATAGACATACTTCTGGAAGAAAAGGCAACAAAATAAAACTAAGCTAAAATACATCTGGAATAGTGGCTATTTGCTAGCTGATTCACAAAAAGGTTCATCGTCAAATCATGCATGTACATTCAAGCCCTTTTAGCAGTAAATTCAAGCATTCAATTATTTCAATTCTTACTGAGCACTGGAAGAAAGAAAAGAATTTATATTTCTATTTTGTCCAAGTAACCTCAAGGTGCCTCAAAGCATTCGAGCCAATTAAAATAAATTTGAAACATAGTCACTTTTGTGATGCGGTAAGTACAGTAGCTAATTTATGCACAATAGGATGCTATTAATAACACGGAAGTAACACAAAAGTGCTGGAAGAACTCTGCTGATTGTGGAGGTAAATTGACAGTTGATGTTTCAGATCAATACCCTTCATGTGGATGGGAAAGAAGAAGGGGAGTTAGCCAGTATAAAAAGTTAGAGGAAAGGGATGGAGTAAGAGATTGCAAGTGATCCAGGTTATGTGGTTGTGACAGGGAAAGGGGTGAGTGGGATTGATATCAGAATCTGGCCTTGCTGACTACTTCTAATCAGACTCTGTCTATCCAAATAGAAACATAGAACACAACAGCACAGAACACAGGCCATTCGGCCCTTCAAGTCTGTGCCGAAACATTATTCCGCTAGTCCCATTGACCTGCATCCAATCCATAACCCTCCAGACCTCTCTCATCCATGTACCTATCCAATTTATTCTTAAAACTTAAGAGTGAGCCTGCATTTACTATATCAGATGGCAGCTTGATCCACACTCCCACCACTCACTGAGTGAAGAAGTTCGCCCTAATGTTCCCCCTGAACCTTTCCCCTTTCACCCTAAAGCCATGTCCTCTCGTATTTATCTCTCCTAATCTAAGTGGAAAGAGCCTATTCATATTTACTCTGTCTAACCCCTCATAATTTTCTAATGTTGGTGAATTCTGTCTGTCGGAATTCCCTCTAGTATTTCCCTCACTGCTGATGTCAGACTGACGCACTCGTTGTTCCGTGGATTGTCCTTGTCACCCTTCTTAAACAACGAAACAGTGTTAGCCATCTTCCAGTCTTTGGGAATGTTACTAACGGCTAATGATGAAGCAAATATCTCCACAGGGGCCACTGCAGTTTTTTACCTAGCTCCTACAAATTGCAAGGATGCATTCCAATAGGCTTGAGGATTTATGCACCTTAATGTTCTGTAAGTCGCAAATACCTCCTCCCTGTTGAAATGATTGCCCTCCAAAATACTTCCACTTGGTTTTGATTATGTCTTGAGCAACCATAGATTTCCTTTCAGTAAACACTGAGGAGAAATATTTGTTTAAAACACATCTCATCTCATCTCATCTCATGCAGCTCAAATCGTAGGTGACCTTCCAGATCTCTAAGTGGACCTATTTTCTCCTTACCCATCCTTTTACTCTTCATATAGCTATAGATCCTCTTGGTATTTTCCTTAATCCTACCTGCCAGGTCCATCTCATTCCCTCTCTTTGTCCTCCTGATTTCCTTCTTAAGAGTATTGTTTTTATAATAATCATCATGGAATTTATTGGTTTCTGACTGCCTAATCCTAATGTATGCTTCCTTCTTCTTCTTCTTGACCAGAGCTTCAATATCTGTCATCAGCCAATGTTCCCTAAACCCATCAGGTTTATCCTTAGCGTAACAGGAACATGCTGCTGGATTCTTGTTATCACATTCTTAACAGACACCCATTTATTAATCATTCTTTACCCTTCAATCAGGCTCAGCCAATCAAACTCTGCTAGATCTCATCTCAAATTCCCCCAGTATTAGCCCTGCTCCAGTATAGAACCTGTTGGATTAGGGTCTAAATTCCTATTTAAGTTGTTACTTTTCTAGTAATTTAACTTCCTTTACGCTTGTTTGTATGATCACCTGCTTGCCGTAAATGTTAGGTATATTTTCAGTAATATGTAACATAGCTGTTTCCAGAACTCTGTAGTTTCTTTGTCTGTCTGTAAGCCTGAGTGCAAATCCTTGTTGTTTCAGAATGTTTTATGAGAGAAAACTCCCTTACCTAATCAGCCTCAACTAGTTTGCAGTATAAAGAAAGAGAACACAAGGTCTTCAGTCTTTTTTAAATTTTATGTGCTTCTCCCCTTTGTTTTTTTTTGACTTTCCTCTTTACTTCGTGCTGTTGTGTTACTTGCCTTGCTGGTACAGGCTAACTCTCTGATCGGCACTGTGATGAACGTCTTATAAAATGGTTGTAACCATACAATTTGCACCTCACTCTTGACTTCTGAAGAACCTGCTGGACAAAATCATCTTCAGATCTTAAACACACTAAGCTGTGGCACACCTTGAATGCACTGATAAATGCATCTATTTGGGAGTTGCTGCAGGATCACAATCTGGAGAGATCTTCTTGTGGATATTAGGATGATCACAGTCTTGGGAGATCCTTCAGGAGATCACCACAGTAGATCACTGCAGGTTCAGAATCTGGAGAAGTCATTCAGTGGATCGCTGAAATATAATACCTGGAGAGATCTTTTCACTGCATGAACAACCCGGGTGTTGGAAACTTGCCTGCAGTCTGCCGGGTCAGTGCAACACGGTTCCTTGAGCTGCCATGCATTATTCATGAGCAACTGTGAGGAGATTCCATTGAAGTAGATGAACATGATTAACACATCATTGCTAGTGGGGTTTTGAGAAACTGGCTGCTGTGTTTCAGTTGCATTAAAACAGGAAGTGTACTTGAAAAGAATTTGACACCAAAGGTTACACAAAAAACACAGTAAAAATGGAAGTCCTTTTTTCAATTTCAAGATATATACTTGTAGATCCCAAGTACTCAAATACACAAAATAATCACGGATACTTCAGAAATCCCTGTTAAGGGTTAATGAAGTTCATTGGCACAATTGAGTGTTTGAAGAATATTGTGATTGATTGGCCATTGTGTTCTCATAGAACATCTAGCTTTTGATAAGACAGAACAAATAATTGTTGAAATCCCCTTTATATTGTTTCTTCATCACTGGGATTACTTGAGGCAAAGCTCTACCAACAGAAATTGATTTTGAGAGCAGAGTTATTAAAGGACAACTACAAGCAATCTGCCAAAATGGGCTGTCAAGAATCAGTTCCAACAATTCACTGCTTCTCCTGATAATAAGGACTAACAAACCAAAATGAGTAATTAATTCTTCAGCAAATTCTGTCCCAGAGTACAGAGAGTGGCAAATTAAGGGAAAAGCTACTTTGAGAAGAAAACTGCTGATGTAGGAATACATAAAAAGTCACAAAAAAATTCAAGTTCAAGTGAATTATTGAATTGTTTAATTATTGTCACATGCACTAAGTGAAAAACTTCTCTACTGATCAAAACATTACAACAGTGTGTTGAGGAAGTACAAGGTAAATCAATAACAGAGTGCAGAATAAAGTGTTACAGTTACAGAGTAAGTGCAGTACAGCAGTGGTCCCCAACCTCCGGGCCGCGGACTGATATATTGCCGCGAAGCATGCAGGGGTGCAGCGGTGGCCAGGACAGACCCAGCACATCTTTAAGAAAAAAGCCAAAATAAACAAGCTAATTAATTAGGTGCCGCCTGGGCTGACATTTACATGCCAGGTGTTTATTTTGGCTTTTTACTTAAAGATGTGCTGGGTGCGTTCGGGCCACTGCTGCTTCGCTGCATTCTTCGCAGCAATGTATCGGTCCGCGGCCTGGAGGTTGGAGACCACTGCAGTACAGGTAGACAGTAAGGTGAAAGTTCAGCCTGAGCTGGACTGAGAGCTCAAGGGATCATCTCGTAGTACTAGGGAATAATTCAATAGCCTTATAACAGTCGGATAGAAGTCGCCCTTCAACCTGGTGTTGCATGCTTTCAGGCTTTTGCATCTTCTGGCTGGTGGGAGAGGGAGAAGAGGGAAAATCCAGAGTGGGTGGGTATTTGATCATGTTGGCTGATTGGTGCTTCCGAATGTGTGAAGTGAGGAGTATAGAGGTTTGCTACATACAACTTGCTACTAATTATGAAAAATCAGCTGAATCACTGTAAGAGCATTCCCATCACTCCACTCACTGTGAGTTGTGAAGATAGTTCCGCTATCTGCCAGCTGGATCTCAAACTCAACAATGCTACGGAACATACCAAATGCTGGAGGAACTCAGCAAGTTCAAAGCATCTGTGCAGGGAATTGGACAGTTAACATTTCAGATAGAGACCCTTCATCTGGCCTGGAAAGAAATAGGGTAATAGCCAGTATAAAAATGTGGAGGGAAGTTCCAGTCACCTCGGATTGGCAACAACATCTCCCCTACGATCTCCTTTTGCACAGGTGCACACAAGACTGTGAGCTTAGCCATGGCTTTACTTGCTTTACACTTATAACTGTGTGGCTAAGCACGGCTGCAATGCCATGTTCAAGTCTGCTGACAACACCATTGTCGTAGGCCAAATCAAAGGAAGTAAAACAAATCAACGTATAGGAGGGAGATGAAAATCCGGCTGAGCAGTGCCATAACAACAACCTCTCACTCAATGTTAGCAAGACCAAGGAGCTAATTATATGCTTCAGAAGAAAGAAACCATAGGTCCACAAGTCAGTCCTCATCAGAGGCTCTGAGGTGGACAGGGCCAGCAAATTTTAATTCCTCGATGTTATCATATCAGAGGCCCTGTCCTGGGCCCAGTGTATAAGTTCAATGATGAGGGAAGTATGGCAGCACCTCTACTTCCTCAGGTGTCTAAAACTTCGGCAAACTTCTATAGATATGTAGTCAAGAGTATATTGTCCGGCTGCATCACAGCCTGGTATGGAAACACAAATGCCCTTGAATGGAAAATTCTACAGAAAGTACTCTATGTGGTCCAGTCCATCACAGGTAAAGCCCTCCTCACCATTGAGCGCATCTACATGAAATGCTGTCGCAGGAAAGCAGCATCCATCATCAGGGACCCCCACCACTCAGGTCATGCTTTCTTCTCTCTTCTGCCATCAGGAAGAAGGTACAGGATCCTCAAAAATTACACCGTCACGTTCAGAAACAGTTATTACCCCTCAAACATCAAGCTGTTGAACCAAAGAGGATAACTTCGTTCAACCTCACTTGCCCCAGCATCGCAATGTTCCCGCAACCTATAGACTCACTTTTAAGGATTCTTCATCTCGCGCTCATTATTTATTTATTTATCTATTTATTATTATGAGTATTTCTTTCTTTTTGTATTTGTTCAATCTGTTGTTTTTTGCACACTGGTTGACACACAAGTAGGGGCAGTCTTTCATTGATTCTATTACAGTTATTATTATATCATGGATTTATTGAGTATACCCACAAGAAAATGAATCTTAGGGTTGTATACGGTGACATGCTATTATCATTATTGATACAGTGTGGAATAGGCCCTTCTAGAACTTCGTACCTCACTGCCTAGCAATTCCCCAATTTAACCCTAGCCTAATCGTGACCTGACTAGTGGCATAGTGGCATCAGCGCAGGTCTGCAGGGCAGGAGGTCCCAAATTCAAAGCCAGCCAGCTCCCCTGCACACCTTTCATCTGTGCTGGGTTAACAGCTGGTGATCTCTTTGAAAAACTCACCCGGCAGAAGGCAATGACAAACCACTGCTGTAACTTGCCTCGTACGTGATTCCCAACTACTTCAGTGTCGCGTGGGAGGAAGTCGTCGGCTAACTGGAAAAATTCCGGATGCGTGTACCTTTCCTTTTAATCGTGCAGCAATTTACAATGATGAATTAACCTATCAACCAGTATATCTTTGGACTGTGGGAGGAACCCAGAGGATCCAGAGGAAACCCACGTGGTCAACATGTGATCAACATGAGACAACATACACACTCCTTACAGGCAATGATGGGATTTGAGCCTGGGTTGTCTGTACTGTAAAGCATTGTGCTAACCACTATGCTACCGTGATGCCTACATATATGTACTTTGAATTTTGAACATTGATATGTGGACCCAGGTGAGGGTGCTGGTAGTGCATGATAGGCAGATAAGGGAGAGGAGAGAGTGGAAATGACGCTAGAAGATGGCATATACAGGTGAAAGTGAGAAAGGGCTGAAGATAATGGACTATGATTCAAAGGCAGATGGAGCATGGAATAAAGAGAAGGGATGGGTGGGGAGGAAAGCAGTGGGTGATGGGGAGAGTGACAGAATGAGAGGGTCCTGCTAGTTTGGAGATTGAATTATGAAGTGCTGTTCCTCTGATTTGCACATAGCCTTGACTTGGTGGTGGAGGGGGAAGCAAACAGAAATGTCAGTGTGGAAATGGGAAATGACTGCTGGGAGATCCAGGCTGCCATGGCAGATGGAGCAAAGGTGTTTGCTGAAGCAGTCACCGGATCTGTATTTCGTCTCATCGGTGCTGCGGAGGCAACAGTAGAAGCACTAGATTCAATAAATAACACTGAGGGATTCACGTGCCACTGCCTAACTTGGATGAGCTGTTTAGAACCTTAGATACAGCGTGAGGGATGAGGAGTAAGGAATAAATAACAAAATCTTAAAGCTGTTCATAGAGTTGAATGATTTCCCCCGAGTGAGCAAACAGAATTCTATAAAACTGGATGTATAAAGAAATGGCAGAATAGTAATTCTTTGGATATATCATTGCTGAATTTTATATAGGCCTTAGCACATTTATGATCACCTCAGTGATTAAATGGAATAACTTACATTTATATATCAGAAAAGTCAGAGACAGATAACTTGTTTAAGATCTACACTATTATGAATAGTGTTGATAAAGTGGAAACAAATATGTTTCTATTTTATGGAAAATTCTAAACTGTGAATTCACAATGATAAGATAGTCCTGAATAAATCTCAGGAGTTCAAAAGAAGAATCCATATGTAGAGAGAAGTGAGAGCAAAAGCTCACCTACATGGAACGGCTGTTGTAAGTAGTACAGGTACATTTAGAAAGAAATCAGATAGTGCTTGAGGGAGGTAGGGACAGAAGCAAGTGGTAATAAGACGAGGGTCTTTTGAGATCATTGTACTGAATGTTCCGTTTCTGTGCTGTACGGTTGATAAAACTACAAAGACTGGAGGAATTTCTGCTTCACTCTGTGCTGATCCAAATGAATTATGTATCAGAATCAGAATCAGGTTTATTATCACTGGCATGAGTTATACATCTCTCATTACATGCACGTGCAGTTCAAGTCTGAGTGATTATACAGAAAGTTTGAAGTTAATAACTCATCACCTTCTACCACAGGCGATGAACTTATCAATCACCCCTGCTGTGGACCACTTTCTGGAGGTCCAAGACGCTCAACTTCTACAAAGAAGGGATCCGTATGCTCCACGACTGCTGGACTAAGTGTGTAAATGTAGGAGGGGACTATGTTGAAAAACAAATGTGCTAGGTTTTCTAAAATTGACTCCTTTTACCTTAAGCCGTGAACTTATCAATCACTCCTCATATAGTCGATGAACAGCATCATGACATTGGTGTTTGTCTTGTCCAGGTGGTCTAAGGCCATGAGAGGAGACACTGAGGTTGCATCTGCCGTTGACCTACTGTGGCGATAGGCAAACTGCAATAGGTCCAGGTCCTTACTGAGGCAGGAGTTCAGTTTAGTCATAACCAACCTCTCAAAGCATTTCATCACTCTAGATTTGAGTACTACCAGGCGATAGTCATTAAGGCAGATCACATTATTCTTCTCAGGCATTGGTATAATTTTTACCTTTTTGAAGCACGTGGGAACTTCTGCCCGAAGCAGTTGGAGTTGAAAATGTCCTTGAATACTCCCACCAGTTGGCTGGCACAATTTTTCAGAGCCTTACCAGGTACTCAGTCGGGATCTTCTGCCTTGCAAGAGTTCACCCTCTTTAAAGACAGCCTAACATCGGCCTCTGAGATAGAGATCACTGCGTCATCAGGTGTAGCAGAGATCTTTACAGCCGTATTTATATTCTCCCTTTCAAAGCAGGCATAGAAGGCGTTGAGTTCATCTGGTAGTGAAGCATCACTGCCATTCATGCTATTGGGTTTTGCTATGTAGGAAGTAATGTCTTGCAAAACCTGCCAGAGTTGTACATCTGATGTCACTTCCAACTTCTTTTGAAATTGTCTCTTCGCCCTTGAAATAACCCTCCGCAATTCATACTTGGTTTTCTGGTACAGACCTGGCTCGCCAGAATTGAATGCCACAGATCTAGCCTTCAGCAGATAACGCACCTCCTGGTTCACCCACGTCTTTTGGCTTGGAAATGTACAGTAAGTCTTTGTAGGCATACACGCATCCACACAGGTTTTAATGAAGTTGGTAACAGCTGCAGCATACTCATCCAGATTCAAAGATGAATCCCTGCATACACTCCAGTCCACCGATGCAAAGCAGTCCTGTAAGCACTCCTGTGCTTTCTTTCTCCATACCTTCTTGGTCCTCACTACTGGTGCTGCAGGCTTCAGTCTCTGCCTATACTCAGGGAGTAGAAGTACAGCCAAGTGATAAGACTATCTGAAGAGAGGGTGTGGAATAGCATGGTAGGCATTCTTGATGATGGTGCAACAGTGGTCCAGTGTGTTGTTTTCTGGTATTGCAAATGATCTGTTAATGGTAATTGATTGGGAAATTCTTTCTCTTTTCCTACCAATAAATAAATTAGAATGTAAGGTTAAGGAATAGGCATGGTAATTTTTCAAAATTCCTTACATTCTGGAAAAGTCTCAGCAAATGCAACACCATTACTAATGAAAGGAGGGAGGATAACATAGCAATTAGTCCAGCATGAAAGAACAGAAAGTTGTTGGAATCTATCCATCATTTGGTAACAAGGCACACAGAAAATCATACAATTAGACAGTATCAGCATGCTTTAATCTCGAAAACCATAATGAGTCATCCATTCTTGATCTAGTCTTCTACACAATCCCATTTTCCGCGCCCATTGATTCTCTTCATGTTGAAAATTATTTCCATTTGTAGCTTGAATGGGAACAATTGCTGAGCCTCCTCAGTTTTCCAGGCTAGATAATTCTAAAACTTAACCAACCTTCAAAATAAATTCCTCCTCATCTTTATCCTAAATGGTCCACCCATACTCCTGAATTGTTCAGTTCGGGGAAGATGCTGCCCGCACTTGTCTTCTCAAGTTCATTAAGAATAAAGTAAATTTTGATTAGCTCACCTAATCAAAATTTGTTGCAGTGCCAACAACCTGTCTCTGAATGTAAAAGAACAAAAGAGATGGTTGTTGACTTCAGGAGGACACAGAGCAACCACTCTCCGCTGAACATCGATGACCTCCATGGAGACCGTTAAGAGCACCAAATTTCTTGGTGATCACCTGGTGGAGAATCTCACCTGGTCCCTCAATACCAACTCCATAGCAAAGAAAGACCAGCAGCATCTCTACTTTCTGCGAAGGCTGAGAAAAGTCCATCTCCCACCCCCCCCCCATCCTCACCAGATTCTACAGAGGTTGTATTGAGAGCATCCTGAGCAGCTGCATCACAGCCTGGTTTGGAAATTGTACCATCTCAGATCGCAAGACCCTACAGCGGATAGTGAGGTCAGCTGAGAAGATCGGGGTCTCTCTTCCTGCCATCACTGGCATTTACACCACATGCTGCATCCGCAAAGTTATCAGCATTATGAAGGACCCTATGCACCCTTCATATAAACTCTTCTCCCTCCTGCCTTCTGGAAAAGGGCACCGGAGCATTTGGGCTCTCACGACCAGACTATGTAACAGTTTCTTCCCCTAAGCCATCAGACTCCTCAATATCCAGAGTCTGGCTTGACACCAACCTACCAGACCCTCTACTGTGCCTACTGTTTTGTTTATTATTTATTGTAGTGCCTGCACTGTTTTGTGCACTTCATGCAGTCCTGGATAGGTCTGTAGTCTCGTGTAGTTTTTGCATTGTTTCATGTAGCACCAGGGTCCTGGAAAACGTTGTTTCATTTTTACTATGTTCTGTACCAGCAGTTATGGTTGAAATGACAATAAAAAGTGACTTGACTTGACTTGATTCTTCTAAACTCGAGAGGATATAGTTCTAGTCCACACAATCTTCATCAGCGCCGATCTCACCATCCATGGAAATATTCTCGGGTACCTTCACTGCAATCTTCATTGCGGTAAGAACATTCTCTCTTAAGTAATATAAGCAGAACTGTAGATAGAACTCCAGAAGAAGTCTGCTCAAGGCCTTGTGCAATTGATTGATGTCTTCCTTAGCTGTAAAAAGAAACCTCATAATAATAATTAACAAACTGCTTGTCCTTTTAATCACTTGCTGCCTCTATATGTTGTCCTTCAATGATCCGTATTGATGAGCATCTAGGTCCTTTTAAAATCAACACTACCCAATCTCTCATGATTTGGTCAATATTCTACTTTAGTGTAGAGGACCTCACATTTCTCTATATTCTATCTGTCATGTTCTCACCCACTTATACAATGTGACCATGTTCCCTTGAAGTATCTTTATTTCCCCATCATTTTAATGAGCCTGTCTTGTTTGGTATTATCAGCAAATGTAGGGTTATTACATTTAGTCTTTTCAGGCAAATCATTGATATAGATCATCATTCATATTCTGCGATTCTCTGGACGCAGAACAGAGACCCGGATGGTAGTTTGCCTCCCTGGTGCCAGGGTCCGGGATATTTCTGATCATGTTCAAGATATCCTGAAGTGGGAGGGTGAGGAGCCAGAGGTCGTGGTACATATAGGTACCAATGACATAGGTAGGAAAAGGGAAGAGGTCCTGAAAGGAGAATATAGGGAGCTGGGAAGGGAGTTGAGAAAAAGGACTGCAAAGGTAGTAATCTCGGAATTACTGCCTGTGCCATGCGACAGTGAGAGTAGGAATGCGATGAGGTGGAGGATAAATGCGTGGCTGAGGGATTGGAGCAGGAGGCAGGGATTCAAGTTTTTGGATCATTGGGACCTCTTTTGGCGCAGGTGTGACCTGTACAAAAAGGACAGGTTACACTTGAATCCTAGGGGGACCAATATCCTGGCAGGGAGATTAGCGAGGGCTACTGAGGTGACTTTAAACGAGAATGGTTGGGGGGTGGGAATCAAATTAAAGAGGCTAGGCGAGAGGAGGTTAGTTCACAACAGGGGGATGGGAACCAGTGCAGAGAGATAGAGGGGTGTAAAGTGAGGGTAGAAGCAAAAAATAGTAAGGAGAAAAGTAAAAGTGGCAGGCCGAAAAATCCAGGGCAAGCATCAAAAAGGGCCACTTTTCAACCTAATTGTATAAGGGCTAAGAGAGTTGTAAAAGAGCGCCTGAAGGCTTTGTGTGTCAATACAAGGAGCGTTCGTAACAAGGTGGATGAATTGAAAGTGCAGATTGTTATTAATGAATATGATATAGTTGGGATCACAGAGACATGGGTGACCAAGGATGGGAGCTCAACGTTCAGGGATATTCAATATTCAGGAGGGATAGAAATGAAAGAAAAGGAGGTGGGGTGGCGTTGCTGGTTAAAGATGAGATTTACGCAATAGAAAGAAAGGACATAAGCCGGGAAGATGTGGAATCGATATGGGTAGAGCTGCATAACACTAAGGGGCAGAAAACGCTGGTGGGAGTTGTGTACAGGCCACCTAACAGTAGTAGTGAGGTTGGAGATGGTATTAAACAGGAAATTAGAAATGTGTGCAATAAAGGAACAGCAGTTATAATGGGTGACTTCAATTTACATGTAGATTGGGTGTACCAAATTGGTAAAGGTGCTGAGGAAGAGGATTTCTTGGAATGTATGCAGGATGGCTTTTTGAACCAACATGCCAAGGAACCAACTAGAGAGCAGGCTATTCTAGACTGGGTTTTGAGCAATGAGGAAGGGTTAATTAGCAATCTTGTCATGAGAGGCCCCTTGGGTAAGAGTGACCATAATATGGTGGAATTCTTCACTAAGATGGAGAGTGACATAGTTAATTCAGAAACAAAGGTTCTGAACTTGAAGTGGGGTAACTTTGAAGGTATAAGTCGTGCATTAGCTAGGATAGACTGGCAAATGACACTTAAAGGATTGACGGTGGATATGCAATGGCAAGCATTTAAAGATTGCATGGATGAACTACAACAATTGTTCATCCCAGTTTGGCAAAAGATTAAATCAAGCAAGGTAGTGCACCCGTGGCTGACAAGAGAAATTAGGGATAGTATCAATTCCAAAGAAGAAGCATACAAATTAGCCAGAAAAAGTGGCTCACCTGAGGACTGGGAGAAATTCAGAGTTCAGCAGAGGAGGACAAAGGGCTTAATTAGGAAGGGGAAAAAAGATTATGAGAGAAAACTGGCAGGGAACATAAAAACTGACTGTAAAAGCTTTTATAGATATGTAAAAAGGAAAAGACTGGTAAAGACAAATGTAGGTCCCCTACAGACAGAAACAGGTGAATTGATTATGGGGAGCAAGGACATGGCAGACCAATTGAATAATTACTTTGTTTCTGTCTTCACTAAGGAGGACATAAATAATCTTCCAGAAATAGCAGGGGACAGAGGGTCCAGTGAGATGGAGGAACTGAGTAAAATACATGTTAGTAGGGAAGTGGTGTTAGGTAAATTGAAGGGATTGAAGGCAGATAAATCCCCAGGGCCAGATGGTCTGCATCCCAGAGTGCTTAAAGAAGTAGCCCAAGAAATAGTGGATGCATTAGTGATAATTTTTCAAAACTCGTTAGATTCTGGACTAGTTCCTGAGGGTTGGAGGGTGGCTAATGTAACCCCACTTTTTAAAAAAGGAGGGAGAGAGAAACCGGGGAATTATAGACCGGTTAGCCTAACGTCAGTGGTGGGGAAACTGCTGGAGTCAGTTATCAAAGATGTGATAACAGCACATTTGGAAAGCGGTGAAATCATCGGACAAAGTCAGCATGGATTTGTGAAAGGAAAATCATGTCTGACGAATCTCATAGAATTTTTTGAGGATGTAACTAGTAGAGTGGATGGGGAGAACCAGTGGATGTGGTATATTTGGATTTTCAAAAGGCTTTTGACAAGGTCCCACATGGGAGATTAGTGTGCAAACTTAAAGCACACGGTATTGGGGGTAAGGTATTGATGTGGATAGAGAATTGGTTAGCAGACAGGAAGCAAAGAGTGAGAATAAACGGGACCTTTTCAGAATGGCAGGCAGTGACTAGTGGGGTACCGCAAGGCTCAGTGCTGGGACCCCAGTTGTTTACAATATATATTAATGACTTGGATGAGGGAATTAAATGCAGCATCTCCAAGTTTGCAGATGACACGAAGCTGGGCGGCAGTGTTAGCTGTGAGGAGGATGCTAAGAGGATGCAGGGTGACTTGGATAGGTTGGGTGAGTGGGCAAATTCATGGCAGATGCAATTTAATGTGGATAAATGTGAAGTTATCCACTTTGGTGGCAAAAATAAGAAAACAGATTATTATCTGTATGGTGGCCGATTAGGAAAAGGGGAGGTGCAACGAGACCTGGGTGTCATTATACACCAGTCATTGAAAGTGGGCATGCAGGTACAGCAGGCGGTGAAAAAGGCGAATGGTATGCTGGCATTTATAGCGAGAGGATTCGAGTACAGGAGCAGGGAGGTACTACTACAGTTGTACAAGGCCTTGGTGAGACCACACCTGGAGTATTGTGTGCAGTTTTGGTCCCCTAATCTGAGGAAAGACATCCTTGCCATAGAGGGAGTACAAAGAAGGTTCACCAGATTGATTCCTGGGATGGCAGGACTTTCATATGAAGAAAGACTGGATGAACTAGGCTTGTATTCGTTGGAATTTAGAAGATTGAGGGGGGATCTGATTGAAACGTATAAAATCCTAAAGGGATTGGACAGGCTAGATGCAGGAAGATTGTTCCCGATGTTGGGGAAGTCCAGAACGAGGGGTTACAGTTTGAGGATAAAGGGGAAGCCTTTTAGGACTGAGATTAGGAAAAACATCTTCACACAGAGAGTGGTGAATCTGTGGAATTCTCTGCCACAGGAAACAGTTGAGGCCGGTTCATTGGCTATATTTAAGAGGGAGTTAGATATGGCCCTTGTGGCTACGGGGATCAGGGGGTATGGAGGGAAGGCTGGTGTAGGGTTCTGAGTTGGATGATCAGCCATGATCATAATAAATGGCGGTGCAGGCTCGAAGGGCCGAATGGCCTACTCCTGCACCTATTTTCTATGTTTCTATGTTTCTATATAGACCAAGCACTCGTTTCTGTGAGATCCCAATGGTCACATCCTGCTAAGCTGAGAAGGATCCATTTATTCCTACTATTTGCTTTCTGTAAAATATGCATTCTCAATCTATGTCTAAATGGTACCTCTGATTCCATGTACCACATTGGCAATGTCCTAAGTAGGACATAGCCTTCTGGAAAACCAATTACACCACAACTACTGGCTTCTTCTTATCTATTCAACTCGCCACAATCTTAATAAACTCCAGCAGAGAGTCAAATATGATTTTTCCTTTTTTATCTTTTTGTTCAATCCTGTTATTCTTTTCAAGGTATTATGTTACACATTCTTCGCTATGGATTCCAGTATTTTCCATACCACTGAAGTTACATCCAAAAAAATACACGTTGGCTTGCTCTCTGAATAGGATCTGAAGGATAGCTACAGGTTAAAGGATGGAAAATGATGGGACAGATTGGATAGATTGTCAAAAAATGTTGGTTAGGAAAACAGAAAAACTTTTACAATGGTGAGAAATTAGTGAATCTCCGTATACAGGGCGATTTGAGTATACCCGATCATGAGATGGAAAAAATAAACAGATCAAGTAGAATCAGGACGGAAAACGGTATGTTTAGCCTTTTTTACTGGAGAATTGGACTACAAATGTAAGTAGAACTTGCTGAGATTGTAAAGGGGTTTCGTGAGACCTCAGCTGGAGTACTTTGTGCACTTACAGTCTCTGCGCCCATGGAAGGACATTAGAGTGATAGGCATCAGTTTCATATTCTGACCAGAGGTCTTGGCCTATGAAGAGCATGAAAGAAAGCTTGTCAAATATTCCCATGAGTTAAAAAAATGTGGAGTGCTTTGATTTGAACATAATGTTACTGAGGAGGTTTGATGAAGTAACAGAGAGGGATTGTTTCCTCTCAGCGGAGTCCTCAGAATTCAAGAGTAAAGTTCCAGGACAAGGGGCCAAGTATTTAAAGCTGAAATGATGAAAAAATTCTTTATAAAAGCTTGAGAACATTTGGAATTCTTTTCTCAGAAAACCATGGATGGTCAGACAATGAGTAGCTTCAAGGACAAAATCAATAGAATCAGAAAATATAGGGAGTGGATGGAAAAGCTTGCAAGATACAAGGTCCACTGATGCTTTATTGAAAGGTACTACAGGATTGAAAGTCTCATTTCCTACTCTTGCTTCTTCTGTTTTCAATAAATACTCAATAATATGCCCCAACTTCTACAGTGCATACCTTGTTTAATTATTATCTTAAGCCATAGCCAACTATGGAGTGTTTGATTCCAACAGCGGAGGAAGTTCTGTCAAAGATAACCTGAACAACCATGTGAAAGAACTCAAATATTCAAAATGTGAGCATCAATGTCAGAAGCTGTGTGCTTAGCCCCCTGATTTACTTGCTTGATATTAATGATTATAGGGCTAAGTGCAGCTCCAATAACATATTTAAGTTTACTGATGACACTGCTGACATTGGATGAATCAAAGTGGTGACAAATCAGCATATAGGAGGGAGACTGAACACCTGGCTGAATCGTGCCACAATAATAAGCCCCCACTCAATGTCAGGGAGAAAAATAGCTGGTTATTGACTACAGGAAGAGGAAACCTGAGATCCTCGAGGCAGCCCTCAATGGGGATCAGGGTGGAGAGGATCAGCAATTTTAAATTCCTTGATGATATTTCAGAGGATCTGCCCTGGACACAGCATGTAAGTGCCATTACAAAGAAACCACAGTGGGACATCTACTCTCTAAGAAGTTTGCAAAGATTTATCATGTCAAAACTTTGACAAAATTTTATAGCTGTGTGGTGGAGAGTGTATTGACTGGCTGCATCACCTCCTGTATGGTAACACCAATTCCCTTGAATGGAACAGCCTACAGAAAATAATAAGTACAGCCCAGTCCATTACTGGTAAAGCCCTCCCCACTATTGAACACATCTGCACAGAGTGCTGTCACAGTAAAGGAGCATCTATCATCACAGACCCCCACCATCCAGGCCATGCTCTCTTCTCACTGCTGCCATCAGGAAGAAGGTACAAGAGCCTTAGGACTAACACCACCATGTTCAGGAACAGTTATTACGCCTCAACCATCAGACTCTTGAACTAAATGGATTACTTCACTCATCCCAACACTGAAATATTTCCACAACCTATGAACTCACTCTCAAGGATTCTTCATCCTATGTTCTCAATATTTATTGCTTATTTATTATTATTATTATTATTATTATGAGTTTTCTTTGTATTTACTGTGAATATCCTCAAGAGCATGAATCTCAGGGTTGTATATGATGAGATACAAGTTCTTTGGTGATAAATTTACTTTGAACTTTGCTTAAAAAAATCTCAGTGCACATTGCTTATCCTTCATTTCTTATAACATGGATTCATTCATTGCCTTTTCAATATCCCAAAAAGGAAAGGCAATCTTCTTCAGAGTTCTGGGACTTTACAGGGTGAATGTGAGAATAATGATTCCACCAGATATAGTGCCTAGAACCGGAATTACAGTGTCAAGGTAAGAGCCGGCCACTAGTGGCAGAGATAAAGGAAATCTTTTACCCAGAATATATTAAATGCTTGGAATTCTTGACCCAACGGAGATCAGTAGCTTAATTTTAAAACCCTTTGTTGCATTGTCCCACCCAATCACTGTATTTTCTCCAGCCCTATAACCTTCTCCAATTTGGACCTCTTGTTTATAGTGAGCATACATTTAGCTGCCCATTGATGAATTCTGGAATCCCAAAGCAAAATATTCCTGCAACCTTTTGTTTCAAATATTCCTAAAATTTACTTTGTTTAAAACCTGTCGTTTCATTATCTGAATGTTTTTTTGTATCATCTCAGTTCAATCAATACTTTTTGTCTGAATTGAGTTGGACTGGGTACACAGCCCAGCCTATTACAAAAAGCAACCTCCCTTCCATGGACTGTTTATAATTCCCACTACCTCAGGAAAGCAACCAGCATGATGAACTATCCCTTTCACCCTGGTCACTATCTCTTCTCTCGGCTTCCATCAAGCTGAAGATACAAAAGTTTGAGAACGCATCATACCTGGCTCAAGGACAGCTTTTATCCCAAAGTAACAAGACTCTTAAGAAGACTTCTTGTACATTAAATCTCTTTCATCATGACCATTGAACCTGATTGTCTACCTGTACTGTGCTTTCTTTGTAACTGAATACTATATTCTGCATGTTATAATTGCTTTTCCTCGATATACATACATATGTAGGGAATGATCTGTGTGGATGGCATGAAAACTAAAGCTATTCAATTCAGAATGAGAATCAGATTTATTATCACTATCTTATATAATATGAAATTTGCTTTGTCTTTCACTATCTTGAAACGTGCCAATAATAAGCCACTTACCAATTAACAAACCTATTACGAACAGTGTTGATGCAGCTTGTGATCCCATGGGAATGGAAACATTCATTTCCTGCTCCTTCTCCATAAACTACAAAAATACATAAGATATTTTTTATCAGAGGCTAGCATGAGAGGGCACAGATTTAAGGTGCTTGGAAGTAGGTACAGAGGAGATGTCAGGGGTAAGTTTTTTACGCAGAGAATGGTGGGTGCATGGATTGGGCTGCCAGCGACAGTGGTGGAGGTGGATACAATAGGGTCGTTTCAGAGGCTCCTGGATAGGTACATGGAGCTTAGAAAAATAGAGGGCTATGGGTAACCCTTGGTAATTTCTAAGGTAAGGACATGTTCGGCACAGGTAAGGGCCTGTACTGTGCTATAGATTTTCTATGTTTCTATTCTAACCTTATCACCAGAAAATAATTGGGTCTCTGGTACACAATCCTGGAAAAATAACTCTACATAGAATTAATCTTTCACAATTATTTATCTTTCTGAAGGCAAAATAGTTGAAAAGGAAGAATTCCAACTGAATATGTAATTTAAATGCCTTAAGGCACAGGTTTGAACTAAATGTTCGTTATTGCATCCCCAAGGCTAAACTCTAGTTAGAACATAGCCATATCAAATTGAAGCCAATGAAAATGACAGAGGTAGATTTAGGAGAGGCAAAGCCATTTACTATCAAGCACTAGATGGCTACAAAAATAATCCTTGCTATAGTATATGTCATTAAGATCAAAGATGTCCCATTATAATACTTAATATGTATTCTCTAAATATAATCCAACTTTGTTCATTTGAAGCAAAATCCACTGATGCTGGAAACAAAAACAGAAAATAATGGAACTAGAAGAACAGGCAGCATCTGCGGAAACAGAAATATTGGTAATATATCAGGTTACCACAGTAGAAATTTGAGGTTGTTATAAATAGTGCCATAAATGAGACTGTTTCTCTCTGAAACAATAAAATATTGTCAACTCTTGATTTCAGTAGAAGACCTGGTACCTCATATTGGACAGAGGGCAAGCGGAATTTTACCATGAGACGACACTCTCATGGTAGTATCCTTATAACTCTGCTTGGATTCTTATGTTCATCCACCATTCACCTACATTGGCTCCCACTTAAATAATGCCTGACTTTAAAATTACCATTCTCTGTGGCTTCATCCTGTCCTATCATCCTGCACATTCTAGTCCTTTAAACCTTCTGCAAGCCTCTTGTACACCCTTATTATTATTATTATGATTATCATCATCTTCACCATAGTGATATGCTTAGGGATATGCTCTGGAATTCTGACTCAAATATAATTTAAGATCAGGTGCATGCACAAGCAAAGGGGGAGCTCCTTGGTGACCAAATATTTAATTCCAATTCTCATTCTTGTTCTGACATGTTGGTGCATGACCTTATCTTGTGCCACAATAAGGTCACCCTCACAGTGGAGGAGCAACACCTTATATTCCGCCCGGGCAGCCTCCAACCTGATGGCATGAATGTCGATTTCTCCTTCTGGTAAAAAAATACTCACCCCATCCCCTCTTCTTCTATCTTCCAGTTTGGCCCCTTACCTCTCCTCCATGCTTATCACCTCCCCTTCAGTCCTCTCGTTCTTCCTTTTCTCGTGCAGTCCACGCTCCTCTCCAATCAGATTTCTTCTTCTCCAACCCTTTACCTTTCCTATCCAACTGGCTTCACCTATCACTTTCTAGCTATCCTCCTTTCCCTTCCCCCACCAACTGTTCATGGAAAATGATGCAAGAGAATTCCTAAAAATGTGGTTTTCTGCAAATAATTTTGTAAATAAACATGTCAACTTTGATCCTACTTATGAGCCAATGTGGGCAGAATTCCAGACTACAACACATGAAGTTCACCATGCAGTGAATCAGTGAAGAGATTTCTTGCCCATTTCACAAATGAGTTTCCGAAATGATGACCGATCAGCCGATTGGTAAGTGTATAAAGGCCAAGCACTGAGAGGACACACCTCAATCTCTCCCTGTACAGTAGCAAAACATATCATTCCCAGGATCAGGGAACAACTCAACCCAACCATACTGACCTCTTCCTGTCTTCAGCAATATAAGATTAATTCCACCTCATCAATGAAAATAAATATGAAGTGAAAATTAATACAGTTCTTAAAAACAGAAAAATAAACCTGCATTTTCCAAGTTCAATGAGATGAATTACCTACATGAATTACCATCTGATACAGTGAATTACAGTGATACAATGAGATGAATTACCATCTGATACAGTGATACCGAAATTAGCCATGTTTTTCCCATTTCATTATTGGCAAGCTACATTGCATAGTTTTTTAGATGTAATCAAGAAATAAAATATTTATTTCATATTCAACAAATTATCTCACAACTTACTTCAGACATTATGATTTGATATGGAGCAGTGCGGAGACAGATTATACTTATATTCACTTGAAGTGTGTAAAAGGAATTACTCTGGAGGATTGCTCTATTTGGGATTTACTTTAATTCAATGGAGATATATTTTTTTCTTACATAAATTCTATGACAATATATTTATTTTCATTCAGATTATGGCATTTGGCTTGTCAACAAGTCACCACAGAATTTTTCTCTCTATCCTACACCTTTCGGATCTGCTGGAGGATTAGAATGAGGATTCCCACACTGTGGAAAAAAAAGAATAATAAATAATAAATTAAATTAATAAATATAATGAATTAAATAAACAGACAAATAAATAACTCAAGGAAATTTCGGTTGTTTAATCTTACTGCTTATTTGAGGGCTTTAATTATTTCTTAATTTTTCACTTGATTTAAATATTTTATTTACTATTTAATAGTTTAACCTCATTATCGCTTACATTGCAGATAGATGGTGGTATTTATGTACTTATCTGCATTTCATTCCAGATATGTGCTTCTAACAATTTTCCATATAATCCTTTATCCTTTATAATCGTTGAAAGTTATTTTTGTTGCATGTCATGCCCACGCACCTCAGCAAAATTCCAAAATACACGTATGACAAATATACATTGATCCTCAATAAAGTTGATCCGTGATTCTTATTTGTCTTTTGTACTATCTATTTATTTTGTCACTTTTTATTACCTTTAACTTTTAGCATATGTTTTTGTCTTTCATTATACCGCTGCTGCAAAGCAACAAATTTCATAACATATGTTAGTGATAATAAAACAAGAATTTCATAACTGGTTAAAATCATTTTAATTATTTTAACATTTCGTGTCATCCTTGACTAAGAGGCAAGACCTTATCTCCAGTTTCATCTGCTGCTGTGTACTGGGCTGTGGGGCTTCACTGACATGTCACCTGAGGGCCCCTGTAGCTGCAAACTCACTACACCTCCTGGCTGTAGAGAAGTGTTTCTCTGCATCCACCTGATAGGTGAGATCAATGTGGCCAGATGGCAAAACGGCCTTAAAGTTTACTTACCTCAAGATGCATCAACTCCTTGACATGTATTATGGTTAGATGTTCAATAACTTGATGCTTTTAAATGGATTTTAACATTGAGTTTCTTGGGGAAGTACTGATTCAGCGTAGCCTGCAAAGGAGGAAAGCAACTTGGACAGCAACCTCTGATTCTCTTCATATTATTGTTCTCCAATTCATAGCAAATTAAACACTTCTAAAAAATACAACTTTGGGCAACATGTTCCAGGTCATGACTACATAAACAAGAGCTTTGGAGTGAAATGTTTTCATACTTGTAACCACATCTTCCACACTGCTACCATGCCGAGTGACCTGTTTGTAAATTGTGAACAGTGCCCCCTGGCTAAAATGTGTGCAGTGTCACAATGACAATTTTCCCATTGCTATTGAGCTAGATTCACCAAACATTGCACAGGACCTTTTTGAAATTTGACTCCTGGATTAATTCTATTCTGTTCATGCCGAGTACAACAGACTCTGATGCTGGAATCTGACAAAAAGAAACAAACTGCTAGACAGACTCAGCGAGTCAGATAGCATTGGGGAAAGGAAAGGAACTGACAGTGTTTCGGGTACCTGGTACTGTATGAGGGCTGAGGGAAGATAGCTGCTGTAAAGAGGAGAGGGTAAGGTGTGATGTAGGGGCTGGCAGGTGATAAATGAAACAGGTGATTGGTTGAAGGACAGGAGAGCAGTAGAAATCACAAGAAAGTGAAGCAGTGAGAGAAGGAATCACAGAATTCCCACAGAAGTGAGGTTATCTCCCTTTGTCAATGGGAATTTTGTGCTTCCCTCTCTCTCTCTGCTTTCAACTGCATTCCTCCCCCAGTTGTTTCTACAGCTCACCAGCTGCTTGACCATGTTCCACTCACCATCACCCTGACGTGGCCATCCACTCTCCTCTATCTCCTCCTATCCTTCTTCTCTGTGCTCAATCCTGGTGCAGTGTCCTGACCCGAAACTTCAAACTCAGAATTAGAATCAGATTTATTATCGCTGACCAATGCTGTGAAATTTCTTGTGCTGCAGTAGCAATATGGTGCAGGACAGATACATTACTATAAATTACAAAATAAATAAATAGCACAAATGACAAATAATGAGGTAGTGTTCATGCGTTCATGGACCATTCAGAAATCTGATAGCAGAGGGGAAGAAGCTGTTCTTAAAACATTGAGTGTGGGTCTTCAGGCTCCTGTAGCTCCTCCATGATTCTAGTAAAATGAACAGGGCATGCTTTGGAAGTGAGGGTCTTTAATGATGGATTTTGCCTTCTGGAGGCACTGCCGCTTGAAGATATACTCAAAGCTGTTCAGCTTATTGAGTTCTTTCAGCCATTCTGTTCTTTGTTAATAGGCCATAATGAAAGACTTGCAGTGATTTCATTACTGTCATTAACACTCCGGCGTATTAGGAAAATTTAACAGACACTCAAACAGGTGTGGGGTCCTGAAGTGCGGACAAGCTGACCCAGTGACTGGAATACCGGCACCCTGCCAGCTTTGTGCTGCCTGCTAATTACAATTGCCCCATTAGGCCAGTGCTAACGATGTTGCTTGTTGGATGAATGCTTCAGGAGATTGGCTAACATTAGTCAAAGCCAGTCTGCAGCTTTCAACAGACAGGCAGTCAAACACTGCCTGGTTGGGTAGCAGGAGAGACTGTGATGTCTGATGTTTTGGGAGCTACACTGCAGGAAGTTGTAGAGGAGTTGGAGAGGTGGGCAGATAATTTGTATCTGCAGGGCACCCGAAGGTTCTCTGTAAATGATGCCAAAAGGCAAGTAATCGGACTGCTCTGGAGAGCAGTGCCGAGAATCAAGTCTCAAGTTTTTGAACTTGTTTGCCATCAGGAAGGCAAAGCTTGAGTATACACAGAGAATCCACAGACGACTTTGTGACATCAGGGACACACGGGGCATTTAGCAAGGTATACAAACCATATCTGATAACGTCCACCTCTGCAACAACGACAGCGACACTACCCTTCCTGATAGGCTGAATGCCTTCTATCACAAACAGGAGAAAATCTACAGATGCTGGCAATCCAAGCAATACACACAAAATGCTGGAGGAACTCAACAGGCCGGGCAGCATCTATGGAAAATAATAAACTGTCAACATTTTGGGCTGGGACCCTTCATCCGGACTGGAGAAAAAACAATAAGAAGTCAGAGTAGGAAGGTGGAGGAAGAGGAGGAATAAATACAAGGTAGTAGTGATAGTTGAAACTGGGAGGGGGGGAAGTAAAGAGCTGGGAAGTTGATTGGTAAAAAGGATAAAGGGTTTGAGAAAGAGAATCTGATAGGAGAGGACAGGAGGCCATTGAAGAAAGGGAAGATGGAGGAGCACCAGAGGGAGGTTATGGGCAGGTAAGGAGATAAGGTGAGAAATGGAAATGGGAGTGGGGAATGGTGAAGGAAGCGCAATTACAGGATGTTTGAGGAATAGATATCCATGCCATTAGGTTAGAGGCTACTCAGATGGTGTTGCTTCACCAACCTGAGTGTGGTCTCATCGGAGCAGTTGAGGAAGCCATGGACAGACATGTCGGAGTGGGATTGGGAAGCAGGATTCAAATGGATGGCCATTGGGAGATTCCGCTTTTTCTGGCAGATGGAGTGTGGGTGATCAGGAAACGGTCTCCCAATCTACTTTGGGTCGCATCGATATACAGCAGGCCACACTGAGAACACCAGATACCATAGATGACTCCAACAAACTCACAGGGGAAGTGTCACCTCACCTGGAAGGACTGTTTAAGGCTCTGAATGGTAGTGAGGAAGGGACAAGTGTAGCACTTGTTCTGCTTGCAAGGATATCAGTGGGGAGGGATGAATAGACAAGGGAGTTGCATAGAGAGCAATCCCTGCAGAAAGCAGTAGATAAGGGGAGGGACAGATACACTGGGTGATGGGATCCCATTGGAGATGGTGGAAATTATGGAGAAGTATGTGCTGGACGTGGAGGCTACTGGGTTGATAGGTGAGGACAACAGGTACTCTATTCCTAGTGAGGTGTCAGGAGGATGGGGTGAGGGCAGATGTGCGTGAAATTGAAGAGATGCAGGTGAGGGCAGTATTGATTGTGGAGGAAGGAAAATCACTTTCTTTGAAGAAGAAGGACATCTCATTAGTTCTGGAATGAAAAGCCTCATCATGAGAGCAGGGATTTCACCCCTGCCCATCTCCTGGTTGCACCTACCACCTATCTTCCTCCCATTCTTGTACCTTCTTACTCTGACTTCTCATTTTAAAATGTCAACTGTTTGCCCTTTTCCATAGATGCTGCCTGTTCTGATGAGTTCCTCCAGCATTTTGTGTGTGTTGCTTGAATGTTTTCTATGCATGATTTGACACATTGATTGAAAGTCCACAGTCCCTCTGAGGAACCGACACCTTATCTGACTGGAGCCAAGCTGAGGAGGATCCTAGTAAGGGGTAACCCATACAAAGATGCAGGACCAGTCAACATACCTGGTCAGGTGCTGATGAACTGTGCAGCCTAGCTAACGAAGGTCTTAACGGACAAGGTTGGTATCTCTAAAACAGTCCACAGTCCACTGATCCTGCAGGCTTCAAGGTAGCCACCATCATTCTGGTGTCCTGGAGAATGATGGTAACTGGCATAAATGATTCACGCCTCATGGCACTGACTTCAATAATCATAAAATGCTTTGAGCAGCTGGTAATGGTTTGTATAAAATCCCACATTCCAGCTACATTGGACCCTTTCCAGTTCACCAACCACTCAAACCGGTACATTGATGATGCCATGGCCTTGGTCCTCCACTCCATCCTGTCCCACTTAGAAAATGATGCCTCATATACCAGAAAGTTGTTCATTGACTTCAGCTTGGCATTTAACACAATCATTCCTCGGAGGCTGTTGGGTAAACGTTCCTCGTTAGGACTCAACATCCCTTCTTTGTAAGTAGATCTTAGACAGAAAGGCTGTTGCTAAGGCTATTGGGGAGAGTTTAAACTAGAATTGCTGGGGGTTGGGAACCAAACTGAAGAGATGGACGAAGGGCGGTTTCTGTCACAAATAAAGCTTGTAGACAGTGCGAGAGGGAGACTAGGCAGGTGATAGAGAAGTGATGCACTCAGACTGATGGTTTGCGATGGGTCTATTTTAATGCAAGAAGCATCATGAACAAAGCAGATGAGCTTAGAGCGTGGATCAGTACTTGGAGCTATGATGTTGTGGACATTACAGAGACTTGGATGGCTTAGGGGCGGGAATGGTTACTTAGAATACCAGGCTTTAGATGTTTCAGAAACGACAGGGAGGTTTCCTGACGCAATATATAGATAAGCCTACAAGAGGAGAGGCTATACTTGATCTCGCATTGGGAAATGAACCTGGTCAGGTGTCAGGTCTCTCAGTGGGAGAGCATTATGGAGATAGTGATCACAATTCTATCTCCTTTACCATAGCATTGGAGAGGGATAGGAACAATTAAGTCAAGAAAGCGTTTAATTGGAGTAAGGGGAGATATGAAGCTATCAGGCAGGAACATGGAAGCATAAATTGGGAATAGATATTCTCAGGGAAATGTACGGCAGTAATGTGGTAAATGTTCAAGGGCATTGTGTGGCATTCTGCATGGGTACGTTCCAACGAGACAGAGAAAGGATGGTAGGGTACAGGAACCTGTGTACAAAGGCTGTTGAAATTCTAGTCAGGAAGAAAAGAAAAGCCTACAAAAGGTTCAAAAAAGTAGGTAATGATAGAGATCTAGAAGATTATAGGGATAGTAGAAAGGAGTTTAAGATTGAAATTAGGAGAGCCAGAAGGGGCCATGAAAAGGCCTTGGTGAGCAGGATTAAGGAAAACCCCAAGGCATTCTACAAGTATGTGAAGAGCAAGAGGATAAAACATGAGAGAATCAAGTGTGACAGTGGAAAAGTGTGTATGGAATCGGAGGAGATAGCAGAGATACTTAATGAATACCTTGCATCAGTACAGGAAAGGATCCTGGTGATTGTAGGGCTGATTTACAGCAGACTGAGAAGCTTGAGCATACAGACATTAAGAAAGAGCTTTTGGAAAGCATCAATTTGGATAAGCCTCCATGACAGGACAAGATGCACCCCAGGCTACTGTGGGAGGCGAGGGAGGAGATTGCTGAGTCTCTGGCAATGATCTTTGCATCATCAATGGAGACAGGAGAGATTCTGGAGGATTAGAGGGTTGCAGATGTTGTTCCCTTATTCAAGGAAGGGAGTAGAAAGAGCCCAGGAAATTATAGACCAGTGAATCTTACTTCAGTGGTTGGTAAGTTGACGGAGAAGATCCTGAGAGGGAGGATTTATGAACATTTGGGGAGGCATAATATGATTGCAAATAGTCAGCATGGCTTTGTCAAAGGCAGGTCATGCTTTACGAGCCTGATTGAATTTTTTGAGGATGTGACTAAACACATTGATAATGGTAGAACAGCTTGTTGTTGAGCCCACCAGGGGATCGGCTGTACTGGATTGGGTATTGTGTAATGAACCGGAGGTGATTGGAGAGATTGAGGTGAAGGAACCCTTAGGAGGCAGTGATCATAACATGATTGAGTTCACTGTGAAATTAGAAAAAGAGAAGCCGAAATCTGATGTGTCGGTGTTTCAGTGGAGTAAAGGAAACTACAGTGGCATGAGAGAGGAACTGGCCATTTGACTGGAAAGAGACACTGGCGGGAAAGACGGCAGAGCAGCAGTGGCTGGAGTTTATGCGAGAAATGAGGAATGTGCAAGATAGGTATATTCTAAAAAAGAAGAAATTTTCGAGTGGAAAAAGGATGCAACCGTGGTTGACAAGAGAAGTCAAAGCCAAAGTTAAAGCAAAGGAGAGGGCATACAAGGAAGCAAAAATTAGTGGGAAGACAGAGGATTGGGAAGTCTTTAAAACCTTACAAAAGGAAACCAAGAAGGTCATTAAGAGAGAAAAGATTAACTATGAAAGGAAACTAGCAAATAATATCAAAGAGGATACTAAAAGCTTTTTCAAGTATATAAAGAGTAAAAGACAGGTGAGAGTAGATATAGGACCGATAGAAAATGATACTGGAGAAATTGTAATGGGAGATGAGGAGATGGCAGAGGAACTGAACAAGTATTTTGCATCAGTCTTCACTGAGGAAGACAGCAGGATACCGGACACTCAAGGGTGGCAGGGAAGAGAAGTGTGCGCAGTCACAATTACGACAGAGAAAGTACTCGGGAAGCTGAATAGGCTAAAGGTCGATAAATCTCCTGGACCAGATGGAATGCACCCTCGTGTTCTGAAGGAAGTAGCTGTGGAGATTGCGGAGGCATTAGCGATGATCTTTCAAAAGTCGATAGATTCTGGCATGGTTCTGGAGGACTGGAAGATTGCAAATGTCACTCCGCTATTTAAGAAGGGGACAAGGAAACAAAAAGGAAATTATAGACCTGTCAGCTTGATGTCAGTGGTTGGGAAGTTGTTGGGAGTGAATTGTCGAGGATGAGGTTACAGAGTTCCTGGAGGCATATGACAAGATAGGCAGAACTCAGCATGGATTCCTTAAAGGAAAATCCTGCCTGACAAACCTATTACAATTTTTTGAGGAAATTACCAGTAGGCTAGACAAGGGAGATGCAGTGGATGTTGTATATTTGGATTTTCAGAAGGCCTTTGACAAGGTGCCACACATGAGGCTGCTTAACAAGATAAGAGCCCATGGAATTACAGGAAAGTTACATACGTGGATACAGCATTGGCTGATTGGCAGGAAACAGAGTGTGGGAATAAAGGGATCCTATTCTGTTTGGCTGCCGTTTACCAGTGGTGTTCCACAGGAATCAGTGTTGGGGCCGCTTCTTTTTACATTGTACATCAACGATTTGGATTATGGAATAGAGGGCTTTGTGGCTAAGTTTGCTGACGATACGAAGATAGGTGGAGGGGCCGGTAGTGCTGAGGAAACGGAGAGTCTGCAGAGAGACTTGGAAAGATTGGAAGAATGGGCAGAGAAGTGGGAAATGAAGTACAATGTTGGAAAGTGTATGGTTATGCACTTTGGCAGAAAAAATAAAAAGGGCAGATTATTATTTAAATGGGGAAAGAATTCAAAGTTCTGAGATGCAACGGGACTTGGGAGTCCTCATACAGGATTCCCTTAAAGTTAACCTCCAGGTTGAGTCGGTAGTGAAGAAGGCGAATGCAATGTTGGCATTCATTTCTAGAGGAATAAAGTATAGGAGCAGGGATGTGATGTTGAGGCTCTATAAGGCGATGGTGAGACCTCACTTGGAGTACTGTGGGCAGTTTTGGTCTCCTTATTTAAGAAAGGATGTGCTGACATTGGAGAGGGTACAGAGAAGATTCACTAGAATGAATCCGGGAATGAGAGGGTTAACAGATGAGGAACGTTTGTCCGCTCTTGGACTGTAATCCTTGGAGTTTAGAAGAATGAGGGGAGACCTCATAGAAACATTTCGAATGTTAAAAAGCATGGACAGAGTGGATGTGGCAAAGTTGTTTCCCATGATGGGGGAGTCTAGTACGAGAGGGCATGACTTCAGGATTGAAGGGCGCCCTTTCAGAACAGAAATGCGAAAAAATTTTTTTAGTCAGAGGGTGGTGAATCTATGGAATTTGTTGCCATGGGCAGCAGTGGAGGCCAAGTCATTGGGTGTCTTTAAGGCAAAGATTGATAGGTATCTGAGTAGCCAGGGCATCAAAGGTTATGGTGAGAAGGCGGGGCAGTGGGACTAAATAGGATAAAATGGATCAGCTCATGATAAAATGGCGGAGCAGACTCGATGGGCCGAATGGCCTACTTCTGCTCCTTTGTCTTATGGTCTTATGGTCTTATGGTAGAACAGTAGATGTAGTGTATATGGATTTCAGCAAGGCATTTTTAAGGTAGCCTATGCAAGGCTTATTGAGAAGGTAAGGAGGCATGGGATCCAAGGGGACCTTGCTTTGTGGATCCAGAAATGGCTTGCCCACAGAAGGCAAAGAGTGGTTGCAGATGAGTCATATTCTGCATGGAGGTTGGTGACCAGTGGTGTGCCTCAGGGATCTGTTCTGGGACACCTTCTCTTTGTGATTTTTATAAATGACCTGGATGAGGAAGTGGAGGGAAGGGTTAGTAAATTTGCTGATGACATAAAGGTTGGGGGTGTTGTGAATAGTGTGGAGGGCTGTCAGTGGTTGCAGCGGGATATTGATAGGATACGAAACTGGGCTGAGAAGTGGCAGATGGATTTCAACCCTGATAACTGTGAGGTGGTTCATTTTGGTAGGTCAGATATGATGGCAGAATATAGTATTAATGCTAAGATTCTTAGGAGTGTGGAGGATCAGAGGGATCTTGGGGTCCGAGTCTATAAGAAACTTAAAGCTGCTGCGCAGGTTAACTCTGTGGTTAAGAAGGCATACGGTGTATTGGCCTTCATCAATCATGGGATTGAGTTCAAGAGCTAAGAGGTAATGTTACAGCTATATCGGACCCTGGTCAGATCTCACTTGAAGTACTGTGCTCAGTTCTGGTCACCTCACTACAGGAAGGATGTGGAAACTATAGAAAGGGTGCAGAGGAGATTTACAAGGATGTTGCTTGGATTAGGGAGTTTGCCTTATGAGAATAGGTTGAGTGAACTCGGACTTTTCTCCTTGGAGTGTCGGAGGATGAGAGGTGACCTGATAGATATGTATAAGATTATGAGAGGCATTGATCGTGTGGATAGTCAGAGGCTTTTTCCTAGGGCTGAAATGGCTATCATGAGAGGGTTCAGTTTTAAGGAGATGCCAGGGGTAAGTTTTTTTACGCAGAGAGTGGTGAGTGCGTGGAATGGGCTACTGGCGAGGTGGTGGAGGCGGATACGATAAGGTCTTTTAAGAAACTCCTGGATAGGTACATGGAGCTTCGAAAAATAGAGGGCTATGGGGAACCCTAGGTAATTTTTAAAGTAAGTACATGTTCGGCACAGCATTGTGGGCCGAAGGGCCTGTATTGTGCTGTAGGTTTTCTATGTTTCTAAAGACCCCAGTCAGTCTGAGTTGGCAGCAACATCTCAAGCTGCTTCACACTGCGCACAGGTACCCACCACAGTTGACATTGCTCAGTCATGACTGCACTGTCCTGTCCAGCTCAAACCACATCAAGTTTGCTGATGACAAGTTTGTGGTTGGCCTCATCAACAACAATGAGAACAATGAGTCAGCATACAGAGAGGAGGCAGAGAGGCTTTTCAAATGGTGTGACAGCAACAGCCCAAGTCTCAGCGTGGATAAGAGAAAAGAGATAACTGTAGACTTCAGGAACAATGCGCATGTCAACCACTCTCCGCTGCACATCAATGGCTCTGCTGTGGAGAGAGGGAAGAGAACAAAGATCCTTAGTGTGTACATAATGAACAATCTAACCTGGATCCACAACGCCTTCTCACTAGTCAAGGCACACAACAGTGGCTACACTGTCTGAGGAGACTGAGGCATGCAAGGCTGACTGCCTCCATTCTAATACTTTCCTACGCACGCACTATCGAGAATGTCCCTCAGGCTGTGAGGCTAATGAATACTCTGCCACCACTGTGGTCTCCAGACAAGGACAGTGAGATGTTTGCTGTTTCCCTGTGCTGTGTACTACATGGATTTTTTATTATATTTTATTAACTTATTTATGGTAATATTTTGGTTGATGTACTCTTTGTGATACATGTCTGCTGCAACTTTGTTTCATTTGGTTGTATATCTATACAGTCAGATGCCAATAAACGTGACCTTGAAACAATGACTTCTCAGATGCAGTCAAGGTCAGTGAACGCATCTTCAACTGTCACACAAAATGCTGGAGGAATTCAATAAGTCGTGACTGATGAACGGTCTCGGTCCAAAATGCAGACTGTTTATTTCGCTCCATTGATGCATCTTGGCTGGCTGAGTTCCTCCAGCATTTTGTTTGTGTCACAACTACGGACTCTGCTGCGCGATCTATGACCCTGTGTAGGTGGGTTGTGGAATAGTTTTGGCAATCGTGCTCATGAGTATGCACGCTTCAGCTAATTCGTATTTCATTGTGAGGGTATTTCACTCCCTTCCTCCCATTCCAGTATTGTTGAGACTTGACCAAAACCACGTTCCTTGCTTATCTTTGTTCTTGTATGGGAAAGAAGGCTGCCATTTTGTTTACACTGCAGAGGAGCAGTATTCACTTAGCATGTAGTCATTGCTTCCAGCCACAGTGCTGGCATTAACTTTCAGTTTGAGAGTTTTAGTTTACAGCCCTGATGGCCTGACGCTTATTGTTTTATTTTTCTTTTCTTTTAAATTCTGCAACAGTTCACATTAAAGTCAGTGAACTATTGACCCGCTTCAGTTTCTCTCCTTCTCTCTCTGTACTTGGGCCATACCCGCTGAAATTGTCAGTCTGTCTTGCTCGAGATTTCCAGCATTTGCACAATCTCTTGTCACATCCCCCTCCACTCTCCATTACCTCCAGCACTGATCAGTGGACCATGACTCCATTGCCCATCCACCCACAACCTCTCTGCTGGAAGTTGTGATTGTATCTTCAGGGAGTTACTGCAAGATTCATACCCTCATCTCTCAGCTTGCATACACTGTCATCTTATCAACCACCACAGGCACCGCATCCAGACAAATTGCCAACTCTCACCAACACCGTCCTTTTCCTTGTTGGATAAGATGGCTCAGGAGCAGGTAATAATCAAAGGATCACAAGAGCATTCATAGCCCTGCTGCTATTACTGGGACACCAATTGTCAAGGCACGGCTGAAACCAGTGGAAGTTACAATGTTCTCATACCTAATCCTCCTTCTTACAACCATGCTTCACCTCGAAGAACACTGATCTGCAAGGTGCAGACGGCAGATGCATATACACATAACTTCTGATCATTATTGCAGTACCAAGTTAAGAGTTGCTGCCAAGTGCAATCCCACGCCTCTTATTTTACAATCATTCCTACCTGCAAACATTGGTGAATTTATAATAAACAAGGAGAAATGTATTTCTCTTGTTTTTCTACAAATAAAAGAAACATTAGGCCTGTAGTGCCCTAAAGCAAGTTCAGTTGAACTATTAGATTAATATTTGGTCTATCATTAGTCTTTTTGATTGGGTCAATCTCATTAGCAATCAAAAATGAACATTTCAATTCTCTGCTTCACTGTGATGAACCACTTAATGACCTGTGAAATCCACAATGAATGTGGCCACTGCTGTAACTGAAAATGCTTCATGCCGTATCAAGAAAAGGTTCAATTAAGTTTTATCCTTACTTTTAGGGGTGACACACAAGGGAGAGGAAAGATATTCCTGCTTTTCTTGTACTCAGCTGTGACATATCTCTCTTGAAGACAGTGTATTAAGACAATATTAGATGAGAATTTGCTGTGGGATTGATGGGCAGTTTAATGGCCTTTGGTGTTGTGGGTAGTAGATAACCTTGCAATTTCTGGTGAGGAAGTGATAGTCTTCAAACTGTAAACTGACACAAATTGTGAAATGATTTGGACAACCTCAACATTAGCTGCTGAAAGCAAGAGTTTGGCTCCGACCTCCAAGTGCGTTCAAAGAAATTGTTATGGTTGCACTGTTAAAATGAATTAAAACTACCACAGAAAATTATCTTGGTACTAAACAACAGGAGGGCCCTTTTAATGAAGAGGATTGCCACTCAATCTCTGGTACTGAGAGAGAAAGCAATTGAGCAAAAAATGTTCCTTGCTAGACTGTAAGTTATTGCTAGAGTTTCAACAACATTAAAGAGTAAATACATTCTCTTTACCCTTCTGTATATTTATTTCTTCCTCATTATAGTTTTACTTTTTGCTGTTTTATTTCTATTTCCTGTTTCAAAGTTCAAAGTAGATTTATTATCAAAATATATATATGTCACCATATACAAATCTGAGATTCATTTTCTTGTAGGCATATTCAGTATATCCAAGAAACATAATAGAATCAATGAAAGACCGCACCCAACGGGACAGACATAGAAACATAGAAACATAGATAATAGGTGCAGGAGTAGGCCATTTGGCCCTTCGAGCCTGCACCGCCATTCAGTATGATCATGGCTGATCATCCAACTCAGAACCCTGTACCTGCCATCTCTCCATACCCCCTGATCCCTTTAGCCACAAGGGCCATATCTAACTCCCTCTTAAATATAGCCAATGAACTGGCCTCAACTGTTTCCTGTGGCAGAGAATTCCACAGATCCACCAATCTCTGTGTGAAGAAGTTATTCCTCATCTCAGTCCTAAAAGGCTTCCGCTTTATCCTTAAACTGTGACCCCTTGTTCTGGACTTCCCCAACATTGGGAACAATCTCCCTGCACCTAGCCTGTCCAATCCCTTTAGAATTTTATACATTTCAATAAGATCCCCCCTCAATCTTCTAAATTCCAGAGAGTATAAACCTAGTCAATCCAGTCTTTCATCATATGAAAGTCCTGCCATCCCAGGAATCAATCTGGTGACACACAAAGTTGCTGGTGAACGCAGCAGGCCAGGCAGCATCTATAGGAAGAGGTACAGTCGATATTTCAGGCCGAGACCCTTCGTCAGGAAAATCTGATGAAATTTCTTTGTACTCCCTCTATGGCAAGAATGTCTTTCCTCAGATTAGGGAACCAAAACTGCACACAATACTTCAGGTGTGGTCTCTCCAAGGCTTTGTACAACTGCAGTAGTACCTCCCTACTCCTGTACTCGAATCCTCTTGCTATGAATGCCAGCATACGATTCGCCTTTTTCACCGCCTGCTGTACCTGCATGCCCACTTTCAATGACTGGTGTATAATGACACCCAGGTCTTGTTGCACCTCCCCTTCTCCTAATCGGCCACCATTCAGATAATAATTTGTTTTCATGCTCTTGCCACCAAAGTGGATAACCTCACATTTATCCGCATTAAATTGCATCTGTCATGAATTTGCCCACTCATCTAACCTATCCAAGTCACCCTGCATCCTCTTAGCATCCTCTTCACAGCTAACACTGCCGCCCAGCTTCATGTTATCCGCAAACTTGGAGATGCTGCATTTAATTGCCTCGTCTAAGTCATTAATATATATTGTAAACAACTGGGGTCCCAGCACTGAGCCTTGCGGTACCCCACTAGTCACTGCAGGCCATTCTGAAAAGGTCCCGTTTATTCACACTCTTTGCAATTCTCTATCCACATCAATACCATACCCCCAATATTGTGTGCTTTAAGTTTGCACACTAATCTCCTGTGTAGGACCTTGTCAAAAGCCTTTTGAAAATCCAAATATACCACATCTACTGGTTCTCCCCTATCCACTCTACTAGTTACATCCTCAAAAAATTCTATAAGATTCATCAGACATGATTTTCCTTTCACAAATCCATGCTGACTTTGTCTGATGATTTCACCACTTTCCAAATGTGCTGTTATCACATCTTTGATAACTGACTCCAGCATTCTCCCCACCACCGATGTCAGGCTAACCGGTCTATAATTCCCCGATTTCTCTCTCCCTCCTTTTTAAAAAGCGGGGTTACATTAGCCACCCTCCAATCCTCAGGAACTAATCCAGAATCTAAAGAGTTTTGAAAAATTATCACTAATGCATGCACTATTAACACATACAGTCAATGTGCAGAGACAACAAAGTGTGCAAATGCAAAAGAAAAAATAAATAAACAAATAAGCAACATACATCAAGAACATGAGATGACAAATCTTTGCAATTGTGTCCATTGGTTGTGGGGACAGCTCAGTAATGGGGTGAGTGAAGTTATTCCCGCTGGTTCAAGAGCCTAATGGCTGAGGGGCAATATTTGTACATGAACCTGGTGGAGATGGTCCTTTGGCTCCTGTACCTCTTTCTGATGGCAGCAGAGAGAAGAGAGCATGGCCTGGGTGGTGGAACTCTTGATGATAGACACTGTTTTCCTGTGGCAGTGCTCTGTGTAGATGTGCTCAGTGGTGGGGAGGGTGTTACCTATGATCGACTGGGCCATATCCACATTTTGTAGGATTTTCATACCAGGCCACAATACAGCCAGTCAATATATTCTCCACCACATATCTATAGAATTTTGTTTTAAGTTTTAGTTGCCATCTGAATCTTCATGAAATTCTAATGGAGGCACTGCCGTGCTTTTTTGTGTTGGGCCCAGGACACATCCTTTGAAATGATAACATCAAATAATTTAAAGTTACTGACCTTCTCCACCTCTAATCTCCAGATGAAGACTTGCTCATAGACCTCCAGTTTCCTCTTCCAGAAGTCAATAATTAGCTTTTAGGTCTTGCTGACATTGAGGGAGAGATTGCTGTGGTGGCACCACTCAGCCAGACTTTCAATTATTAGATTAGACTCCATTAGTCTGGATTGGACTCCAGTTCACTTTATATCAGTTTGCCTTACAACTCTTCATCATGGAATCTTTAAGTCCTACTGGCTGAGGAGATAAACAATGGGTTTTATTATTCTCTAGGATCCTTGCATAACATTTGTGTGCACCAAAGTCTTAAAAACTCACATTTCCATCAGGATTCAGTACAAATACTTTGTGAAGTGAAGAATGAGAAAAACAGTCTCTTAAAAGGGCTTGATAAGACTGGCATCTGCTCAGGAAAATACTGGCCATTTGTTGTCAGCTGTTCACTCATTGCTGTCCAATTCATTCTGCTCAGCAAATCTCACAAATAAGGATTATTTCTGTCTGGGAAACTTGATTGCTAATCAATTTGCTGTTCCTATGAAGTGGGAAACGTTTTTCTAGTGGAGAAAGCAACATTATGCAGCTACATTAGTAAAATAGCCTATGCCAGCTTTTTATTGACTATTTCATTTGACAGCCCTACTTTCTATATTTCCAGACTTGAATATTCCAATAGTGCCTCATCCAGCTTCAATTCTGCATCCTTCATGGATGTCTCTTAGCAAAATCTCAATATGGACCATTACCCATTATTCCCATACGTGTTGTCCTACGTTAGATTTAATCCATTTCAAGATTCCCTCCCATATTTTCAAATCTCATTGTCTTACCCTTCCCAATATCAGTAGCTTTTTCTTCTACTGTAAGCTTCTGACGTACCTTTATTCATCCAGGAATAACCTCTTGGTTATCCCTGATTTCCATCCTTGGACATGCCTTCAGTTTATTAGTTTCCAAGTTCTTGCATTCACTTCTTGGAAATTTACATCCCTATGCCCCTCTCTACAACTTAAGCCATCTCATAAACCTAACTGTTTTCAGCTCTCAGCAACTGACTGTACACTGAAGTTTCTCTGCACATGCTACCAGAAGGCAAGAAATCAAACTGACATTGGTGTGAGACACTGTATTTACTACTTTTTTAGCAGTTTTTGTTTATGATAAGCCATGTGTTTGTAAAAAAAAAATGACTAATGTGTTTGAAAGAGCTGACTTTCGGCATCAATTTTATACTCCAGGTCCAGGAGAGGAAATTAAACATACAATATAGTGACACAGAAGCTAAAGTGCTCACTACTGACACACAACTGACTAGTATTTACCAATGTAAGGCATGGGTGTCAGACTTTGGTGATTTTCCTCAACATTGACTTTGGTTAACTTACTCCATAGAATAGTTATATAAGTGAGTTAAGATTTAGCTAATGGAATATAATGCAAGAAAATGTCAAATGGTCCATCTTATTAAGTACAATTAATTAAATATTAAGAGGGAACCCACTGGAGACAGAGAAATATTCTCTCTGAGTGTTAGTTTGGAACTCTCTTCTGCAAGTACTGGTAAAATAGAGTCTTTGACAAGCAGAGGCAATTAGATTTCATGTATTATATTTTCTTAAGACACAGACGAAAGGTATTTGGCCCATCAAGATCATATCATCCTTCTGAGCAATCCCATCAATCCTATCTCTCAACTTCGCTGTACAAATCTGCCCCTGTTTAAAAACGTTCCACTTGTGTACAGACAATATGTAAGAAAAAAACAGTTGGGAGAGTGACAGGATGGACTTGCTGGCTTCTGTGTGGCTACAGACATCTTCTGTTGCCCGAAACCTCAGTTCATGACCACATTTCCAAATAGTGAAATGTTTAGGTTAAGAACAGTTCATAGGAAGAAACTCCTGCAGTAACCTGGGCATGACCCAAAATCCATTCTATCTTACAACTCCATCAGTTCCCCCTAATGATAGCAGACATAATTCTGTATAATACTCATAATTCTGTACAATATTGTAAATACAGCACACTACAGTTCCTTCATCCCGTGATGTTTTATCGACCTACTCCAAGAACAATCTAACACTTCACTCTTATATAGCCCTCCTTTTTTCTTTCATCCAAAAGTCCCTTAAATATCCCTATCATATCTGCCTCCACCACCACCCCAGGCAGTACATTCCTTGCACCCATCTGTGTAAAATACCTATCTCTGACAGCCACCCATACTTTCCTCTAGGTACCTGAAAATTATGCATCTCATATTGGCCAATTCCACCCTGGAAAAGCAATGCTGGCTGTCCACTCTATCAATGCCTCTTATCAACTTAAACACCAGTATCAAATTCTCCTTTATTCCAAAGGTAAAACTCACTCAACATTTCCTTCGAAGTCATGCTCCCTAATCCAGACAGCATCCTGGCAAATCTCCTCTGTACCATAAAGCCTTTACATCTGTCCTGTAGTGAGATGCCCAGTCACTTGCACACTAGGGGTAATTTACAGTAATCTATTACCTATATACCCTGGTCTTGTGAACTAAGTCCTAAAGGATCAAATGGCCTACTCCTGCTCCTAACAGAGACCCCTATATTCAAAATGACTGATGGTATGAGGATTGACGGTATGTTAAGTGTTACAGACAGCAGCACAAAGTAACAAAGATAGTGATTAAGGAAGTGGACTAAAAATGTAGCAGATGGATTTCAACACAAAGGCAAAAGAATTGCCTTTGTAACCAACCGCTCAAGGCCTCTTCCATGCCATCTGCACAATAGAACATTCCTGTGCCTAGGACTGACACTTTTCCCATATGAAAAGAGTTTCTGGGCCGGAGTTGGAAAGGCTGCAAAGATCATAACTACCCGAGAGGAAATATTAACAAAAACAGAAAGCTTTTAAGCTTTTAGTGGACACTAGATAAATATTTCAAAAATAGATACGTGAAAAGGTTTGAAGGCGCAGGGCAAGGGAATTGGGACTATCTGCAGAGTAGCTTTTAGAGAGAGAGAGAGACAGAGGCAGAGAGGGAACGACAGAGGCAAAGAGGGAGAGGGAAGGGGAGGGAGCGAGACAATGTTTGAGTAGTAGTTCTATTGTTTTCAATCAAACCTGAATTAGCCACGTTTCCATCATATTCGTGTACCCTAGGAAAACATTTCGAACACGTAAACGTTTAATGCAAATTTCTCAATTCAAAGCAGGAAAGGAATGAAATTTTCAGCAAATAATTTCGATGTTCACAGTGACCTGATTAAATATGCTGAAGGTAAGGTGCTAGAGTTCCATGCTTTAGAAAGGAATATCGATGTATTGTGATAATGGGTGAATGCAAGTGTTGTGCACAAGCTGCACATCCACTGTGATATCCAAGGACCAAGGGGCTCGAAGCATTGTTTGGAATGGAACAGTTCTTGCACAAAAGTGTCCATCCTCAGTTGTCTATCCCACTGTGGTCTTAGTGGATGAACTAGAGTAGGGCTACAAGATGGGGAAAATTGTCAAGGTTATAACTGGTCATGGTAGGAGTGGAAGATGCAGAGATAGTTTAGTGTATGAGAATGGACTGACACCTGAAAGATTGCGGGATTGGTGAAGATAGATCCATGTATGATCCTGGATCATGTTTTCTGGTGCAGACCTGTAATGGTAGAAGAACATAAGGGTGTAGATATTGGTAGGAGCAAGTGATAAATTAATAAATAGACAAACATGTAGTAAGTCCTTACACTGGACCCCACATATGAAGCATATGCTAGATGTTATGCATTTAATAATCCAGTAATATTTGAGTAATATTGTAAATACATTCTTAGATTAAATATTCTTTGTTGTTTACATAATGCATTACATGTTTTATGCAGAAGTATGTGAATGGCATATATCCTCATGCTTCCACATATAGGGACACAAATCGCTAAAAACAAAAATGAAGAATACACGTTTGTCCCAGTCTCCCCTTGTCTATCTTTAGATTAGTTCTATGTTTTCGAGTTACAAAACAAGACAGTACTGATGAAGAAGTTTTAAATGAATCAGAGAAGACTAGCTACCTATTGAAGTGCAGAGAGATGTTCAAGCTAAAAAAAGTACAGTGAGAAATGGTCGAGTAAAAAAAAATAGCGCTTCTTCTGAAAGGGACAGAGACAATTGAGTTAAAAAAGGCAGAAAATGGATGAATTTATGGATTCATAAATAGTAAAAACCAGGTAATAATAGTCATAAATTTAAAAATCAGAAATGGCTGGCTCCATTGGAAAGATAGATGCACTTGAATGCACAAGAGGTAACTGGTCGTTGTATACTGAACAAATTGAGCAGTATTTTGAAACAAATTGAATAGCCAATGTACAGAGAGTGCCTATTTTGATAATTGGATTGGCGGAAAGGCATGCAGTTTGCTTAGAGGCTTGACTGCTCCAACCAAACCAACCAAATTAAGCTTCACTGATATTGTGAAAGTAATGCGGGAACATTTTGAATGGAAACCATTGTTGATTGTAGAATGCGTTAGGTTTCATAAGCAGGAACAAAAGGCGGGACTGTCTATTTTTTGTGGTCTTCTGCATTAGTGTATCAGTAGAAAACAGTAAATTTTAGATTTCCAAATATTCATTTTCCAAAAAATTAGATGTTACAATGAAATATTTGTATTTCATCAACGAAAGTAACACAATAAATAATAGAGCAGTTTTGAAATAAAAAATTAATTACTTTGTAGGTATACGCCTGGTACATAGTTAAACAAACAGGTGTTAATGATCAATGCCGTAATGAGTTGAATGCACTAAACTGATTAACTGGAACAGAATTTAGTGCAGGATATCAAACTGGGTGGAGGACAGCAAAACTAAAAGGTGAGGGTGTGGCAGATAGGATAGTTTTCTTCAAATCATCAATTATTATACCATTGCAAGAGTGCGCATAGCAATAAGACACAAGGTGGTCATGCTGTATCTGCAATGTCTCTCCCAAGCAGAAATTTTGCTGCAGACAGGAATTTCAGGATGTGTTGTCCACCCTCTTCTGAAGAAGGACAAAGACATGGGCAAGATTCGGGACCAGAAAGACAGTGGTCAGCCTCAGAAAATGAGTGCAGCGGATGAGAAATACATCATACTGATGTTCATTCTCAATTGGAAGATGTCCAGCATTGCTACCAACTCTGAACACTGGAACTGAAGTACACTTCTCTACAGTACAGAGAGGTCTTGTCAAAAGTGGTCTTCATGGAAGAGTTGCTCCCAAAGGGCCATTCCTCCAAAGTGGAAGCAAAGCCAAAAGACTCACCTACGCACAAAACACAGGAACTGGGGTGCTGAAAAATGCCAGCAAGTGCTCTGGACTGATGAAATTTGACAACTTAGGCTCAAACAGGAGGCACTTTGTCTGCAGAAGAGCTGGAGAACACTACATGGATGAGTGTCCTCAGCCAATAGTGAAGCATGACAGAGATTCCCTGCAGTTTGGGGGCTGCAATTCTGCAAATGATATTGGCGATCTGGTCAGAATACATGGAAACCTCAATGCTAAAAAATATATGCAAATTCTCATCCATCATGCAGTACTAGCTGGGAGGCATCTGAATGGTCCCAACTTTATTCTGCAACAAGACAATGACTCCAAATTCATGGACATGGTCATAAAGAACTATCTTCAGTGAAAAGGACAAAGAAGTTCTGTAACAGATGGTATGGCCTCAGCAAAACTCCGATCTCAACATCATCAAGGATGCCTGGGATTACCAAGAGAGACAGAAGCAAGCGAGACAACCAAAGTCTGCAAAAGAACTTTAGCAAGTTCTCCAAGATTCTTGGAATAATCAACCAGTGTATTTTCTAATAAAACTTCATGACAATGTACCTATGAAAATTGATACAGTTTTAAAGGGAAAGGGTGGTCAGACCAAATTTTGATTTACTTTTTTACTGTTTAATGTTCTTTAATTTTTCTGACATTTAGGAACTTTATATATATATGAAAAGATGAATATCTGTTATCTGTCAGGTAGGGGACTGTGCACAATTCTGATTTGATGGAGACAGGTGTGAGAGCACGGAGGAACATCTGGAAAACTTCTGAAATGCCCGCTTCGCTGCCGCAGCTACTGTGTGGTAACTGGAATCTCCGGAGCAGAAGGCCCCGAAATCCTCAGCTTTGCGTGTTTCAGCGGCCAGGGCGAGGTCGAAGGCACTCGGCAGAGGATGGCGCTCAGGAGGCTGTATCGGAGTGGCTGGTCGGAGGCTTGAAGTTTTCGGACGGATGGACTCAGTGTCGGCTGTGGTCGGCTGCTTCCAAGGCATCAGCAAGTTGACGGTGCCTGGAGGTTTATGGCAGGGAGTTTCTTACTTTTGCCGCCTGCTATCAGGGACTCGGGAGTTGATCGAATCGAGGACTTTGTGACTATTTTTACCGTGCCCATGGTTTGTTCTTCGTCAAATTATGGTATTGTTTTGCGCTGCTGTAATTATATGCTATAATTATGTGGTTCTGTCAGTGTTAGTCTTTGGTTTGTCCTGTTTTCTGTGATATCACTCTGGAGAAACATTGTATCATTTCTTAATGCATGTATGCATTTCTAAATGACAATAAAAGAGGACTGAGTGTTCTCATAATCTAATCTAACATGTATGTAGGTTGAGAGACATTCTCATGTGTCGTGAAATTGTAAATTGTAAATGTATTTTTTGAAATATTGTAAATATTGTGACGTTCTGAGTTGGGGCATGGTCGATAGCCCACCCCTGCATTTCTAATGGTTATTGTTCCTTGTTAAAATTCTTTTGTGGGATTATGGTGGGAAGTTCCAGTTCATTTCTTGTTACATTTTAGCTTGGGTTATACAGTTATTTTCTCATGTATTTGTGGGTCACCCTAACTGTAACCAGGGTGTATGATGGTCACCTCCCCCATCTGCGTGAGACTGGTTGGATTCACTCTCCGGGTCATGGTGCCCAGTCTGTTTTGTGTCTATCACAATAAAACGGTTGTTAAGTTAAAGAGCTTCCTCGTCTGTCATTATGGACCAAATGCTCGCCACTATATGTTTTTTAATTAAGCACTCATTGTTGTTTACATAAAGCATTTTGGGTTATATGTAAAAGTATGTGAATGGCATATTTCATCACAACACTATGTCCTAAGGGCACGCCTCGCTAAAATAAAAGCAAAGAGTACACATTTGTCCTGAATGCTCTTTGTTCTTCTTTCAATTATTTTTATGTTTTGGAGTTACAACACATAACACTTGACTTCAAAGGAGGATCAATGCACTGTACACCACAGAAGGCCCTACGCTGTGGCCCCATAGGAGGGTCCACACATTGGATCCCACAACAAGGTTCCATGTCCTGAACCCTTTGTCCATTGGGCCCTGCAGTCTTGAATTTGGTAAGCCTGATCCATTTTAAATTGGCCTCATCCATCTTGTTGTCTGGCCACTGTAATCCCACAAGGAAGTTGGATTACAGTAGCTAGTTGGATAGGCAGCTAATCATTTTTCAAGTGATTACCTTTCTATTAGCGTGGAATCATACCAAGTCTGAGAAGCAATGTCTACCGTAGGCCATTCCCTATAATGTCCTACCTTGTTCTTACTTGTAACAAGATGCAGAGGAAATAGATTTTCAGACACTTGAAATCAAGAAATCTGGTTTTGTGTGCAATCAAAATGCTAATCCATTTATAAAGAAATTAATGAAAATCAGGTTTATTATCACTGACTTATGTGGTTTGTGAAATTTGTTGTTTTGCAGCTCCACTACAGTGCAATACATAAATAAATTACTATAGGTTACAATAAAAAGCATAAAGATAAACAAATAAAATAGTAAAAAGAAAGCAAAATGGTGTGGTTATCTTTATGGATTATTCAGCAATTTGATGGCATATGGGAAGAAACTGTTCCTAAAACATTGTGCGTGCACTTTCCAGCTCCTCGTGTTGTCCCTGATGGTAATATTGAGAAGAGGATCGGTTCTGCACTGTGATGGATGAGGCATTCTTGAGGCACCACCTTTTGAAGATGGTGAGCGATCCTCGTTCCCATGATGGAGGGATGCTTGTTCCCATGATGGAGGGATGTTTATTCCCATGATGGAGGGATGCTTGTTCCCATGATGGAGGGATGCTTGTTCCCATGATGGAGGGATGTTTATTCCCATGATGGAGGGATGCTTGTTCCCATGATGGAGGGATGTTTATTCCTATGATGGAGGGATGCTTGTTCCCATGATGGAGGGATGCTTGTTCCCATGATGGAGGGATGTTTATTCCCATGATGGAGGGATGTTTGTTCCCATGATGGAGGGATGCTTGTTCTCATGATGGAGGGATGCTTGTTCCCATGAAGGAGGTATGTTTGTTCTCATGATGGAGGGATGTTTGTTCCCATGATGGAGGGATGCTTGTTCCCATGAAGGAGGGATGTTTGTTCCCATGATGGAGGGATGCTTGTTCCCATGAAGGAGGGATGTTTTTTCCCATGATGGAGGGATGCTTGTTCCCATGATGGAGGGATGTTTGTTCCCATGATGGAGGGATGCTTGTTCCCATGATGGAGGGATGTTTGTTCCCATGATGGAGGGATGCTTGTTCCCATGATGGAGAGATGTTTTTTCCCATGATGGAGGGATGCTTGTTCCCATGATGGGGGGATGTTTGTTCCCATGACGGAGGGATGTTTGTTCCCAGGATGGAGGGATGTTTGCTCCCATGATGGAGGGATGCTTGTTCCCATGATGGAGAGATGTTTGTTCCCACGATGGAGGGATGCTTGTTCCCACAATGGAGGGATGCTTGTTCCCATGATGGAGGGATGTTTGTTCCCATGATGGAGGGATGCTTGTTCCCATGATAGAGGGATGTTTGTTCCCATGATGGAGGGATGTTTGTTGCCATGATGGAGGGATGCTTGTTCCCATGATGGAGCTGGCTGAGTCTACTGCCCTCTGCAGTTTTTTTCAATCCTGGATACTGGAGTATTCATACATTATGCAAAATTGCATCTGTATGTTGAATCCAGGATTGATCTTCTGAGATATTGATAGCCAGCAACTTAAATCTGCTTACCCTTTCCATTACTGTTCTCTCAATGAGGTCTGGTGCATGTTCACTTGACTTCCCCTTCCTGAAGTCCACAATCAGTTCCTTGATCTCACTGACATTAAGCGCAAGGTTGCCTTCGCGAAGCCACTCAACCAGCCCATCTATTTCACTCCTGTAGGCTTCTGCATCAATATCTGATATTCTGCCAAAACAGCTGTATCAGCGGTGAATTTATAGATGGTGCTTGTGTTGTCATGACTACAGAGAGACTAGAGCAATGGGCTAAGCATGCATCAATAAGGTATGTCTGGGTTGATTGTTGGTGAAGAGGATTGTTATTTCCAACCTGCACTGACGGTGGTCTCCTGATGGGGAAAGTCAAGGATTCTGTTGCAGAGGGAGTATAGAGTCCCAGGTTTTGAAGCTGGCTAATTAGTACTGAGGGAATGATGACATTGAACGCTAAGCTGTAATCAATAAACAACAGTTGATATTTGTACCGTTGTTGTCCAGGATGTTCAAGGCCAAGTGGAGAACACTTGTGACAATAGTCAGATTGCAATGGGTCTAGGTACTTATTCAGGTAGGAATTAATTCTAGTCATAACCAACCTCTCAAAGCACTTCATCACAATAGATGTGAGTCTTACCAAGAAAGTCATTGAGGAAATTCACCCAGGTCTTCTTGAGCGTGATGATCAGATGAAGCGATAATCAGAACAACCCTGGTCTTTGCTGGATGACAGGTATAAATTTAAATTGGAAGTATCTTACAGTGGTCTACTTATCCCAGTGGTCCCCAACCACCGGGCCGCAAAGCATGTGCTACTGGGCCGCGAGGAAATGATATGAGTCAACTGCACCATTCCTCATTCCCTGTCAAGTCCACTGTTGAACTTGAATGCACACGAGGTCATCAGTTGGTCATTAACCTACAACTACTCGATGAGTTAAAAACAAACGTCGCTTGAGAGTTTCTTTGAAAGGGGTGGTAGGGGACATAAAAGGCCTAACAATGTTGATAATGCAGAGACAGCTGAGGCTGAGTCTGCAAAAAAAAAGAAAGCTTCCTTCAACAGAAAATATGACAAGTCGTACATAAAATATTGCTTTACTGCGACCGACGACGTGCACGCTCCAAGCCCCCTGTGTGTGATATGTGGAGACAAACTGTCTAATGAGGCAATGAAGCCCTCAAAACTGCTTCGGCGCCTTGAGACCAAGCACCCTGCACTTAAAAACAAACCCGTTGAGTTTTTTGAGCGGAAGAAACGTGAGCAAGCAGGACAGAAGGAAGTGCTGAGAGCCACCACCTGCACAAATGCTGCTGCTCTGAGAGCATCGTACTTAGTGGCTAGCTGTATTGCTAAGGCTAAGAAGCCTTTCACTGTTGGTGAAGAATTGATTCTGCCTGCTGCCAAGGACATGTGCCGTGAACTGTTGGGAGAAACTGCAGCTAACAAGATGGCACAGGTTTCTCTTTCAGCTACCACAGATTCAAGGAGAATCGATGACATTGTGGAGGACATCGAAGCACAGCTGTTGGAACAGCTTAACAAGTCTGGTTTCACTACCCGAGTCAAAGAGGTTGCTCCTGAATGCCATTAACTCACGTCTGTTGAGCATCTTTGCAAGGAAATGGATGCAGAGCATAAACACCTTCTCTTACACACTGAAGTCAGATGGCTATCAAGGGGGACAGCCCTGGCCAGGGTTTTTGAGTTAAGACAGCAGCTACAGAGATTTCTTTCAGGAAAAAAGTCACCACTGGCAGCACACTTCAGTGACTAGGAGTGGATAGCAAAACTTGCTTATCTGTGTGACATCTTCAACCTGCTCAATGAACTCAATTTGTCACTTCAGGGGAGAATGACAACTGTCTTCAAGTTGGCAGATAAAGTGTCTGCTTTCACAGCCAAACGGAACTGTAGGGACGGTGAGTGGACGGGGGCATATTTGACATGTTCCCAACATTAACTGGGAATTTAGGAGAGACTGAGGCTGCACTGTCCTTCTCACAACTGGTGCGCAATCGCCTATCTTCACTGTTGACAGAATTCGAGCGTTACTTCCCAACCGCAAAAGACCCAAGACGTGAAAAGGAATGGGTCCATGACCCATTTGTGAATGTCCCCGGTGAATCATCCATGTCAGTGCGGGAAGAAGATCAACTCCTCGAGCTTGCAAATGACGACGGGCTGAAAAGTATGTTTGACATAACATCTCTGCCGGCATTCTGGATCAAAGTCAAGGCTGAATATCCTGAGATAGCCACGAAAGCACTGAAAACTTTGCTTCCATTTCCAACATCATATCTCTGCAATGAATGCAACAAAAACTAAATTGCAGAATAGACTGGACACAAGGAGCCCCCTTATGACTTATAATTGACTTATCACTATATTCATGAGAGGAAAATATGCGCCGTGTGTTTAATATTAAATTCATTAGATAATCCCTTTTAGAAACAAAATTGAGTATATTAGCCCCTGATAGTGACTTATAGTTGACTTATCACCTATATTCGTGTTGTGATTAACACCCCTCCCCCCCACCTTGGGCCGGTCCGCAAGAATATTGTCAATATTAAACTGGTTCGCGGTGCAAAAAAGGTTGGGGACCATTGCATAAAGCATAACAGATAGTATAAATTCTCTTGCAGATATGATATCACTCACCTTGGAGCAAACTATTTGGGATGGGAATGTTCTTCAAGATGTCATCAGTTGAAATCCTCCCATACCAGAACCACACAAAAACCTCTGCCTCTGATGGCCTGGTTTTTCTATTGACATATGATATTCCCAGTCCAGTCCATTTGGAAAATAACAGTCTCAGCACTTGATTTGTCAATTCCTAGTTACACAGCCATTTTCTCCCTATACCTTGCAAGTTCATAACCAGTAGAGGAAAATGGTCAAGGAAAATTTCTTGAGGGTTGCTTGTAAAAGTAGAACTAGAGTTTAACCTGTCATTCTTGCAGGCTCCAGGGCTGTGCTATGAAGTTGGCAGCCCAGGTCAATTGCATGAAAATAAAATTAAAATAATAGCATGGAAATCTGAGCTAAACATAATGTTAAATCACTGTATGGGAAGGCAGTAAAATGTAAGTTAAATATGGAAAAAATAAAGAAGTGGAAAATTTAAGCCATATATCACTGATACAAGCTACATTTTATGAAGACGTTCAACAATTATAGCTGAGTGATATGTTACATCTCACTGAACAGAGACTCTAGGAGACCAATACGACAGACAGAGTCAGGGCATTAGTTTAATTGACTCATCTAAAAGACAGGATTTCTCAGAAACACTGGCTCCCCAGAGTCACTCAGGAAGCAAGGATTTGAAGCATGAACCTTGACAACTTTCTGATCTGAGCGAAAAAGTGTAATTTTAAGACACATCATAAAACAATGCATTGGAGTCTCATTCCATGAAGTCAGATCCACTTAACTTGTGGCAAAATCACATATATATATTAAGAATTTACATATATCTTTGATCTGTTGCAAACCTAACACAAATTTCAAAAATGTTTTTTATTCCTACAGATTTGAACTGGAGTCAGGTATTGAGAGCAGTAACATCATCACCAATATTCAGAAATATTAAAGAATTACTAAAAAATGAATAAAGATTAATTTAATAACTTGCATTTATATCACACTCTTAACAGGCTAAAATGTTTCAATGCCGTTTGCAGGAACCTTATCCTCATAATATGAGGCCAGGTGATCTCCTGTACCTAATAAAGTGGCCACTGATTATATGTTCATGAACTTCTGCTGCTGTAGCCCATCCATTTAAAAGCTCCATGTATTGTATATTCAGAAATGCTCTTCTGCACACCACTGTTGTAATGCATGATTATATGAGTCGCTGTCACCTTCTGTCAGCTTGAACCAGTCTTGCCACTCACCTCTGACCTCTCATTAACAATACATTTTTGCTCACTGGACATTTTTTTTGTTTTCTCTGTAAACTCTAGAAACTGTTGTGTGTGAAAATCCAAGGAGATCAAAAGTTTCTGAGACACTCAAACCAACCTATCTAGCAGCAACATGGTTAAGGTCACTTAGATCATACTTCTTCTCCATTCTGTTGTTTGATCTGCACAACTAAATTTCTTGGGCATGTCTGCATCTGTTAATGCATTGTCGTAGACATAGTCATTGTCATACTTTATTGATCCCGGGGGAAATTGGTTTTCATTACAGTTACACCATAAATAATAAATAGTAATAGAACCATAAATAGTTAAATAGTAATATGTAAATTATTTATGCAGGAAATAAGTCCAGGACAAGCCTATTGGCTCAGGGTGTCTGACCCTCCAAGGGAGGAGTTGTATGTTTGATGGCAGCAGGCAGGAATGACTTCCTAAGACACTCTGTGTTGCATCTCGGTGGAATGAGTCTCTGGCTGAATGTACTCCTGTGCCCAACCAGTCCATTATGTAGTGGATGGGAGACATTGTCCAAGATGGCATGCAACTTAGACAGCATCCTCTTTTCAGACACCACCGTCAGAGAGTCCAGTTCCATTCCACAACATCACTGGCCTTACGAATGAGTTTATTGATTCTGTTGGTGTCTCTTACCCTCAGTCTGCTGCCCCAGCACACAACAGCAAACATGATAGCACTGGCCACCACAGACTCGTAGAACATCCTCAGCATCATCCGGCAGATGTTAAAGGACCTCAGTCTCCTCAGGAAATAGAGATGGCTCTGACCCTTCTTGTAGCCAGCCTCAGAGTTCTTTGACCAGTCCAGTTTATTGTCAATTTGTATCCCCAGGTATTTGTAATCCTCCACCATGTCCACACTGACCCCCTGGATGGAAACAGGGGTCACTGCTATCTTAGCTCTCCTCAGGTCTACCACCAGCTCCTTGGTCTTTGTCACGTTAAACTACAGATAATTCTGCTCAAACCATGTGACAAAGTTTCCTACCATAGCCCTGTACTTAGCCTCATCTCCCTTGCCGATGCATCCAACTATGGCAGAGTCATCAGAAAACTTCTGAAGATGACAAGACTCTGTGCAGTAGTTGAAGTCCGAGGTGTAAATGGTGAAGAGAAAGGGAGACAAGATAGTCCCCTGTGGAGCCCCAGTGCTGCTGATCACTCTGTTGGACACACAGTGTTGCAAGCACACATACTGTGGTCTGCCAGTCAGGTAATCAAGAATCCATGACACCAGGAAAGCATCCACCTGCATCGCTGTCAGCTTCTCCCCCAGCAGAGGAGGGCGGACGGTGTTGAACGCACTGGAGAAGTCAAAAAACATGACCCTCAGAGTGCTCGCTGGCTTGTCCAGGTGGGCATAGACACGGTTCAGCAGGTAGACGATGGCATCCTCAACTCCTAGTCGGGGCTGGTAGGCGAACTGGAGGGGATCTAAGTGTGGCCTGACCATAGGCCGGAGCAGCTCCAGAACAACTCTCTCCAGGGTCTTCATGATGTGGGAGGTCAATGCCACTGGTCTGTAGTCATTGAGGCCGCTGGGGTGCGGCGTCTTCGGCACAGGGACGAGGCAAGACGTCTTCCACAGCACAGGAACCCTCCGGAGTCACAGGCTCAGGTTGAAGACATGGTGAAGTACTCCACATAGCTGAGGGGCACAGGTTTTGAGCACCCTGGTACTGACACCATCCAGGCCTGCAGCCTTGCTTGTGTTGAGACGTTTCAGCTGTCTTCTCACCTGTTCAGCTGTGAAGCCCACCGTGGTGGTTTTGTGTGGGGGAGGGGTATAGTCATGAGAGCAGGGTTGGGGACTGTGAAGAGGGGTAGGAGGGGAGAGTGGAATATGTGTTGGCTGGGGGCCAACAACAGATGGCTCATGTGGGGGATGGGCAGGGGCCACAATGTCAAATCTGTTAAAGAACAGGTTAAGTTCATTGGCCATTCCACACTGCCGTCAGCTACTCTGTTGCTAGTTTGCCGGAAACCAGTGATGGTCCTCATCCCCCTCCAGACCTCTCTCATGTTGTTCTGCTGGAGTTTCCACTCAAGCTTCCTCCTGTACCTGTCTTCAGCCTCCCTGATGCTGGCTTTCAGGTCCCTCTGTGTTGCCCTCAGCTCCTCCCTATTTCCATCTCTAAACGCCCTCTTTTTAGCGTTCAGGATGTCCTTAATGTCCTTTGTCACCCATGGCTTGTTATTTGAATAACAAAGGACAGTTCTTGTTGGAACATTGCAGTCCACACAGAAGTTGATGTAATCAGTGATGCATTCTGTGAGCCCATCAATATCCTCTCCATGTGGCTCACAGAGTGCCTGCCAGTCTGTCACCTCAAAACAACCCTGGAGCGCCTCATAAGCCTCCTCCAACCATTTCCTCACTGTCCTTGAGGTTGCAGGTTTACTCTTCACCAGAGGCACGTAGCAGGGTTTTAGATGCACCAGGTTGTGATCTGACCTTCCCAGTGGCGGGAGGGGAGAGGAGCTGTATGCATCCTTAACGTTAGCGTAGATTAAATCCAGAGCCCTCTTCCCTCTGGTTGTACAGCTCACATACTGTGTGAAGTTGAGCAGTGTTCTAGCCATGGTAACATGGTTGAAGTCACCCGAGATGGTAATGAGGGCAGTCGGGTGCTGGGTTTGTAATCTGGCTATGACGGTGTAAATGATGTTACATGCCGACGTTGGGTTGGCAGAGGGAGGGATGTACACAACAACCACAATTGCATGCAAGATTTCCCTTGGCAAATAATATGGCCGGAGTCCAACAGCAAAAAGTTCAATATCCGGGCTACAAACACGTTGCTTGATCGTAATATGCCCAGGATTGCACCATCTGTTGTTTACCAGAACCGCCAGCCCCCCTCCTTTACGCTTACTGCTGTCTGCATCTGTTAATGCATTGAGCTGCTGCCACAAGATTGGCTGATTAATTATTTGCATTAATGAGCAGGTGTACAGGTGTATCTAATAAAGTGACCATTGAGTGGATCTTGCTGAATGCCAGGAGAGATTAAACATTGACATTGGATTCCAACTTCCTGTGCTGTCAATTGCAGAAGCTCAAAGTTCAAAGTAAATTTGTTTTTCAAAGAACGTACTGTATGTGTCACCATATAGTACCCTGAGATTCACTTTATTGTTGGCATTTATAGGAAAATAAATACAATAGAATCAAGAAAATCTATACAAAAATAAAGACTGACAAACAACCAATGTGCAAAAGACGAAAACTTGTGCAGAATAAATAAATAAATAATGAAGTCGCAAGCCCTTAACTCCGAGTGGAGTCATTGGGATGCCGTCATGACGGCCTTTATTTAGCAGGCTTTCTTATTTTTACGAGGCCGAGTTGCTAGCTCGATGCTCAACCCAGCACGGATGGAAAGCATGCAAGGGAGCCGGCTGGATTCGAACTCGGGAGCCTTTGCTCCGAAGTCTGGCGCTGATGCCACTATGACACCAGCCGGTAAAATAAATAATAATTGAACAATATATATAGTGCCTTGGTTCACATCTTTACTGTTATGCTGTAGGTATTTCATTTAGCAGCTCTGTAAGAGCTGCTTGTTCTGCTTTCAGCCTGTTTGCGTTACTGTTGAAGATAAGGGATGATGTGGAATGTGTGCCATCCAGTTAGCGGAAGGTTTTCTTGGTGAAGGGCAATAAAGTTGGGCTTGGGGCTTTTGTTTGAGAGGAGATAAAGAGAGAAGATGCTGGGGAGAACTGGTCATAGCGTGCGATCGGTGGGAGACCTGTTTATTCGAGATGGATTGCGAGCACCATTCAGAAGGTGGTGTGTGCTTTCACATGGACCAACGGGCCAGCGTGTGAGTGACAGAGAAGTTCAAGATGAGCTCCAACTCGTGCACATTTGACTGTTTAATTAGAATGGACCCTCTTCTTTTTGTTATTCTTTACTAACCCTTAAGTTAAGATTCATAAATATATTTCCTTTCATCATATACAGTGTACTGCCTGTAATTTTGTGGCATTAATTTGTAACAGGTAGCAAATGACACAGCATCCACACAAACAGGAAGCTCGGGGTGGGATCAAGCACACCTCAATCTCATGACTTTGGCAGAGTTGGAGGTTGTCTTCCCTAGACTTACACAGCCAAGGAAACCGGGGTGTTTCATATTTACGTTGAAAAAGAGAGGGGAAATAATGAGGCAGAGTTCATTGGTTCATGCACTGTTCAGAAATCTGAAGGTGGAGGGAAGGAAGCTGTTGTTAAAATGTTGAGTGCGTATATTGAGGTTCTTGCACCTCCTTTCTGATGGTGGTCATGAGGAGCGGGCATGTGCCAGGAGGTGGGTCCTTAATATATATGTTCCATTTTTGAGGCACTGCCTTTTGAAGGTGTTCTTGAAGGTCAGGGGCAAGAGTCCATGATGGAGCTGGCTGAATTTACAATCCTCTACAGCTTTTTGCAATAGGCTGTAAATGTCACTGATTCATTCTCACCTGGTTCTTCAGGGATACAATAATACAGTGGTTAACCTGTATTACCATGTCCAGTAATCCAGGGGGCTTGGCAGAAAGTTCAAATCCCACCATGCAGTCAGGGAATTTAAAATTCAGTTAATTAAATAAATGTGGAATAATCAGTAAAGAGCTACTCTCATTTATGGGATCATTAAGCTACTGGGGTTGTTAAAAACCCATCTGCTTCTTTGAAGGAAGGAAACTGCTGGCCTTGTCTGGGCTGCCCTAAATGTGCATTTTTGTTGGTTCTCAATTTACCAAACAAAGTGTCCCAGCAAACAAAGCAATTGCCAACACATTGGCTCATCCTTCCTGCAGGGGAATTAGAGATGGTCAGTAAATGCTGGCAGTGTTGTCCAAATCCAGTAAATGAATATCAATAAATCAGCTGCAGAACGTTAAAAAAGACTATCATGCATACTGAGACGTTTTGTATCCGTGCCTCTCCAGGAAAAACAGGTGCCATAATTGCCTGTGCACTGCATCTTTCTTCAGTTTAAAGAGTGTTAGTTGTTATTTAAACGATAGTAATTCTGCTGCTGTTTTGGTTAAATGGATCTTGAAACCACCCCCACCTTCAACCTAACCCCATGAGAAATGAGACATAAAAGACTGCAGATGCTAGGATCTGGAGTAACACAGAGACTATCAGAAGAACTCACCAGGTCAAGCACCATCGATGGGAGGCAAAAATTATCGACTTTTTGGTCCAAAGCCTTGTATCAGGACTGAGTGTGGAGGGGTGAGATGGGAGGAGAAGGAACGTGGCAAGAAAGGACTGCAAAGCGATTGGTGTACTGGGGAGGGGGTTGCAAGTGAACGGCAAATTAACCATGTAGGGGAGGTGGGTGGCTGTGGTGGATTTGGGAGACTCTCTCAGGGGAACTATGGAAGTAACCAGATGATGAGGGAGAGGAAAAAGAAAAAAAAATAGACAATAGCTGTGGAGGGAAATAAAAAGGAACACCAGTTAAGGTAGTGAGAATAGAAACCATCAGAGGAGAAGGTAGATGTAAACAACAATTGGAACTAAATGGGATGGGGTGGGTAACCTGAGTGTGAAGTTGATAGATTGAGGTGGTAGAAAGGGACAAAGAAGGATGGAGGTGTGGGAGGGGGACACAAAAGGGAGGATAAAAGGATCCAAAATGGAGAAGGATGGGGGTTGGAGAGGGGAGGAAAAGTTAAAAAGGGGTTATCTGAAATTGGAAAACTTAATATTCATGCCATAGTGTTGTAAACGATCCAGGCAGAGTTTCAGCCTGAAACACCAACTATTTATTTCCTCCCATCAATGCTATTCAGCCCACTGAGTATTTCCAGCAGATTGTGTGGTGAATGATGTACTGGGAATGAAACAAGGAAGATCATTATACACACAAATGGAGGGAAAACTTTGGAATTCTCTTTGCTGCGAAGTTGTGTTTGCTAGGGAACAATTGGGAGTAGAATTAAAAACTGTTGAGCTAACATGGGTGAATAAAGCCCAGATACGGATCAACCAAGAGTGGGGAAGGGCTTGAGAGGCTACATAGCCTATATCTGTTTATTTGCTCCTATGTTTCAATCATTTGAATTGCTGATTTGACTGCAGGTAATCAACCAAACAATAATTAAAATATTGCATTATTGCAATAACTCAATATATAAGTTTGCTGAGGACATAACAATTGTACAATTGTAGGCCATATCTCAGGTAATGATGCGTTTCAGTACAGAGATGAAATTAAGAACCTGGTGGCATGGTGTGAAGACAATAATCTATCCCTCAATGTCAGCAAAACAAAGAAATTGGTTGTTGACTTCAGAAGGAGTAGCGGACCGCATGACCCAATTTACATCGGTGGTGCGCAAGTGGAACAGGTCAAAAGCTTTAAGTTCCTTGGGGTTAATATCACAAATGACCTGACTTGGTCCAGCCAAACAGAGTCCACTGCCAAGAAGGCCCACCAGCGCCTTTACTTCCTGAGAAAACTAAAGAAATTTGGCCTGTCCCCTAAAACCCTCACTAATTTTTATAGATACACCGTAGAAAGCATTCTTCTAGGGTGCATCACAACCTGGTATGGAAGTTGTCCTGTCTAAGACTGGAAGAAGCTGTAGAAGATTGTGAACACGGTGCAGCACATCACACAAACCAATCTTCTGTCCTTTGACTCACTTTACAAAACACGCTGTCGGAGCAGTACTGCCAGGATAATCAAGGACATGACCCACCCAGCCAACACACTTTTCATCCCTCTTCCCTCTGGGAGAAGGCTCAGGAGCTTGAAGATCCATATGGACAGATTTGGGAACAGCTTCTTTCCAACTGTGATAAGACTGCTGAACGGATCCTGACCCGGATCTGGGCCATTACCTCCAAATATCCCGACCTGCATCTCAGTTTTTTTGCACTACCTTATTTTCCATTTTTCTATTTTCTATTTATGATTTATAATTTAAATTTTTAATATTTACTATTGATTTGTAATCCAGGGAGCGGGAAGCGCAGAATCAAATATCACTATGATGATTGTACATTCTAGTATCAATTGTTTGGCGACAATAAAGTATAAAGTATGTACCAACAGGTTGGAAAGAAAACGTTCTTAGAATTCATGAATTCTATTCTCTTGCAGCTCTTCAGCTAACCTTGACTTCTCACATACAATACATGTCAATCAGTATCATCTTATTGCTAACATTAATGGCAAGTGAAATATACCCAACCAAACTAAAATGTACGTTTTCATTATACGGTCTGTCGTGCCAAATTATGCTTTGAATTGACATCATTTTACTCCTGAAATAACGCCAAGCAGTTTGAAATGTATTTTCATTTAGGTATCACTGCAAATGAAATCATTACTCAGATTTGTTGGGTTTGCATTCCAGAGCACAGATTAAAATAGGCAAATGGGTTCAATACTTTTTTTTGTGAAATACTGAGCTTGGGAGTTAATGCAAGCTCTGTGGAACTCAAACAGAATGACAAGAATTCTAGTAAATAGTGTACGACTGCTTCAAAATATCACTATTCAGGGTTTACTTTTTATCATGATCTCCCTTTGTCTGCTTTTGCAATCAAAGGGCTTCAACTGTTAGCCGCCTTAGTAGAATATTTCTCCCTCACATGGCGCAGAGTCCTATCTAACACCTCATGATTTAATTAGAGGTTTGCATGAATCATATTTGAAGTTATAAAAGGTTACATCTAGCCAATGATAATCAAATGGTAAGTGAACTATACTGGTTCCTAGGCAATTGCCTTTGTGAAAATGTCACGTCAAATAATACAACTGGCCAGACATCAATAATGCAAATATAAGAGTGAATGTATGTTCATACACTGCAGAGAGTCTTTTGAGAGCTTAAGAGCAAGATAAACAGCAGGACCCTTTAAACTCATTTCATTCCCTCCATTCTGTCAAGAAGCTGAGTGGAGGAGGTGTAGGCATCAATATAAAAAGCTTTGTTATATAGTGTCATTTGCAGTCATTTTCAATTCAATCATAAACGCTCTTATTTAACCATAATCCAGATAAATTAACAAGGATCATTACTCACGGGCCAAACAAAGGTGTAATTTACACAAAGCCCATTTACCATCACCCCTGTTCTAGTTCTTGGATCAGCAAGGATTTGATTTTTAAATCTTAAATCTTATTTACAAATTTCTTTGTTCTCCACCCCTCCCTATCTGTATAACATTCCTCACCTGTTCATCCCTCTGAGACAGCAAAGGTGCCCCAGGTGTGTCAATCTGCACATTATTAATTTTTAATCAGTAGCTCAGGCAGCATCTGTGGCAAGAGAAACAGGGTTCCGATGAAGGGTCACCAACCTGAAGCATTAATTCTAAATCTCTGTAAACAGTATGCAGTGTTTCCAGCATTATTCTGTTTTAATTTCAGATTTCTATCAGCTCCAGTTCTTATTTTTAAATTCCCATTGCATTATCAATGGTAGCAATTTATTCAATTGGCAGTCATCAAGTTCTGGAAGCTCTTCTCAAAACTCCCTTTACATCCTCCCAGAAATCTTACAAAAATGGCTAGGTGAGTGGGCAAGGAATGCAGGGACTGTGTCCATGAATAGAATGGATGTGTGTGAATTGGTGCCCCAGTAAGTGGATGGGGAGCTTGCAAACATTACCATAGGTAATCCAAGGGGCCTTTTAAAAAGCTTGAGTTTGGGAATCTGCACTTGTCCATTTGCCTCATTCCTTTTTTCACCAGAGCCAGACTGTGAACCATCTGGATTTCAGACGATGACCCATATGTCACACCACTGTGATTTCTGAATAGCTCAATAGCAGTCTATGGGACCTGACCTAATTCAATTCCAAATGCTGTTTGATCATGAGATGTTGTCAGTAAGTAGACATTGTGGTTCGTCCATCATCATCGATGAAGACCTTGACCACCATTAGTCACTTTGAGACTGGATGCGGTGTGTCCGAAGCTGACCGGTCAGGCCAATTCGGGCAAGGAATGTCCTGGCACATGTTGGGCAGACGTGTGTAGGCACTGCAGTTGTTGCACTGGTGGTTCTGGACTTGCACAGCTCGCGCTTATGTTGTGCTTCAGCAATGCATAAGCTTGACAGCCCTTGTGGATGAGGCTGTGCCAGGTAGGGCCGTTTTGTGCCAGCATTTTCCAACAGGTCGTGCCTACGTGAAATGACTTCAGGGAGGCCTTTAGCATGTCTTTATAACGTTTCTTCTGCCCTCCATGCGAGCGTCTTCCAGCAGAGAATTCCTCAAAAAGGAGTTGCTTGGGTATGCGCTCGTCCGGCATGCGGATGACATGACCTGCCCATCGGGTCTGTGCTCTCATCAGCAGCATGTGGACTGATGGTAGACATGCTCTAGAGAGAACTTCAGTGTCTGGTACTTTGTCTTGCCATCTGATGCCTAATATTCTGCGAAGACAAGTCATGTGGAAATGGTTGAGCTGTCTTGCATGCCTTCAATACACAGTCCACATTTCTCAGGCATACAGGAGGGTAGTGAATACAACGGCTCTGTAGACCTTCAGTTTTGTTGCTGGACTGATTCCTCAACGTTCCCATACAATGGAGCGCAGTCTACCGAAAGCAGAACTTGCCTTTGCTATTCTGCAGTTAACTTCTGTATCAATAGTCACTGCTCGGGAGAGGGTCCTGCCAAGGTAAGTAAACTGGTTCACTGCCTGTAGTTTCTGTCCTTGGATTGTGATTTTAGGATCTGTGTACAGTGCATGAGGGGCAGGCTGGTGCATGACTTTGGTCTTTTTGATGTTGATGGTGAGTCCAAAGTTGTCTCAAGCCGTGGAGAATTTGTCCATATTGACTTGCATCTCTGGCTCCGAGCCAGCATACAGGGCGCAGTCATCGGCAAACAGGAAGTCTCTCAGAACAGTCTCCTTCACTTTGGTAATAGCTTGAAGTCTTTCAGGTTGAAGAGCTTCCCATCCACTCTGTACTTGAGGCTTATTCCAGCGTCACTGTCCTGGAAGGCATTATTTAGCATGGCAGTAAACATCATGCTGAACAGTGTGAGTGTGAGCACACAGCCCTGTTTGACACCATTGGTGACTGGGAACGCCTCAGAGGATTCTCTGCCATCCAGCACTCTGGCCATCCATCTATCATGGAACTGGCGTACCATCCGAATGAAGTTGGCGGGGCAGCCAAACCTTGACATGATCCTCCACAAGTCTTGTCGGCAGACAGTGTCGAAGGCTTTCGTGAGGTCAACAAAAGTTGTGTAGAGTTCACGATTCTGCTCCTGACACTTCTGAAGTTGGTGCGCGGCAAAAATCATGTCAATAGTCCCACGACCTTTGCGAAAGCTACACTGTGACTCTGGCAGCAGGCCCAGCTCCAGATGAATGACCAGACAATTTAGCAGGACTCTTGCAAGGGCTTTTCCTGCGATGGAGAGCAGCGAGATTCCTCACTGGTTGTCATATACTTGTCGATTGCCCTTCCTCTTGTAAGTAAGTAGACATACTTGTTAAGTGGAAGACTTTTAGAAATGAGATAGGGATATTTCAGGATTAGCAAATTCCCATTCGAATGAAGGGCAAGGCTGGGATATTTGAGGGATAGTGGGGCCACAGAGATCAGGAGGGTAATACTGTAGACAGAGTTAAAACATGACAGTCCTGATGAAGTGTAAGACATGTGAGGTAATGAATATTGGAATCATGAGTGAAAGGGCTTCGTCCAGTTTCAGATTTATATAAACTGTAAGATGAGAGTCCAGGAGAATTGAGGGTTTCAACCAAAGGTAAGCTGAAATGGAGACAGGTGAGAGTAGAATCAGTGATGAGATTTTGTATTGAAGATGAAAGACAATGGCTTTGGTCCAGACAACTTTCACGATAATGAAATTTCTGCTTCTTCCATACAAACAGGCAGGGTGATAAATTGGAGACCCTGATGGTGGTGGTAACCTTGAACCAGGTGTTTCAGAGTGCTTGTGGAACCTGACATGATTTTGTATAGGTAGATTAGGAGCTGATTTTTCCACTGGCTCAGATGCCTCTTAATTAGAGGTTGGCTTCTCAGGAGAGAAATGAGAAGGACCGTCTTCATTTGAGGGTGGTAAATCACTAACATTCTCTGTCCTGGAGTGCAGTGGAACCCAGTCACTGAGTAGAGGTCGTCCCCAGATTATGGCAGGTTTCTGTTCTTCTGAACCATTCATAGCCAAACACTTCTCAAGTCAGAAATGTGGCTGCAAACAGAGTTCCTACATGGCAGAAGATACCCGCAGCTCTGTAGCAGCTGGCAAATTCATCCTGGCATTCTCCCAAACATGTGATTGTACGTACAGATTGTATATAAGTCGAGCACTTACAAACTGGGGAGGACCTGTATATTCACAACAGCAATCAGTAATGTTATTAAGGAATTGTGAGATACAAATGAGCAAGATAATGACAATGAGATTACTCGATCTTACAGAGTATTGGACAGTATCAGATGGTTTTGTCTGCAGAGAGAAAAAAGGAGTTCAAGGATATAACTTTGGTCTGTAGTCTGGATGGTTAAGAAGGGAACAATATGAAAGCAGTTCAAGCCATCCAGAGGACAGTAGAGGGACATTGGTGAGACGAATGTAGGCAAACACCGCAGATAGGTTGAGAATGCTGAAGAAGCATAATTACCCTCATCACAATTAAAGATTGCATTTTTAAATCTGTAAAATGCATTTCTGTTGTGGGATGAGAATAAGTTTGCAGACCTCATGTATGAATTCACAGAGTATATTTGGAATAATTTCAAAAGTAAATAATTTCTTATTCTCTGAGGAATTGAATGGACAACTGTCTAGTTATGGCAAATCAATAGTTAAGGATGGATCTTATTTGGAGAGGATCAGTGCAGTTAATAAGTTCTTTATTGAGATTCCTGATCTGTAATTCATTATTATGAGGATGATTACATGACAGACACATTAAGCTTGTCATGCAGCACATTGCTAATAAATGCTGAAGAGATTAAATAGAGATCTCTAGCATGAAGTCAGAATAAAAGCAATGCACTTATACACTCAGAGGTCACTTTATTAGGTACATCTGCTTGTTCATGCAAACATCTAATCAGCCTATCATATGGCAGCAACTCAATTGATAAAATCATGCAGATATGGTGAAGATCTCCAGTTGTCCAGACAAAACATCAGAACATGAAAGAAATGTGATTTAAGTGACTTTGTCCATGGAATGATTGTTGGTGCCAAAAGGGGGTGGTTTTTATATCTCAGAAACTGCTGATCTCCTGGGATGTTCACATACAACAGTCTCTAGAGTTTACAGAGAATAGTGCAAAGTAAAACAAAAAGCAGTGAGTGGCAGTTCTCTGGGAGAAAATGCCTGGTTAATGAGAGGTCAGAGGAGAATGAAGAGACTGGTTCAAGCTGGCAGAAAGACAACAGTAACTTAAATAACCGTGTGTTACATCAGTAATGTGCAGAAGAACATTTCTGAATGCACAGTATGTCGAACCTTAAAATGGATGGGCTACAGCAGCAAAAAAACAATAAATGTACACTCAGTGATGACTTTATTACGTATAGGAGGCAGCTAGAGAAGTGGCCGCTTGGTGTAAATCCAGAAAAATATGTAAAATATTTAAGCTGAATTTGTTTTCACCAAGTAAGTATGTGCATACTGTTAACTTCTGAAAGAACACTATATTTAAATACAGAACAAAGACATGTAAATTAAGGCACTATGTTTGTATCTTCAACAGGGAGAGAGTAATTCAAAGCAGACACTTGTCTTTGTGGTCTGATCCAGCAAGCTCATCATCCTTTTCTAAGTGTTGTGCTCAGTGGACATGTTACTTCCTGTAACCTAGGAATCAGATTCAACAATTGGCCTCTGGCTCCCAACTCAATACAATTGCTGATCTGTATCTTAGCCCTTGACAACTGCTTTGGCTCCACACCCATACTACCTTCATCTCGATAGCATTGTAGAAGATATAGGTCCAGAGTCCCACAGGCCTTTGAATGAAGAAGTGTTTCTGCCAGGATTCTGAAGTGGTTTACCTCAAATTATAAGAGTCTGCCTCTTTGATCTAGCTCTATATTATTCCTAAACAACTTGTTTTCATGTGAAAAATGGCTGCTGTTCAGTGGGAGAGTAGTTGATAAACTTTTGCCATACTTTATAGTCAGAGGTAAAGAATGTTTCAGAAGGAACCTTCTGACAGGGAAAGGACCACAGAAGGTTCCAGTTTGGAAACCAGAGAAATAATTCCACAAGTAAAGCTTAATGTGGTATGAAGTATTATGAAAGGAACTGAATCCCCTCTCAGCAGGAGAACCAGGAGAGACAAGCATGAGGTCATGAACTAAGGGTTGAAGTAAATTATGACTTTAGAATGAAGTGCTTTGCATGACTTAACAGCTTATGACATAGGCAATCACCTAATATAGCGAATAATTATTTGACGTATTAAGAAAATGAAAAGCATATTAAGAGATTTGTTTTCAACACAAGGGGGCTATGCATGCCAGAATTTACATCTGCCATCCATTGGAGGAGCTGACAACGTGAACTTGACACTTACGGCTGCCCATGCACATTCATCCAAAGAGACTGGAGATGCTGGAATCCGGGGGGAAAAATGGCGCATTACTCAGTGCATCAGGCAGCATTTGTGGAGGCAAAAGGTGCAAGTTCCTGATGCAGGATCTCAACCTGAAATGATGACTTACATTGTTCCCTTCACAGATGTTGCTTGACCTGGTGAATGCTGCCAGCATTCCGTCCTTTTGCTTGTGGAATTCCTAATCCAATCAAAACAGATGTGTGTCATAACTACATTTCCATGAGCCATCCCTGAGTTGTAATGTGGGTAAGAGGGAATCTGTGGTGAAGGAGGATCAGGAAAGCAAATGTGACTTCCACAGAATTCTTGGCACAGCTTGTAGCTTTGGAGTTAGGACCATTCCTTGTGTGGAGTGTTCATGCATCCTTCTCAAGACATGGCAACTTGAGCACAGTTCTTAATCCCAGTGTTTCTCTAACCACTATGCTACCATTCTACCCTGCACTGGGTGGCATGGTAGAATAGAGGTTAGAGGAATGCCTTACAGTGCCAGTGAACAACAGTGATGGGGGTTCATTTCCTTAGTCTGTAAGGAGTTTGTACTTCCTCTCCATGACAGTGTGGATTTCCTCTGGGTGCTCTGATTTCCTCCAATATTCCAAAGACGTATGGGTTAGGGTTTGTAACTTGCTGGCATGCTACAACACTGGAAGCATGCTGACACTTGTGGGCTGCCCCCAGGACATCCTCGGACTCTGTTGGTCATCGATACAAACCACACATTTCACAGCACGGTTTGATGTTCTGTATCAATCTCAAGACATGCCATCACTGCTGTATCCAATCTGCACTCTCATTCCCCATGTCTACTCCCTCTCCCCACCCTCACTCCATCCTTTCACTCCTGCCCCATCTCCACACATCTGCCCATGCACTCATTCCCATTCCTGCTGCTCTCCTGTCTTTTTTTGCCAGCCTATTTCATACTTCATTGTCCTTCTTGATAGATACTCCAATCCATGTGGTCTATGGTTGAAGCTGGTGCTACCGGGTCTCTGGATATCTAGATCCAGAAGCCAGCACAAATTACCTTCAAGGTGCCACCCCTTCTTTAAAAGGTCAGACGCATAATTGTACTGCTGGCAAGGTAGTCAGTTCACTCATTCTGCAGCTGTCCAAGGTTTACTGAAACATGTCCCAGTCGAAAGGCATCTTTATTTTAAAAAACATGCTTCCAGCCTGCTGCTAAAGCATGATAGCACCCATAGCCTTCAAGAAATGCCCCAGAACAGCCAGAGAAAAGGTACAGGAGTGACAAGGGGCCGTAGCGCACTTATCTGTACATACATTCTACATTTTTAATTTTATGCTCAAGTTCTCATCCAGAAAAGAGCTAAATACACTCAACGACCACTTTGCACATCTGCTCATTAATGCAAATATCTAATGAGCCAATCTTATGGCAGAAAATTAATGCATAAAAAATGCAGACATGGTCAAGAAGTTCAGATGTTGTTCAGATCAATCATCAGAATGGGGAGAAACTGCGAACTGAGTGATCTTTGCTGTGGGATGATTGTTGGTGTCAGACCTTGTGCCAACTCTTTCTTTCCATGACGACTGCCACACAACATCCAGTAGTGCAAATGCATGGCTCCTGCCAACCTATTGTTTCACTGAACCTTTCGTCACCTTTCCCAGTAACTGATATGTTTTATTTAATAACACTCGTGTGGAGAGGATCAAAATGGTACATTATTAGTGTCACATAAATACAACTTCCCATTCTTCACTTCAGCCACTAATTTGCCTCTTGGCTACTTCGGAATGTTCCCTTTAGAACTACTCTCTTGACCTAATTAGCAATTAGCCTTCATACTCTATCGAAAATATTAAGCCCATTTGGTTAATATTTGAATTTATTGAAGGACAAGAGGTTAATAAACCAGGTAATTGCAAACAAGCAATGTTAGCTTATCCCTTTGTACTGGTTCAGGTTAGCAGTTCCATTACTGATGTACTCATGTCTTTCTATCAGTCCTTTCAGACAAGCAATTACTATCACACATGCAACTAATATAACCTTTGCAAAATGAGGATTAAACCACAATAACATCTTCTCTACCACTTAATGTACAAACTATTAATTTCATTACAATTTCACACTTCAGTTAACATATTACCAAGCAACGTTATTCTGTTAGTGTAGGATTAAAATTCCCCCAGTTGCCTCCTCTGATTAGTGATATTTCCTATGCTGAATAATAATGATTATCTAAAACAATTAACCCAACTAATTAAGTTCTGTTCCATAGAGAGGATCACCAATCCAATACATTCCTTTGCCACACAGTCTTGATGACTTACAGTTGACATGTAATACCGCACGTGAATTAGGGGAACATCAGGATGCCATTCTTTAAAAGGATTATCACGTTACGCCCATTCTCTTTGCTTGCAGGTTTTAGACATGAGACACACATCTGCTCAAGCATTTCCGCAATTCCCTCTGAAAAAATGTTACCTTCTTTCAGCACGTTTTCAGGAAGTGGATTCTAGACAAAAATGAATTCTCATCACCATAAATTTGAACATACCTACACGTATATTGATGTCTTTGAGTGAGGATAGGTGGCAAAATTTGACACTGTCATGAACAATGGTGATTTTAAGGTTACTGACATCCCAGATCAATACTGTCTTTCCAGGAGACAAGATATCTTTGCAAACCTTTCTGGAGAGAAACAGTTCAGCAAAGTGACTTAGCAGAGTCCTACCTACAGATGGAGAAGGAAGAAGAGTCCAAAGCATTGTCAACTATAAGCACTCACAAAAGGCTTTACCGCTATAATAGACTTATTTTTGGAGTAGCATCTGCACCTGCAGTTTGTGGTCCAGGTGCTGCATGGCTGCCCAGGCACTCTGTGGTACCTGGATGACATCATTGTTACCAGTAAGCATGACAGGAACATCTCTAAAATCTCAAGGCGGTATTAAAAAGATCAGAAGATTATGGGCCCAGAGCATGACACAAGTGTGAATTTTTTAAATCAAGAATCACTTACTGTCATCACACCATTGGTGCACAAGGATTATACAAGTATGCTGAGAAAATTCAGACAATGGTGGATGCCACAAGGCCAAAAGATATGTCACAATTGCAGTCCTTTTTAGGATTTGTCAACTACTATAACTGGTTCCTGTCAAACCTGGCTAATACAACCACAACTTATTACTGCAGATCGGGAAGAAATGGAAATCGACGAAGCATGTGAGGTGGCTTTTGTAAAGTTAAATGAAATGGTCATGTCAGACGTTGTACTGATACATTATGATCTACATCGTGCTGTGAAGTTTGCCATGAGAATTGTTTCGGATGTCAACAAATCCAGAAGAAAGGTATTCTGAGCAGTCTGAGCCATTTCCTGCAGACTCAGAGTCAACTCCTACAACCACCATGGAGAAGGCCCCAGAAAATGAGACTATTTCACAGGCCCCAGATCCTGAGATTGCTTCACAGCCATAAATCTCATAGGCCGAATAGAGCGATTCCTCTTGTCAAGAAAGACGTCATCCCACAAGAGTAAGAAAGCCTCCACAACAATTAAATCTTGTCATACCTCGCTATCAGGTGTGGGTAAACGTGCCCAACAAAGGTCACCAGTTACAATAAAAAACAGATGGTAAGCCGCAGCAGCACATTAGTACAAAGTATTTTATTTAGTGCCAGGAGAAAAAAATGCAATAGCTGCCCAAAAGTTCTGAAGAAATTAAAAGTATTTACAAATAGACAAATGGAAACAAACATGTACAAAATTTTACAAAGATACTGAGGCTTTCTCCATGACATACCTTGTCGTTAACTTTCCAACTATTCTATTCACCAATCGTCAAATCCAACCTCCACACCCCTCAGTAAAACCAAATGGAGGGTTTAAATCTGCCTGCGTAGAGTGTAGTGCACCTGCTCCCACTAACCCTGGCATTATTTTAGGACACCCAAAAACTGTCCCTCGGTTCTACAGTCTGCAAACCGATGTAACAGTGTGAGTGAAATTAAATCAAACTGTTTGGAATGCCTGTATCTAGAATCTTTATTCTCATGTGTTAAAAACCAGTAGAACACGTTAAGGGATTGTTTTGATTAGCCAAGCTAGCAATTGTTTTTCTGTTGGGGTGTGTAAATGTTAAACTCCCAAGAATTGCAGAACAGGAGGGCAAAGTTTGTGAACTACTGGGGAAACTAGACCAGGGATGGAATGAGGAGAAGTATCTAACCGGGCAAAGGGGCAAGGTTAGTAGGAGAATTAGCATTCCCAACCAGCTCTGTCACAAATCTTTAGGCCTGCATTGAACAATCTAAAATTTACTAAGCCGTAGATTATCAGTATAGTGGTTGTACTACGTATATAATACATTGGAGCCTGTGATTTGCCATTTAGAGATTGTTTGGGTGTTTCAGCTCTCTGCAGTCTTCAAGAGGATTCCAGGAGGCAGAAGCAGTATGCAGGGAACTTTTAGGCAGGAAGGCTGTGGCACGAGGCGCGAGTCGATATTCTACTCCATTTCACTGATTAAAGCTTCCATTGCTAGCCGATTAGAGGGAGATTGAAATATCGAAAAGAATGCAGAAAGTGAGCGTAGGTTGCCTGCCTCTTTATCACCGGGGGGACGCTCTAGTACAGAGAGGGGAGACTGCCTCTTGATCGCTGGTGGGATTGCTTGCAGCCAGAAAGGGAATGGCCTGCCACTGTGCTTGGAGGCTTTCTGCATTTTTGGATATGGACTTGCACTATAGACATTTTTTCAGTCTATCCTTGTGCAGGATTCCCCAAAGGATAACTTGCAGGTTGAGTCAGTGGTGAGGATGGCAAATGCAATGTTAGCATTCCTTTCAAGAGGACTAGAAAATAAAAGCAAGGATGTAATACTAAGGCTTTACAAGGCATTGGCCAAATCTCACACAGAGTATTGTGAGCAGTTTTGGACCATTATCTAGGAAACAATGTGCTAGAGAAGATCTACAGTAGGTTCATGAGAACGATTCTGGAAATGGAAGTGTTAACACATGAGAAGTGTTCGATGGCTCTGGGCCTGTACTCAGTGGACTATAGAAGGATGAGGTGTAATGTCATTAAAACCAATTTAATGTGAAAGACTGAGATAGAATGGATGTGAAGAGAGTATTTCCTATAGGAAAGGAGTCAAGAACCAGAGGACACAACCTCAGAACAGAGGAATGTCCATTTAGAAAAGAGATAAGGAAGAATTTCTTTATCGAGAGGGTAATGAATCTGTAGAATTAATTGCCACAGATGGCTTTGACTGTCAAATTGTTGGGTATATTTAAAGTGGAGGTTGGTAGGTTCTTACTTACTCAGGGTGTCAATGGTTACAGGTAAAGGCAGGACAATGGGTTTGAGCAGGACAATATTTCTACTTCCAGGGCGCCTAGGCACGATTCAAGTAGCAGCAGTACTCTCAATGAATACGATTAAATATTCCTGTTTCAGCCTGATACAGCTAAAAAGCACAACTGCTTCCAAGGTCAGTACAGTCATCAAAGATGTCTTAATGCGTTTAAATAAACTAGCGTTGCTTAAAACTGGCAGAATGAACACCAATTGTGGTCGGAGTGCCTATGTAGGATACCATGGAGTGAGCCTGGGTGCAGAGCGGGGTTACAAGTGCGTTTAAGGAAACAGGGCTTTAAGCTCCCTATACTGACTATCTTGCTGGCAAACATGCAGTCTTTGGTAGCAGTATCCATTCTACCTCAGGCCAATGTCAATCAGACTTTAGATGATCTGAGCAATGGGATCAACATGCATGAAATAGTGCCTCCTAACACCTTCACCATCGTTTTGAGAGATTTTAACCAGGCTCAGTCTGAAAAAAGATCACGGGACCATTGCTATACCACCATCAAGAATGCCTACCGTGGTATTCCACGTCCTCACTTCGGGAAGTTTGATCTCCTGGCTGTACTTCTACTCCCTCCCAGCAGAGGCTGAAGACTGCAGCATCAGTAGTGAGGACCAAGAAGGTATGGACAAGGGAAGCACAGGAGCGCTTACAGGTTGGAGGCGACATCAGATGCACAGCAACTCTGGCAAGGTTTGCAAGACATTACTTCCTACAAAGCAAAACCCAATAGCATGAATGGCAGCGATGCTTCACTACCAGGTGAACTCAACACTTTCCTTGCTCACTTTGAAAGGGAGAACACAGCTACAGCTGTGAAGATCCTTGCTGCACCTGATGACCCTGTGATCTCTGTCTCACAGGCCTTGTTAGGCTGTCTTTAAAGAGAGTGAACCCTTGCAAGGTGGATGGCCCCGATGGAGTACCTGGTACGGCTCTGAAAATCTGTGCAAACCAACTAGTGGGAGTATTCAAGGACATTTTCAACCTCTCACTGCTATGGGCAGAAGTTCCCACCCACTTCAAAAAGGCAACAATTACACCAGTGCCTAAGAAGAATAATGCGAGCTGCCATAATGACTATCAACTGGTAGCACTCACATCGTCAGTGATGAAATGCTTTGAGAGGGTGGTCATGACTTGATTGAAATTCTGCCTCAGCAAGCACCTGGATTCATTGCAATTTGCCTAGCGCCATAATAGGTCAAGAGCTGACGCAATCTCCATGGCTCTCCAGGCGGCTTTAGACCACCTAGACAACACAAACACCTATGTTAGAATGCTGTTCACTGACTATAGCTCAGCATTTAATACCATCATTCCCACAATCCTGATTAAGAAATTGCAGAACCTGGGCCTCTGCACCACCCTCTGCAATTGATTCCTTGACTGCCTAACTGGAAGACCACAATTTGTGCAGATTGTGATAACACCTCCTCCTCACTGACGATCAATACTGGCGCACCTCAGGGGTGTGTGCTTAGCCCACTGCTCTACTCTCTGTATACCCATGACATGTGTGGCTAAGCATAGCTCAAATACCATCTACAAATCTGCTGACGATACAACCATTGTTGGTAGAATCTCAGGTGGTGACGAGAGGGTGTACAGGAGTGAGATATGCCAACTAGTGGAGTGGTGCTGCAGCAACAACCTGACACTCAATGTCAGTAAGACGAAAGAGCTGATTATGGACTTCAGGAAGGGTAAGACAAAGGAAGACATACCAATCTTCATAGGGGGCTTAGAAGTGGAGAGAGTGAGCAGTTTCAAGTTCCTGGGTGTCAAGATTTCTGAGGATCTAACCTGGTACCAATATATTGATGCAGTTGTAAAGAAGGCAAGACAGCAGCTATACTTCATTAGAGGTTTGAAGAGATTTGGCATGTCAACAAATACACTCAAAAACTTCTATAGATGTACCATGGAGAGCATTCTGGCAGGCTGCATCACTGTCTGGTAAGGAGGGACTACTGCACAGAACCAAAAAAAGCTGCAGAGGGTTGTAAATCTAGTCAGCTTCATCTTGGGTACTGGCCTACAAAATACCCAGGACATCTTCAGGGAGCGGTGTCTCAGTAAGGCAGCGACCTCCAGCACCCAGGGCATGCCCTTTTCTCACTGTTACCATCAGGTAGGAGGTACAGAAGCTGAAGGCACACACTCAGCCACTAAGGAACGGCTTCTTCCCCTCTGCCATCCTATTCCTAAATGGACATTAAACTCTTGGACACTACCTCACGTTTTTTAATATACAGTATTTCTATTTTTTGTACAATTTTTAATCTATACAATATATGTATACTGTAATTGATTTACTTATTTATTATTATTATTTTTATTTTATTTACTTTTTCTCTTCTATATTGTGTATCGCATTGAACTGCTGCTGCTAAGTTAACAAATTTCACACATGCCAGTGCTGATAAACCTGATTCTGAATTCTGATTATAAATCACCAGTGATGGAATGGCAAAGCAGACTCGTTGGGCCAATGAGCCTAATTCTGCTTCTCTGTCTTATGGTCTCATGTAAGTAAATGAGGAGGTGGCTGTTGCCATTCTGTTAAGTTAGTTAATCAAAGCTCTACTTGGAAATGACATTCTTGTAGGATTGTCCCATGAGACCATATGGGTAGAAGTTAAATAAGAAAGAGAGATCCACTCTAGTGAGGCTGTAATTTATATATACCCCTCAATATTCCATGGGAACTCGAAGCAGGTATATAGAGAAATTACTTATTGTAAAAACAAATAGGTTGTGTCAGTGAGAGATTTTAAATTTCTCTGGTATTGACTGGGCAACCCCAAATGTTAACCACCTGGATGGGGAGGAATTTGAGAAATATGCCCAGAAACGTTTCCTGAGCTAGTATACTGAGTACCCCACTTGGAAGGGTGTAAGGGAACAAGGCAGCGCAAATAGCTGAAGTGGCTGTCAGGAAGAACTTGGCTTAAATGACTATAATTTGATTATCTTTAGGATAGTGTTAAGACAAGACAGGTACACAGGTTAGCGTCCTAAAATGGAGCAGCGCTAAAATTGGGGGAATTAAGCAGTGTCTAGCAGAGGTCAATTGTTTCAAGAAAAAGGAACAAATTGAAAATGTAAACACGAGGAAATCTGCAGATGCTGGAATTTCAAGCAACACACATAAAAGTTGCTGGTGAATTCAGCAGTTGATTGGCACTGTCCAGCTCTTGGCTCCATCCCTCCCCCTCCTGTCTTCTCCTATCATTTTGGATCTCCCCCTCCTTCTCCCACTTTCAAATCTCTTACTAGCTCTTCTTTCAGTTAGTCCTGACGAAGGGTCTCGGCCCAAAACGTTAACTGTACCTCTTCCTAGAGATGCTGCCTGGCCTGCTGCGTTTACCAGCAACTTTTATGTGTGTTGTGTAAATTGAAAATGTAAGGCTTTTAAGAGCATGGTATCAAGAGTCAAGGAGCAGCAGATTGTTTTTAAGTTGAAAAGAAACCTGGCAAATTTAGGGACCCTTGGCTGAAGAGATATTGTGGCTCTGGTCAAGAAAAAGAAGGAAGCATACATTGGGTTTAGGAGATTAGCGGTTTCTCTGAGGAGAAAATTGTGGTTGCTCAAGAGATAAGGGAAACAAGTAGATAGGTTTCAAAGGACACGTGTATTACCAGGGAGGTACTTATTGCCTTACACCATATTAGGTGGATATATCCCCAGGGCCTGATCGAGTGCATTTCAGACTTTGTGTGAGGCTAGAGAAGAAATTGCACATGCCCTTGCAAAGATGTTTTCTTCATCATCAGACACTGGAAATTCCAAAAGGCTAGAAGGTGATAACATTTTTCCATTGTTAAAGAAGTGTAGCAAAGACAAACCAGGGAACTTCAGGCTGGGCAGCCTGATATTAGCAGTAGAGAAGCTAGTGGAGGAAAGCTGAGGTACAGGATCACCCCGTATTTGATAGGCAAAGTCAGATTAGAAGGAGTCAGCTTGACTTTGTGCAAGGAAAGTGGCATTTCACGAATATTTTTGAACCCTTGAAGAGAAAATCAAAAGGTAGCACTGGATGTTGTATATGTGGAATTTATCAAGGTCTTTGACAAGGTCCTATACTATAGGCTTATCTAGAAAATTAGGTCCCATGAAATCCAGGGAGACCTAGTTAGATGGATTCATAATTGGCTTGAGGATAAGAAGCAGAGTTTGGTTGAAGGTTGTTTCTCAGAATGAACATGAGCATTGTGCTATAGAAATCAGTTTTAAAACCCCAGTTACTTGTTGTTCTTTTTTGTCAGGGAGAAAAAAGGATTTTGTTAAATTGATCATATTGAATTTCCCAAGATAAAATCAGAGAAGAGATTAAAAGAGATTAAATGCAGAAAAATTGTGGATGTAGTTTTTACTTGCGTAAATGTGACAGTTGCATTTTAGGAAGTCAAAAGGGACAATATAGAGTAAATACCATGACCCTTAACAGACTTGCACAGAGGAATCTTGGAGTCTGCATTCCAAGATCATTGAAAATGGACCTTTGAGGTAGGTAGGATAGCAAAGGTGTATGGTATGCCTCCCTTTTGCAGTTGGAGCATTGACTATAAGAGGAAAAGTTGCAGCTATGCAAGTCTTTGGTTAATCTGTACTTGGAGTATGGTGTATAATTCCGGTTGGTCCATTATTGAAAAGTTGTGAAAGGATTGGAAAGGGTGCAGTATGGGTTTAGTAGGACGTTACCTGGTTGAGAGGCTTTGACCTATAAGAAGAAGGTGAACAAACTTGAGAATTGTTATCTGGAATGTTGGAGGCTGAGTGGAGACCTGATACAATTGAGATGCATAAATAGGGTGGACTATCAGAATCTTTATTCGAGAGTAGAAATGCTAAATACTGAAGACATACATTTTAGCTGGCATGGAAAGTATAAAGGAGATGTGCAGGGCAAGTTATTTTAGACCATAAGACCATAAGACAAGGAGCAAAAGTCGGCCATTCGGCCCATCGAGTCTGCTCCGCCATTTTATCATGACTGATCTATTCTCTCACTTAGTCTCACTCCCTCGCCCTCTCACCATAACCTTTGATGCCCTGGCTACTCAGATACCTATCAATCTCTGCCTTAAATACACCCAATGACTTAGCCGCCACTGCTGCCCTGGCAACAAATTCCATCGATTCACCACACTCTGACTAAAAATTTCTTTTCATCTCTGTTCTGAATGGGCACCCTTCAATCCTTAAGTCATGCCCTCTCGTACTAGACTCCCCCATCATGGGAAACAACTTTGCCACATCCACTCTGTCCATGCCTTTCAACATTCAAAATGTTTCTATGAGGTCTCTCCTCATTCTTCTAAACTCCAAGGAATACAGTTCAAGAGCGGACAAACGTTCCTCATATGTTAACCTTCTCATTCCTGGAATCATTCTAGTAAATCTTCTCTGTACCCTCTCCAACGTCAGCACATCCTTTCTTAAATAAGGGCACCAAAACTGCCCACAGTACTCCAGGTGAGGTCTCACCAGTGCCTTATAGAGCCTCAACATCACATCCCTGCTCCTATACTCTATTCCTCTAGAAATGAATGCCAATATTGCATTCGCCTTCTTCACCACCGACTCAACCTGGAGGTTAACCTTAAGGGTATCCTGTACGAGGACTCCCAAGCCCCGTTGCATCTCAGAACTTTGAATTCTCTCCCCATTTAAATAATAGTCTGCCATTTATTTCTTCTGCCAAAGTGTGTAACCATACACTTTCCAACATTGTATTTCATTTGCCACTTCTTTGCCCATTCTTCCAATCTATCCAAGTCTCTCTGCAGACTCTCTGTTTCCTCAGCACTATCAGCCCCTCCACCTATCTTTGTATCATCAGCAAACTTAGCCACAAAGCCATCTATTCAATAATCCAAATCGTTGATGTACAATGTAAAAAGGAGCGCCCCCAACAGGGACCCCTGTGGAACACCACTGGTAACAGGCAGCCAACCAGAATAGGATCCTTTTATTCCCACTCTCTGTTTCCTGCCAAACAGCCAATGCTCTATCCACGTATGTAACTTTCCCGTAATTCCATGGGCTCTTATCTTGTTAAGTAGCCTCATGTGTGGCACCTTGTCAAAGGCCTTCTGAAATATACAACATCCACTGCATCTCCCTTGTCTAGCCTACTGGTAATTTCCTCAAAAATTTGTAATAGGTTTGTCAGGCAGGATTTTCCTTTAAGGAATCCATGCTGAGTTCTGCCTATCTTGTCATATGCCTCCAGGTACTCTGTAACCTCATCCTTGACAATCGACTCCAACAACTTCCCAATCACCGATGTCAAGCTAACAGGTCTATAATTTCCTTTTTGCTTCCTTGCCCCCTTCTTAAATAGCGGAGTGACATTTGCAATCTTCCAGTCCTCCGGAACCATGCCAGAATCTATCGACTTTTGAAAGAGCACCGCTAATGCCTCCACAATCTCCACAGCTACTTCCTTCAAAACACGAGGGTGCATTCCATCTGGTCCGGGAGACTTATCTACCGTTAGACTATTCAGCTTCCTGAGTACTTTCTCCGTCATAATTGTGACTGCGCACACTTCTCTTCCCTGCCACCCTTGAGTGTCCGGTATACTGCTGATGTCTTCCTCAGTGAAGACTGATGCAAAATACTCGTTCAGTTCCTCCGCCATCTCTTATCTCCCATTACAATTTCTCCAGCATCATTTTCTATCGGTCCTATATCTACTCTCACCTGTCTATTACTCTTAATATACTTGAAAAAGCTTGTAGTATTTTCTTGATATTATTTGTTAGCTTCCTTTCATAGTTAATCTTTTCCCTCTTAATGACCTTCTTAGTTTCCTTTTGTAAGCTTTTAAAAATTTCCCAATACTCTGTCTTCCCACTATCTTTTGTTTCCTTGTATGCCCTCTCCTTTGCTTTAACTTTGGCTTTGTCTTCTCTTGTCAGCCACGGTTGCATCCTTTTTCCATTCAAAAATTTCTTCTTTTTTGGAATATAGCTGTCTTGCACCTTCCTCACTTCTCGCATAAACTCCAGCCACTGCTGCTCTGCCATCCTTCCCACTAGTACCCCTTTCCAGTCAACTTTGGCCAGTTCCTCTCTCATGTCACTATAATTTTCTTTACTCCACTGAAATACTGACACATCAGATTTTGGCTTCTCTTTTTCACATTTCACAGTGAACTCAATCATGTTGTGATCACTGCCTCCTAAGGGTTCCTTCACCTCAATCTCTCTAATCACCTCTGGTTCACTACACAATACCCAATCCAGTACAGCCGATCCCCTAGTGGGCACAACAACAAGCTGTTCTAAAAAGCCATCTCGCAGACATTCTACAAATTCTCTCTCTTGAGATCCAGCGCCGACTTGATTTTCCCAATCCACTTGCATGTTAAAATCCCCCACAATTATCATAACACTGCCCTTCTGACAAGCCTTTTCTATTTCCTGTTGTAATTTGTAGTCCACATCACTGCAGCTGTTTGGAGGCCTATAAATAACTGTCATCAGGACCCTTTTACCCTGCGATTTCTTAGCCCAATCCATAAAGATTCTGCACCTTCCGATCCTATATCACCTTTTTCTAATGATTTAATATCATTTCTTACCAATAAAGCCATGCCTCCCCCTTTGCCTACCTTCCTATCCTTCCGATGCACCCTGTATCCTTGGACGTTCAGTTCCCAGAGACATACATCCTTTAGCCACGTCTCAGTGATGACCACAATATCATACCTGCCAATCTGTAGCTGTATGACAAGATCATCCACCTTATACTTAAATGCACACAGCATGAGGAATAACACCTTAAGACCAGTATTTGGTATTTTTCGCTTTGATTTCACTGCAACTTTATTGCACTGCAACTCATCCCAATGGCTACAAATTTGCCCCATCACCTGCCTGTCTTTCCTGACATCTTTACTGCTCACTATCTTAGATTTAATTCTGTTTTCCCCTTCCTCCACTCTATCATTCTGGTTCCCATCCCCCCGCCAAATTAGTTTAAACCCTCCCTAACAGCTCTATTAAACCTTCCCACCAGGATATTGGTCCCCTTTGGGTTCAGATGTAACCTGTCCATTTTGAACAGGTCATACTTCCCCCTGAAGAGATCCCAATTATCCAGGAATCTGAAGCCCTGCCCCCTGCACCAGTCTCTCAGCCACTAGAAGAGTAGAGGGATACATGCCTGAGACAGGTTGTTGGGGTTGTGGCAGAAGCAGAGATGATAGAGTTGTTGGAGACCAATAGACATGTAAATCTGCAGGGAATGGAGGGATATGGGTCATCTTCAGTCTAAAGGGAATAGAATAGTACAGCACAGTACAGGCCCTTCGGCCCACAATGTTGTGCCGACCCTCAAACCCTGCCTCCCATATAAGCCCCCACCTTAGATTCCTCCATATACCTGTCTAGTAGTCTCTTTAACTTCACTAGTGTATCTGCCTCCACCACTGACTCAGGCGGTGCATTCCACGCACCAACCACTCTCTGAGTAAAAAACCTTCCTCTAATATCTCCCTTGAACTTCCCACCCCTTACCTTAAAGCCATGTCCTCTTGTATTGAGCAGTGGTGCCCTGGGGAAGAGGCGCTGGCTATCCACTCTATCTATTCCTCTTATTATCTTGTACACCCCTATCATGTCTCCTCTCATCCTCCTTCTCTCCAAAGAGTAAAGCCCTAGCTCCCTTAATCTCTGATCATAATGCATACTTTCTAAACCAGGCAGCATCCTGGTAAATCTCCTCTGTACCCTTTCCAATGCTTCCACATCCTTCCTATACTGAAGTGACCAGAACTGGACACAATACTCCAAGTGTGGCCTAACCAGAGTTTTGTACAGCTGCATCATTACATCGCGACTCTTAAACTCGATCCCTCGACTTATGAAAGCTAACTCTCCATAAGCTTACTTAACTACCCTATCCACCTGTGAGGCAACTTTCAGGGATCTGTGGACATGTACCCCGAGATCCCTCTGCTCCTCCACACTACCAAGTATCCTGACATTTACTTTGTACTCTGCCTTGGAGTTTGTCCTTCCAAAGTGTACCACCTCACACTTCTCCCGGTTGAACTCCATCTGCCACTTCTCAGCACACTTCTGCATCCTATCCATGTCTCTCTGCAATCTTTGACAATCCTCTACACTATCTACAACACCACCAAACTTTGTGTCGTCTGCAAACCTGCCAACCCACCCTTCTACCCCCACATCCAGGTCGTTAAGAAAAATCACGAAAAGTAGAGGTCCCAGAACAGATCCTTGTGGGACACCACTAGTCACAATCCTCCAATCCGAATGTACTCCCTCCACCACCACCCTCTGCCTTCTGCAGGCAAGCCAATTCTGAATCCACCTGGCCAAACTTCCCTGGATCCCATGCGTTCCGACTTTCTGAATAGGCCTACCGTGTGGAACCTTGTCAAATGCCTTACTAAAATCCATATAGATCACATCCACTGCACTACCCTCATCTATATGCCTGGTCACCTCCTCAAAGAACTCTATCAGGCTTGTTAGACATGATCTGCCCTTCACAAAGCCAAGCTGACTGTCCCTGATCAGACCATGATTCTCTAAATGCCTATAGATCCTATCTCTAAGAATCTTTTTCAACAGCTTTCCCACCACAGATGTAAGGCTCACTGGTCTATAATTACCCAGATTATCCCTACTACCTTTTTTGAACATGAGAACAACATTTGCCTCCCTCCAATCCTCCGGTACCATTCCCGTGGACAACGAGGACATAAAGATCCTAGCCAGAGGCTCAGCAATCTCTTCTCTCGCCTCGTGGAGCAGCCTGGGGAATATTCCGTCAGGCCGCGGGGACTTATCTGTCCTAATGTATTTTAACAACTCCAACACCTCCTCTCCCTTAATATAAACATGCTCCAGAACATCAACCTCACTCATATTGTCCTCACCATCATCAAGTTCCCTCTCATTGGTGAATACTGAAGAGAAGTATTCATTGAGGACCTCGCTCACTTCCACAGCCTCCAGGCACATCTTCCCACCTTTATCTCTAATCGGCCCTACCTTCACTCCTGTCATCCATTTTTTCTTCACAGAATTGAAGGTTGCCTTGGGGTTTTCCTTTACCCTACTCACCAAGGTCTTCTCATGCCCCCTTTTTGCTCTTCTCAGCCCCTGCTTAAGCTCCTTTCTTGCTTCCCTATATTCCTCAATCTTCCCTGCAATGGACAAGAGGGAGATACCTCGGTGGTTGTCGCAAGACTGGCGGTTGCCTTTCCTCTTGTAGATGTGGACTATGCTGGCATCTTTCGGCTGTTGCGGGACCTGTCCCTTTTTTCACATGGACTGGAAGAGTACAGTCAGCTTTTGCATCATGACAGGGCCTCCTGCTTTGTATACCTCAGCAGGGATTGCATCGGGTCCTGGCGCTTTGCCACAGGAGAGTTGCTTCACTGCCTTCCTGACTTCATCTACTGTGGGGAGGGTGTCGAGGTTCTTGTTGATCTCTACCTGGGGCAGGCGGGCAATAGCCTCGTCGTTGATGTCGGCAGGGCGGTTAGGGACGTTGTTAAGGTGCTCAGCCCACCGATCCAGAATCTGCTTCTTCTCTGTCAGCAGCTGCGTCTCATCTGCGTTGAGGAGGGGTGAGGAGGCGGAGGACTGGGGTCCATATACAGCCTTAAGCGCATTGTAGAAGCGCTTTATGTCGTGGCTGTCTGCATAGCCCTGGATTTCATCGGCCTTCTTGCTGAACCAGCTGTCCTGCATCTCGCGAAGTTTTTTCTGCACCTTTCTTCTTGCGTTGGTAAAGGTATCTATCTTGGCTAGTGACGTGGGGTCGTTCTGATGCGCTCTGTAATGTTGATGTTTCTCCGTTGGTAGTGTCTGTATTTCTTCATCATTCTCATCGAATCAGTCTTGGTTTCTTCAGGTTGCTGGTCCAAGATGTTCGAGGGCAGTAGTGTAGGCAGCGACTCTGAAGGCCGTCCACTGTTCCTCAAAGCTGGTCCCGTCATCCTGTGGTGTGTCTGGCAGTCTGCTTTCAAGGTCATCGACGAATTCTTCTGCAACCCTGCTGCTTTTCAGCTTGGAGACATTCAGTCTCTTTGCAGTCTTCTGCCCTTGGGGTCTTCTCATGGGCAGAATGTGAAGCCTGAACTTGGACACAATGAGGCGGTGGTCGGTCCAGCAGTGGGCACCACACATGGCTCTCGTCACTCTGACATCCATCCTGTCCCTCTTCCTGGTGATGATGTAGTCAATCAGATGCCAGTGCTTCGAGCGTGGGTGCATCCATGACGTCTTCTTACGGGTGGGTAGGCGGAACAGGGTGTTGGTGATGACAAGGTCGTGTGTGGCACATGTCTTGAGGAGCAGAAGGCTGTTGTTGTTACACTTGCCAGTGCCGTGTCTTCCAATGATCCCTTCCCAGGTTTGGTAATCTGTCCCTACTCTGGCATTGAAGTCCCCGAGAACGATGAGTTTCTCTGACTGTGGGATCGCTGAGATGAGGGCATCGAGTCCTTCATAGAACTTGTCTTTAATGTCATCTGCTCCCAGAAAGCCAGTGTGGCTCCCGTGCTGAACGTGGGACCGCGGACATGATTTTGGCTGCGCGCCAACTCCAGGAAAAATGCCAGGAGCAACACAGTGACCTCTTCGTGACCTTTGTCGATCTAACCAAGGCTTTCAATACGGTCAGCAGAGAAGGCTTGTGGAAGATCATGGAGAAGTTTGGCTGCCCCAGCAAATTCATCACAATCGTCCGGCAGTTCCACGACGGTATGATGGTGAAAGTTCTGGATGACGGCGACGAGTCGGAGGCCTTCCCAGTGACAAATGGTGTCAAACAAGGCTGCGTTCTTACCCCGACTCTGTTCAGTATGGTATTCTCTGCCATGCTGACAGATGCCTTCCATAACTATGAAGAAGGAATCCACGTCAGATACAGGACTGACGGCAGGTTGTTCAACCTTAGGCGCCTGCAGGCAGTTACAAAGGTGCGAGAGACTGTCATCAGAGACTTGTTGTTTGCTGATGACTGCGCACTCAACGCCAGCACAGAGCAGGAGATGCAGCGTGAAATGGACTGCTTCTCACAAGCCTGCGACAACTTCGGTCTCACTATCAGCACCAAAAAGTCCGAAGTTATGTACCAGCCTCCCCCAGGAAAGCCATACCAGGAGCCGTGCATCACGGTGAAGGGCCAGAACCTCCAGGCAGCCGACAACTTCACCTACCTGGGCAGCATACTCTCTCGCGCAGTGAACATAGACGCTGAGGTCAACAACAGGATTGCCAAAGCCAGCGCCGCCTTTGGGAGACTCCGTGAGAACGTCTGGGAGCGGAGAGGACTCAGCCTTACCACCAAGCTGAAGGTCTACTGTGCAGTGGTCCTTACCACCCTCCTTTACGCCAGCGAGACCTGGACTGTCTACAGCAGACACGCCAAACAGCTCAACCATTTTCACCTGAGCTGTCTCCGCAGACTCCTCCACATCAGGTGGCAGGACAAAGTCCCCGACATGGAAATCCCGGAACGAGCTGGGCTCTGCAGCGTCTACACCCTCCTGCTGAAAGCCCAAGCCAGGTGGGCTGGACATGTGGTCAGAATGCCAGACAGCCGATTGCCTAAGCAGCTGCTGTACGGAGAACTGTGTCAGGGCAAGTGCTGAGTCAGGGGGCAGAAGAAACGTTACAAAGACTGCCTGAAAGCGTCCCTCAAAGGCCTGGGTGTCGACATCAACACATGGGAGACGCTTGCCGTCGACCGTCCAGCTTGGTGCAGCAAGATCACCACAGGAGCCCGTGCAGCTGAAGTCAGGCGCATCATCAAGGCGCAACGAAAGCGTGCTGTGCTCAAGGCCCGAGCAGCATCCACTACCATGACAGCACCCACCCACTTGTGTCCCACATGTGGGTGAGCCTTCAGGGCCTGGATTGGCCTCATCAGTCACCTCCGGACCCACGGCCACCAATCTCCCATTTGACTTTGAAGCCATGGTCATCTTCGATTGCGAAGGACGAACAACAACAACATATTGCTCAATAGACCCATTTGATCCTTGCTTCCTAAACCTCATGTATGCTCCCTTCTTCCACCTGACTAGATTTTCCACCTCACTTGTCACCCATGGTTCCTTCACCTTACCATTCTTTATCTTCCTCACTGGGACAAATTTATCCCTAACATCCTGCAGGAGATCTCTAAACATCGACCACATGTCCATAGTACATTTCCCTGCAAAAACATCATCCCAATTCACACCCGCAAGTTCTAGCCTTATAGCCTCATAATTTGCCCTTCCCCAATTAAAAATTTTCCTGTCCTCTTTGATTCTATCCTTTTCCATGATAATTATAAAGGCCAGGGAGCGGTGGCCACTGTCCCCCAGATGCTCACCCACTGAGAGATCTGTGACCTGACCCGGTTCATTACCTAGTACTAGATCTAGTATGGCATTCCCCCTGGTCGGCCTGTCCACATACTGTGACAAGAATCCATCCTGGACACACTTAACAAACTCTGCCCCATCTAAACCCTTGGAACTAATCAGGTGCCAATCAATATTAGGGAAGTTAAAGTCACCCATGATAACAACCCTGTTATTTTTGCACCTTTCCAAAATCTGCCTCCCAATCTGCTCCTCTGTATTTCTGCTGCTACCAGGGGGCCTATAGAATACCCCCAGTAGAGTAACTGCTCCCTTCCTGTTCCTGACTTCCACCCATATTGACTCAAAAGAGGATCCTGCTACATTACCCACCCTTTCTGTAGCTGTAATAGTACCCCTGACCAGTAATGCCACCCCTCCTCCCCTTTTTCCGTCCTCTCTATCCCTTTTAAAGCACTGAAATCCAGGAATATTGAGAATCCATTCCTGCCCTGGTGCCAGCCAAGTCTCTGTAATGGCCACTACATCATAATTCCATGCATGTATCCAAGCTCTCAGTTCATCACCTTTGTTCCTGATGCTTCTTGCATTGAGTTACACACATTTCAGCCCTTCTACCTTACTGTCTTTACACCATTTATTCTGCTTCTCTTTCCTCAAAGCCTCTCTGTGTGTTAGATCTGGCTTTACTCCATGCACTTCTTTCACTGCTCTATCGCTCTGGGTCCCATCCCCCTCGCAAATTAGTTTAAACCCTCCCGAACCATGCTAGCAAACCTACCTGCAAGGATATTGCTCCCCCTCGGTTCAGGTGCAACCCATCCAATCTGTACAGGTCCCACATTCCCCAGAAGAGATCCCAATGATCTAAAAATCTAAAACCCTGCTCCCTGCACCAACTCCTCAGCCACGCATTCAACTGCCATCTCCTCCAATTCTTACCATCTCTGTCACGTAGCACTGGCAGCAATCCTGAGAACGCCACCCTTGAGGTCCTGTTCTTCAGTCTTCTGCCTAGTTCCCGAAACTCACACTTCAGGACCTCATCCCTCTTCCTGCCTATGTCATTGGTCCCGACATGTTTCACGACTTCTGGTTGCTTTCCCTCTTGTACCAGGATGTCATGCACCCGGTCAGAGACATCCCGGACCCTGGCACTCGGGAGGCAACAAACCATGTGGGTGTCCTTCTCACGTCCACAAAATCTCCCGTCTGCTCCCCTGACTATAGAGTCTCCAATAACGATAGCTCTCCTCTTCTCTGTCCCACCCTTCTGCACCACAGGATCAGACTCAGAGCCGGAGGCCCTGCCACCATGGCTCACACCTTGTCGGTCGTCCCCGCCAACAGAATCCAGGATAGTAAACTTATTATTCAGGGGAATGGCTACAGGGGTGCTCTGCACTACCTGTCTGCTCACCTTCGCTTTCCGCCCTCTGACTGTCACCCAGCGACCTGCTTCCAACAGCCTAGGTGTGACTACCTCCCTGTAGCTCTCATCAATGACTGCCTCATTCTCCCTTATGAGTTGAAGGTCATCCAGCTGCTGCTCCAGATTCCTTACACGGTCTTCCAGATCGCCCAGCCGTATGCACTTCTGGCAGATGTGACTCCGCGGGAGAGGGGCGTTCCCCCAAGACTGCCATATCTCACATGAGAGGCACATCACCATCTCAGGAGACATTGTAAAAACTAACTGTGAGCTAGCTTGTCCTTCACCTCTTCTCGTCAAATCCTCAAAGCTCCACTCCTTCATTGGCCCACTCACGCACTGGCTGCTTCGCTTGAGCTACCCCTCTACTTATCTGTTTGAGCTTTTCAAAATGTTTGGTCACCTGACCTCGACTGCCCAATCAGCTGCTTTCTGCTGAGTCTGAGCTATTCAAATCTTGATTGTCTAATCAACGGCTTTCTGCTGATCTATTCAAATTTTGATTGACTTGATTGCACAGACCAACTGCCAGAATCTCTCGAGTCAAAGCCTCAAAGCTCCACTCCTTGACTGGCCCACTCATGCTCTGGCTGCTTTCCACTGGCCAGGATGTTTAATTTGACATTGTTTAGCCCAGACATAGTGTGCCGATGATCCTGTGCTGCTTTGGTCTATGTTGTATGTTGCTAGACCCTTTTATTCTGAAAATTAATACTTTGAATATTTATGTTTCCAGGGAGCCATCCCTCAATGCTGATTTTCTAAAACTATTTTTGGGTATCTGGGGTTTTGTGCTCAGAAGCCTTTAGACTATTCACAGATAACTGAATATCAGTTGACATGTGGACCCATTTTAAATATATAATTTCACACAGCTGTGTGCCTGTACCAGAGTGTTGAAGTAATGTATGGAATTATAACTAACCACCTGCTGTATGTTTGTGCTTAGTGTATAAAACTTCATGTACTTTTGCATTCAGTGAGATTCACCAAGCTAGATTCTGTCAGATAGCTTGCTTGTGCTGAATAAAAACTCTTTGCATCCTACAGTTCTTGTCTCACGGTGACTCTGCTGCAGTCACAACATATTGCAACAATGACTATATTTGAAAGGTGCTTCATTTATTGTGAAACACTCAGACTTTAAGAGATTGTTAAAGGTCCATGTAAATCTAGATTCTTTCCCTTTTGCTTTCCTTTGTACCCAATTTTGAGGTTCTGCAGGCAAAATCTAAAGATTCAATGCTACTGGCATTCAAAATCAGAATAAGATTTATTATCACTGACATATGCCATGAAATTTGCTGTTTTGTTGGTGTGTCCTCAGGTTCCCATACCGTCTCCTTGATGGTAGCAATAACGAGAGGATGGTGGGGGGGTTTTAATGAAGGATGTTGTCTTTTTGAGGCATTGTCTTTTGAAGATTTCATCAATGTTGGGGAGGTTACTGCCCATGATGGAGCTAGCTGAGTTTTCAAACCTCTGCCCTTCTTCTTTTCCTGTGCATCTGCACTGCCATACCAGATGATTATGCAACCAGTCAGGATCTTCTCCAAGGTATATCAGCTGACATTTTCTGTATTATTGATGGCAGAACCTTAGAATTCCAGCTTTTACTGGTATGCTAATTTAGTTTTGGAACTCTAAGTGCAATACCATTGACATGTTGGGCTCTCTCAGTTTTCCTTTAGGGTGTTGCTAATAATCCTCTCCAGTACTTGACAGCCAAACCCCATGGTAATCAGTTTATTCTGAGCTGCTTTTTTAAATGCCAACCATGATCAAATCCACAATCAATTGAAGGGGGATAAGGGGTATCAAGGTACAGTAGTCAAGTGAATGGGATATCTGGCACATTACAGCAGGCAGGAAGCATGTGCTTGTTTAGGCTGGTGTTTAATATGTAAAAATTGTGCAGTCTTGAAAATTATCATCAATATTCCCAAAAGATATTGTGGCTATGTCTCAGTGGGGTATTGTTTACAACAATTCAAAGTTCACCATCAAGCACTATTGAGCACAGGAGACCATACAGCCTGTTGTCCCTGCACCTAACCCTTCCAATGAGCTAGTAAATCAGCCCTACAGTTTCCATTTCCTTACAAATGATTTAATCAAATCCATTTTAACATAACCATAGCAACTGTTTCCACTGCCCTTTCAACCATTTCAGATGATAGCTGCAGAAGATTTATTCCCACTGCCCTCTGCTCTGTCTCTAATTATCTTAATTCTGTCTCCTCTGACTTCCTAGCCTCCTGACAGTGGGAACAGTTCCTCCTTATTTACTCAGTAGAGCCCTTTCAAATTTTGAAAACCTTAATTAAATCTCCCCTGAACCACACAAATATTTTGCATTGCAAATCAAAACCAGCAGAACATAAACCCCACAGAGTTTAACTGTTGAAATTAATATGAAGAGGCAAAGACATTAAGTGCATGGATTGATTCACATTGATACTTTTGCATGTAAAATCAATACCCAATTTCTTTCAATGATGTACACGTTGAACAATAAGTCATTCATAATCGGAAATGCATGGACCATACTAATTGCAACCTTCAACAGAGAATCGAGGCTTACCTCACCCAAGAGTTAGCATTAACAACATAACTCAAAAATTGGAAGTGCAAAGGGACTTGGGGGTCCTCATGCAGGATACCCTAAAGGTTAACCACCAAGTTGGATTGGCGGTAAGGAAAACGAATGCTATGTTGGCATTCATTTCAAGAGGAATAGTGTATAAGAGTAAGGAGGTGTTGATGAGGCTCTATGGGGCATTAGTGAGACCTCATTTGGAATACTGTGTGCAGTTGTGGGCCCCCTATCTTAGAAAGGATGTACTGATGTTGGAGAGAGTTCAGAGAAGATTTATGAGGATGATTCCTGGAATGCAGGGACTAACATATGAGGAGCGTTTGTGGGCTCTTGGATTGTATTCATTAGAGTATAGAAGAATGAGAGGAGATCTCATAGAAATGTTTCAAATGTTGAAAGGGTTGGACAGAGTAGATGTGGAAAGGTCATTTCCCTTGGTGGGTGAGTCCAGGACAAAAGGCCATAGTCTTAGAAATAGAGGGTACCCAGTTAAAACAGAGATGAGGAGAAATATTTTTAGCCAGAGGGTCGTGGATTTGTGGAATTCGTTGCCACATACAGCTGTGGAGGCCCAATCATTGAGGGTGTTTAAGGAGGAGATTGACAGGTATCTAATTAGTCAGGGTATCAAGGGATATTAGGAAAAAGCCGGAAATTGGAACTAGATGGCTGAATAGTTTAGCTCATGGGGGAGCTGCGGAACAGACTCGATGGGCCGAATGGCCTACTTCTGCTCCTTTGTCATGTGATCTTGTGAACTGCCAATTAATGGTGACGAGTAATTTTCCCCTGCCCAATCAATGTAGAGAAATGCAGAACCTGACTCAAATACCCAAGGAAACTCAAGGCCACTGATAGACTTCATGGGTACAGAGTCTGCCAAAAGGATTAGAGAAACTGAGAAGCAGTCAGGGTGTAAGCATGAGTAACTCATTGGAGGTTTGATATGATTATATGTATATTGTCATGATAACACTGACAAAAGATAAAGATTATTTTTTTTCATCGCATCTGCATTGAAACATGCAATAAAATGTGTCATATGCATCAATGACCAACATAGTCAGAACTGTGCTGGGTGCAGCCCACGAGTGCTGTGCTGCTGTGCGCCAGTGTAGCGTGCCCACAACTCTTTAACCCTGAAGCAACCTACATGACCATGGGGAAAATGAGCAAACTCCTTACAGACAGCAGCGAGAATCGAATCCCACTTGAACAGCTGGCACTGTAACGTGTTAATGCGAACCACTACTCTACCATGTCACACTTCAAAGGCTTTAAATGAAATGCTATTACTGTTTAATGGCAAAATCTACCACATTATTTAACTCCAGCCAGTGCTGGAAATATTGGAGGGGTCACCAAGATAACTGCAATCCTGTTCTAGTTCTGTATACAGATGAAAGTGTCCTTTTTATCATCCATGTTGACGTTAAGCGATGCGTCCATATCCACATGGCTCCATCCATTGATTCATTTCTTCCTTACAGACACTATAATCACACTGATCTTTTCCTTGACAAAGAGTGACAAGTTTCCAAAATGACAAGATTAAAATTTGGACTCATGTGCCCAGTATTGAACATTTACTGAATGGTAAGTGCCATGAATAAAGCTATATAGTCCCTATGGGATACACTAGGCTGCTTATAGGCTTACAGAACAATACAGCATGGGCCTAACAAGCTCATGGTGTGCACCCAGTCACTCCTAATTTCCTGCATCCAGCCTCTATCCATCTAAGCTCCATCGGTCCATGTACCATACCTATCCAAGTGCTTCCCAATTAATTCTATTGAACCTGCTTCACACCTCCTCTGGTGGCTCACTCTATACACTAGCCATTCAGTTACCAATGGACCATACAGTTTTCAAAGTGCAGGTGCATATTTTTAATTGAGAATTCACTGCTTGCCCAGGCTGCCAGTTATGAGATGCAACTTAAAATAAAGTGGACGTTCCTGAGAAATAAGAAAGGTATGACCACGTTAATGGGGCTATATTCCAGACCAATTAACTGTCAAAGGGATTTAGAGGAACAAATTTGTAAAGAGATCACAGACTGTTGCAAGAAACATAAGGTTGTTATAGTAGGTTATTTTAACTTTCCACATGTTGATTGGGAATCCCAAACTGTAAAAGGACTAGATGGGATAGAGTTTGTCAAATGTGTTCAGGAAAGTTTCCTTACTCAGTACGCAGATGTCCCAGTGAGTGAGCATGCATTACTGCATCTGATATTAGTGAATGAGACAGGGCAGAAGTTTGTGTAGGAGAGCACTTTGCATCCAGTGACCACAATGTTGTTGGTTTCAAAGTAAATATGCAAAAGCATAGGTCTGGTCTGGGGGTTGAGATTATAAATTGGAGAAAGACCAATTCTGATGGCATCAGAAATGATCTGGCAAGTGTGGCTTGGAACAGGCTGTTTTCTGGCAATGGTAAGTACATTTGGCATTTTGAGAGAAAAAGCCTGTATGTGTCAGTCAGAATAAGAAGTAAAGATAACAAGTGCAGGGAACCTTGATTTTCAAGAGATATCGTGGCCCTGGTTAAGAGGAAAATGGAAGTGCATAGCAGGTATAGACAAGAAGGAACAAATGAGGTGCTTATAGAGTACAAGAAATGTAAGGAAACACAAGAAAGAAAACATGAAGGCTAAAAGACGGCATTTGCTCTAACAGACAAGGTGGAGGAGAATCCTAAAGGATTCTACAGATATGTTAAGAGCAAAATGATTGCAAGGGACAAAATTAGTCATCTGATAGCCCAGAATGGTAATTCTTGTGTGCAGCCAAGAGAGATGGGGGTGATCTAAAATGATTTTTTTGCATCCTTATTTACTTGGGTCTGTAGTGGACAGTGAGGAAGGTTATCATAGCTTGCAAAGGAATCTGCATCAGCTGGAAAAATGGACTGAAAATGGCAGATGGAATTTAATGCAGACAAGTGCAAGGTTCTGTACTTTTGTAGGACCAACCAAGATTGGTGTTACACAGGGAACGGTAGGGTACTGAAGTGTGTGGTGGAACAAAGTGAGTTTGGAATACAAGTACATAATTCATTGCAAGTGGCATCACAGGTAGATAGGGTTGTAAAGAAATCTTTTGGCACATTAACCTTCATAAATCAACGTATTGAGTACAGAAGGTGGGATGTTATGTTGAAGTTGTATAAGACGTTGGTAAGGCCTAATTTGGAGTATTGTGTGCTGTTTTGATCACCCAGCTACGGGAAAGATGTTAACAAGGTTGAGAGAGTGCAGAGAAATTTACAAGGATGTTGCCTGGAGGACAAGAGTTTTAAGAAGATTGAATAGGTTAGGATTGTATTCTTCAGAACATAGAAGGTTGAGAGGAGATTTGATAGAGGAATACATAATTATGTGAGGCGAAGATAGGGTAATCGCAAGCAGGCTTTTCCAATTGAGATTGGATGAGACTAGAACCAGAGGTCATGGTTTAAGGGTGAAAGGTGAGAAGTTTAAGGGGAACATGAGGGGAAACATCTTCATTCTAAGTATCATGAGTATGACTATGAGAGTATGGAATGAGCTGCCAGCACAAGTGGTGCATGCAAGCTTGATGGCAACGTTTAAGAGTAGTTTGGATAGGTACATGCATAGTAGAGAACTGGAGGACTATGGTCCTGGTGCAGATCAATGGGAGTAGGCAGCTTAAATAGTTTTGGCATGGACTAGATGGGCGGAAGTCCTGTTTCTAAGCTGTACATCTCCATGACTATGATATCAATTCTAGTAAGATCATTGAATTCCATTGAGACTACATCCAGAAACCAGAATACACATTCCAGCTTTTCGCCAGATATTCTCATCTGTGACAGATTTGGGATATCATCCCTTCCAACCACTTCCTGCAGCAAGGCATCCATTACACTAACAACCATTCTCTTATCCATCCTTTGCCATCATCACTGAGATATTCATAGTAACCTACAGGCACAAAGTACTTCCCTGTCATGAGGAACTAACGATCCTATATCCTACAATGTTCCTCATCCTACAGGCACAATGTACTTCCCCGTCATGAGAAACTAACAATCTATAACAGTACTATTCTCTCATCATACCTGGACTTTTCTGATATGCCTGGCATAAACTGGGCTGAAGGGAATAACATTAAGCTATCCAGCAACATGGATTTAACATGCTTTGAACTTCACTATGAAACTTAGAGCAGTTTTATTGCATGATGGCATTTAATCTGCAGATCTCTTTGCAATTTGTAACTTATTTTATGTATTTATTTCACTTCGCGGTACAGCACAGAATTAGCCCTTCTGGTCCCTCAAACCGCACGCTCAGCAATCCCAGACAGCCCCAGTTTAACCCTAACCTAAGCAAGGGACGATTTACAATGGCCAATTAACCTCCGTGGATTTCAGGAGGAAACAGCAGGACCCAGAGAAAGCCCGAGGACCCAAAGACCTAGAGACTCTTTACACAGGATGCCTGGATTAAACTGGAATCTCCAATGCCTCGAGCTGTAATATTGTCACACTAACCACTATGCTACCGTGCGCCAGCTTGAATCGTCATTTTTGATAGTATTTGCAATGCCACAGAAAATTAAGCAGCCCACATGAAAAATAATATTGGTGCAACACAGAGGATAGAAAATAGCCATCATAAAAAGAGAGTTCATGAGTTCATTCACCTTCCCTTAACACTGAGTGATTGATCTTCACTATCAGCATTGTTAAATCGCCACTGATCAAAGCGTGAATACTGTGGCAACAAGGTGCTAACAACCTTGTTGCAAGTATCTCACTTGCTGACACCCAAAACCTTTTGATCACCTATATTTCACATACTAGAACAACACAGGGGTAATGCTTTCAGCTCACGGAACCCACTTAAACATAGAAAATAGAGCACAGAAATTTACAGCACTTTACAGGCTCTTCAGCTCACAATGTTGTGCCAACTATGTAACCTGCTCTAGAAACTGCCGAGGATTTCCCTACTGCATAGCCCTCTATTTTTCTAAGCTCCATGTACCAATCTAGGTGGCTCTTAAAAGACTCTTTTGTACCCGTCTCCACCACTGTCACTGGCAGTGCATTCCACACACCCACTACTCTCTGTGTGGAAAAACTTACCCTGACATCCCCTCTGTACATACTTCCAAACACCTTAAAACTATGGCCCCTCATGTTACAAGCAACACACACACACACAAAAAGTGCTGGTGAACACAGCAGGCCAGGCAGCATCTATAGGAAGAGGTACAGTCAACGTTTTGGACCGAGACCCTTCGTCAAGATTAACTGAAAGAAGAGATAGTAAGAGATTTGAAAGTGGAAGAGGGAGGGGAGATCCAAAATGACAGGAGAAGACAGGAGGGGAGGGGTAGATCTAAGAGCTGGAGAAGGGAGAGGGTCATGGGACGGGAAGCCTGGGGAGAAAGAGAAGGGGGGAGGGAAGCCCGGAGAGTGGAGAACAGGCAAGCCCTGAGAAAAAGCCTCCGACCATCCACACGATCAATGCCTCTCATCATCTTATACACCTCTATCAGGACACCACTCGTCCTCTGTTACTCCAAGGAGTAAAGGCCAAATTCACTCAATCTATTCTCATAAGGTACTCTCTCCAATCCAGGCAACATCCTCATAAACCTCCTCTTCACTCTTTCGATAGTGTCCACATTCTTCCTATAGTGAAGTGAGCAGAACTGAACACAGCATTCCAAATGAGGTCTGACAAAGGTCGTATGTAGCTGTAACATTACCTCATGGCTCTTGAACTCAATCCCATGGTTGATGAATGCCAACACACCATATGCCTTCTTAATGATACTGTCAACCTGCGCAGCAGCTTTGTGTGTTCTATGGACATGGACCCCAAAATCTCTCTAATCCTGCACACTGTCAAGGCTATTACCATTAAACTATATCCTGTCTTCAAATTTGACCTACCAAAATGAACCACTTCACATTTACTTGGTTTGAATGCCATTTAAAACTTCTCTGCCCAGTTCTCCATCCTATTGATGTCCCTCTGTAACCTCTGAGAACCCTCCAGACTATCCACAACACCCTCAACCTTTGTGTCCTCAGCAAACTTGCTAACCCACCCTTCTACTTCTTTGCCCAGGTCATTTATAAAAAACCACAAAGAGGAGGGGTCCCAGAACGGATCCCTGCGGAACACCACTGGTCACCATCAGGCCATCATGTGACAATGCTACTCCCACATCAGGAGTGACACTTCTCACTTTTCTGACCGAATGCAGTGCCAGAAATGCTCTACACAATTTGGGACGTGGCAATCCATTTGTATTGTACATCATCTGCCACCCACCATATTCATTTGCTCCACCACTTTGTACCATGGCTACAATGTGTAACACCATTACTTATTGTGTTTAATTAGACTACTCTGACAGAATTTCCAGAATTCCAGAACTCTAACACTAAGAGCAACAGGTGTATAGAAACACCACATCTGACGGGCTCTCTACCAAGTCATACACCATCTTGGCTTGGCAGACTGTATATTATCAGTCATCAAAATACATCAACAATTACTAGTCATCAATATTTTAACAATCATCATTGTTGGATCTAAACCTCTCCAATATGGTTGTGAGGAGTGGACAGCAGCACTTCAAAAAGGTCACTTGCCACCAACTCTCAAGGGGTATTTAGGATGTATAATAATGGCTGGGTTTGTAAGTGTTGCCCAGATCCCAGGAATAAGTGAGGAAATAGCTCTTTGACTCCCTGTAGCCTTACATAGCTCTCAACTGTAAGATAATCAGATACAGATGGTGAGGATCTGATTTGTTCTCATGTCATTAATGAGTTTGTCATTTCTATCACATAAATGACTGATGGAATCATACTGTAGCTGAAAATAATAGAAAGGTTTGTTATTCTTTCCCAGGATGCTTCAGGAAATCATGACGAGCAGGGGAAAAGTCTGTCCGAAAGGAAAAGCCTTGGTTTTATGGAATGTGTAAAGGACCAGTTATCTTCTAATGGTACTTCATCACAAAACAAATAAATTCATCAGAGAAACAGAAATAGAAACTTTCATTGCATTCTGTTGAACCATCAAGCATGTTAGGATGAGTTTGAATGACCAGAATCACGTGAACATTTCCTTTACCATCTGTACAGATAAAGACACATGCAAAATACCTTCTGATGGTATTATTTCTGTGTAGAGGGAAAAAGTGGCAATGTCTCTATTCTGATTATTTCTTTGAAAGTCCATCCACTGTCACTTGTGTCAAGAAGCTTCATCACTGTGTATGTACATATACTCTGCTCCCAAAGTTTATTTCCCTTGAACCATGGACAACTAACTATTAACTTGCATAGACAAATTTCTATCCAAGTAGGTCAAGTGGCCATTCAGCTCAATATAGATTTTTGTAATGAAGATTAAAGTTAAGTTCAAGAGCCTTTGTCTGAGGGAATGGTAAAACTCAGTGCTCTGGCAACATTTGAGAAGCATCTAGATAGGCAAATGGATTGTCCAAGTCTATCAGACCATGAAGCAAGTTTATAGAAATGAGATTTGAATTGGCAGATATCTGATAGTCTTTATAATAGAGGGCTGATTGCTCTGTTTCTATGATTTCCACACCTCTTCATTCCTTTGACTTCTATTTCTCTCACAACATTGGCTGTCAGTCCTTCTGCAGGTGAAATGCCTTCATGCAGGTGTAAGTTGTGTGAACAAAACAAACTCCAATAAGCTTTAAGTTGTCAAATTTCAAGCTGATTAAACCTGATGCATATGATCTTTATTCACATTACTTTTATGTTGTGGTTGAACCCAGTGTTTTTTTTCTGAAGAGGGAAGAGACTGATTGATTCAACCTGTCACCTTTTCTTTCAGCCTCCCAATGCTTCACATTACTGCTTTTCACCAAGCCTCCATACCAATGCTGTATTTGCACAATTCACAGAATGTAGAAAACAGGACAATACAAAGAACAGCACAGGAACAGGCTGTTGGCCCATGATATCTGTGCTGATCGTAATCCTAATTTAAACTAATCTCTTCTGGCTCAATGTGATCTATACCCCTTGATCTCCTACCTGCTTCTTAAACATTGCTATCGTATCTACTTCCACCACTTTGTCTGGCAACGTATTCCAGGCACCTGCCACTCACTGTGTTTTAAAAAAACTTTCCTCACCTCACACATCTCCATTCACTTTCTCTTCACATTCTGAACTCAATACTATATTGACAACTGCCTCCAGCAACCCAGAATATTCAAAGTTGTTCATTTATGGAATGTGAAGTTGCATGAGATTATCCATTGTTCTCACAAAGGCATGAAACAGAAACTTTTTTTAAAGATAAAGAACTTAAAAGGTCAGTTTTATTTGTCACATGTACACCGAAACATCAAAACATATTGTGAAGTGTGTCATTTGCATCCAAATATGTGCTAGAGGCAGCCTGCAAGGATCAATTTATTAACCTTAGCCCATACATCTTTTGAAATGTGAGAGGAAACCTGATCACCCAGAAGAAACTCACATGTTCACGGAGAAAACATACAAAACTATTTAAATACAGTGGCAGGATTTGAAACCTGACTGCTGACACACTAAATCATTGGGCTAAATGCTACACCACTGTGCTCCCACCAGACAGCACTTGGGTCACTTGTGATGTTCCTGAATTGGTCACAGTCTGTGCACCAAGCAGCTGAAGTGATCTCGCCAGTGATGGGCTTTCTGAATGTCGTTGCAAATAACACAATAATATCCTTTACATTTTCTTCAAAAAGCTCTTAGTTTATCAGTTCTCTGGAATAACAATGGTGAGAGAAATCCATTAACTACCAGTTTGTTCATTTATCATTTTGCATCAAAAGCAGAGACAGATTTGCCATTTAGAAAGTATGAAAGTCTCTGAAATCATAAAACCAAAATGATGAACTTACATGAAAAACTGACAGAAGTATTCAGGTACCTTATATCAAGGTTTAAAAGATTACTTACTCTGTGTTAGGGCTGATTTTCCTGCAAATGGCAAGGTACCTTTGCTGTGTGCTGAGAATGAGAAAACTGTGTACAACACTGTCCATCCAGAATGTGTTCATGTTCCTGCACTCCAGGAGGGCCACTAGTTGTAGCTGCATACTTCAGCTCATTGTCTCCATGAAGACAGCTAGAGGGTCGGGGGAATCTTTCACTCTGAGAGGAAACGCCACTCAGATAAAGAGACATTGAAATGCCCTGCTTGTCTTTTGAGGCAGATCCAAATCATCATGTTGACCTGATGAAGAGTTGTTATTTTTAATCATGCATTGGAGAGGGTCCAGAGGAGCTTCATGAAATTACAGGGTTAGCATATGAGTTGCATTTAATGGCTCTGGGCCTGCACTCACTGGAGTTTGGAAGAATGAGGGGGGAATCTCACTGAAATCTATTGAATATTGGAAGGTCTTAACAGAATGGACGTGGAGAGGGTATTCTTATAGTGGGACAGTCTAGTACCAGAGGGCACAGCCTCAGAATACAAGAATATACTTTAGAATAGAGATGAGGAGAGATTTCTTCAGCTGGAGGGTGGTGAGTCTGTAGAATTCATTGTAGCTGTGAGGCCAAGTCACTCAAAGTATGTTTAAAGTGGAGGTCAATAGGTTCGTGATTAGTAAGGTTGTCAAAGGCAAGAGAATCGGGTTGAGAGGGATAATAAATCCACCACGATCGAATGACGGAGCAGACGTGATGGGCTGAATGGTCTGATTCTGCTCCTATGTCTTATGGTCCTCTGGTCTAATGGCATGCTGCTCGTAAGTTATTGCTTAACTAATATCCTTAAACAAGATGAGAGGATTACCTGGTGATGATCACACTGTTATTTGCAGGAGTTTGCTGTGCACTTGTTACCTTTGCTACAAAACCACTGTGCTACAAAAGTCCTCATTAACTATGTAACCCTTAGTTCGGCTGGCTGCTTAATCTAGGGCATGATAGCCCCCGGCCCATCTAAACATAAGAAATCTCGTTTGGGTGAATGCTGCGCGATGTGTTCCATTACAAATCAGTACCATGAAATAACAAACAGTATACAATATGTGATTAAACGATTGAGCTTTATAATTCTTAATTTGACTCTATGGTTAGTAAGAAAACAAAAAAAAGGGCCCATTCTCATGAAACAGGTTAATGTGCAAATCTTGGAGCTCACAGCGTCGTCCATTTGTTCCCATTGACCCCCTCTGAGCATAGCCAACCCTCGGATCCTCGCTCCTCAGTCCACTCCATGCAGCAGTCTACCAACTCTCTCCATTCGTGTCCTCTCTCTCCATCGCTCCCCATCAAAAAACCACAAAAATCCCTCTTCCAGACCCACAAGAAAGAGCAAAACTCCTCTCATTGGCTAACATACTTTCCAAAGTCCCTGTTATCTCTAGTCATAACCCAAACATTGCTGCTATAGTGAAACCATTACCTTAGCCTTAGCAGTGAAACATTACAGTGAGGCCATTATGTTAGCAGTGAAACATTACAGTGAGGCCATTATGTTAGCAGTGAAACCTTACAGCGTGTTACAACTATAAAGATGGTGTGACTGTCTGGCTGAACAGCTTGGACTTTATATTGCATTACTATTGTTACCAATCTTAGGGGAATGTGAGGCAGTACAGACAAGATAGGTTGCAACTTCTGTATCCTCACAGGCAGGTTTGCTGGTGCTTTTGGGCGCTCTATACAAGCTGGACAGAAGCTATGAAGCTGAGTAGAGATTCATTCAGAATGAAAGCAGAGTTGGGACTGGGAACAGCAAATCAGTGATTAAGTTTCTGAAGTAGAAAAAGAACAACAGTTGGAAAATCTCTATAATTGGACTATATCTGTACATGCCTGTACAAGCATTGGGCTATATCTGTGCTATGCCTATTACATGCAGTTCAAGTGAATAAGGCAGAAAGCTCAGGTAGACAAAAGGAAAGCTGATAATTTAGTGATTACTAAAATATAGGTTAAAGGAGGGCAGGACTGCTAGTTTCACACTCCTTGTCTCAGAGCAGAAATGTATTTGTTAATATAATGCTTTACGGTCCCGGCAGTCACTGATCAGGGTTCCATCTTGCCACTGTTTGTAACAAGATTGTATGTTCTCCCAATGTCGCCGGGGTTTCCTCAGGGTGTTATGGTTTCTTCCCACATTCCAAAGACGTACGGTTAAAATTGTGGGCACACTATGATGGCGGCACTTGTGGACTGCCCAGCACAACCCTTGGTGATTTTACTTGATGCAAGCAATGCATTTGATTGTTTGATTTGATATGCAGTCAATGTGTCAAATAAAGCTGATCTTTATCTCTTTAGTTACAGAATTTCCACAACAGATAAGAAAGGAGGGCAATAATTGTTTGGAAAACATTCAGAGGTGGAAGAAGAGATGACAGATGAGAAAGATCATTGCATGCAGCTGGTCAGGGTGAAAGAGTAGTCACATCAATTCAAAGGAGATAGGAGAGCAAATCTGGAAGCAAATGTCTGATGAATGCATGAAGACCAGAATCATGATGGTAGTGGGGTCTGTTTACCCCAATATTAACAAATCAGTAATGGTGATAAGGGATTAATAGTTAGGGAAGTCAGCAGGTATTTATGCAGCCAGATGTATGACTTTGAGGTAGTCTGCTGCCTGGAGTCAGGATCAAGATGTCATTGAATGGCTCAATCCATAATGGTGCTTTTTGAGATAAAGAGAAATAGTCCAATGACAGTTATTGGTATTCTATTGTAGTTAAGGTAGATACATTCTACTGTGGTCACTGACATGATCAAAGATGATGACCTTCCTTTCTGGTGTCAGGGTCAATGGTGCCTTTGAAAAGCTACAGAATATCCTGAAGGCATATGGTGGTCTTATTGATAGCAATAACAAATGTAGACATGGGGTTGAGAACCTTTGAGCAGAGTTGGGAATGAAGCTCAAATGCAGGACCTCAGAAGTCGTAATATCTGTACAACCACTGGTGCCACGTGCAAGTGAGTACAGAAACAGACCAGAGCAAATATATGAGTAGCTGACAGATGGTGTTGGAACATGGGGCTTCCAGAGAGTTGGTATGTCACCAAAGACTCTAGCAAGTTTCTACAGATGCACTGCAGAAGCATCCTAACTGGTTGCATCACCATCTGGTATGGAGGGGCCACTACACAGGATTAGAAAAAGTTGTAGAAGGTTGTAAATTCAGCCTACTCTGTCATGGGCACTAACTTGTCCATCAGAGACATCTTCAGAACATGGTGCCTGGAATGGCAACATCCATCATTAAGGATACCCACCAGCCAGGACTTGTCCTCCTCTCATTACTACCAACAGTGAAGAGGTAAAGGAGTCTGAAGACACAGATTCAATGTTTTAGAAACAGCTTCTTCACCTCTGCAACCAGATTTCTCACTATTTTTGCACAACATATTTAATTTCTATGTACATGTATTTCTTATTGCATTTTATAGTACTTTTAATGTATTGTAGTACTGCTGAAAATTTCATGACGTATGTCAGTGACACTAAACCTGATTCTGATTCGGTGGGGCTATTTCGGGGCTACTTCCAGAGGCCGGACATGTTGTACCCTAATACGGATGGGGGAATAAAAATGTTAGTCAAGGAGTTTGTTTGTACTTTTTGGGGAGAGTTTAAACTAGTTTGAATGCACAAGAAAAGTAGAATCATAAAAGAGAAAAACCAAGTAGGAAAAAGAAGATTGGGGTTCAGCTGAAGAGGAGTGAAGAGGGAGCTAAACAGAGAGTGATGATGACGTCCTTGGTATACTGGGCAGACAAATAGTCTTTGGGGTACTGCAGGTCTGTGTTTTTATTGATGCTTTGCTGCACGCTTGAGTGCTTTGTAGAGGGCGCCGGTGCTTTGTTTGCTGGCGGGGTTGGGGCGTCATTGCCTTGCTGCTGCTTATGTGTGGGTGGGGGGGCTTTGGGGTTCTAAGTTTTACCTGTCATTCACTCCTTGGGGGATTCCTCTGTTTTCTGGGATGTTTGCAAAGAAAAAGGATTTCAGGGTGTATATTATATACATTTCTCTGACATTAACTATAACTATTGAAACTATTGAATACAAGAAGATTAAGAGAAAGGAGAAGGCACAGTTGCAGGGTAATAGCAGGGACATTGGAAGTTCATAGGAAGGAGATAGAACAGAAAGGTCAGTCACAGCAAATAGGGAGACTATAAGGGAAAAATAAAAGACACGATTAATGCAGACAATTTTCAAACTGGATAGATAAATTCATGGCACATACTCTCAAGTGGATAAAGCTTGTGATGATATTACACTCCCACCTATTGGCATGCAGATTGAGAGTCTTCCACAATTTACCAATGAAGGAAGACCTTCAGACCACATTTAAACACCAGGAGTGCCAGCATGCAGAAATATTAATGGTAGTGGTCTCACTACAAGAAATAGTGGGGACTAACCACATATATCCTGTACAATGTTCAACTATCCTAAGAATGTAGCTAATTGGCTTCCAATAAAGTGGGTTTCCTTGGAACAGTGGAAATGGGCCTATATAATCGGCCTACCACACTTGCATTAGTTACTCTGGCTCTACTTGTTTCGTAGGAGGTGGTCTTGTGACTGGTCCTTTATTGTAGGTTAGGCATTCCTTACAATTTGCAATGAATCACTTACAATCAATCAACGTACAGGGCCACCAGAATAACATGTTATTTCTACATGTGTGGCTTGTACAATTCCTTGGGAGGCTTCTCAAATCAATCTTTCCTGCTTATTAGCAGGCAGTATATGTTTCTCATCTTTTTTAGGGTGGTATACCCATCCTTTACCTTCACCATCAGCCTTTTATTTATATGGAGTTGGAAATCCTTGGTTTAGTAGTATCTAGGAGTATTCTTAAAACAATTTTCTGGTTATTCTTTATTTGTTGCTTAGATACTATTAACATCCTGGCCTCCCATACTATATTAAGGTCCACCCCAATAACTCCTTATGCTTGCTCATCAGATACCTTGTTACTGCACATGTATGGTGTTATGTTTTGTAACATTAAACTAATTCAAAGGAAGACACGAGAGATGGAAGTGCAGGTGTAGCTTTGAGTTTACTTTATCACGTGGTAGTGTGATGATGTTAGCAATTAACATACTATATATTCACATATAACCCATAATTAATTATTTAAAAGAACAAGAATGCTCAATTTCTTTCTCTCTATAAGATTACTCAAATATCATTGAAATATTAAATACACAACACTTCTCCCTGCTTAGCTATAAATGTTAACTCAATAGAGAATGGAGGGAATAGATCTCTACCATATACACCCTATATTATATAATATAACAACTATATACAGACATCCACAGCATATTAATTTTTAAACTTTCCCATTCAGGTCCAAAGATTTCATCACTGTGGAGGCTTTCTTACTCTAATAGGATGACATCTTTCCTGACAAGCGAGGTCAGCCTGATTGGCAGGTTGAGACTTGTGGCTGTGAAACAATCCTAGGTTCTGTGTCCTCTTCTGTGGTGGTTGTAGCAGGTGACTCTGAAATTGCAATAAATGGTTCTGACAGCTCTGGACACATTTCTCCTACTTTTCTTTCCCTGGATCTACTTCGATCCCTTTCTTTTTCTTTCTCACATTGCTTCTCTCTTTCATATCTTTCCCCTTCTTATTCACATTCTTTCACTCCATCCCTTCCTAGTTTGTGCATCTTGATCTTGGGGAGGTTTACTTAGTTCACTGGGGTATTCTTTTTTTAATCCTTCTATTGCTCCCTTTACAATCTGTTCTCTCTCTCCTCTTGGTTTCCTCATCCACAACATCATCTGACAAATCCTCTGTTTCTGTATCTCCACCGATTGCTTTCTCTTTGGCCTTCCATTAATCCAGCTGGGCTTTGGTCTTTGCATCTACTTTCACAAGCAGCTGTTTGTCTCCCACTTGAAGGTCATGCAATGCTTTGTTGGTATTCCTATGAAAAACCTCTTGTTTCTGACTCTTCACCGGGAGTCAGCTATTCCTCCGCACCTGGGTATCGTCCTGCCAGCGACCATCGTGACAGATTATACTGCATCAACCTACAATTCAAGGACTAATTTACTTAGCTACTTCCATCTTTTTTTCTGAAAGAGTTTAGCTGTCAATAATTTTGAGCAGTGAGTCTCCTTCCAGGAGATACTTCTTGGAGGAGATAATTCCAGGTAACAAAGTAAATTAAACACAGTCATTTTATTTTAACTGAAACACATTTATTTTATCTTGGGGAGTAATTTCTAACAGAGTTTATTATTCTGCACACCTACCACAAGTACAATCATTACAAACTAGAACACCATACTTGTGAGTTGCAGATAAATATGTCATCTGTCACAAATAAAAGGCTCTGGAAAGAGACCTTTCTCAGGTTAAGGCTGAGAAGTGGGCTCTGTGTCTTCACCTCCATCTCCTCCTCACCTCTCCTGCCTTCTAAAATGGAGAGGAGTCGACGCAGAAGAGTTTCAAGGCCTCTCCACCTAACCCAGGTGAAAGTTAATCACTCCAAATGCTGAGCCAATTTAGTAAGATGGGAAACAGCTTCAGGCTGTGCGACTCAGACGTGTCATTGCACCGGGGGAGTGGGGCCTAGAGCAAGGCACTACCCAGTGCCTAGACAATTTAAACACCATCCCAGATAAACTGGAAAGCCCAAGTGCAAAGGCAAGGGTCAGGCTGGATTTGTTTGCTCTCCCACAATATTCTTCCTCTCTCTGTTAGCTGTCGTCCCTGCGAGTTTTGTGACATTTTTGCCCCACTAATGTGATGAACTGAGATCGAGGCTTGGATACTACACCGCCTGCTCCTGGGAGTGGATCTAAAGACTCATTCTGGTTTGGGATGCTGTCATTCGTATCTTTTTTTTTGCATGGTGTGTTGTTTCTTTTGCTCTCTCTTGCAGTGGTTATGGTCTGTCTTTTTTTTAAATTGGGTTCTTCAAGTTTCTCATTTTGTGGCTGCCTGTATGCAGACAAATCTCAAGGTGTATAATTTATATGTACTTTGATGTTGATATTGATCTACCTTAGCAAACAAAAGGAGGGATGCAGAAATTTAAAGTGCTTGGTAGATGATGGGAAAAGGAGCTAAATAAATATTTATTCATCCAGCTGATCTTGGAGAAGGGGAACTCACTGACAAGTGGAAGAAACTTTCAGCATACTAAGCCAATATTTGAAGGTGGACTTGAAATAGTTGTGACCTGCAGGACTACAGAGCTGTCGCTAGAAGAGGGGATTTAGCTGGATAGCTTGTATCCGACCAGAATGAAGGCAATGGGCTGAATGGCACCCTTCTGCATCATAAGGTAATGTAGACATTCAAGTCTCTTACTGATGAATACTGCGTGTTGCTCAAGATTTCCAGCATTTACTCTAAGTTTTGTATTACTGATGTCCATAACTTCTCAGTGTACATTAACACACCATGTACAGTCCACCCACACATACATTTCCAGCTCCCCACAAGCATCAAAGAACTTTACTCCAGTGACTGCTTCCAGAATCAATAAATGCCAAGTATTCCGCAATAATTCCCACCTTTCCTTCCAATTCCCTTCACAGGAGAACCAAATGCAATATTAATATGCTAGCCCCATTACTTCCATTTTCAAGAATTTAACAACTTCTAATATTATACTTAATGAAAGAGTCATGCAATATTGAACACTAACTGCTGTTAATTTCCTGCAGTATAAAATTTGCATTTTTTTTTGTTACCGATGGACCATAATTATAATCCTGCAATTATTATACTGGCTGGCTGCTTGGGCTTAGTAAAATAGACTGATCACAAACCTATGTGATCATTTGTTTTCCAAGTTTATTACTTTCAGAGATAACCATTTATGACAATCAAATTTTTTGAAAGCTCTTTAAATAAAGTGAACTTTCTGCTTTGCTGAATTGTTAAGGGTAATGCTTTGAACTGAAGTGAATATTTTGGCTATAAATATATGTGTGAATTACCACATGTCTGCAAGTGCTTTGTATTCATTACAGCTAGTGGAGAATGAATAATATTCAGTAATTATGGCAGCTAACAATGAACTACGCTGAAAGGTTGCATTATTTTGAAGCCATCCCCATGTAGAAATTTTGGGTATATAACTTGGAATCTCATCTGAATCTAGAAAATACCATCCATTTCAGGACTTTCTGAGCAGGCAGACAATAGTGTCATAAATTCCTGCATGGGTGCAAAGCAAAAGAAAATAAAACAAAAGATGGCAGAAATATGGAATAGACTTAGAAACATAGAAAAGCTACAGCACAATACAGGCCCTTTGGCCTACAAAGCTGAGCCGAACATGTCCTTATCTTAGAAATTACCTAGGTTTACCCACAGCCCTCTCTTTTTCTAAGATCCATGTACCTATCCAGGAGTTTCTTAAAAGACCCTATCGTATCCTCCTCCACCACCATTGCTGGCAGCCTATTCCACGCACTCATCACTTTCTGCGTTTAAAATAAATAAATAAATAAATAAATAAATAACCCCTGGCATCTCCTCTGTACCTACATCCAAGCCCCGTAAAACTATGCCCTCTCGTGTTAGCCATTTCAGCTCTGGGAAAAAGCCTCTGACTATCCACATGATGAATGCCTCTCATCATCTTATACACCTCTATCAGGTCATCTCTCATCCTCCGCCACTCCAGGAAAAAAGACTGACTTCACTCAACCTATTCTCAGAAGGCATGCTCCCCAATCCGGGAAACATCCTTGTAAATCTCCTCTGTACCCTTTCTATAGTTTCCACATCCTTCCTGTAGTGAGGTGAGCAGAACTGAGCACAGTACTCCAAGTGGGGTCTGACCAGGATCCTATATAGCTGCAACATTACCTCTTGGCTCTTAAACTCAATCCCACGGTAGATAAAGGCCAATGAACTGTATGCCTTTTTAACCACAGAGCCAGTCTGCATAGCAGCTTTGAGTGTCCTATGAACTCAGACCCCAAAATCCCTCTGATCCTCCACACAGCCAAGAGTCTTACCATTAATACTATATTCTGCCATCATACTTGACCTACTAAAATGAACCACCTCACACTTATTTGGGTTGAACTCCATCTGCCACTTCTCAGCCCAGTTTTGTATCCTATCGATGACCCGCTGTAACTTCTGACAGCCCTCCACACTATCCACAACACCCCCAGCCTTTGTGTCAGCATCAAACTTGCTAACCCATCCCTCCAATTCCTCAACCAGGTCACTTATAAAAATCACAAAGAGTAAGGGTCCCAGAACAGATCCCTGAGGCACACCACTGGTCACCGACCTCCATGCAGACTATGACCAATCTACAACCATTCTTTTCCTTCTGTGGGCGAGCCAGTTCTGGATTCACAAAGCAAGGTTCCCATGGACCCCATGCCTCCTTACTTTCTCAATAAGCCTTGCATGGGGTACCTTATCAAATGCCTTGCTGAAATCCATATACACTACATCTACTGCTCTACCTTCATCAATGTGTTTAATCACATCCTCAAAAATCAGGCTCGTAAGGCATGACCTGCCTTTGACAAAGCCATGCTGACTATTCCTAATCATATTATGCCTCTCCAAATGTTCACAAATCCTGCCTTGCAAGATCGCTTCCATCAACTTCTCAGCCACTGAAGTAAGACTCACTGGTCTATAATTTCCTGGGCGATTTCTACTCCCTAATTCAGAAACAAAGGTTCTGAACTTAAAGAGGGGTAACTTTGAAGGTATGAGAGGTGAATTAGCTAAGATAGACTGGCAAATGACACTTAAAGGGTTGACGGTGGGTATGCAATGGCAAGTTTTTAAAGATCGCATGGATTAACTACAACAATTCTTTATCCCAGTTTGGCAAAAGAATAAATCAAGGAAGGTAGTGCACCCCGTGGCTGACAAGGGAAATTAGGGATAGTATCAATTCCAAAGAAGAAGCATACAAATTAGCTAGAAAAAGTGGCTCACCTGAGGACTGGGAGAAATTCAGAGGAGGACAAAGGGCTTAATTAGGAAGGGGAAAAAGATTATGAGAGAAAACTGGCAGGGGACATAAAAACTGACTGTAAAAGCTTTTATAGATATGTGAAAAGAAAAAGATTGGTTAAGACAAATGTAGGTCCCCTACAGATAGAAACAGGTGAATTGATTATGGGGAGCAAGGACATGGCAGACCAATTGAATAATTACTTTGGTTCTGTCTTCACTAAGGAGGACATAAATAATCTTCCGGAAATAGTAGGGGACAGACGGTCCAGAGAGATGGAGGAACTGAGGGAAATACATGTTAGCAGGGAAGTGGTGTTAGGTAAATTGAAGGGATTAAAGGCAGATAAAACCCCAGGGCCAGATGGTCTGCATCCCAGAGTGCTTAAGGAAGTAGCCCAAGAAATAGTGGATGCATTAGTGATAATTTTTCAAAACTCTTTAGATTCTGGACTAGTTCCTGAGGATTGGAGGGTGGCTAATGTAACCCCACTTTTTAAAAAAGGAGGGAGAGAGAAACCGGGGAATTATAGACCGGTTAGCCTAACATCGGTGGTGAGGGAGATGCTAGAGTCAGTTATCAAAGATGTGAAATCATCGGACAAAGTCAGCATGGATTGGTCAAAGGAAAATCATGTCTGACGAATCTCATAGAATTTTTTGAGGATGTAACTAGTAGAGTGGATAGGGGAGAACAGTGGATGTGGTATATTTGGATTTTCTTTTTTTTTAATTTTATTTTTATTTGGATAAGGAATTCACAATTATCATATACTTTTTTCACACATATAACCTTTTCCATTTTTTTATATGTATAAAACTACAATTATTTATACATTCTTAAGTACACATTGAGATGATATAAAAGGAAAATAAACATTTAAATAGATAATTATGTACTGTGGTAAATCTAACCTATTAGGCTAAGTAATGAAATTAGTTGTTAAGAAAAATGGTAATAATAGTTTCCATACAACCCTTCTGGACCATTTCCACTGGTCCAAAATGTTGCATACAAGCCTATATACCAACCATTGTAGGTGTTTATATCCTAATTTGTTCGTGCTTGTTCCTGCCCGCAGACATAATTATCCAATCCCTATGTACTTATTTACTTAATTTTTTCATTTTTTTTTATCCCTTTCCCAAATCTTTCCCTTTACTTGTGTTAATTCTCTATTTTCCAAAAAAAAAAACAAACATTTAGACTAGGGGTGCTTACGTTAGCAATATTACTGTGTTGATGAGAAGAGCAATATAAATCATTAGGAGAGTCATCTAAAGTCTGCTCTCATTGGGGTTATATATTCAATCCATTTATTCCAGATTTGATAAAATGTTTCTTTTTGAGTTGGTATATTTGGATTTTCAAAAGGTTTTTGACAAGGTCCCACACAAGAGATTAGTGTGCAAACTTAAAGCACACGGTATTGGGGGTAAGGTATTGATGTGGATAGAGAATTGGTTGGCAGACAGGAAGCAAAGAGTGGGAATAAACAGGACCTTTTCAGAATGGCAGGCAGTGACTAGTGGGGTACCGCAAGGCTCAGTGCTGGGACCCCAGTTGTTTACAATATATATTAATGACTTGGATGAGGGAATTAAATGCAGCATCTCCAAGTTTGCGGATGACACGAAGCTGGGCGGCAGTGTTAGCTGTGAGGAGGATGCTAAGAAGGTGCTGGGTGACTTGGATAGGTTAGGTGAGTGGGCAAATTCATGGCAGATGCAATTTAATGTGGATAAATGTGTGGTTATCCACTTTGGTGGCAAGAACAGGAAAACAGATCATTATCTGAATGGTGGCCGATTAGGAAAAGGGGAGGTGCAACGAGACCTGGGTGTCATTATACACCAGTCATTGAAAGTGGGCATGCAGGTACAGCAGGAGGTGAAAAAGGCGAATGGTATGCTGGCATTCATAGCAAGAGGATTCAAGTGCAGGAGCAGGGAGGTACTACTGCAGTTGTACAAGGCCTTGGTGAGACCACACCTGGAGTATTGTGTGCAGTTTTGGTCCTCTAATCTGAGGAAAGACATCCTTGCCATAGAGGGAGTACAAAGAAGGTTCACCAGATTGATTCCTGGGATGGCAGGACTTTCATATGATGAAAGACTGGATCAACTAGGCTTATACTCATTGAAATTTAGGAGATTGAGGGGGGATCTTATTGAAACGTATAAAATCCTAAAGAGATTGGACAGGGATTGGATCGGCATTGTTCCCGATGTTGGGGAAGTCCAGAAGAAGGAGTCACAGTTTGAGGATAAAGGGGAAGCCTTTTAGGACCGAGATTAGGAGAAACTTCTTCACACACAGAGTGGTGAATCTGTGGAATTCTCTACGACAGGAAACAGTTGAGGCCAGTTCATTGGCTATATTTGAGAGGGAGTTAGATGTGGCCCTTGTGGCTAAAGGGATGAGGGGGTATGGATGGAAGGCTGGTACAGGGTTCTGAGTTGGATGATCAGCCATGATCATACTGAATGGCAGTGCAGGCTCAAAGGGCCGAATGGCCTACTCCTGCACCTATTTTCTATGTTTCTATGTTTCTATGTTTCCCTTTCTTGTATAAGGGAACAACATCTGCAACCTCCAATCCTCCAGAACCTCTCCTGTCCCCATTGTCGATGCAAAGATCATTGCCAGAGGTCATTAATCTCCTCCCTCGCCTCCCACAATAGCCTGGGGTACATCTCGTCTGGTCCCAGAGACTTATCCAACTTGATGCTTTCCAAAAGATCCAGCACATCCTCTTTCTTAATGTCTATATGCTTAAACTTTTGAATCCGCTGTAAGTCATCCCTACAATCCCCAAGATCCTTTTCTGTAGTGAATACTGAAGCAAAGTATTCATTAAGTACCTCTGCTATCTCCTCCAGTTCCATACACATTTTTCCACTGTCACACTTGATTGGTCCTATTCTCTCACGTCTTATCTTCTTGCTCTTCACAAACTTGTAGAATGCCTTGGGGTTTTCCTTAATCCTGCTTGCCAAGGCCATCTCATGGCCTCTTCTGGCTTTCTTAATTTCATTCCTAATTTAAAACTTACTATGCTGTGGATGTCTATGCAGCATATGTATTATATGCTATACTGTGTACAGTGCCCATAAAAAGTATCACCTCCTTGGAAATGTTCATCTTTTATTGTTTTACAACAGTGAATTACAGTGGATTAATTTGGCTTTTTTTGACAGTTATCAACAGAAAAAGACTCTTTCATGTCAAAGTGAAAACAGATTTCTACAAAGTGATCTACATTTATTACAATTATTGAACACAAAATGCCTGATTGCATAATTACTCAACCCCTTCGAATCAGTATTTAGTAGATGCACCTTTGGCAGTAATTGCAGCCTTGAGTCTGTGTGGATAGGTCTCTATCAGCTTTGCTTTACAAAACTGCTCAAGCTCTGTTGAATTGCATAGGGATCATAAGTGAACAACCCTTTTCAAGTCCAGGCACAAATTCTCAATTGGACTTGGCCACTCCAGGTCACTAATTTTGTTGTTATTAAGCCATTCCTGTGTAGCCTTGGCTTTAAGCTTGGGGACAATGACCCCAATGACCTCTGTCATTGTCTTGCCAAAAAACATACCTTCTCCCAAGTCATAGTTCTCTTGCAGACTGCATCAGGATTTTCCTGTATTTTGCTGCATTCATTCTACCCTCGACCTTCACAAGCCTTCCAGGGCCTGCTGCAGTGAAGCATCTCCACAGCATGATGCAGCCACCACCATGCTCCATGGTAGAGATGGTTTGTTTTTGATGATGTGTGGTGTTTGGCTTACGCCAAACATAGCATTTAGCCTGATGGGCAAAAACCTCAATTTTGATTTCATCAGAACATAGAACTTTCCTCCAGTTGATTTCAAAGTCTCTCACTTGCCTCCTGGCAAACTCTAGCCGAGAATTAATTTTAATTTTGTTTCAACAGTGGCTTTCTCTTTGCCACTCTCGCATAAAGCTACAACTGGTGAAGCACCCAGCAAGAGTTGCTGTATGTGCAGTCTCTCCCATCTCAACCACTAAAGCTTGTAACTCCTCCAGAGTGGTTATAGTGCTCTTAGTGGCCTCCCTCACCAGTCCCCTTCATGCACGGTCACTCAGTTTTTGAGGATGGCCTGTTCTAGGCAAATTTACAGCTGTGCCACATTCTTTCCATTTCTTGATGACTTACTCAACTGTACTCTAAGGGATATTCAGTGTTACGTACCCCGTAACTGGGTTGCCAAACCAGCAGAAATGGACTACTTAGTTGGAGTCTGGATTACTGGAACTAAGAAAGTTTTATTAAAGAAATAAGCAACACAGTACTCTAATCATAAGGATATAAATGCAACAGGTTAACAATGATAGCAATGATCGCTGTTGTGCCGATGGGGAGGGAGGGAGAGAACGAATGAATATTCAAATCGGATTCCAAACAAACCTTCGATATTCCTCGCAGTTAGCTTTCGAGCGAGCCCTTTGTAATGTCTTCTGAGGTCACTAACTGTGACCCCTCCGTTCCAGATACGATTGTTCTTCTGCGGTGAACCCGGCACCCAGGCAAGGGCGGACACACACACCGGGTTCCCGCCCGACCGCACCTTTCCACCCTGTGCGTCTATGGCTGGTTACGCGACCAGACCTCCAAAACTCGCACCAACTTGTGGGGGCACACCGCTTCCAGGGTCTTGTTACCTCGTGGTGTCGTGTGTGTCTTGCCTTAGCAAACCTGTCCCCTTTTATCCCCCTGCTGGGGTATTGCCTGTCCATCAAACTTCAAGCAGTTCAGGTTCAAAGCAAACCGGTCTCTGACAATACTCAGAACTGTGTCTCCTTTTCATTAATCCCTCTTGTCTCTCATTAACATTTCTGAATGTTTCCCCATTGTCCTCTTATTGGCATCAATATTCTGGTAATTTGGTCTGTCATCACATCAGTGACTTCAAAAATTTATTGTATCCATCTCCTTTTATGGAGTTGGTTGGAGTGTTCTTCTATCTTCATGGTGCAGTTTTTGCCAAGGTACTGATTCACCAGTATTTGGACTTTCCAGATACAGGTGCATTTTTACTGCATGAAACACCTTAACTACACACAGGTGATCTCCATTTAATTAATTATGTGACTTATAAATCTAATTAGATGCACCAGTTATGATTTGGTGTGTAATATTAAAGGGGGGGGTGAATATTTATGCAATCAATTATTTTGTGTTTTTTGTTTGCGATTAATTTAGATCACTTTGTAGTGAACTGTTTTCACTTTTACACAAAAGCGTTTGTTGATCAGTGTCAAAAATACGTTACATATTTGAGTTGCGATGCATTTTACATTGAGTTAACATTTACATTATAGTTTAAATGCATTTTTTTATTGATTTGAAGCTTATAGCTAGCAGGGAGGAGTTTTGTGTATGTAATATTTCAGTAATATATTTGAATAATATTGTAAATATATTGCTTGATTAAGCATTCTTTGTTGCTTATAGAATTCATTATAGGTTATATGTAAGAGTACGTAAATGGTATACGTCATCATGTCACCATATCAGATGTGAGCGGCTCACTGAAGTAAAACTAAATACCGAAGTATTCCCACGCTCCTTTGATTTCCTTTCATTCGTTTCTGGAGTTACAAAACGTAATATTTGAACATTGTAAATGCCACAATTATCAGTGTTATGAGAATAACCTTTGTGTTTTAAAACTGTGGGGTTACATTTATGCATAAATGCAAAACAGCAATGTTGATAAGCAGTTTTCAACATGGCATCCAGTTGCAAATTACAGGCACACCTCTGATAGCCAATGCAAGCCAGGGTGTGTGTCCATAGCAGACATTCACAAATTGTTCGCTCACAACACGCTGGAGGAACTCAGCAGGTTGGGCAGCATCCGTGGAAAAGATCGGTGGACATTTCGGGCCAGAACCCTTCGTCAAGATCATCAGGTTCCGGCCCGAAACGTCGATCGATCTTTTCCACGGATGCTGCCCAACCTGCTGAGTTCCTCCAGCATGTTGTGAGTGTTGCTTTGACCCCAGCATCTGCAGATTATTTTGTGTTTACGATTCACAAATTGTTCTAGCAAGTCCACAAACTAATGTGTTATGATCCCCAACAAACAGGAACAACCTCTGCCACACATCGGTCACACTCTGAACACCACTGATCATCAGCCTAGTGTGTTAAAGCTTTCAATTTAATTTATTTTTTAATTATTGGCAAAATTAACAGCAAGCTCTTCCAGATCTGGAAAAAGTCAGTACACCCTGCTGAGTAGGAGCAAATTAATGTAAATTGCTGCAAATGGAGTACCGTGTCTTTATAAACACAAAAGATTCTGCAGACGCTGAAGATCTTGAGCAACAAGTGCTGGAGGAACTCAGCAGGTCAGGTCACATCTATAGAGGGGAATAAACAGTGGATATTTTGGGCTGCAGCCCTTCATCAGGACTGAAGAGGGAGGGGGTGGAAGTCAGAGTAAGAATGTGGGGGAGGAAGGGGGAAAGGAGTAAACAGGGAAGGTGGAGAAATAAACGGAAGTTAGAGAAATCGATGTTCATGCCATCATGCTGGAGGCTACCCAGACCGAATATGAGGTGTTGCTCCTCCTACCTGAATTTGGCCTCATCTTGGCAGTAGAACAGGCCATGGACGGACATGTCAGAATAGGAATGGGAAGTTGAATTGAAATGGACAGCCATTGGGATTATGTCTGCACAACTGGCCTTTTGTCACGCGGTGAAATTACATGGATCTCCAAGTCATGACAGCAATAGAGAAAAAGGAGTAAACTGTACATTGCTACAGTGTGTTTGGTGATTATGGGATAATTCTATGCCTCAATATTACTTTTCTACCTGATCCATGGACTATCCAATTCCTTCTGAACTCAAATATCTATTGACCTCAGCCTTAAAAGTAACCAAGGAGACATAGACACCTCCTCCTCCTTGCTCATTATAGAATTTTAATACATGCTTCTATTCATACGGCACTATATTGTAAAGCCTACACCTACAAGTTCCAACAATTTGCCATTTCACTTGCACTGTGATAGCTCCAACAGATTGGAACCATAATTGTTTTTGATTTTATTTTCAGTAATCCCACAAGGAATGTTAAGATCAGCAGGCCAAGCACTAATCCTGTCCCATTTTCACCTTTGATATGAAAGGTCAGGGGTTCCAGATTTCCTTGCCAGAGCTTGTGAATATTATTTTGATTGATACAGTAAGGAAGTATTAAAGGAGAGCTGCATTGTTGCAGGGGTGATCTTTCAGATGGGATGTTATTTTCAGACTGTGGATATCACTGAAAGGGCCATGAGGATGTAATGGGGACTTTCTTTCTTGATCTGCTGCAGTCCTTCTGGGATAGGACTCTGCACTCCACATTCAAAGACCAGTGACATGGTTGAGTGACGAGGGACATCTCAAGTACAGTATAGGCCTCTATTCTGTATTTGATACATGAATTACATATGTCACGACAGTAACGTTAGATATGTGCACATATTGCTTAAGGAAAAATGTTTAAGTGTACATGATTTATCCACGGCTCCTCGCTTTCCTTCCAATTAGTTTTTATGTTTTGAAGTTACAAAACAAACATGTGGCGACAAGTAGGTTTAAAAGGAACCAAGGTGACTCCCCATCTGTTGAAGTGCAATGAGATGATTGAGTTTAAAAAAAGCGCCGTGTGGATTATTTTCCTTCAGAGCAGCACAAGTTCTTCAAAAAAGGAAAGATGTCTACTTTAAAAAAAGGCAGTAAATGGAAGAAATTGCGTATTCATAAATAGTGAGTATCGTGTGAATGAATCATAAAGAAAAGCAGAAATGACTGGCTACATCAGAAAAATAGAAGCATTTCATTACACAACAGACAACTGGATACTGAACTGATTGAATAGTATTTTAAAGCAAATGGAATAGCTGATGAGAAGCGAGTGCTAAATTTTGCAGATTTAAAGGGATGCAGTTTCCAAGTTTAACAGCTCCATCCAATCCAGTTAAAATAAGCTTTGCTGGTATTGTAAAAGTAAGGCAGGAACATTTAGAACAAAAATTATTGTTGATTGCAAAATGCTTTAGGTTTCAGAAGCAGAATCAAAAGGAACGAAAGTCCATTTCAGAGTACGTGGCTGAATTGAAAAGATTATCTGAATATTGTCAATTTGGCAATGGACAATGGTACACTGAGACATCATTTAGTTTGTGGAATATTGAAAGAAAGCATTCAGAAACAGCTCCTAACTGCAGCTCAACTCTCATTTAGAAAACCAGTTGAAACAGCTGTATCATTGGAAACAGCAGAGAGAGACATAATTGAATTGCATTCAGGAATGAAAGTGAGAGTGAAAAAAATTGCACCATCAAAACAGAAACAGGCCTGTCTGAACAAATTGAGGCTACATCCACACTAGACTGAATAAATCCATAACCAAAGCTTTTTCTCTTTGTTTTGACTCTCCATCCACATTGAAATGGTGTTTTCCTCCCCCGAAAACAGAGCTTTTCAGAATCGCTCTCCAGAGTGAATAAATCTGAAAACGCCTAATATCCGGCGCAGTGTGTACAGGATAATGGACTAATTTTAAAACCGCTGTCATGACGTGCCGGAACAAGTGGTGGCAGCAGCACGGCATTTCATTGTTTTCTTGAACGCAACCTCCAACACCACAACAATATCTGACAATAGATGTGTAACAGCCTAATGTAACATTGTATGGAAATACAAGATAACACTGATGCAGACATGTTTTATACATTTAACAAGGTGCTTTATTAATGTATTGCTTGTGCAAGCATTCAATAGATGCAATTGTCACTTTTGCCCAGTAACTTGTTTTATTGCACATGTTAAATACAGCAAAATAATACACAAAGACGTGGCAAAAGTAAAGGCAAACAAATGAGGTAACAGCAAATTTCACTTTTGCCCAGTAACAAGCTTTATTGCACTTAGTTGTAGCTGTCGTCCCTTTCATCGTTAAAGAGACTATGGCTGTAGGAAATTTTTCTGAACAAACACGCACCAAGTCTTTCGTTTGGCAATTAGCTTTTAAGTTTTTCTAGTCTGTAACTGGACAAAATTGCACCAAGTATACTGTTTCCTCTTTGCTTGTTTTCTGTGAGTCCTGCGCATACCCAGTTGGAGGAGATTTGCCCAAATATCCATTTTAATGTGGACAGGGATATTTTCAAAAATGCCTAGTGTGGACACCTGCTGTTTTTACGCGAAACCAGCGTTTTCAAAATTATACGGTCTAGTTTGGACATAACCTGAGTTATCATTGTAGAAGGGGCTCACATACAATACAGATTTCAAGGTGAAACCTGCAGAAAATAAAACAAAGTAGGACATAGAGAAAGATAAATGGTCTGCACAGGGAAGAGAAAAAGATATAATGACAAGCTGCAGTTTCAAAATGAGCACTAATCTGCATACCGTTGATGAAAAACCTGATAATGATAAGAGTGATACAGGACTAGGTAGCCTTGAGATTTAAAATGTGAAAACTGACAAGAGACAAGAAATACAGCTTACATAAAGTGAAAAGTAAATTAATTAAAATGGAATTGGATACTAGCTCGGCTGTTTCAGTCATTCTTCAAAATGAGTTTGAACAGCATTTCAAAGATGCTAATTTTAAGCCTGCAGGTATCCAGCTAAGAATTTATACTGGAGAAAAGAAAAATCCTGTGGGAATGACATTCATAACAGTAAAATACAACAACCAAAAAGACAAATTGGGCTTGTATGTGGTAAAACCAGTGGGGCTAGCATTGTGGGGGCATACTTGGCTGGGAAAACAACAATTTGATTGGAGAGCCACCCACAATTTGCATGCCACACCTCCTGCAATAGAGACAAGTGAAAGTGAGTTAAGAAAGGTACTGGATGTTGCCACAGCTGTCTCCATGCTATACATCACGAATAGTTGCTCAGTAGACGGCAAACAGGTGTTGGTGCCAACGTCTGTGCATCTGGTTGGAAAGCACATTGGATCAAGAAAGGACCATGTTGCTCAGAGGAACCATGAAAGTGACAAAAACAGTAGTCAGACTACAACAGTTTTTGTTGGCAACATATCTGAGAGGGCTTCTGGTATGTTAATTAGGCAGTTAACTGCAAAATGTGACTTAGTTTTAGTTTTAAGCTGGAAGAGAGCTCATGGAGCTTCAGGAAAGTTACAAGCATTCAGTTTTCGTGAGTATAAAGAACCAAAATCTGCATGACTTATGGTTATTGCATGACCTTCAAGTGTGAGACGAAAAGCTACTTGTAAGATTAGATGCAGGACCAAAGCCCAGCTGAATGAATGGAAGACAAAAAAAAGGAATCAATGGAGATATAAAAACAGAATTTGTCAGATAATATTGTAGATGAGAAAACCAAGAGGAGAGGTCAGATCACAAAGGGAGCAATAGAAGGATTAATAAGAGAATACTCCAATGAACTAAATTTCAGATTTCTGGATTATTGAAATGTCTTCTGGGGAATGTATGACCTGTACAAAAGGAATGAGTTACTTTCAAATTCAAAGGGAACCAATATCCTTGTGGACCGGTTTGTGAGAGCAGTTGAGGCGGTTTTAAACTAATTCGGCAGGGCGATAGAAACTGGAGTGATAGGGCTATTGGTTTACAAGTGGAGGCAGTGTGTAGTGATACCGTCAGGAAGGACAGGCAGATGATTGCAGTCAGTGGAATGAGTTGCAGTGTAAAAAGGGGGGCTGGATAAAATTGAAAAGATGATGAATACAGAATTGAAGGTGTTATATTTGAATGCATGCACTATACAGTAGATGATCTTGTAGCAAAGTAAGAGATTGGCATTTGAGGCTTGTGGACATCTCCGAGTTGTGGCTGAAAGAAGATTATAGCTGAGAGCTTAACACCCAAGGATACATATTGTATCAAGCAGAGGGGATGGGATGGCTCTGTTGATAAAAATTAAATCAAATCCTCAGAATGAGGCAATGTAGATTGGAAGATGTAGAATCCTTGTAGGTGGAGTTAAGGAACTGTAAGCGTAAAAAGACCTTGATGGGAGTTATATACAGGCTTCTGTGGGCCACAAGTTACAATGGGAGATAGAAAATGAATGTCAAAACGGCAATGTTACGATAGTCATGGTGGATTTCCATATGCACATAGATGGGGAAAATCAGATTGGTGTTGGATCCCAAGAGAGAGAATTTGTAGAATGCTTACAAGATGGATTTTTAGAGCAGTTTGTGGTTGAGCCCACTAGGGGATCAGCTGTTCTGGATTAGATTTGATTATGGTGTTTAAAGTAAAGGAACACTGAGGACACAGTAATCATAATATGATATACTGTATTTCACCCTGCAATTGGAGAGGGAGAAGCTAAAGTCAGATGTATCAGTGGAGTAAATGTTATTATAGAGGCATGAGAGAGGAACTGGATAAAGTTGATTGGAAGGGGACACTAGCAGGGATGACAGCATAGCAGCAATAGCTCGAGTTTCTGGGAGCTATTTGGAAAGGGCAGGATAGATTCATTCCAAAGAAGTAACAAACGACTGTTTATTTATTTCTATAGATACTGCCTGACTTGCTGAGTTCCTCCAGAATTTTGTGTCTGTTTCAGTGAAGTATTCAAAAGACAGGATGATGCAACCATGGCTGACAAAAGAAGTCAAAGCCAACCTAAAAACAAAAGAGAAGGTATATAATTGAGCAAAAATTAGAGGGAAGTTACAGAACTGGGAGACTTTTAAAAACCAACAGAAGGCAAATAAAATGCTATAAGGGGGAAAAAGATGAAATATAAAGGTAAGCTAGGCAAAACTATCAAAGGGGATACCAGAAGTTTTTTCAGATATATAAGGAGTAAAAGAGGGGCGAGACTAAATATTGGGTCACAGTATGATGCTAAAGAGGTAATAATAGGCAACGAGGAAATGGCAGAAAAACTAAATAAATATTTTGCATCAGCCTTCACTGTAAAAAATACGAGTAATATGTGAGAGGTTCAAGAGTGTCAGTAGACAGAAGTGAGTGAAGTTGCTATTACTAGTGAAAAGCTGCTTGGAGAACTGAAATTTCTGAAGGTAGATAAGTCACCTGGACTGGATGGACTACACCCCAATGTTCTGAAAGAGGTAGCTGAAGAGACTGTGGAGGCATGCGTAATAATCTTCAAGAATCACTAAATTCTGGAATGCTTCAGGAAAGCTGGAAAATTGCAAATATCACTCCACTCTTCAAGAAGGGAGGGAGGAAGCAGAAATGAAATTATAGGCCAATTAGTCTGACCTCAGTGATTGGGAATATATTGTAGTCGATCGTTAAGGAAGTGGTTTTGTGGTACTTGGCGGCATGTGATAAGATGGGCCAAAGTCAGCAGGGTTTCCTTAAGGGAAAATCTTACATAAACATGGACTATTTATTCCTTTCCGTAGATGCTGCCTGACCTGTTGAGTTCCTCCTGGAGTGCTCAACCTGGAGAGGAACATGCAGGTAGTTTTGTTGGTGTACACCTGCTGCCATTGTCTTGCTTGGTGGCAGAGGTCATGGGTTTGGGAGCTGCTTTTGGAGAAACTTTGTTGAGTAAGTGCTGTGCATTTTTGTAGAAGGTTGTCAAAGTTCCTCTGAGACTGTTTTGATTAGGAAGGGATGATGGACCCTCTGCTCTGGTAAACACTTGCCACTTATTCGAGATTGTCCAGTCACTATCCCTGTGCAGTGTGCAATTCAGCTGTTGCTCTTCCCAAGTGGTGAAGTGGTGACTTTTGACATCCAAGCAATCTGAGATACCATAAGGCCTTAAGACATAGGAATGGGCCGATGTCATTTGTCCCATCAATTCTGCTCCACCTTTCAATCGTGGCTGATTTAATTTCCCTCTCAATCTCATTCTCCTATCTGCTCCCTGTAACCATTGTATCATTATTCACTCAGAACCTATCAACCTCCACTTTAAATATACCCACAGATGTCTGTGACAATAAATTCTGCAGATTCACCCCCCGCCCCCCGCATCTGTGTCCTGTGGTTTTGCAAGTGCTTCTGAAATTTAAGTCTTCATTTCTTATTTTGCTGAGAGCCATCTGCCAGAGAAAGCTGAAGGAAAGCAACAAATGCAGCATTCCTTTCCTCAACATCTCAACCCTGCTGGATAGTACGTACACAGCGTCTGTGTGAAACATTAGTTCTGCTTTTATAGTCATTTCTGCAACATAAATTACTTCAGTTTTTTTTCAATAAAAATTCAACAGACTGTCAATGTGTCACAACAGTCAGGTCTGTTTCTCTATTTCTTGTAATAAGTGTGAAATTTAAAACTGAAAAGCATCTGTTGAATGCAAACTCAGCTGTCAAATATTCCTTCCATTCGCCAGAGCCATTTGTAAGCTCATTGTTGCATTGTTGCTGAATGTCGAGCAACGCAGCTCATAATGCATATTTAATACACACCCATTGCACTGTAGACATTCAGTCAAATTTACTCTCTCAGTGATTTCAAAGTCCAGCCTGCACTAACTGAGTCATTGGCTGGCTGAAACTATCAGTAAGGGAGCAATATCACACATGATTATCTCTATTTAGAGGGATCCTATGAAGCTATAGTCATCCTTCTCCTCTTCTGCCTGCTCCAGAAGCTCACAGGAGTGCTGGAAGTGAAACTGGTCTTGGAAATATTCAGTAATGTGGGCCTTCGAAGTTTCCACCTCTGCAGTGTAGGCCTTGATGCGGGAGCTAGAGTGGTGGGCTCTGTGTTACCTCTGTCATAGTCACGGACATGGCTTCATCCCCAAGAAAAGATACTGCACAGCTCAAATGGCAATGGCTTCCCATGTGTGCTCCAGGTCAGTAAAGATGTCTTCAGGTTCCAAATGCCACTGACTGCACCTGTAGCTTTTGGCAAGGCCAATTTGATAACACCCCAATTAATAACAGCCCTCGTACTCAGCCATCACACAATGAACACTACGATAGCACACACACACACACACACACACACCCCTTCAGAACCAGAATCAGATTTATTATCACTAACATATGATGGGAAATACAATACAATGTGAAGAACAGAATAAAACAAAACAATAAACGTGTTTATACTGATTGTAGTTTTTATTGTGTTCCTTATGCTTATTGTGCTTTTTATTTGTGTTTTTTTATGCTTACTGTGTTTTTTATTATGCTGCATTGGATCTGGAATAACAATGGTTTCATTCTCCTTTACACTTGTGTACTGGTGAATGGCAATAAATAATCCTGAAACTTGAATCTTAGATCTTGGACTTTGTTGTTTTCAAGCAGGAAAAATAAATAAATTGTACATACAAAGGAGGAGTATCCACGGGTTCATAGGCTATTCAGAAATATTATGGCAGAGGGGAGGAAATGTTCTAAACCATTGTGTGTAGGTCTTCAGGCTCCTGTACCTCCTCCCAGATGGTAGTAATGAGAAGAAGGCACGTTCTGGATGATGATAGTCCTTAATGTTGGGTAACACCTGCATTAGGCACCACCTTTTGATGATGGGTGAGTTGATGCCATGTCAGAGCCGAATGAGACTACAACAATCTGCAGCCTCTTGTGATCCCATGCATTGGATGTACCATAGTAAGGTGTGAGGCAACCAGTGAAAATATGCTCCATCATATATCTATAGAAATTTGTCTTTGGAGACAAAGAGTCTTTGGTGACATACAAAATCTCCTCAAACACTTAACATGCTTTCATCTTGGTTGCATTGGAGTTACTCAATGACTAAGGTCAATGTACCCAAATATAGCACTTCTCGAAAGACAAGGTGATAAAGAATTGAAGGTAGCAGCAGTTAGAGGAGGCAGGCATTCCATTATTACTTCACTCCATAGAAGGTACAGGGCTAGCCTGAAGAGAGGAACACAAAAGACTGGAGATGCTGGAATCTGCAGCAACCAACAATCTGCTGCAGGAACTCAGAAGTTTTAGCAGGATTTGTGGGAGAAATGGAATTGCTGATGTTTCAATTCTAAACCCAGCATCAGGAGAGATAATGGCAGAATAGTGAGAAGAAGGGGAATGTTGAGACAGCAGCCTGATGTGGTTGGTGGACTGAAGAGGGGATTGGAAGGGGTGCAGTTTGAAGGCAGTAGCAGATTGAGGCACATGAGGATAGTAAAAAACATGAGAGGTAACTTTGCATCTCCTATGAGACTGAGAAAGACCTAATAGATTACCAACAACCTCTTCACCTATCAAAGTGGGGACCAGAGGCATTGTCTGCAAGGCAATGGGAAGCACCCCCGCAGGTGAACACTTTCCATAAGGAGCTTGCTTAATCATAATCTCCAGTCTAAACAAAGTGATCTTGCCTACAATACAATTCTTAACACCGACATCATAGCAGCTATCATTAATGAATTAGGGAGTTAACATATACTCTTCTTGGTGGAGATTACTTCATTTCCTGTTAAAAGAGATCAGGAAGCTGCGTTGGGCTGTGACCTTGGGAGGGTTATTACTACTTGCATTCATGCCATCGACATGTGCATTCCAAGAAGAATGGCTACCATGGCATTGTATTTCCTTGAAATGCTGCCGGCATCTGAACACTTTACAATGGTCTCTGCCCGATAACCACAAAACAGTTACAAGGCCATCACTCTGTGATGCCTCTTCCCGCTTCAGTATTCACAAAGATCATGGCCAATCTTGTACCTCAGTGCCAGGGATCTAGCTTGTTGCTGGAAGTTAAGTTGATTTTGGCACACTGTTCTTACAAGTGATAATGATATAACCTCTAGACATATTCATTGTAGAATGTCAGCAAACTGTCCTCCAACATGTTTCAGTTATGTTGTTGTTGGGCTCTTTGGTGCACTCCATCAAAGAAATGAAAAAGGCACTGGCATTTCTGATAAACGTTAGTGCAAACTACATTCTGCACTAACTTCATTCACCTTGATGTATTTAATATCCAAAAGAATACTGGTCTCAATCTTGAATGTAGAGATGTTTATAAAATGATGTTTAATCAAATGGATGTAAACTGTTATAAATTGTATTTCATATTTGTAACCGAGCAATCTGAGACAGTATTTTTAAAGAAGAGTAATTCAAGACCGGCTATGATTTCTTGTGATATAAACATATAAATGCTTAATATGTTTGGGTGTTTGCAAGTCTGGAAATCAAGGCCCAATGGATGGAGCCCTGGGCCTGTAAGTGTAGGAGTGCTCTGAGGAAGCTGAAGGCCCAAAATCTGCAAAGCCATGAGTCCACTGGAGGCTGTAAGCCTGTCCCGTGGTTGGAAGACTGTCTGTATGTGTGTGTGTGGGTGAGAGGGAGGAACAGGGCTTGTTTTCTTGTTTAGCTGCTGTTATTTAGTTGTTGTTGCTTATGCTGTTCTGTACACATTGTGGGCATGTTATGCTGGAGCTGGAGCTGAATGAACTTCGGATCATTCGGGAAGCAGAGGCAGAAATAGAGAGGAGTTACAGAGAGATGGTCACCCCTAAGAGTCAGGAGACAGGTAGCTAGGTGACTGTCAGGAGAAGGAGGGGGAATAGACAAAATGAGCAGAGCACCCCTGTGGCCGTTCCCACCAATAATAAGTACATAGTTTTGGATACTGTTGATGGGGATGATCTACCAGGGATAAGTTGCAGTGGTTGTGTCTCTGGCACTGAGATGGGACCCTCAACTCAGAAAGGAAGGAGGGAAAAGAGGACAGCAGTAGTGATAGGGGATTCAATAGTTAGGGGGACAGATAAGAGATTCTGTGAAAGAGATGGGGAATCCTGGATGGTCTGTTGCCTCCCTGGTGCCAAGGTCCGCGATATCTCGGATCGAGTTCTCGGTATTGTAAAGAGAGAGGGTGAGCAGCCGGATGTCGTAGTCCATGTAGGGACCAATGACGTGGGTAGGAAGAGTGAGGAGGTCCTGAAAGGAGAGTTTAGGAATATAGGTGCCAAGATAGAAGACAGGGCCTCCAGGATAGCAATCTCAGGATTGTTACCGCTGCCACGTGCAGGCGGGTTTAGAAATAATAAGATAGCGCAGACCAACAGGTGGCTGAAGACATGGTGCAGGAGGGAGGGCTTCAGATTTATAGATAATTGGGTAGTTTTTCAGGGAAGGTGGGACATGTTCCGGGGGATGGTTTACATCTGAACTGGAGGGGGACAGTATTCTTGCAGGTAGGTTTGCTAGAAAGGTTCCGGTGGATTTAAACTAGATACAAGGGGGGAGGGGAACCAGAGTGTAGGAACAGATGTAGGGAAAAAGAAAGAAAAAGAAATTAGTGAAGTTGTTTGCACTGTTAGTGATAAACTGAGAGTAAGAGATGGAAAATTTCTTAAATGCATTTATTTTAATACTAGGAGCATTATTAGAAAGGTGGATGAGCTTAAAGCATGGATTGATACCTGGAAGTATGATCTGGTAGCTATTAGTGAAACATGGTTACAGAAGGGGTGTGATTGGCAAGAAAATATTCCTGGATTTAATTGCTTCAGGTGTGATAGAATCAGAGGGACAAGAGGGGGAGGTGTTGCATTGCTTGTCAGAGAAAATATTACAGCGGTGCTCTAGCAGGATAGATTAGAGGGTTCATCTAGGGAGGTTATTTGGTTGGAACTGAAGAATGGAAAAGGTGTAGTAACGCTTATAGGGGTGTATTATAGACGACCAAATGGGGAGCGAGAATTGGAGGAGCAAATTTGTTAGGAGATAGCAGATATTTGCAGTAAGCACAAGGTTGTGATTGTGGGAGATTCTAATTTGCTACACATAGATTGGGAAGCCCGTACTGTAAAAGGGCTGGATGGTTTGGAGTTTGTAAAATGTGTGCAGGATAGTTTTTTGCAGCAATACATAGAGTTACCAACTAGAGAAGGGGCAGTGTTGGATCTCCTGTTAGGGAATGAGATAGGGCAGGTGACGGAGGTTTGTGTGGGGAGCACTTCGGGTCCAGTGATCACAATGCTATTAGTTTCAATATAATTATGGAGAAGAATAGGTCTGGACCCAGGGTTGAGATTTTTGATTGGAGAAAGGCTAACTTTGAGGAGATGCGAAAGGATTTAGAAGGAGTGAATTGGGACAATTTGTTTTATGGGAAGAATATAATTGAGAAATGGAGGTCATTTTAAGGTGAAATTTTGAGAGTACAGAATCTTTATGTTCCTGTTAGGTTGAAAGGAAAGGTTAAAAGTTTGAAAGAGCCATGGTTTTCAAGGGATATTGGAAAATTGGTTCAGAAAAAGAGAGATATCGACAATAAATATAGGCAGCATGGAGTAAATGAGGTGCTTGAGGAATATAAAGAATATAAAAAGAATCTTAAGAAAGAAATTAGAAAAGCTAAAAGAAGATATGAGGTTGCTTTGGCAAGTAAGGTGAAAATAAATCCCAAGGGTTTCTACCATTATATTAATAGCAAAAGGATAGTGAGGGATAAAATTGGTCCCTTAGAGAATCCGAGTGGACAGCTACGTGTGGAGCCAAAAGAGAGGGGGGAGATTCTGAACAATTTCTTTTCTTCGGTATTCACTGAGGAGGATATTGAATTGTGTAAGATAAGGGAAACCGGTAGGGAAGTTATGGAAACTATGATGATTAAAGAAGAGGAAGTACTGGAGCTTTTAAGGAATATAAAAGTGTATAAGTCTCTGAGTCCTGACAGGATATTCCCTAGGACCTTGGGGGGAGTTAGTGTGGAAATAGCAGGGGCTCTGACAGAAATACTTCAAATGGCATTCGAAATGGGGATGGTGCTGGAGGATTGACATATTGCTCATGTTGTTCTGTTGTTTAAAAAGGGTTCTAAGACTAAACCTAGCAATTATCGGCCTGTAAGTTTAATGTCAGTGGTGGGTAAATTGATGGAAAGTATTCTTAGTGATGGTATATATAATTACCTGGATAGACAGGGTCTGATTAGGAACAGTCAACATGGATTTGTGCATGGAAGGTCATGTTTGACAAATCTTATTGAATATTTTGAAGAGTGTACTAGGAAAGTTGACGAGGGTAAAGTGGTGGATGTTGTCTATATGGACTTCAGGAAGGCCTTTGACAAAGGTCCACACAGAAGGTTGGTTATGAAGGCTCAATCATTAAGTATTAATATTGATGGGAGATGCCAGAGAATGGTGGTGGATAACTGTTTGTCAGATTGGAGGCTGGTGACCAGTGGTGTGCCTCAGGGATCTGTACTGGATCCAATGTTATTTGTCATATACATTAATGATCTGGATGATGGGGTGGTAAATTGGTTGAGTAAGTATGTAGATGATACTAAGATACGTGGAGTTGTGATAATGAAGCAGGTTTTCAAAGTTTGCAGAGAGATTTAGGCAAGTTAGAAGAGTGGGCTGAAAGATGGCAGATGGAGTTTAATGCTGATAAGTGTGAGGTGCTACATTTCGGTAGGACTAATCAAAATAGGACATACATGGTAAATGGTAGGGCATTGAAGAATGTAGTAGAACAGAGGGATCTAGGAATAATGGTGCATTGTTCCCTGAAAGTGGATTCCCATGTGGATTGGGTGGTGAAGTAAGCTTTTGGTATGCTGGCCTGTATAAATCAAAGCATTGAGTATAGGAGTTGGGATGTAATGTTGAAATTGTACAAGGCATTGGTGAGGCCAAATTTGGAGCATTGTGTACAGTTTTGGTCACTAAATTATAGGAAAGATGTCAACAAAATAGAGAGAGTACAGAGAAGATTTACTAGAATGTTACTTGGGTTTCATCACCTAAGTTACAGAGAAAGGTTGAACAAGTCGGGTCTTTATTTTTTGGAACGTAGAAAGTTGAAGGGGGACTTGAGGTATTTAAAATTATGAGGGGAATAGATTGAGTTGACATAGATAGGCTTTTTCCATTGAGAGCAGGGGAGATTCAAACAAGAGGACATGAGTTGTGAGTTAAAGGGCAAAAGTTTAGGGGTAACATGAGGGGGGAACTTCTTTACTCAGAGAGTGGTAGCTGTGTGGAACGAGCTTCCAGCAGAAGTGGTTGAGGCAGGTTCGATGTTGTCGTTTAAAGTTAAATTGTACAGATATATGGACAGGAAAGGAATGGTGGGTTTTGGGCTGAGTGCAGGTCGGTGGGACTAGGTGAGAGTAAGAGTTCAGCATGGACTAGAAGGGCCGAGATGGCCTGTTTCTGTGCTGTAATTGTTATATGGTTATATGCTGGCTCCAGAATCTATAGTGATACTGGTGGGCTGGTCCCAGCACATCATTAGGATGTGTTTGTTGTTAAGGCAAACAACCCATTTCACTGTATCTTTCAACGTACGTGGGATAAGTAAATGTATCAAAATCTGAGATATCTTCTTCACTATTTTAACCAAGGCTGCAGCCTTTTTTCAGTCAATGGCTCAATTGAAAGGAAATTATATTGTACTCTTGTGTGAAGAATTTTGAGAATTTAATACCGTTTTGGGGAAGAAATCTTCATTCACATTAGATGCGAATAGGAAATGCCTCTGCTTTGAGGCTATGACCACTGGTTCTATATAGATCACACCTTTGAAAATATTGCATTGGTATCTTTTCCAAATGAGTATTTCAGCTAAAAGTCCATTGCAAGAATGTTCTGAAAGAAGGTTGAATGAAGATGCAACTGATCCATAGATAAAGGTCCGAGCAGGGGTGGAGCTGTATTGTTGAGGCAGGATTGTTTGTATTGGTGATGGTGGCAACAGAGGACTGGTAACTCAGCTCAGGGGCAAAGCTGCAAATTACGGGCCTCAGAGAACCGCCTTGTTGCCGGGAGTTCAACTACTTTCAACACACTGTTCTTACAAGTAATATGAGGTCCCAGACTGTAAAATAACTTCTGGTAAGGTTGTGGCACACTTGATAACAGCAGCCAATCTGGGTCCAAACAAAGGTATAATTGTTCATCCTTCACATCTTTTTTTAATGATTGTATGACATTGCTGGATATTAAGAACATCAAGTACTGCTGGTCTACCCCACGAGCGGGTTGCTCAATAGTGGCAGAGCTCGATTTGTTGTGGACCATATTGCCTCCTGCTACAGGAAGACATACAAGGCGGTGCATGGTCCAACAAACAGATTTTCTTCTGATTGCAACACCTGTTGGACTTTGGTAATGTAGAATATTGCAAGGCAGGTTCACTGGTTCATTGGAGAAACCAACGGCAGGAGATCTGCGTGGCCTCAGGTTGTTGCGAGGACCAGGCCCTCATACTTGGTGGCTTCCTGTTGCAGCCACGCAGCGGAGGAGATGTCGGATGCAGTGTAGCACAGCAGGCAGCCATGCTAAGTTGGGGGTTGGCAACCTCTGTTGGTGCTGCCCTTCAGAGTTCGCTTGGTGGAAGACAATCTGTATAGCATTCATCTGTGGCTACACTAGCTGAGAAGATCAGACTGCCGCGTGCTTGTTTATGCAGAAACATGGCTCTAGGACAACATCCCATGCACCATCAGTCTACAGGATATGACGCTTAGAGAATTGGGTTACATTATTTATTTTTGTGACTGTATGCTTACTGCTATCGTAACTATATGTGCTATATTTTGTTACGAAACTGTAACATTTTAGAAACAAGCCAGCAGCAATAGATTACACATGGAGTCTGGTTTTGATGTTAAAAACCACTATCTTTATTAGTATCTACTCATGATATAGGAACTTAACGAGATAAACAAAAGTTAACAATGTTATGTGTATAGATGTGTGTAAATATAGCTCCCAAACTATCAAGCTGGGGGAACAAGACTTAGAGTCTTGAGATGGTAAAGTAGGAAAGTTCAGTCATCACCGTAATAAACCATGGGAGAGAGATTTTTGTAATCCACGATGTAATGTAGAGAAAAGGTAAGTACGAAGTATTCCACAGGTTCCACGTCAGGTAAACAAAGTAATAGTCACTGAGGATCTTGTCTGTAGAATCCGTCCACATACAAATTATCACCAAAAGTGACCTGTCACAGGAATATTGTCTTCAAGTGGTTACCACACCACATACCCAGGCAAGGGTTAACCTAAGTGGTCCCACAGGATATCCCCAAAATCCACTGCTATGGATTATATGAAGTGACAGTCCCACATTCGTTGTGCACTGTGCGCCGATGTTTAACCCAATCTTTTGGGCTTAAAAGAGTTCCAAACCTTCACAGTGACCAGCCAAAGTCCCGACAGCTGGTCTCCTCTCTCTCTCTACTACGACTGAAGGTCTCTCTCTCTCTCTTTCTGTGTAAAAATCTGTAGCAAACTGCTTCAGCCTGTGACTGACGTCATAGGCCCGTCTCACTCAGACGCTTAAAGCGACAGTCCACAGTAAACGAAACCTGTGGATTCGAAACAATTTGCATTCTTCTGTGTGTGACTGTTGGTACTGTGTTTTCGTTTTACCTTTGTCCCAGTGGAATGTTGTTTTGTTTGGCTTTATTCATGGGTATTCCTGTATGGTTGAACTTGAAACTGTTTTCTGATATCTTTCGGTTATCAGTGCAAAGTGCTTCATCATTAGGTTATTTTAATCGAGGCATTAATCCAAAACAAGCAACTATTTGGGTTTTAACTGATGGCATGAACATCAACTTCTCTAACTTCCGCTAAGGCACCACCTCCCCCTTGTACCCCATCTGTTACTCCTTTTTATGCACACATTCTTTCTCTCACTCTCCTTTTTCTCCCTCTGTCCCTCTGAATATACCTCTTGCCCATCCTCTGGGTCACCCCCCCCTTGTCTTTCTTCCCAGACCTCCTGTCCCATGATCCTCTTGTATCCCCTTTTGCCTATCACCTGTCCAGCTCTCGGCTCTATCCCTCCCCCTCCTGTCTTCTCCTATCATTTTGGATCTCCCCCTCCCCCTCCAGCTTTCAAATCCCTTACTCACTCTTCCTTCAGTTAGTCCTGACGAAGGGTCTCGGCCTGAAACGTCAACTGTACCTCTTCTTTTCTTTTTTGGGTGATATTCTGTCTCATATGGCTTGGAACCAATGTGTTTGGCTGGCTTTGGAGGAGAGACCGGGAGTAAGACGGACGTGCTGGAAGCACTCTGGTCGATCACCTTGGGTGGTCTCACCTTACGATGAGTCGAGGGGGTCGGAGTGGATCGCAGGGTGAAGAGAGAAGATCCCAGGTATTTGAGCTCCAACTGTGTGCATGAAGAAATTCACAGTCCTGGAACATCTGGACAGCAAAAATGCATACATCAGGATGATCTTTAACAATTACAGCTCAGCATTTATTCCCATCATCCCCTCAAAACTAATCAGTAAACTCCAAGATCTGGGCCTCAATACTCCCTTGTGTGATTGAATCCTGCATTTCTACACTTGCAGACCCCAGTCAGTTTGGATTGGCAAAAACATCTCCTCCACAATTACTATCAGCAGAGGAGCACCACAGGGATGTGTGCTTAGCTCCCTAATCTACTTGCTTTACACCTATAACTGTGTGGCTAAGCGCAGCTTCAACACCAAATACAAGTTTGCTGATGGCACCACTATTGTGGTGATGATGAATCAGTATACAGGATGGACGCTGAAAATTTGACTGAGTTGTGTAATATCCACAACCTCTCACTCAATGTCAATAAGATTAAGGAACCATTTGTAGACTTCAGAGCGGGAGACCAGAGGCCCAAGAGCCAGTACTCATTGATGGTTCAGAGGTGCAGAGGATCAGTACTTTTAAATTCCTGGGTGTCACTATCTCAGAGGACGTGGACTGGACCCATCATATAAATGTAATTGCAAAGAAAGCAGAACAGTGCCTCTATTTCCTCAGGAGTCTGTTGAGATTCAGCATGTCATCAAAAACCTTGGCAAACATCTATAGGTGTACGGTGGAAAGGGTGCAGTCTGTCTGCATTATGGCTCAGTATGGGAACACCAATGCCTTTGAATGGAAAGTCCAACAAATCATAGTAGATTCAGGCCAGTACATCATGGCTAAAGCCCTCCCAACCATTGAGCACAACTACAGGAAACCTTGCTGTAGAAAAGCAGCATCCATAATCAAAGATCCTCATCATCCGGGCCTTGCTCTTTTCTCACTGCTGCCATCAGGTAGAAGGTTCAGGTGCCTCAGGACTAACATCACCAGGTTCAAGAACAGTTACTAGCCCTCAGCCACCAGGCTCTTGAACAAAAGGGGATAACTACATTCATTCTATTTCTGAGGTTTCCATAACTGAAGGTCTCACTTAACGGACTCTTTGTCTTGTTACTTCATGCACATTGCTATTTTAAGTATTTATTTATTTATTTATATTTGCATTTGCATAGTTTGTTATTCATTGATCCAGCTTGCAGTTACAGTTTTAGAAATTTGCTAGTGTATGGCCATAGGAAAAAGAATCTCAGGGTTGTATGTGATGACAGGGATGTACTCTGATAATAATCTTTACTTTGAACTTTGAACTTTTTGAACAATCTAAAATCCTGAAACATCATGATGTTTGCTAACTGCATTGACCACCACAGCCATATGTTTCAGGCACCTCTCCATAAAAAGATCTTGCCCCACACATCTTCCTTAAAGCTATGTCCTCTACTATTTGATATTCCTACTCTGAGGACAAAAATTAGACCATAAGACCATAAGATATAGGAGCAGAAGTCGGCCATTCGACCCATTGAGCCTGTGTCACCATTGAATCATGGGCCGATCCAATTCTTCCAGACATCCCCACTCCCTTGTCTTCTCCCCATACCCTTTGATGCCCTGGCTAATGAAGAACCTATCTATCTCTGCCTTAAATACATCCAATGACTTGGCCTCCACGACCACTTGTGGCAACAAATTCCACAGATACCGCCCTCTGAATAAAGTAATTCCTCTGCATCTCAGTTCTAATAGGATATCCTTCAATCCTGAAGTCGTGCCCTTTTGTCCCAGAATCCCCTACCATGGGAAATAACTTTGCCATATCTAATCTGTTCAGGCCTTTTAACATTTGGAATGTTTCTGTGCGATCCCCCCTCATTCTCCTCAACTCCACAGCCCAAGAGCTGCCAGATGTTCCTCATACAGTAACCCTTCCATTCCTCGAATCATTCTCGTGAATCTTCTCTGAACCCTTCTCCAATGTCAGTAAATCCTTTCCAAAACTGCACATAGTACTCCAAATGTGGTCTTACGAGTGCCTTATAGAGACTCAACATCACATCCCTGCTCATATATTCTATATCTCTAGAAATGAATGCCAACATTGCATTCGCCTTCTTCACAACCAACTCAAACTGGAGGTTAACCTTTAGGGTATCTTGCACAAGGACTTCCAAGTCCCTTTGCATCTTTGCATTTTGAATTCTCTCCCCATCTAAATAATAGTCTGCCCATTTATTTCTTCCACCAAAGTGCATGACCATACACTTTTCAACATTGTATTTCGTTTCCCACTTTTTTGCCCAATCCCCTAAACTATCTAGGTCTCTCTGTTTCATCAACATTACCTGCTCCTCCACCTATCTTTGTATCATCGGCAAATTCAGCCACAAATCCATTAATACCATAGTCCAAATCATTGACATACATCGTAAAAAGCAGCGGTCCAAAAACTGGCCTCTGTGGTACTCCATTGGTAACTGGCAGCCAGCCAGAATAGGAGCCCTTTATTCCCATTCTCTGTTTTCTGCCGACCAGCCAATGCTCCACCCATGTTAGTAACTTCCCTGTAACTCCATAGGCTCTTATCTTGCTAAGCAGCCTCATATGCGGCACCTTGTCAAATACCTTCTGAAAATCCAGGTACACTACATCTACTACATCTCCTTTGTCTACCCTGCTTGTAATTTCCTCAAAGTTTTTCAGGCAGGATTTTCCTTTCAGAAACCATGCTGGCTTTGGCCTATCTTGTCATGTGCTTCTAGGTACTCTGTAATCTCATCCCTAACAATCAATTCCCAACCACAGATGTCAGGCTAACAGGTCTATAGTTTCCTTTCTGCTGCCTCCCACCTTCTTAATTAGCAGAGTAACATTTGCAATTTTCTAGTCATCTGGTACAATGCCAGAATCTATCGATTCATGAAAGATCATCGTTAATGCCTCTGCAATCTCTCCAGCTATTTCCTTCAGAATCCGAGGGTGCATTCCATCAGGTCCAGGAGATTTATCCACCCACTGACCATTAAGCTTCCTGAGCACCCTCTCTGTCATAATGTTCACTGCACAAACTTCACTTCCGTGACACTTTTGAATGTCCGGTATACTGCAGACATCTTCTACTGTGTAGACAGATGCAAAATACACATTCAGTTCCTCCACCATATCTGCATCTCTTATTACAATATGTACAGTGACATTTTCTATTGGTCCTATATCTACCCTCGATTCTCTTTTACCTTTTATATACTTAAAAACGTTTTTAGTATCTTCATTGATATTAGTCACCAGCTTCCTTTCATAATTCATCTTTTCCTTCCGAATGACCTTCTTAGTTTCCTCCTGTAAGTTTTTAAAAGCTTCCCAGTCCTCTGTCTTCCCACTAGCTCTGGCTTTCTTGTATGTCCTCTCTTTTGCTTTTGCTTTGGCTCTGTCTTCACTTGTCATCCATGGTAGTGTCCTTCTTCCCTTTGAGAATTTCTTCTTATTTGGAATATATCTGTCTTGCAGTTCCCTCATTTTTCACAGAAACTCCAGCCATTGCTGCTGTGCTGTTTTTCCTGCTTTATCTATGCCTCTCATCATTCTGTATACTTCTTACAAGTCTCTCCTCAGCCTCCAATATTCCAGAAAAAATACTCCATGTTTGTCCAGCTTCTCCATTTAGCTCATCACTCTTCTAGACATCATCCTTAGGAACCTTTTCTGCACCCTCTGCAAAGCCTCCACATACTTCAATGTAATGGGGTGACCAGAACTGTACACAATACTCCAAGTATCTCTTAACCAAAGTTTTATAAAAGGCCAACATAACATTTTGACTTGATCCCCAACCAATGAGGGCAAATATGTTGTATTTTTCTCTTACCACTTTGTCTACTTGTGCTGTCTTTTTCTATGAGTTTTAAATGCCTCAATATAGAAACTCCTTTTTGAACCCTACAGGTGAATCTGCCTCCATTACTCTCTCTGGTATTGCCTTATCACTCATTGTGTAAAACCAGTCTTTCGCGATGTAACTTGTCGCTGAGATATGGTTAAAAGAAGGGTAGTACTAGCAACTCAATATTCCTGGGACTGGAAGTTTTAGCTGTGATGGGAGGATGGAGGAGTGGATGTATAAGAAGGGCAGCCATTGCACTAGTTACCAAAAAGACCTGTGGCATATAATTGGGTGACACTTAATCAGACAAATAGAAATCACATCAGCTACATTTCCTTTATCAACACTCTGTTATTACTTTTGAAAAATCTTTACCAAGTTATTTAGACACAATTTATCTTGAACAAATCTTATTTTCATACATGTCCAAGTCATTGATAATTCTCTATTCAATTATTGTTTCTGTATTTTCCTCACCAAAAATTAAAATGATTGACCTATTTTTACTGTTTATCCTCACGCATCGTTTAAATAAGATTTCCAATTTCCAGTCTTCAGACAGCAGACTTGAATCTGTAGTTCTTTGGAAGGTTATGTCAAGAGACTTTATTATTCTCTCACTTATTTTCCAGAGACTGAACATTGCGAGCACCATAGTGAAGATGGATCCAAGGACACATTTAATCCTCCGCCATGCCCTCTGTTTCCATCAATATATTTCCATTTTCAGCTCAGATCAGCCCAAACTTTTCCTCATCAAATATGATTTCCTAACCATGCGCCTATAGCATAAATTCGGATTTTTTTCATATTTGCTGTCAGCCTCTCTTATTTCCTTTTAAACTTTCCTTCTGAATTTTCTGTAATTCTTTTATGTTGTGCTATTAAAACTGGCATCTGTCATATGCTTGTTGTCAGCTCCTTTATACTCTGTCTTTTTAACCATCCAAGGAATTTCCTTTCGTTTTTGACGCTGAAACATCTCCACATTAAAGGCCTTCTGCAGTTCAGCTCTGCTCTACATGCCAAACTTTGATTCTAGTTTACTTTGGATAGATCAATCCTCATCCTGTTGGAATTGGCCCTTCTCCAATTGGTTATTTTTATCTGTCCATATCATTTACGCATACTATAGACATTCTAAAACATATGATGCTATGATTATTGTTACTTGAAGGTTTCCCCAGAGATATCCATTCCCACAGTGACACTTATCCCATTTGGCCTGACATATTTCCCAGCAATCCACTTTCCTCAATGGGCCAGAAATATATTGATCAAGGATATTCTCCTGAATGTATTTCAGAAAATCCTCCCCTTCCAGCATTAATTCTATTGCTATACAAGTTCATATCTGGAGAAATGATGTTCCACGTTATCACAGGTCTCTAATTTTTGCACATATCTGTAATTTCCCTTTAAATTCTGTCAATATATTTCCCATTAATCAGCAACCTACATAACAGTATCATGGGTGAATTGCATTCATTTTATTTCTTAAGTTTACAGTAATAGATTCTATTCTTGATCATTTATAATTATTCCTCTCCAGCACTACAATATTCTCCTCATTCAACATTACTACACCACTACTTTCTTTCTTTCTCATCTGTTTCAAATACCAAATGTTCAGGGATACTTACATTTTTCCTAAACTCTTCTCATTCCACGTTTATGTTCCTCTGATAACATAATAATTCCATGTGGTTAATTGAACCTGAAACAACTAACCTTGTTTAATGGTCTGCTTTTGCTTATATTCAAGTTCCTATTGCTACTTACAAACATTCTATTTCTTCTTCTAATGTAACGAACTTTCAAAAAAATTTATTATTATTATTATTGTACTTTTTTCTCAGCTCAAGCTGATAAAATCTGAGGTATGGGCATAAACAAGCACACTGATTTCTCAATAGCTAGAAACTTTTGGACTACCCCAGTGGTGTTTTGTATTGTGCCTTTTGGAGATTTACGTAAATGTTACTGCATAGATCTAAATGTTTAATGGTATTGTGTAGCAACTTTGAGATGATACCAGCTGTAGATATTACTATTGGTATAATGTATACCCAGTTCGTGTTCCATAGTCTTTCAATGTTCTCTTTTTATTCAGCATATGACATAGTCCTATGTCCTATCCTATCAGCATAGGACATTAGGTGTTTTTCCCTAAATGCTTGTCATGGTCCGGTCCGTGAAGTCCGGATTCCGGTTCGCGGTTCGGTCCATTGTTTCTTATTCCAGGTTTTCTGGTTTTCCCTTTTTCTGTTGGGTGCTCTAATTGAGGCAGCTGATTCACACAAACCCCCTGTCTCTATCTCTTTTCTGCCCCTTCCTCTTGAAGCCTTGCCCTGCAACCAGTGTCTGAAGCCTTGCCTTGCCTGTAACCCTTGCTTGCAACCGTCGCCTGCACTGTTGTCGAGTTCAACTGCTGGATCAAGATAAGGAACTGTTTACTGTTGTTTTCAACTGTCTCTGTGTCCACACCTTCACTAGGTAGGACTGGCCGTTTGCCGCTACCTAGTGTTGGGATTTGTCTCTGTGTCCATGCCTTCGCTAGATAGGTCCGGCTGTTTGCCACCACCTAGTGTTGGGATCTGTCTCTGTCCACGCCTTCACTAGGTAGGTCTGGCTGTTTGCTGCTACCTTGTGTTGGGAACCATCTCTGTGTTCATGCCATCGCTGGGTTGGTCTGCCATTTGCTGCTACCTTGAGTAGAGAACTGTCTCAGTGTTCTGAGTATGAGTCCTGGCCCTATTTCCTGCTCCCTAGGAGGGGTCCTGACTCTGTGTAGACCCCCGGCCCCAAGTCCTGTTCCCAAGGAGGGGTCCTGGCTCTGTGTTTCATGTCCCTGTGCTCCCGTCTCTCTCAAGACCAAGGCTCTGTGCTCCTGTCTCTCTCAAGACCACGACATGTCTTCATCTTGAGGAACCCAAGCCTCGTCATGTCCTCGCTTAGTTCTGGGGTCTGGGGCTCTGGGTCTTTGTCCAGTCTCTGGCTCAGAGTCCAAGCCCAAGCTCCTAGTTCCCAGTTCCTAGTCCCAGTCCCACTTGCCTAGCCAATGTCCTAGCCCAAGTCTGTGTTCTTGTCCCAGCTCCTAGTCTGCATCCAGTCATGTCCCTAACTCTAGTCCTGTCCTGTTCCTAGTACTTTGGTGTCTGTGTGCTGCATTTGGATCCACCATCAACGTCCACCTTATGACAATCTTACATCTGTTTGGAATGACTCTATCTATTAAGTTCTTGTTTGTTTATCCTATATTATTATATCTGAGTGGTTATTAAGGATTGTCCTGTCCGTAATAACAGATCGATCATAACATAATTTGTGGTATTCTGATTCTAAAATTGGATCAGGCCTGTATGGTATGATTTCTTTAATGAGTTTGTATTTTACAGCAAGATTTTGATGAATGATGTTTGCCACTTAATTGTGCAGGTATCAATAATCAGATTGAGTTAAGCTGTTCTGGGAAGGTTTCTGGTTTCTCTTGGCATTTTCTCCATTCATTGTCTTGAATCTGTTGGTTTTTCCTATGTATTTTTTGGTACTTTTTTGTATTAATCACCTGGTCCTGTATTACCACAAGGAACCCTTCTGTTTCTGAGCCAGGTATTCAATACTTCCTTGTCGACATCTAATCTGTTCAGATCATGGGAATGTCTTCCATGGAGGATCTTGCTCTTCCACTGCTTAACTTTTTCATCTATAGTAATAATAGTAATGAATAATATTATTAATAACAATATTTTTGTATTGCACAGTTTCTCTTCTTTTGCACATAGTTGTTTTGTATATCTTTGTGTGTAGTTTTTCATTGATTCTATTGTATTTCTTCTTAACTACTGTGAATGCCCACAAGAAAATTAATCTCAGGGCAATATATGGTTGCATATATGTATTTTGATAGAAAGTTTACTTCAAACCTTGAACTCATTGGGCTGGATTTGGTATGGCAAAGAGGTCCAAACAGAACCACCAGTAACCATTTGAATAGAAATAACTCTTGGATTTAATGGGTGTATACTAAGAGTGTGGCACTTAATGTGTACAAATATCACAATATCTACCATTATCTTGGTGACTAAAGTCACTAAACTCCACACAGGATACAATCAGTCATAGTTACCCAGAGGATATATCACTCAAAACTTTACCTAGTAAATCCACCATAGCACAAGAGATCAGGTAGCATCTATGCAAATGAATAAGCAATCAACGTTTCAAGTTGTGACTCTTCATGAACAGTCTCAACCTGAAACATTGACTGTTTATTCATTTTCATAGATGCTACATGACCTGCTGAGTTCTTCTAGCATTTTATGTGTTGCCCCGGGATTCCAGCATCTGCAGAATCCTTTGTGTTTCTAGCACAAGAGACTTCACTGAGGACAATAGGTGTAGAGAATAAAAGGGCAAGATAAACCCATTTAAAATATATTTTAATGCTCTTTAATTATTTAAAATATGTCAATTATTTTCAGCAATTCTGGCTTGTTGCACATATTTAAAAGCCTCAGAGTTTTAGATAATAGATCCCAGCATTGAATCTATCAACCAATGTTGATGTTATACAGATCAGGTTAAACATCAAATACAACTTTAAATTTAGATTCCATCATGCACAAAAATCTGGGATTGCCAACACTAAAATCTATGAATTTCTAGTTACTTTTTTTGTTATATTTGTAGATCAAGAAGTAGTTGAAGTAGAATAATGATGTCTAAAAGAGCTTGATATTGTTCATCAGCTGAATTAGTTTTTGTGACAGCATTTTAAGCCATAGAATGTAGCGTCAACTGGAGCTGAACATATTTACTTGGACATAAGTACTCCTGTGTTGCCTGGAAGATTGTTTTCAATGAAGCTAGATTAATAAGCTTATTTTGCTGCTATTTGATGAGATTTTTGTCCATGATTAAGGATGAGTAGTGTTATCTGCTGAAGATAAGTTCACATGTGAGAATTGTGCAATGTTAGTTAAGATAAAAATGTTTATATTTGACAAAAAAGAAGTGCAGCAGCAAAGGAAGAGGAATGTTTTCTGGACTGGGCATTTCTCGCTATGTTTACTGAATGGTAAAAATACATTACTGTAGTTAATTTGCCAAACATTGTTGGAGAGATGTTGGATGATTGGAAGCTTGTGTTTTGTAGGGCAAAAAAAAACAGCTGGTCAGTATAAAGAACAAAACTCTGAAAGAAAGAGTTAGAGTTGGATAGATCCTGGATTTCAATGCAGTGGAAGTGCAAAAAGAGCTTGTGGGATATTATATTCGAAAATCAGAACATCTAACCAAAGACAATTTTGATATAGACGGATGAACAGAAAAGGGATAGAATTCTAATAGTACATGCTAGATAAAGAAAGCCACAAAGGAGGAAGAGGGCAAATATGTTAACTTCAATCCTCTAATTAACTGTTAGAGTCCACATGAAGATCAAAATATTTCAGAAATGTGAAATAAAAGCAGAAAACGCCAGAAATACCCAAAATCTGTGGGAAAACAATACACATATTAGACCTTTAATAAGACTTGAAATTCCTCAAATGGCTCAGGAAACAGCCATTTTTATACTTTACATCCTTAGCAGACCATGCCAGTTGATTCAATAAGTTTTAATTAGGATGCATTCTTCAAGATGTGCTTTGCGTATCACAATGGTAAGGTAACCCAACATCTAAGCAATAGGTCTTGCATAAGTTTGTAAAAAGTGTTATAATGCATTGGCTTGACATCTGCAGGATATGACAGAAACACAAGAGAAACACTGGCCTCTGACTTAGTGCTGGCAATAAGCTTCCAGGAAGAAGGATATTTGCGGAATCAGCATAGGTCATTGGACCATTAATTATAGAGGAAAAGGGGTTCCTAAAGTGGGAGGAGATAGGACAGCCCAGCAGTACGGGAGAAACAGATCAGCAGAAGCAGAAACTTCTGAGGCAGCATGGAGAGTTAAATCTGCATCTGTTTGATGCCATGACCCACACATACACACTGATGTAAAAGTAGACCTCACCACTTTTGGTCCCTTCAAAAGCAGCTGTAATATTGATTTACCCCTCAGGTGTTCAGGAAGTTTTGCCTTCTGGAACTGCAGAGCCTCCGAACCTCCATCAAATGGAGTTACATCATAGCTGAAGAAAGCAGACAACAGTGAACTCTAAGTCAGAAGTCAAAATATATTTAACATTTAATATTTCAATGAGATTGTGAAGTGTTACTTCCTCTGACAGTACCACAGAAAGGCTCATATTTGTAAATGTCAAGATTACTACACTTTGTAAAAGTAATGTAACATACTTGTATATCTAGGAGATGAGTACTAATTCCCTACTAGAATTTAATTTGCTGCACCTACAACTGATGCGTGTTGTCTACACTTTCCTTTCCCATCCTGATATATACTGTATTTAACTGAAATTTCAAATGAAGCAAAAAGAAAAAAAAAATCAGATACCAATACATTTCTGAGCTGAAATGTCTTTTTTTTGAGGGGGGGGAGTAGTTATCAATTAATGTCAAACACTCTACACTTTCTGGTTTGAGGAGCTGAAGAGTGTTGAGCCTAATGCAGACAGATACTTTACTGGTTTCAATTCCCCAGTCAGGTCATTATTTCTCTTCTAAACTTCATTCGTCTTGGTTATGTTGTTTTGTTACTTAGACAGGGTGCTTAAAAACTATGTGCATGAGCAACACTGTTTACAGATGCCACAAGGACACTTGCTAGGAGTCTTTGTACCTTTCCTCACTGTTTCTGTAGATTATTGAACCTATAAGATTGATGGGCTGATAGGGACTAAAACCCTTCTCGTTGCCCAGTCAATCAATCGGCATGCTGAATTTTTAAGACAATATAATCTCGGTAGACAGTAATCATTAATCCAATCAGAGGTTCCCAGATAAATGTCATGCATTGCAGTACAGCCACCTACCTTGCTCTGAATCCAAGGTCGTTGCCATCCTACCACATTGTGAAGCACCAATCTTGCAAAGAGTTTTGTGGCAAGAAGCTATGAAGATTGCTAGAGGTTTGATGAGCCCTTTCTGGACTGATTAATATATTTTTTATGAGACTAATCTTCTGGGTAATGATGAAGTATCACAGAATATTCAGATTAGTGTTTTATGAACTGGCTGCTTCTATATGAAGATTCCCATTTTTGAACTAATCTGTCATCTCACTACTGATCTCATCTGCTCAAAATTCTGTTGAAGATGAATGCCTGTTCACTCAAACAAAATCACAGCGTCGGCGTGCAGGCTATTGAGAGTATCGGCAGTGATGGATTCAATTCATTAATGATCAAGGACCACCATCCCCATCTGTCTTCCACACGATGGGCAAAAATTTCCTCCAAACTTCTCATGTGTCTAAAACCGAAGAAAATGTGTCTGCTTGTCGAATTTATTCCACTTTCAGCCTTTGTGCTCCTTCACTGGTATCACTACCACTCTCTTTTTACCTTGCATTATCATCATTTTCGTTGTTTCACTTTCCTGCCTTCCTTTCCGGAGTAGAGTAACACATACAAAATGGTGGAGGAACTCAGCTGTTTAGACAGCATCTATGGTAAGGAATAAAGAGTTGATGTTTTGGGCTGAGACTATTCATCAGGCCTCATAGTAGAGCTCATCATGCTCTTTCCTTCCTCCCCATCTTCTTTCTCTGCATGCCTATGAGGTTTTAATCTATCTTTTCCAAATTCTGACATGAAACATCAACTTTGTTCCTCTCAACTGATTTGTCAACTACTTACCACTTAAGTCATTAGGACTGGAAAGGAAGGGGGAAGGAGCAAGAATAAGAAGATGGTGAAAGGGCAGCAACAGGGAAGGAATAGATCATTCAGCCATTTGAGTGTGTTTTGTCATTCAATGCCATCATCTGACCTTCTGTCTCAATACTATATTCTTGTTCTCTTCCCATACCCATTCATGCCTTCTATGTCTAGAAATCTATGTGTCTTCTTAAATATACTCAGTGACTTGACATTCACAGAGTCTTTCATAGAAAATCCCACAGGTTCACCTATCCCTGACTGAAGAAATTTCTCCTCACTTCACCTTAAAATTTTATGACTACGATCCCAATTTCTAGACTCTGCCGACACGATCCAAAGGTTAAAGCTTCATAGGTCAAATTTAATGTCAGAGAAATGTATACAATATACATCCTGAAATGCTTTTTCTTTGCAAACATCCACGAAAAACAGAAGTGCCTCAAAGAATGAACGACAGTTAAACATGAGAACCACAAAGTCCCCCCCCCGCAGCTCCCCCTTCTGTGCGTAAGCGGCAGCGAGCAATGATCCCCGCCCCCCTCCTCCCACCAGCAAAAAAAAGCGCATCGGTATCATCACCGAGCCCAAGCGTGTCCTAAGCAATAGCGAAGACACAGACCAAAGTTACCCCAAAGGCTTCGCATTTCATCCGACATTCAACAAACCAAAGGTTCTTTCTCTCCTTGGCAAGGGAGAGGGAGGTGTCCCCCATTTTTACAGCAAGCGGGAGACATAACAACAACCCACTGGTTTACGATGTTCGAAGTCCATTCCATCGCCTTTTTTGAGCTCTGTGTCCGAACATCGCAAAGACCTTGGGTTTTTGGGCCCAAGGCGAAAGATTTTCTGGGCTCCCCGACGACACATGAGTCTCCTGCCGCGACACGGACCCTTGATCTGCCCGTCTCCAGAGCCCCGAGATCTTAGGCTTCCGAACACGATTGAGAATCTCAGGCTAAACCCTTGGCATGTCGAATAGCGGCCAGTTGTGGAACCCCAAGAACAGGTTCCATTCCTGCAAAGAACTGAAGCCTGCATCAGGGTCTTCAAAAGAACCCTGAAAAGGAAAAATAAAGATATTAAAGGTAGAATTAGAGCTGTTTCCGAAGATGCAAGCAAAGGAATCGCTGTTAGGCACCATCATCCCTCATCATCATTCCTCCCATGGGAAATTTGCTTCTGCTTCCAGCTCTGTTGGAATTTTAGATGTTTCAATGACATCTCTGCAGTCTTTCAAGCCCTAATGAAAATTGATCCTGTCAGTCCATATACTCCTCAAATTGCAGGAGTCAGTCTGATAAAACTTTACTGCATTCACTTAATCATACGTATGTCTTTAATTATGGTAAGGAGACATAATTTGTTAATTTTTATTTCATTTATTTTGATATACTGTGCAGAAGAGTCAGGTCCATTGAGCCATACTGCCAACTAAAACACCTTTTTAACCCTAATCACAGGGAAATTTACAACGAAAAATCAACCTATTATCTGGTATGTCATTGAAGTAAGAGAAGAACACACAGAGGAAACCCACATGCTCATGGGAAGGATGTACAAACTTCCTACAGATGGTGTCGGAATTGAACTCTGAACTCTGACTCTCTGAGCTGTAACAGCATCATGCTAGACACTATGCCACATAAATTCTACACAATACTCCAGGTGTAGTCTTGCTATGGTCCTGTACAATTGTAATAAGACATCCTTGTTTCTGTACTCAAAGATTTTCACAAAAAAAGTACAAGAGCTCTTTTTTAACTGTTTAAAAGCATTTTCTGTTTTTTAAGATACTGCTTTACAATTTGTGGGAACTTGCTTTCCAAGGATTGACCTACACGTTTCCTAATTTACAATAATGAAAAAGAAGAAGGAGAAAGTCCTTAACTCTGAGTGGAGTCATCGGGACACCGTCATGACGGCGTTTTTTAGCAGGCTTTCTTGTTTATATGAGGCCAGGTTGCTAGCTTGACGCTCAACCCAGCACAGATGGAAAGCGTGCAAGGGAGCCAGCTGGATTCGAACTCAGTAGCCTTCGCTCCAAAGCCTGGCGCTGATGCCACTTCACCACCAGCAGGCTAATTTACAATAATGGTACTGCATTAAAAGAGGTCCTGGAGTAGTGACAGACACTGAAGTAATGACAGCTTTACCCATACTTTATGCCTTTTACTGTAACAACAAAGGAAGAGGGGAGCTGGGCAAAGCAGAGGGCACCCCTTGTTCAGAATCCACCTTGCCATCAGGTTAGTTGAAACAATATTTGGGCAGAACCATAGGTTCTCCACCTGTTCAGAATTACACTTTCACTATCCTTTTCAAGAATGCACCTGGCACATTTTTACCAACTGCTGCTGAGTTCTTTGCCACTCATTTTTAGGCTTTGGTTTCTGGGAGTCTTAGTACAGTATTGGGTCTGAGGTTTCCACATGGTTAAAGAGAGTGTTACACAAGCTCAATCCATGGAAGGAAACTACTCGGCTCACCTAAACAATGCTGCATCTCAGAGCAATCCCACTACACCATTAAATTTACCTACAACCTGTCCTCACCACCAAAACTCCACCATCATTCCAGATGTAGATTCATAAAGCACTACAGCACAAAAGCAAGCCCTTCAACCCATCTAATCTGTGCTGAACTGTTATCCTGCCTAGTCCCATCAACCCGCAGTCCTCCAGACAATCCATGCTCTAAGCCAAAATTCTCTTAAAATGTTGCACTATTTCTGCTAGCCGCTCATTCCACACTTGCACAACGCTCTGAGTGAAGTAGTTCCCCCTCAGACTCTCCTGAAATATTTCACCTTTCTCCCTTCACCTATAACCTCTAGTTTAAGTCTCATGCACCCTCAGTGGAAAAAGCTTGCATTTACCCTATTCATACCCCTCCTAATTTTGTATTCCTCTATCAAATCTTCCCTCATTCTCCTGTGCTCCAAGCAATGAAGCACTAACCTATTCAACCTTTCCCTATAACTCAAGTCCTCATGTCCGAGCAACATCCTTGAAATTTTCTTTGTACTTTATCAATCTTTATGACACATATCTTTCATGTAGGTAGGTAACCAGAACTGCACACAATACTGCACACCCGAGTTTAGCCTCTCCGATGTGTTACATAACTTCAACATGATATTCCAACTCTGGTACTCATTACTGTGATTCATTAAAGCCAATGCACCGAAAGGTCTGTTGATGATCCTTTCCACTTGTGGCAGCACTTTCAAGGAATCGAATGTCTGTATTCACACAGTAGGGGCAAGTTAAACTGCCAACCTGCTGGTCTTTGAGGTGTGGAAGGAATCCACAGCACAACAAAATTGTAGCACTGTTCCACTCTTATCCTTTTATTCACTGGTTGAGTATTTGGATCATTGCTGCTGGAGAGAGAAGCAAAGGGAATGTTGCATATTGGCCACGGAGTTTCACTTCCATTCAAAGCAGCCACATGATGCAGAAATGGTTAATCGGACTTGACAGGTCATTTAAAGCAAGAGACCATAAGACATGGGAGCAGAATTAGGCCATTCGCCCCATTGAGTCACTTCAGACCTATTGCTGAAGCTCCCAGGAACTGAAGCCTAAAAGCACAGAACTCAGTAGGAGTTGGTGAATAAAGAGGAATAATCATTCCTTCTGCTCTGTTTTGTAACTCCAAAACACAAAAATTCGTTGAAATTAAAATAAGGGAGCTGGGAGAAAACTCGTGTACGTTCGTTTTTACTTTAAGTGTGGTGTGTACTGATCATGTGGTAGCATCATAATGATGTATTGTTGTTCCTCTTCGCGCTTTGTGGTGCATCGGGCAGGAACTTTGCCACTTCTTTAGCATCTGTCTGTCTTTTATGAGGCTGAGTTGCTAGCTCGATGCTCAACCCAGCACGGATGGAAAGCACGCAAAGATCAGCCGGATTCCAACCCTGGACCATTCGCCTCGAAGTCCAGTGCAGATGCCGCTACATCACTGGCTAGCATTGTGATGTATGCAACTCACATATTTTTATATGTAACCCATAATGAATTATTTAAACAAATAAAGAATGCTTCCTCAAACGGTATATTCACAATTGTTGAACCTCCATTCCAGTTGCATTAACCAGCCAGAGCTCGAGTCCAGTGAATTCTGTTGAATGCCATCTGCGTTCCTGTACCCTCACGTAAAACATAAAGCATGCTAAGATGAACAACAGTGCACTGCCACTTCTCCTCACTATGCTGTTAGTGATGTAACAGATACAACTTTGTGTGCATAGTGGCACAACATAGGCACTTGACTGGAATGCTTCACTGCACCAGCTATTTTCGAGACATGAGTGTAAATAGGACCATAAGACTATAGACATAAGAGCAGAATTAAGCCATTCGGCCTATTGTGTCAGCTCCGAATTTCCATCATCGCTGATCTATTATCACTCTCATTCCCATTCTCATGCCTTCTCCCCATAACCTTTGATGCCCTGACTAATCAAGAACCCATCAACCTCTACGTTAAATATACCTCATGATTTGGCCTCCACAGCTATCTGTGGCAATGACTTCACAGATAGACCACCCTCTGGCTGAAGAAATCTCTCTTCATTTTTGTTCTAAATGGATGTCCCCCAATTCTGAGACTACGCCCTCTGGTCCTAGATTTCCTTACTATAGGACACATCCTCTCCACATCCACCCTATCTAGACCTTTCAATATTCAATAGATTTCAATGTGATACATTAAAACTTTAATTCCCAGAATAATTCTTGTGAATCTCCTCTGGACCTCCTAGTCAACTCAAAATGAATGCTAATATTGCATTTTCCTTCCTTACCAACAACTCAAACTGCAAGTGAACCTTTAGGAAATCCTGCACACGGACTTCCAAATCCCTGTGCGCCTCTTGATTTTTGAATTTTCTCCCTGAAAATAGTCTATGCCTTTATTCTTTTTACCAAAGCGCATGACCATACACTTCCCTACACTATATTCTATCTGCCATATGTTTGACCATTCTCTCAATCTAAGCCCTTTTGAAGACTCCCTGTTTCCTCAACGTTAACTGCATCTCCAGCTATCTTTGTATTATCAGCAAACTTGGCCATAAAGCCATCAATACCATCATCTAAATCATTGACATAAAACATGAAAGAAGCAGACCCATCATCACCCCCTATGGAAGACCACTACTCACCAGCAGCCGATCAGAAAACACTCCCCTTTTCCCATACTTTGTTTCCTGCCAGTCAACCAATTTTCTACCAACACTAGTATCTTCCTGTAATACCATTGTACCTGTAATACAATGAGCACTGATCTTGTTAAGCAGCCTCATGTGCGGCAAAATGACAAAGGCCTTCTGAAAATCCAAGTAAACAACATCCACTGACCCTCCTTTGGCTATCCTGCTTGTTATTTATTCAAAGAATTGCAACAGGTTTGCCAGACACAATTTACCCTTAAGGAAACCATGATCATTTTGACCTATTTTACCATTTGCCTTCAAATACCTGAAAACTTATTCTTAATTATAGACTCCAACATCTTTCAACCACTGTGGACTGGTGAACTGAGAAAAGGAGTTCCCTTTCTTCTGTCTCCCTTTCTTCTTAAATCATGGAGTGACATTTGTAATTTTCCAGTCATCTGGAACCATTACAGAGTCTTGTGATTCTTCAAAGATCATTACTAATAAAAACACAATTTTTTTGGCTACCTCTTGCACACCCTGTGACTTATTTGTCTTCATCTGGCCCAAGTGACTTATCTACCTTCATCTGGTTCAAGTGACTTATCTACCATCAGATATTTCAGCTGCTCCATCATCTTCTCCTTAGTAATGGCAACTGCACTCTCTTCTGCTCCATGGCACTCTCAAACTTGTGGCATACTGTTAGTCTCTTCCACAGTGAAGATTGATGCAAAATAGTTTTTAAGTTTAGTCCATCATTTATTTGTTTCCAATTACTACCTCTGCAATATCATTTTCCAGTGGTCTGATATCAACTCTTGCCTTTCTTTTACTCTTTACATATCTGCAAAAAATATTTGGTATCCTCTTTTAAATTATTGGCTAGCTTAGCTCATAATCTTTTCTCTTCTTATGACTCTTTTAGTTGTTTTCTGTTGGCTGTTAAAAGCTTCCCAATCTTCTAACTCCCCACAACTTTTGCTATGTTGTATGCTCTCCCTTTTGCTTTTATGCTATCTTTGACCTCCCTTGTCAGCCATGGTTGCATCGTTCATCCTTTAAAATATATTAAGGCAGATTCATCTTGGGGAATGTATCTATCCTGCATCTTCCAAATTGCCAGCAGAAACTCCAGCCAACACTCCTGTTTTGCTGTCATCATTGATAGGGTCCTCTTCAATCATTTTTTTTCCAGCTGCACTCTCATGTCTCTGTAATTCCTCTGTGATCCACTGAAATATTGATATTTCTGACATTAGCTTCTCTCTCTTAAACAGCAGGGAAAGTTCTATCAAATTGCCTCCAAATAGTTCCTTTACCTTAAGCTCCCTATTCAAATCTGATCTCTTACATAACAACCTATATCAAATTGCCTTTCTTGTAGACATTCTACAAATTCCCTCTCTTTGGATCTGGCACCAACCTGATTTCCCAATCTACCTGCATTTTGAAACTCTTCATGACTATCATAACATTGCCCTTTTTAGCATGCTTTTTCTGTCTCCAATTGTATCCTATCCTGCCTACTGTTCAGAGGCCTGGATATTAACTTTCATCAGGGTCTTTTTATCTTTGCAGTTTTTTAACTCTACCCACAAGGATTCTACATCTTCCAATCCCATATCACCTCTGTCTAAAGACTTGTTATGTTTTACCAGCAGAGCCTGCCAACCCTCTGCCTACCTGCCTGTCCTTTTGATACAATGTGTATTCTTTGATGTTAAGCTCTCAACTGTAATCTCCTTTAAACCATGATTCAGTGATGCCCATACCATCACACCTGCCGATCTGTAACTGTGCTACAAGACTATTTATTTTATTCCGCATACTGCGTGGATTCAAATATAACACCAATAGTCCTATATTCATCTCCCTTTTCAATTTTGGCCCCATGTTACACTTTAACTTATCCCACTGCCTGCAATTTTGTCCTACCATTTGTCGGTCCTTCCTGACAGTCTCCGCATATACTGTATACCAATTGCCTCACCCTCATCTCTATCACTCTGGTTCCATTTCCATGCCAAATTAGTTTAAATCCTCCTCAAAAGCTCTAGTAAAACTGTCTTCAAGGATATTAGTCCCACACATGTTCAGGTGTAACCCATCCCTTTTCTGTCATAACCTCTCTAGAACAGATTGCAATGATCCAGAAATTTGATACTCTGCCCCTCACCAATTATTCAACTATGCATTCATCTGCCACGTCATCCTACTGTTGCCCTCACTGGTGTGTGGCACAGGCAGCAGTCCAGAAGCCCTTCTTTTCAGCTTTCTACCTAAACCCCTGCATTCTCCCTTCTAGACCTCGTCCCTTTTCATATCTATGTTGTTGGTACCATGACTTCTGGCGGTTCATTGCCCCCTTTAGAATGCTGTGGACACGATCCAAGATATCTTTGATCCTGTCACCTGGGAGGCAAAATACTATCTGCACATCTCTTTCACATCCCCACAAGTACACAAAGTGGTGTACTTATAATAGAGGAGAAAGGCCACAGTGATACTCTAAATTCTACTATGGTGGATTGGTCCCCAGAATCGGATGGGATACATTGCAGGTTATTGAGAGAGGCAACAGATGAGATTCCTGGAGCCTCTATGAATATATTTGCCCTCTCTAGCCACAGCTGTGGTCCCGGAGGACTGGCGAGAAGCTAATGTTGCTTCTTTATTCAAGAAAGGAACCTGGGATAATCTTGGAAATTATAGACTGGTAAGTCTCAAGTCGGTGGCAGGGATGTTACTGGGAAGAATTCTTAGTGATAGGATTTATAAGCATTTGGAAAATTATGGCCTAATTAGGGGAGCCAGCATGTGGGGCCAGTCGTGTCTTACTAAACTGATAGAGATTCTTGATGAGGTGCCGAAAGTGATTGATGAAGTTAGAGCTGTGAGTGTTGTCTACATGGATCTTATCAAGGTGTTAGACAAGTTCCTCATTGGAGGCTCATCCCTCATTCACCAGGGATCCATGGTGAAATTACCATTTGGATTCAGAACTGGTTTGCCCATAGCAGACATATGTTAATAATCAAAGGGACTTATTCCAGGTGGTTGTCTGTGATTAGTGGTGTCCCACAGGCATTTGTACTGGGACAATTGCTGTTTGTGATGTATAAATGACCTGGATGAAAATGTAGATAGGTGGGTTAATAAGTTTACAGATGATGTGAAGATTGCTGGTAGAGTAGATAGTGAAAAAAACGAGCAAAGAATACACAAACAAGAGGAATTCTGCAGATGCTGGAAATTCAAGAAACACACATTATAGTTGCAGTGAACGCAGCAGGCCAGGCAGCATTTCTAGGAAGAGGTACAGTCGACGTTTCAGGCTGAGACCCTTCGTCAGGACTAACTGAAGGAAGAGTTAGTAAGAGATTTGAAAGTGGGAGGGGGAGGGAGAGATCCAAAATGATAGGAGAAGACAGGAGGGGGAGGGATGGAGCCAAGAGCTGGACAGGTGATTGGCAAAGGGGATATGAGAGGATCATGGGACAGGAGGTCCGGGGAGAAAGACAAGGGGGGGGGGGAACCCAGAGGATGGGCAAGGGGTATAGTCAGAGGGACAGAGGGAGAAAAAGGAGAGTGAGAGAAAGAAAGTGTGTATAAAAAATAAATAAATAAATAAAAAGAGAAAGCAGGATCTCCCAGTGGCCACACATTTTGATCCACATCCCATTCCCATTCTGACATGTCTATCCATGGCCTCCTCTACTGTAAAGATGAAGCCACCCTCAGGTTGGAGGAATAACACCTTATATTCTGTCTGGGTAGCCTCCAACCTGATGGCATGAACATTGACTTCTCTAACTTCCGCTAATGCCCCATCTCCCCCTCGTACCCCATCCATTATTTATTTTTATATACACTTTCTTTCTCTCACTCTCCTTTTTCTTCCTCTGTCCCACTGACTATACCCCTTGATAATCCTCTCGTTCCACCCCCTTTTCCTTCCCCCTGGACCTCCTGTCCCATGATCCTCTCGTATCCCCTTTACCTATCACCTGTCCAGCTCTTGGCTCCATCCCTCCCCCTCATGTCTTCTCCTATCATTTTGGATATCCCCTTCCCCCTCCCACTTTCAAATCTCTTACTAACTCTTCCTTCAGTCAGTCCTGACGAAGGGTCTTGGCCTGAAAAGTCGACTGTGCCTCTTCCTAGAGATGCTGCCCAGCAACTTTGATATGTGTTGCTGTGGCAAAGAATACCGTAGGTTGTACATGTAGATCAGTTGCAGATATGGGCAGAGAAATGGCAGACAGAGTTTAAACTGGACAAATGTGAATTGTTGCACCCTGGTAGGTCAATTGTAAAAAGATATTGTTGAGCAGAAGGATCTTGAGATCCGAGTTCATAGCTCCTTGAAAGTGGCTACACAGGTTAATAGGATGGTTAAAAAGGCATTTAGTATGCTTGCCTCTGTTAGTCGAGGCATTGAATTCAAGTCAGGAAGTTCTGTTACAGCTTTGTAAAATTCAAGTTAGGCCACATCTGCAGGATTGCATACAGTCTGGTCACTCCATCATAGGAAGGATGTTGAGGTTTTGGAGAGGGGCAATAGAACTTTAGTAGGATGCTGCCATAGATAGAGTTGACAGTAACATTTTCCCAATGTTGAAATACATAATACTGGAGGGCATACATTTAAGGTGAGAGGGATAAGTTCAAAGAGGATGAGAGATGCAACTTTTTATACACGGAGTGATGGGTACTTCGAATGAGCTGCCTGAATTGGTGGTAGAAGCAAATACATTAGGGACTTTTAAGAGACTTTTAGATGGGCACATGAATGTGAGGGAAATGGAAGGATATGGACATTGTGTAGGCAGAAAGGATTAGTTTAGTTGGCCATTAGATTAATAATTTAATTGGTTTGGAACAGCATTGTGTGCTGAAGGGCCTGTTCCTGTGCTGTATTGTTCTATGTTCTATGTTGAAACACACAATCACCATTGAACAAGAAAAAGAAAAAGAACAAGCTAATAACTTGAAGGTAAGTCTTGTATTTGCTTTGAAGCATTACTTCCCAAAATCTCAGACAATGCCACATTTCAGATCTCTATTTGCATTTTATTTTTGCCGTCTGCTTTGTCAGATGTAAGTCCCCCACCGTAGAACTTGGCATATGGCCTTTTAGAGCATTCTTCTATGGTAAGCAATGATTCTCGTCTGCGGGTAAACTCCTTGGTTACAATGGGAGTGTTGTCAGTGCTGAATGCAACGGAAGGAGAAGGCTCCCATTCTCAACTGGTCTCCTGCACAGTCCTGAAAACAAACAGTGGAGGGTGATGTATTTCAGATTATCTCGTGCTCTTGTAATAATTCATAGGCATGGTAATCCAAATGAACTCTGTGTCAAATGTGCTAATGATATCCCCCTACTCAACCACCACTGATGTGGCCCATTATTGTTCTTCTGTCACTTAACATGCTCATTTGCCAAGATCAAACTCTCCCTGAACAGTTGCAGAGGCTTTGAGAAATATCTTTTCTATTATTAATGAAGATGAAATTGGATATACTCCTCCAGATTAGGAAATTCAACCAACGTGTGTCTGATTCTGACAAGCATCAGATGTGCCTTATGTTTAATAATTGTAAATGGCATACCTGAAATTACATCAATGCCTTTGAAAAATTCATGGTGATACTTAACTGATGGTTCCTTTTGTCTTGTGACAAAGATCTTGGCTGTCCAATGGGGAAGCTTCTGTGTGAGAAGCTTAAATCAGCCATACTGGATCTATTAAAGGAATTTATAAATTATGGTCAGATCCATAGTGAATTATAAAAAATGCATGGTACTCTATAACCAACCTTTGATAAGAATCTTGCAATACAACTGTAGAATGAGTAAGTTACACTGAAAATATTGTATTGAATCCCAATGTATATGCCATGATGCTGGTAATGTAACCTTTGGTGCTCTCTTTAACATTATAGGGCTTTCATTAGCTCCACATAATATATGCTTATCTTACAACATGTACCCTTTATGGAAAGTTGATAGTGTAAAATAATCATTTAAAAGACAAGAAATGCATATTTCAGTTTTAATTATAAAAGCAAAACTCCAAGGGACAATTAAGTCAGATTTAACATTTCCAGCATTCTCTGTGGCAAGGTAGTTTAATGGTTAGTGTAGCATTATTGCAACTCTACCCGCGTTAAAGTCTGCCATTTTCAATTCTGCTGATTTCCTCCCACATTCCAACAATGTACAGGTTAGTAGGTTAATTGGTCACATGAGTGTAATTGGGCAGTGCAGGCTTGTTGGGCTAGAAAGGCTTGTTATCGTGCTGTAGCTGTAAAGAAAATTTTTTTAAAATAAATAGATAAACAAATCAAAGTCTGATTTTGGGTGGTCCTAGATTATTGGAGGAACTGAAAGAATTATAGTGAATGAGTATATAGATGTGATGTGTATATCATATCAGCTATTACAGTCTGGTTTGATGCAGCATCCTCTCACAATACCCTCAAATATAGTAAATAGTCAGTTCAGCAGAAAACATCACTGGCTGCATTCAACCATCACTGTGGAACTTGTATGTGTCTGGCTTATATGTGTCCAGGACAAAGAGGTGGGCAGGAAAATTATTGCAGACACTACCCACTCTACAAGTTATCTTTTCTAAAAGCTTCCTTCTGGAAAACAACATAGAGCTATTAAAACAAAAACTTCACACCACCTTCCCCCAAGCAGGTCATCTGATCAACCACTCAAATTAGCTGTCCTTGCCATCCCCCTCTATCTATAACCTTAGTCATCACAATGCAATGTAAACACTGATAACCACTTTTTATAATGCTGTTTCCATTGTAAATACATGCTGGTATTTATGTATTTATGCACATTTTATTCCATATCAATACAATAATCCGTCTTCCTTCCCTGCTGGTGCCGGTTTTTTCTTTGTTGAAAAGAGGAGTGGCTCCTTACATCCATGCATTGATTACCGGGGACTGAATGAAGTCACTATTAAGAAACATTACCCTCTTCCGCTCATGACCTCGGCATTTGAACTACTGCAAGGAGCCTCAGTTTTCACCAAGCTTGATCTCCGTAATGCCTACCATCTTGTCCACATCTGCGAAAGGGACAAGTGGAAGACGGCCTTCAACACCACCTCAGGCCATTACGAGTATCTGGTCATGCCATTCAGTCTCACCAATGCCCCCACTGTCTTCCAAGCCCTGGTACGTGACGTTCTCAGGGACATTCTAAACCAATTTGTTTTTGTGTATCTCGATGACATTTTGATTTTTCTAAGTCTCTTGCTGAACACATAGGTCAAGTCTGTAGAGTTCTCCAGCGCCTTCTGAGGAATGTGAGTTTCATCACAATACCGTCTCCTTCCCGATCTATGTAATTTCAGGCGGTTCTATTCAGATGAACCAACAGAAGGTCAAGACGGTAGTCAAATGGCCCCAATCTTTAACTCCTCCGGAATTGCAACGCTTCATGAGCTTTGCTAACTTCTATCGCTGCTTCATCAGAAATTACAGTACACTGGATGCACCACTCATTGCTTTTACCTCATCTGCTGTCAGATTCTCCTGGTCCTCCGCTGCTGAAAAAGCGTTCTCTGACCTGAAGGAACGTTTCACCTCTGCCCCCATCCTGATTCAACCCAAAACCAACTGGCAGTTCATTGTGGAGGTGGATGCATCTGAGATTGGTGAGGGAGCTGTTCTCTCTCAGCACTCAACCAAGGATGAGAAGGTACAGCCCACGCCACCTTCTCTCACCACCTCACTCCTACTGGGTGGAATTACGATGTCAGAAACCGTGAGGTGCTGGCTGTGAAGCTAGCTCTGGAGGAGTGGAAGCATTGGCTGGAGGGAGCCAAGGTGCCATTCTTAGTCTGGACTGATCACAAGAATCTGGAATGTATCCGTACTGCCAAGCATCTCAACTCCTGTCAAACTCATTGGTCCCTGTTTTTCTCACCTACACATGTTCCCAACTCTGTCCAGTTTCCAACACTCATCTACACAAGTTCACGTCTTTAATATTGCCAGCTGTGTGTGCTTGTGTTCAAAAAGCAATATAATAAAATGCTAGAGGAACTCAACAGGCCAGGTAGCATCTATGGGAACGAGCTACCTGTTGACATTTTAGGCTGAAACCCTTCTTTACCTTACTTCACTTTATTGTTGCCAAACAATTGATACTAGAGTGTACAATCATCACAGCGATATTTGATTCTGCGCTTCGTGCTCCCTGGAGTACAACTTGATAGTAAATATTAAAAATTTTAATTATAAATCATAAACAGAAAATAGAAAAGGGAAAGTAAGGTAGTGCAAAAAAAAAGAGATTTAGGTCTGGATATTTGGAGGGTACGGCCCAGATCCGGGTCAGGATCCGTTCAGCAGTCTTATCACAGTTGGAAAGAAGCTGTTCCCAAATCTGGCCGTACGAGTCTTCAAGCTCCTGAGCCTTCTCCCGGAGGATAGGAGGAGGATGGATAGAAGATGATAGGAGAAGCCAGGCGTATAGGAAAGATGAAGGCCTGGAAATGAAGGAATCTAATCAGAGAAGAGAGTGGACCATCAGAGAAGGGGAAGTGGGAAGGGCACCGGGGGAAGTGATAGGTAGGTGAGAAGTGGTAAGAGACCAGATTGGGGAATAGAAGAAGAGGGAAAGGGGAGGGAAAATTTTTTTTTTGCTATAAGGAAAAATCAATATTCCTGCCATCAGGTTGGAGACTACCCAGATGTAATATGAGGTGTTGCTCCTCCATCCTGAGGGTGGACTCACTGTGGCACAAGAGGAGTCCATGTACTGACATGTCAGAATGGGAATGAGAATCAGAATTAAAATGTTAGGCCACTGGGAAGTTCCGCTTTTCGTGGATAGAACAGAAATGTTTGAAGAAGCAGACCCCAAATTTACGAAGGTTCTCATCAGTGTTGAGGAGGCTGCATCAGGAGCACTGGATACAATTGTGTCACCTGGAAGGACTGTTTGAGGCCCTAAATGGAGGTGAGGGAGGAGGTGAATGGGTAGGTGCATCATTTTGGATGCTTGTCGGGATAAATGCCGGGAGGGAGATTAGTGAGGAGGGACAAATGGACAAAGGAACTACAGAGGGAACAATCCCTGCAGAATGCAGAAAGTGTTGGGGGAGGGGGAGGTAAGGACTAGTTAAGTAATAGGATCCTTTTGGACATGGCAGACGTTGCAGCAAATGATGTGTTGGATGCAGAGGCTCATGGGTGGTTGGCAAGGAGAAGAGGAATTCTATCCCTGTTAAACTGGTGGGAAGATGAGATGAGCACAGATGTCCAGGAAATAGAAGAGTGAGAGTAGCATCGATGGTGGAGGAAGAAAAAGCCCATACTTTGAAGAAGGAGGATATCTCTGATATCCTGGAAAGAAAAAGCCTCATTCTGGGAACAGATGTGGTGGAGACAAAGGAAATGTGAAAGGGAATGGTATTTTTACAGGAGGCAGGGTGTGAAGTGATATAATGAAGAAGTATAGTAGTGATTATTGTCATTAATAGTCAGTGGAAATAAGCAGTAAGACAATTCAGAACTGTTTTCAAACTGCAGTTTCAAGCATTCAAGCTTAGAGATGACAGAAATGTCCAGGAGTGAAAATGAAATGATTTCACTTCCTCAACAAGTTATAAACTATGTAGAATTTAGAAGTGTTGATAATCTTGAATGTTCCAATGAAAATGAAGATTTGGAGGATGCAATCGTCGATAACATTGTATGAAAGTGTCTACATTGATTTTGTTCATTTACAGTCAATCAAATGAACGTGCAATGTACAGGTCCCAAAGTGTCCCAATTAATTGGAACCAACTGTATTTCAAACCCAGGATGTTGTGTCAGTTAAGATCAATTTTCAGGTTCTCAGCTTTCATTGTTAGGCTTTGATCCTTTTCATCCATCTGTTCCAAATGATGGAATAGGAGTTAGAAATATAAATTTACACCCTGGTTGTTGCTTCTCTGTCAGCTCCTGGTGGAAATGACTAATTCCCCATCATGTTTGAAAGTGTACAGCACCTTGGGGAGCGATCAAGCTTTACATTTTGGCACTGATGCCCTATAATGCATCTCCAGTTTACTTTTTCTACTTAGGCAATGGTCGTATGTTGCCATTTGTCAAATAGGTGAGGAAGACATTGTGGGTTCTGTTTCAACACAAAGAATTTCGTAAATAATTTGCATCCAGAATGCAATCAAAAGGCAAAAGAAATAATTTGCATTTACAATGCCTTATGTGACGTTGAGACATCCTTAGCTGCTTCACAGCCAAAGAAATACTTGAGCACTGCTGTTATCTGGAGCACAAAGGAGACTATTTCCATGCAGCAAGCTTCAACGAATGGCATAAGAACATAAGGACTTGGCCCACTGACGTTCAGATCACAAGTTCTGCCAAATGAGCCATAGCCAACACCTGTACTGAATTAAACCTGGCTCTTCAATTAATTTTGTGACTAGAAATGCACACTAGTAATATTAATGGTTTGGCCATAAAAGAAAACCACCATTCAATACACCGAAGTCCAAATCCTTCAACAAAATTAATGTAGGAATCCGGTATTCTTGTATTCAGAAATAATTTTGCTTCTCACAGCTGCCTTTCTGAACATTTTGATTGCTAAGGGAGCAATTGGCATGCCAGAATTCACATGCATTTAGGAACAACTAGACCCAGTACTGCATCAGTTTATATTTTCATCAAAGTCTCTACATCTGGAAGAAAAATATACTGGGAATAAAACTGAACACACCGGGTATGCTTATTTCACCCAGCTATATATTCAGTTTGGCTGGTGTTATATTCCAATGTTAGTTGTTACATACTTCATGAATATCTTGTGACTGTCTTATGAGGATGATGTAATGGTCTTGCGGAGGTCACATGATGTAATTTTCCCGCCAGTGAGGTCACATGATGACCTGTTCTCAATAGGTATATAAAAGAGAGAACCCTGGTGACGCAGTTAGTTTTCAGTTTAGTTTTGTGTTAGATACTCCATTTTGCTGCATATTCGGCTTATGACGCAGTTTTGTTTTAAAGTGGAGTTCAACTTTCTATTGTAAGTAGTATTGGAGAGTGAAGAACTTACCAAAATACAGGAATTTGTCGAGTCAAGTAAAGCTGATATCATTTGGCGGGTTTGGAGAGGATCGACCTTTATTGAATCTTCGTTCAAGTAAAAGTGACCTGCAACTGAGATATCCCCTTCTAAAGTAGGAAGGATAGTGCAGTGTCTATTCGCCAGAGGAAAAGGTCAGTTCCTTTAAACTGTTTTATTTCCATCATCGTGAATCCTGTGGACAAGACAGGTTCTGGCTGGGATCAGCAGTAACATGTCTTTGAGGAATTCTTTACTTCAGGAAAGTCACTCCTAATTGACTGTATAAATCTCTTGGACTTTCGAATTTACTATTCTAAGAACTGTGTTCGAATTTACCCTTTAAGAATTGTTTTTGCATTTACCCTTTTAAGAACTGTTCCAGAGTTGCCGTATAGTAGGTAACTTCCGGTTAAGTTAGTCACTTAAATACATTTCGCTATGTTTGAGCAAAGTTTAATAAATGTTTGTTTGTTTTTATAAAACCTGACTAAATACTACAAACGTATATTCATTGTTGCCGGTCACGTGACATAGTAACAACGTCTCTCAGTATTGGGTAACGGGTTAATGCCTCATCGTATATAAGATCCCTTATCACTGGTTGGAGATTCTATGTTGGGTGAGGCAGGAATATTCTTGGGTCTTTCTTTAAAAAGATCACAGTTTGCACTGATCAGTAACACACATAAAATGCTGGAGGAACTCAGCAGGTTAGGAAGCATGCATGGAATGGATTAAGAAGTCAACGTTTCAGTCTGAGATCCTTCGTTAGTCCGGATCAGTGCAAATGCTCTGCTTTGCTTGGCACCAGAGGCTGCACAAAGCACTTCACATGCACAGCTAGCTGAAAGAGGCATTAAAGAAAGTTTTCACTTCCTACTGCAATGCAATTGAACTTCTAAAAACTGATGTAAACAGCTGCTGCAGAGAGGTATAAACTCTTCAAACAAAAATGGTATCTAAGAGCAACATCCACCAGTAAAAAATCATCTTTGATGGTTATCACTGGTATCACCCACATCAGCTTTTTATGGTAAAACACCGTGAGGCTCACCTCCCAATTTCAACTTTACTGAATTTATTGGAGCCAAACAATGGAAAGGAGTATAATAGGTAGCCAACAATAAGGCACCAATTTCACAAGCAACCAAAGATATTTTTATTCCTGACCTCTTGCCACCTAATTCAAACTGTAGAATTTGATCAATACTTCAGAGGATTATTTTAAACATTGAGTCAAAAGAGAACTGAAGGATTTTTAACAGAGCAGGCAACATTTCACTGCCCTTTCATTATCTAGCAACTACAGGATTTTTTTTTTGAAAGTTCAGCTGTCTGTCATAAATTGGCTCTGGTGGGCCATAAAATGCATGAAAGTGACACAATTTTACAAGCCAGCATGGTTCTGAAGCGAACATTTTTGTCTGGCCTGTTGTAACTTGTGCTTCCTCCTGAGCAAGCAGAAGTTGCCACAGAATGTAACACCCTGACAACACCATTTTTGTACAGTGACGTTGTCACATGCTGTGAGATTTGTTAATGTCGAGTTAGCAACACAGAAACAAGCTAACTTGTTAGAGCTTACATGACCCATCCTGAGTGTTGTCCCGAACTTGGTTATATCAGCGTGGTTCCATCCCTCTATTATTAAGTTCATCCTGCAATATTTGCCTGAGTTATAGCTGAGTTAAGGTACAGATTTCCACCCACTAATAAAATCCCTTTAGAACTGAAAAACAAAATTCTCTCCAATTTACTTTACGCATAAAGTTATACAGCACAGATACAGGTCTTTTAGCACAATGTCCATGCTGACCAAAATGTCTGTCCAAGCCGGTCCTACTTGTCTGTGCTTGGTCCATATCTGTCTAACCCTTTCTTATCCCAACACGTGTCTGAATGTCTCCTGAGTGTAATTAAACCAGTATCAGTATTTTATCATTCTATATACACACCACACTTTGTGTGGAAGTAGTTTACTCTCAGGTCCCTTTTTAAATCTTCCTTGTCTCACCCCTAGTTTTTGATTTGACTGTCTTGGCAAAAGAGTTTATGCCTCTCATGATTTTACAGAGCTTTTTAGGATCACCTCGATTCTCCAGTGCACCAGGAAAACAAATCCCTCACTGTCTAGCCTCTCCTTATAACTTAAGAATCAGAATCAGAATCAGGTTTATTATCAACGGCATGTGACATGAAATTTGTTAACTTAGCAGCAGCAGTACAATGCAATACATAATACAGAAGAAAAAAAAATAATAATAATAAATAAATTACAGTATACATATATTGAATAGATTAAAAATTGTGCAAAAAAAAGAAATACTATATATTAACAAAGTGAGGTAGTGTCCAAGGGTTCAATGTCCATTCCTGAATCACTGAGTGTGTACCTTCAGGCTTCTGTACCTCTTACTCAATGGCAACAGTGAGAAAAGGACATGCCCTGGAGCTGGAGGTCCTTAATAATGGATACTGCCTTTCTGAGACACTGCTCCTTGAAGATATCCTGGGTACTTTGTAGGCCAGTACCCAAAATGGATACATTTAGAACCCTCTGCAATTTCTTTCTGTCCTGTGCAGTAAACACCCCCCCCCCGCCACACCCCCATACCAGATAGTGATGCGGCCTGTCAGAATGCTCTCCATGGTACATCTATAGAAGTTTTTGAGTGCATTTGTTGACATGCCAAATCTCTTCAAATTCCTAATGAAGTATAGCCGCTGTCTTGCCTGCTTTATAACTGCATCAACATGTTGAAACCAGATTAGATCCTCAGAGATCTGGACACCCAAGATCTTGAAACTGCTCACTCTCTCCACATCGGATCCCTCTATGTGGATTGGTATATGTTCCTTCGTCTTACCTTCCATAAGTCCAGAATCAGCTCTTTCGTCTTACTGACATTGAGTGCCAGGTTGTTGCTGCAGCACCACTCCACTAGTTGGCATATCTCACTCCTGTATGCCCTCTCCATCACCACCTGAGAATCCATCAACAATGGTAAGCCCTCCTATATTGATGATAACCTTGTGAATTTTTTCTGCACCAGCACCCTTTCCAAATCCATACACTAGCAGGGCAGCCAGTAATGTACTCCACCATCTGTATCTTCCACCACTTCGACCTGGAAAACACCTCTATGTTATATGTATCATGTCATGCACCTTGGTCAGGAGGAATGTTGTATTGCTTGGTGAAAATAAACTTGAATTTGAACTGAAATACCCTTTCTAATCCTCTCCATTGGTTTCCTCCTGTAATCTTGTTCTTCTTTGCTTTTTGCAAAGTATTACGGAAATGCAGGAATTTCTTTCTTTCTCTTTGCAAAGTGTTGCGGCAAAACCAATCCAACACAAAACAATTATCGCTAGCCTGCGCCCATCACGGGGTTGTTATACTTGATGACACACCCCCAGCTCCAAAGAAATGATTGTTCAAAGCAATCGAATCCTCTATTCAATCCTTTATTAGCAATTAGTGCAATACAATCTTGAAGCAATATGAAGTGTATGCAAACGTAAGCCAAGGCCGGCAGGTTAGGTAGCGGCATCAGGACCAGACTTCAAGGTGAGTGATCCTGGGTTGGAATCCGGCCAGCTCCTTGCATGCTTTACATCCTTGGCGGGTTGAGCATTGAGCTAGCAACTTAGCCTTATAATAAAGAGGAATATCAAAACAAAGGCTAAGCATTGTTCAGCGATATCAAGTGGTCAGCAAAGGTATGACCTTTGCTGGTACTAAGCCACAAACTGCCAAGAAATAAGCAACAATACGTAACTTATTCCCTTCGTATTTACCATGCCCCTGCTAATGAGATTAGTTACTATAATAAACGTAATAAACACACAACGCAATACATGGCTTTTACATGTAAATGCTAGAATGTCTTCCTTTCTCTAAAGTCATTAAAGAAACCTATCACTTGGCCTGAATCTCGGGAGAGTAATGAAGCTGTTGTTTCTGCCTGTAGCAAGACCACCAGCTGCTAAGTAGCATGCAAAAACAAACTGCAACACTATTTACTCTTGACGTTCAATGACATCACCTTTGCTCTGACCTACACATCAACATTCTGGGAGATATTATTGACCAGAAACTTAACTAAATCATCCATATGAATACTGTAACTTCAAGAGGAAGATTAAACCCCCAGTATTCCCCAGTATTACACATGTATTGCATGCTAGAAGGAGACATTCAATTGGTCCCACACTAGCTGCCAGGGATGCAATCCCATTCTCCTGTTCTTTGATATTCTGGAATATTAAGAAGGAGGAGGTATGTGTATTGAGAAACATAAGGCAGGTAAGTCCCAAGGGTCTGATGGAACCCATCTCAGGATACCGAGGGAGGTAAGGAGGAGGCTGATGGAGTCTTGACAGATTTTTCTAGCCCCTTTAGCATAGACAAGCCCTCAGAAAACAGGAGAAAAGCCAGTGCTGGTTCTTTTGTTTAAGATGGGAACCAGGGATATGTCAGGCAATTACAGCTATTGTGATTTGCATGGGTTGTCATTACCTTAAGTTCAGATCCAGTGTAGACATAATCTCATGTTCAGATAGATTATCAGGATTCACCATCAATTTCATTGTAATGAAACTAGTTATTCATCAGAGAAGTCCTCATGTTCCGAGGTTGCCTCAGCTAAAGGTATATATATATTCTATAGATTTTCCCTGCCTTGAAAAAACAATGTCTCCAAATTGTGCTTTAAAATATCTAGCAGCTACCAACAATTCTCCTTCATATAGCTCATTCATCAAAATAGAATACCTCAACTCTCTAATGTCTCTACTTCCCCAGGAGACTAAAGAATTTTAGCATGTGCCTGTTGACTCTTACCATTTTTTATCACAGAAACATTCTGTCTGAATTTATAGCAGCCTTATATGGCAACTGCTCTGCATGTGAACACAAGAAACTGTAGAGACTTGTGGACACAGCTTAGCACATCGCAGGAACCTACCTCCCCTCATTGGGTTCGGCTTATACCTCTCTCTGCCTCAGTAAAGCAGACAGTATAATCGAAGACCCCACCCACCGAGGATAGTCTCTCTTCTCCCCTTTCCCATTAGGCAGAAGATACAAAAGCCTGAAAGAATGTTCCACTGGGCTTAAATGTTCCACAGCTTCTATCCCACTATTGAATGGAACTTTTACAAGGTAAGTTGGACTCTTGACTTCGCAATGTATCATGCTATGATCTTGCACTTTATCGTTTACCTGCACATCACTTTTTGGGTAACTTTTACACTTTATTCTGCATTGTTATTGTTTTACCTTATTCTAGCTCAATGCACTGTGTAATAATTTGATCTGAATGAACAGTATACAATGCAAGCTTTTCAATACATCTTGATATAGTACTGTCCAAAATCTTAGGTACCCTGGATTTTTTATATGCTTTTAAATGGTATGGCCTCCACAGAGTCCTGATCTCAAAATCATCAAGGCTGTCTGGGATTACCTAGAGAGACAGAAGCAAGTGAGGTAGCCAAAGTCTGCAGAAGAAGTATGGCAAGTTCTCCAAGATGCTTGGAACAACCTACCAGCCGATGTTCTTATAAAACTGCATGACAGTGTACCCAAGCTGCCGAGATACATCCCCTCGGATGCACTGGGACACATGATCAGTGATGTAACCTGGGGCCATCGGGTGTTTCAGGGCTTTTAACATCAGACACTCTCGCCCAGGCAACCCAGCCAGATTTGATCAGACCACAGCATTCTCCCAGCAGCATTGGTCCACAGGTCACACCTCTTGATCCATAGGTGTCTAGAGGCTCACTCAGCAGCCTCTGTGATGGTTCTGATGGCTCTTTTCTGAGTATCTACAGCAATACCAAGGAGAGAGTAGGTTTCGCACAGTGAGCAGCCAGAAAAACCTCTACACCCAACCTCTGTAGGCTCACAACATGCCCTCCACCCCTTGCCCGGGCACTGCTCTACTTGCTCCTGGTATTTGGCTTTCTTACTCTCAAGTGCCTCCTCAATCTGGTCTTCCCAAGGCAACATCAGTTCCACCCTGACCACCTGCTTCGAGGTTACTGCCAGTAATGACTATGTCAGGCCTCAGGGCTGATGGTGCGAAGAATTCATGGAACTTTAATTGCTTCCAAGATTGACTTTCAGCTGCCAGTCAGACACCATGATGAGCAAGCCTGCTGCTGATCTGGACTGAAGCTGTGGTTGGTTTCCAGTTTTTGACAAAGACTATTGGCCTTCTGGTGTTCATGGTCCAGGAGATACTTTCTGTCACTGCCTTCAGCACCTGGTCATGACGCTAGTGGTAGCAGCCTTCTCCCAGGGCTTTTGGGAAGCTGCTGATATAGTTTTAAAGGTAAAGGGTTGTCACACCAGATATTGATTTGATTTTGTTTTTTACTGTTCACTGCTCTTTATAGTCATTTTTTGATATTTAGAAACTATTTTAGAAAATTTCCTTATTTTTTAAAGCATCTTTGCTTTACTGAATTTTTTTACAGATGCCTAAAACTTTTGCAGAGTATAGCACATGTGACATTAATAAGCCCATCTAACACCGTACTGTCAGATGTCTTGAATGAAACAAAATGTAAGTTGCAAATAATGCCACAAAGATACATAAAACAACCCAAACAGCTGCTTTAAAAATATGTTTTCCTATTCCACATACATCTGATGTTAGCTGGCATTTGGTCCCTGTCTGTAAGTAACAAAGACACTTCCTAGTGCCTTGGCAATTTTTGCCAGTCACTGTGCTTCACTGCATCATTACCTCTTTCTCATTAGTGCAATCCGTCTTTGTGCGAATTGACTTGCTATGATTCCTACTTTAAAATATTGAGTACATTTCAACAGTACTTCAGCGGCTGTAAAGACTTTGGGGGCATCATGAGGTCACACAAGGCCCAATACTAATGGGATGAGAATACAAATTCTCCATTGCACAGTGTTATAATCTGGCCAATATTAACTAAAGCACCAGAGAAGATGCAGGCCCAAGAGAGTTTTATGAATCAGATGGCACTCTATACAAATATCAAAGTATGTGCTGCTCGTAACAAATTCACATTCTAATAATGTTGTTAATTTGCTTCTGTGGGCAGCAGTGGATGGACCATGAAGGAACTAGTGCTGAAGTGCCTCAGTATGAAGTCTCTGCATGTGAAGCCACTTCTATTAGTCTAGTGTCTCCACAATGTTGTATGATCTATTAGCACAAACAGGGTTATACAACACCTGGAGTTTAAATCACCCCAGCAAGTGCTGGAAAGGACTTAATCACATAAAGTAGTCAAGACGAGATTTATTTACACAATGGTGTTTTTCGAACTCTTCACTAGCCACAGAATTTTTTTTTATTTGTCTCTTTTTGCCATTAGGTCTTTCAACTAAGAACAAAGGAAATGTGATTCATTTTTTTCTGAGACAAAAACATCCATCCCCCTTTTCTTCAAGAATGTGTTCACAAGTGTGAAATACATAGCACACAATGAACGATGAGAGAATATGGCAAATTGGTATCTGGCTGGTTAAACAACAAAGCGATATATTGTGATAAATGTGAATCTGTTATGACAAACCTATCACAGTATTTGGAGGATAAAATTGAGAGGTTAAAAGTAAGCAAACAAACACCATTTATTGAGCCAGTTCCTAAATTCTCAGATAATTTAGATTCTTTATCCCCTATGTTCAAACACTGCTGGGTATTTTTACAAAGAGCGATATATTAAGAGGAAAATACCACTTAGTGTCAATAAGCTTCTCTCTGTGAAATTTTCCCAACACTGAACACAATTAAAAATGTGGAGAAGAGTGAATGAAGAATGATTCTCTAAAACATTACATTTTCTGTGTTGCTCACCCTTAAAAGTGCCCTTATATTTTTTCATGAAGCAACTTTGCCATCTCATTGATCATTTTATCACATCACTGCATCAAGGTTGTACGGGGAAAAGCAATAACGGAATACAGAATAAACTGTTACAGTTACAGAGAAAGTGCATTGCAGACAGACAATAAGGTGCAGGACCATGACGAGATGGATAGTGAGATCAGGAATCCATCTTATTGTACAATAGGTCCATTCAATAATCTTATAACAGTTGGATAGAAACTTCCCATCAGCCTAGTACTGTGTGTTGTCAGGCTTCTATATCTTCTGCCCTTTGGGAAGGGGAAGAAGAGAGAGTGTCTCTAGCGGAAGGGGTCTGTGATTATATTGGTTGTGAATGACCTGAGAAATCTGAGGTAATGAAACACATGGTATTAACGTAAGAATTTCCTGGAGCAAAACCTCTCATGTTTCTCTACCACTCCACAATCAGGAGAAAGCATTTACTACATAGAAAAATGGACAACTGGACAGTAAATCAGTTCCTTGAATCTAGACCTTGGGGTCTAATGGTGGAAACACAGCCAGCAAGTGAAACAGGTAAGAGCAAGCAAGCCCTCACTTCCTGAAGTCAATAACCAGCTCTCTTGTCTCTTGTATTACTGATATAAAGGCGAAGGTTGTTGTCACGCCATGTCGCTGGGCTATTTCTTTCTTATACACTGACTCGCTGGTATTTCAGATTTGACCTACTATGGTAGTGTCATCCACAAACTTGTAGATGGAGTTAGAGCAGAATATGGTGATGGACTGGTGAGTGTATAGTGAGTAAAGTAGGGGGCAGGGAAGGCAGCAGTGGCACACCAGTGTTAAGGATAATCATGGTGAAGGTGTGCTGCCCATCCTTACTGATTGCAGTCTATTGAGCAGGAAATCAAGGATCCATTTGCAAATGGAAGTGTTGAGTCCCAGGTCTAGGAGTTTCACAATAAGTTTGCCTGGAATTATAGCATTGAAGGAGGAGTTGTATTCAATAAATACCATCTGATGAAGATAGAAACATAGAAACATAGAAAATAGGTGCAGGAGTAGGCCATTCAGCCCTTCGAGCCTGCACCACCATTTATTATGATCATGGCTGATCATCCAACTCAGAATCCCGCCCCAGCCTTCCCTCCATACCCCCTGACCCCCGTAGCCACAAGGGCCATATCTAACTCCCTCTTAAACATAGCCAATGAACTGGCCTCAACAGTTTGCTGTGGCAGAGAATTCCACAGATTCACCACTCTCTGTGTGAAGAAGTTTTTCCTAATCTCAGTCCTAAAAGGCTTCCCCTCTATCCTCAAACTGTGACCCCTCGTTCTGGACTTCCCCAACATCGGGAACAATCTTCCTGCATCTAGCCTGTCCAATCCCTTTAGGATCTTATACGTTTCAATCAGATCCCCCCTCAATCTTCTAAATTCCAACGAGTACAAGCCCAGTTCATCCAGTCTTTCTTCATATGAAAGCCCTGCCATCCCAGGAATCAATCTGGTGAACCTTCTTTGTACTCCCTCTATGGCAAAGATGTCTTTCCTCAGATTAGGGGACCAAAACTGCACACAATACTCCAGGTGTGGTCTCACCAAGGCCTTGTACAACTGCAGTAGTACCTCCCTGCTCCTGTACTCGAATCCTCTCGCTATAAATGCCAGCATACCATTCGCCTTTTTCACCGCCTGCTGTACCTGCATGCCCACTTTCAATGACTGGTGTATAATGACACCCAGGTCTCGTTGCACCTCCCCTTTTCCTAATCGGCTACCATTCAGATAATAATCTGTTTTCCTATTTTTGCCACCAAAGTGGATAACTTCACATTTATCCACATTAAATTGCATCTGCCATGAGTTTGCCCACTCACCCAACCTATCCAAGATGTTCCAGATGTGAGTGTAGAGACAGGGAGATAGCATCTGCCATGAACCTGTTTCACAATGGATGAACAGAAGTGGAAAGAGGTTGTCTGGGAGGCAGAGGTTAACTGCGCCACAACTAACACCTTGAAGCATTTCAAGATTGCAGATCTCAGAAGCACTGAGTCATTAAGGCACTTTGCTTTTGATAGTGGTCTTCTTAAAGCACGTGAGAACCTCATATTGAAACAAGCAGAATATCTGTAAAACACTCCCACCCTCTGATCCGCATTGGATCTAAAGACATGGCCAGGGACTTCATCTGGGCCAGAAGCTTTCTGTTGGTTCACTCTTTGGAAGACTGCTTTGATGTCTACAAAAATGACTATGAGTTCAGGTGCATTGAAGGCTGCCAGGATGGGTAGTGACATTCGTGAACCTGCTCTTCAAAACATGCAAAGAATGTATTAAGCTCATTGAGAAAAGGGTGTGCTGTTAACAGTGATACTGTCTGATTTGATTTGTACTTCTATATAGCATGTAATCTCTGCCATAACAGATGGCAAAATTTGGACTGTCTCTTGGCATCCCTGGTAGGTTTATGGAGGTCATATCTCAACTTAGAATGGATATGAATGGTTGAATGGCCTTTTTCCCTGCAGTGTACCTATAGCCTATAAAGGAAAGAGCTGTTTGACACAATAGTTTCTGATATTTGAACAATAACATGTGTGCATGGACACCGTGTTTTGACTCTGTGGACCCAATCTCTTTCACAGTTGACTTTGTGGCAACTGTCTCACATTTAACATTAAGTGCTGCACTCCTTGTTGTCACTTGTTTTTGTTGGGGGCTATGTTTCCAAGTTTAGGACTCAACGGTCTGGAGTTATGGTATTCTTTCGATATCCTGGTGTCCCTTTTTCTACATGATGAATGCTTTTGCCTGATTGCGGAGCAACTTAAAAGGTTTTGTTCCAGGCAATTCTTGCATCAATACTGGGTGTTTCTTCTTCTCAGATTTCTATGGTCATTCACAGTGAATGATACAAAGTCACTGTGGCATTACTGAAAATACAGTAGTCATGTTGTATTTTAAGCAATAAAAATACAATAAATTTCAACAAAGTGAGAATGACTAGATCAACTGTTTAAGCAGTGTAGACTATGGGATACACAATGGCCAGGACAGCAGGAAGAATTCTCCTTCACTTCTTAAATTCATGGATTTTTCAACCTGAGAGATCAGCTTTCAACTTTGATCTCCCAGCTAGGTGATAATAGCTCCATCAATGCAGCTCTCTTGAGCTCTACTATCTAGGTCTACTATAAGCCTACTGACTCTCACAGCTATCTGGACTATTCCTCTTCTCACCCTGACTCTTGCAAAAATGCCATCCCCTTCTCGCAATTTCTCCATCTCCGCCACATCTGCTCTCAGGATGAGGCTGTTCATTCCAGGACGAGGGAGATGTCCTCCTTTTTTAAAGAAAGGGGCTTCCCTTCCTCCACCATCAACTTTGCTCTCAAATGTATCTCCCCCATTTCACACACATAGGCTTTCACTCCATCCTCCCGCCACCCCGCTAGGAATAGGGTTCCCCTTGTCCTCACCTACCACCCCACCAGCCTCCGGGTCCAACATATTATTCTCCGTAACTTCCACCACCTCCAACGGGATCCCACTACTAAGCACATCTTTCCGCAGGGATCGCTCCCTACACGACTCCCTTGTCCATTCGTTCCCCCCCCCCCATCCCTCCCCACCGATCTCCCTCCTGGCACCTATCCTTGTAAGCGGAACAAGTGCTACACATGCCCTTACACTTCCTCCCTCACCACCATTCAGGGCCCCAGACAGTCCTTCCAGGTGAGGCAACACCTCACCTGTGAGTCGGCTGGAGTGATATACTGCGTCCGGAGCTCCCGATGTGGCCTTCTATATATTGGCGAGACCCGACGCAGACTGGGAGACCGCTTTGCTGAACATCTACGCTCTGTCTGCCAGAGAAAGCAGGATCTCCCAGTGGCCACACATTTTAATTTCACATCCCATTCTCATTCTGATATGTCTATCCACAGCCTCCTCTACTGTAAAGGTGAAGCCACACTCAGGTTGGAGGAACAACACCTTATATTCCGTCAGGGTAGCCTCCAGCCTGATGGCATGAACACTGACTTCTCAAATTTCGGCTAATGCCCCTCCTCCCCCTCGTACCCCATCCGTTATTTATTTATTTATATACAGGCATTCTTTTTTTCTCTCTCTCATTTTTCTCCCTCTGTCCCTCTCACTATACACTTTGCCCATCCTCTGGGTTTTTCCCCCGTCTCCCTTTTCTTTCTCCCTAGGCCTCCTGTCCCATGATCCTCTCATATCCCTTTTGCCAATCACCTGTCCAGTTCTTGGCTCCATCCCTCCCCCTCCTGTCTTCTTCTATCATTTCAGATCTCCCCCTCCCCCTCCCACTTTCAAATCTCTTACTAGTTCTTCCTTCAGTTAGTCCTGACGAAGGGTCTCGGCCCGAAACATCGACTGTACCTCTTCCTAGAGGTGCTGCCTGACCTGCTGCGTTCACCAGCAACTTTGATGTGTGTTGCTTGAGGAAGGTTTGAACTGCAATTACCTCTCACAGACAGGGCTTCACACCGTGATAAAGCTGTTATAAATATACAAATTTCTGATCCCAATGGAATTGAAATAAACAAATAAACTATTTTTTCACCAACAAGGCCAATATGCTTGAGTGTTTCTAGCATTTTTATTGTTTCAGATTTCCAGCATGAGCAGTTTTCTCATATGCAGCAGAGAGACAAGAGAATGTAGGGGTAGATATAAATAATTCATTCTAAGAAGCACTGGGGTTTATTTCTGGAGAAATATTAACTGTAAGGAGAGAGGTTGTTAAGAACTTTGGTTAAGCAACAGTGAAGCTGCTGGAAGCTGTCCTGTTTTCCACAAATCAAACAAGGATGCAGTGTCCAATGAAAATGAGTATCAAGGAAATCAATGCCATCTGCGAAGTAGGACTTATGGACTGGAAACAATTGAAACTCATGTGTTAATCTCTAGCAGATTACAATTGTAGCAACTCAACAGACCTGAAGGTAAAACAAGAAAGTTAACACCGAAATATTTAGCAGGTCAAGCAGATTCTGGAGAAAGAAAGACAGAATTAGTGTTTCTGACAGATGACTTTTCATTAGAATTTAAGGGAATTTTTATCTTACTCATTTACTACTTGTTTCAAGCAAAAAAACATTTTTGCAGAATTTTGGCCTATAGATGGGGACTTTTGTTGATAAGCAAAGGTTGAGGAATGATCTGATAGAGTTCTTCAATACACACAATTGAGGAAGAGTATTTGAAGATAAAGATTTCAGAGTTGGCAAAATAATTCATCCCTGTCTTTCAGAGTGTATCTGAGATCAGGACTACATACAGCAGGCACCCCAAAGCATTGAAATTGAATGCCTATTATGTCTCTTCAATGTCCTCCAAAAATTCACTGAAAAGATTAGAAAACCAACATCATCTTCCTCTCTCAGTCCAGCATCCTCATCACTGAGGCCCAAGTTACATTCAGGCCCGATTCCAGACTCTTCAAGTGAATATTATACTCCGAGATCAGTAATGGGAAGAGAGTGCCAGGTGGTTAGAAAGAAAGGTTCAAAGCTTCCTTCAAGAAATATGGCATCTCTATGGACTTCTGGGAACCTCTGTCATAAAACCATTCAGAATCAGATCAGATTTTGATTCCTCTGGCCCATGAGCATTCTGATTGAAGGAGGAACATATGTATTGTTTGGCGAGCCTTCAGCCCAGGCATCAGAGCATATAGAAGCCCAATACAAGCGTGCCAACTTGCAACCAACTGGCATGCCCTATTAGCCAACTGCTGTACCAAGGGTGGAACAGACTGTGACTCCCACATAGACCTCATCATTCATTTTGGAATCCAACCCATGGAAATGGAAGTAAATTATTTTCAACAGCACATTTGAAGGAGTCCTCAGGTCAATATTGAGGTCAATTCCTCAATCCTAAGTGACTGCCTAAGGGGAAACATAAGAGAGGGTTTTCAAGGGTTGGCCCAGAGGAACTGTTTCCACACATGAAAGTCTCTGAATTGGAATAATTAACAGCAGAAATTTGGAAAGAACATTTATCTACCCAGAGTGATTAAAAATCACAACTTTTTGTGATACATGAAGGGAAATTGTGCTAGTGCTGTGACAGAGAAGAGGAACAATTGGTGACATCTATGTACTCGATAATAAATTTATTTTGACTTTGACTTTGAGGATGAAGCTTACCTGGTGATAAATGTCAAGCTGAGAACTTTTGGACTGGTGAAAGAGAAGTAAGTGGGCAAATGTCAGCATGATGTGGGGAAAACATGTGGACCAAATTGATGACCCTGTCATCAAGTCATCGAACAATACAACACAGATATAAGCCTTTAAGATCAGCACTTGAGGGCCGGTCACAGTGCCCACCCAGCTAATCTCAATTTCTATGTTTGGTCCATATCCCTTGAAGCTCTCCCTCCATGAACCTGTCCAAGTGCTTCCGACACTGCAGAAACATTTCATTGGTTTCTTATATAGAAAGAGGTATGAAAGAAGTTATAGAAATGCTAGTCATAATTTCTTACATTCCAAACAAGAGCCCTTGAGTGTATGAAGCCCTTGTATGACTTGGCCCAACTCCCCTCTCCAAGTGCTGTCAACAAACACGGTCATCTGAAAAAAACCATTCCTGCTGGAAAAGTAAGCATTCAGAGAGCTGTCTCTGCACAGTAAATATTGATTTTTGTTTACACTCTATAAGTTTCGTACCATGAGCTCGGTAGCATGGTTGATCTAGATCAATGAAAGGAGACCATGGATATCATTTGGAGTGCATGTGAGGCACGAGTTTTTCCAGGTAGGGCAGCTCTCGTGAGTGTGAGGCGTATTGATGGGTCCTGGACAGACAGATGCGCACCTGTGCTCTGCCTTGCTCCGTAACAGATGCTGTAAAGCAAGGCTTCGCATTCTGAATGAAAATCTCTGAACATTGTTGCATTGCACCATGCTCATTTCTACAGCATGAATGACTCTGGTTGGCGTGAGTGGGGAAACGATATGGCACTCAAAATAATCTGTAACAATTTATTTTGCACAAAATTAAATCCTGTGTTTAAACAGGGCATTTCATGCACCTTTCAGTTACTACCCATCAATCATTATTCCCTTGAAGCAGTGCAGATAACTTCTCTGAATACAACCTATGAAATCACTTTCAAGGACTCTACAACTCATGTTCTCAGTATTATTTATATATTATTGTATTTGCACAGTTTGTCTTCTTTTGCACATTGGTAGCTTGTCAGTCTTTGTGTGTAGGTTTTCATTCATTCTATTGTATTTCTTTCCTCTAGTGCAATTGTCTGCAAGAAAATGAATCTCAGGGAAGTATATGGTGACATATACATACTTTGACAAAGAAAGGACCAGGACAAAAAGCAGAACAAAAAGATGGGGGGAGGGAAAGGAGTGCACTGGCTTAGATTTTTGTCAGCATTTGTGGATGCTGTTTGAGATGGTGAGCTGGAGATGCAATTTGCATGGAGAATATCCAACTTTCATGTGGGCCCTACTGTGAGGACCAAAGCCAAAACTTATCCGGTAAGTACTCAGTGGACAATGTTGTAAAGAGTTCATTGGGAACTTGGTCTAGAACTGCAGTTGTTCATGGCAAGTGCTGTTGCCTCTCTAATGATCCACAAATAGCCCAACTGCTCTTGGAACAGGGGCAATATAAACTCCTCAGAAAGATACCAAAACTTAACATCCCCTCAAAATTTCTTTTCTACAGTAGACTACAAGTGTTTCTTTCTGTGATCACATTTTTTCTTTCACTTATTTGTGAAGTTTATTACCCTGTAGTTCCTCGATCGGAATTCCTAACCCTAACCTGGCATGCCACTGTATCACCATTCAGTCTATGATTGACAGAAGAGGTTCCACATAGGTCAGGGTGAGCAATTTAAAAAAGAGTGCTCACAGGCTTTCAGCTTTTTCCAGCAACCCAACTGAGTCAACAGAAGAATCTCCACACAGGTTAGGGTGAGTGATTTGAAAGGGAGCATTTGCTGGCTTTTAGCTTTTCACGGTGGCCCAGTCAATTCGACAGTGAATGCTCCACACAGGTATGTGCAAGCAACTTAAAGAGGAGTGATTGCAATCTTTCGACTTTTTCTGGTGGCCCAACCGAAATGAGATTCATTAGCAAGGTCAAATAAAAATAAAGTAGGAACAAATGGAGTGGCCATTGTTTGAGTGGGCCAGTGTTAGAATTTGGAGGCTTTGGCTCAACAGGCTTAGGCGAGGACGGGCTTGGACGAGGTAAGGTTCTTCTTCATTTTTTGTCTGTTAGTGCTGCGAGAATGGCTCCAGGGCTGTGTTGTTTTCTTTGTGTGAGATGTGGGGATTCTGAGAGATATCCAGCCTCCTGAATGACCAGCTGCACAAAGCAGCAGCTCCTCAGAGATCGTGATAAGGGACTGGAGTAGCTGCTCCTCGGCTCCTATGCAAAAGTGAGGAGGTGACATATAGGAGCTACAGTCACCCCTAAAATGCAGGAGAAAGGCACCCGGGTGATTGTCAGTAGAGGGAAAGAAAATGGAACATGAGTGCAGAGCACCACTGCAAATGTTCCCCTTGACAACAGATATGTTGTTCTGGATATTGCTGACCAGGTCTCTGGTACTGAGTTGGGTGTTGTGGCTCAGAAGGGAAGAGGGAGAAGGGGACTGCAATATTGATAGGGGATTCTATAGTTACAGGAGTAGACACAAGATTCTGTGGATGTAAAAGAGACACCCAGATGGTATGTTACCTCCCAGGTGCCAAAGTCCAGGACGCCTTGAATTAGGTCCACGGCATTCTAAAGGGGGAGGGTGAGCAGCCAGAAGTCTTTGTACATATTCGCACCAATGACGTAGGTAGGAAGAAAGAGGAGATCCAGAAGAGGGATTTTAGGGAGCCAGGTAGAAAGCTGAAGAGCGTGATCACAAGGATAGTAATCTCTAGGTTGTTGCCTAAGCAATACAATATTGAGGATAAGAATAGGATGATTTGGCAGATGAATGCATTGCTGAGGAACTGATGCAAGGAGCAGGGCTTCAGATTTCTGGATCATTGGGATCTCTTTTGGGGAAATTATGACCTGCACAAAACGAATGGGTTATACCTGAACTTGAAGGGGATCAATATCCTTGCGGGCAGGTTTACTAAAGCTGTTCGGAAGGATTTAATCTAATTTGGCAGGTGTATGGGAACTGCAGTGATAGCCCTGAGATGGTATACAAGCAGATGCTGTGTGTAGTGAGACTGTCAGAAAGGACAGGCAAATTATGGGCCAAAGTTGCAGTGTAACAGGGGATCAAAATTATAAAGGATGAAGAATGCAGGACTGAAGGTGTTGTATTTCAATGCATGCTGTAGATAGAATAAGGTGGATGATCTTGCAGTGCATTTAGAAGTTAGCACGTATGACGTTGTGGGCATCACTGAGTCGTGACTCAAAGTAGATCATAGTTGGGAGATTAACATCCAAGGATACACGTTGTATCAAAGGGACAGGCAGGTAGGCAGAGGGGGTAACGTGGTTGGTAAAAAGATATCAAATCCTTAGAAAGAGGTGACATAAGATCAGAAGATGTAGAAGTCATGTAGGTAGAATTCAAAAAGTGCAAGGGTAAAAAGACCTCGATGGGAATTATATACAGACCTCCAAATGGTAGGCAGATGTGGGATATAAATTACAACAGGAGATAGAAAACGCTCGTAAAAGTATAATGTGATAATCATGGGGGATTTCAATATGCAGGTATATTGGGAAAATCAGGTTGGTGCTGGATGCCAAGAGAGAGAATTTGTACAATGCCTAAACACATTGATAAAGGTAGAATCGTAGATGTGGCGTATATGGATTTTAGCAAGGCATTTGATAAGGTACCCCATGCAAGGCTTATTGAGAAAGTAAGGAGGCATGGGATCCAAGGGGACATTGCTTTGTGGATCCAGAACTGGTTTGCCTACAGAAGGCAAAGAGTGGTTGTAGACTGGTCATATTCTGCATGGAGGTCGGTCACCAGTGGAGTGCCTCAGGGATCTGTTCTGGGACCCTTACTCTTTGTGATTTTTAAAAATGACCTGCACGAGGAAGTGGAAGGATGGGTCAGTAAATTAGCTGATGACACAGAGGTTAAGGGTGTTGTGGATAGTGTAGAGTCCTGTCAGAGGTTACAGTGGGACATTGATAGGATGCAAAACTGGGCTGAGAAGTGACAGATGGAGTCAAACCCAGATAAGTGTGTGGTGATTCATTTTGGTAGGTCAAATATGATGGCAGAATATAGCATTAACAGTAAGACTCTTGGCAGTGTGGAGGATCAGAGGGATCTTGAGTTCCGAGTCCATAGGACACTCAAAGCTGCTATGCAGGTTGTCTCTGTGGTTAAGAAGGCATACATTGCATTGGCCTTCATCAATCGTAGGATTGAGTTTAACAGCTGAGAGGTAATGTTGCAGCTATATGGGACCCTGGTCAGACCCCACTTGGAGTACTGTGCTCAGTTCTGGTCTCTTCACTACAGGAAGGACGTGAAAAACAGAAAGGGTGCAGAGGAGATTTACAATGATGTTGCTTGGATTGGGGAGCATGCCTTATGAGGATAGGTTGAGTGAACACCGGCTTTTCTCCTTGGAGCAACGGAGGATGAGAGGTGACCTGATGGAGGTGTACAAGATAATGAGAGGCATTGATCATGTGGATAATCAGAGGCTTTTCCCCAGTGCTGGAGTGGCTAGCACGAGAGGGCATAGTTTTAAGGTGCTTGAAAGTAGATACAGAGAAGATGTCAGGGGTAGGTTTTTTACGCAGAGAGTGGTAAGTGCGTGGAATGGGCTGCCGGCGGCAGTGGTGGAGGTATAAATGATAGGATCTTTTAAGAGACTCCTGGATGGCTCCATGGAGCTTAGAAAAATAGAGAGCTATGGGTAAAAGCTAGATAGTTCTAAGGTAAGGACATGTTCGGCACAGCTTTGTGGGACGAAGGGCCTGTATTGTGCTGTATGTTTTCTATGTTTCTGTGGCTCTTCAGAGCAGCTTATAGTTGAAACCACTAGGGGAAAGGCTATTCTGGATGAGGTGTTGTGTAATGTACTGGACTTGATTAGGGAACTTAAGGTAAAAGAATTCTTAGGCAGCAATGATCATAATATGATAGAATTCACCCCGCAATTTGAGAGGGAGAAGCTAAAGTCAGATGTATCAGTATTACAGTGAAGAAAAGGGAATTACAGAGGCATGCAAGAGGAGCTGGCTGAAGTTGATGAGAAGGAGACACTAGTAGGGGTGATGGCAGAGCAGGCATGGCTGGAGTTTCTGTGAATAATTCAGAAGGCCCCGGATAGTATATCCCAAAGCAGAAGTGTTCTAAAGGCAGGATGATGCATCTGTAGCTGACAAGGGAATTCAACGACAACATAAAAGTGAAAGAGAGGGCATATAATGGAGCAAAACTTAGTGGGAAGTTAGAGGATTGGGAAAATTTAAAAATGAACAGAAGACAATTAGAGCAGTCATGAGGAGAGGGGTAAGAATGAAGTAGAGTTGAGAGGGAAAGTAGATCAGCCATTATGAAATAGAGGATCAGTTTGGTGGGCTGAAGCGTCTATTGCTAATCCTATGTCTTATGGTCTTATGAGGTCATTGGAAATGCTTCGATTTGAAGTTTTTGACTGGTTATGTCATGTCCTGTTCTAGGGTGAATGACATCTACTTCTGCAATTGCTGTAAGTTATTGAAAATGTATTGTAATAATTAAATACAGAAACAGAAATAAGAATTGATGTTAAACTATTTTGAATCTAAATGCCTTGAGTGCAATGTCACTGGGCTTGAACTCAATCTATATGTGACTCAATCAATGAAGCAAGAACTTATTCTGTATGCTCTTTCATTTTGTTACAGAGAACCTTTCTGTTCTATGTAACCTTTGAACATTCTTGATACACAAGTACGATATTTTGAGTATTGCACCATATTTTCTGTCTCTTGAATTGACTTTGCTGTCATCTTCCAGCTGCTTTGTTGTTTAAACCCCTTAAGAATGGATAAAGGGCATTTGGTGGTGATTTTTAACTAAACTGACAACATGATTGACTGGTGGGTTCAAGTGTCAAAATTTCCAAGGATTTTGTCCTTCTCTCCATCAGTACTGAGCAGCTTCATGCAAGAATCCAGCTGTCATCTTCCAAGGACCAAAAGCCAATTATAAAACAAATCACAATCCACTTTGTTCAGAACATGCAGCCAGTCTCTGTCCTTAACTGAATTTCCCATTCAAATTAAGATTCTTCATTGAGTTCAGGGAGTCAGTTGAGCACGTCAAAAGAACCAATTATCACTCCTGCGGGGAAGTCAAACATATGGGACGAAGTTGTATAATGTTCAATGTTGAAAGTTCAAACTAAATTTATTAGCTAAGTATGTATATGTCACTATACATTACACCACACTGAGATTCATTTTCTTACAATGTTATATACCATTAACATGTAACATTAATAATGTTATAATAATATTGTTGGGTTTTAGGTGTGTTGATAATATAATGAATCCCATCATGCTAACTACAGTTTGAAAGTGTAGCTTCCTCTCAAAAAAATTGTGAAAATTAAGTCAAATAAAAATGTCTAAAGGAGGATTTATAGATGTCTGTTTGCTAAAGAAACTATGGTTTACAGAAGTCAATCAGGTTGATAAAGTTGCAGTGTATGAACATATATATTAACAAACATCAGTCAGCCACTTTCCCCTCAGCTCTGCTCCAAAATTTAAAAAGATCATGGCTAAGCTAATAATGTTCTGAATTCCACCCGCTTGCAGTAAGCTTCATGCTTTCTGTTCAAGTATCTATCTACCTCTTGAAAAATAATAGAGGGCTCTGCTTCCATCACCCTTTATGAAAGAAGGTACCAAAGCCTCAGAAAGAAACAGAAAAATCACTTTATGTCTGCATTTTTAAATGGGCAACCATTTATTTCCAAACTCTTACCCCCAGTTCTGAATTCCCCCTCAACAGGAAACAACCCCTCCACATCAACGCTATCAGGACCTCTCATAGAAACATAGAAACATAGAAAATAGGTGCAGGAGTAGGCCATTCGGCCCTTCGAGCCTGCACCGCCATTTATTATGATCATGGCTGATCATCCAACTCAGAACCCAGCCTTCCCTCCATACCCCCTGACCCCTGTAGCCACAAGGGCCATATCTAACTTCCTTTTAAACATAGCTAATGAACTGGCCTCAACAGTTTGCTGTGGCAGAGAATTCCACAGATTCACCACTCTCTGTGTGAAGAAGTTTTTCCTAACCTCGGTCCTAAAAGGCTTCCCCTCTATCCTCAAACTGTGACCCCTCGTTCTAGACCTCCCCAACATCGGGAACAATCTTCCTGCATCTAGCCTGTCCAATCCCTTTAGGATCTTATACGTTTCAATCAGATCCCCCCTCAATCTTCTAAATTCCAACGAGTACAAGCCCAGTTCATCCAGTCTTTCTTCATATGAAAGACCTGCCATCCCAGGAATCAATCTGGTGAACCTTCTTTGTACTCCCTCTATGGCAAAGATGTCTTTCCTCAGATTAGGGGACCAAAACTGCACACAATACTCCAGGTGTGGTCTCACCAAGGCCTTGTACAACTGCAGTAGTACCTCCCTGCTCCTGTACTCGAATCCTCTCGCTATAAATGCCAGCATACCGTTCGCCTTTTTCACCGCCTTGTACGTTTCAGCCAAGCCCCGTCCAGGATTAGGTTGGTGTAAATTAGGTAGGATATTATTCAATGATGTGCAAGGGAGAAGGATTGAATGACATTCCTGTTCTAAATATCACCTGCACTTTCTAAGCACCTCACAGTTCTCACTGAGATTATATGTTACACATCTTTTATTCTTCATGGGTAGTCCCTCAAATTGAGGTGACTTGCTTCCATTTTAGTTTTGATAATGCTTCTTTCCATTGGACAGAGTTCCAGGAGACAGTAAACAAGGAAAGTAAGAGCTGGAGAAGGCCACCAAACATTAACAGCACCCCTCCCCCTTCCCCTCCACCAATGCAAACCTCCAACACCTGTGAAAACTGCTCCACCATCCAACACGATCACTGTCACCTAGGCTGGTCTCAGTCTTCAAAATCTACCGTATATCTATCTCCAACATAAATGTATCGACTGATCTAACTTACATCATTCTGTAGAGCTGAAAATTCCAAAGATTCACTCACCTCTGAGAGAAGGATTTTCTACACCATTCAGTTTTAAGTGACCACTCCTTTGTTTTGTAGCTTTGCTTTCTTGCTGTGATCTCTTACAAGTGTATATATTTTAAAATCTACCCTATCAAATCCCATGAGGATTCTATGTTTGAATAAGGTCACTGGGCTCAAAGACAGCTTCTATCACACTGTAATCAGTCATTTGGACAGACCTCTTGTATGATAAAATGGACTCTAGGCGTTTCAATCTACCTTGTTATCATCTTGGACTGTATTGTTCACCTGCACTGCACTTTATCGGTTGCTTTTACACTTGTATTCTGCATTGTTTTTGTTTTATTTTATTCTAGCTTAATGCACTGTGTGTAATGATTTGACCTGTATGAACAATATCCAAGATGAACTTTTCACTGTATCTTGGTATATGTGTGACAATAATAAACCATTAACTATAGTCTCTAATCTCCAAGAAATACAAACCCAAGTATGCTAACAACAGGAATTCTGCAGATGCTGGAAATTCAAGCAACACACATCAAAGTTGCTGGTGAACACAGCAGGCCAGGCAGCATCTGTAGGAAGAGGTGCAGTCGACGTTTCAGGCCGAGACCCTTCATCAGGACTAACTGAAGGAAGAGTGAGTAAGGGATTTGAAAGTGGGAGGGGGAGGGGGAGATCCAAAATGATAGGAGAAGACAGGAGGGGGAGGGATGGAGCCAAGAGCTGGACAGGTGATAGGCAAAAGGGGATACGAGAGGATCATGGGTCAGGAGGTCTGGGAAGAAAGACAAGGGGGGGGGGACCCAGAGGATGGGCAAGAGGTATATTCAGAGGGACAGAGGGAGAAAAAGGAGAGTGAGAGAAAGAATGTGTGCATAAAAATAAGTAACAGATGGGGTACGAGGGGGAGGTGGGGCCTTAGCGGATGTTAGAGAAGTCGATGTTCACGCCATCAGGTTGGAGGCTACCCATACGGAATATAAGGTGTTGTTCCTCCAACCTGAGTGTGGCTTCATCTTTACAGTAGAGGAGGCCGTGGATAGACATGTCAGAATGGGAATGGGATGTGGAATTAAAATGTGTGGCCACTGGGAGATCCTGCTTTCTCTGGCGGACAGAGCGTAGGTGTTCAGCAAAGCAAACCCAAGTATGCTAGAAAGAGCACTGCAGCGTGGAATGAAGCCCTTTGGTCCACCCAGTCCATGTCAAACTATTATTCTGCCTAGTCCCTCTGACTCATACCTGGACCAAAGACCTCCATACTCCTCCCATCCTTGTACTTATCCAAACCACTCTTAAATTTAGAGATCAAACCTGCAGCCACCGCTTCTGCTCACAACTCATTCTACACTGTCACCACCCTCTGAATGAAGAAGTTCCCCCTCATATTCCTCTTCAACATTACACCTTTCACCCTAACCCAGTGACCGTATTTCTCGTCTTACTCAACCTATGGAAAAAAGTCTGCTTGCAATTACCCTCTCTATGACGCTCACAATTTTATATACTTCTATCAAACCTTACCTCTGTCAATTATGTTCCAGAGAATGAAGTCCTGACCTATTCAACATTTCCCTGTAATTCAGACCCTCAAGTCCTGGCAATGTTCTTGTAACTTTTCCTCTGCAGTCTTGCAATCTTTTTGATATCTTTCCTGCAGGTAGGTGACTTGAACTACATACGTCCCAGGAATTAAGCTGGTAAATCACCTCTGGACTACCTTCAGTGTTACTGTATCCTTTTGTTAGATAAGGGGACTGATATTATGCAGGGCATACCAGCTGTGACCTCACCAACCAAGAAGGAGAGCATTGATAATCACCTAAAGCAATGACTGAGGACAAAGACACAAAGGAAAACAATCAGAATCAGGTTTACTATCACCGGCATGTGTCGTCAACTTTGTTAACTTAGCAGCAGCATTTCAATGCAATACATGATAATACAGAAAGAAAAAAAATAATTAAGTCAATTATCGTAAGTATACATATGTATATTAGTGCTGGCACGTGGCCAAGTGGTTAAGGCGTTCGTCTAGTGTTTTGAAGGTCGCAAGTTCGAGCCTTTGCTCTTGCAGCTTGTGTGGTCCTTGAGCAAGGCACTTTGCTCTGTGGTGACACTGGTGCCAAGCTGTATGGGTCCTAATGCCCTTCCCTTGGACAACATCGGTGGTGTGGAGAGGGGAGACTTGCAGCATGGGCAACTGCTGGTCTTCCATACAACCTTGCCCTGGAAACCTTCCAAGGCGCAAATCCATGGTCTCATGAGACTAATGGATGTATATTAAATAGATTAAAAATAGTGCAGAAATAGAAATAATATATATTAAAAATGTGAAGTAGTGGCCAAGATTTCAATGTCCGTTTAGGAATCATATGGCAGAGGGGCAGAAGCTGTTCCTGAATCACTGAGTGTGTGCCTTTTGGCTTCTGTACCTCCTTCCTGATGGTAACAAAGAAAAGGGGCATGTCCTGGGTGATGGGGGTCCTTATTAATGGACGTCGCCTTTCTGAGGCACCGCTCCTTGTAGATGTCTTTGATACAATGGAGGCCAGTAGACAAGATGGAGCTAACTAATTTTATAACTTTCTGAAGCTTCTTGTGCAGAAGCCACTGCGCGCCCCCCCACCCCCCAGACAGTGATGCAACCTGTCAAGTTGTCGAATTGCTCTTCATGGTAAATCTATAGTAGGTTGAGTGCTTTCGGTGACAAACTAAATCTCCTCAAACTCCTAGTAAAATATAGCCACTGCCTTGCCTTTCTTTATAGGTGCATTGATTATATTGGGACCAGGTTAGATCCTCAGAGATTTTGATACCCAGGAACTTGAAACTGCTCACTCTCTCCACTTCTGATCCCTCTATGAGGATTGGTTTGAGTTCTCTCGTCTTATCCTTCCTGAAGTCGACAATCAGCTCTTTGATCTTAATGACATTGAGTGCCAGGTTGTTGCTCAATGCCGCTCAACTAGCTGATATATCTCACCCCTATATGCCCTTTTAGCTCCATCTGAGACTCTACCGACAATGGTTGCATTATCAGCAAATTTATAGATGGTATTTGAGCTATGCCTAGCCACACAGTCATGGGTATAGAGGGAATAGTGCACACATCCCTGCACCAGTGTTGATCGTCAGCGAGGAGGGGATATTATCACCAATTCGCACAGACTGTGGTCTTCTGATTGGTAAGTTGACTATCCAATTGCAGAGGGAGGTACAGAGGCCCAGGTTCTGTAGCTTATCGTCCAGGACTGTGGGAATGATGGTGTTAAGCACTGAGCTATAGTCAACAAAAAGCACCCTGACAAAGGTGTTTGCATTGTCCAGGTGTCTAAGGCTGTGTGAAGAGCCACTGAGATTGCATCTGCCATAGTCCTATTGTGGCAATAGGCAAATTGCAGTGGGTCCAGGTCCTTGCTGAGGCAGAAGGTCATTCTAACCAAGACCAACCTCTCAAAGCATTTCATCACTGTAGATGTGAGTGCTACTAGGCGATAGCCATTAAGGCAGCTCACACTACTCTTCTTAGGCACTGGTATAATTGTTGCCGTTTTGAAGCAGGTGAGAACCTCTGCCTGTAGCAGAAAGAGGTTGAAAATGTCCTTGACTAGGTCTTCTAGTTGGTTGGCAGAAGTTTTCAGAGCCTTACCAGTTTACTAGGGTTCACCCTCCTTAAAGACAGCCTGACATCAGCCTCTGAGATAGAGATCACAGGGTCACCAGGAATCTTCAAAGCTGATTCTCCCTTTCAAAGCAGGCATCAAAGGTGTTGAGCTTGTCTGGTAGTGAAACATCACTGCTATTCATGCTATTGTGTTTCGCTTTGTAGGAACCCTGCCACAGTTGTCATGCATCCAGTGTTGCCTCCAACCTCACTTGGAGCTGTTTCTTCACCTTTGAAATAGCCTTCCACAAGTTATACCTAGTTTTCTTGTACAGTCCTGGGTCACCAGACTTAAATGACACAGATCGAGCCCTCAGTAGATGACGAACCTTCTGTCACAATGGGGTGCTGGGAACGGACCCAAATGCAAGACACAGACACTGAAGTACAAGGAACAGGACTTGACTGGAGTAGGGACGTGACAGGATACAGGCAAAGAGCAGGGGCAAGAATGCAGACTTGGGCTAGGGAAAGCGGGACAAGGACTAGGAACCATGGACTAGGAGACAAGGCTCGGACTCTGAGCCCGCGACTAGACAAGGACCCCGAACCTGGGTCTTGCCTCAGGCTCGGACCCCAGAACCAGGCAAGGACATGACATGGCTTCAGGACAGGACGTGGCTGGGGTCTTGGGTCTGGAGCCTGGCTGGAGGCCGGGGTGTCTTGGAGTCTGGCTCGAGGCCGGGGTGTCTTGGAGCCTGGCTCCAGGCCGGGGTGTCTTGGAGCCTGGCTCGAGGCTGGGGTGTCTTGGAGCCTGGCTGCGGGATCCTCGAGGCCGGGGTGTCTTGGAACCATCCCCTCATGGAACCTTGCTGTCAGTAGTTGGAGCTGTCTTTGTGGTATGGATTTGGCTGTTTCCTGGGCCAGCTGAGTGGCTGCCAGCCACTCTGAGCTAGGTAGGGATTTGGCTGTTTCCGTAGCCAGCTGAGGTTGCTGGCTGAACTGAGACTTGGAGCTACCCTGGAGCAGAGATGGAACTGTCTGTCATTGTTTGGTGTTGTCTCTTCTTGCCCTTGCCTCCGTGGGGTAAGCCAGGCCGTTTTGCCGATGCCCTGTTGAGGGATCTGTCTTGTCTTGTCCTCGCTTCTGTGGGGTAAGTCAGGCTGTTCTGCCGTTGCCCTGCAGGTGTCTTGGAGCCTGGTTGTGGGATCTCGAGGCCGGAGTGTCTTGGAGCCTGGCTGCGGGATCCTCGAGGCTTGGGTTCTTGGACCTCAGAGACAGAGTGGGAACCAAACAACAACATAGAGCCAGGACTCATCTTTAACACGACACTAACATGAGACAGGACAGAACATAAACATAGAGCCGGGACTTATCCTAAGACAAGCCGGGACTCAGCTTCATCTCCACACCAAGCTGGGACAGGTCCCTCCATCAGGTAATGGCTGAACGGCCAGACTTACCCAACAGAGGCGAGGACAAGACAGATCCCCCCGCAGGGCAACAGTAAAACGGCCTGACTTACCCCACAGGTTCCATGAGGGGATGGTTCCCCAACACAGCCAAAAGATGGCAATTGGCAGCTTTAGCCTTCCACCAGCATATTGCTCCCGGGGATCTTGACAAAACAAACCAGCAGCTCACACTCAACCCCAAGGCTACTTATATTCCAAGCCCCAAGATGGGAATCAGATGCCTGTGATTAACTCAAACAAGGGACAGCTGGAAGACCCGGAGTCCTGAGTCCACGGACCGGACCGTGGACCGGAATATGGACTTCACAGACCGGACCATGACACCTTCCAGTTCACCGATGGCTTTTGGTTTGGGAATGTACACTAAGTTTCGTAAGCACACACTCATCCACACAGGTTTTTAAAGAAGTCAGGTACAAATGCAGCATAGTCATCTGGAATCACAGATGAATCCCTGAATACAGTCCAGTCCACCAAGTCAAAGCAGTCCTGTAAGTGCTCCTGTGCCAATATCTTCTTGATCCTCACTACCGGTGCTACAGTCTTCAGTCTCTGCCTATACTCAGGGAGTAGAAGTACAGCCAGGTGTTCTGACTTCCCAAAGTGAGGGTGTAGAACAGCATGGTAGGCATTCTTGATGTTGGTGTAACAGTAAAGAAAATGCCCTATGCTAAAATGTTTGTAGATGGTTCCCCATCTGTAGAGGATAGTAAGAGGAGAATCAGGTGTGGAATATATGCTGAAGGGAAAATAATACTGAGTCATACAGTGGCTGACGGGTTAGCAAAACAAAGCGCTGGCAGAAACAGCAATAAGTTAAAGTAATGGATTTAACAGAGGAGAAAACCAAAGACTAAGAATTAAAATAACTGATAGAGAAAACAGAGTCAGGAATGCATAAAGAGCATGAGGGAGTGCATATTAAAGACTGAGTCACATAATGTGAAATCTGTGGTTCCAGTGGGGCATGAAACCAAATGCCACACTGGTAACAAGACCTCCGGGGACACCAGGAAACTGAAAGTGATAAAGGAAAGTGCAACGACAAAACCTGACCTAAGATGAAGTGAATAATGTATTTTGGTGCGATGGAATTAATTGTGACTGGGGATATAGTTGGCCTTTCACCAGAACCATTGCAGCTGATGAATGTAGTGGCAACGGTATCGACACTTGAATACTCTGTGATCAAAAATAACTATGCTCCACGGATCAAGGTAACTTGAGATAACAAAGGGGAAATCGAGGACTTGAACCTATGTTATGAATGGTTTGACTTTATGGTCTAAACCTTGAATATTCAGCCTGGTACAAAGACACAGATCTAATGTAATAAAATTCTTTTTACATTAACATTATAAGGCAATAAGTCCATAAGTCAAAGCAGCAGAATTAGGCCACTCAGTCCATCAAGGTTTCTCTGCCATTCTATCATAGCTGATTTATTATCCCTCTCAACCCTGTTCTCCTGTCTCCCAGTAACTGTTGACATCCTGACAAAGCAAGAACCTGTGAACAACCACTTTAAATATACTCAGTGACTTGGCATGCACAGTTGCCTGTGGCAATAAATTCCACAGATTCACCACACTCTGTTCTAAATGGTTTTCAAGATGGCACTGGTACCTGATGACTCTGCACGTGTTCTCCCGAGCAAACTGCCCTCTACACTATCCTATACCCAAGAAACCCTTCTAAACCTCCAATCTGCTACATCTAGCAAGATCAACAACACCCTGGCGAAGCTACAGACCCAGCTGGAGATCACCACGCCAGAATTGCTTCTTCAGCTCCGGACCACACCTGGACCTGACCAGTGAGGCCTGGTCCGAGGCCCGCCACGTTACCAGAGACCCGCGGCGTGCTACAGTGCTGGAGCACTTGGTGACATGGCCCATTCCGACCAGCACCTCTCCGGAGCAGACAACCAAAAAGAAGTGATGTCGGAGACCTCAAGGTGCCCCAGATGCTTCCCCGGAGCGACCACCATAAAGCCCCGTTGGTGGACATCCACAGCTGCCGGAAGAGAGGCCTCTGCCGCCGACCTCGGAAATCAAGCCCGAGGCTCGGCTGGAGCGGAGGCCTCCACAACCATGACTCAGCTCACGGACTTGTTTCAGCCAGGAGCCCGGCCCTCCAGGATTAAGTGTCGGCTTCAGGGCCAGACCCAATCGACAGTCCAGGCACCCAGCAGCTGGAAGTGGCAGCGGAACCTCCCTTGTCCCTCGGCCCAAGCTGGAGGGTGCCCGATGACACGACCAGCCGATCGATCCCTGCGGGACACGTCCACCAACTTCAAAGAGCTGACAACAACACACTGCATCGATGGAAACCTGGAAAGATGCACTATTTACCGAGGAAGCGTGGGAAAAGAGCTGGGCTGCCGATCAGATTGAAGCTGAGGGGCTTCAGGGTCCCTATGCCCACCATCCTACTAGCTAATGTGCAAGCCATCGAGAACAAGGTGGATGATCTTAAAGGGAGACTCACCTACTGCAGGGAGATGCAGAACTGCTGTGTATTCTGTTTCACCGAGACCTGGCTCTCCTCTGCCACCTGCGACTGTGCTATCTGACTGAAGAGATTTTTGATCCATCGGATGGACCACACGACATCTTCGGGCAAGACAAGGGGAGGTGGTGTCTGCCTACTGATCAACACTGCGTGGTGCCCGGACACAGTGGCACTGACAAGCTCCTGCAGCCCGGACCTGGAACATGTGTCAGCGAAGTGTCGTTCCTACTATCTGCCACAGGAATTCACCTCGGTCATACTGACAGTGGTCTACATTCCCCCCCAGGTGGACGTGGAATGTGCTCTGAACATACTGTATGCCAACATCAGTGAACTTGAGATCAGGCATCCGGAGGCTTTGCTCATATAGCCGGGGACTTTAACCAGGCCAACCTCAGAAAGGCGCTGCCAACATGTGTCCTGCCCCACTAGAGGCCTGAATATACTTGACCACTGCTACACAGTAGTCAAGGATGCCTACCGTTCCGTCCCATGACCTCACTTCGGAAAATCGGACCATCAGGCCATACTGCTCCTCCCGGCTTACAAATAGAAACTGAAGCCGGAGGTCACGGTGTCAAAAGTGGTGTCACGTTGGATGGAGGAAACGGATGAGGTCCTCCGTGACTGCTTTGAATCGGTAGACTGGTTAGTATTCAAGGACTTGGCAGCTAACCTCGATGAGTATGCCTCAGCTGTCACGGACTTTACTGGAAATGCACAGAGGATTGTGTGTCTCGCAAGACGATCTGGGTATTCTCTAACCGGAATGAATTATGAGGTCAAGTCCCTTTTGAAGGCCAGAGCTGCGGCTTTTAGGTCCGGGGATACCAGTCGCTACATGGAATTCAGGTGTGAACTCTGGAAAGCCATTAAGAGCGCAAAGAGGCAATATCGAGCCAAGTTGGAAGCCCAGGATAACCGGAGGGATGCCGGTAGACTATGGCAGGGTCTAAATGAGATCACTGGATGCAAAGAAAAGACTGGGAATATCAATAACTGTGGCGCTTCTCTTCCTGACGAACTTAACATATTCTACACAAGATTCGAACAGAAGAGGAGCGCCCCACTCCCTCCGGATGAACCGGACCTGGTGGCATCGAGATTCATCGTCACTGAGGAGGACGTTAGAAGGGCCTTCCTGAAGATAAATCCAAGGAAGGCAACCGGCCCAGATGGTGTCCCGGGACGGGTTCTCCGGGCCTGTGCAAGCGAGCCAGCTGGAGCATTTGCTGACATCTTCAACTGCTCCTTGTTTCAGTCGAAGATCCCCTTGTGTTTTAAGAAGGCAACGATAATCCCAGTGCCGAAGAACAGGAATGTGGCATGCCTGAATGACTATCGACCTGTGGCTCTGACATCAATTGCTATGAAGTGCTTCGGGCGATTGGTTATGACACATCAAGCACGGCCTACAGGTCAAACTCGACGCTTTGCAATTCACCTACCAGAGCAACAGGTCAATGGTAGATGCCATCTCTCTGGCCTTACATTCCTCCTTAGAACACCTGGAGAATAAAGATGCATATGTAAGGCTCCTTTTCATTGACTACAGCTCTGCGTTTAATACCATCATTCCAAATAATCTGATTCCTAAGCTCAGGAACCTGGGCCTTAGCACTCAGATCGGCAGCTGGATCTCCAACTTCCTTACAGACAGGATCCAGGCTGTAAAACTAGGGGACAAGCTCTCCTCTACAATCACTCTGAGCACTGGTGCCCCACAAGGTTGTGTACTCAGACCCCTGCTGTACTCACTGTACACCCATGATTGTGTAGACAAGTTTCCATCGAACTCAATATATAAGTTTGCTGATGACACCACAATCATAGGCTGTATCTCGGGTAATGATGAATTTGAGTACAGAGAGGAAATTAAGAACCTGGTGGCATGGTGCGAAGATAATAAACTATCCCTCAACATCAGCAAGACGAAGGGATTGGTTGTTGACTTCAGAAGGAGTAGCAAACCGCACGACCCCATTTACATCGGTGGTGCGCAAGTGGAACAGTTCAAAAGCTTTAAGTCCCTCAGGGTCAATATAACAAATGGCCTGACTTGATCCAACCAAGCAGAGTTCACTGCCAAGAAGGACCACCAGCGCCTTTACTTCCTAAGAAAGCGAAAGAAATTTGGCCTGTCCCTAAAACCCTCACTAATTTTTATAGATGCACCGTAGAAAGCATTCTTCTACAGTGCATCACAACCTGGTATGGAAGTTGTCCTGTCCAAGAGCAGAATAAGTTGCAGAAGATCATGAACACAGCCCAGCACATCACACAAACCAATCTTCCATCCTTGGACTCACTTTACACTGCATGCTGTCGGAGCAGTGTTGCCAGGATAATCAAGGACACGACCCACCCAGCCAACACACTTTTCGTCCCTCTTCCCTCCAGGAGAAGGCTCAGGAGCTTGAAGACTCGTACGGCCAGATATGGGAACAGCTTCTTTCCATCTGTGATAAGACTGCTGAATGGATCCTGACCCGGATCTAGGCCGTACCCTCCAAATGTCTGGACCTGCCTCTCAGTTTTTTTGCACTACCTTACTTATCCTTTTTTATTTTCTGTTTATGATTTATAATTTAAGTTTTCAATATTTACTATCGATTTGTACTCCAGGGAGTGCGAAGCGCAGAATCAAATATCGCTGTGATGATTGTACACTCTAGTATCAATTGTTTGGCGACAATAAAGTATAAAGTATAAATGGAAGTCCCTCTATTCTGAGGTTGTGCCTGCTGACTTTAGACTCCCCCGCGATAGGAAACAACCTCTCCACATAAAGTCTATGTGGAGTCTTTCTGAATAAGCTAAGATAGACTGGCAAATGATACTTAAAGGGTTGACGGTGGATATGCAATAGCAAGCATTTAAAGATCGCATGGATGAACTACAACAATTGTTCATCCCTGTTTGGCAAAAGAATAAACTAGGGAAGGTAGTGCACTCATGGCTGACAAGGGAAATTAGAGATAGTATCAATTCCAAAGAAGAAACATACAAATTAGCCAGAAAAAGCGGCTCACCTGAGGACTGGGAGAAATTCAAAGTCCAGCAGAGGAGGACAAAGGGCTTAATTAGGAAAGGGAATAAAGATTATGAGAGAAAACTGGCAGGGAACATAAAAACTGACTGTAAAAGCTTTTATAGATATTTACAAAGAAAAAGATTGGTTAAGACAAATGAAGGTCCCTTACAGTCAGAAATAGGTGAATTGATCATGGGGAACAAGGACATGGCAGACCAATTGAATAACTACTTTGGTTCTGGCTTCACTAAGGAGGACATAAATAATCTTCCGGAAATAGTAGGGGACTGAGGGTCTAGTGAGATGGAGGAACTGAGGGAAATACATGTTAGTAGGGAAGTGGTGTTAGGAATATTGAAGGGATTAAAGGCAGATAAATCCCCAGGCCAGACAGTCTGCATCCCAGAGTGCTTAAGGAAGTAGCCCAAGAAATAGTGGATGCATTAGTGATAATTTTTCAAAACTCTTTAGATTCTGGACTAGTTCCTGAGTATTGGAGGGTGGCTAATGTAACCCCGCTTTTTAAAAAAGGAGGGAGAGAAAAACCGGGGAATTATAGACCGGTTAACCTAATATCGGTGGTGGGGTCAGTTATCAAAGATGTGATAATAGCATATTTGGAAAGCGGTGAAATTATCGGACAAAGTCAGCATGGATTTCTGAAACGAAAATCATGTCTGACGAATCTCATAGAATTTTTTGAGTATGTAACTAGTAGAGTGGATAGGAGAGAACCAGTGGATGTGGTATACTTGGATTTACAAAAGGCTTTTGACAAGGTCCCACACAGGAGGTTAGTGTGCAAACTTAAAGCACATGGTATTGGGGGTATGGTATTGATGTGGATAGAGAATTGCTGGCAGACAGGAAGCAAAGAGTGTGAATAAATGGGACCTTTTCAGAATGGCAGGCAGTGACTAGTGTTGTACCGCAAGGCTCAGTGCTGGGACTCTAGTTGTTTACAATTTATATTAATGACTTGGATGAGGGCATTAAATGCAGCATCTCCAAGTTTGTGGATGACACGAAGCTGGGCGGCAGTGTTAGCTGTGAGGAGGATGCTAAGAGGATGCAGGGTGACTTGGATAGGTTAGGTGAGTGGGCAAATCCATGGCAGATGCAATTTAATGTGGATAAATGTGAGGTTATCCACTTTGGTGGCAAAAACAGGAAAACAGGTTATTAACGCAAACAACAGGAATTCTGCAGATGCTGGAAATTCAAGCAACATACATCAAAGTTGCTGGTGAACGCAGCAGGCCAAGCAGCATCTATAGGAAGAGGCGCAGTCGACGTTTCAGGCCGAGACCCTTCGTCAGGACTAACTGAAGGAAGAGTGAGTAAGGGATTTGAAAGCTGGAGGGGGAGGGGGAGATGCAAAATGATAGGAGAAGACAGGAGGGGGAGGGATAGAGCCGAGAGCTGGACAGGTGATAGGCAAAAGGGGATACGAGAGGATCATGGGACAGTAGGTCCGGGAAGAAAGACAGGGGGGGGGGGACCAAGAGGATGGGCAAGAGGTATATTCAGAGGGACAGAGGGAGAAAAAGGAGAGTGAGAGAAAGAATGTGTGCATAAAAATGAGTAACAGATGGGGTACGAGGGGGAGGTGGGGCCTTAGCGGAAGTTAGAGAAGTCAATGTTCATGCCATCAGGTTGGAGGCTACCCAGATGGAATATAAGGTTATTATCTGAATTGTGGCCGATTAGGAAAAGGGGAGGTGCACCGAGACCTGGGTGTCATTATACAACAGTCATTGAAAGTGGGCATGTAGGTACAGCAGGCGGTGAAAAAGGTGAATGGTATGCTGGCATTCATAGCAAGAGGATTCGAGTACAGGAGCAGGGAGGTACTACTGCAGTTGTACAAGGCCTTGGTGAGACCACACCTGGAGAATTGTATGCAGTTTTGGTCCCCTAATCTGAGGAAAGACATTCTTGCCATAGAGAGAGTACAAAGAAGGTTCACCAGATTGATTCCTGGGATGGCAGGACTTTCATATGATGAAAGACTGGATCAACTAGGTTTATACTCAGTGGAATTTAGAAGATTGAGGGGGGATCTTATTGAAACGTATAAAATCCTAAAAGGATTGGATAGGCTAGATGCAGGAAGATTGTTCCCGATGGTGGGGTGGTCCAGAACGAGGGGTCACAGTGTAAGGATAAAGGGGAAGCCTTTTAGGACCGAAATGAGGAAAAACTTCTTCACACGAAGAGTGGTGAATCTGTGGAATTCTCTGCCACAGGAAACAGTTGAGACCAGTTCATTGGCTATATTTAAGAGGGAGTTAGATATGGCTCTTGTGGCTAAAGGGATCAGGGGGTATGGAGAGAAGGCAGGTACAGGGTTCTGAGTTGGATGATCAGCCATGATCATACTGAATGTCAGTGCCGGCTCAAAGGGCGGAAGGGTCTACTCCTGCACCTATTTTCTATGTTTCTATGTTTCTCTCCAGACCTTTCAATGTTTAATACGTTTCAATAAGATCCACCCTCATTTTTCTGAAATCCAGAGAGTACAAACTCAGTGCCTTCAAATAGTTTTCATACATTAACCCAATTACTCCCAGAGTCATTCCTGTGAACCTCCTCTGAACACTCTCCAATGCCAGCTACCATTTCTTAGAATACGGGGCCCAAAACTGCCCACAATACTCCAAGTGCTCTCTGAACAATGCTTTCTGAAGTCTTAGCATCACATCCTTGCTCTTACACTCTCGAAATGAATGCTAACATTGCATTTGCCTTTTTTACCACTGACTCAACCAGGAATGAAAGGGTTACTGTATGAGGATCATCTGGCAGCTTTTTGGCTGTATTCCTTGGAGTTCAAGAGAATGAGGGGGGATCTCATAGAAACATTCTGAATGCTAAAAGGCCTGAACAGATTAGATATGGCAAAGTTATTTCCCATGGATAGGTAAGGGGATATGAATTCCAGATTCCATTGAAGATGCGGAGAAATTACTTTGTCAGAGGGTGGTAAATCTGTGGAATTTGATGCCATGAGCGGCTGTGGAGGCCAAGTCATTGGGTGCATTTAAGGCAGAGATAGATAGGTTCTTGATTAGCCAGGACATCAGAGGGTATGGGGTGAAGGCAGGTGAGTGGGGATGACTGGAAGAATTGGATCAGCCCATGATTGAATGGCAGAACAGACCTGATAGGCTGAATGGCCTACTTCTGCTCCTATATCTTATAGTCTTATGGTCTAAGCTGCAAGTTAACCTTTAGGGAATCCTCCATGAGGATTCCCAAGTCCCTGTGTACCTTAGATTTTTGAATTTTCTCCCCATTTAGAAAATAGTCTATGCCTTTATTCCTTCTATCAAAGTGCATGGCCAAACACTTACCTACACTATATTCCGTCTGCCACTTATTTCCCCATGCTTCCAATCTGTCTAAATCCTTCTGCAGACTCTCTATTTCTGCATTGCTGCCTGCTTGTCTGTCTATCTTGATACTGACCTCAAATTTGGCCATCGTTTCTGCCAGCCAAATCATTACCGACCCCTGCAGAACACTACTAGTCACCAAAAACCAATCAGAATAGGTCCCATTCAATCCCATGCATTACCTTTTGCCAGTCAGCCAATCTTCTACCCATGCAAGTACCTTTCCTGTAACACTATGGGCTCTTATCCTGTTAAGCAGCCTCATGTGCAGCACATTGTCAAAGGTCTTCTGAAAATCCAAGTAAACTGACTCTCCTTTGTTAATCTTTCTTGGTGTTTACTCATAGAATGCCAACAGATTTGTCAGGCAAGATTTCCCCTGAAGAAAACCATGCTGACTTTGGCCTTCTTTATCATGCGCCTCCAAGTACCCCACAACCTCATCCTTAATAATGGATTCAAACATCTTCCCAACCACTAAGGTCAGACTAACTGGCCTATAATTTCCTTTTTCTCTGGCGCCCTTCTTTCTTAAAGACTGGAGTGACATTTGCAATTTTCCAGTTCTCCAGAAGCATTCCAGAATCCAGTGATTCTTGAACAATCATTACTACTGCTTCCAGAATCTCTTCAGCTACGTCTTTCAGAAACTAAAGGTGCAGTCCATTTGGTTCAGATGACTTACCTCTCTTCAGAATGTTCACCTTCCCAACCACCTTCTCCTTAGTAGTAGCAACTACACTCACTTTTGTCCCTGAACACTCCCAAATTTCTGGTATATTGCCAGAATAGTGATATAGTGGTATAGTGTCTTCCTTAGTGAAGGTTGATGGAAAATACTTATTAAGTTAATCTGTTGTTCCCCATTACTACCTCTCCAGTGTCATGTTCCAGTGGTGCAATATCCACTCTCACCTCTCTTTTACTCTTCCTATATTTGAAAACTTTTTGATATCCTTTTTTTATTGTCGGCTAGCTTACCTTCATGTTTCATCTTTCACTCATTATGGTTTTTGTAACTTCCCACTAATTTTTGCTATATTATATGCCCTGTCTTTTGCTGTTATGCTGCCTTTTGTTTCCCCTGTCAGCCAGATGCCTCAATGTCCCTCTAGAATACTTCTACAACTTTGGAATGTATCCGTCCATCCTGTGCCATCTGAATTGCCCCCAGAAACTCCAGCCACTACTGTACTGTCGTTATCCCTGATAGTGACCTATTTCAATCAACTTTGGCCAGCTCCTCTCTCATAGCTTTGCAAATCCCTTTACTCCATTGTGATACTGATGCATCTGACATTAGCTTCCCCCTTTCAGACTACAGGGTGAATTCTATCGTATTTTTATCACTGCTTCTTAAGGGTTCCTTTAACATAAGCTCCCTAATCAAATCTGATTCATTACACAACACCCAATCCAGAATTGCCTTTCCTTTAGTGGGATCAACCAGAAGATGCTATATAAAGCCTTCTAGTAGGCGTTCTACAAATTTCCTCTTTTAGGATCCAGCACCAACCTAATTTTGTCAATCTACCTGCATGACTATTGCAACATTGTCCACATTATATTCTTTTCCTTTCTCCCATTGTAATTTATAATCCACATCTTGGCTACCGTTTGGAGTCTGTATATAACTCTTATCAGGTTCAATAACATTGACAGTATAAATTATCCAGAGTGGAGAATTATTAATTAGTTTTGGGCTTAGGTATTGAAGGACCATCAGGCAGTGACGGTCATTCTATGGGATCACACTCACAAATATTATGTGGGGAAGTGGCCTCCACAATTGGGATGGTTGCAATCAACTGTTTTCCAAAGGTTACTTTGGTCATTATTAACTGTGCACAGGAGGATGTAGCATGGGGTGGGTGGGGGAATATATAGTGAAAAGGACATTAAAAGACAAGGGCAAGAGTTTCCATCAGGGCCAATGACTTTTCAACATTTTAAAAGCTACTAGAAATCTTAAAACCTCACAACCCCAAGTCATTGAGACTACACCAGAGGCTAGTGAGACACAGCACAATACTAAGTGTTAGAAGACATGGGGAATCTGTCACTTCAGTGCCAATATGTTAGCATGTGCAAGCAGTTATTAATCTAACTGAAATAAAGGTGCCTGAATGCTACTCACCTACAATGAAGCAGTTATTCACTCCTCTTGTTGAGAGACAACTAAGCAGGAGTGAGTTTAAACCAGTCAAAAATAGAGGGAACAGAGGATTATTGGAATTGGTTGGCACAGATCATGCACTATTTGGAGCAATTGAAATACACTTTGGCATGTCTCAATATCAAAAGATATACAAAATAAACCTGACATTTTCTTTCTTTTCAAAAAATCAAGAAAGTTCCAGAGAAATTTGTTCATTTGTGGAATGTACAAATGTCAGCATTGTTATCCATTCCCAATTGCCTTGAAATGAAGGTGTTATATTTGTTCTTAATAAAAAACAGTTTGGCACGGGTAAAAACTAACACATATTTATTTACAGAATACTCCGGTCATGGCTTCATCTTGACATCAGCGCGTGCAACCAGCTCACCAATGTCACCTCCAGTTCCAGGTTGAACAGTCCTTATTGCACACTAGGAAATGAAGTTCTTTATTATGTACACACATAATAACACATCTTTTCCCCTTTAAAGAAAAAAACAAACACAATACTATGCCCTCATAAACCTGCAAAAAAACAATAATGTTTTCCACAAAGATATTTACATAAACTTCAGTTGTAATGAGCAAATATAGTCCCTCAGTCACTCATCTATTTTCACTCCATCTCTGAGGAGGTTTAATGATCCCTTTTCTGCTATCTGTTTTCCTAGGCGTATTGCTTTCATTTTTTGTGTTCAGTCTCTGATGTGGTTTAGTGATCGCTTTTGTTCTGCTATTTGTTTCCCCGGGTGTATTGCTTTTATTTGCTGTGTTGGTATTATTGTTGTGTAGATATATAATGGGGGGCGGGGTCTTGATGTAGAAAGTGCACTGGATGAGAAGGATTTGGGCATCTTAGAAGACTCATTACTATCAACATCTGGATAATGCACAGAAGCGATTAGGAAGACTAATAGAGTATTGGGCTATATAATGCATTGAGTAGAGTTCAAGTCTAAAGACTTTCTCATTAAGCTGTTTAATATGTTTGTGAGGCCACACCTTGAGCACTGTGTGTAATTTTGGTCTACATATTGTGTGAGGGATGTGAAAGCACTGGAGAGAGTCCAGAAACGGCTGATGAGACTTGTTCCAGGTCTGCTGGGTATGAGATTTGAAAAGAGATTGAAAGAATTAAATCCTTTTAGCCTAAGTAGATGTAGAATGAGAGGAGACATGATAGAAGTGTTCAAAGATCATTAAGGGTAAAAGTAAAGTGATATCAGCAGCTACTTCAAAATTTATCCATCAACAAGGACATGGGGGCATAGGTAGACACTGGTAAATGGGAGATTTCAAACTAACATCAGGAGGCATTTCCTTACACAGTAAGCTGTGGACACCTAGTTGTGTAGTTGAGAGTAGTACTTCAGAGACTTCCAAGTCTAAACTTGATCGCTATTTCAACGCATTATATGAATAGGAATTTGGCAAGCTTGATTGGGCAAAATGGCCTGTTCTTGTCATAAACTTTGTGATGTTCCAATGTTCATTTCAAGAACTCTGATTAACATGTTCCTTTCCATCACATCCTTTTGCCAAGTTCCTATCTGTTTGTCTCTATTCTTATTCTTACTGTGTGACCATAATTCGCTCTATATACCTCATAATGGAGCCCTGGACAACATCCATGTGATTAGTGAGTCTTTGCACAAATTCCAACTGAATCTGTCTCAATCCAAGGAGCTCCTTCTGTTGGCTGTGTATCATAAATAGTAACTCCTGTTAGTTTGTATAGAACTGGTGCTGTTGACTTTTGGATCTGTGTGGTCTCTCCTTTTTATTTTTCCTCTTCAATTTCAGACAAGATCATAGAGATATCTTTGATTTCCAGTCTTTAATTGAAAGTCGATGAGAGACAAATTTTGAACCGAAGTTGTATGTTATGGAAGCAAGACTGGCAACTTATTCATCATAATCACTGTGTTCAGCATGGCATCCTGACTGTCATGCTGATATAGCTGGTACAGATGTCTATGGAAGGTGGAATTCTTCTGCTTCTCCTGCATAACCACTCTGGAGCTCTGATGGATGCTGTTATGAGTTTCTTGAGTTATATCAGATAAACGCATGAGCACCTCAGAGACATCAGCATATTCTTCCATAAATGAAGTACGGTTACCTTTGGTCTGAGAAGCCACTATGAAAACTGTTTTCACCAGCTTGAGCTTTTTATGTGCACTCAGACCTAATATTAGCTGTGCTGTCTTTTCTGTGCCTTTAGGTGCTGTCCCTTGTTGTTAAAGCCTACTATACAGCCCCTTTTACTGGAATCAGTATAGCCTGTCACTGTTAACTTAACAGGGTAAACCTTGGTCTTTACTTTGAGAGTCTTGTAATCATCTATGGATAACAGATTCAACTGAGCTCTGGTGTCAAGCTTGAATGGAATTACTGACTCACTCACAGTCATTAGAACAATCCATTCTGTTTTTTATCAACACCAGCAGTCTGCAGAGAATCCACAAAGACTCCTCCATTTCCTCAGCAACCATGTGCCCCAGCTTTGCAGCAGTTTGCAAAATTATTCCTCTTCCTCCAATTATTGCAGGACTTTCCATAGGCAGGACACGTCTTTGAAATACGCCTCCCTCCACATTTGTTACATTTGTTCTTTGAGCCTACCTCTTTGCTTTCTGGCTGCTTAGTGAAATGCCTTGTGCTCGTTCCTCTGTTTGCACAGCACGCACTGTTGTTTCTGCCATGTGCAGCTCCTTAGCTTGCCCTCATGTGGTCTCTGCTGTCCTACACAGATCCACAGCCTCTTCCAGTGTTAAATCTTTTTCATGGAGAAATCTTTCTCTGAGCCCATTATTTGATGTTCTGCAAACTATTTTGTCTCTAACTAGTGAATCTCTCAATTCTCCAGACTCACAGGACTTACTCAGTGTGTGAAGCTCAGCTACTGTAACTATTGGTCAAAACTAACACCTTGTTTCTGGTCACAGAAAAATAACTTATACCTCTCAAACATGATGTACTTACTTGTGACAAAATGCTCCTCAAATTTTGTCATTAGAGTGTCCAGTGTAAAAGCTGCCTCATCAATTGGAAGCTGCCAAAGTATATTTTCTAATTACATGTAAAATATAGACACATTCAATTTTCATCCATGCCTCCAGCTCTGCTCGCATCTAAATTTATACTGAATCGCTTTTTGAAGCATTCCTAGTTAGCAGTTAGATTGCCAGTAATCTACATATGTGCAGGAAGACTTAGCATATCCATGACAAGCATTTACCTGGATTTCCCTTGGTGAATCTACTGAGCTTCTGGAACAGTGTGCTCTGTCACCACTCTGACCACCGACCTCACTTGCCATGTCTTTTTTTCCCTCTTGTTGGAATGAGCATCTCTTTCTCAGGACACACAGTATTCATTTACGCTCAGTGTTCAGACCTTATGCCGACTTCAAACACCATCTAATGTTTGTTCTTAATAAAAATAAACTTGGCATGGGTAAAAACTAACACATGTTTATTTACAGAAGGCTGCAGCCATGGTTTCAGCCCAACATCAACGTGTGCAACCAGTTTGCCAATGTCACTTCTGGTTCTGAAGTGAACAGCACCCATTGCACACTGGGAACTGAAGATCTTTACTATGAACACATATAACAACACAGAAGGGATGGGTAAGAGTCACACACATGTTGATCGATGTGGAAGCAATAATAGGCAACACTGGGTGAGGATGGCATATTTCCTCCAGTGAAGGCCATTAGTGAACCAGATAGGGTTTCACAACAATCCAGTGGTTCCTATCTTGGAACATTTCTTCCATTATCTGCTGCCATGATGTAGAAGCCTTGTAGATAGAGCTTAACATTGGATGTATCAGTATTACAGTGGAGTAAAGGGAATTACAGAGGCACAAGAGAGGAGCTAGCCAAAGTTGATTGGAAGTGGATACTAGCAAGGTTGATGGCAGAGTGCCAATGGCTGGAATTTCTGGGAGGTGCAATGATTAATTCTTAAGGGAGGATGAGGCAACTCTGTCGACAAGGGAAGTGAAAGACAGCATAAAAGCAACTGAGATATCATATAATGTAGCAAAATTAGTGTGAAGGTAGGGGATTGGGAAGCTTTTAAAAATCAACTGAAGGTAACTATGAAAAGTCATACCATGGGCTCATATCTTGTTAAGCAGCCTAATGTGTGGCATCATGTCAAAGGCTTTCTGCAAATCGAAATAAACAACATCCACTGACTCTCCATTTATTAACTTGCCTATTATTTCTTCAACTCCAAAAGGAAAGGTACAGGCTGTGTAACATGACACAATAGGCTATAGTCAGCATGGTTACCTTAAAGGGAAATATCATCTGACAAATATGTTGGAATACTTTGAAGAAATAACAGGCAGGATAGCAAAGGAGAGTCACTGGATATCTACTTGGATTTTCAGAAGAACTTTGACAAGGAGTTGGGCATGAGGCTGCCTAACAAGATAAAAGCCATGGTATTACAAGAAAAAAACTATCATGGATGGAAGACTGGCTGATGTGCAGCAGGCAAAGATTGGGAATAAATGGAACTTCTGGTTGGCTGCCGGTGATGTTCTACAGTGGTTGGTGTTGAGACCACTCTTTTTACATTATATGTCTATGATTTTGATGAAGGAATTGACGGCTTTTTGGCTAATGTTGGGGAATACACAAAGATAGGAGGTGCGGATAGTATTGAGGAAGCAGATTGTCAGCAGAAGGATAGACAGATTGGAAGAATAGGCAAAGAGGTGGCAGAAAGAATATAGTGTGGGGAAGTGCATGGTCATGTGCTTTGGTAGAATGAATAAGGCATGGACTATTTTCTAAATAGCGAGAAAGTTCAATAAGCAGAGATGCAAATGGACTTCATGAGGACTCTCTAAAAATTAACTTGTAGGTTGAGTCAAAGGTAAGGAAAGCAAATGCAAATATTAACATTCATTTAGAGAGGACCAGAATACAAAAGCAAGGGTGTAATGCTGAGACTTTATAAGGAATTGGTCAGACTGCACTTAGAGTTTCATGAGCAGTTTTGGGCGCCTTACCTAAGGAAAAGACTCATGCATGAAAATCCAAGGAGATCACCAGTTTCTAAGATACTGAAAATACCCAATCTGGAAGCAACAAATATTCTACAATCAAAAACACTTAGATCACATTTCTTCCTGATTCTGATGTTTGTTCTGAACAACAACGGAACATCATAACCATGTCTGCATGCTTTTATGTATTGAGTTGCTGCACATGATTGGCTGATTAGATATTTGCATAATTGAGCACGTGTACATGTGTACCTAATACGGTGGCCAAGGAATGTATTTTACACCTCTGCAAACCTCACCCTTAGACCAGTAAGGATTTGCTTTCTACCTTATAATGAAAAGCTTAATATAGCTTGACTGATGCCATTGCTATACATGAACAACACAACCCAGGAGTATATAACAAACTTTTGATTTAAGATCTCACCAGGAGATCCAACAAGATTGAGTGAATGGCAAAATCTTGTGAAGCATACTCGAAAGTTTTTTTTCCATTCAAAGTTAATATCAAACACGGGAAATAATTTTCTTTAAATCCGTGAAGAAAAGTGAATGTTCCAGATAATTCAAATGTATTTACTTTTATTTTGAAAATAACATGCCATCAGTTTCTCTGATGCATGAGCATATCCAAATGTGCAAATTGGAGGCACGGAGGTTGATAAATGATTATTTGAACATTCTCATCCTTGTAATTTCGATTTCTGCAATTTTACCTAGCCAATGTCCCCTGTGATCTTCTACATCTGACCTTCTGTACATCCTGATTTATTTTTCACTCCATACCAGCTGCTTTGTCATTAGTTTAGATTTCAGGGCCCAAGAATCCCCTCCAAAACTTCCTTTAAGATGCTTTTTTCTTTTAATCTACTTTGATGAAGATTTTGGTCACTTGTTCTAATACCTCCCTATATATCCTGAGGTTTATTGCTTGTTAATACTACTTAAATACAGGTTAGATAATGTTCATTTATTTGTCACCTGTACACACATCAAAGCATATAGTGCAATTCATGGTTTGTGTCAAATTAAATTGGCAAGGATAGTTTTGATCTCCACAAGTGTCACCATGCTTCCAGTGCCAACATAGCATGTCCACGACTCACTAACCCAAACTATGTGTCTTTTAGGAATGTAGGAGGAAACTGGAGCACTGGAGAAAGCTCTCGCAACCACGGGGAGAATGTACAGACTCCATACAGACAGCAATGAGTGTCGAAGCATGATCTTACAACTGCCACTGTAGAGCAGCTGTGTTAGCCACGAAGTTACTGTGTTAGGCGCTATGTTATTGTTAGTACTGCAGGATGATCAATGAACATTTGCTGTAAAGATATTGACAATCGTTGCAGATACTGAAAGTCTCATGGGATTTATAAGACTCAAAATCAGAAACGGGTTTAAGATTCACCAGCATAAGTTGTGAAATTTGTTAACTATACAGTAGCAGTACAATTCAATGCATCATAAATAAAGTAAAAATTTGAATTGCAGTAATTATATCTACTTTTCAAATAGTTATGCTGAAATAAGTAGTGCAAAAGAAGAAATAATACAAAAAGAATATTGAGGTGGTGCTTGTGGGTTCAATGTCCATTTAGAAGTCGGATGGCAGAGGGGAAGAAGCTGTTCCTGAATCACTGGGTGTGTGCTTTCAGGCTACTGTACCTTCTTCCTGTTGGTAACAATGAGAAAAGGACAGGTCCTGTGTGGTATGGGTCCTTAATGATGGATGCCACCTTCCTGAGTCACCACTCCTTGAAGATGACTTGGATACTATAGAGGGTAGTATCTATGATGGAACTGACTAACTTTTATAACTTTCTGCAACTTACTTCAATTCCTGTGCAATTGCCTCCCAATACCAGGTGGTGATGCAGTCCATCAAAATGCTCTCCATAGTACAGCTACAGAAGTTTTTGAGTATTTTAAGTGACAACCTAAATCCCTTCAAACTCCTAATGAAGTATAGCCGCTGTCTTGCCTCTTTATAACTGCATCAATATGCTAGGACCAGGTTAGATCCTCAGAGATATCGACACCCATGAACTTGAAATTGCTTACTCTCTTCACTTCCAATTCCTCTTTGAGAATTTGTTTGTGTACCCTCATCTTATCCTTTCTGAAGTCCAGAATCAGCTCTCTGGTTTTACTGACACTGAGTTCAAGGTTCTTGTTGTGACACCACTCAACGAGCTGGAATACCTCGCTCTTGTACGAACTCTTGTCTCCATCTAAGATTCTGCCAACGATGGTCGTATCAAGAGCAAACTTACAGATCGCATTTCAGCTATGCCGAGCCGCAGAGACATGGGTGTGGACGGAGTAGAACACTGGGCTAAGCACACACTCCTGCGTTGCGCCGGTGATGATTGTCAGCGACGTGGAGATGCTATTTCCAATTCAAATATATTGTGATCTGGCAATTAGGAAGTCAAGGATGCAGTGGCAGAGGGAAGTACAGAGACCCAGGTTCTCCAGTTCTTTTCTATCAAAACTGTAGGGATGATGGTGCTGAACACAGTGCAACAGTCAATAAATAACATCCTAACAGGTATTTCTATTGTCCAGGTGATCCAAGGCCGTGTGGAAAGCCATTGGGATTGCATCTGCCACAGACCTATTGTGGATCCAAGCCCTTGCTGAGGCAGGAGTTTATTCCAGCCATGACAAACCTCTCAAAGCATTTCATCACCGTAGATGTGAGTGCTAATGGACGATACTCGTTAAGGCAGATCACACTACTCACCTTGGGCACTGGCATAATTGTTGCCCTACTGAAGCAGGTGGGCACTTCTGACCATAGCAATGAGAGATTGAAACTGTCTTTGAATACCCTTGTCAGTTGGTTGGCACAAGTTTTCAGAGCCTTACCTGGCACTCCATTGGGGCCTGCTACCTTGCATGGATTCACACTTATGAAAGACAGCCTGCCATTTGCCTCCGTGGTTACCTAATGCTGCAGAGATCAACATAGCTATAGTTTTATTCTCTCTTTCGAAGCGAACATAAAAGCTGTTGAGGTCATCTAGTAGTGAAGCATCACTGCCATTCATGATGCTGGGTTGTGCTTTGTAGGAAGTAAAGGCCTGCAAACCCTGCCAGAATTGGCGTGCATCTGATATTACCTCCAGCCTCTCTCAGAATTGTTCCTTAGAACTTGAAGTAGCCTGCTGCAATTATACTTGGTTTTCTTATACAGACCTGGGTCACCAGTCTTAAATGCCACAGATCTAGCCCCCAGCAGACTAAGAAACTTTTAGTTCATCCATGGCTTTTGGCTTGGGAATGTACAGTAAGTTTTCAAAGGCACACACAGGTTTTAATGAAGTTGGTGACAACTGTGGCATACTCATCCAGATTCAAAAATGACTCCCTGAATACAGTCCACCAATTCAAAGCAATCCAGTAAGCATTCCTGTACCTCCCTTGTCCATACCTTCTTGGCCCTCTCTACTATTGCTGCAGTCCTCAGTCTCTGCCTAGACTCAGGGAGTAGAATACAGCCGGGTGATCAGACTTTCTGAAGTGTGGGCGTGGAATAGCATGGCAGACAGTCTTGATCTTAGTGTAACAGTGGTCCTGTGTGTTGTTTCCTCTGGTACTACAAGTGATTTATTGATAATAATTATTTAGTGACTTTATCAATCTGGCCTGGTTAAAGTCTCTCTAAGTGATGGGGGTAGGCATAAGGATGGGCTATTTTATGCCTGTTGTTTGCATTGCTCAGATCATCTGGAGCCTGTTTGACATTGGCCTGAGATGAAGTGTACACCGCTACCAAAATGAACACTGAAATCTCCTACGGTAGGTAAAATGGATGACACATTATTGCGAAGTATTCTAGGTCTGGCGAACAGAAGTGGGAAAGCACTGCTACATTTGTATGCCATGAGGAATTGATCATGAAGCATTCACCTCCTCCTCCGCTTTTCAGAGACTCAACAGTCTCGACAGACACTTGGCAATGTGTCGTAAACCTGTCTATTTGAATTGCAGCATCCAGAATGGAAGGAGTTAACCAAGATTCCATGAAGCAAAGGACACATGTGATCCTAATGTCCCCCTGACACAGTTCCCTAGCTCTGAGATAGTCAATTTTATTTACCAGAGACTGTATGTTTGCTAGTAAGATAGCTGGCATTGGGAGTTGAAAACCTCATTTTTTTAAAAGCACAATTAGCCCATCATGTTGATCTTGTTTCTACCGTCGCCCTAAGGGCTCAGTCCGCTGGCCACATCCTGATCCATTTCCATCGGCTTTAAGCAGCAATGGATTGTTGAAATTGCATTAAAACATATTACTGACCGTACACACCTGAGATGCAGCTGTGGTTCTCAGCTGTAGCAGGGTGAAATGAGAATATTTGAGCATTTCCATTATAGCTGCAACACTTTGAGTTGCCATACCTGGTGCCCTGAAAAATAAACTATGGTCACTCATTCTTAGGGGAAGAAGTGAGCAGGCACTGATGTTTATTGTTAATGAAGACTACTAACTCAAGGTTATTTTAGTTTTACTATTCCTTCAATCCCTCAAGCAATAGGACCATTACACTAGAAGTTTCATCCCTATATTGACAAAAAACTTCAACTAAATTATTTGAAATCTCCACAGTAATACCTGGCAGGCATCTCAGACTCTTGTGGAGAATATTTACGAAAGAATAGGAGGAATTATTAGTTGCGCAAACACGAGGAATTTTGGAGATGCTGGAAATTCAAGCTACACACATCAAAGTTGCTGGTGAATGCAGCAGGCCAGGCAGCATCTCTGGGAAGAGGTACAGTCGACATTTCGGGCCGAGACCCTTCGTCAGGACTAACTGAAGGAAGAGCTAGTAAGAGATTTGAAAGTGGGAGGGGGAGGGGAGATCTAAAATGATAGGAGAAGACAGGAGGGGGAGGGATGGAGCCAAGAGCCGGACAGGTGATTGGCAAAGGGGATATGAGAGGATCATGGGACAGGAGGCCCAGGGAGAAGGAAAAGGGGGAGGGGGGAAAACCCAGAGGATGGGCAAGGGGTATAGTCAGAGGGACAGACGGAGAAAAAGGAGAGAGAGAGAGAGAGAGAAAGAATGTGTGTATATAAATAAATAACGGATGGGGTACGAGGGGGAGGTGGAGCATTAGCAGAAGTTAGAGAAGTCAATGTTCATGCCATCAGGTTGGAGGCTACCCAGACGGAATATAAGGTGTTGTTCCTCCAACCTGAGTGTGGCTTCATCTTTACAGTAGAGGAGGCCATGGACAGCCCATTCTGATATGTTGGCCACACATTTTAATTCCACATCCCATTCCCATTCTGATATGTATATCCACGGCCTCCTCTACTGTAAAGATGAAGCCACACTCAGGTTGGAGGAACAACACCTTATATTCTGTCTGGGTAGCCTCCAACCTGATGGTATGAACATTGACTTCTCTAACTTCTACTAATGCCCCACCTCCCCCATTATTTATTTATGTACACAATACTTTCTCTCTCTCTCTCTCTCCTTTTTCTCCCTCTGTCCCTCTGACTATACCCCTTGCCCATCCTCTGGGTTTCCCCCCCCTCCCCCTTTTCCTTCTCCCTGGGCCTCCTGTCCCATGATCCTCTCATATCCCTTTTGCCAATCACCTGTCCAGCTCTTGGCTCCATCCCTCCAGCTCCTGTCTTCTCCTATCATTTTGGATCTCCCCCTCCCCCTCACACTTTCAAATCTCTTACTAGCTCTTCCTTCAGTTAGTCCTGACGAAGGGTCTCGGCCTGAAACGTCGACTGTACCTCTCCCTAGAGATGCTGCCTGGCCTGCTGCGTTCACCAGCAACTTGGAATTATTAGTTGATCTCGTTTTTGCTATTTTAGAGGAAGCTAACAATGAAATTACTGTCAATATTCCAGCTCATCAATTAACCAAGTGGAGAGCATTCTTTCATGCACCCAAGTTCAAGCTTAATTGTCATTCAACTACACTTATGAATACAGCCAAAGGAAACAGTGTAACTGCAGACAAACGCAATTCTCCTCTGCTTTTGAGAGACTCGACAGACACTTGGCAATGTGTAGTGAAGCTGTCTATTTGAATTGCAGCATTCAGAATGGCAGGGGTTAACCATTTAACCATACAACAATTACAGCACGGAAACAGGCCATCTCAGCCCTTCTGGTCCGTGCCGAACTTTTACTCTCACCTAGTCCCACTGACCTGCACTCAGCCCATAACCCTCCATTCCTTTCCTGTCCATATAGCTGTCCAATTTAACTTTAAATGACAACATCGAACCTGCCTCAATCACTTCTGCTGGAAGCTCGTTCCACACAGCTACCACTCTCTGAGTAAAGAAGTTCCCCCTCACGTTACCCCTAAACTTTTGCCCTTTAACTCTCAACTCATGTCCTCTTGTTTGAATCTCCCCCACTCTCAATGGAAAAAGCCTATCCACGTCAACTCTATCTATCCCCCTCATAATTTTAAATACCTCTATCAAGTCCCCCTTCAACCTTCTACGCTCCAAAGAATAAAGACCCAACTTGTTCAACCTTTCTCTGTAACTTGGGTGATGAAACCCAGGTAACATTCTAGTAAACCTTCTCTGTACTCTCTCTATTTTGTTGACATATTTCCTATAATTTGGTGACCAATATAGGCCACCATTATAAACAATTCCATGAAACAAAGGACTGAAAGAACACTGGCCAACAGCACTGACAGGAGAGGCCAGCTCCCAGGCTAGCATGGACACCCGCCATGCCACTCCATATCCAGCATCTCCTCTCCAGAGCGGCTGCAACAGGTAACTCTCACGGCATTAGAGCTTGTTCAGTGCAACGACCAAGCTCTCCCGCAATCACCCAATTTGTGCCCTGTAGATAGTAAAAAGGCTTTGAGATGCAAAGAGATTATTCTCCCATTGCAGGATGTCCTGCCTCTGAACAGCATGTCAAGTTGAGTTTCTTGTCAATGGTGACCCCCTCCCCATCCCCCGACATTGAAGACAAAGGATAATGTCACTGTATGCTATGGGTGGATAGACATACTCCCACGTCTTGAGGTTGGATACTCTGCGGCAAAAATACCAGCTGCCACTTACAATACCATGCAGTAATGTGGTCTAAATATTTCAGGTTGCAGTCATAGACTTGTTCAAGAGTTAAGAATTAAATTAAATGTAACCCTTTCACCAGGCTCATATGCAAACTTGGCTCAAAGGCTAATTTGGCTAACAGCCATCTGACTCAACTGTGAAAAGGCCACCTTTATAATAATATATGCCTAAGGTTGGTATCAGTTGGGGTTCAACCAAACAGGAAAGTTAGGATGTTTTGATTAATGGAACCTCAACTGGAAAGCTGTGTAAACACTGTCTATACAGAATTACCAGGCCCCAAGAAATGACGAATCATACACCAGCATAAAATTATGAACAACATATATTTACTATTTTCAGTTTTGTCAAACAGTTATTAAAAGAAAGAAAAGAAAGAAAAAATACAAGGGCCTATTACAGTTAGACAAGTCTAACTGTGCACCTGACCCCATTGGAGCTGATCTCTTCCAAAAGCTGGGTATAACCATTACTCATGATGCTGAATTCTCATCACCAACCAATGGTAGAACTTCCCATCTTGGACTCCTTCCTCTCGCAAAACACTACTTGCAATAGTGTCTTTTCATCAAGTCAAATCCTACAGGTGTCTCCCTAACCTTCTCTTCTCCACATCTCCCCCAAAAGACCACAAAAAACGACTATTGTCCATCACAAATCTCCCTTTGCCCAGTTCTCTCTAGAACTTCTCCCAATCCCACCATCCTGATTGGCTGACTTAACATTCCTAAGCTGAACAACATGGCTCCTTACCTTTAGCCGAAACCAAAACATTCTGTCAGCAGGACACACTGCTTTTACAGAAGCTAGTAAAATGAAATGCCTTATAGCATAGCAGTAGAAATCTTAACCAGGGCATTGCATAATCATTGCCCACTCACCAACCATCCTCATTTCTGACCTAATGAAGGAAGGAAGATAATTGAAGTAACTAAAAATGGACACTGCTCTGAGAAAATCCTGCAATGATATCCTTGAGCCGAGATAATTGACCTTAAACAATTACTATCATCCATCTTTGCACAAGGCACAGCTCTAACGACTGGAGTATTTCCCTTTAGTATCCACTTGCTTCAGTTTTATCAGGGGTCCTGGTTGCCTCATTGCATCAAATATTACCATGATTTCAAGGGCAGCCACTATACCTCATTTTTGAATACTGCTCTTTCACCTATGTTTAATGATGAGATCCAGATCGAGGTCCTGGCAAAAACAAGACTGGGCATTTAGTGTGCAGATTATTGGTGAGTAAGTGTTATTGGATAGCTTTGATGACAGCTTCTAGCATTTGGCTGAAGGCTCAGAGTAGAACAATTGGGACATAATTAGCTGGATTAGATTTGCCCTGGTTTTTGAGAAAACAATTTTATTAGGTATATTTTTCTGCATGATCAGGTTGATGCCAGCATTGTAAATGTACTGGGAAAAGGTGTGGCTAGTTTTGGACCACAATTTGTCAATGCTTCGGGTATTGCTCTGGAATTAATGTTATATACTTTATAGAACATACCTGGGTGTGAATAAAATCATAGAACATTACAGCATGAAACAGGCCCTTCAGCCCATCTAGTAAATGCCAGACTATTAATCTGCCTAGTCCCATCGACCTGCACCTGGACCACAGCCCTCCATATCTCTCCCATCCATGTAGCTATCCAAATTTCACTTAGTATTGAAATTGAACCCACAAATATCACTTCCACTGGCAGCTCATTCCATACTCTCACCACCCTCGAAATATTGATTAAATATGCCAACAACAGTGGCCATTTCATAAAGGAAACCTTCATTACCAAGAAAGGTCAGAAGTTTGAAACATTACCTTCATGGGGTTTCAAGTTGCTTCGAGAATATTGATGAATGTATGATTAAGTTATCTACACTCATCCTTAAGTTATAAGATAGAAATATGAACAAATACAGATTTGTTTCATTTGTTTCATATAAAGCTTCATCGTGTATTAAAATGCATAATTGCATTAATTTAAAGCTGCATATTGAATATATCAGGTAATTATCTTCAGTTGGGACTATGTGGAAGTTTGCTGGCTGGAACCTGTGGAATGAGGAAACAAGACTGGAGTGGTTAAATTACCGGGTTGGCAATCCAAAGGTTGGACTAATGATCTTCGAGACATGAATACAAATCCAACATTGGCAGCAGGGGAGATTAAATTCAGTTAATTAAATAATCAGATTATATAATTATTCTATTTTTGGCAGCCATGACCATGAAACTGCACGTTTGCTTTAAACAGCAAAATGCTGAAGGAAATCAGCAAGTCAGGCAGAATCTATGGAGGGGAATAAATAGTCAGCTTTTTAACTGAGAGAGTTCACCAGGACTGGAAGGGAAGGGAGAATAAGCAAGGATCAGAATGTGTGTGTAATGGGTATCAGGGTGTCGGGAAGGAGAACAAACTGGCAGTTGGTAGGTGAAGCCAGGTGTGGGGCTGGGAGAGAAGAAGTAAGAAGCTGGTAGGTAATAGGTGGTAAAGTTAAAGGGCTAAAGAAGGTCTTTGATAGGAGAGGAGAGTGGACCATGAGAGAAAGGGACTTTAATGGTTTAGGATATTGAAGGATACAATTCTATGAGTATGCTTATGCCAGGCTATCTGTGGAACTACTCTCCCAATTTCAGAGCCAGTTCCCATGCATTTGTGAAATGGTTGAGAGACTTTTCCACACCTGGATCTGGTAGGTGTTGGGTTGATACATCATCAAAGTCCCTGGTATATTATATCTCTCCATCAGCACTGACACACCAGGGGTAGCCAAATAATGGTATAAAGAAAGGAAAGAATTCTTAACATAATCTCCAAATCCAATGAACGATAATACATTGGGTGCACGATAACACTACCCATGCCATTGAACTGCATTACCATTGCCAAATGTCCCACTATCAACAGTATGAGGATGACCATTGCCAGGTAACTCATTTGAACCAATCACAAATGCTACAAGGGCAGATCAGAAATTGGATATCTTGCGGCAAGTGACTTAATTCTAACACATGAGACCTTTTCTCCTTCTATAAGTCACAAGTCTTGGAATGTTCTCCATTTGTCATGATAGGTGCAGCGCCAGTGAATCTGAAGAACTCAACACCACTAAGAAACAGCTTCTTCCCCTCAATCATCATGCTTCTGAGTGCCCATGAACCCAAGAACACTGCCTCATTATTTTGCTCTGTTTTCGCACTATCTTTTTACAGATATTTTGATTTATGTATTCCACTGTACCGCTGCCAAGAAACAACTAATTTCAGACTGTAAGTCAATGACAATATACCTGATTCTGATTCTGAAAGCAGTCACTGTCCAAGGCAATGATTCTACCAACGATGGCTGCAATGTGTACCATCTGCAAAATACATTGCAGTTACTTGCCAGTCATGTTTGCACCCCCCCAAGCACATCCCCCAGTCCTCCTCCCACCACAACTCTCAAAAGTGCAAAGCCTGCAGGTTCCTTTCCTAGTTTTACATCACCTTAAACTGGAATTGGATCATCTCTCCTTCATCATTACTGGATATTAAGCTAAGAATTCCATGCTTAATGACTCTGAGAAACCTCAGTATATCAAAGCAGAGCTCATTTCCTCCAGAACACATGATGATCAATAAACACTGCCTAGGCAGTGATGCCCACGTCCTTGAGGTGCAGGTGATACATATAGTCAATCACAATGATTTTTCTAAACATTCAGGAAATAAATAGTCACCATTAGGGAAGGAAATCCGAAGAATCTATGAAGTTTCTTGTACCTGAAGTAGCTGTGTTTGGAAAAGCTGGAGATGAATCCTTTATCCAATTGGAAAAAAAATCCCCCATAGCCCCCGGACAGTTGTATTTTCAATTACTTTCTGATGAATAGGATTTCTATGTAAACAGCAAGTAGGGTCAAAGAGCAAGTCGTTCAGACTGCTCAATTTTCAGCCAGCAGGAGAAGTAGCTTAGTACAAGTTCTTGATTTGACTCTCATCGAAGAAGCAGCCGGAGAGCCTCATGGAATTTTGCAATGAATGGAAATACAGTGGAACTGGACATCAATTGTCCATAGCAGGAATTTATGTATAGTTGATGTGGTGGAGAATAATACAATAAAAATAAATATAGGAGGGAGGGAGGACACGTATAAAGTCAGACAAATTCAGAGATTCAATGTACATTTATTATCGAAGTACGTATACAGAATACAACTCTGAGGTTTGTCCTCCCACAGGAGCCACAAAACAAAGAAACACCATGGATCCCATGCAAAGAAAACTTCAAACACCCAACAAGTAAAGAAAGAACAAACTGCAAAAATGGCAAAAAGTGAGTGAACAACACATAGAATATCAAACATCAAACCAGGCATCCAAGAGTACTTAGTTCAGTTTGGCTCAGCTCCGTACTGCTAGCCGACCGCAAGCCTCAGAGCCAGTCTTCGCCGAGGTGCCCCAATCCATACCGATCGCCCTGATCAAAGCGCACAAAAACTGTAAAATGTAGCAACCAGAATCCAGAAATACATGCAACATGAACCTCAATGTCCTCCAAAATGTGTCCACAGCCATGAACCTTGATGATCACTCCTTGCATTGTGCCACACAAGACAACTACACTTTCCTCTGACAGCAGCTAGCGAAAGGGAGAGGAATACTGGCCAAACACAGGCAGATGACACCGAACACTCACCCGCACTCCACTCTCATCTTCCTCTACTTCAACCTTGCTCGGTGCCTCAATCAGAGAGAAGCAATGACCTCAAGCATGGATTTGCGCCCTGTGTCCAGACTTCCAGGCTACCAGGCTGCACACCCTGCTTCCAAACTCACTGAACTCCCTCTGAGACAGCAAAGCTCCAGATCATTCAATCAATCCAAAAATACACCATCTCAAAATGTCAGTCACAGGTCCCAATTGCACACAGCTTTGTAGTAGAATAATGTTTAAAAGAAGAAGAAGTAAAAGAAGTAGTTCTGTGCATTGTCTGCAGGACGTCACCGTTGGTCGTGTTGTTCACTGGCGCCATCTTCAACAAGTATAAGATGTGAGAGCAGAATTAGGCCACCTGCTCTGTCATGGCTGATTTATTTTTCCTCTCAATCTCATTCTCCTGCTTTCCCCCTGTAACTTTTGATGCCCTTAGTAATCAAGAATCTATTAATTTCTGCTTAAATTACACCCAGTGACTTGGCCTTCAAAGCCATCTGTGGCAATGCATTCAACAATTTCACCACCCTCTGACTAAAGAAATTCCACCCCATCGCTGTTCTAATGGAACTTCTTTCTATTCTGAGGCTAGGCCCTCTGGCCTTAGACTCCCCCTGTACTGGAAACATCGTCTCGACCTGCACACTGTACAGTCCTTTCAATATTCGATAGGCTTCAATTAAATCCGCCCCTCATTCTTATAAACTTCAATCAGTGTCCAACATTAGAATAATGTGTAAAGTGCATACCACTCCCCCATACGCAAGGGTGCCACTGACAAAATTGACAGAGGGAATGGAAAAGATAATGATATCCTATTCATGTTTCAGTTTGCAGAAGCTCTGCAACGTTAAGAGATCTGAATGTTTTCACATGATCCATAAAAGGTTAATGTACAGTTACAGCAAGTTCATGGGAAAGCCAACAGAAAATTCTTTGTGGGGCAAATTGAATGCAAAAGCAGGAAGACTTTGCTTCATTTATGACCTCCTCAGTTAAGGACTGTTATTGCATTGGAAGCAGTTTAGATAAGATTAAGAGAAAAATACCTGGACTGGGTCAATTGTTTATGGGGGAAGATGGACAGATCAAGATTTATTTGACCTGCGATAAGTGAGAATGGGCTTGATCAGAATGTACAAAATCCTGAGGGGTCCCTGAAGGGGTAGATATGGTGTGGATATGTCCTTCTGAGGAAGAACCTAGAACTAGGAGCCATCCACTTACAGCGGGAGTGTAATTAAATGTTCATTCATAGAGGGTTGTGAAACTTTAGAACTCCCTTTCTCAAAAGACACAAAGCAAAATTTTTGAATGCTTTCAGAAGTAGAGAGATACTATTAAGCAAGGGAGGTTGGTGGAAGGCAACTGGGGACAGACAGGAATGTGGAGCAGAGGCTACGATCAGCCATGATCTTAATGAATGGTTGAGGGGATGAACAGAGAACTTCTGCTCTTAAATCACATTTCCCCGCCTCCACTTTTCTCAAAATACATCTTACTACCCTCTCTTCAATCTTCCAGTGATTCAGCACTGCCACATTGAAGTTCCCTCCTGGGAACATAGCAATATCTACATCTCACAAAATAGATGCTAGAAGGCCTAAAGCCAAAGATCATGTGGGCCTAACCACTCAGGTAAAGTTCAACTTCTAGCCTACGTGCTTAATGGAACAGATGGTCGAAGTAGGATATATTTCAGAATTCTAAATAATCACAGTGGGAATGGGAAACATTGGTTTGTGTTTTAAGAATTCTATGTTTTTCATCATTAAATCAAGTGAATATATTGAAAAGAAAAAAAACAGTAATTTGCTAATGAAAATAACTAATAATTATTTTATTTGTTATTTTATGTGCAAGTCCACAGTAGATAAAAGGTTCACAGAAAATACCAGCCTTTGGAAGTAGGATATGCACAACACTAAGTAAGCATTTATGACTGGATGAATTTGGCAAGGATTTTCCCATTGGCCATTTATATTGTTCAGCAGCATGGTGGGAACAGAAGATATTAAGGGAAAAGATAAGATGCTGCCAATAATGTGATGTAGAGCTAGGTTATATGAGGGAGATTAATGGTATTTCTAAAGGATCAGCACAAATTAAATACTTACATTAAAAATTTATAAGGGAAATACAAGACTTGGCTCTTTGAATACATAATCCTGGCACAGTGCCACTTCAAGAGAGATGGCCTTAAGAAAATTGGCTCGGAATTCTGGATGAACTTAGGCAAACAATATTGCTTAAATTCCATGAGTTTCAGTGATGAGATTATGCTTGTATATTCAAATACGATTTTCAAGCTCTGAATTTCAAACATGGTTTACCTGCACAGAGATTCGGAGAAAGAAAAAGCACATAGATCTTTATGAAGTTAGAACTTCAGCAGGAGTAACCTTGTGTTCAGTGAAGGAGAGAATGGAACGGGACAAGATCCAAGTCTGTCAATTATGGCAGGAATTGGACAATGGAAGTACGAAGTATCATCTCAAACTGTGGTCACAAAACCAAAGGACAAGCATTAGACGTCAAGGATTTGTACTCTGTCTGAAGAATAATACACATAAATTAGGTGATCACTTCTGATGAAAGTTTTCACCCCAAAGAATTAACTCTTTCTCTTCCTCCAAATGCTCTCCAACTTGATGAGCATTTCCAACCTTTCCTATTTAAAATTCAGATTGCCAGCATATGCAGTACTATGACTTTCACATATAAACTATAACTGACTAGCACTGGATTCCTGAATATTGAAAGGAAAGTCGAGGCACTAAGTGATGAATTTAAAAGCCAATTAGCAATTCTAAATTACAGCTTCATTTACCACTGCAAAAATGAATCTACAAAACTTGCAGGTTAGCTCAGTTTTCTTCAGGCAACAATTTTTCAGTGAGGTGGTTAAATGGATAGAGAACCTGTGACTGTGCAGCTCTTGTGGTCATTGACATTTCTCTTCTCTGCAATATTCAGTTACGTTAGCAATGTTTAAGAGGAGGAATACATTGCCACCAGAATACAAATATTTAAATCAAAGAGCCTTTCAAATCAGACGTTGAATAAAAGAGTGAAAATTATTTCCAATGTTCAAAACTTTCCAATTTTGCTCTTATGGCAAAATATCAAAGTTCTGCCCAGGAGAAATGTCTGAGCCAAGCATATAAAAAGCAAAATACTGTGGATGATGAAAAAGGAATATTACAACAGATGCTGGAAATAACCAATAGTGCCCATAGAGGGAAGCCATGTTAATACTTTAGGTTGATGACTGATTAGAGCTATCCACTGTATCATTAACTCTGCCCTGTCAAAGACTTCCAACATTTTCTGTTTACATATCAGACATATCCAAGCAAATGATTTTTTTCCCATGAAACCTCACCACTTTGGCACAGGTCAGGCAAATTAAACACAGGGCAACCTGATCTGAACAGCTATTATGCTAAGGCTACAGTTTAATATGATGGATAGTATCCACCCAGTACTCCAACAATCGATGCTATCTCTGGCATTTGTTTTCTTAAAACAGAAATATTACTGACCTGCATGTTCTTCAAGTTACAAAGCAAGCAAGTCAACCCAACAACTCAAGTACCTTGTGGACACGCCTCTTCCTTCACCATATCATCCCATCAGCATGTCAAAATTTTGACCATTTCAAATAGGACTGGAACCCAGCTTACATTCTTTAAACTCCACCACCTCCAGTTTTTGAATAAGGACCTTTCTAAAGACCAACTCTTTTCCTAAACTTCTAGCCATTCATCTGGCTTACAATTTATTTTCATTCACAACTCAGAAGTATATTGTGGCATTTACGTAGGTTAAAGACCATGGGACATAAAGCAAAATTAGCCATTTGGCCCATCATATCTATTCTGTTATTCCATTATGGCTGAATCCCTCTCAATCCCATTCCCCTGCCTTCTTGCAGTAACCGTTGATGGAACCGTTGACACCCTTACTAATCAAGAAGCAGTCAACCGCTACTTTAAATATACCCAAAGGTTTGACTTCCACAGTTGCTTGTGGCAAGAATTTTACAGATTTGTCATGCATTGGATAAAGAAATTCTTCCTCATCTCTGTTTTTAAATTCCTGCTATTCTGAGCAGTTGTCCTCTGCTCATACACTCCCCCACTATAGGAAACATCCTCCCCACATCCATGCTATCAAGGCCTTTTAATATTTGATAGATTTCAACTAGGATTTGTTCAAATTATCAACAGAGAAGCTTTCTTAATGTCTCATAGATTTTTTTAATTACCTAAAAAGAAGCAATTTAAATCTTAATTCTTCCACCAAATATTGCTGTCCCTTGTATTTCCTTATCTTAATCTCTTCTGGTCTTTCACCACACCAGAAAAAAAAATGTTTTTACCTGAATTTCAAGTTGTGCTATGTGCTAGCAAATGATTTTGCTTATACAAATCTTACCTTGTTAACAAGAATCTTTAAGCATAATTTATCAATGTTAAGAAATACTTTCATTTGATTAGAAGACCTACTAAATGACACAAACTACTGTAAAATCTGATTGATGAAAATGTCCTCTATAACTCAAGAGGTTAATGAATTCATAGAAACCAATTTGAGACATGCCATTCTAATGTAGACATTACTCATAAAGATTGGCAACTGTTCGGCACAATGGTTACAAAATGCATTTCTCTGTCACAATGCCTAATTCTATTGCAAAACGATGGCAAGTACTTTTCAGGCTTGCAATAAACCATTCTCACAGCTCAAGCCATAAGAATAACATCAACAGTCTTAGAGGGACAAGACTCTGAAGGGAATTTGCTGAAGGCGAAAGAAAAAAAAACCTGTGGTCTTGAGCCTAATGCTTAATCAATTGACTTATTCATTTCCAACTGTTGTTAAAAATGAAGCTAAATAAGAATCTACATTCAATGAATTCCAATCCAAGGTGAAATCTCAGAGACAATAAAGCTCTAAAAAACATTTCTTCCATTAACATAATAGAACTTTAACCAACACTCTCACTGGTCCTTCACATTCAATGCAACATAACAAAGAATAAACAGTTAACTATCTGCTCCAGGTGAAAGACATCTGCAAATCTCTGTGAGTCTGCCAGGGTAGACCAGAAGACCATAAAGTATAGGAGCAGTATTCTTCATAATGGACTGCAACATCTTCCCAACCACAGAATTCAGACTAACTGGCCTATAATTTTTTTTTCTTCTGCCTCCCTCCCTTCTTAAACAGTCAGTAGCATTTGCAATTCTTCAATCTTTCAAAACCATTCCAGAATCTAGTGATTCTTGAAAGATCATTACTAATGCTTCCACAATCTCTTCAACTATTTTTTCAGGACCTTGGGGTGTAGTTCATCTGGTCCAGGTGACTTGTCTACCTTCAGACCTTTCAGCATCCCAAGCCCCTTCTCCCTAATAATAGTATCTACACTCACTTCTGCCCCTTCTATCCCAATATGGTTGATTTATTATCCGTCTCAACCCCATTTTTCTTCCTTCTCTCAGTAACCTTTGATACCCTGAGAATCAAAAACCTCTATTCCAAGGCTGTGCCCTCTAGTCTTAGACTCCCTCACTACAGGAAATATCCTCTCCACATCCACTGTATCAAGGCCTTTCAAAACTTGATAGGTTTCCCCTCAGTCTTCTAAACTCCAGTGAGTGCAGGCCCAGAGCAATCAAACACTCCTCATACCTTAACCCTTTCATGCTCAGAATCATTCTCGTCAGCCTCTTCTGGACCCTTTCCAAGGCCAATACATCTTTTCTTAGATAAGTGGCCCAATACTACTCATAATACTTCATGCAGTCTAACCAATGCCTTCTAAACCCTCAGCATTACATCCCTGCTTTTATATTCTAGTTGTCTCGAAGTGAATGCAAACATTACATTTGCCTTCCTCAGCACGGACTCAATCTGCAAGATCATCTTTAGGGAATCCTGCACGAGGACTTCCAAGTCCCTTTGCAGTATCATTCAGTAGCACTTACATCTAATGTGATGAAGTGCTTTGAGAGGCTGCTGATGAAACTTCAACTCCTGCCTGAGAAATGACTTGGATCTGCTAGTTTGCCTACCGGCACATTGCGGATGCCATTTCATTGGCTCTTCATTCACCCTGGAACATCTAGACAGCAAAATGCATACATCAGGATGCTCTTAATCAACTACAGCTCAGCATTTAATACTATTATCTCCTCAAAACTTGTCAATAAACTTCAAGACCTTAAGTATAAAGTGCGTAGAGCAGGGGGCTAAGCACACAACCTGTGGTGCACTTGTGCTGATGAAGATTGTGGAAGAGATGTTGTTGCCAATCTAAACTGACTGGGGTCTGCAAGAGAGGAAATCCTGGATCCAATTGCCGAAAGAGATATCGAGGCCAAGGTTTTGAAGCTTATTGACAAATTTCAGAGAAATTGTTCAGCTTGCTGCACAGCAAGATTTACTTGTCTCTGCACTGAATTCAGGTTACGGCCTGCAACTAATGGGCTGAGTCGGCTGCATTGATGACTGGCTTTGTGTCTGTGAACTCACTTTCATGAACTTTTGTTCTGACTATTATTTGCTTACTTTGTATTGTTTGCATGATTTTTTTTTGCACATTGGAGGTTTGACAGTCTTCCTTTTTAATGGGTTCTATTGGATTTCTTTTTTTTTGGGGCTACCTGTAAGGAGATGAAATTGAAGGTTGTATATAGCATATATACTTTGATAATGAATGTACTTTGAACTTTGAAGTACCCCAAAACCTCATCCTTAATAGTGGTCTGCAACATCTTCCCAACCACAGAATTCAGGCTAACTGGCCTATAATTTCCTTTCTTTTGCCTCCCTCCCTTCTTAAAGAATCATAGTATTTGCAATTTTTCAATCTCCTGAAACCATTCCAGAATCTAGTGATTCTTGAAAGATCCTTGTTTGTGCCTCCACAATCTCTTCAACAACCTCTTTCTGAACCCTGGTGTGTAGTCCATCTGGTCCACGTGACATAAGTACCTTCAGATCTTTCAGCTTCCTAAGCACCTTCTCCGTAGTAATAGCAACTACACTCTGGCAATTTCAATTTTCTGAAGTACTGCTAGTGTCTTTGACATTGAAGACTGACACAAAATTCTGATCAATTGCCATTTCTTTGTCCCTGCATTACAACGTCTCCGGAATTATTTTCCAGTGATCTGATATGCACCCTTGCCTCTCTTTTAATCTTCACATATCTGAAACAACTTTTGGTATCCTCTTTTATTTTATCAGCTACCTATCATTCATATCTCATCTTTTCTCTCCTTATGGCTTTTTTCATTGAAATCTGTTATGTTTCAGTGGAAATCTTGCTTGACCCTTGTTAGTTTTCGCATTATAACTCTCAGTGTTATCCAGTCCTGTGTCACTCGCATCATTATCAGATTTTACATGAACAACATACAGATTAGTGCTCTTTTTGAAACTGCAATTTGACTTTTTAGCTTTTTCTCTTCCCTGTGGTGTCCATTTATTTTTGTCTATATGACAAGTTCTTTGGATATGTCCTACTTTGTCATATTTCTGCAAGTTTCTCCTTTAAACCTGCATTGCTCTGGTGTATGTGACCCCCACCCCCACCCCCCGCCACAATGGTAAGCAATTTGTGCAGCAAGGCATGCTTATGTTTAGACATTGCAGTTTTGTTCAAGCTCATTAACATTCCTGACTGAAACTGAATTGTGTCTCTGTCTGCTGTTTCTATTGATACAGCTATTTCAACTGCTCTTTTAAATGTAAGTTGTTATTCAGTCAGGAGTTGTTTTTGAATGCTTTCTTGTGAGACTCCACGAACTAACTGATCTCTTAGTGCATCTTTAAGCCAATCTCTGAACTGACAAAGCTCAGAAAATCTCTTCAATTCAGCCAACATAAGCTGAAATGGACTCCCCTTCCTCCTGATTTCACATATGAAATCTAAAGTTTGTGCAATCAACAACAGCTTCAGTTCTAAATGCTCTTGTATTACTTTCACAATATCAGCAAAGTTCATTTTGGCTGGGTTGGTTGGAGCAATAAAACTTCTAAGTAAACTGTACACTTTTCCACCCAATGCAATCAGCACAACTGAAACTTGTTTCTTGTTGGCTACTTCATTTGCTTTAAAATACTGCTCAATTTGCTTTGTACTCATGACCCAGTTATCTTCTGTGCAGTTGAATGTGTCTATCTTTCTAATACAGCCAGCCAATTCTGCTCTTTTTATTTATGATTCTTATCACCCAGTATTTACTGTTTATGAAACTGTGAATTGGTTCATTTTCTGCCTTTTTTTTTGAACTTGATCATCTCTTCCCTTCTGAAGAACACACCTGTGACTTTTTTTTAGTTCAAGTATCTTGCCGCTCTTTTGTAAGTTCGAATATCTTGCTGCACTTCAACTAGTGAGTAGTCATCTCGGGTTCACTTAAAACTTCTTTGTCGCCACTGTTAAGTTTGTACCTCCATAAAGTTATGGTAGTTGATAGCAAAAACATGGAGCCAGGAATAATATGTCTAACTTTATTTTTAATTCATGTGGCGCAGACACTTATGATGTGGTAGTGTAATGGCATGTAACCTTTATGTACTTTTACAGAAAACCTGCAGTGCATTATGTAAACAACAAAGAATAGTTAATCATATAACCATATAACCATAGAACAATTACAGCACGAAAACAGGCCATCCCGGCCCTTCTAGTCCGTCCTGAACTCTTACCCTCACCTAGTCCCATTGACCTGCACTCAGCCCATAACCCTCCATTCCTTTAATGTCCATATAGCTGTCCAATTTAACTTTAAACGGCAACATCAAACCTGCCTCAACCACTTCTGCTGGAAGCTCATTCCACATAGCTACCACTCTCTGAGTAAAGAAGTTCCCTCTCATGTTACCCCTAAACTTTTGCCCTTTAACTCTCAACTCATGTCCTGTTGGTTGAATCTCCCCCACTCTCAATGGAAAAAGACTATCCATGTCAGCTCTATCTATCCCCCTCATAATTTTAAATACCTCTATCAAGTCCCCCTTCAACCTTCTACATTCCAAAGAATAAAGACCCAACTTGTTCAACCTTACTCTGTAACTTAGGTGATGAACTCCAGGTAACATTCTAGTAAATCTTCTCTGTACTCTCTCTATTTTGTTGACATCTTTCCTATAATTTGATGACCAAAACTGTACACAATACTCCAAATTTGGCCTCACCAATGCCTTGTACAATTTCAACATTATATCCCAACTCCTACTCAATTCTCTGACCTATAAAGGCCAGCATACCAAAAGCTTTCTTCACCACCCTATCCACGTGAGATTCCATCTTCAGGGAACTATGCACCATTATTCCTAGATCCCTCTGTTCTACTATATTCTTCAGTGCCCTACCATTTACCATGTATGTCCTATTTTAATTGACCTCCCAAAATCTAGCACCTCACATTTATCAGCATTAAACTCCATCTGCCATCATTCAGCCCACTCTTCTAAATGGCCTAAATCTCTCTGCAAGCTTTGAAAACCTACTTCATTATCCACAACGCCACGTATCTTAGTATCATCTGCATACTTACTCATCCAATTTACCACCCCATCATCCAGATCATTAATGTATATGATAAACAACATTGGACCCAGTACAGATCCCTGAGACACACCACTAGTCACAGGCCTCCAATCTGACAAACTGTTTTCCACCACTACTCTCTAGCATCTCCCATCCAGCCATTGCTGAATCCATTTTACTACTTCAATATTAATACCTCACGATTGAACCTTCCTAACTAACCTTGCACATGGAACCTTGTCAAAGGCCTTACTGAAGTCCATATAGACAACATCCACTGCTTTACCCTCGTCACCTTTCCTAGTAGCCTCTTCAAAAAAATTCAATAAGATTTGTCAAACATGACCTTCCACGCACAAATCCATTTTGACTGTTCCTCATCAGACCTTGTCTATCTAGATAATTATATATACCATCTCTAATAATACTTTCCATCAATTTACCCACCACTGACGTCAAACTCACAGGCCGATAATTGCTAGGTTTATTCTTAGACCCCTTTTTAAACAATGGAACAACATGAGCAATACGCCAATCCTCCAGCACCATCCCCATTTCTAATCACATTTGAAATACTTCTGTCAGAGCCCCTGCTATTTCCACACTAACTCCCCCCAAGGTCCTAGGGAATATCCTGTCAGGACCCGGAGACTTATCCACTTTTATATTCCTTAAAAGTGCCAGTACTTCCTCTTCTTTACTCATCACAGTTTCCATAACTTCCCTACCTGTTTCCCTTATCTTACACAATTCAATATCCTTCTCCTTAGTGAATACCAAAGAAAAGAAATTGTTCAGAATCTCCCCCATCTCTTTTGGCTCCACACTTAGCTGTCCACTCTGATTCTCTAAGGGATAAATTTCCAATTTTATCCCTCACTATCCTTTTGCTATTAATATAACTGTAGAAACCCTTGGGATTTATTTTCACCTTACTTTTCAAAGCAATCTCATATCTTCTTTTAGCTTTTCTAATTTCTTTCTTAAGATTCTTTTTACATTCTTTATATTCCTCGAGCACCTCATTTACTCCATGCTGTCTATATTTATTGTAGATATCTCTCTTTTTCTGAACCAAGTTTCCAATATCCCTTGAAAACCATGACTCTCTCAAACTTATAACCTTTCCTTTCAACCTAACAGGAACATAAAGATTTTGTACCCTCAAAATTTCACCTTTAAATGACCTCCATTCCTCTATTACATTCATCCCATAAAACAAATTGTCCCAATCCACTCCTTCTAAATCCTTTCGTATCTCCTCAAAGTTAATCAAACAATATATTTACAGTATTACTCAACTATTATAGAAATGGTAAATACACAATGAAGTCTGCATGCAGTGTTTGAATGTGAGTGCACTGGAGGTCGAAGACTATGGGTTATCTTGTGGTTAGAGGACTGTGTGTGTGGGTGGCAGAAAAGAATAGATATTGTTTTGCTGTTGCCATTTTGTTGCTTGTTATGTTCTGTGTTGTTTTGTTGAGCATTGTGGGCATGCTATATTGGCGCCTGAATGTGTGGTGACACTTGTAGGCTGCCCCAAGCACATCCTTGGGCATGATGCTTTTAACACAAACGACATACTTCACTGTATATTTCCATGTATATGTGATAAATAATTTTGAATCTTAAATCAACAGTTATATCATGAACAGTTCCTGTTACCTTTGCTTTGAGGAACTGAAAGTAACAATTTGCTGTCCCTGCATGTCATGGTGCCCTCCAGACAATGACTGAAACAGACTAAGGAGCTGAAAATACTATTTATAGCCTGACATCTGCCAATCAGGAATGGAGACACAAACAAGTGAAAGCCAATCTAGATTTAGTTCACACAGCAAGAAATGTTGACAACTCTTACATCATTTTCCAATATTTAATTTACTTAATTCAGTTTCATGTTGTTTTATGCCTCTATTTTGAGCTTCATATTTTGTTCAGAAGCTTACTCATTAACTCATTGTACCGTGTTTTGAATCATTTGTTTTACTGATTAACCCTTTGCTTGAACTGCAAAAGGATACACATTCAGAAAGTAGTCTACAGCCCATTCTTAGTTTGCTCGTGCAGCATTTGGAGAAAAATACATTTCTGATTGCTGCAATGATCTGGAACACAGAGCTTGAGAGAGTTACAGCAATTATAAAAAATTATTCAATTGCTCTTCATATATTTGAAGAGGAAGAAACTCTCTCAGGTGGCATGGTAGCATAAGTGATAGTGTAACACTATTACAGCACCAGCATCTGGATTCAGTTCCACTGCTTTTTATATGGAATTTTTATATTTTCCTCATGGCCACATGGGTTTCCTCTGGGTCCATGGTCTATCCCCACCACAGTCTATTCCAGCTGCTACCATCAGGGAAATGGTACCGCAGCATAAAAGCCAGGACCAATAGGCTCCGGGACGGCTTCTTCCACCAGGCCATCAGACTGATGAACTCATGCTGACTTGAGTGCACTCCATATTACATTGACTGTTCTATTTATTATAAATTACTGTGATTGCAATTGCACATTTAGATGGAGACGTAACGTAAAGATTTTTACTCCTCGTGTATGTGAAGGATGCAAGAAATAAAGTCAATTCAAGCTGTATAAGTTAGTAGGTAAAGTGACCACGTGGCTGTAGATGGGCAAGGCAGGCTCACTGGGCTGGGAAGATCTGTTATCATGCCACATCTCTGAGTAAATATCATGGATATTAGAAAAGGGCAGGAGAACAAAACTGACCAGATGATTTCTTTTTCAATAAACTAGCACACACAGAGTGGGTAGAATGGGCTATTTCAGTATTGGAGACCCTGATCATTTAAAAGAAGTTTCTATTTTGATGTAAGGCCCTGTTTTCCCGTTGGCTGGGAGGTCAAGATCCCAGTGAACTAATCAAGGTGCCATTCCATGCACTTTTCGGATGACTTGATTTGAAATGTTGTAATGTACTTCTAAAGATATACATTTGGCTGCAAATCAGTTCAAGCTACTGTGAGTTTTGGAACGGCACTAAAATTAAGGTAAGAAGCTAACAGTAATACAAGGGTCGATTGATAAGTTCATGGTCTAAGATAGAAGGAGTCAATTTTAGAAAACCTAGCACATTTATTTTTCCTGTATTTACACACTTAGTCCAGTGGTTGTGGAGCATAGAGATCCCTCTTTGTAGAAGTCAGCGTCTTGGACCTCCAAAAGTGGTCCACAGCAGAGGTGATTGATAAGTTTGTGGCCTAAGGTAGAAGGCAATGTTAACTTCAAACTTTCTGCATTTTCACTCAAAGAGTTGAACTGCACGTGCATGTAACAAGAGCGGTATAACTCATCTCCTTCTACCTTAGGCCACGAACTTATCAATCACCCCTGCTGTTGTCCACTTCCACAAAGGAGGGATCCGTATGCTCCACGACCGCTGGACTAAGTCTGTACATGTAGGAGGGGACAATGTTGAAAAATAAATGTGCTTGGTTTTCTAAAATTGACTCCTTCTACGTTAGGCCACGAAGTTATCAATCACCCCTCGTAAATAGTAAAAGCTGACTTACTTCTTTATTTGAACAAAATATACATTCGGCCCTCTGTATCCATGGGGGTTTGTTTCCGGGACCCCCCGTGGATACCAATTTCCACGGATGCTCAAGTCCTGTATATAAAATGGCCTAGTATTTGCATATAACCTATGCACATCCTCCCGTATACTTTAAATCATCTCTGGATTACTTATAATACCTAATACAATGTAAATGCTATGTAAATAGTTGTTATACTGTATTGTTTAGGGAATAATGACAAGAAAAAAAGTCTGTACACGTTCAGTACAAACACAACCATCATAGCTCTTCTGGGAATGCTGATGCTGCCTCAGCATCAGCCAATCCCAATTCTCCCGTGATCTTTAAGTTCTTGAGGCTGTAGCGCTTTACATAGCTAGCCAGCCATCCCTTACTAGCCTTAAACTCCTTCCTCTCGCTCACAACACAAGTAGCGAATGAACGAGACACAAGGCGAACAATGCTCAAACAACGAGTAATACTTTTAATCATCTCTAGATTACAGTACTGATAATACCTAATACAATGGAAATGCTATGTAAATAGTTGTTACGCTGTATTGTTTAGGGAATAAGGACACTTTGAAGGAGGCTCAAAAATACTAATGTCAGGATCTGTGCTCAAACAATGAGTACTGGAGAGAGAACTTCCGTTTTTTTTTATCCTGATCCGCGAATGCAGAACCCGCGGATATGGAGGGCCGACTGTAGTTTAAACCAGCTGCTAACAAGCTTGGTTATTAGCTGCATAAGGAAAAGTTCTCAACTTGTTCACATAGTCAAGATTCTTTTCTACCTTGAACTGAGAAGAAAGACAATTAATCTTGGCTAAGAAGAGGTGACTACATGATATGGAAACTTCACAGGTGTGTGCAGAGGCAGGCTTGGTATGGAAAGTCTTCAAAGTTCAAATTAAATTTATTATCAAAGTATATACATATCACCATATATTGTACAATCATGAGATTCATTTGCTTGCAGGCATTCACAGTAATTACAAAGAAACACAGTAAAATCAGTGAGAAACCACACACAACAAAACAAACAACCAATGTGCAAAAAACAACAAACTGTGCAAATACAAAGTAAAAAAAATGATAACAATGATAAATAAATAAGCAAAAAATATCAAAAACATGAGATGAAGATTCCTTGAAAGTGGGTCCATAGATTGTAAGTACAGTTCAGTGTTAGAGTGAATGAATTTGAATGAAGTTATCCCCTCTGGTTCAAGAGCTTGCTGGTTGAGGGGAAATAACTATTCTTGAACCTGATAGTGTGATTCCTGAGATTCCTGTATCTCCTTCCTGATAGCAGCAGTGAGAAGAGAGCATTGCCTGGAAGGTGGGTGTCCTTGATGATGGATGCTGCTTTCCTGTGTCAGCGCCCCTTGTAGATGTACACAAAGGTGGGGAGGGCTTTTACCCATGATAGACTGGGCTGTACCCACTACTCTTTGTGGGCCTTTCTGTTCAAGGGCATTGGTGTTTCCATACCAAGCTGTAAAGCAACCAGTCAGCATACTCTGCACTGCAAACTATAGAAGTTTGTTAACGTTTTGGATGACATGCCGATCCTTTGCAAACTTCTAAGAGAGCAGAAGCGCTGCCGTGCCCTCTTGGTAATAGTTTTTATGTGTTGGACCCAGAACCGAGGAGTTCAAAGTTGATGACCCTCTCTTCCTCTGATCCCTTGATGAGATCTGGCACATGGAGCACCGTTTTACTCCTCCTGTAGTCGATAATCAATCTTTGGTTTTGGCAAACCAACCCACAAATGGCCTTTTTTTCTCAAGTGACAAACTGCTGGTGGGCTAATGATATATATACTTGGTCAAAAAAAAAAGTGATATATTTCTTTAAATAATCATGTTTGAAGTACTGTTAACATGGCTGTTAGATAAGGAACAAATTGCCTAAATAAGTTTGGTTTAGCTTATTATTCATGTCAAATGCATAGTGAGACTCAGGGCCCTTGATTCTGAACACCCATCCAGGGAATGCATCAACTTTATAACTTCCCCGTCAAGCCTTGGAAGAATTTTGTATCCTCGTTTTTCAAAAATTCTGAAGGAAAAGTGTAGTCCCTGTTATTATATCATCTTTATACGATATGAGTATGTGGGGCCCAGACACTTCTCATTGATAACTCCACTCAGAGAAGAAACAGAAGAAGCAGAAGTGGGGGAAGGTAATTCAGCTCCGAAGCCATGTACAATTAAAAGTTTGTCTGTTCATACGTTGCACAGTACACGGAGGTGGAACAAGGAAAAACAATAACAATACAGAATAAAAGTGTACAAGCTACAGAGAAAATGCAGTGCAGATAAAGAATAATGTGCCAGATTGTAACGAGGTAGGTCGTGAGGACAAGTGACAATCTTAGCATATAAGAAGTCCGTCCAAGGTACAGAAGCAGATACAAAGATGTGCAGGTGGGTTGGTCAATGGGCAACTGTCTATTACTCCGGTGCAAGTGACCGATGGAAGAACTGGGAGGAGCTGATGAGTATGTGAGAGAGGAAAGATTACAGCAAAATAGGCAAGGGAATGAAATTGCTTTGAAACTGACACAGACTCAATGGGCAGAGTGGCCACTTTCCACATCATAAGGAGATGAAAATGTAAAGATATAATTGCTAATTAATTATGTTATTGCAGAAAGGAGAATTCTTTTGGGAAGTTGATTTTTCAGGAAAAGAAATCCAACTGGGATATAATTATTTCTTCCTCTCTTCAGAAAGCTCATTGGCTGAGTAAATTAAAATTTCATCAAATAATTTCTGGTTGTATTTTCTTTATGCTGGTGAGTACCAACAGAGGCCAGCAGTGCTTCTGTTCTACCACAGTTAAGGCATTAGCTGACTGCACTCTATTGAATACTTCATTGAATACATCAAATATAATCGCTTTTAATATAAAATTATTGCTAAATAACTAATTTTATGCTTCATCAGTCAACTCCATGATACTTATGAGGGTTTGCTATGCTGAGAATTTGCTTTTGAAATCTGTTTGGAAATTCTGAGGAGCGGGCAAGAATAAGATGTTCAGTACAGATCTGGTGAGGAAATGTTACCACAATCCAACTTCCATGAAATTGAAAGGACAGAACAAAACAACAAAAGAATTAGGAGCAGGAGCTGACCATTTAGCCCTGCATTGGCTCTGCAATCCAACAAGATTGTGGCTGTTCGTTTACCTCAATGCCACTTTCCTGCACTTATCCTATTTCCCTATATTCTCTTAATCATTATGGTGCACAAAACATGATGTACCTGTCTCAGTTCTGCTACACCAACCTGGTACAGCTAGCAGTGAAATGTTATCCATATTATTGATACATTCCACCTCAGGCTACCTTGAAACAGTTTCTGAACAACTACTACTAACATATCATCTTTGGAGCCAGAGCAGCCAATACAGTGGACCATTGTTATGCCACCAACATGAAAGCTTACTGTGCTATCCCACACATACACTTTGGAAAGTCTGATCACTTGGCTGTACTTCTACCCCCAGTGCACAGGCAGAGATTAAAGACCAGTGGTGTGGAACAAGAAGCTATGGTTAACGGAGGCAGAGGACTGTTTTGGACTGGACAATATTCATAGATTTATCTTCGAGTCTGAATGAATACGACACAGTTGTCACCAGCTTCATCAAGACCTGCATGAATGAGTGTGTACCTTTGAGAATGTATCAGACATACCCAAACCAAAAGCCATGGAAGAACCAGGAGATTCATAGTCTGCTGAGGGATGGATCTGTGATCTAGGGCTTAACAGTAAGTCCAGGTATGACCTACAGAAGGCCACTGTATTTTAAAAGTGAGAACACAATTGTAATTGAGGTTAGAAGAAAAGGATGAACGACACCTCTAGCAGGGTTTGCAGGTCATTTCTTCCTACAAAGCAAAACCTAACATCATGAAGTCTATGATGCTTCAGTCCCAGATGAGCTCAATGCCTTCTGGATATGCTTTGAAAGGGAGAATGAAACTGCACGCATCTCCTTAGCATCTGGTGACCCTGTGATCTCTGTTTCGGAGGCTGATGTCAGAACATCTTTCAAGAAGGTGAGCTCTCTCCAGGCATCAGGGCCAGATGGCGTAGCTGGTAGGCTCTGAAAACGGGTGTAACCCAACAGACGGGAGTGTTGAGGGCATCTTCAATATCTCACTGGTGTAGTTGAAGGTTCTCACCCACTTCAGAAGGGTGACAATCCTACCAGTGCCCAAGAAGAGCAGAGTAAGCTACCTCAAGGACTATCACCTGGTGTCACTCACATCCATTGTGATGAAGTGGTTTGAGGGGTTAGGCATGGCTAGAATCAACTCCTGCCTAAGCAAGGACCTGGTCCTACTGCAATTTGCCTATCATCAGAATAGGTCAACTGCAGCTGCAATCTCACTGGTTCTCCAAACTGCCTTGGATCACCTGGGCAATTGTAATACCTATGTCAGGCTGATGTTTATTGATTGCAGCTCAGCCTTCAACATAATTATACCCTTAGTTCAAATCAACAAGCTCCAAAACCTGGACCCCTGTACCTCCCTCTGCAACTGGATCCTGGATTTCCTCAATGGGAGACCACAGTCTGTGTGGATCAGAAATAACATCTCCTCCTCACTGACAATCAACACCGGCACACATCAAGGATGAGTGCTTCACCCACTGCTTTACTCTCTCTACACCCACGATTGTGTGGCTAGGAATGGCTTAAATGCCATCTATTAATTTGCTGACAACACAGCAATTGTCAGAATTTCAGATGGTGACAAGGAGGCACACAGGATTGACATAGATCAGCTGGTTGAGTGGTGTTGTAGCAACAACATTGCGCTCAGCATCAATAAGACCAAGGAATTGATTAAAGACTTCAGGAAGGGGAACTAGAGAGAACATGCACTAGTCCTCATCGAGGGATGAGAAGTCGAAAAGGTCAGCAGTTTCAAGTTCCTGGATGTCAATATCTCTGAGGATCTATCCTGAGCCCAACATGTTGATGCAATTACAAAGAAGGCATGGCAGAGGCCATATTTTATGAGGAGTTTGAAGAGAATTAGAATGTCAACAAAGGCACTCACAAATTTCTCCAGATGAACCATGGAGAGCATTCTAACTGGTTCCATCACTGTCTGGTATGGAGGGGCCACTACACAAGAGTGGAAATAGCGGCAGAAGGTTTTAAACTCAGCCAGCTCCATCATGGGAACGAGCCTCCCCAGAATCCGGGACACATTCAAATGCTTAAGCCTCAGAAAGGTGGTATCCATCATTAAAGTCTGCATCACCCAGGACGTGCATTCTTCTCACTGCTATCATGAGGAGGAATTACAGGAGTCTGAAGCCACTTCACTCAACATTTCACAAATAGCTTCTTCCCCTCTGCCATCAGATTTATGAGTGGACAATGAACCCTTGAACACTACCTCAGTATTTTTCCTTTCTCTTTTTCCACTACTTATTTAATTTACTGTTCTTTTGTTATCAGTACCTCTTACTGTAATTTATAGTTTTATTATTATGTATTGCAATGCACCACTGCCTCAGAACAACAAATTTCATGACATCTGCAGGTGATATTAAATCTGATTCTGATCTTGATGGCTAAAATGCTATGATGTCTGTCATGAATACGGACAGTGACCACACCTCGGCAGATTTCTTGGAATTCCAAAGACCCACTCTCTTCTGTATATAAAAGAAAATCACATCTCAATTCAGTTCTAATTAAGTTATTTTGAAACTGACTCTTTGTTATGGACACATCAACTCCATATCTTCCCTATCAAGCCTCTGAATAATTTTGTATCCTTCAGTGATATCACCTCTCGTTCTTTAAAACTTCAGAAGGAAAAACGTAAGCCTAGTTTTTATTTCATCTTTATACAATATCAGTGAGTGGGGCCTAGTCACTACTCATGGATCCCTCCTCTTACAGAAGAGATATCAGAAAGAGAAGAAGGAGAAGGTAACTCAACTTCCAAGTTCTCTCGGTCATTCAATACAATCCCAGCTGTTCTTTTACTTCAGTACCACTTTATTACACCAACTCCTAATCCCTTATTTCCCTTGACATCTTCCGGCTACTACCATTGGGCAGGAGCATAAGGTCCCACAGAACTATTATTACCCTAAAACTGCCATGGATAACTTCAATCACCACTATTCTAAACTGTTTTTATGACCTACAGACACACTTTTAAGGAGTCTTTACAACTCATGTTCTCAGTATTTTCTACTTGGATAACATTTCTTCTTCTGTATATTGGTTATTTGTTAGTCTTAGGCCATTTATATGTAGCTTTTCATAAATACTATTGTGTTTCTTTTTTCCCTGTAAAGGCCTGCAAGAAAATCAATCTCAAACTAGTATATGGTAACATACAGTATATGTATTCTGGTAATACATTTATTTTGACCTTTGCACCTTACCCACTTTTACTGGAGCAGCTGAAGTTGTAAGGCAAATAGGATGCTGGGAGCTATAAGGCTACAAAAGACAACCTGTGAGAAGAAAGTGCAAGATGCTAGTGTATCCAGTGCAATCTTGCCTATTAGGCGAGTGGTTAACCAAAAATTTCATCTATCCCAAGGTTTCCTGTCTGGACTATAATTTGATCCAATACGTGTTTATGTGGCAAGATCAAAATATTTCAGAAGATCAAGGATCTAGTGCCTTCCCAATGTCAATTTTAACTGACATTTCGATGACAAACTCTGCCAACTTCATCAGGGATATTGTCTCAGCATATCTAGTCTGATAGTATATACACTCAACTCCAATCCAATTGGTTAATCCTCAACCAATCAGGTTTCTGCTGTCCCACTTTGTTGAAATTCTTATTCTCTAGTCTTATTTTAAAGGCACCCTTCACTAGGTGATCCCAAAAGCCATTGGTGCGGCATAGTAGTTTTGTGCCAAAGTGGTCAATCCTGTGGTCATTGCATATGTCCCACCTTAAACAAGGTGGGGCAGTGGAAACCTGATTGGTTACGGACTAACCAATCAAGAGGGAAAGACAACAGGAGTTGAGTATATATACTACTGGACGAGACATGCCTAGACATCATCCCTGATGAGAATTGTGGGGTTTTTCATTGAAATGTTGGATAAAATGGACACCTGGACCCAGTTGGAAGCTCTAGAACAGTTTATGCATGAAAGAATATTATTATATAACTTAGGAAGCCTTGGCCACTTACCTTGGAGAGCTAGTGGGTATAAAAACACCACTAATTTTTGAATATTGCCCTTCAACCATCAGGTTCTTGAACCAGAGGGGATAGCTCCACTCAACTTTACTCGCCCCCATTACTGAAATGTTTCCACAACCCATGGACTCACTTTGAAGGGCTTCTCATCTCATGTTCTCGATTCTTATTTATTTATTTATTTATTGTGCTGTTTGTTGTCTTTGGCACGTTGATAGTTTGTCTGTCCTGTTGGGGGTGGGGGTCTTCCATTGATTCCATTTTGCCTGTTGTATTTAATGTGAATGCTTACTTCTTTCAGAAGGCCTTTGACAAGGTTCCACACATGAGGAAGTCTGCCATGTTAAGAGCCCATGGTATTACAGCAAAGATACTAACATGGTTAGAGCATTGGCTGATTGGTAGGAGGCAACGGGTGGGAATAAAAGGGTCCTTGTCTGGTTGACAGCCAGTGACTAGTGGTGTTTCGCCGGGATCGGTTATGCTGTATATAAATGATTTAGATGATGGAATAGATGGCTTTGTAGCCAAGTTTGAAGATGATATGAAAAATGGTGGAGGGGCAGGTAGTGTTGAGGAAACAGGTAGGATGCAGAAGGACTTAGACAGATTAGGAGAATGGGCAAGAAAGTAGCAAATGAAGTACAATGTTGGAAAATGCATGGTCATGCACTTTGGTAGTAGAATTAAATGTGTGCACTATTTTCTAAACAGGGAGAAAATCCAAAAATCTGAGATGCAAAGAGACTTGGGAGTCCTTGCGCAGAAGACCCTGAAGGTTAACTTGCAGGTCGAGTCGGTGGTGAGGAAGGCAAATGCCATGTTAGCATTCATTTCAAGAGGTCTAGAATACAAGAGCCAGGTTGTGATGCTAAGGCCTTATAAGGCACTGGTGAGGCCTCACCTTGAGTATTGTGAACAGATTTGGGCCCCTCATCTGAGAAAAGATGTGCTGGCATTGGAGAAGGTCCAGAGGAGCTTCACAAGGATGATTCCAGGAATGAAAGGGTTACCATACGAGGAACATTTAATGGCTCTAGGTCTGTATTCACTGGAATTCAGAAAGATGGGGGGGGGTGGGGAGGATCTCACTGAAAGCTTTCAAATGTTGAAAGGCCTAGACAGAGTGGATGGCAGAGCAGACTTGATGGGCCACATGGCCTAATTCTGCTCCTAATGTCTTATGGTCTTATGGTCTAATACTCACCAGAAAATGAATCTCAGGGGTATATATGGAGACATATGTACTTTGATAATAAATTTACTTTAAACTTTGAACATTGGTAGAAGTGACAACCTCAATTGCTCTGATTAGTGAATCAGATAAAGGCCATATTGTGGAAAAGAGACAATAAAATATAAGTTTAGGCCAGAAAGCTTGAACAATATATCTTCGGCTGTCCAATAAAAATGACACGCTGAAAGTAATAATCAGTATGTGCAGATGTAGATCAAAACGCAAGGCAGGGAACAATCATGTAGTCTATAAATAATTTTAGCACACTTGCCATCAATTTAATGCCTTTTATCAAAGGCAAGAACTTCATTCCTTTCATAAGCCGTTGTCTAGTGACGCCTGGAAATGGTTTTTACAGTGAGTGCACAATACTTAGTGTCATTAGATCCCTCTTTCATGATGCATGTGCCTAATTAATTTGAATGGAATGGCCAGATCTAAGGCTCAAAGTTTGATTGAATGGAATGGGTATGTGGTGGGGGAACTGTGTTTGAAACCGTGACTGAGCTTTTGAACACTGCTATGCAACAAGTGACAGCAACAAGAATGAGTTAAGTAATTATGCTAAGGATTAGATGTAGGCCATTGGAGATCTTCCCGGGCTTGCACCATTTCCACCACATATACACGTCGCTCTTCAAGTTCAAGTTCATGTTTATTGTCATTCAACCATGCAAACATATGCAGCTAAACAAAATATTGTTCCTCTGGGGCTAAGATGCAAAACAGAGTACATACAGGATAGTCACACACAACAAGTATAGTTACGATGCAGCACATGTGGTCACAAAGTACCATTAGCACAAGTCCCTAAGTGACCTGGCCTGGAGATTGATAGGCTGACATAAGGTGAGGAGGTGCAATGTTACTGGCACTATTATGATAAAACAAACAACAGTATAAATATGTGGAACAGCAGCGATGAAAGATGAAAAGGGAACAGTGCAGGATGAGAATGTGACTGTGCGGAAGGGAGTAGGACACAGGGAAGAGGGCACAGCAGGGTGTTCAGACAGGGTGTACCTGTGTGCTGGGTGACAGCAGGGTGTTCAGACAGGGTGTACCTGTGTGCTGGGTGACAGCAGGGTGTTCAGACAGGATGACCTGTGTGCTGGGTGACAGCAGGATGTTCAGTCAGGGTGTACCTGTGTGCTGGGTGATAGCAGGGTGGCCAGACAGGGTGTACATGTGTGCTGGGTGACAGCAGGGTGTTCAGACAGGGTGTACCTGTGCGCTGGGTGACAGCAGGGTGTTCAGACAGGGTGTACCTGTGCGCTAGGTGACAGCAGGGTGTTCAGACAGGGTGTACCTGTGCGCTAGGTGACAGCAGGGTGCTCAGACAGGGTGTACCTGTGTGCTGGGTGAAAGCAGGGTGCTCAGACAGGGTGTAACTGTGTGCTGGGTAACAGCAGGGTGTTCAGGTAGGGTGTTCATGTGCGCTGGGTGACAGCAGGGTGTTCAGACAGGATGACCTGTGTGCTGGGAGACAGCAGGATGTTCAGACAGGGTGTACCTGTGTGCTGGGTGACAGCAGGGTGCTCAGACAGGGTGTACCTGTGTGCTGGGTGACAGCAGGATGTTCAGACAGGGTGTACCTGTGTGCTGGGTGACAGCAGGGTGTTCAGACAGAGTGTACCTCTGTACTGGGTAACAGCAGGGCTTTCAGACAGGGTGTAACTGTGCACTGGGTGACAGCAGGGTGTTCAGACTGGGTGTAACTGTGTGCTGGGCGACAACAGGGTGTTCAGACAGGGTGTACCTGTGTGCTGGGTGATAGCAGGATATTCACACAGGGTGTACCTGTGTACTGGGTGACAGCAGGGTGTTCAGACAGCGTGTAACTGTGCACTGGGTGACAGCAGCGTGTTCAGACAGCTTGTACCTGTGTGCTGGGTGACAGCAGGGTGTTCAGACAGGGTGTACCTGTGTGCTGGGTGACAGCAGGGTGTTCAGACAGGGTGTACCTGTGTGCTGGGTGACAGCAGGGTGTTCAAACAGGGTGCACATGTGTGCTGGGTGACAGCAGGGTGTTCAGACAGGGTGTACATGTGCACTGGGTGACAGCAGGGTGTTCAGACAGGCTGTACATGTGCGCTAGGTGACAGCAGGGTGTTCAGACAGGGTGTACCTGTGCGCTAGGTGACAGCAGGGTGCTCAGACACGGTGTACATGTGTGATGGGTGAGAGCAGGGTGCTCAGACAGGGTGTAACTGTGTGCTGGGTAACAGCAGGGTGTTCAGACAGGGTGTACTTGTGTGCTGGGTGACAGCAGGATGTAAAGACAGGGTGTACCTGTGCGCTGGGTGACAGCAGGATGTTTAGACAGGGTGTACCTGTGCGCTGGGTGACAGCACGGTGCTCAGACAGGGTGTACCTGTGCGCTGGGTGACAGCAGGGTGGTCAGACAGGGTATACCTGTGCGCTGTGAAACAGCAGGGTGTTCGGACAGGATGTACCTGTGTGCTGGGTGAAAGCAGGGTGTTCAGACAGGTTGTACCTGTGTGCTGGGTGACAGCAGAGCATTCAGATGGGTGTACCTGTGTGTTGGGTGACAGCAGGATGTTCAGACTGGGTGTACCTGTTTGCTGGGTGACAGCATGGTTTTCAGACAGGGAGTACCTATGCGCTGAGTGACAGCAGGGTGGTCAGACAGGGTGTACCTGTGTGCTGGGTGACAGCAGTGTGTTCAGACAGGGTGTACCTGTGTGCTGGGTGACAGCAGGATATTCTGACTGGGTGTACCTGTGTGCTGGTGACAGCAGGGCATTCAGACAGGGTGTTCATGTGCACTGGGTGACAGCAGGATGTTCAGACAGGGTGTACTGGTGTGCTGGGTGACAGCAGGGTGGTGAGACAGGGTGTACCTGTGTGCTGGGTGACAGCAGTGTGTTCAGACAGGGTGTACCTGTGTGTTGGGTGACAGCAGGATGTTCAGACAGGGTGTACCTGTGTGCTGGGTGACAGCAGGGTGCTCAGACAGGGTGTACCTGTGTGCTGGGTGACAGCAGGGTGTTCAGACAGGGTGTACCGGTGCGCAGGGTGACAGCAGGGTGTCAGACAGGGTGTACCTGTGTGCTGGGTGACAGCAGTGTGTTCAGACAAGGTGTACCTGTGTGTTGGGTGACAACAGGATGTTCAGACTGGGTGTACCTGTGTGTTGGGTGATAGCAGGATGTTCAGGCAGGGTGTACCTGTGTGCTGGGTGACAGCAGGGTGTTCAGACAGGGTGTACCTGTATGTTGGGTGACAGCAGGGAGTTCAGACAGGTTGTACCTTTGCGCTGGGTGACAGCAGTGTGTTCAGACAGGGTGTACCTGTGTGCTGGGTGACAGCAGGATATTCTAACTGGGTGTACCTGTGTGCTGGTGACAGCAGGGTGTTCAGACAGGGTGTACCTGTGTGCTGGGTGACAGCAGGATGTTCAGACAGGGTGTTCCTGTGCACTGGGTGACAGCAGGGTGTTCAGACTGGGTGTACCAGTCCGCTGGGTGATAGCAGGTTGTTCAGACAGGGTGTACCTGTGTGCTGGGTGACAGCAGGGTTTTCATACAGGGTGTAACTGTGTTCTGGGTGACAGCAGGGTGTTCAGACAGGGTGTACGTGTGCGCTGGGTAACAGCAGGGTGTTCGGACAGGGTGTACCTGTGTGCTGGGTGAAAGCAGGGTGGTCAGACAGGGTGTACCTGTGTGCTGGGTGACAGCAGGATGTTCAGACTGGGAGTACCTGTGTGCTGGGTGACAGCAGGATGTTTAGACAGGGTGTACCTGTGTGCTGGGTGACAGCAGGATGTTCAGACTGGGTGCACCGGTGCGCTGGGTGACAGCACGGTGCTCAGACAGGGTTTACCTGTGTGCTGGGTGACAGCAGGGTGGTCAGACAGGGTATACCTGTGCGCTGGAAAACAGCTGGGTGTTCGGACAGGATATACCTGTGTGCTGGGTGAAAGCAGGGTGGTCAGACAGGGTGTACCTGTGTGCTGGGTGACAGCAGGGCATTCAGACAGGGTGTTCATGTGCACTGGGTGACAGCAGGGTATTCAGACAGGGTGTACCTGTGCGCTGGGTGACAGCAGGGCATTCAGACAGGGTGTACCTGTGTGCTGGGTGAAAGCAGGGTGCTCAGACAGGGTGTAACTGTGTGCTGGGTGACAGCAAGGTGGCCAGACAGGGTGTAACTGTGTGCTGGGTAACAGCAGGGTGTTCAGACAGGGTGTACCTGTGAGCTGGGTGAAAGCAGGGTGTTGAGACAGGTTGTACCTGTGTGCTGGGTGACAGCAGGGTGGTCAGACAGGGTGTACCTGTGTGCTGGGTGAAAGCAGGGTGGTCAGACAGGGTGTACCTGTGTGCTGGGTGAAAGCAGGGTGGTCAGACAGGGTGTACCTGTGTGCTGGGTGACAGCAGGGTGTTCAAACAGGGTGTACCTGCATGCTGGGTGACAGCAGGGTGTTCAGACAGAGTGTACCTGTGCACTGGGTGAGAGCAGGGTGTTCAGACAGGTTGTACCTGTGTGCTGGGTGACAGCAGGGCATTCAGACAGGGTGTTCATGTGCACTGGGTGACAGCAGGATGTTCAGACAGGGTGTACCTGTGTGCTGGGTGACAGCAGAGCATTCAGACAGGGTGTACCTGTGTGCTGGGTGACAGCAGAGCATTCAGACAGGGTGTTCATGTGCACTGGGTGACAGCAGGATGTTCAGACTGGGTGTACCAGTGCGCTGGGTGACAGGGTGGTCAGACAGGGTGTACCTGTGTGCTGGGTGACAGCAGGTTGTTCAGACAGGGTGTACCTGTGTGCTGGGTGACAGCAGGGTGTTCAGACAGGGTGTACCTGTGTGCTGGGTGACAGCAGGGTGTTCAAACAGGGTGTACCTGCATGCTGGGTGACAGCAGGGTGTTCAGACAGGGTGTACCTGTGCACTGGGTGAGAGCAGGGTGTTCAGACAGGTTGTACCTGTGTGCTGGGTGATAGCAGGGTGTTCAGACAGGTTGTACCTGTGTGCTGGGTGACAGCAGGGTGTTCGGACAGGATGTACCTGTGTGCTGGGTGAAAGCAGGGTGCTCAGACAGGGTGTACCTGTGTGCTGGGTGACAGCAGGGTGTTCAGACAGGGTGTACCTGTGCACTGGGTGACAGCAGGGTGTTCAGACAGGGTGTACCTGTGTGCTGGGTGACAGTAGGGCATTCAGACAGGGTGTTCATGTGCACTGGGTGACAGCAGGATGTTTAGACTGGGTGTACCGGTGCGCTGGGTGACAGCAGGGTGGTCAGACAGGGTGTACCTGTGTGCTGGGTGACAGCAGTGTGTTCAGACAGGGTGTACCTGTGTGTTGGGTGACAGCAGGATGTTCAGACTGGGTGTACCTGTTTGCTGGGTGACAGCAGGGTGTTCAGACAGGGAGTACCTGTGCGCTGGGTGACAGCAGGGTGTTCAGACAAGGTGTACCTGTGCGCTGGGTGACAGCAGGGCATTCAGACAGGGTGTACCTGTGTGCTGGGTGAAAGCAGGGTGCTCAGACAGGGTGTAACTGTGTGCTGGGTGACAGCAGGGTGGTCAGACAGGGTGTACCTGTGTGCTGGGTGACAGCAGGGTGTTCAGACAGGGTGTACCTGTGTGCTGGGTGACAGCAGGGTGTTCAGACAGGATGTACCTGTGTGCTGGGTGACAGCAGGATGTTCAGACAGGGTGTACCTGTGTGCTGGGTGACAGCAGGGTGTTCAGACAGGGTGTACCTGTGTGCTGGGTGACAGCAGGATGTTCAGACAGGGTGTACCTGTGTGCTGGGTGACAGCAGGGTGTTCAGACAGGGTGTACCTGTGTGCTGGGTGACAGCAGGGCATTCAGACAGGGTGTAACTGTGCACTGGGTGACAGCAGGGTGTTCAGACTGGGTGTACCTGTGTGCTGGGTGACAGCAGGGTGTTCAGACAGGGTGTACCTGTGCACTGGGTGACAGCAGGGTATTCAGACAGGGTGTACCTGTGTGCTGGGTGAAAGCAGGGTGCTCAGACAGGGTGTAACTGTGCACTGGGTGACAGCAGGGTGTTCAGACAGGTTGTACCTGTGTGCTGGGTGACAGCAGGGTGGTCAGACAGGGTGTACCTGTGTGCTGGGTGACAGCAGGGTGTTCAGACAGGGTGTACCTGTGTGCTGGGTGACAGCAGGGTGTTCAGACAGGGTGTACCTGTGTGCTGGGTGACAGCAGGGTGTTCAGACAGGGTGTACCTGTGTGCTGGGTGACAGCAGGATGTTCAGACAGGGTGTACCTGTGCGCTGGGTGACAGCAGGGTGTTCAGACAGGGTGTACCTGTGTGCTGGGTGACAGCAGGGTGGTCAGACAGGGTGTACCTGTGTGCTGGGTGACAGCAGGGTGTTCAGACAGGGTGTACCTGTGTGCTGGGTGACAGCAGGGTGTTCAGACAGGTTGTACCTGTGTGCTGGGTGACAGCAGAGCATTCAGACAGGGTGTACCTGTGTGCTGCGTGACAGCAGGATGTTCAGACTGGGTGTACCTGTTTGCTGGGTGACAGCAGGGTGTTCAGACAGGGTGTACCTGTGCGCTGGGTGACAGCAGGGTGTTCAGACAGGGTGTACCTGTGTGCTGGGTGACAGCAGGGTGTTCAGACAGGGTGTACCTGTGTGCTGGGTGACAGCAGGATGTTCAGACAGGGTGTACCTGTGTGCTGGGTGACAGCAGGGCATTCAGACAGGGTGTACCTGTGCGCTGGGTGATAGCAGGGTGTTCAGACAGGGTGTACCTGTGTGCTGGGTGACAGCAGGGTGGTCAGACAGGGTGTACCTGTTTGCTGGGTGACAGCAGGGTGTTCAGACAGGGTGTACCTGTGTGCTGGGTGACAGCAGGATGTTCAGACTGGGTGTACCTGTGTGCTGGGTGACAGCAGGGTGTTCAGACAGGGTGTACCTGTGTGCTGGGTGACAGCAGGGTGTTCAGACAGGGTGTACCTGTGTGCTGGGTGACAGCAGGGTGTTCAGACAGGGTGTACCTGTGTGCTGGGTGACAGCAGGGTGTTCAGACAGGATGTACCTGTGTGCTGGGTGACAGCAGGGTGTTCAGACAGGGTGTACATGTGTGCTGGGTGACAGCAGGGTGTTCAGACAGGGTGTGCATGTGTGCTGGGTGACAGCAGGATGTTCAGACAGGGTGTACCTGTGCACTGGGTGACAGCAGGGTGTTCAGACTGGGTGTACATGTGTGCTGGGTGACAGCAGTGTGTTCAGACAGGGTGTACCTGTGCGCTGGGTGACAGCAGGGCATTCAGACAGGGAGTACCTGTGCGCTGGGTGACAGCAGAGTGTTCAGACAGGATGTACCTGTGCACTGGGTGACAGCAGGGTGTTCAGACTGGGTGTACATGTGTGCTGGGTGACAGCAGGGTGTTCAGACAGGGTGTAACTGTGTGCTGGGTGACAGCAGGGCATTGAGACAGGGTGTACCTGTGCGCTGGGTGACAGCAGGATGTTCAGACAGGATGTACCTGTGCGCTGGGTGACAGCAGGACATTCAGACAGGGTGTACCTGTGCACTGGGTGACAGCAGGGTGTTCAGACAGGGTGTAACTGTACGCTGGGTGACAGCAGGGTTTTCAGACTACGAGCCTAGGGAAGAAGCTGCCATCCAAACTGACAGTTCTAGTTCACATTCTGCAATAACTTCTACCTGACTGCAGGAGGTCAAAGAGATTGTGGGTAGGATGGTACAACGCTGGATGCTCTGTTTATGAAACACCTCTGATTTATGTCCTGCATGGGGGGATGAGACATCCCAACAACGTTTTCAGCAATCTTCACCATCTGTTGCAGACTCTTGGGACTTGATGCATTGCAATTCCCACACCAGATTGTAATCAGCTCTTCAGGATACTTTCAATGGTACTTTCGTAAATTGTGGTGGGAATGGGGAGGAGGGGAGCCTCGATCGCCTTAATCTCCTCAGGAAGTTGAGTGCTGTATTGGCTAAAGAGATGGCTTTGAGGGACCAGGTGAGATCATCAGCAATGTGCATGCCAAGAAACATAGTGATCCTGACTCCCTCCACGGAGAAGCCGTGCTGTAGGGATTGGTTGACCTGTGCCTTCTCGCAGTCCACATCATCAGTCCACATGGCAGATGCAATTTAATGTGGATAAATGTGAAGTTATCCACTTTGGTGGCAAAAATAGGAAAACAGATTATTATCTGAATGGTGGCCGATTAGGAAAAGGGGAGGTGCAACGAGACCTGGGTGTCATTATACACCAGTCATTGAAAGTGGGCATGCAGGTACAGCAGGCGGTGAAAAAGGCAAATGGTATGCTGGCATTCATAGCGAGAGGATTCGAGTACAGGAGCAGGGACGTACTACTGCAGTTGTACAAGGCCTTGGTGAGACCACACCTGGAGTATTGTGTGCAGTTTTGGTCCCCTAATCTGAGGAAAGACATCTTGGCCATAGAGGAAGTACAAAGAAGGTTCACCAGATTGATTCCTGGGATGGCGGGACTTTCATATGAAGAAAGACTGGATGAATTGGGCTTGTACTCATTGGAATTTAGAAGATTGAGGGGGGATCTGATTGAAACGTATAAGATCCTAAAGGGATTGGACAGGCTAGATGCAGGAAGATTGTTCCCGATGTTGGGGAAGTCCAGAACGAGGGGTCACAGTTTGAGGATAGAGGGGAAGCCTTTTAGGACCAAGATTAGGAAAAACTTCTTCACACAGAGAGTGGTGAATCTGTGGAATTCTCTGCCACAGGAAACTGTTGAGGCCAGTTCATTGGCTATATTTAAGAGGGAGTTAGATATGGCCCTTGTGGCTACGGGGGTCAGGGGTATGGAGGGAAGGCTGGGGCGGGGTTCTGAGTTGGATGATCAGCCATGATCATAATAAATGGCGGTGCAGGCTCGAAGGGCCGAATGGCCTAATCCTGCACCTATTTTCTATGTTTCTATGTTTCTATCTCTTTAGTCTTGTCCACATTGAGACTCAGGTTGTTGTGTTCAGACCAGAGCACAAGCCTCATTACCTTCTCATGGCATGCCTAATTATATGGGTAGACCTGGATTTAGCAGTACAGTCTTGGGTTAGCAGTGTGAGCAGCAGTGGGTTGAGCATGCTGCTTTGGAGGATCATGCTGGTCAGCTGACATGTCCTGCTTTGGTGGTTAATTAGCATCTTCAGAGTGGAGCCGAGTTTGTGTTGGATTGCCAGTTGAAGTAAAGCTACACAATTTAACTGCAACCTGTAGCCCGTTAAGGGGAGATGAGGTATTTCTCAAAACCTGGTGAGAGTGACTGGTGCAGCAAATCACAAAGAATTGCTATTTGAAATAATGTGCAGTTTATTAAAAATTGGTGCACACCAGAAGAACAGACAAAGCTGAACGACCTGAGCTTGAATTTGGTACAGCTTTTTAATTACAGTAAAACTACATTTTGATAACACAATGGAGGTTACAGGAAAACTTAGTTATGAAACAGGCTAGTTACTGATTATCCACAGGTCTAACAGTCAATCCAATTTTCTATTAGGTGCAAGCTACGACTTAATTAGCAATGTTCCTGAAAGTTGGGTGTCGGTCCTGCTGAATTCCATGACTTTACTTTTGTTTGTGTTTTCCTGTTACCACAGTAGCAAAACCACATCCCTATTTACTAGTTATTAGCCCTCACTAATCTTTCCCTGACAGCAGGTAGTGCGCATAATCAGACATATCAGTTCACTGACGTACTCCTCATCTCTGTTGCATTTCCACCTGCTACACTCCTCTCATCTATCCATCAGCAATCTCTAGCAATCGTTTGCTCTGCACAACAGTTAAGTCCAAAAATCATTGGAAACATAGAGTACAGCATAGAAACAAGCCTTTTGTCCCATCTAGTCCATGCCAAAACTATTTAAGCTGCTTACTCCCAATGACCTGCATCAGGACCATAGCCTTCCATATCCCTACTATCCATATACCTACCAAAACTTCTATTAAACATTGAAATCGAGCTTGAATGGATCACATGCTGGCAGCTCATTCCACACTCTCACAACCCTCTAAGTGAAGAAGTTTCCCCTTGTGTTCCCCTTAAGCTTCTCATCTTTCACCTTTAACCCTTGACCTCTGGTTGAAATCCCATCTAACCTCAATGGAAAAAGCCTGCTTGCATTTAACCCATCTTAACCCTAATAATTCTGTATACATCTATCAAGTCTCCTCTCAATCTTCTACATTCTAAAGAATACAATCCTAATCTATTCAATCTTTCCTTATAATTCAGGTCCCCTAGAAGTGTCAACATCCTAGTAAATTTTCTCTGTACTCTTTCCTGTACGTAGGTGACCAAAACAGCACACAATACTCCAAATCAGGCCTCACCAAACCCTATTCAACTTCAACATAACATCCCACCTTCTGTACTCAATACATTGATTTATGAAGGCCAATGTACCAAAAGCTTTCTTTACGATCCTACCTACCTATGACACCACTTTCAATGGATTATGTACCTGTATTCCCAGGTCCTTTTATTCTATCACACTCCTGAGTGCCCTAACATTCACTGTGTAAGACTTACCCCGGGTTGGTTCTACTAAAGTGCAGCACCGCACACTTGCCTGCATTAAATTCCATCTACTATTTTCAGCCCATTTTTCCAGTTGATGCAGATCCCTCTGCAAACCGTGATAGCCTTCCTCACTGTTGACTACTCCCCCAATCTTGGTGTCATCTGCAAGTTTGCTGATCCAGTTAACCACATTATCATCTAGATCATTGATATAGATGACAAATAACAAAGGACTCAGCAGCAAACCCTGTGGCACACCACTAGTCACAGGCTTCCAGTCAGAGAGACACCATCTACTACCACTCACACAAAGCCAATTTCTAATCCAATTTACTACGTCATCCCAAATACTGAGCGACTGAACCTTCTTGACCAGCCTCCCATGCACAATGTCCATGTAGACAATATTCACTGCCTTGCCTTCATCCACTTTCCTGGTAACTTCTTTGAAAAACTCGAAAGGATTGGTTAGACATGACCCACCATGCATGAAGCCATGTTGACTATCCTTAATCAGTCCATGTCTATCCAAATACTTGAATATCGGTCCCTTAGAATACCTTCCGATAACTTTCCCAAAACTGACATCAGACTGACAGGCCTACATTTTCCTGGTTTCTGTTTTGAGACCTTTTTTAAACAGCAGAACAACATTGGCTATCCTCCAATCTCCTGATTCCTTATCTGTCACTAAGGATAATTTAAATATCTCTGCTACGGCCCTGGCAAATTCTGCACTTGCATCCCATAAATCCTTGTCAGGCCCTGTGGATTTATCCACCCTGATTTGCCTCATTGTAGCAAACACCCCCTTCTCTGAAATCTGTATGGGGTTCATGAAATTGATGTGCTTTGCCTCACTTCTATAGATTCTATTTCCATCTCCTGAGCAAATATAGATTCAAAGGATGGATTTAAGATCTCTCCCATCAATTTTGGTTCCATACATGGATTTATATTCTGAGGACCAATTTTGTCCCGAGCAATCATTTTGCTCTTAGCATACCTGTAGAATCCCTTAGAATTCTCCTTTATCTTGTTTGCTAGAGCAACTATGGGCCTTCTTTTAGCTTTCCTGATTCCTTTCTTCAGTGTTCTCTTGCATTTCTAGTACTCTATAAGCACTGCATTTGTTCCTACTTGCCTATACCTGCTATGATCCTCCTTTTTCCCCTCTTAATCTCAATATCTCTTGAAAACTAAATTCCCTACACTTTTTATCTTTACCTTTTATTCTTACAGGCACATACAAGCTTTGTACTCTCAAATTCATTTTTGAAGGCCTCCCACTTTCCAAGTACACCTTTGCCAGAAAGCAGCCTGTCCCAGTCCACACTTGCCAGATCATTTCTGACACCATCAAAATTGGCCTTTCTCCAATTTAGAATCTCAACCTGTGGTCCAGGCTTATTTCTTTGCATATTTACTTTGAAGCTAATGGCATTGTGATCACTGGATGCAAGGTGTTCCCCAACACAAACCTCTGTCACCTACCCTGACTCAAATCCAGCAGATCCAGTATCGCACACTCTCTTGTTGGAACTTCAATGTACTGTTGAAGGAAACTTTGCTGATCACATCTGACAACCTCTCTCCCATCTAGTCCTTTTACAGTATGGGATTCCCAGTCAATATGTGGAAAGTTAAAATCACCTTCTTTAACAACCTTATGTTTCTTGCAACAGTCTGTGATCTCTTTATAGATTTGTTCCTCTAAATCCCCAGGACCTTTGGGTGGTCTGCAATATAACCCAACTAACATGGTCATGCATTTCTTATTTCTCAGTTCCACCATAATGCCTCATGAGTTACATTGAACTGCCATAACATTTTCCCTGACTAGTATCGCCACCCCTCCTTCTTTAATCCCACCTACTCTGTCACATCTAAAGTAACAAAATATTGAGCTGCCTGTCCCACTCCTCCTGTAACCAAGTCTCACTATTGGTTACAATGTCATAATTCCAGATGTTGATCCACAGCCTGAGTTCAACCACCTTTCCTATGATACTGCTTGCATTGAAATATACGCAGTTTGAGACACTAGTCGCACCATGCTGAACCTTTTGGTTCCTGACTTTGCCCGAAGGTCTTACCAACATCTGTTCAACCCCTCCACTAACTGTTCTGGCACTATGGTTCCCATCCCCTGCAAATCTAATTTACACCCCACCATGCAGCATTGACAAACCTTCCCACTAGGATATTAGTCCCTCTCCTGTTGAAATCATGCCTTCTGTGCAGGTCCCACCTTCCCTGGGAGAGGGCCCAATGATCCAAAAATCTTAGGCCCTCCCTCCTACACCAACGTATTAAACTATATAATCTTCCTAGTTCAGGCCTCACTAGCACATGGCATGGGTAGCAATCCTGAGATCACGACCCTGGACATCCTGGCCTTTAATTTAGCACCCAACTCGTCCTACCCATGTCATTGATACCTACATGGACCACAACCTCTGCTTGTTCTCCCTCCCACTTAAGATTGCTGAGGACTCGAACTGAGATGTCCCTTGCACCCAGGAGGCAACATACCATCCGACAATTTTGTTCTCACCTTTGTGTCTCACAATTCGCCCAAACAGGTTCAAGAACAGTTACTACCCCTTAGCCATCAGGCTCTTGAACAAAAGGGATAACTACACTCATTCTATTTCTGGTGTTCCCACAACTGATGGTCTCAGTTTAAGGACTCTTTATCTGGTTATTTCATGCTTATGATTTATTGCTATTAATTTACATTTGTATTTGCACTGTTTGTGGTTCATTGATCCTGTTTACAGTTACTGTTCTAAGTATGCCCACAGGAAAAAGAATCTAATGGTTGTATGTGGTGACATTTATGTACTCTGAAAATAAATTTTACTTTGTACTTTTGAACTTTGAGAACCTCCTGTCTGTTCCCCTAACTAACAAATCCCCTATTTTCATACAGTGCCTCTTCACCCCACTTCCCTTCTGAGTCACAGAGCTAGACGTGGTGGTAGAGACACGATCACCCTGACTTTCCTCTGTGAGGTCAACCTCCCCTTACAGTATCCAAAGTGAGGGGGATAGCCACAGGGGTACTCTGCACTGGCTCCTTAACTCCTTTCCCCTTCCTGAATGTCATCCAGTTTCCTGTGTTACCTTGGATGTAAATACTTCACTGTATGTCCTATCTATCACCTCCTCAGCCTCCTGAATGATCTGGAGTTCATCCAGATTCAGCTCCAGCTCCTTAACACAGATCGTAAGAAACTGCAGCTGGATGCACTTTGCAGTGGTAGTCCTCGGGGACACTGGACATCTCCCTGCCGTCCCATATCTAGCAAAAAGCACATTCCACTGGCTGGCATCTCTACTGTCCTAGCTGAGCAGCTGTAAAGGGAAAAAAGAAGCTTGAGCTTGAGCTCTTCTTTTCTTTGCTTTCTCTGACTGAAGCCTCTCCTTGCTGAAGAGCTAAAGCTTCAAGATCACCACTCTGACTTGTCCACTCCAATGATGGCTGCTGCACTTTCCCCGTCTTCCTTTATTTAGCTCTTGCAAATCTATCTCAAAAGCAGATCGGTCGCTGGTCAAAGCTCTATTGCATTGCCTTTTTCTACTCGGACAGTGGACCTGAGTGAAATCCCCTCCTCTCAACCTCCTGATGTCCGGTTTGGTCGCTGGTCAAAGCTCCATTACATTGTTGGCTTCTCACTCATGCCTCACAACTTGGACGCGCTGACAACATGTAACCAGGAAAAAGCATGCTGCCCAAACTGATTAAAAGATTCCTCTCTTATGCTTGTGGCCAGCTCAATAAGCCAGCAGGGGTGAGTCAGGATTGCCGAGCTTTCCATCAGACCCCTTCAGAGGAAAAAGCACTGCCTTTACTTCAAGGAACCATGAATTGAGAACATCTAAATTTATTAAAGGCGGTGGTAACCTTGTACCTCTTCATCCTTGCAAACTATTATATCCAGAGCAACACATAGAATGCTGAAGGAACTCTGCAGGTCAGGCAGCACCAACGGAAGGGAATAAACAGTTGATGTTTTGGGCTGAGACTTTTCATCAAGACTGAAATGGAAAGGAGAAAAAAAAACAGAAAAAGAAGTTGGGGAGAGGGGAAGGAGCACAAGCCAGCAAGTGATAAGTGAAACCAGGTGAGAGGGAAGGTTAGTGGGTGGGAGTGGAGATAAAGCAGAAACTGGGTGGTGATAGGTGGAAAATGGCTGAAGATGGAGGAATCTGATAGGAGAGGAGAGTGGAATATGGAAGAAATGGAAGGGGGAGGGGAACCAAAGGGAGGTGATGGGCAGTTGTGGCGAAAGGGAGGATTAAGAGGAGAGCCAGAATGGGGAATGAAAAGGGAGGGGGAGAAATTACTGGCAGTTGCAGAAATCAATATTCATGCCGACAGATTGGAGGCTACTCACATGGAATATTATATCCTCCATTTTGTAGGGGAAAGAATAGCGAGGGCTATTAACTAGTGAATAGGAATGTGGATAGTGCTAATGTGGTGACAGGGAATCCCTACAACACTCCATTGAAAAATCTTGTCTAATTTACAAGATGCTGAAAGTAGAGGCAGCTCCATCTTCCCTCCCCAACAATCCCAACATTTTTACTTTCTCCTTTCACAGTGCCAATGGGGAATAACCAACACCAAGCACTTATAGACAGGTGAGGCAGGGGAAGGATGGAGCATGTGTCATATCCCTAAAGCTCAGGACTTGGAGGAACACCATGAAGGTGCAGAAAAAAGCACTCACTATCAAACACTGCACAACAATGACAGCTGCACAGCATGCCAAGGAGTGCAAAGTCTAGCAGCAGTCAGGTACCATCTCTGTGCAAAACTCTGAGCCCATTCTTTACAACGCGAAATTAGCCCCACTACTGCACCCATGAAATCCAGGAAAACCTTGTGTCTGCTGAAAGAGTTTACAGTTCAATTTACAATGCCATACAGCTCCCATCAGAACTCGGTGCGTGTCGGGGGAGGGGGGTGGGGTGGTAGGGTTTAAAATTTTCAACCACATCTCTGGATATTACAAGCAAAAGGTGCCGTGTCATCCATCAACCTGATCATAAAGAAATATAAAGATTAGCTTTATTTGTCACATGTACAGTACATCAAAACATACAGTGAAATATGTCATTTGCGTCAAGTCAAATTGGGGATTGTGCTGAGGGCAGCCCACAAGTGTTGCCACAGTTCTGGCATGCCTGTAGCTCACTAACCCTAACCCTAATCCTTACGTCAGAGGAATGTGGGAGGAAACCGGACAAAACCCACACAGTCAGGGGAAGAATATACAATGTCTATAGAGGGAATTGAATCTCGATAATTTTATTAGGGTTGTCCTGTGCTGTGAAAACAGCATTTTGCTTCTACTGCTGCCTCCCTATCAATGCCCTTGTTCATCATGTCAGCAGCCCAAGCTGCAACAGTGCAGTTTGTTGACTCATCACCTTTTATCCCAAGATCGACAGGTTCTGTATCATGTACCATATTTCCATAATAAATATGCACTTTTCACTAAAATCATCATTGTTGGAGTTCTGGGTTTCAGATATAAGTTCTGAACCATAGACTGTGAGAACTATATCACCAAACTTTGACTTGTCAGAATAGGTCAACTGCAGCTGGCATAGAGAACATCATGGAATGAAGTAACCATGACTACTGCCAGGCTAATAACCATTGAACAACATTATGGTTAAACATCAGTTATAGGTTAGAGGATTAAATCCTATTCTGTTCTTGAAAGCTAACTACAACCAAGGGAAGGCATTGTGTGGACGCTAACTTCAAGTTCAATGGCTGGTTTATCCTTCTAGTCAGCTCTCTGGCTGCACATCAAACAACCACAACATGACATTAAATAAAGTGTGATGCTTATTTCTGGACCCAAGCTTGTTTACAATTACAGTCAATACCTACACACCAAAAGCTTCATTTTGAAACAAATTTCTTCAGAGATTTAAAGTATTTAAAGATCTGTACAGTATGTATTAAAGATGGAGTAAAGGAGAAGAATCCAATTCAGAAAGAAAGGATGAAATAGATAGATAAATCTGTATAGATAAATAGGTAGATAAATAAGTAACTAAATTAATAAATAGATGAATGAATGAATAAATAAATAGATAAATAAATTAATTAATTAATTAAAAACAAGTATCTCCATCTCAAACATTCCTAATGTGCCGAATTAAACTGTTATCAGCAACACATTAAAGGGATTCATTTCCCCAAAGATTGCCGAGCAGAGCTCGCTGTGACAGTAACAAATCTGTACTAGGCATCGTAAGCCTTACAATCATGAGAGAGCTTGGATTTTACCTGCTGAAGCTTTTTGGAATAAATACTTTATCAGGCACTTTTGCAAACTCTGTCTGCTATCTTTATGCAACTGTGATACTGATACATCTGCCTTTATCTTCTCCCTCTCAAGCTGCAGGGTGAATTCCATCAGATTATGATCACTACCTCCTACAGGATTCATTTACCTTAAGCTCCCAAATCAAACCTAATTCATTAAACAACATCCAATATCGAAATGCCTTTCCCCTAGCTGGCTCAACCACAAGCTGTTCTAAAAAGGCATCTTGTAGGTATTCTATAAATTCCTTTTCTGGGGATCCAGCACCAAGCTGATTTTCCCAATCTTACCTGTATATTGAAATCCCCATGACTATCATAACATAGCCCTTATTATACACCTTTTCTAACTCTTTTGGTAATTTGTGGCCCACGTCTTTTCTACTGTTCGAAGTCCTGTACATACTGTAACTTCCATCGAGGTCTTTTATCCTTGCAGTTTCTAACCCCACCCAGAAGTATTCTACATTTTCTGATCCTATGTCACCTCTTTTTAAGGATTTGACATTTTTTAATCAACAGAACCACCCCACCCCCTCGGCATACCTGCCTGTCTTTTTAATACAAGGTTTATCCTCAGGTTTTAAACACCCAACTATAATCTTTCGGTCACAACTGATGATGCTCACAACATTATACCAGCCATTCTAACTGCACTACAAGATTATCTACCTTATTTTGTGTACAGCATGCATTCAAATATAACACATTCACCCTGTAATCATCACCGTTTTCAATTTTGGCCCCATATTAAACTTTAACTCATCCCACTGAGTGCAATTTTGCCCAATTATCTGCCTGTCCTGCCTCACAGTCTAACTGCACAATGCATCTACTTATATATCAATTGCCCTATCCTCAGCCATATCACTCCAGTTCCCAACCCCTGACAAATTAGTGTAAACCCTCTTCAACAGCTCTTTTAAACACATCATTAAGGATATTGGTCCATCTCAGGTTCAGGTGTAACCCATCCTTTTTGTAAAGGTCATAACTTCCACAGAAGTGAACTCAATGATCCAGATATCTGAAACCCTGCCATCTGCATCAATTGCTCAGCCAAGCCTTCATCTGCCAAAACATCCAAATGTTACCATCACTAGATCATGGCACAGGTAGCAATCCATAGATTACTAGCCTGGAGGTCCTGATTTTCAGAATTCTACCTTACTTCCTATCGTTTCTCCTCAGAGAGACTAACTATTTTCCTACCTGTGTCGCTGGTACCAATACGTACCCTGAAAAATTACCTAGTGCTTTTCAGCCTTTAAAAGGGCTGACGGGAAAACCAGAAAACCTAACACTGAGGAGGAACCCGTCGCTACTGTCTGTCTTCCCTCTATTGCCATAGTTTCTGGAAGGATCACCAGTATCCCGAAGAAATACCATACTAATACCACCCTCAAACCCGTAAGGAAGCTCCAGTCGCAGCTTACGTGGGTCAAAGATGACCTGGAACTCAGATCAGCTGGCATTTACATGACTCCCTGTGAATGTGGAGCAGTGTATATCGGCCAGAAAGGATGCACTGAGGAAACCTGCATCAAAGAGCACAGGAGGTGTATCCATTTAGGTTACCCAGAGAAATCGGTGGTAGCGGAGCATTACATTTACAATAGCTGTAGGATTAGCTTTGATGGCACAGAACTACCATGCCATGCCAATGGACTTTGGCACTGCCTGGTGAAGAAAGCCATCGCAATAAAACTAGAGGAAAAGAATTTTAACAAAGGTGAAGGTCTCACTCTAAGTGAAAACTGGAATTTGATTATAAACAAGGTGGGGCGGTAGAAATCTGATTGGATGAGAACTAACCAGTCAGGAGGGATGGACAATTCTGCTATAAACACCACCAGACCAGACATGACCAGGCATCATCCCTGATGAAGATGGCAGAGTATGTCAACAAAACATTTGTTAAAATCGATACCAATTTTTGACTGGAAGCTTGAGAAGAGTTTATTCCTAATATGTACCATGACTGCTGGCTGCTTACTAACCCCCTTTAGAATGCTGTGGACACGATGTGAGATATTCCTGACCCTGACACCAGGAAGACATCATTCCAGGGTGTCTCTTTCACATCCACAGAATCTCCTGTCTGCTTCTCTAACTATGGAATCCCCTATCCCTACTGCATTCTCCTTCTTCCCCTTCCCTTCTGAGCCATAGAGTCAGAGACCCAGCAGCTGTGGTTTCTCCTTGGTCAGTCATCCTCTCCAACAGTATCCAAAGCAGTATCCTTATTAATCAGGGAAATGGCCACAGGAGTATTCTGCACTGCCTGCCTTTTTCTGTCCTGACAGTCACCCAGGGATCTGCCTCCTGTTGCTCAGGGGTGACTACCCCCCTGTAGCTCCCAACTATCACCTCCTCAGTCTCCCATATGAGCCGAAGGTCATTTAGCTGCATCCCTGATTCCTTAACATGGAGCTTCAGCTTGATGCACATCATGCAGATGTAGTTATCAGGGGGACTGGAGGTCTCTCAGAGTTCCCACATCTCACACAAAGAACATACTACTAACTCTGGACTTATTGTCAGTGCACTAGCTATGTACTAATACACAAAGAAACAAGCTTACCAGAAACTTACTTCGAATCTCTGCCTATGCTCGCCAAAGCCTGTTCTCACTGAAGCCTTTTGAGTCAAAACCTCCCACTATAACACAAAGCAACACACAAAACACTGGAGGACCTCAGCTGGCCAGGCAGCATCCATAGAAAGAAGTAAAGTCGACGTTTCAAACCGAAACCCTTCGGCACGACTCAGAGGGGGAGCACTGAGAGAGGGTTTCACTGAACTCCTGCCAAAGGAAAGATTCCCTTCGGCAGTCTTGCCAAAGGGTTTCGGCCCGAAACATCGACTATACTTTTTTCTATGGATGCAGCTCTAGCGTTTTGTGTGTATTGCTTGGATTTCCAGCATCTGCAGATTTTCTCTTGTTTGTAATTTGATCCTTTCTAACACCAGCCCACTCCAAGTTTAAGTTTATTTATAATGCAACCATACATGAAAATAGCCAAACAAAACAGCATTCCTCCCGGGTCAAGGTGCAAAATGCATTAGCAACAGCACACTGAACATGGCAAGTAGCACATATGGTTAGGATAGCAGGAAACATACAATCACAAAAAATAATAATTTAGCCCAAGTCCCTGAATGGCATGGCCTGTGGAATGATGGTGCCTGGGATGTTGTCCTGGTCAATCTTGTTCTGCCACTGAGCAAACACCAGGGGGCAGCAGCAATGGGAAGGGCCAGTTCCCAGCCCAGTTGGACTCCAGTGCTCACAGAGTCCTCTGCTCTCTCCTGCACTATCTCAGTGCCTCCTCTCCTGTGTGACTACAACAGGCAATGCCTAGTCTTCACCAGACCACAACACTGGCCCATTCCAACAATGGTTGCTCCAGTTACATCTCCCTTCTTTCTATTAGCTCAAATAAAATTCACCCCCAATGAGACATATTCTTCTCAAGTGCCTCTGCCCTGCAATGATATCTCTCTCTCACACTTGTTACTTCAAATTATGGCTCGCTCCTGACAAGAGTTGTTCTTTTGCAAGTGGCTCCCACCCTGCAACGATGTCTCGCTCTCACTTGCTTCTGAAGATTATGAACCCATGGGCTACGTAACTTTGATTTTCTTGTTTGTTGAGGATTTAGGGGCCGGGGATTCAATCTCAGTCTAACTGAAATGAGCAGGGTTGTGATCGGGGCAGGATGAGATATGGCATGTGCAGAAGGAGTTCCTTAGTAACCTTGAAATCATTTACTTATGTTGCTGGAGTCACAAAAGGTGGGCTGAAGGAGTGTTATTTTTACAGAGATTGTCAGCTATTTTTCTATTTCATGAAGGATTCTGAAGGATTTTGGCAGAGGTAAGTAAAACTAGATCTGATGATGAATTGTTAACTAGATCTGATAATGAATAGTTAAACCCTTTATATATATTGTAATATTTTACAAGGTACTGGGGAAAATTGTGTATGTTTGTGTGACACATGCATTGAAGAAGGGCAATGTGAGCACTGAATAAAAGCTGGGCTTATTTCCAACAACCACTGCACCATTAGAATAATTCAGCAGTTTGATCAAGCAAACAAACATGCAACAGTGAAAGAACTGCTACTGAACTCTAAGCCTTCAAAAGTAACAAGTAATTTTTTGTAAGAAGCTCCCAGTCAAAGTTGCACTCCTCCCAGCCCCAGCAAGTCAATAGGCTGTTGGTTCAAGTCTCAACCCAGACTGAAGGAGTGCTGCAATATAAATCAAAGCCCTGTCTACTCTCTCAGGTGGATGTAAAAAAGCTCACAGCATGGTTTTGAAGAAAAGTATGTGAACTATTCTTAAAGCCCCAGTGGAAGGTTATCCACCAGCTTACAGCATTGATGTTGCTGAATGTGAGAGCTGGCTGCCATATGTCTGCTATTTCCACAGTGCCCATCTCTCAGAAAGTGCTTCAGAGGCAAAAAGGAACAGAAAGGGAAGGCTCAGTACAAATGTGAATCTCATTGTGACAGGCAGAAGAAACATAGGATCATTATCAGTATGAAAACTGGACCTTTTTTAACATCTTCAGACCTGGGAAAATGGTGTTGGCATTGAAGCCAATGAACACCAGATTTCAGGGGCTGAGGGAAAATGAATATATAATATTGATAGAACTAAAAGATGCAACTTGTTTGGGATAAATGGTGGGGGGCAGGAGAGAAATAGACAAACTACAGACCAATTAACTTAATTTGGTAGTTAAGAAAGCACAAGAACCTATTATTAATAAAATGGAAGCAATGCACACTGGTGGATAAAGGGTCTTGGCACAAAATGTCAACTGTACTTTTTTTCCAGAGTTGCTGCGTAGCCTGCTGGGATTCTGCAGCATTTTGTGTGTCTTGTTTGTGATGAATGAAATAGTAATGGGGCACTTAGAAAATAATCATAAAATTGGGCAGAGTCATCATAAATTTTTGATAGGGAAATCACGCTTTGTATATGTATACCTAAACGAGTGTTCTAATAAATGTCGTATAATTGATGGGGAATTATTTGTGGTAGTAATGGCTATTGTAATAAGCAGAGCAAAATCACATACATTTATTTGCCGTTCATTATTCACCTGGACTGTAGCTGCATGCCACAATGTTTACTGGCAAGCTAATTAAGAGCATAATTGTACCTCATTAGATTCAGTGACAGATTCTGGCATTGACCACTGATGGTATTTAATTGAAATTAAACAAACAACCATCAACAACCCTAAAACAGGTGAGAAAATCATCTTCCAAGGATTCCATAACAGCAGGGAATATAAAACTGATGATCAAAAGACAATCCACAAAACCGTCCTTGCAAAACATCAAGACTCTTTTGCCAAAATGCTGATGAGAGTATAAAGTGAAGCTGAGAGGGAAGATTGACAGGAAGATGTGAGAACTGAGAAATTTCAGCTATTGGGAATTTCTCTTTAGGAAGGAGAAAACTTTGAAAAACTTAAAAGAAAACTTTGAAGATTCTTTAACATTATGAAAAGACTGAGAATGGTTCATTTGGAGAATTTGTTTCCACACATAGGAGCATCCAAAATTAGTGGCCACAATACAACATTGTCACTACTAAATCCAAGTGGGAAATCAAGAGGAATGTAATTATCTAGAAAGGTGAGAAAATGGAACTTGGTACGACAGGAAATGAAAGAGGATCACACATTGGTTAGTTTTAAATGGAACCTGGTGAGAGAATAAAAAAGTGAGTTATGTAAAATATAATAAGAACTAGAAAGCAATGCAAATCTGCAGAAATCTATCAAGTGGAAGGACTTGCCTAGCCCTTTACATAGGAAAAATATAAATCTGGTGATAGGCACCAAAGGAGATGAGTCCGAGTGGGGGCTATTCCAGTAAGAATATTCAAAATTCATGCCAGGTGCCTTCACCTTCTATCTTTGTGGATGATAAAATTCCTGGTGTTATCTGAATAGTTGGTGCAGATCGGCTTGTTTGCCAATGGAGACACAAGAAACAGCAGAGGCTGGAACCTGAAGCAACAAGCAATCTGATGGAGGAACTCAGGAGATCAAGCAGCATCTGTGAGGGGAAAGGAATTATTCCCGGTGCAGTGTTTCAGCTCAGGACATCAGCAGTTTCTTTGCTCTCCCCAATGCTGATTTATTGTGCTCTTCCACAGGTTTGTTGTTTCCATTTTCAAAGGCCTGGAAATTCTACTACATGTGATGATGTTTGTGGGAGCTATATGTTTGAATTTGATCAGTAAGTTAACAGCTCAAGGTTGTCAACATAGCCTTCTAGCCAACCATGCCCATTGGCATCAAAATATGCAGCACATTTTGGTCGCAGTTCCACCAAATCTAATGCGTATACATACCAGTAAAATGCATGTGTGGAAGCTGGCTGCCAAAATGAGTGTGATCTCTGCTTTAACAGGTCTTCAGGGAAACATACCTGACTCCGTTTGAGGCTATAGGGTCCAATGCTTGGGCTCATCTCTAGGTAGGTCCTTTTTAAAGTACTTCTGATACCTGTCTGCAGATATCAATCAGGATTGTCCATGACAGTTTACAGATATTGTTTCCCCAATGCCACTGGCTGATCACAACTCTCACCCTTCATAGATTTCTCCCTCCACCCTGAGCTCTGTTTTGCACATCTGATTTTAGTTCAGTGAATGATGACTCAAAGGTGCTGAAGTAAGTAATAATGTAACAGTTTTGTATTGCACCAGGAAGACTTAAATATTATACAGAATTAAATTATTAGAAAGCTGCCAAAAATTAAAACTTCATTTTCACGAAGAAGCCTTCTTAAGTAAAAGGAGAAAGGATAAGCCTTATTTGCCATATACATTTACATGTATTAGGAATTTGCTGCGGTGTGTTGGTCAGGGTACAACGTGAAACAGAAAACAATAGTCAACAGTTACAAAGAACCAAGAATTATATATTTTTGTTAAAAGTTCGAGGTTAAAGTATAGTTATGGAATGAAAACATTGTGAAATTAAGTTTTTTTGAAATAAAATCTCAATATCTATTCACTTGAAGAACTGATCACTTTGATTTTCTTTTTGCAGATGGCAGCAGGTTACATTGAGTAGTTCAGCATTATGTTCCACTCTCCTGTAGTAAGTCATAGAGTTATACAACATGAAAAAAGGCCTTTTGGCACAACTGGTCCTTGCCAAATAAAATATCCCATCCAAGCTAGAACCATTTGAGAGTGTTTGGCAATCTAAGTTTAGGATGTACGCAGTATTAACTTGGCTTTGTGCTTTAACTACAGGGAACATAAAGGTACTCAGGTCTGAAGTGTTGTGCTAATTTGCTTACAGCTTCCTAATGTCTTTTTCTTCCCATCAATAGACTATGAAGAATTGATCAGTCACAAGAGTTTTCTTCTTGCAAAGCACCCCTAAAAGCAATCATTTCACCTCACCTCCCACAGGGGCCCTCCATATGACATAATATTTTCTGCATCTACCATTCTCAATAAATATTCTAAACTCAGACAGAAGTGACAGATTTAGATTTGCAAAGCACAGAAACACACTGTTTAACCCACCACTTTCATGCTGACCATTTTGTCCATCTACATTAAGCTTATCTGCTCACACTTGGTCCATACCCTTCTCTGCCTTGATATTTAGGTGCCAGCTTCACTGCAGTATGTCTTATCACCATAACGGTTACATCTGATCCAACCACCTCCACTGGCAGTACGTTCTAGACAACAATTACTTTTAGCTACTTTCTTCTCACTTTAAGATTACATCATCTTGTCTCTGATACTATTGATATTGGGGCGGGGGGGGGGAGGAATGACTCTGACGACCTACAAACACACAAAACGCTGGAGAAACTCAGCAAGTCAGGCCCCATCTATGGAGGGGAATAAACAGTCAGTATTTCAGGCCGAGACCCTTCATCAGAACCAGGCCTGAAATATCGACTGTTTATACCCTTCCATACATGCTACCTAACTTGCTGAGTTCCTCCAGCATTCTGTGTGTGTTGCTCAAGATTTCCAGCACTTGCAGAATCTCCTGTGTTTCTGGCTATCTACGCTATTAATGCCTCATAATTTTACATATCTTTATCAGGTCACTGCTCAACCTCCTTTACTCTCGGCGAAACAAGTTCAGCCTATTCAAAGGTTCATTGATTATCAAAGAATACCACTCTGAAATTGTCTTTCTGCAGAAAGTCATGAAAGCAAGGAAGAAAATAGTGATTATCAACCCCCAAATCACTCCTCCTCACACAAAAAAAATGAACAAAAACAGAACAGGCACATTGACCACCAAATCCACCTCCCTGCGCACAAAAAAAAAGAAAAAGATTGGGCAAAAATCACAGAATATAAAAATCTCTAAGACTGAGAGGCAGGGGTGGAAAAAGGTCTATAGTCCAAGTCCATATCCGAAACATGGAAAACTTGGGTAAGGTTCTCCGGGCCCAGTGGCAGGCCTTTCCTCTCCAAAGCACAAAGGCAGTCTTCTTCTCTGTAGCAGAGCAATCCCACCAGTGATCAGAGGCAGACAGTCAGCACTCGCCTTCCACATTCACCCCAATGTGTTAATCTTCCTTATTACTTTAGTCAGCAATCAATGGAAGCTTTAATCGATGAAATGGAATCGAACATTTGTCCCGCAGTCTTCTCACCATGAGGTTCATGCACGCTGCTTCTGCCTCCCAGAATCCGCTCGGAGACTGCAGAGCACTGACCCACAGTGATCTCCCAACTGCAAATTACAGGCTCCAACAGTTCCAGAATCACATTCAAGACAAAAAACAGATGTAAAAGGCATAAGAGAAGTGAACTAGATAATTTTGTGATCTATCCAGAAGATGTTGACTGAAGTACGCAGGCACCATTTTGACCAGAAGATTGGCCTGTCCAATCCATGTAACATCCTGACGAATCTCCTCTGCACTTTCTCTAGTATAGCGGTCCCCAACCACCGGGCCGCAGACCGGTACCGGGCCCCAAAGCATGCACTACCAGGCCATGAGGAAACGATATGAGTCAGCTTCACCTTTCCTCATTCCCTGTCACACACTGTTGAACTTGAACATAGGGTTGCCAACTGTCCCGTATTTGCCGGGACATCCCGTATATTGGGGTAAATTGGTTTGTCCCATACGGGACCACCCTTATCCCGTTTTCCCCCTGCTAACGTAGAGCATTCCTATGAAACCTTTCATGCCGAAATGGCATGAAGCAAAGAAGCAATTACCATTAATTTATGTGGGAAAAATTTTTGAGCGTTCCCAGACCCCAAAAAATAACCTAACAAATCATACCAAATAACACATAAAACCGAAAATAAATAACACTAACATATAGTAAAAGCAGAAATGATATGACAAATACACAACCTATATAAAGTAGAAATAATGTATGTACAGTGTAGTCGGGAAGATGAAGGCAAAACCGATTTGTGGGGAAAAATTCGGCATGTATGCACATGCGCACGGCAGGCATACGCACACAGGTGCCTGTGCAAGGCTTCATGGTCATGGTAGTCTTTCCAAGGGTAAAGTGTCCCGGAATTTGACTGGTACTTTTGTCCCTTGTTTGAGAGTGAGAAGGTTGGCAACCCTAAATGTAAAAGACATGTTAAGGTGAATTTAACCCTACTTGAACACCTGCCCCCCCCCCCCCCCCGGGTCAGCCGGTCCACAAGAATATTGTTAATATTAAACCGGTCCGACATGCAAAAAAGGTTGGGGACCCCTGCTCTAGCACAACCATATCCTGCTGATGGTGTGGTGATCAGAAGTGCACAGAACACTCCTAGTGTGGCCTTATCAGCACCTTGTGAAGTAGCAACACAGTATCCCTAACTTTCACTATCAATGACATATCCTCTTAAGGCAAACATGTTCATACCTTATTCAGTACATTACCTACTGGTGTTGTCGCTTTCAGGAAAGAAATGATTAATTAAAATTAACCTTGGTGTCAGTGAGATACGCATGTGAGGACGCAGCCTGGAAGACAAGCATGCCTTTAGGGTGCAGAATTTTCATGGCTCTGGAGATGGGCTGATCCGAGGCTTGTGTTGCCGCTGTCGACTGATATGTTGTGGGAGTACACGGATGATCAGAAACAGCGAGCTGGCTGCTGGCTACTTGCCCAGAGACCTGAGTTCTTTAGGTACAGAGCTCAGAAAAAACAACGCAACAGACTTTTAACACCATAAATCAGTGAGTTGTTTTGTTATGTTCCTCCTCTCGCTGTGTAACAGGGACATCTCTTTTTCCCCTATTAGTGAGAGAGAAAGGCTGTGGTTGTCATATGCCTGGTGAATGAGTAGTCCTTGGGTTACTGTAAGTCCGTGTCTTTATTGATGCTTTGCTGCACGCTTGAGTGCTCAGTGGAGGGCGCCGGAGCTTATCTTGCTGGTGGGGAAGAGGGGTGGTCATTGTTTTGCTGCTGCTTATGTGTGGGAGGGGGAGGTGGGGGGGGCTTTGGGGTTCTAACTTTTAACTGTCATTCATTCTTTAGGGCACTCCTCTGTTTTCATGGATGTTTGCGAAGAAAAAGAATTTCAAGATGTATATTGTATACATTTCTCTGACATTAAATGTATCTATTGAACTAGGCCTGCTTGAAGAAAACCCTGCCAATTATCACCAGCATGTAACCTGTTACACTAGAGGCCCCAATTCATTAAAATGATAAGAAATGCCTATCGTTCCTTCCTGAGACCGTACGTTGGCAAGTCATAGTCATAGTCATACTTTATTGATCCCAGGGGGAAATTGGTTTTTGTTACAGTTTCACCATAAATAACAAATTGTAATAGAACCATAAATAGTTAAATAGTAATATATAAATTATGCCAGTAAATTATGAAATAAGTCCAGGACCAGCCTATCGGCACAGTCAAGTCATTTGGCTGTACTCTGACTACCTGCATACAGACAGAGCCTAAAGAACAAGGCTCCAGAGATCATGGCAACCAAGAGGTGGTCACAGGATGCTGAGGAATGCTTACAGGATTGCTTTGAGTCAGTGTACTGGGTCGTGTTCAAGAACTCATCTGAGGATCTGAGTGATGACACCTGGGCCGCAACAGACTTTATTAAAACAGTTGTGGATGAGTGTGTCCCCGCAAACTCATTCGGGATTCTCCCCAATCAGAAGCCCTGGATGAACAATGAAGTCCGGAACCTGCTGAGAGCCAGATCTGGCATTCAAATCTGGAGATCAAGAATTCTACAAGAGGTGCAGGTATGATCTCCGAAAAGCCATCTCTCAGGCAAAGTCTAGATTCCAGTTGAGACTGGAATCAATGAAGGAGGCTCGATAGCTGTTGCAAGGTTGGAATGCCATAATCTCCTACAAAGCTAAATCTTGCATCATAAGGAATAGCAGAGCTTCGCTTCCAGATGAGCTCAATGCCTTCTGTGCTTGCTTTGACCACTAGAACAGGGAGAAATCATCACTCCCAATGATCCTTTCATGCAGGCTGTCTTCAAGAGAGTGAATCTAAGGAAAGCTTCCAGTCAGAATGGAGCACCTGGCCAAGTACTGAAGACCTGTGCTGACCAGCTGGCTGGTATGTTCACAGATATCTTCAACCTCTCACTATGGCAGTGTGTGGTACCCACCTGCTTCAAGCAGGATTCAATCACAGCAGTGCCCAAGAAGGCAATGGTAACCTGTCTAAGTGACTCTTGCCTAGTAGCACTTACATCCACAGTGATGAAGTGTTTGAGAGGCTTGTATTCAAGCATATCAGCTCCTGTCTCAATGGTGACTTGGATCTGCTCGAATTTGCCTACTGAGGCAACAAATCTAGAGTGGATACCACCTCATTGGCTCTTCACACAACCCTGGAACAGCTGGACAGCAAAGATGCATACATCAGGATGTGTTTTACCAATTGCAGCTCAGCATTTAACACCATCATCCCCTCAAAAATAATAAGTAAGATCCAGAACCTGGGCCTCAATAACTCCTTGTACAATTGGATCCTGGATCTCACTTGTAGACCCCAGTCAGTTCAGATTGGCAAAGACATCTCCTCCATAATCTCCATCAGCACAGAAGCACCGCAGGGATGTGTACTTAGCCCTCTGCTCTACTCACTTAACACCTATAACTGTGTGGCTAAGTACAGCTCCAAAACCATCCACAAGCTTGCTGATGACACCACTGTATCAAGGGGGGTGATGAATCAGCATACAGGAGGGAGATTGAAAACTTGGCTGAGTGGTGTCATAACAACAACCTCTCATTCAATGTCAATAAGACCAAGGAACTGATTGTATTCCAGGAAAAGGAAACCAGAGGCCCATGAGCCAGTCCTAGCTGTTACTACCTCAAAGGACTTGTCCTGGTCCCATCATATAAATATCATTGTGAAGAAAGTACAACATTTCAACCTGTCATCGAAAACCTTGGCAAATATCTATAGTGCTGACTGGATCTATTAGTGCCTAGTATGGTAACACCGATGCCTTTGAGCAGAAAATATTACAAAAGGTAGTGGATTTTGCCTAGTACATCAGAGGTAAAGCCCTCCCAACCACTGAGCACATCTACAAGAAATGTTACCATAGAAAAGTAGCATCCATTATCAAACGCAGACACGAGGAAATCTGCAGATGCTTGAAATTCAAGCAACACACACAAAAAGTGCTGGTGAACGCAGCAGGCGAGGCAGCATCTATAGGAAGAGGTACAGTCGAAGTTTCGGGCCAGAACCCTTCGTCAGGACTAACTGAAAGAAGAGATAGTAAGAGATTTGAAAGTGGGAGGGGGAGATCTCCAGATACTATATCATCAGATGCTAGTCGCAGACCAAACACAGGTTTGAACTTTGGTTTTCCAAACTTTTGACATGTCTTACAGCTGTCAATTATCTGCTTTAGAATGGAAAAAAATAATCTGCATCTTTGTTTCCTGAACTCCTGAGCAGTTTCTGAAGTATATCAATTGAAACATATCCAAACTGCTTGTGAAGTTTGAGCAACACTGTGCATTTCTCATCTATGGTCAAGTTTTCTGTGACAGTTAGTACTTCATTCTCACAGTGGTTCTCAGGAATTTCTTTATCTAGAATGATCACACAGTAATGCCCAGAGCTAGTGAGCTCAAGAGACACTGGCTGTTGAAACATCATTGCTTGGTCATTCTCCATATCCAGTACTGCTCCTGCTTTCTTTAGGGAAGTTTTACTCAAGAGTAACCGAATGTTCACTGATGCCACCTCCGTTTCAATGTAACATATTGTCTGCCCTATTTTTGTGGAAATTTTCACTCTTTTGATGGAATATACAATCTTTCCATCCCCAAATTTGAATGCTTTGGTATTAGATATATCTGTGTTCATCAGTTTCTGCACTTCATTCTGGTTTAATTCACTTACATAGGTTGCAAGCCATTTTTCTCCTCACACTGTGCGTGTGCATGCTGTATCAATAACAGCAGATCCTAGAAATTCTACCATCAGAATCTCGGCCTCGGATGTCTCTGCATTAGAAAGTGAATCCTTCACAAGCAATGTGATATAACACTCTTTTACATCTTCGGATTTGTTACTTCCTTCAGTTATCCTAACCTATTCAGTTCTGTGCAGACAATTTCTTGCCCAGTGGTAAATACTTTGACATACTGCACATTTCGATCTCCTGCCGTACTTGCTTACTGGATTTGTGCCAGGTAATGTGCTAGTGCCAGTGACCTTGTCTGGTCACTTAGGGATCTACTCTTGCTGTACTCTTGTTTCTGCTCAGTGAAGAATGCCATTTCCTGACTCAAACTAATTCCGATTGTCTTAGCAGCCTTTTCTCCAAAAATCTACTTCAGTGCTGATTTCATAAATGCAAAAATAAGTTCTGTGGAGTTAACACTAGCTGTCTGTCCTACATATCTACACATAGACAACAACTTAAAAGCTAATACTGCATCAGGAAATTCCATTTTGTATTTACACATGCAACTATACTTTTGTTCAAAATCAATAATATAATCAGCCATATTTTTAGCAAATTGGCTCTGTAATTTTTATTGAAGTCTGAATAATTGTCATAAATCATCTATGTTCAAGTCTTCAACCAAAATTCCCAACCTTGCCTCGCTCAATCTTCCCAAAAGTGACAGCACAACTGCAAGGGTTTGCTTGTTCTTTTCAAGCTCAGTAACACAAGTCCATATTCCAATTTCATTTTTCAGCTTTCATAAGGCTTGCTTTTGTCAAATGCCGGCAGGATCCTATAATCAGAAGACATCCTTGGCTACCACTGTTAATGCTCAAACAACAAAGGTAAGTTTTTCTTTCTTTTAAACAAAGTTACTTTCAGTGTATCTGTTCAATACATGAGGACCACCACCTTTTATCCCCACAATCCCTACGTTGTCCTCAGGCATGCACGTGCACGGAAGCAAGTACGGGCACTGCTTCTTGATCCATATTTTACACCTAAACTCGGTGACACATCGTGCTATTTTAACAACTTGTGAGAGCAGTTAGCTGCAGCCTTGCGTATTCACAGTTAGGTCCTGAATTCTGTGAAGATTTCTTTATATATTTCCTAACAGCACCTTTGAGCTAATCAGCATCTCTGTCCTAAAAATGAAAGGTGTAACCAAGAAGTGGGAAGTTGTTCACATATTGGCAGAATTTGTACTCTGTTTCACTCTCTGGAAGACAAGCTGGATTGCCTCCATCTGCAGCTGCAGGAGATGAGGAACTGCTGCGTGCTTGTCCTTGCAGGAACATGGCTCCAGGACAGCAGCTTATACACCATCAATCATCAGGCCATGCCACTCAGGAATCTGTGCTAATATTATCTTGTGACTCTATGTGCTGCGTTTCGTACCTTGGCCCTGGAGGAATGTTGTTTTGTTTACCAATCTACATGTGCATGTTTGAATGACGAACTTGAACTCAAACCAGGGAGCAGGACCAATCAGAACCTCTAAGGCTGAATGAATCTGCCCGAGTTTGAATTGCCTGGTTTTGCCTAACTGAAAACACTCAGTGGCCACTTTATTAAGTACACCTGCATACTTGTTTGTTAATGCAAATATCTAATCAGCCCATCATGGGCAGCAACTCAATGCATAAAGGCATAAAGACATGATCATGATATGCAGTTGTTGTTCGGACCAAACATCAAAATGGGGAAGGAATGTGATTTAAGTGACTTTGAAACTGGAATGATTGTTGGTGCTAGATGGGGTGGTTAGAGCTCCCCAGAAACTACTGTTCTGGGTGTTTCAAGCACAACAGTCTCTAGAATTTATGGAGAAAAATGCAGAAAACAAAATAAAACAGCCTATGAGCAGCAGTTCTGTGGGTGAAAACAACCTGTTAATGAAAGTGGTCAGAATGGATCAAGTAAACAGGACAGTGACAGTAACTCAAATAACCATGCGTTACAACAGTGGTGTGCAGAAGAGCATCCTGAATGCAGAATAAGTCAAATCTTGAAGTGGATGCGCTACAGCAGAAGACCACACCAGCTTCCTCTTCTGTACCTAATAAAGTAGCCACTGTGCATTCTGCAGGCGTCCACATCTGTACTTCAATTGCAAATGATTTACCCGAGCAATTCTCTCTCTGTTTCTACTTTTCTCACAGCTGCATTGCACTGGATAAGATCTACCGGTATGTGCAGAGCTATGAGAAGGCCTACAAAAAATAATTGTTTCTGAAGTTGAGAAAGATCCAAAGTACATCTCTCACAGATAGAATTAAACTTAAATATACAATTAAATAAGCAATTAAACCTAAATATGCAATTTAATATGAGTAGCAAGATATTTAATTCTATCAAACAAGCCATTCAGAGTTTCCATTAACAGCCAGTCACAATCAGATCTTTCAGGACTTGATTTTTCCAGTGGACCTTGTCTGTGTTGCCTGCAACAAATGTTCAGTCCTTATAAATATCATTCTTTGGCAAACTATTGCAGTTTCCGGGATGGAGAAGAAGGATTAAAGAAGGAATGTCAGGGATAAGTAATTAATTGTACCATAGGCAAATTTAAAATAAGAAAACAGACTGAAAATAGAATGTGTTGAAAATGCTCAGCAGGCCAACCCACATCCGATGAGAAAGAAAAAGAAGTAATGGTTCAGATCAATGATCTTTCATTGCAAGAAAACATGCATGGTTTAAGGCAGGGAGAAGCATAAAGGGCAGTGAGAACAAATGGAATTTCAGTGATATTCCATGAGATTTCACCTCCAAGCACATCTCAATTCTCTCCTTTCACTATTTGAAGGGCTTGTTCATTTTTCCACCTCCAGCTACTGCTCCACTTCTCACAACACTTTTCCATACATAAATTTATTATCAAAGTACATGTATGTCACCATATACAACCCTGAGATTCAGTTTTTTGCAGGCATATGCAGTAAATCCAAGAAACACGATAGAATCAATGAAAAACTGCACCTAACAGGATGGACATACAACCAATGTGCAAAAGACAACAAACTGTGCAAATACAAAAAAAATAAATATGTAATAAATATCGAGAACATGAGATGAGGGGTCCTTAAAAGTGAGTCCATCGGTTGTGCAACTAGTTCAGTGATAGGGCAAGTGAAGTCATCCAATTTGGTTCTGAAGTCTGATGAATCAGGGGTAATAACTGTTCCTGAATCTGATGGTATGAGTCCTGAGGGTCCTGTACATCTTTCCTGAAGGCAGCAGTGAGGACAGAGTATGGCCTAGAAGGTGGGGTTCCTTGATGATTGATGCTGCTTTCCCGTGACAGTGCTCCGTGTAGATGAGCTCAACGCTGAGGAGGGCTTTACGCATGATGGACTGGGACATATCTACTGCTTTTTGTAGGAAAGCTTCACTCTCTACTAAATTGGTAATTTTGTTTAATGAACCAATTTACCAATTTAGTAAAAGGTACATTAAAGCTTTACAGTGAAAAACACTTCTTGGATATGGGTCATACAGATCAATTCCTTATAGTGCATTGATGTGTTACAAGGTAAAACAATAACAGAATGCAGAATAAAGTGCTATAGTTACAGAGAAAGTGCAATGCAAGTGGACAATAAAGTACAAGATCACATTAAGTTTGATTGTGAGGTCAAGAGTCCCTATTATCAGACAAGGGGACAGTGGGATAAAATCTATCCTTGAGCCTGGTGGCTTTTGTATCCTCTGTCCGATAGGAGAGGGGAAGAAGATGGTGCATCAAGCCTGGGGTCTTTGATTATATTGGCTGTTTTACTGAGACACAGATAAGTGTAGCTGGAGTTCATGGAGAGGTGACTGGTGAGCTGAGCTTTGTCCACAACTCTCCGCAGTTTTTTGCAATCATGAGTGGACCACATAAAACTGTGATACATCTGGATAGGATGCTTTCTATGGCGTATCAATAAAAATTGTGAGGGTCAAATGCCAAATTTCTTTAGCCTCCTGTATTTGATATTTCTACCTTGGGGAAATTATTCTGGCTGTCTACCTCATCTTAACTTTATAAACTTCTATCACATCACCCCTCATCTTCTCCTTATAACTACTGTCCTCTAATCCTGGCAGCATCCAGATAATCTTCTGAATTCTATCTAAATTCATCATATCCTTCCTGAATGGAAGGATGAGGAGCCTTTGGAGCTTCCATTGAAGGCTTTCAATCCTTCCACAAATCTGACTGTGAGGCAGTAACTAAGAAAATTAATGAAGACAGAGCAGTAGAAGACATGACATATATAGACTTCATCAAGGATTTTGGCAAGGCCCTGCAAAATATGCTGGCGGAGTGCTGTTTTCCACAATGGAAATCTGTAACCATCAGTGTACTGCAAGGATCTGTGCTGATTTTTAGCTGTTAGTCATATGACTGGGATGAAAATGTGTGTGGTCTGATTAGTGATTTTGCTGATGACCTGAATATTGGTGGAGTCATAGTTAGTGAGGAAGGTTATCTAAGAATTAAGTGGGATATACAAAGTAGTTCGGCTTGAAGGTTAGGTGGAACAGAGGCAGACAGAATTTAAGTAATTAAATTTAAGTGTGAAGTCATGCACTTTGGGACATCAAATACTGGTAGGTCAAATACAATAAATGGCAGGGACCTTAGTGCAGTTAACATGCAGAGATATTGTGGTGCAAGTTTGTAGTTCCATGAAAATGGCAACATTAAGTGAATAGGGTCATGAAGCAAAACACAAAACACAGGAGGAACTATGGAAAGGGTTCAGGTCCAGTCAATGTTTTAGTTCGAGACCCTTCATCTGCACTACAATAGAGAAAGTGGAGACGGCCAAGATAAGCAACACACACAAAATGCTGGAGGAACTCAGCAAGCCAGGCAGCAACTCTGGAAAAGAGTACAGTCGACATTTCAGGCTGAAACCCTTCATCAGTCCGCCAGATTAGATACTGTCTAGGTTGTTGTTCCTCTATTTTCACTTAGCTTCAATCTGGCAGCGGAGAAGGCCATGGATAGATATGCCAGTGTGGGCTAGTAAAGACAGCATTTAAAATGCTTACATTCGTTGGCTCAGATATTGAGCATAAGATTTAAGATCTCATGTTCCAGATGCACAACACATTCTTAAGGCTGTATTCGGAATATTGTGTACAGTTCTGTTTGCAACACGGAATATGGTGGCATTAGAAAAAATACAGACAAGATTCGCCAGCATGTTACTTGGGTTGGAGGTCTTTAAATACAAGATTTCTTAAGATTGTTTAACGTCATTTCCTGTACACAGGTGTAAAGGAGAACCAAATAATTGTTACTCTGGATCCAATGCAACACAAAGAAAATCTTATTTCCCTCTCGAAAGATGCTGTCTGATTTTCTAAGTGTCTTCAGCATTCAATATTTTACTGCAGATGTGCAACATGTGCAGGTTTTAGATTTTACATTCATGAGATAACTATTTTCACCACTGGCTTCCTCTCTGGGCAGTCTCATCAGATCATCTGCTGTGTATTGATTAGCCAGTAAGTTCAAAGTAAGTTCATTAACAAAATACACATATGTCACCATATACTACCCTGAGATTCGTTTTCTTGTAGGCATTCACAGTAGTTACAAAAAAAATCATAGAATCAGTGAAGAACCACACAAAATAAAATGGACAAATAACCCATGTGCAAAAGACAACAAATGGTGCAAATACAAAAAGAAAAGCAGTAATAATAAATTAATATACAATAACTATCCAAAACATGAGATAAAGAGCCCATGGAAAGTGAGTCCATTAGTTGTAGGAACAGTTCAGTATTGGGGTGTGAAGTTGAGAGAAGTTATCACCTCTAATACAAAGGCCTGATGATTGGGGGAATTAACTGTTCCTGAAATTGGTGATGTGGGCGCTGAGGCTCCTATACCTCCTTCCTGACTGCAGCAGCAAGAAGAAAGCATAGAAACAAGTTACCCTGCATCATCTTAGCATCCTCTTCGCAGCTAACATTGCCGCCCAGCTTCGTGTCATCCACAAACTTGGAGATGCTGCATTTAATTCCCTCGTCTAAGTCATTAATATATATTGTAAACAACTGGGGTCCCAGTACTGAGCCTTGTGGTACCCCACTAGTCACTGCCTGCCATTCTGAAAAGGTCCCATTTATTCCCACTCTTTGATTCCTGTCTGCCAACCAATTCTCTATCCACCTCAATACCATACCCCCAATACCATGTGCTTTACGTTTGCACACTAATCTCCTGTGTGGGACCTTGTCAAAAGCCTTTTGAAAATCCAAATATCCACTGGTTCTCCCCTATCCACTCTACTAGTTACATCCTTAAAAAATTCTATGAGATTCGTCAGACATGATTTTCCTTTCACAAATCCATGCTCACTTTGTCCGATGATTTCATCCTTTCCAAATGTGCTGTTATCACATCTTTGATAACTGACTCTAGCATTTTCCCCACCACCGATGTCAGGCTTACAGGTCTATAATTCCCCGGTTTCCCTCTCCCTCCTTTTTTAGAAAGCGGGGTTACATTAGCCACCCTCCAATCCTCAGAAACTAATCCAGAATCTAAAGAGTTTTGAAAAATTATCACTAATGCATCCACTATTTTTTGGGCTACTTCCTTAAGCACTCTGGGATGCAGACCATCTGGCCCTCGGGATTTATCTGCCTTCAATCCCTTCAATTTACCTAACACCACTTCCATACTAACATGTATTTCCCTCAGTTCCTCCAACTGACTAGACCCTGGTGGTAGGGCAAGACCTGGATGGTAGGGGACCTTGATGATGGATGCTGCTTTTTGGTGACACCACTCCGTGTAGATGTGCTCAATGTTGGGGCGGACTTTACCTGTGATAGACGGGGCTGTATCCCTACTTTTTATAGGCTTTTCCATTCAAGAAAATTGGTGTTTCCATACTAGGCTGTAATGCAACCAGTCAGTATACTCTCCACTGTACATCTATAGAAATTGTCAGTTTTAGATGGCATGCTGAACCTTCACAAACTTCTAAATAGACACACTGCCACGCATTCTTACAGTTCATGAAGCACCCAGGGACAGACCCTCTGAAATAATAATGTTGAGGAGTTTAAATTTGTTGACCCTTTCCACCTCTGATCCCTGATGAGGACTGGCTCATGGACCTCAACTTTCCTCCTCCTGTGGTCAATAGTCAGCTCCTTGAACTTGCTGACCTTGAGTGAGAGTTTGTTCTGGTAGCACCACTCAGCCAGATTTTCAATTTGCCTCCTATACTGTATGCCTGCTGATTTGTTACCACCTTTGATTCGGCCAACGACAGTGGTGTCATCAGTAAACTTAAATATGGCAGTGGAGCTGTGCTTAGCCTCACAGTCGTAAGTCTAAAGTGAGTAGAGCAGGGATCTAAGTGTACAGCCTTGTGGTGTATCTCTGCTAGCGGTGATTTTGAAGGCGATGTTGCTAATCCAAACTGACTGGGGCTGGCAAGATAGGAAATCAAGGATCCTCCATCGAAAGGGATTACATTCCCACTGTCACTTCCTGCCTCTCATTGTAGCTCCAGCAAAGGACACAGGGCTGACTGTAATCGTTGGACCTGTGACTTTCTTACAGTCCAGGCACGTCCCAGAAGTAAACACATTATAGGAAGGATATCAAAGCTTTACAGAAGGTGCAGGGTAGATTTACCTGGATGCTGCCTGGATTAGAGACCATATCTTGTAAGGATAAGGTGAATGAACTAGAGCTTTTCACTTTGGAGGGAAGGAGGATGAAAGGTGACTTGATCGAGGCGTACAAGATGACAAGAGGTGTAGATCGAATGAGCAGCCAGAGATTTTTCCCAGGAGGAAATGGTGGCTAATGTGAGGGGGCATAATTATAAGGTGATTGGGGGAAAGCATGGGGGGAGGGGATGTCAGAGTTAAGTTTTTTTTTATACAGAGAGAGGTGAATGCATAGAATGCCCTGCCAGGGATGACGGTAGTAGCAGATACATTAGGGATATTTAAAAATCTCTTATATAGGTACATGGCTGATAGAAAAATGGGAGGGAAAGGTTAGATCGATCTTAGAGTATTACAATATCAGCACAACATTGTGGGCTGAAAGGCCTGTACTGTTCTGCACTATCTTCTATATTTCTATATAGAAAGGAAGGACATAAGCCGGGAAGATGTGGAATCGATATGGGTAGAGCTGCGTAACACTAAGGGGCAGAAGACGCTGGTGGGAGTTGTGTACAGGCCACCTAACAGTAGTAGTGAGGTCGGAGATGGTATTAAACAGGAAATTAGAAATGTGTGCAATAAAGGAACAGCAGTTATAATGGGTGACTTCAATCTACATGTAGACTGGGTGAACCAAATTGGTAAAGGTGCTGAGGAAGAGGATTTCTTGGAATGTATGCGGGATGGTTTTTTGAACCAACATGTCGAGGAACCGACTAGAGAGCAGGCTATTCTGGACTGGGTTTTGAGCAATGAGGAAGGGTTAATTAGCGATCTTGTCGTGAGAGGCCCCTTGGGTAAGAGTGACCATAATATGGTGGAATTCTTCATTAACATGGAGAGTGACGTAGTTAATTCAGAAACAAAGGTTCTGAACTTAAAGAGGGGTAACTTTGAAGGTATGAGACGTGAATTAGCTAAGATAGACTGGCAAATGACACTTCAAGGATTGACGGTGGATATGCAATGGCAGGCATTTAAAGGTTGCATGGATGAACTACAACAATTGTTCATCCCAGTTTGGCAAAAGAATAAATCAAGGAAGGTAGTGCACCCGTGGCTGACAAGAGAAATTAGGGATAGTATCAATTCCAAAGAAGTAGCATACAAATTAGCCAGAGAAAGTGGCTCACCTGAGGACTGGGAGAAATTCAGAGTTCAGCAGAGGAGGACAAAGGGCTTAATTAGGAAGGGGAAAAAAGATTATGAGAGAAAACTGGCAGAGAACATAAAAACGGACTGTAAAAGCTTTTATAGATATGTAAAAAGGAAAAGACTGATAAAGACAAATGTAGGTCCCCTGCAAACAGAAATAGGTGAATTGATTATGGGGAGCAAGGACATGGCAGACCAATTGAATAATTACTTTGGTTCTGTCTTCACTAAGGAGGACATAAATAATCTTCCAGAAATAGTAAGGGACAGAGGGTCCAGTGAGATGGAGGAACTGAGCGAAATACATGTTAGTAGGGAAGTGGTGTTAGGTAAATTGAAGGGATTGAAGGCAGATAAATCCCCAGGGCCAGATGGTCTGCATCCCAGAGTGCTTAAGGAAGTGGCCCAAGAAATAGTGGATGCATTAGTGATAATTTTTCAAAACTCGTTAGATTCTGGACTAGTTCCTGAGGATTGGAGGGTGGCTAATGTAACCCCACTTTTTAAAAAAGGAGGGAGAGAGAAACCGGGGAATTATAGGCCGGTTAGCCTAACGTCGGTGGTGGGGAAACTGCTGGAGTCAGTTATCAAGGATGTGATAAAGCACATTTGGAAAGCGGTGAAATGATCGGACAAAGTCAGCATGGATTTGTGAAAGGAAAATCATGTCTGACGAATCTCATAGAATTTTTTGAGGATGTAACTAGTAGAGTGGATAGGGGAGAACCAGTGGATGTGGTATATTTGGATTTTCAAAAGGCTTTTGACAAGGTCCCACATAGGAGATTAGTGTGCAAATTTAAAGCACACGGTATTGGGGGTAAGGTATTGGTGTGGGTGGAGAATTGGTTAGCAGACAGGAAGCAAAGAGTGGGAATAAACGGGACCTTTTCAGAATGGCAGGCAGTGACTAGTGGGGTACCGCAAGGCTCAGTGCTGGGACCCCAGTTGTTTACAATATATATTAATGACTTGGATGAGGGAATTAAATGCAGCATCTCCAAGTTTGCGGATGACACGAAGCTGGGTGGCAGTGTTAGCAGTGAGGAGGATGCTAAGAGGATGCAGGGTGACTTGGATAGGTTGGGTGAGTGGGCGAACTCATGGCAGATGCAATTTAATGTGGATAAATGTGAAGTTATCCACTTTGGTGGCAAAAATAGGAAAACAGATTATTATCTGAATGGTGGCCGATTAGGAAAAGGGGAGGTGCAACGAGACCTGGGTGTCATTATACACCAGTCATTGAAAGTGGGCATGCAGGTACAGCAGGCGGTGAAAAAGGCGAACGGTATGCTGGCATTTATAGCGAGAGGATTCGAGTACAGGAGCAGGGAGGTACTACTGCAGTTGTACAAGGCCTTGGTGAGACCACACCTGGAGTATTGTGTGCAGTTTTGGTCCCCTAATCTGAGGAAAGACATCTTTGCCATAGAGGGAGTACAAAGAAGGTTCACCAGATTGATTCCTGGGATGGCAGGTCTTTCATATGAAGAAAGACTGGATGAACTGGGCTTGTACTCGTTGGAATTTAGAAGATTGAGGGGGGATCTGATTGAAACGTATAAGATCCTAAAGGGATTGGACAGGCTAGATGCGGGAAGATTGTTCCCGATGTTGGGGTGGTCTAGAACAAGGGGTCACAGTTTGAGGATAGAGGGGAAGTCTTTTAGGACCGAGGTTAGGAAAAACTTCTTCACACAGAGAGTGGTGAATCTGTGGAATTCTCTGCCACAGCAAACTGTTGAGGCCAGTTCATTAGCTATGTTTAAAAGGAAGTTAGATATGGCCCTTGTGGCTACAGGGGTCAGGGGGTATGGAGGGAAGGCTGGGTTCTGAGTTGGATGATCAGCCATGATCATAATAAATGGCGGTGCAGGCTCGAAGGGCCGAATGGCCTACTCCTGCACCTATTTTCTATGTTTCTATGTTTCTATATTCTAAATGCAGCAAGTCCTACACAGAAAGAGCAAGTCTAACCAACTACAATACCCTTGACATTCAAAAGCATTAGCATCATTGTGTCTCCAACCTGGATGTCATCATTTGATCAGAAACTCATCTGGACCAGCCATATAAATACCATTTCCTGACACACCTAAAGCTTTTCTACAACTTACAAGGCATAATTCAAGAGTGTAATTAAATCCTCTCCATTTGTTTCCTCCCACCATTCCCAACCCTTCCTCCATATTACTCTAAGCATTCACAGAAACTGTGGGACATCTCCATCAGGTAGACTGCAGCAGTTCACCATCATCTTCTCGGGCACAATTAGGAGTAGGTCATCAATGCTGGCCTTTCTAGTATTATTCATATTCACTTAATAATATGTTTTCCAATGGTTAACAATGTTCTTCCAAAATTATGAAAACAGGATTTTCGGAAAGTTTGCCAAAGTGTGCTGATTTGGTCATCTACCTATAGGAAAGATGTAAATAAGTTTGAAAGAGTGCAGAGAAGTTTTACAGGGATGTTACTGGGTCTGGGGGACTTGAGTTATAAGAAAAGATTGTATAGGTTAGGACTTGATTCTGTAGAATATAGAAGATTGAGAGAAGATTTGATAAAGGTATACAAGATTATGAGAGTATAGGTAGGGTAAATGCAAGCAAGCTTTTTCCACTGAGGTTGGATGGGACTACAACCAGAAGTCATGGATTAAGGATGAAAGATGAAACTTCTTCACTCAAATGGTCATAAGAATGTGGAAAAAAATGCCAAAACAAGTGGTGCATGTGAGCTCAATTTCAACATGTAAGCCAAGTTTAGATAGGCACATGGATAGTAGGGACATGGAGGGCTATGGTCTCACAGCAGGTCAAATGGAGTAGGCAGGTTAAAAAGTTTTGGCATGGACTAGATAGGCTAAAGGGCCTATTTCAGTACTGTACTTTTCTATGACTCTAAGTCTTTCAGTGAAAATTGATGTTGTAATGTATTTCCCAAAGGATAATTCAATTAAATTAATTTGAAAGTTGACAGAAGTATAGAATTACAGGAATAGTTAGTTACAGTATGTGCAAATCGAGCTAATACTGGGAAGAGAAGGCAACTGTTGAAAGTCAGCAATAACCTCAAGCAATAACACATCATTAATGTTCTTGAGAAATGTCCCAAGCACCCAAGGTGATAACCTACTTTTTATCAGAGAAGGTTCATGTTCACATTACAAAGTGGCAGCATTTAATTTAAAAAGTAACCAACTTTATATTGAATATTGACCATGTTCTTACTTATATGCTATGTAATATATTATCTTTTAAACCAGATGGAATTTTTGTAGATTAACTTTGCAACAAACCCATTGGTTTTCAAGTGAAGAGTTAGATTAAAGCTTTTTTAAATCATCGTGCATATGATATTGTGGGTTCTACTGCCATGTTGAGTCAATAGCCTATTTTATACCATGATTTATCTGCTGAAATCAATTTTCGCTCTGATGAATGGTCTCAGCCCGAAACATTGACTGTTTCTTCCCCTTTATAGATGCTGCCTGACCTGCTGATTTCCTCCAGTATTTTGAGGGTCAACAGAAGTTCTCTTTTGCCACAATTGTGATGTCCATCAGGGTTTCCTCACTCTGTCCACACATTCAATCATGAATGAACTTGAGCTGGATATGCAGAGCATGGGGTATTTTCATTTATACATTTTCAGGAAATGGACGTTGTTGGAAAAGTCAGTGTTTATTGCTTTGTAGTTGTCTTGTTCGGATAGTAATGAGCTGCCTCCAGCTGTGTACATACATCTATTGATGCTTCTGGACACATCTTCAGTGATGTTACTGGAATCATCGGGTGTTTCGGGTCTTTCAACATCATACAACCTCCTCCAGGTGACCCAGCCGGGGCTGATCAGACCCCAGCTTGTGTCCAGATGGCTAGCTACTTATGACTCCATGGCTCCCCTCTTTTGAGCCACAGCCATTTTGAGGCCGTCTCTGCCGCATCGGTAGTACTGTGGATGGCTCTCCTCTTCCTCTCTCCCTCGATGCCCAAAATGCTGAAGGCTCTAACTATAGAACGGGCTACGAATCCCCTACAACCAACCTCCACTGGGAGACACCATGCTCTCCATCCAGCCTGCTGACAGTTGCTGACCAGTCCTGCATACTTGGAGAGCTTCCTTTCAAAGGCCTCCTCCAAGCTATCTTCCCATGGGACTGTCAGCTCCAGCAGCACCACTTGCTTAGTAGACTCAGACACTAGGACAATGTCTGGTCGCAGGGTGGTGGCTGCGATATGGTTGGGGAACTTCAGCTGCCCTTCGAGGTCCACCAACAGCTGCCAGTCCCTTGCAGAGGTCAGAATGCCTGCAGATGTTCTTTTGGCAGGTATTGGCTGCTCCCCAGCTCTGACAAAGGCAATGGTCTGCTTGGAGGGTTGGGACCGCTTCGCCCACTCAACTCCTGCGCTGACGGCTTCGGCGATGGTCTTCAGGACCTGATCATGCCTCCACCTGTACCGTCCCTCACCAAGTGCCCTTGCACAGCTGCTGAAGATGTGCTCCAAGATTCCTTGCTTGGAGCACAGTGGGCACCCAGATGACTCTGCCTTGCCCCATGTGTGTAGGTTTGATGGGCTTGGAAGCACATCGTACACTGCCTGGATGAGAAATTGGATGCGGTGTGGTTCGGCTTTCCAAAGATCAGCCCACGTCACTTTCCTCTCAACCGCATTCTCCCATCTTGTCCAAGCTCCCTGTTGCATCATTCCCACCGCCTTGCAGGCTCTCATCTCCTCCACTACTGCTGTCACCTCCTCCTGAACTAGACGACGCCTTTTCTTCCCTCCGGTGTCCCTTTGGGGAGTTGGAAAGGATTCCTAGCCCAGCTCGGCCTCGTGTGACCACTCCCAGCAGCCTCCTGTGACGCAGCCTCACCTCTGCCTCCTGAACAGCTTCCTCTGCCCTCCACTTCCTGCCAGTACTTACTTGGATCCCTGCTCTAGCCACCTTCGGGTCACTTGAGTCCCTATACTGTACCACTTCTCTGGCTCTTGTTACCTTGAATTCTTCCTCCAAGGATTTGAAGGGCAGTTGCAGTTTGTTGTGGTGTCCATAGAGTGCGATGCTGCTCAGGCTCTTTGGCAGCCCCAGCCATCTCCTGAAGTGGTTGCTAACCCTCCTCTCTAAGGTTTCGACTGTAGAGAGCGGAACTGCATAGACGAGGATGGGCCACAGGATTCTGGGAAGAATGCCATGCTGATACACCCAGGCTTTAAACTTCCCAGGTAGGCCAGACTTGTCCACAGATTTCAGCCAGCCACCCAACTCGGTTAAGGTTGCCTGAATGGATGTTGTGTCCCTTAAAGAGCTGTCGAAAACTTTGGCTAAGCTCTTGACTGGCTTTTCTGTGATGATTGGGATGGCTGTGCCTGCGATGCTGAACCGGAACTTGTTCTCCACCTTCCCTTTCCTCAGCACCATCGATCTTGATTTGGCAGGTTTGAAACGCATCCGGGCCCACTCCACCAGCTTTTCGAGCCCTTGCAGAATCCACCGGCAGCCTGGGACTGATTCTGTGGTGACTGTGAGGTCATCCATGAATGCCCTGATAGGTGGTTGCCATTGAGCGGAATTCATTCTGGGCCCTCTGCACTCTGGTTCAGCAGACTTGGTGAGCATGTTCATGGCTAGGGAGAACAGTGTCACTGAGATTGTGCACCCTGTGATGATGCTGATCTCCACCTTGTGCCAGGTTGATGAAATTGCTCCTGAAGAGACCCTCATCCTGAAGTTGCTGTAATAATCAGTGATAAGGTCTCTGATTCTGTTGGGGACATGATATTTGGTCAGTGTGAGCTGTACCAGCTTGTGCGGAATGGAGCCATATTCATTTGCCAGGTTGAGCCACAACACTGACAGGTTGCCCTTGTTCTCTCTGGCCTCCCTGATGAGCTGTGTCACCACACCGATGTGCTCCAGACAGCCCAGCATCCCTGAAATGCCACCCTTCTGGACTGATGTATCAATATAGGTGTTCTTTGCTAGGTAGGTGCACAACCGGTTGGAAACAGCACTGAAGGAGATCTTCGCCTCGACACGCAGCAGAGAGATGATGCGAAACTGATCTATCTGGGTGGTATTTTCCTCCTTCAGGATTCACACCCCTTCAGCCACTCTCCACTGTTCTGGGATCTTCCCCCTTCTCCAGAAGATTCTCAGGATCTTCCACAGAGGCAGCAGGAGTTTGGGGCAGTTCTTGTACACTTTGTACGAGGTGTTGCTTGGTCCTGGAGCTGAGTTTACCCTTATTTTGCGGACGACTTCTCTGACTTTCTTTAGTTGCAGCTCTGACATGTCGAACTGCACATCCGGTTCAGGTGGGTCTATTAGGATGTCGCGCTTTCCCAACTCCTGCTCTCTTTCAGAATCATTATACATCTTCTTCAGATGTTGGTCTATGTCTTCCTGTGAACAGGCCAGCTTCCCACTGCGCTTCTCCCCCAGCAACTCCTTGGTGAACTTGAAGGGGTTGGCGATAAAGGCAGCACGTTTTCGGGCCCTTTCACGACGCCACCTCCGATGCCACTCTGCCTGGCGGAGGACCCTGATCTTCTTTCGTAGTATGCACATCAGCTGGGCCAAGCCAATGTGCTCCTGCCTCCTTGTATTGGGACTTCAGCGCTTTCATCTCCTGCCTGATGTTGTGGATCCTCAATGCTCTTTGGTTCTTCAAGTAAGATGTTTTGGAGCCTATCTTCTCCTCTTCTCCGAACCGTTCAGCGGCGATACTGACAATAATTGTTGACATGGCTTGCAGCTTCCTATCAACCCCTCCCTTCGCTGTTGCCTCCAGAATTTGGTTAACATCTTCATCAAACTGCTTCCACAGTGAAGTCATGTTAGCTGCTGGCCATTTGATCCGCCTCCTGTTAAACCTCATGTTAGAGGGATTAGTTTGCAACACTTGGAGGTTCCGGGCACTATGGGGTGACTCCGGGCCTGGCCCCTCCTTCGTCTCACCAGGTTGGACACCTGTGCGTTGTGCTGCTCCTGTTCCCACCAAACACTTGATCCTCGCTTGGTGGATCTTCAAGCCGCGATCGTTCTTGCAGATTTTGTCACATGCACACTGCTTCCTCACTGCTTGTTCATTGCCTGGGTCTAATGTCGTTGTGTCCATCCGACTGGGGTGCTCATCCTCCCCGCCTTTCGGGCACCCCGGGGGTATCTTTTCCTTAGATTCTTTGTAGCTTTTGTGAGGGTCCTCCTCTCATAGGACGCAGATTGGGTTGCCAGCCAGTTCTGCACTGGTTGCCGTCTCTCCGGGCTGTCACTGACTCTCCAGTCGTCACCACTCTTTTCACGGTTGTCACCCAGTCTTTCCTGGTTGTCACTGATTAACTCAGGGTGTAAGCTGTGTACATACATCTATTGATGCTTCTGGACACATCTTCAGTGATGTTCCTGGAATCATCAGGTGTTTCGGGTCTTTCAACATCATACAACCTCCTCCAGGTGACCCAGACGGGGCTGATCAGACCCCAGCTTGTGTCCAGATGGCTAGCTACTTATGACTCCATGGCTCCCCTCTTTTGAGCCACAGCCATCTTGAGGTCCTCTCTGCCACATCGGTGGTACTGCGGATGGCTCTCCTCTTCCTCTCTCCCTCGATGCCCAAAATGCTGAAGGCTCTGACTTAAGAACAGGCTACAAATCCCCTACAACCAACCTCCACTGGGAGACACCTCGCTCTCCATCCAGCCTGCTGACAGTTGCTCACCAGTCCTGCGTACTTGGAGAGCTTCCTTTCAAAGGCCTCTTCCAAGCTATCTTCCCATGGGACTGTCAGCTCCAGCAGCACCACCTGCTTAGTTGGCTCAGACACTAGGACAATGTCTGGTCGCAGGGTGGTGGCTGCGATATAGTTGGGGAACTTCAGCTGCCCTTCGATGTCCACCAACAGCTGCCAGTCCCTTGCAGAGGTCAAAATGCCTGCAGATGTCCAGAAGGTGTTTCCATAGTGATGCATGGTAAGCTTGTTCTACTTCTCCAGTCACAGTTTTGCTGGGTGCTTCTTCATATTCCTTTGTGAACAGTTGGTGCAAATTTGAATGTGGGAATGAGATTAGAGGAGCTGACTTTCCTGCAATCTGTCCTCCATTAGAGTGAAATTTTACTTCCATCCTGTGAGCACTGGCCTGGAGACTTCTGCTTTTGTAACTTCAAACTCATGCAAGTGTTTCTGCCACCACCATTGTGCTTCTGGTAAAGGCTGTTTCAACTGATCTGCCCTTGCTTCATTTCCCATAGTCTCCCACTCTCATATTCCAGTACCTAGGACAACATTCAGTGACTACCCATCCAATTCTATGAATATCTGATCCATTCTGCCACCTCACCTCTCCTTACACAACAAAAGTGATCTCTTTTTTCCATTTAATGAATGTTTTGAAACTGAATAAGCCAGAGTCAGCGAGTAGTTGAATGACTGTGATTGAAGTGCAATTTGCAGAGGAGAATTTGCAAGTGGTCGGCAAATTGTTCTGACTGTCCAGACTTTATTCTCCAGAGCAGGGAAATGAGGGGAGATTTGATAAAGGTATACAGAGTTGCAAGGGGTATAGATACAATATATGCAAGCAGGCTTTCTTCACTGAGACTGCATGAGATTATAACAAGTGATCATGGGTTAAGGGTGAAAGGTGAAATGTTAAGAGGAACATCAGTGGAAACTTATTCACTGATAAGGTGATGAGAGTGTAGAAGTGATGGGTGCAGGTTCAATTTCAACATTTTTAAACATTTTAGACAGGTACATGGACAGGATGTGTTTGGGGAGTTATGGTCCGGGTGCGGGTAGATGGGACAAGGCAGATTAATATTTGGGCACGGACTATATGGGCCAAAGGGCCTGTTTCTGTGCTATAGTTTTCTATGACTCTAAATGGTGGAAACATGTAACGGTTGAGGTAGCATTCCTGAAGGGGGAGGTAAGATCAATGTTTCAGGTTGAAGCAAAAGAAAACAAGGTGGAGGGGTGAGGCAGGAGCAAATAAGCACCAGGTGATCCATGGGCAACATGGTAGTGTAGCAGTTAGCGTAACACTATTACAGTGCCAATTCCCACCGCTGTCTGTAAGGAGATTGTACATTCTCCCCATGGCGGTGTGGGGTGTGGCTTTCCTCCATGTGCTCCACTTTCCTCTCATATTCCAAAAATGTGCAGTTAAGATTAATAAGTTGTGGGCATGTTATGTTGATGCCAGAAGCATGGTGACCCTTGTGGTCTGCCCCTAGCACAAACCTCACTGATTGATTTGACGCAAACGATGTGTTTTGCTGTATCTTTCGAAGCATATGCAACAAATAAAACTAATATTACGTATGGAGAGTTTGTTGGGCAGAGAGATCCAAGTAGAGGGCAGATGGCAGACAGACAGAGCAGCAGTGGATGGGAGGTGATTTTGTGCAGATGAAAAAGGCCTGAGTCACCTTGCCAATCCTGCAATAACTGGCATTCTCATGCATAACTACCGGATCAGCTTTACTCTCCATATCCATTGACATACATTTGGAAAATTGCTGTGGTGTGTTGTCATGACATGCAACAAAAATCAGCAATATTGAACGATGATAAATAGTAAAGAATTATATAAAAATAAACATTAAGGTTGAAGTACAGATAAGAAACAAAATGTGCATAAACACTTAAATGCTAGCATGTATTCATTATGGAAACAGCAGTATAAAAGGCAACCTAAAGTGCTTAAATGCAATGCAGTGATGGAGATAATAGACAGAGGGGGTGTGGGAGGAGGGCTGATGAGAATGGTTGATCACATTAACTGCCTGGGGGAAGAAACTTTCAGATGGCCAGATGATATTGTTTTAGTAGACCTATTGCATTTTCCAGAAGGAAAAGGCAGTTTGCATGGTGGGTAGTGTCTGCAATGATTATTCCTGCCTGCTTCTTTGCCTTGGACACATAGTGTACAAGTCTTACAGTGATGGTAGAATGCAACCAGTAACGTTTTTTGCCAACCTGATGATTTTCTGTATTTATTTTTTACTATTGTAAGAGGATATTGCACCAAACCAGAGAGTAATGGCTGATGTGAGGATGGTCAATGGCAGACGTAATCTCAATGGCTCTTCACATGGTTTAGACTACCTGGACAACACCAACACCTATTGACTATAGCTCAGCATTTGATACCAACATTCCCACAATCCTGATTGAGAAGTTGCAGAACCTGGGCCTCTGTACCTCCCTCTGCAACTGGATCCTCGACTTCCTAACCGGAAGACCACCATCTGTGCGGATTGGCGATAACTTATCCTCCTTATTGATGATCAACACCAGCGCAAGTCAGGGGTGTGTGCTTAGTCCAATGCTCAACTCTCTATATACACATGACTGGGTGGCTAGGCATAGCTCAAATACCATCTATAAATTTGCTGACGATACAGCCATTACTGGTAGAATCTCAGGTGGTGACGAGATAGCATATGCGAGCGAGATATGCCAACTAGTGGAGTGGTGTCGTAGCAACAACCTGGCACTAAATGTCAGCAAGCTGAAAGAGCTGGTTGTGGACTTCAGGAAGGGTTAGACAAAGGAACACATACTAATCCTCATAGAGGAATCAGAAGTGGAGAGAGTGAGTAGTTTCAAGTTCTTGGGTGTCAAAATCTCTGAGGATCTAATCTGGTCCCACCATATTGATCTAGTTATAAAGAAGGCAAGACAGCGGCTATACTTCATTAGGAGTTTGACGAGATTTGGCACGTCAACAAATATACTCAAAAACTTCTATAGTTGTACTGTGGAGAGCATTCTGACAGGCTGCATCACTGTCTGGTATGGAGGGGATACTGCACAGGACTGAAAAAAGTTGCAGAAGGTTGTAAATCCAGTCAGCTCCATCTTGGGTACCAGCCTACAAAGTACCCACGACATCTTCAAGGCGCGGTGTTTCAGAAAGGCAGTGTCCGTTATTAAGGACCTCCAGCACCCAGGGCATGCCCATTTCTCACTGTTAACATCAGGTAGGAGGTACAGAAGCCTGAAGGCACACACTCAGCAATTCAGGAATAGCTTCTTCCCCTAGGATCCAATTCCTAAATGGACATTGAATCCTTAGACATTACCTCACTTCTTTTAATATACAGTATTTCTGTTTTTTGCATGTTATTTTTCAATCTATTCAATATTTGTATACTGTAATTGATTTACTTGTTTATTTATTGTTGTTATTATTTTTATTTTATTTATTTTTTCTCTTCTAAATTATATATTGCATTGAACTGCTGCTGCAAAGTTAACAAATTTCACGACACATGCTGGTGATAATAAACCTGATTCTGATTCTCCCTTTAATTCTTATATAGATATAGGTATAGAGAAATGACAATGTAGTATTCCACCAGCATATTCTGGGGAAAATGGAATTATATCAACTACTGCAAGACATACACCCTCTGCTGAACCTTTTGGAATTATTGGAAGAACCATGTAGGTTTCATGACACTTGAACATTAAAATCTACTACAGTATTACAATTTCCAGCTTGTCCAAAGGTGTTATCCATTGTGTTCAGGTCACAGAAAAGCTAGCACACATGCTATATTATCCAAGCTGGCTTCTCACCAGTACTCTGCGACACTACATGCAGAACTTCCATCTGCTTCCACTCTGCTCTTCTGTTCCCACGTTTATCTAACAGTGTGAACATCTCCCACCAATCCTCAGCCAAACTCCCAGCACCTGCACACTCCACAGGCCCAATGTGCTCACTTATCTCTCAGCTCCCTTTTACCGCTGTTTCAAAACGTGACCACTGAACTCTTCAAGTCTCTGCTGCATGTACATGTGTCCTGGGCATCTGCATCAACCCTTCAGCAGGAATCTTTCAGAAACATGACAATTGTAATGTTTTCTCTGCTGAAGGGTGACTAAGGTCCCTTAAGGTTCTTGGGGTTTTGCTTCTTTCCTTTGAGCTTGGCTTCCATAAATCAACAGCACATGAGTAACATCACACATTCAAGACCCCAAATCAAGTAATCTATCATTTTCCAGTAACTTTGTTAGTCACAATTTCCCCATGAAACAACATTGGGCAATTCCCTGTGTGAGTGACATGATACTATAGTTAGTGACACTAACATGATGTGAACGTAGCTGCCTTTTCTCTCCACTGGAAGGACTGGAATGCACTCAGAGAATTTACTGTTCTCTGTGTTACTGCTATCATGACAGAGTGGCAAGGCCTTGTGCACTCACATCTTCAGAAGCACAGCGGAGGGATTTGCTCTGGTTTTAATTTAGTAGATTTGTCAAATCAATGGGGAAATCTCCTCTTCTGTTTCCAATAAAATGGTATCATTATCTTCAGAAGTTTTTACTAAAAATAACATTTTGAAAGATATCTGCCAGGGAAGCCATGAAGGATTTGTCCTCATTTGCATTTCTATATTTGAAGAATAATTTATTACTGATTAATATCATAGTTTGTTCTTTAAATTTCCATTTTATAACAAGTTAAATATTCTGATTTAGTCTATATAAATTTATTTGAGGAGATTAAGAAGTATTAATTCCTTCAAGCATTCTCACTCATAGCTGAAACTATCTGAATCTCTACATGTTCCTTAAAAATACCTGACCAATTACTTAGTGTGTGCTATCAGATGACATAAGACTGTACTTAAGTAGCACCTTTAGTCTTAGGTGCAAAAAGAAGTGTTATAATAGGAATATTGATCATTTGAAATAGGCACAGCTTCCTGCTTAAATCAAAGCCCATGATGTGGATGGGGGTGGGGTGGATCAGGGTGAGTCAGGGGACAGGAACGAGGAGGTGCAGCCATGCAGGAAGAGTACATAACAAACTTTACCCATGAGAATGTTTGAAAGTGACACCTTTGCCACAGCCAACTGACAAAGGTTACAGATATTGTCAATTGTCCCTTACTAAAATTTTTCAAAACTTTAAAAAACTTTCAAAAATTTTAGACCATTAGACCCTAAGATATAGGAGCAGAATTAGGCCATATGGCCAATTGAATCTGCTCTGCCATTTCATCATGGCTGATCCAATTTTCCACTCAGTCCCTATCTCCTGACCTTCTTCGCATACCCCTTCATGCCCTGACCAATCAAGAATCTATCAATTTCTGCCTTAAATATACAGAAAGACTTTAACTCCCAGCAGCCTGTAGCTAAGAATTCCACAGATTCACCACTTTCTGGCTAAAGAAATCCTCCTCATCTCTATTCTAAAAGGAGGACTCTATTCTGAGGCTGTGTCTTTGGTCTTAGACTCTCCCAACAAAGGAAACGTCCTCTCCACATTCACTCCGTCAAGGCCTTTCATCACTCGATAAGTTTCAATGAGGTCACCCTTCATTTTTCTGAAGTCTGGTGAATACAGACCCAGAGCCATCAAACATTCTTCATATGACAAGTCACTCAATCCTGGAATAATTTTCATGAACCTCCTTTGAACCCTCTCCAGTTTCAGCACATGGATAAGAGACCCAAAATTGCTCGCAGTACTCCAAGTGAGGCTTCACCAGTGCTTTATAATGTCTAAACATTACATCCTTGCTTTTATAATCTAGTCCTCTTGAAATGAATACTAATGTTCATTTGCCTTCCTTACCACAGACACAAACTGCAAATTAACCTTTAAGGAATCCTGTACAATCACTCCCAAGAACCTTTGTACCTCAGTTTTTTGTATTTTCTCACCATTAAGAAAATAGTCAACCCTTTCATTTCTTCTACTAAACTGCATGACCATATACTTCCCAACACTGTATTACACCTGCCATTTCTTTGCCCATTCTCCTAATCTGTCAAGTCCTTCTGTAGCCTCTCTACTTCCTCAAAACTATCTGGCCCTCCACCTATCTTCATATCATCTGCAGACTTTGCAATAAAACCATTAACTCCATCAACCAAATCATTGACATGTAATGTACAAACGTAAAAAGGATCAGTTCCAACACAGACCCCCGTGGAGCACCACTACTCTTGAGAGGCCAACCAGAACAAGGCTCCCTTTATTCGCACTCATTGCCTCCTGCCGAACAGCAGTGTTATCCAAGCTAGAATCTTTCCTGTAATACCATGGGCTCATAGTTGGTTAAGGTTAAGCAGCCTCATGTAAGGCACCTTATCAAAAATTTCTGAAAATCCAAGTATATAACATTGACCAATTCTCTTTCATCTGTCTTGCTTGTAATTTCTTCAAAGAATTCCAACAGATTTGTCAGGCAAGATTTTTCCTTGAGGAAACCATTCTGACTATGGCCTATTTTATCATGTGCCTCCGCCTCCAAGTACTCTGAGACCTCATCCTTAATAATCATCTCCAACATCTTCCCAACCATTGAGGTCAGACTACATGGCTCATAGTTTCCTTTCTTCTGCCTCTCTCTCTTCTTGAAGAGTCGAGTGACATTTGCAATGTTCCAGTCTTCTGGAATCATTCCAGAATCTAGTGATTCTTTAAAGATCTTTACTAATGCCTCAGCAATCTCTTCTTCCACCTTTCTCAGAAGCCTGGGGTGTACACCATCTGGTTCAGGTGACTTATCTACCTTCAGACCTTACAGTTTCTCAAGAACCTTCTCTCTAATTATGGTAACTTCACACAATTCATGACCCCTGATGCCTGGAACCTACACCATAATGAGTGACACAAAATTCATACCCAAATTAATGGACTTAAAATAAATCACTTCAATATATTTACAGACATTTAGAAATACTTGAGTAAGTTAGAACAATTACTGTAACTTAGTGGGTCACTGACATTCCTCAAATAAATGGAGATCCTGTTCCAGGTCTAACATAATGTTGTTTATTTGGGAGCGTTCCCCATTATATGTGGAGAGGAATCATTGCAAACTAATGGTACATCAAGAAACACTGGGGAGGCAAGCATCAGAGTATAATCGGAAATTCTCCGGATAGGGGGTTGTTGATTGTGATTTTGGCTGTTTTTTTCTGCGGGTGTGGAGAGGTGTGTGTTCTGAGAGTTTAGTTTCTTTTCTTTCTCCATGTTGATACCTTTTCTTTCATCAATATCCATGATCTTTCTGTATCTATTCGCTGTCTGGAGCAGACAGGTATCAGAGTTGTATTATACATGCAAACTTCATCAATAAAATGAAACTTTGAACAGCTTTTGGGAAGTTCTGGACCTGCTTATTCATTCTTGAATGGACACATATCCCAAACCTGCTGATACTTTTGCAGGAAATTGTCAGTTATGCCAAGCTTGGCAAGTAGCTAAGAAGGAGCTGGGGATTTCTGCATTTACTCCAGAGACTGGAAGTTCTGCCCAGGTTTGTATAAAAGCTTGATTCCAGACCTTGAAGCAGAAGATCCTGACATATTACTGGGGTTCCACTAAAGACTGCAAAAGATGATCAAAGATAGAATATGAGAAATGATTTTACAGATGTATTTTATCTTTAAATCTGTTGTGTTTCAAAGTACATTTATTAAAGTATGCATACAGTATGCAGCCTTGAAATTTGCCTTCTTGCAGATAGCCACAAAATAAAGAAACACTATATAACCCACCTAACAAAAAAATCCATGCAACAAGACCATCAAATGTGCAAAAAAGAACAAATCATGAAAACAACATAAAATTGCACTAGTTAGAAAAAATATTAATGAAACTGCAGAGTCTGCAAAAGTGAATCCACAGCCACAAACTGCCAAGGTGAGTGAAGCTGGCCCAGGAGTCATTGGCAGCAGCCACAGCCACAGTTAGTCCATTCCGCATTGTGTTGATGGCTGCATGCCACAGCCACAGATCCAGTTCCGCGCCGAAGCACCTCGATCAAATCACGCAAATAGTAAAGCGCATTCACACTGAGGACATTAAAAATCATACCGCAGCCAAGAGTGGGTTGATAGCCACGAGCATCTGAGGCGATTGAACCTTGCAGAGTGGGACCCAAGACTCCTGCCTCTTCTGCCGGCAGCAGAGAGAGGGAAGCCGGTCAAACACAGGCAAATGGCACTGAGCACCTGTTCAATTTCCACTGCCATCCTCGTCAGTTAAAATAATACTGAGAAGGTAAGTTGTAATGTGTCCTTCAAAGTGTGTCTGTAGGTTGCCAGATCAGGGTAGTGACTGAACTTGTTCAGGAACCTAAGGTTTGTAGGTTAATAACTGTTTCTGAACCTGATGATGTCGGACCTCCTGCCCGGTGGTAGTCGTGAGAAGCCAGGATAGTAGGGTCTTTGGTGATGGATGCTGCCTTCTTGTTAGAGCCCCTGCTATTTCCTTCCTTATTACCCTTAGTATCATGGTATAAACCCCTTTGCGCACATCCTAATGTACTTTAATATTTCTCCATCCTGATACAGATGTGGTTCTTAATATCAAAATACCCCCACCACTCACCCCACGTTTACTCTCCTTTTCCAGGCTGAGTACTGATGAAGAGCATAGAATTACGACCAGCTCTTCACATAGATTATCCTACTGGTCCCTGATATGACATAATGCTTCCTTAGCTACCCTCTTGCTTCTAATATACATAAAATGGTTTCGGATTCTGTGGAGGGAAGGGGATGTTTGATGTTTCAGGTCGAGATGCAGGGTTCAGAACTCATGCAGGGCCTCAACCAATCTTTTTCCTCCACGGAG